>NC_141377.1:37304250-39738886 GCF_017979445.1 Akebia trifoliata | reverse complement strand
GATTTTTATAGGTTGAGTGGGATCCTTGTTTTATGATAAATGGCTGTGTAATCAACAATGGAATGAGAGAATAAAGCCATGTTTAGATATTCTATATAGAACTCATAAACATGCAAGCTTTCACCCACTTTAACAGAGATTCTAAAACCTTTAAATTGAATTTTGGGTGGTTGGTTTTGAAGCTAGAATATATCACAATCTGATAGAGTACTTCAAGAGACACAAAATTATAAACCTAACTGCATTTAAGTTTTATATAATGCTGTCTCCTCATTCTTCTTGTAGTTGTTGAATTTCACATATTACAGCTCAACATTGATCGTATGACTATGAATGATGATGGCCTTCTCATCATATATGTTTGTTTAAATAATTTGACATGATTCCTGCAAATTTTACTCCGACACGAGAGTTAAGCCTCAATATTTCGGAGGTTGCACCTCTTTATTCCTACTCTTTTATAGAAGGCTTTCCTAAGTGGATTTCGTGCAACTACTTCCAACCATGTCTAGAGATCATTAGCTGTTTGTTAGGACATTAATCAATTCAATCATGCTCGTTAGTTACCGTGATTTCATGGAATTTATATGTTTATCAAGATTTTTGGAGTCATATTGTTGTGTAAATGTCATGTATTTTGTTAGGGGTACGTTGATCTGTGAGCATGCCAGAGCCCCCCGACCAAATTTTTTAGGTTACTAGAAAGGCAATTAAGTAATATTTTCTTGAGGGTTTTCTATTTTTAGGGTGATAGACACGTTTTCTCTATACACCTGTTTTTGTAGAGATCTTTGGGGTTGTAAAACTAGAAAGAAAATAGTGTGATTGGATTTTTTATCTGATCCGTAGACATAAGCACACTGTCGAACCACGTAAATCCTTGTGTTCGTATGCGATTTTGTTCTATTTGCTGCTTTATTTTTCACACATACTACAATTAGAGATTTAAATTCAATCATACTTCATTAGTTAACATGATTTCATGGGTTTGACATAATTCATTCCCATTTGAGATTTGGGGGTTCATACCACTATCAAAGATTCAAATGTCTCGTGCGTGTGTTAATCTTCAATGTTTGGGATGGCCTCCCTGCTAATGGATCAGGTCTAAGGGCTTCCCCCACCATCTCAACTGTGTAATTGCGTTACTTTTTTATTGAGACACATCTCAACTTGAGAGGATTCAACCCCGAGGAGTAGTTCACTGGCAATTTCGAATCCAATAAGCGGTGAGAGTCCATAGGTAATGTGTTCGATACCCCGTATGAGCAATATTTCCTTGGGGCCACCCGCGAGGGCATTCCCTCACTTATCTGATGTGTGTGATGTGCGGGCGTTGCATGTGCCTTGGTTCTATCCCTGGCTCATCCGGTTCCACCTAGTTGGATGAAAGTCCAGACACCCCCGTTATCTTAAAAAAAAAAAAAAAAAAAACCTAAACTTGAGAGGATTCATTTAATTTTTGGGGGTAAGGCTTTGTTGGCTGTATCTGGACTTGAAAGGCTGGAATATCTCTCCTTTTGATTTTCAGGAGATCGGTTGGGTAAGGTCCATAAGTTAGTCTAATTTGGAGTGATAGGGATAATAGGTCCAAGTAGTCAGGCCCATTGAGACCCCTACCCATAAGGATGTACACCATAGTCAAAAATAGGGTTGAAAAGCAAACAAACTCCCGTGATGAGCTTGGAACTGTTGATTGCTTGGGCCCACCAACCCATGATCCACACCTTTAACAATAAAATTTTTGGTTGATTGAGGTGATTCCTAAATGTAGGATTCGAGCACAATTTCTTCATGCGTGCCCTCCTATTCAAGTGACGTGGTTCTGGGTTATCCTTATTCGATCCTATTTGGATTGGATTGGGGTTGATTTGGGATCCACTTTAATAAGAATCAGATAAGATTTGGAATCGATCCAATACTTATTGGGTCGGGTCCTTATCGGATCATGTTTTTATTGTATCACAATATGTAAATCCTAGTCTTATCTGATGACACTCTTGGATTGAGTGTGGAACATCATCATCATGTCACTATGCTTTGTAGAGAGCTTAATTTGCCACAAAGCCTTCAACCTATTTGTAGGTTTTTAAATTTCATCTCTAAAATTGTTATTCGTAGATACTTGCATCAATTTGAATAGAACACAACTCGTCTTGCATATGTTATGACTATATTTCCCCCACCCCGGCAATGGAATTGTTGGTGTCATGCTAGTTCTATCATTTCTTGAAATATGAGTGCATTTTCCCAATGTTTCAATAATAATTCTCTAAATGTCTCTTAAGTTGTCACATTTTTTCTCAATGTTGAATTAAGCTACTTCAAAATGATTTCGATTTTTTTCTTGGTGAAGTTTAGGACTAAACCAAAGTTTGGAACCTAGCTTCTAGAACATACAAATTGTATTTCTTTTGGAACAAAATTAATGTGTCTAAGTTCTATTTAGCACATACAGATATGGCATCAAATGAAATGTTGAGATTGGGTTGCATATCTTTCGTAGAACGTTACTCTATCGAATCATCTGGTTGAAAATAAACCCAACACCGAGTTTGAGTTGTGTACTGGCATCAATTTTTCCATCTCTCAATCTGATTCTTGTTCTGTTATATTGGAAAGATAGGAGTAGAACTACTATTGGGGTGATTTGCAAGAGTCAGGCTTCATTTCAGACAATATTTCGACACAAGTTGTTCCTAAGTTGGAGGGGAGCACTAGAACTACTTGTAGTTAATCCCTGAATTGTTCCTGTTTTTTACTAAGTTTTTGACAATATGTCTACTTGAGTTGCAGAGATGGATCCTTGTTTTCTCCATCCATCCCAAAAGAATGTGACACTACTCTATCAAGTTGGCCACACAACGAATACAAATGTTTTCGTAATAGGCGTACATGATGAAACAAATGTCCATGTTTCAGGCTCTTGGATCATAAAAGTAAATATCTGAAATAAGCAAATAGCCCAACAAGTCATGATGATTGGTAATCTAACATGTCCATTGAAGAACTGAAATTATCGTAAGCATGGAGAGCTAAGTATAAAATTAAGTGACAGCAATGTGAAGAAATAGGCCAATCTAAAGGTTGTCTTGTTGGTTTGATGATCCGGGGCAATTTGTTTGTGGGTGATGCATATGGAACTTCGTGAACGTGAAGAACAGAAAACCTTATTTTGTCTTCTCGGGCATAGAAGCAAACACACGACACGGAGATTTACCTGCCTATCATAGTTCATGAGATTGGCCTGTTGTTTTCTTTGTAATTTATTTTGACATAAAGTCATTGCGTGAATTTTCCTTATTAATATTATTTGAAAACTTCTTAACATTAAAGATATATTTTGATCATTTTTAGCTTTCAATTTAGTCCCAAATGTTGCAATTGAGTAGAATTAACTCTGAGAGCTTATAATACCATAAAATATTGTCTTATTTTCATGTCAAGCTCATGGAGATGCTTTTGATTTTCTTTGAAGATTCAGGAAACAATAAGTATCAATAGTTGTTAGATTTGCATCTTTGAACTTAATAGTAATTTTAAGTAGCATAACTTATAAGAAATTGGTACTTTTAAATAGAACTTATACAGTTGTACTCCTCTCCCTTACTGATTTAGAGGAAATTAAAAACTACTTGGCTAGGCTTCTAGAGGTGTATATATGTTAAGGAACAAAGCACCCTTATTTCTTTAATAAAACATCTCCAATTGAATCAGATATTTTTACATAAATAGATATTGTGAGATGGCTCTGATGAATAGAAGCCACTTTTTTAAAGAGACCTTCAAATCCATCACTTAAGGTTTCTTGTTTTCTCAATTCTACAGACAACTTCCTCCATATCCTGCATTTCTGAATAAAATTTGCTTTATCTCTTCAGCACTTCTTAATGTTCTTTGCTCCAACACCTATCACCAATAACAAGAATATATGAAAGGAAACATTATTAGGTGATCACTTGACATGAAAAAACTCCTATGAAATATATATATATGTGTGTGTGTGTGTGTGTGTGTAATTTGAGTTATTTGTACCTCTGAGCAAGAAGTTTGCATTGCAAAGTCATTGAAACAGCTTATAACACATTGTTGAATCTCAAGGCCTAATGCTTCAAGGGTGTTTACGGTTGATGGCAACAATCCCGGCTTCCCTGGGCAGCAAATTTCGATCTTCGTATCCATATTCCTTCTCTCCACATGAAACTATAAAGGCGTAGCGGCGGAAAAATATATTCGGGAAAATTGGATTAATTTAGTATGGGTTCGTCTACGGGGGTCTGTAATACGTAATAATCCAGAAGAAAGCCATACCTTGGGTGTGTTCCTTGTGAGGATTTCATTTGGGTTTAAATCCTTCAAGTTGCCCATTAGGTTCAACTGATCTGAATCGACGCCAATTTCATTTTGCAAATTCTTGATTCTCTGTTGGAGCTCTTTCATGTAATCTATGGTATCTCCAAGTATAGATGTTCTGTCCATCTGTAATTTATCCATTTTGATCAACCATTACTTTCAAATATTTAAAAGGGAGCGACCAGTTGCACACCACTAATTGCTGGTTGCACATGAACCTTCGGAAAATAACCTTTTTTTTATAGCCTCTATTTTAAACCTACCAATTGCACTTCATTACAACAACTAATCCAAATGAGATGCAGAGGAAATTATTTTTAAGAGATGGAGTGCAATTGATAGTGGATGGTGTGCAACTAGTCGATCCCTATTTATAATAAATAAATAAATAAATAAAGGGAATTGAAACAATCCGTTTACACAAGATTGTTGGTGTAAAAAACATCCAAAATTTTACATCTGTCCTTGATCATGAGAAAACCCAAGATGTTAAAGCTTCTAAAATGTCTATATTTCAATAAAAATCAAGTCTCTATGAAAGGGCATGAAGTAGGCCAACTTCAAGATTAATGTTAAAGAGCTAAATATGAACAATTGATGAATCAAGAAATGAGTCCCATTACTTACCTTGCTTATCTTAGGAACTACTGATCGGAGCATTGAGAGTCGTTCGTTCAATCGCTTTCGTCTCCGTCTCTCCGCCATTAGATTTTTCGACGGCCGCCCCTCCACTTTCTTGACCCTCTTTTTCCTCTCTAGACACAAATCCATGTCGAACACCGGAATGTCAGTAGACATGATAGACTCCTCCATCTTACAATCAATCTGTCTCTCCTCCAAATTTTGGAGATCAATGTTGAGTAAACCGGGTTCTTCATCCTCTATCATCGATGTCATTTCTTCTTGAATCGAAATTGGAGGAGTATCATATGTTTGACATGAAGAATTGATGTCCGGTACCACGAATCCATCTCCAAATGGGTTGTAGATTTCATTGAATGAGCAATCAAAATTGGGTTTGATGGAAATATTGGATTCTTCGAATGATGAAATGGGTAGAACCATATCTTGGTTCTCATTGAAACAATCTAAGCTCCACCCATTAGAGAAAAACTCATTCATTCCCGAAGGGAAAGCTTCCCCATTATTCTCTCTTCTTATACCAAGTAATTCTTCTAACAAACCATGCCCATTAAGCTCCATAGATCTCTCACTAATCTATAAGAAAAATAAAATAAAATAAAATAAAATCAGAGAATTCTAATCAAAGAAGGAACCTTGATTACATGAAGGTTGCAGCAAGTTGAAGGAATATATATAAAGTTATAAGCACACATAAGAATGATTCTGCTTAGAAATTAATGCATTAAAGTATGTATTATGGTACAATATGGTGGAAATTAATGGTCCAAATGTTAAAAGATTTAAAAGAATCTGGTTTTGTTTCTTTCTCTGTCTTTCTCTCTCTCTTTGTGGGTGATTCCATGTCCTTTTCATAGAAATTTGCAATCAAACAGACTCAATTAATTTCCATACTGAAAAACTCACACATTTGTCTTAATCGAAAAGGATTGATTTATTTAGCATAATAGACCCTATCAGATTCTATTCACATATAGCTCTACAACTTTAACAAAATCAATTTAATCAAGATTTTCATTTTAAAATGATATTTATGTATTTAAGTTTTATTTGACATAAAAATGAGATTTTGTAATTATAGCATCTAGAATGTAAAATCTCTCTTTGAGACAATGTCTCTTGGTCAGGAAAAAAATTGGGACTATTTTGGTTACAATATTTCGTTTCAATCCCTGTTGAAACATTGCAAGATTGATTGGAAATTTAAACCATGGAAGCATCTACTGATCTAGATTTTAGCTGAAAAATAATTTTCTTTTAAAATCTAAATAAATTAATTTGTATCGTGCATGTCAAATCTATCTAAATCAATTTGGGAGGGATTGACTAGGCCAATTCAAATGGGAATCGATCAGATCAAATTGGAATGGGTTATCCGAAAATCCGATTCTTTAAGGCATGGTTGGGTCCCATTCCTCTAATGCCAATCAGTTTTACCTTAGCTCACAAATTCAAAAGGGTTGGTGGGTATTTTTGTTCTTTCTTCACTTTTTTAATATTATTAAAAATAGAATAATTTTCTCAATATTTGTTTCTAGTTGTGCCCATTAGTTAAATCATTCTACTTTTCTGTTTAATTATTTTGGGATTAGTAGATGTTATCCATATATCTCACCATATCTAGCCAAAAGAAAATGATAGAGACATGAAATTTATGTACTCATAGATGTCAATAAACTAATGCCAAGACCATTTATTTAACATCAATTTTGGCTGATGCAGTCGAGTCATTTTCTCCGTATAATCCGTCTTCAATAATGGTGTCCTGGGCCTTGGTTGATCACATGAATTTAATTTCATTGCTGTTGGTTTTACATCGGGATTAATGAAACATAATTGATGATCGCGACACCAACGCTCTCCATCTTATCAATCTATGTTCTACCCATTGTTATGTTACATGACTAGCTAGTATTTGGATGTTGATGTGTCGTGATTAAAATGAGAATATTCATTTTATTTTTTATCACTATGAAAAATTAAGGGTAAATTCCCAAATAATTACCTAAATTTTTGGTATTTCTGAAATGTTGCTGATGTTGATACAACTACGACGTAATGTTGATAAAATACTATCAAATTATAAATATAAATATTATCAAATTGTCAATATTATATAATGACTTTGTTAACATTTTTAAAATATCGAAAACTTTTGTAATTATTTGAAAATTTTACCCAAAAATAAAAGAAAAATAATTTTGAAATAAAAGTCAAAAAATAAGAAAAGAAATAAGAGTAAGGAAGCAACATCCAATAGAAGCTCACTTTTGATTTCCTCCTGGAGTACGCACTCTCATAACTATTCCCTTTGGAATTTGTCGAGCTTTTTCTCACTTGAGCACAATTAAACCTTGATGGAAGATTTTCTTCAGAGAAGAACAAGAAATGAAATGGTGTGGTCGTTAAAAATAGTTTGAAAAGGTGATCCAAATTCATAGATTAGCTTTAAGTTAATTAATTGGTGTGATATTAACAAAACAAAAAAAAAAAGTGTGGAAATATAAGTTACCTACTATTATTATTATTATTATTATTATTATTATTATTCTTTTAAGTTTAAGATTAGCTAGATCAAGCTTGTTTCTAGACTAATCTAGATATGAGATTAAACCCATTATCATATAGCAAAGAAAAATCTATGGTTTCTAATTGTATCCTTTAGTTTGTACTTAATTAGAACATGTTTAGAAGTAGAGAGTGGGGGGTGAAAGTTGGCTGGTTAAAAAGCCGTTAAATTAGTGCATGTTTGGAACACCAAACTTTGAAAAGTTGCAACTCTTCACTTCTTCATAACTCATATTTTTCGTTCGTAATTATACACTAGAGTTGATAACCACCAAGAGTTAATTGAGTTGGTAAGGCTAACTGGATTTGCTCCTCAAATCGTGCCTTCAAAACTCTATATGCCCTTCCACCAAAAGGTGACTATTCAATGATGTACACGTGTCGGATGGGATGGCACTTGCGGCCCACCAAAGCAAAAAAAATAAATACACGAGAGTTGATAAAAAAAAAGGAAAGATGTAAAAAAAAAAAAAAAAGTATGAAGAATCTCAAAATACAAATAGATATAAACCTATTAATTCGAGGATTTGATTGATTCCAATTAAATTATTCTGTGAATCTGATTGAGATATTGAGATTTCTTTGACAGGTACTACACCGATAGTTAACAATTGGGGATTTTTACAAATTCAAATAAAAAAGCCCTTTGTGAATCTCAAGGTGGAGGTATGAAATTATATAACACGATAACTTTATTTAAATTAATTGATGTGACAATTATCATGAAAAGTGGACCCTATGTACCTTCTTTTGTTGTTTATTATATATCGTTCGTTGTTTAATTAATAGAAACAATTATTCGGTTTGGCGTTACTAATATCCTTTGTCGTCTCGGCCGGCCCATGAATGTGTTGGCCAACATGGTATCCATGTGGGTCTCATAAATAGAAAAAAAAGGCACTCATGTGGGCTCTAAAAATTTAGAGAATAATTTTTCTCTCCAAAGGAATTTCCTAACTAGATTCCACTGAGTTTTGGATTGAGTCACCTCAAAATTCAATATTTTGACTCAATCAAATTTCAAGTCAACTCAAGGAGTTTTAAAACGACTATGTTAAAAACAAATTCTCTTTTTTATATTTTCTTAGGTATAATCAAATTGTACAATTCATTTTCTCCCAAAATTCATTTTGTAGGATATAAAATGATAAATTATTTTCTTTATTTTAAAAGAAATGCACCTAAGGAACGATCATCAGATGTGGGCCCACAATCCACATGCTTTGATCGGAAAATATTCCAAATTTTTTGTCAAACCACCACTTTCTACTCCTTACCTTATTAGGCCACTCTCTTTCAATTGAGATATTTTAGATCTTCTTGAAATAAAATTTGTTTCATAAAAACCATTTATTTTATCTTTTTAGCCTTTTTTTTTAATTATTTTTTGGTTCGCTTTGAGTATAAAAGACTTTTCGACAGTGGTGCAGTGGTTTCTCAAAAGCGGTTTTCGTACTCAGCCCATAATATTGAATTGCCCCCCCCTAAAACATCTTTTCAGTCATTTTGTCCATCTCTGGTCCCATATGGGTTAACCAAAACAGTCTTCTAGAGAGAGAGAGAGAGTGAGAGAGAGAGCGTGTTTGTTTGGTTTCCAATGTTTCAATTAAAAGATTGGAGGTTTCACACTTGAATCAACATTTTTGTACAAAAAAGAAGACAAGGGAGCACGTAATCACTAAAATCTTTACTTTTGGTCTTTTTCTATTCGTCTTCCAACTTGAAGTTTCTCTTCTGTCTTAATCATCGCTAGTCATGAAGAAAACAAGGGACCATAAAAGTCCATAAAAAACAGGACATGATCATCATTCTAACAACAAAATCGGCCCTTCTCTGTGGAGGTTTTGATCTTGGGATCACATAGGTTGAAAGGTTTATATGGATAGATAGCTAGATAGGTGCAATGTAACAAATGGGTTTGGGTCTTATTCAAGTGGGGGCACACAATATGTAACATCAATGGGAGGAGAAGAGAGACATTTATATCACAAAGATTTAAGAAGATTTGATTTTAAGATGAGAGCGCTCTCTCATCACCCTGTCATGTCTATTTCTCATATTTTAATTAAAATAATGATTTTTGGACGTCCCCTCTGACACATGCCCCCTAACGTGACATACATTAGAATCATAGATTATTTCCTCGAAATACACAATTGCACATATTTATGAGGATGTATAATTATAGATCCTGAGAAAAGAAAAATATGGTTCTAGTCCATGCCACGTTAGGGGCGTGTGTTAGAGGGGGCATCAGAAAATCATGACTTTTTTTTAGTAAGAATTGAGTGAGTTCTACTCATGAGAGTGTTCACGGTCTTTAAGGCCTTCTTGAAATTTTGAAGTAAATAAATGAAGGGTCTTGTTAATGAGGATGTGCCCTTAGGGCACACGTTAGAGTTACATACACATTGGGAACAAGCACTTGGGTGTATTTTTGGTAAAAAAAAATCTTTTGAAGGAAGTTTTGGTACAAAATTTAGATCCCAACGTGTTTTAATGCACTTGAACGTGTGTCCTTAGGACACACGTTAATAAAACCCATAAATGAATCTTGTTCCTCCATTTAATATCATCTAAAGTATGCAAAATTTAATATTTATTCCAAGTATAACAAACTTGGGAACAAATGTAAGAAAATAAGAGAAAAAATTCAAAATATTGGGTTTGTATGTTTGCAATGGTGGTCCTGCTTAGTATGTTGAAAATTATTTGCAAAATGCAAATAATTTTCTGTAAGGACCAACTAATTGCACACCACCAACGGTTGGTTGCACATCAACCTTAAAAAATCCATTACTTTTTATAACCTATAGGTTAACCTACTGCTTGCACTCCAATACCTAACTTTTTAAGATTTAAGCTTTATTTTAACTTATAGTTTTGTAATTTTTGCTCGTGTTCTACTTTGATCGTATTTTGTGATTGATTTTGTTCGTGTTCTCTTTAGCTCCAATTTAATTAAGGCATTGATTTTTTCTAATCTTTGTTAGATTTTAAATTGAATCTATGTATTTCAAGAAAACATAACTTCGTAAAAAGGATTCTGAAAAGAAAAAAATATTTCTTGCAAAAATTATCGAACTAGCAATAATTTGTTCCCCCCCCCCCCCCCCCCCCCCCAAAAAAAAAAAAAAAAAGAAAGAGAGAGAGGAGTGCAACATCTTTTAAAAATTATTTGTGGAGTGTAATAATCCAAAGGGAGTGCAATGGGGAATTTTAAAGTGATGGACTGCAATTGGTATGGGTGGTGTGCAACTAGTCGGTCCCTTTTCTGTAATCAATTTTATTATTGCTTGGTTGCAAAATGCAAATGATTTGCATTGCTAAAAATTTGTATAGTTCACCTAAATTCTTAAGAAATTTTAGAAAATGATTTGCGACACAAAAAAACATCGTAAATCATTTGCAAAATTATTCGACTCCAACTTAAGCATATCAAAATTACTTAAAAAACACTTTTTTCTATTAAAAAAAATCAAATTACAAATATACCCTCAATACTTATCATAGTAATATGCACACAGATTTATGAAAATAACCCTCACAAAAATATACATCTCATCAAAGATACATTTACTTGCATATTAAAATTACAAAAATACCCCTCAATAATACTATTATAAAATATCCCTCATCATAAGGGTATTTTTGTAATTTCTTATGCATGTTATTGTAACAATCACTGAAAGTATTTTTGAAATTTGAATAGTTTCTTTAAATGAGTATTATTTATATTTTATTTTTTGTAATTTCAGTATGTATGTGACTATACCTTTGATAAGGATAATTTTTTTAATTCATGTGTATGTTAATGCAACAAGCATTGAGGGTATTTTTATAATTTGAATAAATTCTTTGATGAGTTTGAGTAAATTAAAATTATTTACACATTCTATTTTAACAAGAAATCACTGCCAAAAAAAAAAAAATTGCATTGCAAATATCAACCAAAAATAAAAATAAAAATAATTTTGCAAGCGAGTTTCCAAAGGCTACCAAGTAATAGTAAAAAATTCGTTGCAAATGCAAATAATTTGTAGTGTACCAAGCATGACCAGAAGTGTTCAAATAGTCACCGTAACTATTTTCATGTGGGACTATTTTTTAAGAGATAAATTTCCAACTTTAGCATAATAATACCCTTCAACTTACCAAAAATCCATTTAACCAATATAAAAATAATATTTTCTTTTCATTTAATCTAATATTATTTATTTTAAAATTACATATGAATAGTAATATAAAAATTAAATTTTGGGGTGGGGTGGGAATATGTAGGAAAACATATTCCTAATGATGGTGGAAAATCACTTTGGACAGGAAATTCAGAGGAAAATGCACAATCCTATTCTTCAAAATCAAAAATTTTCAACCATTTTTCATTTACAATCACACAAACCTTAAGTGTTGATTTTTCAAGTTTTAATGGTATATTTGAAATGGGTTATAAAAAAAAATATGAACAATGATTTTTTGACACACTTATTTGTATGCCTCCTGACGTGCCATGTGTTAGAATCATAGATTCTTTCCTCAGGATATACAATTGCACATATTTATGGAGATGTACAGTTGTGTATCCCAAGGAAAATCCATGGTTCTAACCTATGCCACATCAAGAGGCTTACAGGGGCATGTGTCAGAGGGGACATCAGAAAATCATGACTCGAAGAACATAGGTGACAACCATTTCAAGTAGTCTTTTCAAGTACGTGGATGAAGAGTTCTTGAAACTATATCTAATCAAGTTTTTAAGGATAGAATTAGAGATGCATTATAATATAAGATGTATATGCTTAAAGGTTGTAAATTTCTCTCATGTACTACAATACCAAGGAATTATGAGAGCATCTATAGATTTCAAATCAATCTAAACTATCAATCAGTGAACCTATTTAGATAACTTGATTAGATTAGATATATTTAATCATCTAATAATAGACCTTTTTCTCTAGATTAGGATTCTTTAATTGGGCTCACTTTTGGGTTGTCAAAAGTTTTAGGTGGGAGTGACTCATAAATTGAAGACTTTTGATTGACAAGAATGCACACTTCTTGAGCAATTTGCTTTATCAATCGCTCTCATGGAGATCATACTGCCACACCAACTTCTTTTATAATACACCAACTAATGAAATTACATAGAACACATTAGAAGCCGAACAGGTCTAAGAGCTTGAAGGGTTGGACAATTGCTTTATAAATCCCTCTCATGGAGATCCTCTTATGTATTGTCATCCCCTTCCTCCAAAATCTTTTATCATTTTTTCCGGTAATTTTGTAAATTTTTTGAAGCATTATGTGTTGAGAGAGGATGAAGATGAAAAAGAAAAAATAAATTCACTAATATAAGAAAAAAATAAATGGTTATCTGCACCTCACTCTTCCATATGGTATAGGGTAGGGCTGTCAATGGATGTTTATCAGTTCGGATGCAGTAATATCCGAATCTGGAATTTTTATCTAATATCTGAATTCGAATCTGATTATCCTATTGGATATCGGATAATATCCGATTCGAATTCGAATAATTTGTATATATATAAAAAAAGTATACATTTTCCTTATCCAACTAATTTTTCATTATTAAATTTTTTTTATTATATATTATATTATTTATATAAAAAATTAATAAAATAAAATAATATATATTATTTCAAATTGGATATTATCGTATTCAAAATGTTAATATCTAAATTCGTATCCGATAAGGGTTGGAATATATAAAAATATCCAATTTCGAATCTGATATCTGATTTTTCGAATTCGAATTCGAAATCGAATCAGATTCAAAATTTTGACTATCCATGGACACCCCTAATATAGGGTGAATCTCCATTTCATGCGTTGAATATGAAGAAACTCTGCTTTTGGTACATTGTTCATTTTAATTCCTAAAACATGTTTTTCCAGTAAATTTATCACTTTTATAATCAACGAATTCTTTGATAAATTACCAACGAACAAAGTACCGAAAGATCTAGTCATGTGTTATGATAGGTAAGTAATTACATTTACTTTAAAGGGGCGTATAAAGATTCGAAGTCACGACGTAGGAAGCAAACCCAATCGCTTCTTACCATCTCAATTAACCCCTGGTGGGTGCCTTAATAGAAGTTATAAAGTCTTAATCCTATCCAATATTTTCATGAAGGCTATACTCTATTTAAAATGAATCATAATCCAGTCATTTTCTTTCCAAAATTTATAGATTCAAGATTCAAGCAAAGCTGACACACCAAGAACAGTAAAATTGCAGCCTTGATCTTTTAATTGCAATACAAAAATAATCCCAATATATGGTATTGGTTGGTCAAGTGTATCTTAGAGTGATAATACCCCAAATTAGAGAGAATTAACAAAGATGAAGAATGTGTGGAACCTTCACCTGATTGGACACATTATTGAATTGGATTCTTATCTAAAGCCAAATCTTTTATGCATATCTGAAGTTATTGGAACGGAATAGATCAGATTTTGAATTTGATCTGATCCATTGACAGCTTTAGTTATAGTTAGGGATGTCAATGGGTCACTTCCGATTTGATTCTTATAGAAAAGAAAATTATTCATGATTTTGATTCTCAAATCAATGGAACTAGATTCTAAACCATACAATTTTTTTTCCTTTGAATGATATAGGTCTTGGTTCCTGTCGAGTTAGTTTCTGAATTGGTTGGGACTCAAAACTGTCTTATTGATTCCAGTTTGGATTTGGTTCCAATTAAAACAAATTTCACACCCAATTTTTGATATATGTGTCTTTGTCTCAGTTCAAGAAAAGAGGATATTAATATAAATAAATATCAAATAAGGATCTACTCCTCTTAGTAAAGCATGTTTTTTGATAACGATTTTTACATCAACAACTTTTGTGGGAAGTCAAAAATTACGTTTTTTGAGAAACGTTGCCGGGATTGCTTTTGTGAGAGAGTCAATAATAGGAGTTAACACCGAAAAACATATGGGGGTAAAATAACGATTTCACCCCTCATTCTTCTTAACTCAATGATTAAACAATATAATCAATTTGACCTCTTTCCATATGATTAAACATATGGGCATTGAAGGTCAATGAAATCTATGATCCAGGGTCCAATTAATCAATGGTTGTGATCAAATCATTCCATTCCATTAATTCATTTGTTTGATCATAGATGATGAATTGTGTGTCACCAACCAAGCGTAGACACGCAGACTAAAATTGAATAAGAAAGCTTTAAAAAGTGAGGTGCGTGTGGGTCCGAGCCCAAAGTCCAAAGTCCAAAGTGGTCGTAAGTTAGCGAGGGAGGGAGAGATGTTCTCCTTCTCGATGACAGGTAGCCTCTCTGTAACCCTCTTGGTTTCCCCTTCTTTTTCCAAGTTGAAGCTCAACAACAGAAGCAGAATATCACCAACACCACCTCGTAATCGTCTTCTTCCTTGCTACTCCTCTCTCTCAGGTAAACCTAAGCCCTAGATTAGAAGATAGTTTCTACTTCATTGGATCATTCTGTTTCTGAGTTTGCCTTTTTCGATCTCAATTCATGGAATTGTGTTTCTTAGTTTTGATTGATGTTGCAATGTCGTTCTAGATATTATCACAATTTCTGGTTTTCTAGTTAAAATTTTTTTCTTGATTTTTCAAGTGTATCAGTGTCGAAATCATGCTTAGGTTGATTCTGCAATGGTTAGCTTTGGTCACATTTTTTGTCTTAGATTAGATCTTCGTGGTAACTTAGTTTAGAATGAAATTAGATCTAGGTCATTGACTTTTAGGTTAGATTTGATTGATTTATTGTTATTTTTCATTATCCTTATTACGATCAAGGTTGGGTTGCTTGTTGTGACAGTAACCATGAATTTCCATTGAAATAAATTTGTAAAGATGAACCTTGAAAATGTTAAATGGGGAGTTTCATTTTCATTCATACTTAAGAATTTACTTATGTAGGAATTTTATGATCAATCCACGAAGGAAACTCAGTCACTCTTGTATAAGAAGACAAAGAATGTATTCTTATAAAATTCCACTTAAAACATACAATAACCACACACTTTCTGACCCTGGGAAGGGGAGGGGGAGGGTTGAGTGTCCTAGAAACAAGCTTTTGTGAAGTCAATAAATATGTGAGAACCAAAGACTGGTTCTTGAAAACTCCAGCATCTGATAATTATATTTGCTCTAATACCAATTGTTAGAATAAAAAAAATTGGTTCAATAAATCATCAATGTTTGTGATCTCAAGTACTCTTGTTCCATTACAACCATTGATCATGTGGTCATGTGTGTTAGCACCATACCAAATAGTAACTCACAATCAGGGTCAGAGCCAAGATTTTCTATTAGTAGGGGCTAAGTTCTAACGATGATCAATGGATAATCTTGATGTTAGGCTCGTCTTTGTAAGCGATGGTTGACCAATAATTGTTCGTCATAAATTACTGAGTAAAATTGCACAGAGAAAATAAAAGTAAAACCTTGGCAAGCAAGGGTCAATCCACAGAGACAATGTTGATTTAGATTTCTGACTTAAAACAATAAGGGATAAAGAAAACAATTGAAACCGATTTATGATGATCAAAACAATTGAAAACAGTAAAAGATGGAGTCAATGATATAAAAAGAATTTAGATCGATCGAATCCACCAAGAACAATCAATAAGCTCTTCCTCAACCTTCTTCATCTGGATTCTATCATACCATTGTATTTGTACCTAAAATGCTTCTTAGTCAGATAACTTTGTTCTCAGACTTTGCTTACTGTTCTCTGAAATCTGAATAAATTTTAGGTTGTGGTTAGTTGTCAATTTTGCTGAATATTGTTTCTTTGGAACCCTAGTACGTGACATTCTCTTGTACTGATATTGTTTCTTTCCTATTTCTCGAAGTCTTATTTTCTTGATTGGACCATTGGCAGATATGGATTGCACTGTAGATCCAAGTGTGTTTCCGCTACACCAATGCAAAACTCTGCACCTGGTTTGTATTAGTTTTGTATTTTTCCCCGTATGATCAGTTATAGCCATGTCAATTTTAACTTGAAAAAGGTTTTCAAAATTGCCTTTTTTTCATTTCTTTCCCTGTAATTAAATGCATTGATGGTCATATAAAGCTATAACGTAGGTGAGACATGCTCAAGGGATTCACAATGTAGAAGCTGAAAAGGACGACAAAGCATATTTATCTCCGGCTTATTTTGATGCAAGTCTTACCCCTCTAGGGTGGCAACAGGTAACAGCTGGTCAATCTGGGCTTTCATGCGGTTTTCAACTTAAAAAACATGAATGTTTTAGAGAACTTCTATTGCCACCAACTTTTACTAATGCCACCCCAAGATGTGTGCTAATTCTTTGGTGATTGACATTTGAATTGGGGTGGCGTTAGCAAAAGTTGTGTGGCAATAGATTCTCTCATGTTTTAGTTTTTATATTTATATTATTTTTTGTTTTTGTAGTCCGAAATTATCCCATTTCTTTTAACATGAAGGAAAAGTGTTTCAAGAAGATTTTGTGGTATTGCAACAGGTTGATAGTTTACGTAAGCATGTTCATGCATGCGGACTTACTAGGAGGATTGATTTAGTCATTGCATCTCCTTTATTAAGGTACTAAATCACCAGCATTTCAGATTCTTGTGAACAATCTCCTTTTATTTTGTATTTCTTGGAAAGCTTCTTTTCTACTTGACATGATAATCAAAGCGAAAGGGCTATATATTGTTGTCCTGACAAATTCTTTCTTTAAGATTTTAGTGAACCAAACATATTTCTAATTTTCTTGGATATGCTTCCATCTGAAACTAGTCTTGTTTCTTTCTTCTTCTTCCTCCAGAGGTTATGATCATGGTTTTGAATGCTATAATTTCTAGTATTGGACAATTGAGGAACAGGACTTGTTCAGCGTACCACAATTTTTTGGGATAATGCTTTGATGCTCTTCCGAGACATCTTTTTTGGCTTGACATGTGCTTTGTACCGGTTTGTCTTGTGATCACCTTGGTTTTTTAATCATACTCTTTGGGTAATTATATTTTTGTTTCTCAACTTACCAAGACAGAACTCGAGACTGAGATTTTAAACCAGGGTTGTTAGGGAAAGTGTTTTCTTTTTAATATGTCCTCTATGGTCTATTGTCTGTATATTAATTTTGTAAGTTAAGATAAATTAGCTGTCACTTTGTCAAATTCATTCGATTCTGTTAACTTTTTGTTAACCATTTCTTAATGCTTTACTTGCCAATGAAGATACTTGTTTTTTTCTTCTTGAAAGTTTGGTACTTTTGGTGGAGTGTAGCTAGAAAACTTATTGGGCAATGCGACAAGGGAAGCAGTTAAGAAATTGACAGTCACAAAATATTTAATTCAGTTTCAAATATTTATGCAATGCTCTAAGTCATGCATGTAAGCATAAGAAATTTACCTCAAGAATTGGTTTGCCAGAATGTAGCTTTCACTGACTTCAAGTTAGTCTACAAAATGGTGTTTCTACAAAACTATAAAATGGAACTTGACCCATATTTAAGTTCATCTTATAATTGTTCTATTTCACAATTGCATTTCAGGACATTGCAGACTGCAGTTGGTGTATTTGGTGGTGAGAGCTATGTGGATGGAATGGATGTACCCCCACTAATGGTGGCAAATGCGGGGAATAGTGATCGTTGTGCTTATTCAAATTTGAATTGTCCACCTTTTATAGCAGTAGAGCTGTGTCGAGAACATTTGGTACGTCTTGTGATATGATGATCGGATTTTGTTTAGAGTTTCAGGCAACATACAAGAGAAATTGGAAATTTTTCTTACAATTTACATGGACATTTGCTACGATTTAGATGAAATGTTCGGATTTTTATTTTGAGTTGCAAGCTGCATATTTGCTTAAATTGATGTTGCATTAATGGCTTTCTTTTGACTTGTTCAATGCATGTTTATGTTGTATTACGAGCCTCCTTTGATGGTAAAGAATGTTCTTTTGAATGGTATCATACATAGATAAACTTATTTTGCATTCCCTCTTACATACATGCAATTCATAATTGGATAATGGGATTACACACACATAATGGTTAAACAAACTGTAAATGGGATTTTGTTTCTTGTCAAAGTATCAGTTTCTTACATGGGTAAATTGTAAACGGTTGAGATGGTTTGGTCCAGTGCAGGAAAACCAATAGCTACCCCAATTAGGAGCTTGCGTGATAAAGAGAACAAAAAAGCAAGATGAAGACCTAAAAGGACATGGATTGAGATAGTGATAGTTTATTTAAGGATACTTGAATTTACAAAAGACATGGATTCAGATAAAATTGAATGGAGAACATTATCATTCAGTCTTGGGATAAATCTTTGATGATGCTGTAATCGGGATGTTGGGTTGTTCTCTGTTTTAGGGCTTGCGTTTTGTTCTGTTTTTCTTCTTTGTTTCCTCAGGTTGGTCATCTCGACCTCCCTTTTAATAAAATTGATCTTTATCTATCAAAAAAAAAAAGAAGATGGCTCACACATCCAACAACTAGCATGGTCTGCCATTCTAGTAACTTATTGTCCATACTATAAAATGATTTCCCATGTATAAATGCAAACAACTGTGATGTTGAAAGAAATATGGTTTATATTCTCCTTATATCATTTCGTTCATTGTCGTTGTACACCCAGGTCATTTATCAAGTAGTTACTGTCAAATATGGTTTTGAATTTTGCAAGCTCCCTAGATAATTTTATTATCATCACTTTTTTATTTGTTTTTTGACCCTTTTTGTATTCACTACTTTAGGCCAAATAAGAGTTGCATTAAATTTCTTCGATTTTCTCAAGGAGATTTTAAATTGTATCAACAGGATTATTACTGCCTTTGCATCCAATTTGGGCTTATTAGACCCATAGCTCGGTTGATTTGACACATTGCAACGCAACTTTGAGGTCGTGGGTTCAAGTCCAACATACCCATCAAAGAAATTTGTCATTTTTTAATTTTTTTCTTTGACATTCATTAGCCTTTGGGAACCAGAATTTGTATAAATATGATATTCGTCTTTATTTTTTCTTCCCTTCTAATTAGTATATACAGAAAAATAAAAGCAAAGAATATGAAAAGGACAAAATAATAGAGAGAAATGGGTGAGGTCTTATGTTTCTCTCTGGCCTAAGTTTATGCGTGTGTGACAAAGTACATAAGTTCCCTTAATGGTATATATGTGTATGCCCAAGTTTCCCTCAACATAAGCACAAAAGGTACCATCCCTCAACACAAGCACAAAAGGTACTACAATATGTGCTTCAATATTAAATTCTCCTACACTTCCCTTCAAGCTAACAACTTGGACAGATACAAACCATATCAGGCTTTGGCTCAGACGGATGTGTTGAATTCTTTGGTTATAACCAATGGAAGATGATTTAGGGAAGAGAAGACAACGGCTGAGAAAAAGAAGATGGTGGAAAAAGATGAACTTAGTCTGGTTCAACCTCCTATCATGTTATATTTATATTAAATGGGTAGAAGCCCTAATTACAACCTATGTGGGTCCAAAGGATCAAAGACAACTAAAGAAAAAAGACTAAGAAATTACTGGTCGATTGATCCGAACTCATATCTGATCGATTGGTATGAGATATCTAACAATCAGCTGATTTCGATCAATTGAATGTCTCATACCATGACTTGTACATTTTCTCCTTCTCCTTTACAGATTCAATTTTCAGTGTGCCAGAGGCTATTATTGTCTTGTCAACTTGGTTAGGTATAAACATGGAAAAACCTGCCACATTTGGCATTTGGTTTAAATTTTGCTTGAGTTGCCCAATCTACTCTCTGGTTGTTATGTAAAACGGAGACATTTTGAACTCTTTTAACTTACCACCTATCTCCTTTAGTTGCCTACATACTCTCATCTGAAGAAATGAAAGAAAAGTAGGGCATATAGAGATTTCCCAGACCTGATTTGATTTTCACCTTGGCCTTATGTTTCTTTGTTGATGTTTACTTTTCACCACAGGGAGTTCGGCCATGTGATAAGAGGAGAAGCATTAGCGAGTATCAGCCTCTCTTTCCTGCAATTGACTTTTCACTGGCAAGTAGCTAATGTATATAATCTGTGGACTATTATTGGTTAGGAATTCATTTGATGTGACTCATCTTTTGCTTTTTAATTCAGGTTCTAGCTGACTGATTATGTCTTAATTTCTGTTTAGATAGAAAGTGAGGCAGACATTCTGTGGAAGGCTGATGTTAGAGAGACTAATGAAGAAGTTGCAGCTCGTGGAATGAAGTTTATGAACTGGTGAAAGCCTTTTTTACCAATATAACATAGGTTTAAAAATTAAAATTGGTAAAACAGAAAGTCATCTTAACACTTAACATCCTGGACTATGTATGTGTCAATGCCACTTTGGACCCTAATAAAAAAGAATGTGTATGAATCACAGAAATGGCAGGAAAAAAATTATTAATGCATTACCATGAAACTAGTGTCTCAACTCCAGATTCTTTGGGTTTCTCAAATTTTTCTAAAGGTGATCAATTCCAGGGTTCTTTGGTGAGGTTTAGTATAGGCATTGTGTTTCATGAAAAGGTCTTTTAGTTCATCGATATTTGTCTTTTTAAGTTTTAAACCAAGTTGCTTACTGTGCTGTATTATGATTTTGTTTAATTTTCTGTTTTTCTTAAGAAACAAACAGTATTTAGTTGGACTTATCTTATACGTTAAACATACTAAGGTTTAAAACCCCTTGAAAACTTGTCATTTGACTCAATCTTAATCAAAAGAAAATATGTGTTTGCAGATTTCCCTCTTATCATAACATGTATATATTCCATGATTTCAAAGAGCCACTGGTTTGCCTGAACCCTCAATTTAGATAAATATGAAACTTCTCTTGGAAGTTTTGTTTCTTCCCTTTACTCAGTCTTCTCTTCATTGATGTATTAACCTTTTGGTGTCTTTTACGTTTAAATTGCTTACTGTGCTGCATTATGATTTTATTTTATTTTTCTTATAAAATAGAGTTTTTGGTTGGACTTATGTTATACTACCAAATGTACAAAGTTAATCAAAATAAAATGTCGATTCATAGAGTTCCATCTTGTTATAACATGTATCTACCATGAAATCAAAGAGCCAATGGTTTCAGAGAACCCTCTATTTAGACAAATAAGTTTTTTTTCTCTTTTTTTGTTGAATAGCTTGCAACTTAATGAGTTCTTCCTTTCTTGTCATTCAGGTTGTGGACACGTAAAGAGAAGGAGATTGCTGTTGTGACCCATAGTGGATTCTTATTTTACACCCTAAAAGCATTTGGAAATGTCTTCCATCCATTGATAAAAGAAGAAATCTTTAAACGGTATGCATTCCGTGGCATATTCTGGTTTGGATGTGAGAGAACAACTGGAAATGGACCATAATGTGTTTTGATACTCTTGGTTTGAAAACTGTGGTTTACTGCAATTTCAAATCGATTGCCTAATTTGAGGTCTCCTCTTCCTTTCTACTCTAAGTCTTGGATAGACTTATTTTTGTCTAATAGAATATTATTTTCATTGCATCCTTGAGCCATCTTCTCTATGACAACACGTGGACATTTGGTTATGTGTTTCTTTTTGAACAATTCCAATATCTTAGTAACTAAATACCAATTTATCTTTAACGTTCAGAAATATCCATGCAGTAAAATTATGGAGACAATACTATCATGCCATCTTGCTTAGCGCACATATTTCTAAACATGGGATGGGACTTTATTCGTTAGGGTGAATTACCATTTCGTGAGCTGAAAATGAGTTATTTATGATTCCAGACACTTTTCATTTTAATTACCAAAACATGAACAATCGCATTTTCGTTAAAAAAATTTCAGAATGATATGACAATTTTGCAGGTTCAAAGTGAAATTGTCACTTTGGTAATTAAAAAATTTTCCGAATTCGTTATCGTTCTCGTTTTGGTAATTAAGATGAACAGCTAGCCGGAATCGTAAATTTGTCAAAAGTTGATCACTTTTTCGTAAATATCTCTATTTGTTAAGTGTTCTTATTCTAATTTGCTTCTTATCAGCTTTTCTTTGTTTGTTTAAGTTCATATTAAGACTTGAAAAATTATGATAAATGAACCATTTAAAAAGAGAATTATCCTTGAGATATTTGAAACCATATTTTTATTTTATGTTCAGGAAAATCTTAAGCAATTATCCTTGAGATATGAGAAATCAAATTTTGTAGCCTAACACAGTGAAAACTTGAACCTCACAAAGGTTCCAGACTCCTTTGTATGGGGCTGAACACGCATGCACGCACCCACCCACCCACCAGTGCACTTTGAATTTTAATAGCTAATCACAAGTTCTCACCAATTCTGCCTTGTATACCTGCAGCTTTGCCAATTGTGAGCTCCGCTCAATGGTCATTGTCAATAGAAGGTGAGCATGTCTTTTGCATCTTCCTAGTGCCCTCTAGTGTTCCTCTCTCTCTCTCTCTCTCTCTCTCTTTCAGAATTCTAAATTTGGTATTTTCTTTTGTGTGGAATCCGCAGTATGATAGGTTTGGATTCTTCATCAACTGACTACCCAGGAAATATTCCTCCGGGGCCTGGGCTCCCTAATGAAGCTGCACATGAGAAACACCCGGAGATGGGAGTACCCAATTCACCAGCGTAGTCCGTGAGGAAATTGGATCTCTCCAATTCATGCTAACATCATTCTTGGGAACTGGTCTGTTTAGGTTCTGACTTCATATCTTATATGTTTGGTAATTATGCAACACGATTTCAAGCTTCCTTCTTTTACATGAGAGATACTATGAGATGCATAACATACACAAACCAAATTTATGTTATTGAGGTTGGAAAAAAGTACATTTCATAATCATAATTAAATATGGGGGTGATCAGTTATTTGTCTTACAATCAACTATAAGGATTTTTTAGGTAATGTTGGGTAGCTGTTATCATTAAATATATATATATTTAATAATAATGTTGGGAACTTCTTTGGTTGAACACTCCTTGAGATACTTGTTGAGACTTTTAAGCTTTTCACTTCCTTGTGAGTTGTAAGAAATGAACATCTTCATTGACAAGGCTATCCCATTAAGACATTGGTGTGATGCCTATCAAGGATGTTACAAATATCAAAGTTAGTTAAAGAAGATACTACGACAATCAAGTTAGTTAAGACAAAAAGAAGATGGAGAGAGGGTCCAAGGACGATTTTCAGGGAGAGAATGAACCATAAAGAGCAGAAAACCCCCAAATGTTTATTCTCATCCTTGTAAGAGAGAATATGAACGAGGGCTAGAAGTTCTTCATGAATGAGTCTTCTCTTTTGTGCTCATTTGGTTTAGTAATATTAATTTGTTGTTTTAGCAAAGGGCCAGGCTATTTGTGCTCATTGTACCCACTTATTACACATTTTTAGATGGAGTTTACAGAGGTGGGTGCAAATAGAACAGCCCTTATGCTACCTCAGACCAGCGACCTACAAAAGTAGAGAGCTGCTATTGGTACCCCAACTTTTTACTTATTACACCCCAATTAAAAATAAAGAAAATAAATAAATGGTTGAGAATAAGTAAGCCAATACGAGCTCTCTTGCATTATTTATTTATTTTTATTTATTTTTCAAGATATCCTATTTTTTGGGTTTAAGATTTTATGAGTCTAATTATAATTATAAACAACTACTGAAATTGTTTGAGGGAGTGTTATAATGTTGAGATAATAATTTAAGTCAAACTTTTGTAAAGATTGAATGGTGTGTTTTAATCTTTTAATTGGAGTGTCATAAATAATTTAGAGAGATTGACTGAGCAGATCTGTCTGTTACAATTTTATTACAAAAACTCCCTCCCTTGGATTATCAAGTTTGTTACTCTAACAAACCTTACTTTATGAATCAGACTAGCCTGACTAATTTTATAAGATTTCAAATCTTACTAAGGGTTGTTGGGCCTACATGAATTATCAAATGTGCAATCCAACACTACAAAATTTTATATTTCATGGAAAAAAAACTTAGATTCTAAAAAACAAACTAAAAAAAATACATTAGAACTTGATCAAAGCCGTTAAAATTGAGGGCTACCGAACTCCCAAATTTAAAATTAAAATTCAATGGTGAAAAATAATCTTTTTTTAGAATTATTTTTTCAAAGTTCTTAGTATTTTTTCCTCTATAACTTTGTGGCACTAGATCATGTTTTTGGATGCCAAAAATCTACCTGATTAGATGCACTTTACAGTTTGTTGAGTAACAAATTAACAACCTCAATTTGAGTTTTGTAACGTGCGTCACCACTCCAAGGTTTGCTAGGTAACAAAGTTGATAAAGTAAGGTTTGTTGAATAACAAATTTGATGAAGTAAGGTTCCCTTGGAGTTGTCAGAACTCTGAGGGAGTTTAATAATAAAAATGCAACAATTGGTTCCACTGGGTAAATCTCTCAATAATTTAAGAAATTAGTGTTGTCTGCGTTTTGTGCACGTTAGCTAGTAGTCTTGGCTTTACTCACTATTTTCTAGGGGTGCACATGGTTCGGATTGGTTCGGATTTTGGCAAAATTGGAACCGAACCAAACATGATCGGTTCTACAACTTTGGAACCGAACCAATCCAATTACCCTATAGATCCGAACCAATCCAATCCAATCTTGGTTCGGATTGGTTCGGATCGGTTCTCGGTTCTCATACTTAATATTTTCAATAGTAATAAAAATCATTAAAAAATAATGAACTAATCTAATAGTAATAAAAATCATGAATCAATCCAAAATACTTATTATTTTTAACACATTAAAAATAAAAATCATGAAAGCAATTAGAAAATAAAATTCATTAAACACTTACCTTGTAAGGGATGATCGAAGATCAAATGCATGCTTAAAATCAAATGTTGCTTGTTGCTTATTTAAAGTCGAATCCATCATCAATCAAGAAAATATATCAATCTACAACAACATAAAGAACACAATTATGCATTTATGCTAATTAATATTAAATATCATAAAGTAACAACATTAAATAAATAAATAAATTCACAATCATCAATGATTTTAATCAAAAGGCATAACAAAAACAAATATTAAGTATCTGAAGGGGCTCATGTGAAAGATTCAAATCTTTTCTTAAGATTCAATTTGAATCATAGGATTTGAATTTTGAACAGAAGGATTTCAGTAACACTGTCTGTATGTGTAATTTGTTTTCATTTTTGGAAATATACAGTATCAGTTTCCATAGTTTTCCTATGGAGTTTTATATATCTAATATGTTTTCAAAACTCCAAAGAGTCAATGTTTTAACATTCCAAGCAATTACTGTGTCCTTTTTTTTTAAATTGTGTTTCTTGTAAAGATTTAGTGGACATGATCTCTAAATGACGATGATTTGTTATAGGCTACGAAGCAAAGCTCCGATGAAGCTTTATTTTGTCATAGTTACACACTTACACTGATAGAGCATCATTTACCTTTCGTCATCTTTTTCCGCGAATAAACTAATTTTTTTTTTACTTCTGTTTGTCTATCTTTAAATTTTTCCTTGATCTGTGTTTGTTTGAATACATCAGAAATTTATGTTCTTAAATGTCACACAGAGAATCCGAGCAAAACTCACAAACAATTAAATTTATATTCGAATTTATGTTCGAAGGGAACATCCGAGCGAAAACGAAGTCGTTTTCGAAACGAGGGAGAACAACAGCAACAAGAGAGAGAGAGAGAGAGAGAGAGAGAGAGAGAGAGAGAGTTACCTCTGTGTTTTCCGACGAGGTGAGGTAAGGGAGGGAGACGACCGAGAACGGCGGCGAGGTTTCACGAGAGAAAGAGAGAGATCTCTGTGTTTTCCGACAAGGTGAGCGAAGGAGACAGCGGCGAGGTTTCGAAAGAGTCCTCTATGTTTTCCGACAAGGTGGAGCGAGGGAGACGACCGGCGAAGACGGCGGCTAGGTTTCTCAATTTACAGACCTCCCCCAAATTCCATTCGAAGGAGAAGAGAGAAATTAAGAAAATAAATTTTTTTTTTAAATCAGTATATATATTATATATAATTATATATATATATATATATATATATATATATATATATTACGGTTCGGATTTCGGATTGGTTCGGTTTGTTATATTCTTAATCCGGAACCGAACCGAATTAACCGGATTTTTTTTTTCAAACCGTACCCGAATCGTGGGTGTATTTAATCCGAACCAATCCAATCCAAAAGCTTCGGATTGGTTCGGTTCTCGAATTTATCCAATCCAATGTGCACCCCTACTATTTTCTTTGTGTGGACGAAGGTCAACCTGTTTCAATGGTTGTTAGAGTGGGGGCACTTGCCCCATTAAGAATTTTCAAATTTACTAATAATTAATAAGCTATTACAACGGATAACATTGGAAGATAAAGAAATTTGCCGTTATTGCCCCTCACAAATTTTTTTCACTCTTACTTACCCTAAAAAACTTTCTATTTTTGGTTGCCCCCACAAAATTTTTTTACTCTTAGTTGACCCCTTACAAATTTTTTTCTACTCTTTCGCTCCTGGCTGAGACTACCCTTCAGGGTGCAGTTGACCCTCGACTCAACCAGTTGCACATAGGACCTTTTGCGGGGGTGGTGTGTGTGACACCAAAATATAATGTGTGAAGTCTGTAGAAGTGCTTGAGCACCAAAATTTGAGTGATCATAAATACCCCCACTTTTATATTTAATTTATTATAATCAAGGTTAATTTTTTCATGAACAAATAAGATTAGTAATTAAAGAAGGATTTTGAACCTACGTCGTGGTACCAACACTTACAAACTTTGGCCAATTAAGTAAGTTAAGAACCTTCTTATTTTTTCCACCACTTTAGTTAAAATAAAGGAGGGAGGGAGGGAAAGAAAAGACCAAAAGAATAGGTTCAAAAGATATGTGGTGAAGAGGCCCCTATCCACCAAGGAAAGGAGGGAGGGAGTCAAAAGAGCAAGAAAGACCACTAACATCATTTCCTCTCTAACTTTAGAAGAAGACTTGAAAAAGGATGTTAAAGGTCTCAATCTATTCAACGTTGGAATACCATTAAGATTGAGTTGTATTAAAAAAAAGTTGGTATGGTTCTCAAAATAAAAGAAAAAAAAATGGAGGAATAGAAAAGAATATCCTAATAAATACAAAACAATAGAAAGTAATGTCTACACTTCTACTTACATTATGTCAGTACTATAGGGGCAGCTATAAGAGAGTAGGTGATGGACCAATATGATTTCTTCAAGTGTGAGCAATTAGGGCACCGGGCCCAATTGTCTCTTCAACCAGCTGTGGCCATCATATTCTACTAATTTTATTAACTTCAATCATTCTTGTGACACTGGTCTTCTTGGAGCCAATTTTTTTTCTTATTTATTTATTTATTTTTGAATCAAGAATTATAAATAAACAAAGGAGGACTAGTCGTAACTCCAATAGATGAATCAACTATGAGAAAATAATTAAAATCGTTTATAAATATTCAAATTGATGGTCTTAATAGAACAAGAGAAATATCAAAGAGAATGCATATAGAAATAATGAAAATAGATATAAACTCACTTTCAATAAAGAAAGACTTAATTGGACATAATCAATGGAGTATAATGTTTAAGGTAACGATTTTTTGTTGTTATTCTAAAGGGTTCAGTTACGTATATCAATTGTTCATTTTTTTTTTTTTTTTTGCCGTGGCTATAAACTACGTAAATATAGGGATTTAGTTGTCAACGTAGGAACATTTGTTACTCATCTACACACAATGTGCCTCTTCAACTTATCATATCAGCCTTTTTTTTTTTTTTTTTTCTACTCTTGGAGCCAGAACTGAAGATCAATCAAGTGATCGAGAGCCCATCTACCATTATTAGTGCAAATTCTCTAACATATTTTTGATTACTTTTTGAGCCTACTAACCTTGTATGTAGATATTTTATGGACTTACAAATAGGGTTTAAAATAGGTCGGATTTTATCTGAAATCTGAGTGATCCAAATCCGATTTTTAGTGGATTGAGTTTCTTCAAGTATATCCAGATTAAAATATGGGTTGATGTCCCTTGACCCGAGTAGGATACGGACTCATCCCTATATCCACCTATATCCGAATGATATATTATTTTGTATGTTGTATGTTATATTTTTATATTTTTTAATCTATCATTCATCAACAAATGAGTATTAAGTGTAATGGTCAAAGTTTCATTTCAAAAGGGGAGAAGTCTTTGAGTTCAAATCACTTGAAGTCACATTTTTTAATGAATTACTTTAAAATGGTTTGAAATTATCCGACTCACCTGAATCAATTAATCCGGTCGGATCGGATCCAGATATGAATTTAATGAAAGTAAAAGATATTAGATATTGCTTGAGCTAGTCAGATCCAATTATGGACCCAAATTAAAAATCGTGATATGGATGTGGGTAAACACATATCCCAAACCCGACCCGTTTTAAGCCCTACTTACAAAAACATTTATCGTCATTGGTGGCCCTAAAACCATAATTATTAGATTTGATGATTTTTGGGCAGTTGATCCATATTAACTGATTTAATCATTTGTGCTCAATTCCCACCTCTATGAATCACTAATAATACTTATTCTATTTTCTATCTACATATATTATGGGTTAGCACCCACCAGGGGTTATTAGAGATGGCAAGATTGATTGTGTTTACTCCTCAGCGCATGATTTTGAATTTCTATAAACCCCTCTATTGAAAAGGTGACTATTTAATATTATACAAGTGTCGATGTCGGGTCCGTACACCCCGTCAAAACAAATATATATATATATATATATATATATATATATATATATATATATATATATATATATATATGGGTCAGGTTCAAGGGCCATATGAGAAAACATATGAGAAAACTTTCGACGGTAAATAAAATTTTAAAATATGGGTTAGAAATTTTGGATTGAGCTGATTTTTTGTGAGGATGATCTCTATGATGGGAAGATCATCCAAAAAAAAAAAAAATCAGCCTAATCTGAAACTTCTAACCCCATTAAAAGTGATTTAGAATGTGGATCGTCGATTTTTTACCAATTTTTATCACTAATTTGTAAATCACTTTTGATGGATTTAGAAGTTTCTGATTGAGCTGATTTTTTGTGAGGATGATCTTCTCATCGTAGTGACTATCCTTGCAAAAAATCAGCTCAATCCAAAACCTCTAACCCTTATTTTGAACAACGAAATTTTTCTCATATGTTTTCTCATATGACCTTGAACCTGATCCTATATATATATATATGGGTCCCGTTCAGCAACAAACATTTTGGCAAAACATTTTTCAAAACACGGGTTAGAGGTTTTGGAATGGGCTGATTTTTGGTGAGGATGATCTCCTGGGCCGTCCAATTTTTGTAAACCATTTTTTATGGGGTTAGAAGTTTTGGAATGGGCTGATTTTTGGTGATGATGATCTCCTGGGCCGTCCAATTTTTGTAAACCATTTTTTATGGGGTTAGAAGTTTTGGAATGGGCTGATTTTTGGTGATGATGATCTCCTCACCATCATCACCAAAAATCAGCCCATTCCAAAAACCTCTAACCCATGTTTTGAAAAATATTTTGCCAAAATGTTTGTTGCTGAGCATTTTCATATATATATATTATGAGTTAGGGGCCATGGTATGACATGTACTTATTTGTGTACGTTGGCTACCCATTATCATTTCTTTCTTTTAGCCTTCATAGGGTTTGGGTAGTGTAGTAGTTAGAATTCAATCGTCACATGTCCCCATCCCAACAATTCATATTTCACATTCTTAGCGTGGACTTTAGGGCCTTCTTATGTGAGAGTGACACTTTTTTTTATCTGCCCTTTTTGTACTTTACAGTTGGAGGGGAACATAAAAAGGCAAGATAAATACGGAAAAACCACGTCAGAATAATGTAGGCAACAAAGCCGACTCCTTTATCATAAGATAAGAAAATAAAGGGTGTTTTATCAAATGAAGGGTGCCTCTATAAGGTTTTTTATCAAACACTCACGAAAATATTATCGTGTGGATGCATTTTAAACATTTACGACATATCCCTTATTTGGTTCCCGACTTCTTTATCAAATAGTTCTCCATCATTAATATTAAACTTAGATTCACGATTTATTTTTTAATATAGTATAAATGAAATAAACAAATATATCTTATTACTTTTTTGACATCATCTTCTCTTTAGGTTTAAGAAGTTTTTTTTTTTTTTTTTTTCATTTTTTATGACAAGGGTTTCGAACCCAAAGGTTTGACAAGCAAGAGTGAGGCAACAAGTCTCTTAGACCACCATATCTCGTCCAAATCCTCTGGGTACATGTAATGCCCTTACAAATCACACATATTAGATGAGTAGGGATAAATTCTTATGGATGGGTAATAAGGGGACTTGAACTCTCCATTTTTTGGAGGATGTCGTGGTTACTAGGCCCAACGCTTGTTGGTTAGTTTAAGAATTGTTCTTATTTAACTCCTTTTGTTAAAATCATGTCAATCATGATCCCATTGCGATCTTTAGTTTCAACCTTGATTGTTGGACTCCTATCATGATGGTGGGATGGGATCGTGTCGAAGGAGATTGATTCTTCTCCATTCGATTTCTCTTGGGTTACTAAGGGTCATAATATTTTCTATCTCCATTCACTAATTTCAAGGTAACATGTGTACATTTGGGTGATTCCATTTATTTAATCAAACAAAAAATCAATGTGTCAATAAGTGGGGATTCAAAATTCAAAGTGTGTGATAATGACCCAAAACAACTCTAGACTTATCTCAATTGATATAAAAACTTGAAAAATAAAATAAAATATTTAATCCAACAAGAAGAAACGGATAATGAAATGGTAACTTGACTGATATCAGTATCCGATAATAAAAATCTCTCCAATTCTCAATCAATATGATTTCTAATATGCTATCATACTTAACTTCGCAATCCATGGACCATGTGAAAACGATAATGTCTTCAACCGGTTTGTGCTAGATAAAGGTTGTCCTTCTTTATTTTTTTGAAGAAAAAAAAAGGAGGGAATCAAAAAAAGTATGGAGAAATGAACTTTACTTGCCGACCTAAGAAAGCATAAACCAGCTAGAACTTATGAGATAATTGTTCTAAAGCTAGATGAATTACTTGGAAACAAGGAGTCTAACTAGGCTCTATGGAATTTTGAGGAATTTAGTATATAAACCCTATATTCCTACATGATCGATTGATCAACTCAAGCCTCGAATACAATATGATCGTCCGATATTCCTACATGATCAATTTACTAAAATGTTAAAATTACATACAAGAAAATATCCTTATTAATTGGCAAAATCATCGGACATTCATCATTCTATTCACTTTTTATTATATAGATTTTTGGCCACTCTCCTTAACCAATGTCCCATTTCTTCACAACGTTCAACGATCAATCGACTTTGGGACTTTTAGTGATTTGGATTCCTAACTTTCACAAATTAAAAGTTTAAACTTCATTTCTTCTGAATCGGGAATTTACCTGCATTTGTTAAACAACTCATATTCCAAAGTTAAAATATACTTAATTGACTCGGAATAGTACGACTTGATGACTCACGCATCAAATTGATCCATGTATTCGAGTTTTGAAACCTTATAAAGAAGAAATACAGTTAGATTTTACTGGTAGAATATGTGGCCTACAAAATGTATGAAAATGAAAAGTAGGGGACATATTCGCATTTGAAACTAGTGAGGGCATTTAAGTAAAAAAGACCAAATTAATAACCTCCAGTCTTCTCTACAACCACGAGTACGTGACGTAAGACTCGGCCGTATGCTTTTTTACTCGCTAGACACCTATCAAAAGTTTAAATAAAAAAAAAAAACATTTTTTATGACAAAAATATCCGTAAAAAATTCAATAAAACACAGAAAGTAAAGAAACAGCCAATTGTTGTTCTTGTATTGTTAACTCTGCCACCACTTTTTTCTTTTCTAACGCGGTAAGAGATAAACATAGAGGGAGATTTAATTTTTTCTTGAAGAATTTGAAGTGGGTTTCTCGAATCTTCTTCTTACGTCTCATCTTCCTATCAACTTGTATATATTCGAGAAATAGAGAGCCAAATACCCCAATTTCATTTCAACATTCTTCAAATTTCTCAAAAATTCTAGTTTAATTTTGTCTTTCTGTTTGTAATGATGAACGACCCCAAGTATGCTTACCCATACCCTGCACAAGGTATTAAAATATTTTCTTTTATTGGTTATAATCATTTTCTTCTTCATTTCTTTTATTGTATTTCACCCTTTTTTTTTTTCTTAAGTTTTTCTTTAGTTGGTTCCTTTGTTTCCCTATGTAAGATTTTAAATTTTAAATTAAATGATACAAATTCCCTTCTTGTTGATGGGGAAAGGGAGGGAGTGGTCTATAATTTTTTCATGATTTTGGAACTTTTCATTATTTGATAACTACCCTTTTCATTTTCATTTTCATTTTTATTTTATTTTATTTGTAGCAAATTATAGATTTCCTAGTGATTTTGTTAATGGGTTTTTCTCTCTTCTTTTGTTTATTGTTTTAATTTCTTTAAAAGTCTTTGAATTTGTCCTTATAATCCCATTAACATGTAATTTTAGTAATGGCTGCTTATTTTTTTTTTTTCTTTCAAAATATTGGAAAATTACTTTTCCTTATTTTTTCATATAAAAAAAGGTGTGATGGAATTTCTTCTATTATTGTATTTTTTGCATTTGATTATTTATTTTATATATAAAAAAAACAGGTTATTATCAAGGCCCCCCTGTGATGGCACCTCCTCAATATGCTGCTCCAGCACCACCAAGGAGAGATGCAGGCTTCCTTGAGGGATGGTATGTGTTTATTATATTTAATTTTAATTTTAATTTTTTTTTAATCCAATTATTTTCTCCTGGATTTGTGTTTCTAAAGTAAATTCCATTTGTTTGTGTTTGTGTGTGTGTGTGTGTGTGTGTGATGCAGCCTTGCAGCTTTATGTTGCTGCTGTCTCCTTGATGAGTGTTGCTGCGATCCCTCCATCATTTTCGTGAGCTGATCATGTTAAATGAATCCTATATTTACTTAATTCTACTGTTTTAATGTGTTCCAAGGAGATCATTTGAATTAAGTGATTGTGTAACAGACTTGGGATCTTTTTTCTTTTTTAATTATTGTTAAAAACATCTTCTAAATTAGATACGTATTAGTGGATGAAAACTTCCTTTTGGGTTTTATCATAGAGCTTGAATGAATACTATTTTCTTATTTTTATTTTTGTGGAAAGAAAGTTGGAAAAAATAACAAATGGGTTTTGATGTAAGGGATGTCTTCTTTGATATTACTTTATTTATTGATCATGGGAGAGAGGGAAGAAGGAAACAAGTGGTTTTAAAACTTGGGCCTAACTCACAAAACCGGCGTGTAAGGTGAAGATTGTCCCAGGTTTATATATAGCCCAAGGTCATGATATCTAGGCGATGTGGGACTATTGCACACGATCTCATCCCCGTAGGTACAAAGTTGGCTCCCCAAATTAGAGTGTAAGGTGAAGATTGCCCTAAGTTTATACATAGCCCAAGGTCATGATACCAGGCGATGTGGGACTATCGCACACAATCTCATCCCCGCAGATATAAAGTTGGCTTCCCTAGTCACATTGTCGAATTAGATAAATTGTTTAACTTGATTTAAATTTATTCATTAATATATAGTTTGTATTCAAATAATTATAATATATTTTATAAAATAAGGTGATTCGATAAGATCCTCACTCATATTTCTATTTAGATAATAAATGTTTTTTTATTATTAAATAATTGATTATTTTTATAAAAAATATTTATCTGATACTTGTAAAATATGGGACAAGTTATATTGGATGTTAATATGAGATAGTTTACGATGATAAGCTGTAAGAGCTTGAATTCCTTTAAAAGTCCGGGTGGAGGGTAGAAAAAGTGCGGTAACTCATTTAGAAAAGAGACTCAATTACATTGACACTGTCTTTTGGAATCTCGGTAGGGTAGGTGATAGTCATCTCAGTCTTGAATGAATTTAAATAAAATCATAAAAGAGATTTGCTTAGCAAAAAGAAAAAAAATAAATTGAATTTTTTTTTGTGGTTCTTGTGTTTCAAGGATTTAAGATGGTGAGACCGAAGTGTGTGTCAATTTCAAATGGGATCATTTGTCAAATGTCTCAAACATATCAGATGACTTTTACTTGATAGCCTTTACCCTCAGTGCAACTTTTACTTGGAGCACACCAATGTTTGAGTCTTCATATAACAAATCAAATTATGACATCTATGAGCCAAAAAAATTTATATATCATAATAATATGACTCGCCAGGTGGCATACTCAATCGACTCCCTGATGTGGACAAGTTTGGGAATCGTAGATCTGCACAACTCAGGATACACGATTGCACTTTCCCATACAAAAGTGTATACTGAGAGAACTATGTATATCGAGACGTGAAGAAATATTGTAGAATATCTGATTTTTATTGATAATTCTTGGATAAATATTACATGAACCATAATAGGATATTTATAAGAATTATGTCAATCAAGATAAGAAAATTAGATTAACATAAATATTTTAATTTATTAGAATTTTCTAATGTAGAATATCCTAATTAATATTAATACATATATTATTCTCCAACATTACCTTCCTTTTGAGGTGAGATATATTGATATGATATAATGTATCTCATGTATCATAATATGATGTATCGTATTCTCTTACAAAGCGTAGAGATTTCTTGAACTTATCCACGTCAAGGAGTCAATTGACTATCTCACCTAGCGAGTCATATTATTAGGACTTTAAAAAAAAAAAAAATTCTGGGCCAAGATTTTGAAGAATTTTTTTTTTTTGGTGACAGAGACTCATTAATTCATCTCCCATCTTACTCTTCTTCCTCTCCCCCAACTCACTCATTCACTTACTCTGTCTCCTCTCCCCCGACTCTCTTTTCAGTTTGTCAATTGGATTTGTTGGCCTGTTAACTTGGTCTAGCCCCTTCCAATAAAAATAAAGGTTAAGTAAGGCATTGATTCTTAATCTCACCCCCCCCCCCCCCCCCCCCCCCCCCCCAAAAAAAAAAAAAAAAAAAAAATTTAATTTGTAAACACTTTTAAGGCAAGTCTAACTGCCTACCTAATATATTAAAGAGTTGTGCTAATCTAATGCTCTTTTTTGTGCACTCCCTTGACAGAATCATAGATTCTTTGCTTTGGGATACACAAAGACAAAGATCTTAGAGTACTGATATTCTAATTAGAAAGTCTTCACTCGTTAAATACTCAAATGTCGTGTTACGGACGGAACCATAGATTTATTTTCTTGGGATACACAAATACACATCTTTTACAGAGATTTGCACTTGTGTATCCTTAGGAAACAGATCTATGGTTCTGTGATTCTAGGGTGGAGCTAGGATTTTCTTGTCATGGGGCAAATTATAGATGCCTGATAAGGTTGAAGAACATGAAGATTTTTTAGGCGAAAATTCATAGATTTTTTGTTAGAGGTTATAGAAAAAAGTATTTTGATCATTTCTTATTAGTTTATAAGAGAAAACCTAAATCAAGGGATAATATCACCAATGTGAGTTGGGGTAATTGCCAAATATTAACCAAATAGAAAGATTCCAATAAATCCAAAAACTTGAGTGGAGTAGGGGCAACTGTCAAAAATTATTGGGGGCAAACAAAAAAAAATATCAATTTCTCTAGATGATAATGTGAGTTTTTATAAATTTTGTGTGGGCAATGCCCCCACTATAAATCCGCCACTCATCAAATTATCATGATTTTATATTAAACATTATACATGTGGTTTGCAAAATAATTCTTGATCCTTCATTCACTTGATTCAAAATTCAGAGTTAGGTCTTTTGTTTTTGATAGAGTGTTCAATATCTACTTTCACTATCTTCATTCATAGTCTGTTCGGGCCTTCTCCTTATTTTCTACTAGCTTCAACTTGATTTTTTTTTTTCCTAACTAGGATTGCAATTGATTTTCATTGAATATATTCAAACCATGTCAATTTGTCTTAGTTTATAGTCTATTAGAACTACTATTACATTTTTTTTCTTCGAATGTGTTCATTTAAATTTTATCTTTCCTATTCTTTGTGCCCATCCGTATCTGTATCCTTATCTCTGTTACATTTAAATTATTTTCCTGATTTTCTTTATCATCCAATATTTTACTTTTTGATCGGATCATCCAATATTTAACGTGACATAAACATATGGTTGAGGTTGATTTGTTGTCGTCTTACAAAATTAACATTTTTAATTTGATCCATATGTGTTTGTACCTATGTTACCTAGTTCATCGGTTCGAATTCAAGTTTAGAGTTCGTGGTTCGCCAATCTAAAATGAACCCGATTCATAGGGGTAGGTAGAGATAATTCATTTTTTGGATTTGTTAACTTAGTTCTCTTGTGCATATATATATAAGGGAAATGTTCAACACCCTAAGCTTTACCTTACACTTTGACAAACGTGTTTTGTCCTACATGGGTTAGAAGATCATCCTCACCAAAAATCAGCCCATTCCGAAATTTTTAGCCCCATGTTTACAAGTTGAAAAATTGTGGACCATCCATTTTTTGTAAATCATTTTTTGATGGGGTTAGAAGTTTTGGAATGAGCTGATTTTTGGTGAGGATGATCTCCTCACCATAGAGATCATCCTCACCAAAAATCAGCCAATTCCAAAACTTCTAACCCATGTAGGACAAAACACGTTTGTTAAAGTGTAGAGTAAAGCTTGGGGTGGGGAACGGACCCTATATATAATTCAAATATGCAAGTTATAATTATAATTATAATATTATAAAATTCTAAGTTAAATAAAAATAAATTAGTAAAATAATCTACATTTTAAATATAAACAATAAAAAAAATTAAAAATCAATTAAAAAATAATTGGTTCGTCAATTGAATTTAATGCTTTGATTCATCAAACCAAATTGATGGGTTCGTTGAATTTAATGCTTTGGTTCGTCGAACCCAACCAAAATACAGTGGGTTCGTGGTTCACTTGATTTTATGAATCATGTACGAATTGTATTATCAACTGATTCGCTTTGTATCTGTTCATGGTTCGGACTAGTAGAAACAAATTGGGTAACATAGGTTTGTACCATAATAGTTAGGCATGCACATCGATTATAACCATCAAACTCTTAATACAGTGGAATCTAACTTGAGTAGAGTTGAAGGTAAGAAAGAAAAAAAAAATGAGGCAAATTTTGAGGAATAATATCCCATTTAGCAACAAATGGATTAAGTTCTTTAGGTTATGCATATTTATAAAATGTTTGCAAATGAATTAGTTGAAATTATTAAAATCATCTAAAAATTTATCTAGTCAATTATAAAAAAAAAAAATGTTGAATTGTTTGGGAATCATTGTTAAAAAATAAATAATTTTATTAACTTTGAAATTCAATTATGGATCAAATCGGGTACCAACTGCCCTCTTTGGGTTGGGATAAAACTCTACCATGTCTACTGCTCGATTTTCTCTATAGTCTATATGGCTGTCAATGGATCGGATCCGGATTGAATCATTGATTTGGTTCCAATTTGATAAGGATTGCATCGGACCCAAGACCGATCTGATAAGCTTAGGATCGGATTCTTATCACATCTCACTATTAGGATCCAAATTAATCCAATAGCAATTGGATGGAGTTTGGATCAGGCCAAATCCGATTTGATATGCAATATCTAAAGAGAGCTGCTATTGCCACACAAACTTTTGCTAATGCCACACCAACTCCTATGATAAATCACCAATGAATTGCACATAGTTGGGGTAGCATTAGCAAAAGTTGGTGTGGCAATGGCCTTTCTCTATCTAAAGTAATGTAAACAGAATACGGAAATGATAGAATATTGGATCGAAACCTTATCAGATAATGACCAAATTGGATGACTATCGAATCCAAATGTGGTGGGGGCAATTTAGGCAAAGGCTTCAAAAATTAAAAGGGGTTAGGGAAAATTACTTAACAGACCCTGCAGAGAAGAGAAGAGAAAATAAATGAATTCCTCTCTATTTCTCTTGTTTGGATTGTTAAGTTGGGAGAGAAGAAAAACGAATTGGAAAGAAAAAAATGTTAATTTTCTTTCTCTCCAAAAGTGGATAGAAGAGGAGTGAAATGGAGATAAACCCTCATAAAATATTTTATAATTCCAACTCTACCCCTAAATATTTTTTTATGATATTTTAAAATTTCAATGTTGTCCCAAGTTCTTTCCTGTCAATCCAAACATGATGGAGAGAAATAGAGTTTCTCTTCTCTTCTCCTAAAAAATTTCTCTTCTCTCCACTTCTCTCAATCCAAATATTACCTTAGTTTTCGAGCGGTATCTTCACAACCAGTTTTTAAAATCTTTCTTATTTCCCTTTCACCGACAAAACGAATCTGGCTATGATACCATGTTAAAATTTTAATTAGACTAAATAATCGAGAGAGTTTTAAGATATCCCTTACATTACATTAAATTAAATATTACATAAATAAATAAAAAGGACAAATATAGATAATTGATCCCAAAACCTAAAAAAGTTATGCATAAATAAAAAAATGATAGTATCATAAATCAAGTCATAATGATGAAATTGTAAATACTAATAAAAGATGAATAAAGCACTGATACTAGCAAACTCAACCCATAATCCTAATTAAATTTAAATTCAAACAAATCACAATTAAAATTAAATTTCTTACTCATCTCATCAACTAATCTACCGTGTGCGATCCATTACATCATTATTAATATCTACGTACGCGAGCCATTGTTGTTGCCGACGTCTCCTTGCCTCTAATCGTGAGTAAATTTCATCAATTCTTCTCAACATATCAGCTAAAATATCTCCTCTAGCTTCTGAAAGTGAATGAAGATCATCAACTTTTATTCTCACATCCTCAACTATAGATTTCAGTGGCTCCTTTTCTTCTTCAATTTCCTTGTTTTTCACCATTGTAGTTTTTGATGAAGTTTGGATGGAATTGGAAATGTTCAAGTCTCTTTTTTCCTTGTTATACGGCCTTCTTTTATAGACCTCCTAATCAAATCTAATCCTACTGTTTAGGAGATTATTAAGGAACAACAACTTACCATCTAAGACTCCATAACAACCAAATCACTAGGGGTGCACATTTGATTGGATAAATGTCTTTTCCTTATTTTTTCATATAAAAAAAGGTGTGATGGAATTTCTTCTATTATTGTATTTTTTGCATTTGATTATTTATTTTATATATAAAAAAAACAGGTTATTATCAAGGCCCCCCTGTGATGGCACCTCCTCAATATGCTGCTCCAGCACCACCAAGGAGAGATGCAGGCTTCCTTGAGGGATGGTATGTGTTTATTATATTTAATTTTAATTTTAATTTTTTTTTAATCCAATTATTTTCTCCTGGATTTGTGTTTCTAAAGTAAATTCCATTTGTTTGTGTTTGTGTGTGTGTGATGCAGCCTTGCAGCTTTATGTTGCTGCTGTCTCCTTGATGAGTGTTGCTGCGATCCCTCCATCATTTTCGTGAGCTGATCATGTTAAATGAATCCTATATTTACTTAATTCTACTGTTTTAATGTGTTCCAAGAATATCATTTGAATTAAGTGATTGTGTAACAGACTTGGGATCTTTTTTCTTTTTTAATTATTGTTAAAAACATCTTCTAAATTAGGTACGTATTAGTGGATGAAAACTTCCTTTTGGGTTTTATCATAGAGCTTGAATGAATACTATTTTCTTATTTTTATTTTTGTGGAAAGAAAGTTGGAAAAAATAACAAATGGGTTTTGATGTAAGGGATGTCTTCTTTGATATTACTTTATTTATTGATCATGGGAGAGAGGGAAGAAGGAAACAAGTGGTTTTAAAACTTGGGCCTAACTCACAAAACCGGCGTGTAAGGTGAAGATTGTCCCAGGTTTATATATAGCCCAAGGTCATGATATCTAGGCGATGTGGGACTATTGCACACGATCTCATCCCCGTAGGTACAAAGTTGGCTCCCCAAATTAGAGTGTAAGGTGAAGATTGCCCTAAGTTTATACATAGCCCAAGATCATGATACCAGGCGATGTGGGACTATCGCACACAATCTCATCCCCGCAGATATAAAGTTGGCTTCCCTAGTCACATTGTCGAATTAGATAAATTGTTTAACTTGATTTAAATTTATTCATTAATATGTAGTTTGTATTCAAATAATTATAATATATTTTATAAAATAAGGTGATTCGATAAGATCCTCACTCATATTTCTAGTTAGATAATAAATGTTTTTTTATTATTAAATAATTGATTATATTTGTAAAAAATATTTATCTGATACTTGTAAAATATGGGACAAGTTATATTGGATGTTAATATGAGATAGTTTACGATGATAAGCTGTAAGAGCTTGAATTCCTTTAAAAGTCCGGGTGGAGGGTAGAAAAAGTGCGGTAACTCATTTAGAAAAGAGACTCAATTACATTGACACTGTCTTTTGGAATCTCGGTAGGGTAGGTGATAGTCATCTCAGTCTTGAATGAATTTAAATAAAATCATAAAAGAGATTTGCTTAGCAAAAAGAAAAAAAATAAATTGAAATTTTTTTTGTGGTTCTTGTGTTTCAAGGATTTAAGATGGTGAGACTGAAGTGTGTGTCCATTTCAAATGGGATCATTTGTCAAATGTATCAGATGACTTTTACTTGATAGCCTTTACCCTCAGTGCAACTTTTACTTGGAGCACACCAATGTTTGAGTCTTCGTATAACAAATCAAATTATGACATCTATGAGCCAAAAAAATTTATATATCATAATAATATGACTCGCCAGGTGGCATACTCAATCGACTCCCTGATGTGGACAAGTTTGGGAATCGTAGATCTGCACAACTCAGGATACACGATTGCACTTTCCCATACAAAAGTGTATACTGAGAGAACTATGTATATCGAGACGTGAAGAAATATTGTAGAATATCTGATTTTTATTGATAATTCTTGGATAAATATTACATGAACCATAATAGGATATTTATAAGAATTATGTCAACCAAGATAAGAAAATTAGCCTAACATAAATATTTTAATTTATTAAAATTTTCTAATGTAGAATATCCTAATTAATATTAATACATATATTATTCTCCAACATTACCTTCCTTTTGAGGTGAGATATATTGATATGATATAATGTATCTCATGTATCATAATATGATGCATCGTATTCTCTTACAAAGCGTAGAGATTTCTTGAATTTATCGACATCAAGGAGTCAATTGACTATCTCACCTAGCGAGTCATATTATTAGGACTTAAAAAAAAAAAAAAAAAATTCTGGGCCAAGATTTTAAAGAATTTTTTTTTTTGGTGACAGAGACTCATTAATTCATCTCCCATCTTACTCTTCTTCTTCTCCCCCAACTCACTCATTCACTTACTCTGTCTCCTCTCCCCCGACTCTCTTTTCAGTTTGTCAATTGGATTTGTTGGCCTGTTAACTTGGTCTAGCCCCTTCCAATAAAAATAAAGGTCAAGTAAGGCATTGATTCTTAATCTCACCCCCCACCCCCCCAAAAAAAAAAAAAAAAAAAAAAAAAATTAATTTGTAAACACTTCTAAGGCAAGTCTAACTGCCTACCTAATATATTAAAGAGTTGTGCTAATCTAATGCTCTTTTTTGTGCACTCCCTTGACAGAACCATAGATTCTTTGCTTTGGGATACACAAAGACAAAGATCTTAGAGTACTGATATTCTAATTAGAAAGTCTTCACTCGTTAAATACTCAAATGTCGTGTTGCGGACGGAACCATAGATTTATTTTCTTGGGATACACAAATACACATCTTTTATAGAGATTTGCACTTGTGTATCCTTAGGAAACAGATCTATGGTTCTGTGATTCTAGGGTGGAGCTAGGATTTTCTTGTCATGGGGCAAATTATAGATGCCTGATAAGGTTGAAGAACATGAAGATTTTTTAGGCGAAAATTCATAGATTTTTTGTTAGAGGTTATAGAAGAAAGTATTTTGATCATTTCTTATTAGTTTATAAGAGAAAACCTAAATCAAGGGATAATATCACCAATGTGAGTTGGGGTAATTGCCAAATATTAACCAAATAGAAAGATTCCAATAAATCCAAAAACTTGAGTGGAGTAGGGGCAACTGTCAAAAATTATTGGGGGCAAACAAAAAAAAATATCAATTTCTCTAGATGATAATGTGAGTTTTTATAAATTTTGTGTGGGCAATGCCCCCACTATAAATCCGCCACTCATCAAATTATCATGATTTTATATTAAACATTATACATGTGGTTTGCAAAATAATTCTTGATCCTTCATTCACTTGATTCAAAATTCAGAGTTAGGTCTTTTGTTTTTGATAGAGTGTTCAATATCTACTTTCACTATCTTCATTCATAGTCTGTTCGGGCCTTCTCCTTATTTTCTACTAGCTTCAACTTGAATTTTTTTTTACCTAACTAGGATTGCAATTGATTTTCATTGAATATATTCAAACCATGTCAATTTGTCTTAGTTTATAGTCTATTAGAACTACTATTACATTTTTTTTCTTCGAACGTGTTCATTTAAATTTTATCTTTCCTATTCTTTGTGCCCATCCGTATCTGTATCCTTATCTCTGTTACATTTAAATTATTTTCCTGATTTTCTTTATCATCCAATATTTTACTTTTTTGATCGGATCATCCAATATTTAACGTGACATAAACATATGGTTGAGGTTGATTTGTTGTCGTCTTACAAAATTAACATTTTTAATTTGATCCATATGTGTTTGTACCTATGTTACCTGGTTCATCGGTTCGAATTCAAGTTTAGAGTTCGTGGTTCGCCAATCTAAAATGAACCCGATTCGTAGGGGTAGGTAGAGATAATTCATTTTTTGGATTTGTTAACTTAGTTCTCTTGTGCATATATATATAGGGAAATGTTCAGCACCCTAAGTTTTACCACACACTTTAACAAACGTTTTTTGTCCTACATGGGTTAGAAGTTTTGGAATGAGCTGATTTTTGGTGAGGATGATCTCTATGATTAGAAGATCATCCTCCCCAAAAATCAGCCCATTCCGAAATGTTTAGCCCCATGTTTACACGTTGAAAAATCGTGGACCGTCCATTTTTTGTAAATCAATTTTGATGGGGTTAGAAGTTTTGGAATGAGCTGATTTTTGGTGAGGATGATCTCCTCACCATAGAGATCATCCTCACCAAAAATCAGCCCATTCCAAAACTTCTAACCCATGTAGGACAAAACACGTTTGTTAAAGTGTAGAGTAAAGCTTAGGGTGGGGAACGGACCCTATATATAATTCAAGGGAAATGTTCACCAACAAACATTTTGGCAAAACATTTTTCAAAATATGGGTTAGAGGTTTTGGAATGGGCTGATTTTTGGTGAGGATGATCTCTACGGTGAGGAGATCATCATCACCAAAAATCAGACCATTCCAAAACCTCTTACCCATCAAAAATGGCTTACAAAAAATGGACGGTCCATGATTTCCCAACTTGTAAACATGGGGTTAGAAGTTTTGGAATGGGCTGATTTTTGATGAGGATGATCTCCTCACCATAGAGATCATGCTCATCAAAAATCAGCCCATTCCAAAACCTCTAACCCATGTTTTGAAAAATGTTTTGCCAAAATGTTTGCCAAAATGTTTGTTGCTGAAAGGGACCCATAATTCAAATATACAAGTTATAATTATAATTATAATATTATAAAATTTTAAGTTAAATAAAAATAAATTAGTAAAATAATCTACATTTTAAATATAAACAATAAAAAAAATTAAAAATCAATTAAAAAATAATTGGTTCGTCAACGCAAATTGATGGGTTCGTTGAATTTAATGCTTTGATTCATCAAACCAAATTGATGGGTTCGTTGAATTTAATGCTTTGGTTCGTCAAACCCAACCAAAATACAATGGGTTTGTGGTTCGCTTGATTTTATGAATCCTGTACGAATCGTATCATGAACTGATTTGCTTTGTATCGGTTCATGGTTCGGACTAGTATAAACAAATTGGGTAACATAGGTTTGTACCATAATAGTTAGGCATGCACATCGATTATAACCATCAAACTCTTAATACAGTGGAATCTAACTTGAGTAGAGTTGAAGGTAAGAAAGAAAAAAAAAATGAGGCAAATTTTGAGGAATAATATCCCATTTAGCAACAAATGGATTAAGTTCTTTAGGTTATGCATATTTATAAAATGTTTGCAAATGAATTAGTTGAAATTATTAAAATCCTCTAAAAATTTATCTAGTCAATTATTAAAAAAAAATGTTGAATTGTTTGGGAATCATTGATAAAAAATAAATAATTTTATTAAGTTTGAAATTCAATTATGGATCAAATCGGGTACCAACTGCCCTCTTTGGGTTGGGATAAAACTCTACCATGTCTACTGCTCGATTTTCTCTATAGTCTATATGGCTGTCAATGGATCGGATCCGGATTGAATCATTGATTTGGTTCCAATTTGATAAGGATTGCATCGGACCCAAGACCGATCTGATAAGCTTAGGATCGGATTCTGATCACATCTCACTATTAGGATCCAAATTGATCCAATAGCAATTGGATGGAGTTTGGATCAGGCCAAATCCGATTTGATATGCAATATCTAAAGAGAACTGCTATTGCCACACAAACTTTTGCTAATGCCACACCAACTCCTATGATAAATCACCAATGAATTGCACATAGTTGGGGTAGCATTAGCAAAAGTTGGTGTGGCAATGGCCTTTCTCTATCTAAAGTAATGTAAACAGAATATGGAAATGATAGAATATTGGATCGAAACCTTATCAGATAATGACCAAATTGGATGACTATCGAATCCAAATGTGGTGGGGGCAATTTAGGCAAAGGCTTCAAAAATTAAAAGGGGTTAGGGAAAATTACTTAACAGACCCTGCAGAGAAGAGAAGAGAAAATAAATGAATTCCTCTCTATTTCTCTTGTTTGGATTGTTAAGTTGGGAGAGAAGAAAACGAATTGGAAAGAAAAAAGTGTTAATTTTCTTTCTCTCCAAAAGTGGATAGAAGAGGAGTGAAATGGAGATAAACCCTCATAAAATATTTTATAATTCCAACTCTACCCCTAAATATTTTTTTATGATATTTTAAAATTTCAATGTTGTCCCAAGTTCTTTCCTGTCAATCCAAACATGATGGAGAGAAATAGAGTTTCTCTTCTCTTCTCCTAAAAAATTTCTCTTCTCTCCACTTCTCTCAATCCAAATATAACCTTAGTTTTCGAGCGGTATCTTCACAACCAGTTTTTAAAATCTTTCTTATTTCCCTTTCACCGACAAAACGAATCTGGCTATGATACCATGTTAAAATTTTAATTAGACTAAATAATCGAGAGAGTTTTAAGATATCCCTTACATTACATTAAATTAAATATTACATAAATAAATAAAAAGGACAAATATAGATAATTGATCCCAAAACCTAAAAAAGTTATGCATAAATAAAAAAATGATAGTATCATAAATCAAGTCATAATGATGAAATTGTAAATACTAATAAAAGATGAATAAAGCACTGATACTAGCAAACTCAACCCATAATCCTAATTAAATTTAAATTCAAACAAATCACAATTAAAATTAAATTTCTTACTCATCTCATCAACTAATCTACCGTGTGCGATCCATTACATCATTATTAATATCTACGTACGCGAGCCATTGTTGTTGCCGACGTCTCCTTGCCTCTAATCGTGAGTAAATTTCATCAATTCTTCTCAACATATCAGCTAAAATATCTCCTCTAGCTTCTGAAAGTGAATGAAGATCATCAACTTTTATTCTCGCATCCTCAACTATAGATTTCAGTGGCTCCTTTTCTTCTTCAATTTCCTTGTTTTTCACCATTGTAGTTTTTGATGAAGTTTGGATGGAATTGGAAATGTTCAAGTCTCTTTTTTCCTTGTTATACGGCCTTCTTTTATAGACCTCCTAATCAAATCTAATCCTACTGTTTAGGAGATTATTAAGGAACAACAACTTACCATCTAAGACTCCATAACAACCAAATCACTAGGGGTGCACATTTGATTGGATAAATGTCTTTTCCTTATTTTTTCATATAAAAAAAGGTGTGATGGAATTTCTTCTATTATTGTATTTTTTGCATTTGATTATTTATTTTATATATAAAAAAAACAGGTTATTATCAAGGCCCCCCTGTGATGGCACCTCCTCAATATGCTGCTCCAGCACCACCAAGGAGAGATGCAGGCTTCCTTGAGGGATGGTATGTGTTTATTATATTTAATTTTAATTTTAATTTTTTTTAATCCAATTATTTTCTCCTGGATTTGTGTTTCTAAAGTAAATTCCATTTGTTTGTGTTTGTGTGTGTGTGATGCAGCCTTGCAGCTTTATGTTGCTGCTGTCTCCTTGATGAGTGTTGCTGCGATCCCTCCATCATTTTCGTGAGCTGATCATGTTAAATGAATCCTATATTTACTTAATTGTACTGTTTTAATGTGTTCCAAGAATATCATTTGAATTAAGTGATTGTGTAACAGACTTGGGATCTTTTTTCTTTTTTAATTATTGTTAAAAACATCTTCTAAATTAGATACGTATTAGTGGATGAAAACTTCCTTTTGGGTTTTATCATAGAGCTTGAATGAATACTATTTTCTTATTTTTATTTTTGTGGAAAGAAAGTTGGAAAAAATAACAAATGGGTTTTGATGTAAGGGATGTCTTCTTTGATATTACTTTATTTATTGATCATGGGAGAGAGGGAAGAAGGAAACAAGTGGTTTTAAAACTTGGGCCTAACTCACAAAACCGGCGTGTAAGGTGAAGATTGTCCCAGGTTTATATATAGCCCAAGGTCATGATATCTAGGCGATGTGGGACTATTGCACACGATCTCATCCCCGTAGGTACAAAGTTGGCTCCCCAAATTAGAGTGTAAGGTGAAGATTGCCCTAAGTTTATACATAGCCCAAGATCATGATACCAGGCGATGTGGGACTATCGCACACAATCTCATCCCCGCAGATATAAAGTTGGCTTCCCTAGTCACATTGTCGAATTAGATAAATTGTTTAACTTGATTTAAATTTATTCATTAATATGTAGTTTGTATTCAAATAATTATAATATATTTTATAAAATAAGGTGATTCGATAAGATCCTCACTCATATTTCTAGTTAGATAATAAATGTTTTTTTATTATTAAATAATTGATTATTTTTGTAAAAAATATTTATCTGATACTTGTAAAATATGGGACAAGTTATATTGGATGTTAATATGAGATAGTTTACGATGATAAGCTGTAAGAGCTTGAATTCCTTTAAAAGTCCGGGTGGAGGGTAGAAAAAGTGCGGTAACTCATTTAGAAAAGAGACTCAATTACATTGACACTGTCTTTTGGAATCTCGGTAGGGTAGGTGATAGTCATCTCAGTCTTGAATGAATTTAAATAAAATCATAAAAGAGATTTGCTTAGCAAAAAGAAAAAAAATAAATTGAAATTTTTTTTGTGGTTCTTGTGTTTCAAGGATTTAAGATGGTGAGACTGAAGTGTGTGTCCATTTCAAATGGGATCATTTGTCAAATGTCTCAAACATATCAGATGACTTTTACTTGATAGCCTTTACCCTCAGTGCAACTTTTACTTGGAGCACACCAATGTTTGAGTCTTCGTATAACAAATCAAATTATGACATCTATGAGCCAAAAAAATTTATATATCATAATAATATGACTCGCCAGGTGGCATACTCAATCGACTCCCTGATGTGGACAAGTTTGGGAATCGTAGATCTGCACAACTCAGGATACACGATTGCACTTTCCCATACAAAAGTGTATACTGAGAGAACTATGTATATCGAGACGTGAAGAAATATTATAGAATATCTGATTTTTATTGATAATTCTTGGATAAATATTACATGAACCATAATAGGATATTTATAAGAATTATGTCAACCAAGATAAGAAAATTAGCCTAACATAAATATTTTAATTTATTAAAATTTTCTAATGTAGAATATCCTAATTAATATTAATACATATATTATTCTCCAACATTACCTTCCTTTTGAGGTGAGATATATTGATATGATATAATGTATCTCATGTATCATAATATGATGCATCGTATTCTCTTACAAAGCGTAGAGATTTCTTGAACTTATCCACGTCAAGGAGTCAATTGACTATCTCACCTAGCGAGTCATATTATTAGGACTTTTAAAAAAAAAAAAAAAATTCTGGGCCAAGATTTTGAAGAATTTTTTTTTTTGGTGACAGAGACTCATTAATTCATCTCCCATCTAACTCTTCTTCCTCTCCCCCAACTCACTCATTCACTTACTCTGTCTCCTCTCCCACGACTCTCTTTTCAGTTTGTCAATTGGATTTGTTGGCCTGTTAACTTGGTCTAGCCCCTTCCAATAAAAATAAAGGTCAAGTAAGGCATATATATATATATATATATATATAAGGGAAATGGTCAACACCCTAAGCTTTACCCTACACTTTGACAAACGTGTTTTGTCCTACATGAGTTAGAAGTTTTGGAATAGGCTGATTTTTGGTGAGGATGATCTCTATGATTAGAAGATCATCCTCACCAAAAATCAGCCCATTCCGAAATTTTTAGCCCCATGTTTACAAGTTGAAAAATTGTGGACCATTCATTTTTTGTAAATCATTTTTGATGGGGTTATAAGTTTTGGAATGAGCTGATTTTTGGTGAAGATGATTTCCTCACCATAGAGATCATCCTCACCAAAAATCAGCCCATTCCAAAACTTCTAACCCATGTAGGACAAAACACGTTTGTTAAAGTGTAGAGTAAAGCTTAGGGTGGGGAACGGACCCTATATATAATTCAAATATACAAGTTATAATTATAATTATAATATTATAAAATTCTAAGTTAAATAAAAATAAATTAGTAAAATAATCTACATTTTAAATATAAACAATAAAAAAAATTAAAAATCAATTAAAAAATAATTGGTTCGTCAACCCAAATTGATGGGTTCGTTGAATTTAATGCTTTGATTCATCAAACCAAATTGATGGGTTCGTTGAATTTAATGCTTTGGTTCGTCAAACCCAACCAAAATACAATGGGTTTGTGGTTCGCTTGATTTTATGAATCCTGTACGAATCGTATCATGAACTGATTTGCTTTGTATCGGTTCATGGTTCGGACTAGTATAAACAAATTGGGTGACATAGGTTTGTACCATAATAGTTAGGCATGCACATCGATTATAACCATCAAACTCTTAATACAGTGGAATCTAACTTGAGTAGAGTTGAAGGTAAGAAAGGAAAAAAAAAAAATGAGGCAAATTTTGAGGAATAATATCCCATTTAGCAACAAATGGATTAAGTTCTTTAGGTTATGCATATTTATAAAATGTTTGCAAATGAATTAGTTGAAATTATTAAAATCCTCTAAAAATTTATCTAGTCAATTATAAAAAAAAAAATGTTGAATTGTTTGGGAATCATTGTTAAAAAATAAATAATTTTATTAACTTTGAAATTCAATTATGGATCAAATCGGGTACCAACTGCCCTCTTTGGGTTGGGATAAAACTCTACCATGTCTACTGCTCGATTTTCTCTATAGTCTATATGGCTGTCAATGGATCGGATCCGGATTGAATCATTGATTTGGTTCCAATTTGATAAGGATTGCATCGGACCCAAGACCGATCTGATAAGCTTAGGATCGGATTCTTATCACATCTCACTATTAGGATCCAAATTGATCTAATAGCAATTGGATGGAGTTTGGATCAGGCCAAATCCGATCTGATATGCAATATCTAAAGAGAACTGCTATTGCCACACAAACTTTTGCTAATGCCACACCAACTCCTATGATAAATCACCAATGAACTGCACACAGTTGGGGTAGCATTAGCAAAAGTTGGTGTGGCAATGGCCTTTCTCTATCTAAAGTAATGTAAACAGAATATGGAAATGATAGAATATTGGATCGAAACCTTATCAAGTAATGACCAAATTGGATGACTATCGAATTCAAATGTGGTGGGAGCAATTTAGGCAAAGACTTCAAAAATTAAAAGGGGTTAGGAAAAATTACTTAACAGACCCTGCAGAAAAGAGAAGAGAAAATAAATGAGTTTATCTCTATTTCTCTTGTTTGGATTGTTAAGTTGGGAGAGAAGAAAAAAGAATTGGAAAGAAAAAAATGTTAATTTTCTTTCTCTCCAAAAGTGGATAGAAGAGGAGTGAAATGGAGATAAACCCTCATAAAATATTTTATAATTCCAACTCTGCCCCTAAATTTTTTTTTATGATATTTTAAAATTTCATTGTTGTCCCAAGTTCTTTCCTGTCAATCCAAACATGATGGAGAGAAATAGAGTTTCTCTTCTCTTCTCCTAAAAAATTTCTCTTCTCTCCACTTCTCTCAATCCAAACATAACCTTAGTTTTCGAGCGATATCTTCACAACCAGTTTTTAAAATCTTTCTTATTTCCCTTTCACCGACAAAACGAATCTGGCTATGATAATCGAGAGAGTTTTAAGATATCCCTTACATTACATTAAATTAAATATTACATAAATAAATAAAAAGGACAAATATAGATAATTGATCCCAAAACCTAAAAAAGTTATGCATAAATAAAAAAATGATAGTATCCTAAATCAAGTCATAATGATGAAATTGTAAATACTAATAAAAGATGAATAAAGCACTGATACTAACAAACTCAACCCATAATCCTAATTAAATTTAAATTCAAACAAATCACAATTAAAATTAAATTTCTTACTCATCTCATCAACTAATCTACCGTGTGCGATCCATTACATCATTATTAATATCTACGTACGCGAGCCATTGTTGTTGCCGACGTCTCCTTGCCTCTAATCGTGAGTAAATTTCATCAATTCTTCTCAACATATCGGCTAAAATATCTCCTCTAGCTTCTGAAAGTGAATGAAGATCATCAACTTTTATTCTCGCATCCTCAACTATAGATTTCAGTGGCTCCTTTTCTTCTTCAATTTCCTTGTTTTTCACCATTGTAGTTTTTGATGAAGTTTGGATGGAATTGGAAATGTTCAAGTCTCTTTTTTCCTTGTTATACGGCCTTCTTTTATAGACCTCCTAATCAAATCTAATCCTACTGTTTAGGAGACTATTAAGGAACAATAACTTGCCATCTAAGACTCCATAACAACCAAATCACAATCACAAACTGGATCAACAATTCGATCAAGTGGTGGACCGGGTCAAATTTAAACGTGTCAATTGGGCTAGTCAGTCCAGTAAATCCGGGTTGGGCTAGGGCTTAAAAGCAGCAGCCCAGCCGGCCGGCAAGTGAATAGAGCTTAAAACCTGAGGGGTTAGTTCAATGGCAATTTTAGACTGATAAGCGGTTAATGCCTATAGGTCGTTAGTTTGATGCCCAGTATGAGCATTAATTGCTCAAGGAACTCGCAACAGCACACCCTTACTTACTTGGTGTGTGTCATGTGTGAGTATTGCACGTGCACCGAGACTAGTCCTTGGACAAGACCATAGTCTATGAACTAGGCAAAAGATTAGATACGGGCCGTCAACTGTCTACAAGGATACCCGGATGAAATTACTTGTTATTTTTATAAAATAAGTAGTTAAGAGGCACGGGCCATGTAGTGATGCTAGGTGAAGACTTGCACCATTGCATATTTTGTTAGATGTCAAAGAATTAAAATATAAAAATATTGTTTTATTTTAAAAGATTGTAAAAGAAAAGGAAGAAGGAAAAATTATTATAAAAAAGTAAATATTTTAATAATTATAATTTTTTTATTATTATTTAAATTATCATAAATGAATTAAGTCGCTGGACAATCCTATGTTTTAAGTGGAGACTAAATTGTTGGGGTGTTAAAGCAAGCAATTAAAACATTGGTAAGTCAAGCATTTTTGGTAAAGTAATGTATTTTAATGATTAATGCTGGAGTGACAACACTGGCAGACTCATGAGGGATATCTTGATGTGGGGGAGCGCGCATGCTCATAAATGCATTTTCTCCAATATACGAGTAAAACGCATCTACGGACATGCATGTGCCACCAAGTCAAGGTGTCCTCTGTGTGTCCCCCGCTGAGGTCACTCTAGCACAACTCTATTTTAATATATTGATACATTGAAACGTCGGACAGTCTCAAGTTACTTAAATGGTGAACCATCTAGCAACTTATTTTGTTTTTGGTAATTTAAAAAAAAAAAATCTTTTTATAAATATTAAAATATTTAACCCTCTTTTAATAATTAACCAAAAAAACATTTGGTATTTTTAAATTTTAAAATATTAATTAATTATAAAAATTAATATTTATGTGAAATTAAAATTAATTCTATAGTTAATTTAAAATATTAACTTCAATATGCATCTGTCACATAATACTTATGACATGCACTCAAAACAACGTATGCGGTTGATGTGGTAAGTGCACTAAACCGTAAATCTTTTTCTTCAAGATACACTAGGTCTTTTTCTTCAAGATACACAAGGAAAAAGATCGTGATAAGTGCAGAGAATCATAAATCTTTTTCCTCGAGATACACAAGGAAAAAGATTTATGACTCTGTGCATTTACCGCATCAATCACATGCGCGACTTTATCATTAATCTATTCCAATTAATGACAAATAGAGTAAGTTCTTTATTTTTTATATTTTTATTTTTTATTAAGGTCAATAGGATTAAGGGAGACCCAAACCAGCTACAACCTCAAAACCTCATAACTACCTAAATTGTCATGTTGGTTTCTATGAAGACATGACTAAAGGAGACTTCTTGGAAGCTTGGAAGGAAGTTCTTTAGTTTATACATATTTACAAAGTGTTTGCAAATAAATTAGTTGAAAAAATAAAACTATATAAAAAATTATCTAAGTCAATTGTAAACAAATCACGAATTGATTTGGAATTATTATTAAAATAATAATAATTTCATTACACTTTGGGATAGAGCTTAACCATACCTAATCCAAACCTCCAAACCTAGGGCTTATCAGATCTCAATATTAGGATCCAAATTGATCCAATAGTAATTGGATTTAGATTAGAAATCTAAACAGAATGGAAATGATAAAATATTGCTTCCAAACTTTATCGGATTGAATCATTATCGAAATCCAAATGAGAGCCTTCTATGTATGTGGGAGCAATTAAGCTCTCAAAAATTAAAGCTTTGTTTTCATATCATGAATGTGAAAAATGTTTTGGAAAATTACTTTAAAACATAATTTATGATTGAATCGTGATAATATGACCGCCCCTTCTGACAAACGCCCCCATAGAACTGTAGATCATTTGCCTCGGGATACGCAAAAACATAAATCTTTTTCTTGTGATTATCACGGTTTTAGTTAGTAGCATAGTCACATACAAAATTCTCTGATTTAAAAAAAAAACAAAAAAACAAAAAAAAAAAAAAAACCCAACCTTTCTAAACTTCTCTGAATTAGAAGTTAGTCGATTAAATCAACAAATTGATGAATTTGTGGAATATAATAACTTTTTTATTCTTGGCCTCCAAAATTTTAATTGTTTCAACATTCAAGCATTAAGAAGATTAGGGTTTCAAGAGAGGTTGAGGATGATAGGTTTTGATAACAAATCTAAAAAATATTTTGTATGATCTCCGAAAATTTGCCAATTATTTTAGGAAACTTTTTTTGAATTTATCGGAATTAACTAAATCGAACCCCACATTATCCGAACTTTATGACTATAGTTATTAGAAATCTCTCTTTTTTAATGCCCCTCCCCTCGATATTAAATATTCAAATTATCACATCTTGACTTGTTGATCTCACCAATTTACAATTGGAGCAAAGGTTGTTCCCAATGAATTTGAATCATGGATCTCAACTATTGAAAGGAGTTGAGTATTTAGAAAGAAAACCCTCTATTTGATTATTGTTGAATTCCAACTACCACAATATGACCTCCTCTGTATTTTGGTGAATATGCCTCTTTTTTTCTCCAAACTGATGACATATTTCTTGACTTAAGTCCTCTTTTTCAGAGGTAGAAAATGACATAAACGCTCTCATCGTTAACCTCTTGATAACTCCTTGATTAAATCAATCATTATCTCTCCAATAAAACAGTCAATTGGATCATGCAATGAACTTTTAGTTAGTTTAGTAAAAAGGCTCGTAATGATGAAAGTAAATTAGACTAGATATCCCTAACATGACATTAAATTAAATATTAAATAAATAAAAAGAAAAAAAAATATAATTAATCCCAAAACCAACAAAGTTATCCACATAAAAATAAAATATTATAAACCTAATAAGCTAATACATGATATAATGATCAAATTATATCATGTATGTATTGAGTCTTTGGTGAAATACCCAATAAGTGTTTGATCAAATTGAGATTCACTAAGATATTCACATATACAACAAAATTAACTAATTCAACCCATAATTAAAATTAAAATTAAATTTAAAGTCAAATTCAAATTAAAAATAATTAAAATCCAATTTTTTACTCATCTTGTCAACTAATCTAGATTCTAGAGAGTACGATCCATTATATTATTATCATCCTCATTACTAATATTTAGGTATGTGAGCCACGGCTGGTCCCGACATCTCCTTTCCTCTAAGAGTTCATCACTTGTTCTAAGCACATGGGCTAGCATATCTCCCTCTCCTTCTACCATTGAGTGAAGATCATCAACTGTTTTTTTCCAAATCCTCAATTGCATCTTCTAGCAGTAGTGCCTTTTCTTCGTCAATTTCCTTGTTTTTCATCTTTGTACTTGAAAGGGCGTTTTCGGTACAAATTCCATTTTCCAAAGTATATTTATTGCACTTTAATAGGGGGCACACGTTAACAAGACACAATTTTTAAATAAAATAAATGACACAATTCATTGTAAAATTAGGCTATCTATTTAGAATTTAGAAGTTAACATTTTAAATTAATTATAACATTAATCCTCACCTAATCTCATATAAATATTAAATTTTATAATTATTATTTTTAAATTTCAAAAATATCATTTTTTTATGATCATATAAAATAAAACAATATTTTTGCCATTGGTAAGAAGTAAGAACCAACTTTTTCAGAAGTCTTAACCTAGCTAGCTGATTTGGAGGTATGCACAGAACCATAATGCTTTCCTCGAGATACATGTGAAAAACATCTATGATTTCGTGGATGCTACCATGTCTAGTTAGTGTTGAACACGGTGTCCCTTGAAGTCACTCCAGCATCAATCCTTAAAAAGATAACAAGGAAATTTTCCTTTGAAGGCTTTACGTCTATCTTATTTAATGGTCCTAATTGTTTTGGTTTTGATTTTCAACTATGGTTTTGATTGCCACTTTTGCATTTGGTCGTCGAATATGTAATGTATTAATGATTATACGAGTTGACCAAGTTGAGAGCATGGTTTCAAAACTTGTCCAAGACTAAGACATATCGTCCGAGTCGTCTCAGTAACAGTCATGGACGAAACAGATAGACAAGTCAATTTTTTAGACAAGATATAAAATCCCATGCTTATTTTTTTGAGCAAGACGTCTCAAACGTATTGGAAAACTCATTCGAGACGACTTTAGTATGTGGCATGGACGAGACGAGCCATGAAACCGAGTTTTAAAACCATGATTGAGAGAGAGACCTCATGCCCAGAGTGAGTGGCCTATCAATTGTCAATGTAGGAAACCCAATTAAAAAAATACTCTCATTCTTTGGGCTGTGGTAATTGTTTTTTTAAATTAATGAATCAAGTAATAGGTGAAGGACTTTTGGAATGATAATTATTAAATAGAGATTTTATTGCTACGCTAACTTTTACTTAGAGCATCCCAATTCATATGATATCAATGGAAATGAGATTTTTCCCAAAATGTGCGCAACCAATGTCTAAATCCCGATTTTGGTACATTGTTCATTTTCGATTTTTGAGTGAATTCGTCACTTTTATAATCAATGAATTAGTTGGTATATCTACGAATTCATAGATATTAACAATGACGAACCCACAAATTTGTAGGTTATAAAAATGATGAATGCATTTTTTGGAATTAAAATGAACAATGTACCAAACTCGGAATTTCATCATAATCAACGAACGAAGTGGAAATTCACCCATAGAAAATTTACACAAATGCTGGGATGTTCTAAGTAAAAGTTGGTATGGCAACAAAAATTATCAATTAATTTTATAAAACCTGAAAATCAGCCACTACTAATGTTTTAAAAATCGGACTGGCCAGTCTAACTAAGTTGAACTAGACCTAGTTGCTTCTACAGGTTGAGTCAACAAACCAAAAAAAAAAAAAAAAACAAACAAACAAAAAAAACCCACTTTTGAAAAAACCAATTGACCCGTCTGATTCAATCATTTAAACCAATGACCCAACCGGGTTTGTTAAAGGACCGGTCCAACTTTTGAGTGATTTTTCACACACCCCAATTTAGTGAATATTTGAGATTATTTGAAATTTCGGGCTTTGCCCCACGTCTAGAGTTAAAGGGAAAGGGGGGGGGGGGGATGAATAGGTAAAATAAAAAAATCTTTTAATTCTCCTAGATTATCTAGGTAAGTCAATTGATGGGATCAAGAAACCAAGATAAATACATCACCCAAGAAGCTAACCTAAGTCTCAAGATTATGCTAAAGTAAGTTAATACATAGAGATGCACAAACTCAACTTAAATCATTCATAGCAAAGCATACAACTCTAAAATATGATGTATTGCATTTTAACAAACATTGGATATGCAAGTCATGACATTCATTTCATTCATTCAAAATAGAGCATAGAGCATAATCATAAAGGAGACGCAAGATTTATAATGGTTCGATAACTTGCCTACATCCACTACCAAGTACCTTATTCTAGGGGTCTTGGGATCCACTAACAAATGAGGTTTATGGTTCACTTCAAAATCTTACAACTCAAATTTTTCTCTAAGTTAAATCTAAACCTATGGTTTGAGAAAAATGTTTCTTCCTCAAACTTGTGAATTTTGTCCTTAGGGAATCCACAACCTAATTTTCTTTAGTAGAACCATCAACTCTTCTCAAGAGTTTGGTTTTGAATAGGAACTAAGAACCTTTAGATAATGAAAGAAAATTAAAAACACTTATAAGAACTTGACTCAACTTGATTGATATTCTAATTAGGTGATTAAGTTCTTCATGTCCTTGATGATTTCTTTTTAATCACTTTTGTACTTCTTCCTTCAAGAGGATGTTCCAAGCTTCTTTATGATTACTAATATACGTGCAAGACATGGGTAAAGGGATAGAAAGAGTCAAACAAGGAAGGGTTTAGGTTGAAGGTGGGTTTAACTAAGGTTTGGACCTTCCATGGTTAGAGAAGACTCTTTAAATGATATAGGATGAGAGAAAGTCTTCTCTAGTGTTTGAGTTAACCAAAGAATAAACTCAAGAGCTGAGTTTTAAAGGTATTTTAGAACAAAAAATACCTATTGGTAGCTCTAACGGTCATATTTTTGAAATTTTGGATCGTTAGAGTGACTTTACCAACGATCCTGGTGTAACATAATGCTTACTATCAAGGGCCTTAATCATTTTACTTGGTGACACCGGGTAAATTATCAAAATACCCTTTTGGATCATTTTGAGATCCTGGGAGATCTGATAATCAAATGGTTTAGGGATTTTCAAGATCTTGTCAAATGGTTAAATCTAAGCCATTTTTTATTCTCGGAAGTTTCGATAAAAAAATAGGTCAGGGAAAATGATGGTCATAACAATATAAACTGATTTAATAATCATCTAAGTATTGGGGAAAGGCCTAAGTGGTCTCATTATCTTTTAGGTTTTGTGTACACACATTTAGAGTTTTTTGTCGAGATACTAGAGATTGAACGATTTTACCAGAATCTTCACACGTCTTCAAATGCAAACTGATCCGACACTCAACATAAGTCTTAGGATTGACAAAATATGAAAGTAACGACCTCATGTATTTTAAAATTGATGATATGCCCCCTTTGATCGTAAGTAATTTCTTATAAACTAATGAAAAATGATCAAACTTAGTAAGATTTTAATTATTGAATCCACATGTTTAGTAAGACAACCCCTAAAATTTATGTCTAGACAAAATTTAAAATAAATTAATAAATAAATAAAATATTATTTTCGGGCTTGATTCATGCTTTGAAATGAACATCCACTAAATTTTAAATTTAAATCAATGGTAATTTTTTTTCAAGTTCTTTTTAATTCTTCTTTTTTTAAATTCTTAAAATCTTGTAATCTACACATCATGTGACACTCGATCATGTTTTTGAAGTAAAAGTTACTTGATTTTAAGAAGAAATCTAAAATATTTATCAAATATTTCATATTTAAGTCCAATCGATAGACCCACCAATCAGATCATGTTGGACCGACTTGTTCAGTCATACAAATCAATGATTGGTCCAATTTTTAAAACATTGGCCACAATCCATGTATGAGTTGGTTTTAGACTTAGCAGTTCACTTCAGACATGAAGGCTTGTGAGGGGATAAGTGCTAGAGAGAGAGATATTTACTAAGGCAGACCTAAATGTTACACTTTGATCAAGGATTTTGTTAAGGGCACATGTTAAAGTGCAATAAATATACTTTAGAAATTGGATTTGGTATAAAAAATATCATTTAAAAAATTGATTTTTATTAAAATACCCTCATATTCCAGTTGTCAAAGTATATTTAGTGCACTTTGTCGAATTTAAAATTAAAATTCATTGACCCGTTTGTTTATTTATTTAAAAGAAAAAATATGTGATTTCATAAAAGGTGTTTTATAAGTAAAGGTTTGTGTGTCAATAAAAATTCTCCAAACATAATTGATAAGGGGACATCTTGTTTTTTCTTTTCCCAATGAGATAAAACTAATATGACAAAATTTACAAGTACAATGTACATCTAAAGAAAAAAATGACCCCTTAGAGAACAAACCTTTCCAGGTGTCACTAAACTATTGGATTAATGTCCAATTGAGGTGACGTAGTAGGTGGAATAATCGATGGGTCCCACTTTAAACTTGAGAGAATTGAATTCTAACCAAATCGTCTATCTAAAAAACCAAAATAAAACAGATTCAGGTTTTTCAACCTATAATAACCCACATAAATGCTTTCTGAAATGAAATTTAAGAAATTTCAAAAAGCAAAAGCAAGTAGAAATTTTACGCAACTTGTCTGTCCAGGAATTCTGAATTCCCATCCAAATCCAAATAGATATATAAAGTTGGCTGTCACAGTCTTCTTCTTCGTTGAGTCTGATTTCAGAGAGAGAGAGAGAGAGAGAGATGGTGGTACGGAAGGTTGGGAAGTACGAGATAGGGAGGACGATCGGTGAGGGTAACTTCGCTAAGGTGAAGTTCGCTCAGAATACAGAGACAGGTGAAAGCGTCGCCATGAAAGTGCTCGATCGCACCACCATCATCAAACACAAAATGGTTGATCAGGTTTTTAATTTTCTACTCTCAACTCTCAACTCTCAACTCTTTTGTCCCCAGATTCCTAGGGTTTCTCCATCAGTTCCCCCCCAATTTCTTGAAGTATTTCTCTTAAAAATCTAAGACTCTAACAATAAGCAAGCACTGATTGAAGTCTGAAGATGATGAAATACTCTCACTATGTCTTTGATGCTAACTGTTTGTTTCGAATTGTGATTAAATCTTGTATCCTCCTGATATAGTTTATTCGAATTAATGTCTCTTCTTGTTGTGTGATTCCCCAAATAGATTTATTTAGCTGAAAGATTGAATTTTCATGACTAAGCTGGAGTTCAATTTGGATTAATTATCCAACACACATCGATAAGGCACGATTTACTGGAAAAAATCACTGATACGTTTTGGTACGATAGATATACATTGATAAATTACTCTAAAGCTATTTTGACTGGAACTCCGGAAGTGTGGGGCTTTTCTTTGTCCAGCTCCAGCCTATTTATAGATAGACTGCAGTACTGTGAGCGGGTTAGCTAGAGCGAAGTGTCACTTGCCTAGGAAGAAACGAACGTTTCGAGATAGGAGCAAGCAGTTCAACTCCAATTCCAGGGGCCTTTCCCCTAGACAAGATGTGCAGGGAGCTCATATCAAAAGCAAGAGAAGGCGTCTGCTCAAGGACCTACCGGTTTAGGGAAATATCTAATGCGTTCCCCGACTGGAGAGGTCATTTTTGGAGGAGAAACTATGCGTTTTTGGGATCTCCGTGCTCCCTGGTTGGAACCTCTAAGGGGTCCCAATGGTTTGGACTTGAGTAGGCTGAAAAAAGACATACAACCTTGGCAAGAACGGCGTTCCGCGGAATATATGACTCATGCTCCTTTAGGTTCTTTAAATTCCGTGGGTGGTGTAGCTACCGAGATCAATGCCGTCAATTATGTTTCTCCTAGAAGTTGGTTAGCTACCTCTCATTTTGTTCTAGGATTCTTCCTATTCGTGGGTCATTTGTGGCATGCTCGCAGGGCCCATGCAGTTGCAGCAGGATTTGAAAAAGGAATTGATCGTGATTTGGAACCTATTCTTTTCATGACCCCTCTTAACTGAGAAATGAGATCAAATGCCTGAAGTAGGAAGCAAATTGATTCCATCATACATATTGGGATCAGACCATACTTTGATGCTTAAGTAACCCAAAAGCGTGATGTTTAGAGCAATCAAGCCACCTATACAAGTAATACACTAGTATACTTTACATTAAATATGTTCAATTAGCTCTATCATTATTGGGTTTTGTTGATCCTCTATCCTTGCTTTTTATTGGGTTCTGTTGAACATGACCAAAGCATCTCAATCGGCTTTCGTTTAGTTTATCACATATTGGGGATATTCCTACATTTTCATAATTGTGTCGTTGCTAATTGTATCTCATCCATCTTAGTAGGGTTAAGGTGTTTTCTACAATTATTGTTACTATGTTTGTTTAAAACCTGTTAAGTTACTTACTTCAAATCATGCTTATGACTTATTTCGAAGTTTAAAAAAAAATGGAAATGCATTGCAACTTGTTAGTATGAGTAGAATGGGTAAGAAGTGCTACCTAGCTAAGTGGTAAGATGTGTGGAGAGTTGTTCTCACGTCCTGACTTCAAACCCCTTGAACCCATACTTCTTATACTAACCACTAACCATATTACTATATATAAAAAAAGTATGAGTAGAATGGGTAGGCTTTTCTTTTTCTCTCCTCTCCCATTCTTTGTTTTTTCAGTTCATACATTTTTATTTCATGTATTAACTATTGTTTGGATTTATTTATACTTTGTCCATTTTTTCTTTGGTTTTTGTTGTTCATCTTTAATACCATATCAAAGTGATTTCTTTTGCTGCCATTGTGCAGATTAAGAGGGAGATATCCATAATGAAGCTTGTGAGACATCCATATGTTGTCCGTCTACATGAGGCACGATTTTTGTACACTTTTAATTTTAGATTTTTTTCCCGTTTGTGCTTGATATAGGCATCATTGCTCTCCTTAAGATTTACATTCTCCAGTTTATTATAATTAAGAGATCCTTCAGACCTTTAATAATGACTTGTTACTTGTTAGGTTCTGGCAAGCCGTACAAAGATATATATAATCTTGGAGTACATTACAGGCGGTGAATTGTTTGATCAAATAGTGAGGCTTCTAGCTCAAACCCCTAGAGTTAAGGATGATTCTACTTGTTATAATATATATTTTCTTTCTTTTTTTTCACATTTTCTGCAGGTTCACCATGGGAGACTCAGTGAAACCGAATCACGAAGATACTTCCAACAGCTCATCGATGGGGTAGATTATTGCCACAGTAGGGGAGTGTACCACCGAGATTTGAAGGTGCTCCATGGTTGGCATCTGGAAATCTGTTGTGCATTTACTGTTGTTTGAAGTTCTTACAATTTCTTTGTTTATCATACAGCCTGAGAATCTTCTTCTCGATTCCCTAAGCAATTTGAAAATTTCAGATTTTGGCCTTAGTGCCTTGCCTGACCCAGTAAGATCTGTTAGATTACTTCTTTTCCCTCTCATTCTTACAAACTCATCACCATTATGAGAAATGATAATGAACATATTGATTTTTTGCTGTTTGTTTCTAGGGAGTTAGCCTCCTTCGTACAACTTGTGGAACTCCAAATTATGTTGCACCCGAGGTATTCCCAAGTGTAGCTTTGGTTTATAGCTTTACGCCGGCTCATGTTAGATTTCTGTACGTGCACATCTCAACTCTTGCATGCTCTGCTTTAGGTACTCAGCCACAAAGGTTATGATGGTGCTGTAGCAGATATCTGGTCCTGTGGGGTCATCCTTTATGTTTTGATGGCAGGATATCTTCCATTTGATGAGATGGATCTTACAACACTGTACAGCAAGGTATATTATTTTCCCAGTTTTATGGTTTGGTCATCTCTCTCTCACATAGATGACACTACGACTTGGATGGGTATCCTAACTGCTTTGTGATTCTGTTGAAAGAACTTGTTCTGTTTCATTTCCCAAATTCTTTTAGGTGTTCAGAAACTCTTAAAATGATGTTTGTTTTTAATGGGAGGAACTGGAAGTACATTGTAATGGCGGCTGGTGTTTGGTTTTTAAAACTTTTTTTTTGCAAAGTATTTGTTTTTATAACTTAGTTACTCACCATCCAGTTTATCAAACAACCATATGTATCTTTACATTGGATACAAATGAAAGTGGCCTTTTACTCCACAGCCTATCATGGGTTGAATTTCTAACACAGATGTTAACTATAGCTCTTATTCAGTGTTTGTGTTTATAATTTCACTGTTATTTGGTTTGTCTACAAATATTCTTTTCGTTCAGTTCATTGGTTGAACAATTACTTGTTTTGAGTTACTTCATGAAACAAATATAAGTCCTTGTTTTGGTCCCCAGTTATGGACCTCCTAGTGAATTTTCACTTCCCCTAAGACATGCTTTCTTTTGTTATGTATTTGTATGAAAAGATTCTTATCATTGATCACATCAGCCATATATTTCAGTTAGTAAAATTCTGAATTTTATGTACTTTCAACAGATTGACAGAGCGGATTTTTCTTGCCCGTCTTGGTTTCCGGTTGGAGCAAAATCTTTAATTCTAAGAATTCTGGACCCAAATCCTCAAACTGTAAGTTTTACCTGCATGATTGGCCACTATTTATTGGATTTATTTTTTTTGGTTGTTTGAAAATACAGATATTTCACATTTTTGCTTTAACATTTAGAAATGCTAACTTGGATTTACTGATTCTAGTTTAGCTTCCTTAGGTGAGCTCTAGAGAAAAAAAGTATAAGCTAACCTATTCATGCCCACATTTTTCTTCTGTTCGGAGGCTATCTCGGCCTCCTTTTTCTTCTTCTTTTCTTATCAATAAAATTGTTATACTTACAGAAAAAAAATGCACACATGCAACACTGATAGTAATTTGAAATTCCACAGTCCACACTTGTACATTTGTGGGAAGATATCTCCCCTTATTTCACTGACATTTTAACCATAGTAACTGATCTGTGAGCAAAGCTTGAATATGGTCAGGTTGAAAGTATAATATGGTTTACTTGTACTTGACGTTTGCAACACTGAGTTTCGCAGTTTATGCTTCAATTCCAATGATGAATGATAAATTCTTTCTGCATGTTGTAGCGCATTTGTATTGAAGAGATCAGGAATGATGAGTGGTTTAAGAAGGGTTACGTTCCTGTTAGACTTGTTGAGTATGAGGATGTTAACCTCGATGATGTATATGCTGTATTTGATGATCCAGAGGTTGGTAAAGTTTTCCAAGTTGATCATAGTATTCTAGCAATAAGAGATATTTTGTGAAACATTTGTGCTTTTTCTACCGTTCATGCCTTAAGTTTCTATGCCATTCCTTCGAATTTATCGTCCAAATTTAAGGTTTAATTCCTTTTAATTGTGCTGTAATTTTAACAGGAACAGCAGGCTAATGAGCAATGTCCGAATGAGGACATGGGTCCTCTGACTCTAAACGCATTTGACCTAATAATCCTCTCTCAAGGGTTGAACCTGGCAGCACTGTTTGATCGTGGACAGGTATGTGTTACCATTTTTTTCATTTCATTTAATAATTTTTTTAAGTGTCTTTCTTGTTTTTATTAATTGTTCCTTGCACTTTGTTTCCTGACAGGACTATATGAAGCATCAAACCCGCTTTCTTTCACAAAAACCAGCGAAGGTTGTTTTGTCAAGTATGGAAGTTGTCGCACAATCAATGGGTTTCAAGACTCATATTCGTAATTACAAGGTAGAATTTAGGGTTCTCTATGCATTTCTTGCTCTTTAAATTTCTGATCTTTTGCTTTCAGTTACTTCCTTTGAACTTATCCAGTTTAGCAGTTCTATGTACAACATTTAATCTTATTTCTGAAATCTCTGGAAAATAGTTTAGGTCTCCAAGTAGAAATCTTTTGAAGATTCTCAAGCCACGGTATTCCATTTCTTCTGAGGATTCCTCTTGATCAATGCCAGTAATTCTCCAATTGAATTTCCCTGGCTTTTGTGGTTGAAGTGGTAGATGCTTCAGACATTTTATGAAAACTCTTTCTCACCCATACACACCTCCTACTTGGCACAAATACGGCCAGATCTAAAAGAATATCCATTTATCTGATGGTTAGAACTTCTGATTGGGTACTGAAGCCTGGACATTTCCCGCATAGGGTCAATTGATTTGGATGGTTGGAAGAAACCCATTTTCTTTTATGGCTATAGGATCATATGGTCAGTCCAAGATGGAGCTCATTGATTGAAGCCCATCGGATTGGGCACTCCTTGGAAGGATATTGGGTTATTGATCCTTATATTGTTGCAATCCTAGAAGTTTTCAATATAAAGTTCCGTTACTCCATCTAATTTTGCCTTCTTTTGGATCCCATGTGCATTTCTTGCTTTCATAGGAATTATGACTTTGTGGCTTCATCTGAACCAAGATGCTATGTTAATTGATCTTATGTTAATTGTCAGATGAGGATGGAAGGCCTTTCAGCAAACAAGACAACACATTTCTCTGTTATTTTGGAAGTAAGCTCTCCCCCTTTACCACACCCATTTGTCTGTAGTGGAAGAATTTTATCTTTCGACTGGTTCTAATGCTCTCTCTCTCTCTAGGTTTTAATTGACAATCTATATTACCTGTTTTTATTTCGCCTTGCATGGAATTCTACAGGTTTTTGAAGTTGCTCCTGCATTTTTCATGGTGGAGGTTCAGAAAGTGGCTGGAGATGCAGTTGAATATCTCAAGGTCAGTGGTCCATTAATTTTTCTTTGTTTGTAGCTATATGCATGGTTTACCATAAGATTGACTTGGTAAATTTGCAGCTCTTAGATTGTAATCTGAATTTGTTCAAGTGTTTATTTATTTTGTCAACATCATTATTTGGCGAAACCTTTTTTTTCATAAATGTAAACAAAAATTTTTCTTTAATTTGTTTGATTTAACCAATTTGTGATCATTGTTAACTTGGCTGCAGTTCTACAAGAACTTTTGCACCAATCTCGACGAGATCATCTGGAAACCATCATCAGGTACAAGTAAATCCTGGATCACCAAGACTACAAAACGTTGATTTGATTCCTGTGTAACGTCTCTCTATGTCCTCATATTTACTATAGAGTAATATCTGGGGTTGACCCCATAGCTTGATTGTGTGCCCTCATACATATAAATTTAGAGTTATATTTGAGGTTGATCCCTGGCTTGATTAGATGATTGGTCAAGCCTTGCAACCTTAAGATAGCGGATTCTTATAACAGTCACCTAACACAAAAGAGCTTTTTTTTGTTTTCTATTTTCTTCTGATCTGGGTTTGTTTGTATATTTATAGACGCCGGCTTATTAATCTTTTGGGAGGTGATAAGTAGTTTGTTGACATTTGAAATTAATAATTCTTTAGATGATTGTTTCCTCTTTTTTCCTGTAAATCTAAATGTACCAACTTTGTTGACGTTTTGGGATATAAGTGAATTTATTCATAATAGATGGTGTATATTTTGTTGACATTTGAAGTTGATTGCTTTCTTCAGACAAATTTTCTTACTAGATCCAAAAACATTCTATTGTCTTATCCCCCAATACAAAATCTTCATAATGCGTCATCCTACCCATGGTTTCAAAACTTGGCCTATCCCCATTCACAATATATGACATCGTCTTCCATACCTCCAATGAGGTTATCTTGTAATTTCTGGACCAAGATATTTTGCTAATCTCTTGTATAAAAATTAATTTTACAAATTAAAAAAATTTTAACGACCATAAGTAGTATTATTTGATTGTCACATGCGGCATGCATCTTCCTTGTGTAGTTCTTTGTTTAATGGGACCTTTGATTGGTTTGGGCAATTGTAAAACAAGAGGCTTACATTAAATTCAATGTTTATTTCTATTCACTCAGTAAGCAATTCGGTGATAATGGCAGGAAGCTAACTGCCACCTGCTAAATTCAATGTTTTGGTTAAAACTATTTAAGCTACCCAAACAGAATGACATTCATGCTTTGATGCCAAGTTACCTGGTTCATACACATTTATACAAATTGTATTTTGTCCAACTTAGGCCGTGATTTTAGCTGAGTTGCTGTAAAATATCAATTAAAGAAAATAAAATTATTATAAACGTTGTTTATTCAAACATCAGGCATTTTTTAATACTCACTTCAAAAGTATTCTGAAAGGTCATGACAACTGTAAAATATCAACTAAAGAAAAAAAAAAAATAAAACAATTATATAAAATTATTCTATATGTTGTTCAACATTCAAAGTTTGAATATTTATTCAAACATTCACTTCAAAAGTTCTGAAAGGAGCCATGACCATGGTTAGGGCCATCATTGCTACTGACTTTATTATTATTATTCTTATTCGACTTTGAGAACACCCCAGAAAACATCTGCTGGAAAGAGAGAAATGAGATCCAGATTTCTCATGTTATTTTCTTTCATTTGTGGCTTCATCTGGATTAAGACTTACAGATGAGAAATCTGAGTGAGGGTCTAGTAGACTTTTTAAACAAACAAAAAAAAAAAAAATCCACGCCTCCGTGCTGCTGTAATTGTGTAATTGAATTCAACCCAATGGAGGTCCTCATAATAATAATAAAAACCTACTTTGATTCCCAATCAAACTCCCTTTTTTCTCTCTAAAAACTCTGAAAATCGTTCAGACATACTCAATTTCTGGTAATTAGCAACAAAGGGCAATCCTCGTCAAAAGGAAGTACAGATATCACGGGACCAAATGACACAGACGACATTGGATGACTAAGAATCAAAGAAGAATATTAAATGGATGATTCAGATGGCAGTCATAGCAAAATATCTTAAAGCATCGATCTAAACGCCAAAAAAAAAAAAAAAGATAAAGAGCTCCTGCCACTTATAATGATCAAAATAATACCATCGTAAAAAATATTGTAATATTGCAAATCAGTAGAAAGAACTAGCGAAGGAATCCAAAAAAACTAATTTGACTTCCAACAACTCTCTCTCACTTGACGTTTATGCTTTTCCATGAGAGCACTTATAATTGCATCCATAACTTCCCTTAACCTTGGATGTTCTAGACAAGAGACTCCAACATCCCTACAATAATTAGAGATTAAAAATCTAAGAAAACCAATGATGAACTTACTTGGAAAATGTAAGTATCATTCCATCTTGTATCGAAAACATCTCTACTTCTTCACCTCTTCGTACTCTGCCTCTGGTGGTTGTTCACCACCACCCTGAGCACCACCTGACGAGTCGGACCCACCAGATCCACCACCTGCCATGTGCTGCCCAATCTTAGAAACCGCCTTGTTTGCAACATCAAGTTTTGCTTTGATCTCATCGACATCATCTCCAGCCATTGCCTTCCTCAAATCTGCAACCGCAGATTCAATCTCCGTTGCAACTTCTGCAGGTATCTTCTCCCTGTACTCACCTAAACTCTTCTCTATGCTATAGATGGTTGTGTCGGCACTGTTCTTGATGTCGATCAAAGCTTTTCTCTCCTGGTCCTTCTGGGCATGCAATTCAGCCTCCCTCACCATTTTCTCAATCTCATCCTCTGATAGTCCTCCAGATGATCGGATTGTGATCTGTTGTTCTTTCCCAGTAGCTTTGTCCTTAGCAGAAACCGTCACAATCCCATTGGCATCAATGTCGAATGTAACCTCAATCTGAGGCATGCCTCTAGGAGCAGGTGGAATGCCCATAAGTTCAAACTCACCCAAGAGTTTGTTGTCAGTTGCCATTTCACGCTCACCTTGCAGCACACGGACACCCACCTGTGTCTGATTGTCAGCTGCTGTGGAGAACACCTGTTTGTCACAAACACATCATCATCAAGCAGCGGTGATCGAGTTAATTGGTTGAAATATACAAACCAACTAATAAGTCTATAAAGCACAAATTACATGACAATGATGCCTAATAAAATGTATTATTGTCTATAGTTTCAAGCATCCACAATGCGTGAAGGTTCTGGGTTGCCCCATTTAGTTGCAACTCTTCATGCTGACTATGTCTGTGGAAACCGGTAACACACCACCAAGAAAACCAATAAACTTAAATAGTCAATTAAGGACAAAATCCTTCCAGGTAAAGGAGCAACCTAGACCTCTGCAAGCAAATCATATGATTAGAATCAAGATTTTGGAACAAGAGATCTCCAACCAAACAATGGCCTCACTTTCTAAAAGGTTTACAAAAGGATTTATTCTGTGAGAACCTTACATTATCTTTATATTGAATGACTACTACTAACACACTTTACAAGAACCAAGATACTTTGACCAACCAAGGCAGAATTTCATAATGAATGAATACACAGTACACAGCTTAAACTAAATTCTGACTCTCAAATGCAGAAATTAAGCAAATAACAATGATCGAAAATATAAAAGGCATAACACAGAATGTACCTGACTCTTCTTGGTGGGAATAGTAGTATTCCTGTTGATCAACTTGGTGAAGATACCGCCGAGAGTCTCAATACCAAGAGATAGAGGAGTGACATCCAAGAGCAGAAGCTCTTTAACGTCCCCACGCAGGATGCCACCCTGAATTGCAGCTCCCATAGCAACTGCCTCGTCGGGATTCACCCCTTTGCTTGGGCTCTTCCCAAAGATCTCTGAAACAATTTCTTGCACTTTGGGAACTCGTGTCATCCCTCCAACGAGAAGAACCTCATCCACCTCCTTGATAGATATGCCAGCATCTTTCAAACAGCTCTTACATGGGTTTTTGGTCCTCTCAATCAAATGGTTCACCAAACTCTCAAACTTTGATCTTGTTAGTGTGATATTCAAATGTTTCGCTCCTGATGCATCAGCAGTGATGAATGGCAGGTTAATGTCGGTTTGGGATGTAGATGACAGTTCTATCTTAGCCTTCTCAGCCGCCTCCCGAAGCCTCTGGAGTGCCAGCTTGTCCTTTGAAAGATCAATACTTTCGGTTCTCTTGAACTCACTCACCAAAAAATCTAAAAGGGCATTGTCAAAATCCTCCCCACCCAAGAAAGTGTCACCATTTGTTGCTTTCACCTGAAAGGAGGAGAGGCGGACATTAAGGAGGGATTCTACATGAGCATTTAATAACAAGAAATTATCAATAAATAGAACACAATGCTTACTTCAAAAACACCATTGGAGATTTCAAGGATAGAAACATCAAAAGTTCCACCACCAAGATCAAAGACTGCTATTAGACCCTCCTTGTTGTTTAATCCATAAGAAAGTGCAGCAGCAGTTGGCTCATTAATAATTCTCTGCACATCTAGACCAGCAATTCTCCCTGCATCTTTTGTTGCTTGTCTCTGGGCATCATTGAAATATGCTGGGACCGTAATCACAGCCTTGGTAACAGTCTTCCCAAGGTAAGACTCTGCCGTTTCTTTCATCTTGGTCAGAACAAAGGCCCCAATCTGGCTTGGGGAATATTGTTGTCCACTGACTTCAACCCATGCATCTCCACTAGAAGCCTTGACTATCTTGTATGGAACCATCTTCATTTCTTTCTGTGTCTGAGAATCATCAAAACGTCTGCCTATCAGACGCTTGGTCCCAAAAACTGTGTTAGTTGGATTGGTCACAGCCTGTCGCTTGGCTGGAGTTCCCACAAGTAGTTCTCCCTTCTGGTTGAAGGCAACCACAGAAGGCGTGGTCCGAGCTCCCTCTGAGTTCTCAATAACTTTTGCATTCTGCATAAAATACTAGCATCAATAAGAGAGAGCGCTTCACCTCAACAAATGGATCATTCAAGATGCCAAGAATATCAAACCTTTCCCTCCATAACTGCAACACATGAATTGGTGGTCCCCAAATCGATCCCAATTACGTCGTTCCCAGCAGGCTTTGAGCTGAATCAACACAGAAATTACATTGATTATTTGGAAGAAAAAAAAGGAGGATAACTACACAATATGGCCAAACAAATAACAAGTACCTGAATGGCCTTGCCAGACTTGCCCATTTGTGACCCACTGTCGAGGTGGCCCATGACGTCTTGGCATTGCCTGTCAGCTGCCATCAGATGCCCAATAAATAAAAAAGAACAGGTTCCAATAAACAATTCATTCATATCCTATGTTTAATTTGGTCCTAGAAAATAAAACTCAGGTCATGATTCATAACTGCGCAAAGGCACTGGCTCTTCTAGAAAAAATGACTTGACTGATTAGCCTGCTATCATTTTACATACATAGACATTCAGATATTGAACAGTACAGTAAAACAAGTCTAGATTGAATTTTATCAGAACCATTAACTTTTTAAATTTTATAAGGCTGATAAAATATAAATCATGATCTTTTTGAAGGTTGGCAAACAAAGGCCTTTTTCCAAGCATTAAGCTAGGGTGACTTCTCTGGAAGATCCTTCCATTTGGTGTGCTAGTCTCTATGAAGAAAGGAACGAAACTTCGGAAGCCAGCGATCCCTTCAGTAAAACATTCACCCTAGGCTTCTTGAAATTACTGATGAAATCAAGTCAACAAAAATCCAGTCATTTTTATCTCGGATAGGTCAGATTATAATAAGTGTTTTCTTGCGCTAAATTATTTGGAACATGGGACCTCATTGGAAGTCAGTAAGCCAAGCATAGTATTATTCCGTCCAGATGCTTGTCATATTGGCCAAAGAGTTGCTGGATGGAATTTGGAGGTAGTGGCAGAAGCTGCTTCCAAGAGGTACACATCGCATAATGCCATTGGTGTTTGTAGTGGTGACCAGGTGAGATGATGTGGTAGAGGATTCCAAGGTGTCCAATTTGTTGGCTTCATTTGTCAAAACACATCAAAGATGGGACCCAAGTATGTGAGATGTATCAAATTCTTACAAGTCAATGGGACAAAAAGTTTAGTGAAAAGAAAAATACAAGTGAGGTGAGGTACATAGCACGACAGGGCCAGGTTAGAAGATCTGCTTTGAAATACTGTTGGGTGGTGAAAGTGACATGAGCTACCCACTTGATGATTTGAGGTGTGGAAGTTGGGAATCAAATGGCTGTCAAGGACCTCACAGACTATTCTAATGCAGCAGGTCGGAGTATGGTTAGAGTCTCAGGCTGATCCACATGTCAGCTGCTGGAACCTAATCCGTCTGCCTCTGAACTACACCAACAGAGTATGGTTCAACAAATTATCATCTGATGGAGCATGTCAGGTCGGAGTATGGTGTATGTGGGGGGGAGGGATTGGAGCAGGTTAAATGAACAGGTGTAAATCAAAACTGAAACCTGAAAGGATTTAGAATGATGCCCATGGACCTTAATCCACATCAAATCTCTCATGTTAACTGGAATATAAATCGCTCAATCCAGAAAAAAAAAAAAAAAAAAAAACTCAGATGAATAATGAAATACCGATATACAATATGTCGCTTTTTTACTATGAGACCATCTATAAAATCGAATGAAGAAAGAAAGCATAATTCAAGAAATTAAACAAAAGGGGAAATGGGTGGAAAAGACAACAAGCATCAATCTAGATATACATCCATATCGTCAGCTTCAAATGAAAGAAAAGGTTTAAAAAAAAAAAATCAATCGAGGGAACATATATTTCTCCAAAAAAACGTAAACATAACAAGCTATCTTTTGTTTGCCATTTAACTGGAACCAATCATGTGATTCAATTACCAAGCAATAAACTTTTGACAACAATTGTGTTTTTTTTGTTTTTTTGTTTTTTTTTTGCTTTTCAAAAAATTCAAGTAATAGGAGTTCTGAATGAAACAAACTACTTCTAGTTATTTTCTATGATGATAAAAGTCATTGATTAGAACTACATATGAAGACAGGTTCTTTATTGAGATTTATGAGAATTACGACACTAGCGACAAACCATTATTTGAAATAAGGCGTAAGTGGTTGTGGTGGTAGTGATGATGAAACTCAAGAGACACAACAAATTATAACTCATGAAGGACCAGATAGCAAAAAAAATAAATACAACAGCATAGCAATCCAGAGCACAAAAAACACATAACAAACTTTCACAAAAGCAGTTTTGTTCTTATATTGATGAAAAAGAAGATAATCAAGCTTAAAATCTAATCCAAGGAAACCATCGTATAAAATCCTAACAACAAAACCCTAAGCTCATCAAAGATATCAAGAAATCAAATCAATCACAAGCACATATTTATAAAACACACTCGAATCATCGAGAAATGAAATCAGGGCTCGAATCGGGAAACTTTCATCAATGAAGAACGAAGAATTACTGAAAAATGAAAACCAAACAGATCGTTTGGAGAACACATACAGATCTATAAGCGGAAAGAGAGGAGGGAAGATCGCGGCGCCTTAAAGATCTAAGGAGCATCGCAGTCGCCATGGACAATCTTCTGGAGAAAGAGAACCAGATAGGTTGTTGGGTTTTTAGAGAGAGATACCAACAAAGGTTTTAGGGTTTTTTTAGGGTTTAAGACTGCTCCAAAAGACCTGTTGAGCAAGAAATGATTTTTTTTTTCTTTTTCAGCAACAGCACAGTTTCTCAGCCGTCATTATTAAATAAGAGAGTCTCTATTGGCACACCGAATTTACTTGAAACACACTAATCTTTTTAAAAATAAGATTTAAATGGCATTTCTAATATGTTTTACTTCGCACCAAATATTCCCATTATATATGAAATTACAATGTTTAATTTAATTCATTGGTGTGTTGTAAGAAAAAATCAATGCGCTAATAACAGTAAACAAATTTATAAATCACCAGAAGCTCATGATGCACAAAAGCGACCGGCACGCGTCGGTCTCATTCTTGACTAAGTCAATTTTATTACTGAAATGACTCTTTTACCCCTACATCTTTCGGAATTCGGTTGTATGTTAAGTGACAAAACTGTAATTTCAGGATAATATTCACGTAAGCTTTCTTTGCCTACAAGTTTTAGAGTTGGAGGAACCTTTTGACCGTTACGTGCCGCTGTTGGTGGAGGCTAAGTGACAATTTTGCCCTTCTTTTTTTTTTTTGTTTATTAAATACTGTAGTTGAGGCCGAATTTACCAAAATGACCTAATAAGTTAGCGTACGAGAAACAAAACACGTGCGACATTTTAAGCCATACGTTATATTACCACTACCGTAGTACCGTTTCATTTTAGGGTTTGGTGGATTTGTGTGGTTTTATAATTACTCCATAATCCAGATTGGGATTACCTACTTCTATACAAGGCTGTCAATGGATCCGTAAAGACCCAAAATCCAATCCGATAACTTTGGATCTGGATCAAGGATTGGGTTCCAAAAAAAGGATCTGATTCAATAAGGTTTTTGATCCAATAATATATCAGACCAATTAATGATCTTGGTCCAATAAGGATTCAATCTGATCCGATTATTTTTTGTTTGGGTTTGGATCCTAATATCGATATTCAATAAAAACCCAATTTGATAAGAGTCTGATCCAAAGTTCATCAGATCAGTTCAAAATTTGATCCAATCCTTATCAAATTGATACCAGATAGGGGTTTCAATGGGTCCATTCCAATTTGGTTCCTAATAAAATTAGAATCATACCTACTATATTTTTACGATTCTGGTTCTTGCCAATTTTGATTCTGGCTCTAAGATAAGTGGAATTGAAATCACCAAAAATCATGGATACCTATTAGTTCCAATTCTCAAGATTAGAATGGGAAAAAAAATATTTCAAAATCACTATAAAAAAATATATCATATGCGAAGTATCAACTTAATTATAATTTGTTCCACTAAAAATATGATATAATAACTTTTTTTTTTTTTTCAAAAATTAAAATTCATCTTCTTTATAAGTAATAAACTTTTAGAAGAGATGAACCATTTTAAACTCTATTTAGTTGATATGAAATGTTTAATAACTTTATATAATATATATATATTAATTTTAAAATATATGAAAACATGTAAAAAATAAATAAAAAACAAACCGGTTCTAGGTACCAATACCCATATGATAAAACCTAATGATTCTGGTTTTTATCAATTGGGTTTCATATTAGACCCAACTCTAATCGGTTCCAATAAAAAGGGAACCTGGGTTCAAGTACTAGGTAAATGGGTTCCTGTTGACACGCCCTAAAACTAGATCAACCCCAATCCTATCCAATCCAAACTTGATGCATTGACAACCCCTACTTCTAGTGGAATGGATACAAAATAAGAGCTTGGAATGAGTTTTACAAGAAACCAAAACATTGGTGTGAGTTAAAATTTGGTCCGGATTGTTATCCGTGAGCTAATAAGAAAAGATCACCAATCTTAATAGAAAGCAAACATCAGCTTGAAAAACAGAGGAGGAATAAAAAGAAGTGATTGGATGAGAAAGTCGTCGATGCTGAGTTCCACTCACAACAAAAGTTAAGCAAAGCGTGTAAAGAACACCATGCACTTGCTGCTGAATTTGTACTTGAGTCAACTGACATTGTTTCACACATTGGTGTGCACAGAACCATAAGTACTTCTCACTCGTACCTCGATGATTTTGTATACACATCCACATCAGCAATGTGCGAAACAATGCCAATTTCAATGTTAGTTCAGCATTTTCCTCTGTAGTTTTCATAAATAAATGCAAAACGTTGGATGATGCATATTGCACAGTTAATTGAGTCCACTAACCCCATGTCATGATTTTCTAATCATCCCTTGCTAGACCTATAATTGTAAAAAAGATTTAGATCCAAGTAACAAACAATGATCAATAAATATAAGTCACTCATCAAATTAAAAGTTTACGAATCCATCAAAAATTCATCTTCACAAGATCTAACATGAGGGACATCGAACTCTTTGGCTCACAAAGCTGCTTCCGTGAGGAGCTCAAGGAAGCTTCTTATGCAAGTTCTCAAAAACCAGCCAATATTTATAATAATAATAAATAAAAATTATGACAAATTGACGTGAGTTTTCGATATTCAAAATGATGTGATCGACTCACATGGAAAGCTCACTTCTTGACCTCTTTAAGTCCATTCCAACTCCCCAAGTCTACTCGAGACTTGTCTGCATTCTAAAACTATGCACCCAAGTAACTTATACATGGAAATAATCCTACATTGCCAACAACGGAAGCCCAACACTAACACTGCAATTCATTTGATTGTTAAGAGGAAGTTCAAGTAACGTCATAGTGAATTCTTATAATTTACAAGCTTGGTAGAAACAAGATTGAGTATTAAAGAGCAACCTTGGTCATGATCCTTTACTTTCTCTAATCTTTTTGGCATCAGTATGTTGTACTCAAAACATACATGACATGATGACCCAATATTACTTGCAATCAACTAAGCTACAAAACATGCCAACAGGACAAAGATTACCCTCACTCGAACCTATGGGTTTTCTTTCACCTCCCAATGACATGGGTTTGAATTCTTACTCCAAATTTTTGTTCCTCTGCTTTGGAAGGTAAGCCCTGGCTCATATAGAGAAGGCTAGCTATTTCTAAAGTGATAGACTTTACAACTCCTTTGATTCAGACTCTTCTTCTGTCTCAGGCCTTTGCGTCAAGTACTCCTCCTCAACTGTTTGCTTGAGAATGAAAAGCCTTTGGATAACCACCGGTTGAGTCATCCTCTTGACTTCACTCACGTCTGTATCTTCAATATTCAGATGGTATGCGTCAAGCATGATCTTAATCCACTTGTGTAGTTCCTTCGGAGTACTGCTTCGTCAATAAAAAGATATAGATAAACAAAACTCACATTTTTGTATCTGTGAAACACAAAAGTTCTCTCTAGATATAATGAGTCAAAGAGGGAGCTCTTACCTGTATAGAGCATTGGGATCCTTGGTTGCGTGTTCATCTCCCGGAGAGAAGGCAGTAGCCAATGCTGAGAATCGCTCTTCCGGATCTGTGATGTTCAGTAGATATTTTAGTAGCTTTATCTCCTTGGGTGCAATGCTCCTAAGGCTGCTTTTTGTGGCTTTGTATAAGTGGTACATTATGTCCTTGACCTGCACATATGATTCTAAATTTAAGCTTCACACACATTGCAAAATGGATAGAAATGGCGCACGCGGACACATACACACATGGAAAAGACTAACAATCAAGAAGCTAAGGCATGATTAGAGGATTTAAAACTTCAATAAGATAGAAAAACTTTACGAAAACAGATGATATTGATCATTGGGCACGTGATTATTTTTTTCTTTGTGCTGGAGACCTTCTCAGTGAAACCCATTGAATGGAAAGAATCTCCCACCTTACCTGTGTACCATGATAAGCTATACTCCATTGGATGATAAATGTCACATCCGTAATAATCAGATACAAAACTTTTTTATTAATTAATTTGTATATGTAGTGTACCTCATTCTTCATGGTCGTGGACTCTTTTGCTGCAGCCCAAGCACTGTTTATCAATAAGATCAATGAAGAATCAAGCTCCTTTGACTTGGCCAGGCTTTTGATCTTTTCGCATGCCACATCTAGTGAAGGAGAGTTTAGAATATCATCAAACTTTGCTTGAGCAGCATCTAACATCTCCGTGTTCTCCACAGTGTTATCATAAGCATAGACTGCAGAGAGGCATCTAGCTCCAAGCCTGGCCACCGCTGTTCACACAAATGGAAGTCACAAGTAAGAAAAACTGCCCAGTAGTTTAGTTATATATGTGAATTATATCCATCACCATTCCACACCATTTTCTAGATTTCATGTCCAAAGTTTAAGATGAATTTCTGTAGTAAACAAAATAGTGCCCAATGTACATTGTAGACACCTCAATTTGCACGAGCCGGCCAATGAAACAGTTATCATCCATACCCAATATCTAAATTCAACCCCAACCAATAGCCCACAACCCAAGGCCCATATTCAAGCCCAAAACATCTTCCTTAAAACCCTCCACCATTTTCTCCACTTTCCCCCAAAACTCTCCAACATGTCTCAATCATCCTTAAAATCCTCCACCACCTTACTCTACACCCTACACCTCCATTGATTTCCTCTATAAAAGGGAAGCTCAAATGGAAATGAAGAGGAGGGAATTGGGATTTTAAAAAAAGAAGAAGAGACGCTTAGTTGAATCCACTGAAAATTACTAAAATACCCTTTTAGTTAATTTCCTCTTTCGATCATGACCCGATTCGACTGTGAATTACTCCAAAACGTTTGGAGCTTTAAATTGTGACCTCTCCCTTACTGTGTTTCACATGAGCATAGTCTAGACTCAACTTAAAAATTCGATGTCAGTTGCAAAGATCACAAATCTGCCACGTGGGCCATTTCCTCGATTTTTGTATTTTTGCAATATCAGGCTCATTTCAACTTGGATTTGAGCCCATGACCACTTAAATCGAAAATCTCAACAAGACGAACGTCAAAATTAGATCTGATCTATGCTTGGATCATTCAAGTTTTTGGAAATTACGAAAAAACGTTCTAAATGGGACAAAATCATATTTGAGATCTCGAAATGTTGCAAAATCGTCCAAAACAAATTAAGTTGTTTGAGATAATCTAGGGAGATAATCAAGATCTTAATCATTCAAGTATACGAGATGAAAAGAAGTGTTGGTGCAAGAGCTGAAAGTCCTCATGTACTAATGATCCTGATCTCGAGGATCTCACTTGATCCGTCTTAATGACACTCCTCAACCATCGAATTCCCTTTTAATTCAAATGTGTGACCGATACACTAATACCCAATTTGATTCGTGGCAAAATCAAGTAACCTTGAAAGCGGGTGAGTCAGAGTGCCTAACACCTTCCCCAACTATCAACCAAGCTTCTCAATTTAACTTTTCTTCTTCCTCTTTTAAAAAAAAATCTCAATTCCCTCTTTATTTCCATTTAAGTTGCCCTTTTATAGAGGAAATCAATGGAAGTGTAGGGTATAGAGTACGGTGGTGGGTGTAGAGTAGAGTGGTGGAGGTAGGGTGGTGGGATTAGGGTGTAGTGTGGTAGAGGATTTTAAGGAGGGTTTTAATGAGGATTGAGACATGTTGAAGAGTTTTGGGGGAAAGTGGAGAAAATGGTGGAGGGTTTTCAGGAAGATGTTTTGGACTTGTGTTTAGGATTTAATTTGGGCCTTGGGTTATGGGCTATTGGTTGGGGTTGAATTTAGATATTCGAAATGGACAAGAACTGCTTTATTGACTCGAAATGGACAAGAACTGCTTTATTGGCCAACCTTTCTCGAGTGGGCTCATGCAAAATTAGGGTGTTTACACCCATAATCTCTGAAAGTAGACCAAACCAGAGTCAATTTTTGTGAAATCACCCATTTTAATTTAACTCTAAAAAGGTGACCATTCACACCTTGACCAAATGAGTAGTGGCAACTCTAAACATTATTCAAATCCCAATAGCATTAGAACAACAAGAACCGAAGGAACGGGATGCGAAATGCAGGCCAGAGGATCTGGTCGCTACATACATGGGAAGATCCGACGAGACAATACAATTAGAGTATAATTCAGGAACTGAAAACATATATGATATATCGCAACTGGGAGGATCCATCCTCTATAAGATTTTAAAAATCATAAGAAATTTAAATTAGGGAATGCCCAAACTGTTCGTCCTCTCTCTATAAGGAAAAGAGAATCACTTTATTCAGTTGAAAAGGTCAACCCACTACAGTTAATCAACCTAGTTACGAGTATGGTGAGTTATGTGATGGAAGTGGAATATAGGAATTAATTCAAGGGATTTTTGAGCTGAAATGCATAGCTAGCCTAGATCAAAGATTAAGTTCATATAATCCTATAAATCTAAGAAACCCAGGGCCTTGCAATGGTGACAACCTTTAGAGATCAAACTGGAGTGATAAATATAACATTATCTACTTCCTTCAAGATTAAGAAACCATATGAAGGAGAAGAAAAGAAGGGGGCAGGGGAGGAGGAGAGAGAGAGATATTAGTATAAGGATTTTCAATAATATGTAATATTTTCGAATTTCAATACTTTTGAGCCTTCCTCTCACCCTTTTAGAACCCTTCAACTTGCATATTCTTTCTAATAGGGGCAGTAATTGGCCTTCTTTCAACATACCTAAACCATCTCAATCAACTTTTTCTTAGATTATTGCTTATTGTATTACTCCTACATTTTCTCAAACGTGTTTATTTCCAATTTTATCTTTCCTAATCTTTCCACTCATCCATCTCAACATCCTCATCTTTGCTTCCCTCAATTTGTTACATCATGCTTCTTAAGCCACCAACAGTCAACTCCACACACTTCAATAGGCGAAGACGTAGCTCTAGATCGAGTTGAATGCTAGTACATGATTCATTTAGCCAATCACATATCTTTGAGAGAATGCTTTTGTAATGATTTTCAAAATGGAGTTATTTATGGCAAATGATATGTATTGGCCCTTACAAGTTGCATTACTGAGTTGGTCAAACCTCTACTATGAAAAAAAAGAGGAGAAGATGTCTTCTTGCTAGTCTAACCGTAGATGATGGTTTTAGCAGTGTGAATTCATCAATGGTTTATGAGATCAACAGATAATCCACAATGGGAAGGGGGGGGGGGGGGGGGAGTAAATGCAATGCCCCATGTATGTCTATTGCACTGCCCTTATATCCTTCCTTACCAGGTATTGTTGTATTGCAAAGTGTGGGACATACTCCATCACAAAGTGGGAGAGAATGAAAGAAAATGAGAAATTCAAATAAAAAGGAAAAAGTACAAATAAACTCATTATTTTAAATACTTATAACAAAATGAGGTCCTTAAGGTGTATATAAAGGTACTTGGGAACCTTTCTACACACTTCTCTTATCATTTAATAAGTTCCAATCATCCCAACTACTCCTAAAAGAATCTTCACGAATTAGACTCTTCTACCTTCTAGACTCTTCTCTTCTTGATCTTTCTTTTCCCTTTGCATCCCAAAAATGTCCTTATAGACATTCTACTAAAACTAACATAGACTCTTCAAATATTTATAAGACTACCATTAATATTTTTCATTTGATTCTTTACAAATTAAGTTTAACTTACAACATTCTTTAACTCGTTCAAAACATGGTCCTTGATAGGCTTGATAAAAACATTATCTACTTGGTTTTGTGACTTGACGAAGATGATCTCAATCTCTTTCTTCTTCAAATGCTCTCGGGTGAAATGGAAACGAGTGTCAATGTGCTCGCTCCTTTCATGGAAGATGAGATTTTAAGCGATAATAGATTTATTATCAATGTTAATCTGTGTAGGCTCATCTTGATGCAATTGAAGTTACTTAAGAAGGTTCTTTAGTCTTTAATGGAAGATGACATTCTAAGTAATAGTCCATTTATTATCAATGCAAATCTTTGTAGGCTCATCCACATATAAGCAAAGAAACAACATATCCCCATATTTATTGATCTTAGCATCAAGAGTGTGTTCATTTGATAAAATCATTATCATGAAAATATTGATCAATTCTACTATTCCATGCCCTTGGAGATTGTTTTAAACTAGATACAACCTTTTTCTATTTTTTATTTTTTTAGCACCTTATCTTCCTGTCATTTTTTTAACATAACCAATGGTTGCTCAACATAGACTTCTTCTTTAAGGCAACCATCCAAAAATGCAGATTTAAAATCCATTTGAGAAATTCTCTATTTATTTTGTGTTAAAGAAATGATTAATCTAATAGTTCCTAAGCAAGCAATGGGAGCAAATATCTCATCATAATCAATTTTGGGTCTTTAATTATATCCTTTTGCCACTAGTCTTGCTTTGTACCTCTCAACTTTTCCACTTGCATTCATCTTTGCTTTGTACACCCATTTTGCTTCAATTGCTCCTTGTTCTTTAGGAAGAATAGCAAATTCCCATGTGTTGTTCCTCTCAATTGCCTTGATTTCTTCGTCCAAGGCTTCTTTCCACTTCTTGTCTAGCATGACATCTTCAAAACCAATAGGTTCACAATCGGCAAAGAGACAAACTAATGTAAGATTATCTTGATTTTCGGTTACCTCGATTTTCGGTTACCTCATAGACTTCTTGTAGGTTTCTTGTGTGTCTTGGCCCTTCACTTGAACTTACTTTCGATGATGATGAATATTCATGAGAGGATGGAATCGGTGTAGTAGGTACTTGTGGCTCATGATGTACTTGATCATCTTCTTCTTTGACTAGAGAAGAAAAGTCATGATCTTCTTTCTGAGTCTTTCAAGCCCAAGCTCTTTCTTCATCAAACTCCACATCTCTACTTATGATTACTTTTCTATTACTTGGGACATATAGTTTGTAGCCTTTGGATGGAGCATCATAGCAAATGAAAACATATTTTACACTCTTATCATCAAACTTTGACCTCTTCTTGAGGTGTTCTATTCCATACACTACTAGTGGGGCAGCGATTCATCAAATAAATCACACAATCTACCACTCCTACCAAAAACTCTTTAGACATCTTGCTTTTCAACATACATCAGGCCATGTCAAGAATAGTATTGTTTCTCCTTTTTGCAACTCCATTTTGTTGGGTCGTGCGTGTAACAGTTAAAAGATGGTGAATCTCATGTTCTTCACAATAAGCTTCAAATTCCTTTGATGTCAAGGAAAAATATTAGAGTAGTCTTGTAAATATATGAAGGGTCAAAACTAGTTTTAGTAGAAAGTTTATAAGGGAATTTTTGGAATGTAAGGTGAAAAAAAATTCAGGAAGAGAATAAGCTAAAAGGTAGAAGAGTCAAATTCATGAAGATTCTTCTAAGAGTAGTTGTGAGGGTTGGAAACTCATGAAATGAGAAAAGTAAGTGTACATAAAGGTCCTCAAGTGCCTATATATACCCCTTTAAGGATTTCCTTCTAGTATAAGCATTTATAATAATAAGTTTATTTGTGCGTCTTTCTTTCTATCTAAATTTCTCATTTTCGTTCATCTCTTCCACTTTGTGAGTTAGTATGTCTCAAACCCTTCTAATACAACATAGTGGTATCAGAACTACGGTTTAAGATGGAAAATAGAATGATATCCTTCTAGTTCATCGGCTCACAAGGGATAACTATAAGAATTGGTGCATCCAAAGGAAGGCCTTGATTTGTTCTCAAGATATATGGGACATTGATGAGAAAGGCTACACCGAGCCTCCATATATATATATATATATATATATATATATATATATATTGATAAGTAAATATCAATGTATTAATGACAAACTACTAGTTGAGGTAACTAGCATAAAGTATCGGGCTTAGGATACAAGAAAGGTCTCCAAAAAATAAGGAATGCTTAAAAGACAACAATCACCCACCTAGACTAGAACATGTTCTGTCCACAAGATCAGGTTACTACCATGGAAAGTACAGAAATCAGAGGTAAATCTCCTATCCGTAATAGAACCAGCATAATCAGCGTCAGTAGAGCAAGACAAATGAGTTTGAGCAATAGATGAATAAAATAATTCAAGACCTGAACGCGACTTCAAGTAGCAAAAAATACGATAAACAACATCAAAATGAGTAGAAAAATAATCAGATAATAAATCGTTAGATTTGGCATCAAGGTGATGATTCTGATCCATAGAAGAAGAATTAAGATGACAAGTATACCAGTATCCTGCGGAAGATCCAATGTGTATTTACGCTAAGATAGTGAAATACCACGATGAGAGTGGGTCAATTCTATCCCCAAGAAGTACTTGAGAGGACCCAGGTCCTTAACCTCAAAAGCACTACCCAATAATATCTTTACTCTCTCAATCCCCTGGGCATCATCTCCAATCAGGATAAAATCATCCACATAAACCACATAAATAACACAACAACTATCCAATCCTCGACCACCCTTGTTGTGTATGGGTGTAAGAAACCCATCAGCAAGACGAATCTCCCTAGGAGTAGCGGGAAAAATAGAAGAGGTAAAATGGCTAAACTCACCGGTCATGTAATCAGAACCATCAAAATCAATAACCCATGTTAGGGGAGCTGAACCCGACTGAGAGACATGAAATACAAAAGATGTACCTGGAGGCGTGGTAACTAAGGCCACAGTAGAAGATGATCGAGTATGGGTATGGATCTGATCTCAAACAATAGTAGCAATCTGGGTCTGAAGTTTCTGCAAATCAATAGTGCCAAGAGATATAGGAGAGTCAGTGGTCGAAACTGGTGATGACTCCACAACAGCAGCACAGGGAGTAGATTGCCCGAAAGACGGAGTAGCAATAGATCGTAACAAGTGAGGGTAGAGTTGAAAGTAATGGACCTTCTCATGGCCAATCTTCCCACAATTACTACAAATAAAACTACTCCCTCAACCACAACCACGACTCCCAACTCCCTGATTACAAGAGTTAGAAGAGCTCGAATTGGCTGCAGGAGCCATCTAATCTGTCGCTAGAGTAGAAAGAATACCCAGAGTCTGAGTCTGAGATGGAACTACACGACGACGACACTCATCATTATCAATAGTCACAAAAGTCTCAAATAAGGGAGGCAAAGGAGAGGTGTTAAGAATCTGTCTAAAATGCCTCAAACTCGGGGCGTAAGCCCACGAGAAACTGGTATGTCTAAAAACAAGCAATTCTTTTAACCACATATCTAACTACTTTTGCAGACAACTCAACCAGAAACTCATAATGAGAAAGCTCTTCCCATCAAGACTAAAGGAACCCAAAATAATCTGCTACACTCTAAGTCCCCTAAGTAGTCTAGGCAATATCTCGATAAAACTCATAAATCCGTGAATCATTTTGAGCATGCGCATATGTCTGAATGAGAACTAACCACAAAGATGAAACGGACCCATGATACATGAACATAATGTAGATTCATTGCTCTATAGAATTAAACAACTATCCGAGAATAGTACAATTATCGATTTCCCATTGTTTAAATTTAGGATCAATTGGAAGTGGCTTGGTAACATTACCAAAAAGCCATTCAGATTTGCCTCGACTTCCCAAATAGAGTCTCATAGACCGAGACCAAGACTGAAAGTTTCAACCATCCAAAAGGGCAGTAGTAATACGTTGGGCTAGAGAATTGAGCCCAAAATAAGTATTTGATTCCTTGTTCTCTTGATTTGATGTCATAACTTCCAAAGACAAACGAATAAAAGAAAAAATAGAGCAAGAAGAAAACCAAGGCAAAGAATTGAACTCACAGTAGCCTCACAAAAAATAGAGGTTCTCTACAAATTGGAAGAACAAAAAAAAAATCGGAAGATTTGGTTTGAAGGGAGGTCGCATGCAAACTGTAGTCCAATGAACGGAGGAAGGGGACAACATTAGTCCATAGCAGCTACTCGCAAAAAAACAACACTAACAAACTTGCTTAACACTATCGCAAGGCTACACACCCCTATCTCACAGCACAAAAGACTATCAGAAGCTTAGAACTATCACACATCCCTGTGGCAAGAGGCTAACAGCCCTCAGAACTTTCACACGGCCCTAAACATACAACCAAAAGCCCTATCGCAGCCCACAACACTTTCGCAATGACCTATTGGCAGCATGGAAACCAGCCTGCAGTGTAGTATTATTGTAAAGACAGCCAACTAATTCTATCGCAGCATGCGAGTAGAACACTCCAGGCCAAAAAGAAATAAAAAGAAAAGAAAGCCCCGAAAGGGGAAACTCATAAAAGAACCTGCTGCTAAATGTGTTTGGTTCCAAGATCAAACGACAAAGTAGGGGGAGAAGAAAGTAAGATGATGGTGCTTCAAGGGACCAAAGAACCGAAGAGAAAGGACCCAAAAGTAGCTGTCGATGGGATTCTAAGGCTCTGATACCAAGAAGAGTAATAGAAGGAGAATCGTCCAGCCACAATGAGGGCTGGGAAGTGTATCTATTATAATAATAAGAGTGAAAAGACATATATACCCTTACAAAGAGAAAAAATTAAACATAAAGACATAAACTGATCATAACATATTCCAATAATATACTCAAAGCTATCTCTCGAATGGCAATATGAACCATAAAACGATACAAGGGAAAAAAAAAACTTAAACATTAAAAAAAAACACCCATTTCCAATTTTATTCCCAAAAAAAACACATGGGAAAAGGGCGTTATCCTTATGAAATCGGAATCAAGCTCTCAAGCATGGGGTGCTTCCTCATCAAGCATTCACTAATATGAGTACTCAAAGTGTCATATCTATAGGGCATCCATAGGCATGAATCTTAACTGAAGAAATCTTGCATTATTGTCCACCACAAGTAATCTAAAATACCATGTTAACTGCATGAAAAGAAAAACTCATTCGCTTACCATCACGATCCTCCAAGCTGTCATAAGTCTCTGAAAGTAAAGTGAGGTGACGGAAAAAGTCCTCCGTGAAGTCTTTGCGCCGCCTTGCTACAACTGCATTTATATCTGTTGGGTATTGCTCTATCTCTTTAAGAAGTTCAGTGTGTCTTTCCATTTCATCATCAATCTGCAAACATGTCCAGACAAAGAAGGGTAAAAACAAGTATAACAAATCCAAACTGAAATAAAGAAAAAAATCAACATTTAATTACCAAAAAAGAAATGAAAAACAAAGAAACAAAGAGAATTATAAGGGAAACAAGCTTATACCTTCTTCACTTTTCTCCCTAATACAATCAATTTCTGTTTCATAGTGGGATCATTCTCATTATTGGCCCGTGATCGGCACCGGTTGTAGAAGCTTTCCTTATACTTGTTCCATTCCTCTCTGAACAACAAAAGCTTCCTCCAATCTTTTGTTTGGGGTTTCTCATTCATGAAGACATCGATAATTTTATCACAAAATTGAGTAATAGTGTACCCTTCAGTAACTTCAACCTCAGCTTGTTCTGCCACTTGGGCAGTGCCCATGCTTCTTGCTTGAGTATCTAAACATGGTTTTGGAGATACCACTTAACCAAAAACATTGGATAAATATAAAATCAAAAAGAAAACCCAATAAAAGGAACCAAAAAATAAAATTCTCAAAAGGCCAATCTTTTGTCCTTATCAGGAACCCATGACCAGAAAATGCAAGTAAACATCAAGCACACACTTTTATTGGATACCCATGAATTAGAAGTGAAAAACAATATTAAAATCAATCATAAATCACAAGAAACTAACATAAAAAACACTGTACCCAAACAAGTACATAAGCATAGAAGCAGAGAGAAAGAGAGAGTGTAGACCTTACTTTGATAGGAAGGGTGAGATTGTCTGGTTCTAAGGCGTGGGAATAAAGCTTTAGATTCCATACTGAGGTTTCTTATCCTTCTTCTTCCTCTTAATCTGTGGTTAATGGGTTTAGTGGGAATTTTGAGATCGGTTGTGGTGATTAATCCATTAAAATAGAAGCAATTATTTTTGAAGATAGAGGTTTTAGTTGAGATGGAAAGGTCAGAAGCAAAGGTATTATTCATGCCTGTTTTGCTCTCTTTGGGTAGAAACAGAGGAGAGAGTGAGATGAGAACTGAGAGTCGAGAACAAGCAAGAAAATGCTGACGTTGGTCACAAAGAGACCCATATATAGAAGGTATGGATGGGCTGAATTAGCTCGATTCATTTTGGGCCCAGTCCGAATCTAGGCCCGTTAAATTTTGCGAAATGGGCTTGAATTTGGGGTTAAACACCATCAATTTACAACCAATTTGAGCTAGTCCAAATAACCAATCGGTTTGAAGGAAGGATTGACTACCCTAGCTTAGAGATGGCTTGACCGATCCGAATCACTCCAACCATTCGATTTTAAAATCCCGTTCTTAAATCTCGGGCGTAAATGGTTCGGATCTGGGTCAAGTCTAGAGATCCATATTCAGATTCTTTTAGTCGGATCCTACACATAAACCTTATTCGAATCATGCTGTGTTCACTGAAATCTGATCCGTACCGACCTGATACGAATTGTTTGATTTTGGCTTGAATCGGGTTTTATTAAATAATTTGCTTTTGGCAATTTCTCCTCCTATTCAATATTTAGTCATTAATTACCTTTCATTTTATAAGAATCCACGTCATAAAAAAATAAAAATAAAAAGAAACATAAAAGCATATTTTGAGAAATCTAAAGCAATGTATTATTTGGATCCAAATGGATCTAGGGTTGAATCTGTATCTGACCAATTTTTTAATTCCAAACTACTCCAAGGATCCAGATTTGCTAAATTCGATTTTCAAACCACTCGGATTTCCGATCAAGTGCAACCCATTTTATGCTCTACTTAAATCTCTAGGCATGAACATCCTCTTTGGGATTAAGGGGGTATAAGTGAAAAATAAAGTTGAGGGTATTATTAAATTTTTTTTAAGATTAAGGGATAAAAAATAAAAAATAATAAAATATATTAAAAGAATAAAATATTAAATATAGTAAAATTAGAGAGGGTGAAAAGGAAAAATAATAAAATGGACCCCCACAAAAATTGTTGTTGGGTGGGAGTTTGTTCCCACAACCTAGAAGGAAGTTTGTTTTTACAAATGTGGGCCCTATAGTTGTATTTTATTATATAGATATATGTGTGTAAGTGTGTGTACTTGTAAAAATGTAATATCACTTAGCCAAGGAAGTACTTTTATAATAACGGTGATTGTATAATTAAACATTTGGTAAAGAGTGAGACTAGTGTAACTACCTTAGAGGAACTCTAATGGCAATGCTATATTTGTCTCTTTTAATTTTAATTTTAAAAATATTAAAGTTAAATAATGTTATATTTGACAAATACCTCTCCAATGTTATTTCTCAAAAAAAAAAAAAAAATGTCATTAATATAATTTGGATGACAATTTGAAAAAATAAAATAAATTTCAAAAATAAATCTCCTCGAAAAACTCAAAATACAAGTATCATAATTGCAAATCAAAAGTAATAATGCAATCATAAAAAAAAAAAAATTAGAATCTCAATTTTGTTCTTCATTTTCTTTTAATAAATCATTGAAATAAATAAATAAAAATACATCTAAATATTCAAAATTAAGAGTATATCATTTTCCATTCATCATTCATGATTAGAGATCATTGGAAATGATCGTAATCGCCATGGGAAAACCTAATTATGTGAAAAAGATGAGAAAAATGGTAATTTGAGTATTTCAAAAATATTATAACATGAGATGTGAGGTACACGAACCATTTAGAAAGATTTTTTTTTTACTAAATGGACTATCTAGATACCGCCCAAAACTTAGGAACTATTTAGAAAGAAACCCCAATTTTCCCTTAATATGGTGTGTGTATGTATCAATTGTATTTGCATTAGTAAGTGAAAAATTCAAGATTTCAGATGAGTACACATTATTATTATTATTTTGATAACCGGTATCCCTGTAGATAAGGGAAAGGACTAGTCTTGGGGTACATGCAACATCTGCACATCACACAAGCCGGGTAAGTGAGGGTGTGCCCTCACAGGTGGCCCTAAGAATTATTGCTCATACTAGGTATCAAACTCACAACTTATGGATTTTCATTGCTTATCAATTCAAAATTGCCATTGAGCCAACCCCTTGGGGTTGTTGACTACACATTTTGTAAATAATATATAGACTTCCACTACGTTAGAAGATCAAGGATACAATTACATTGTCAATGTGAAAAAAAAATAAAAAATTTAAGTTCTTCCCTCAATTTATTCTTGAATATTTTAAAAAGTAGATAACTATGAAATTTTTAAATGAAATATTAGATGTGCTATCTCTTAAGGGACTCAATCTTAGAAGGTATATTTTCATAATTAAGCCTAAAAGGTTATAATGATTAATAATTTATTTGCAACACATTGAACAAATGCCTCACATGGTTTTAAAACTCAGTTTCACATCTCGTCTCGTCCAAACCCGATATCAAGTCATCTCGGACGAGTTTTCTGATACGTTTGAGATGTCTTGTGAGACAAACCAAAAAATTGAACGTGAGTCCTAAATCTCGGTCAAAAAATGACTTTGTGACTTGGTCTCGTTCAGCTCCAATACCGAGTTAACTCGGGTGATACGTCTCGATCTCAGATGAGTTTCCTCATTTTCTTCATTAATGAGTAAGATAAGTTATCTTTATTTGTTTTGTATCTTTACAAGCTTTTTGGGAAGAGTCGTGATTTTTTGACACCCCCTCTAATACACCCCCCTAACGTGGCATGGGTTAGAACCATAGATTTTTCCCTCAGGATACACAACTATACATCATCATAAATATGTGCAGATGTGTATCTCAAGGAAGAGAATCTATGGTTTTAGCGCATGCCACGTCAAGGGGGGTGTCAAAAAATCATTATTCTCTTGCTAATCATAATTTTATCATTTTCAATTATGTTACTCATTGTAATACTTATTTGATTAAATAATAATTGTGATTGAGATTTATTTTAGTTGATTATTCATATTTTTACTTTGATTATTCTTTGATATTACATTGAACATTATTCCCAACAATACTAGATTTCCTCATAAAATTGACGATGATAATCATTGTGAGAGGGACCCCTGTAACATACAATTTTTATTTTTCGATAAATTTGGAGTAATAATACATCATGAATGATGATACACAATTTCAATAATTTTAACTTGTACATAAAGTCCATGGAATGATTTGTGGAAAGAATAATCCCAAAAAGAGAATATCATTATTTTTATTATTTCACTTGGATTTTTCCATGGACTCCTTTCATCTTGACAAGAAGCTTTACCATCTCCAGCCAAGCCACCCAAAATACAATATCTTTGTCCTTTCTTTTGGGGAGTAATACAAAGAAATATCCAAACCACAGTTCAAAAAACTAAGGTGAGTCACCTCAAACTCAACTGAGTTGACTCAACTTGAGGAATTTTATGTAAATGTTTAAAGGATTAATTTATCAAGTCAATTTAGAAACATATCAAATTGGATAAAAATTAAAATTCTCTGATGAGTTATCTATGTCTATTATAGTCAATTTTGGTAAACAATCATCATCCTCTCGCAAAAGTCTTATCTTAAAGATTTGGATTTGGGGTTAGCTTCTCCAATTAATTATGACCAAAGCTATGTCATCTTTTCACGATGACACCCTAACCAACCCTTTCCCACTTCCCATTATCACTTTCGTATGTGTTAGGGTGCATCTCATTGGAGTATTGCCCTGACATGAAATTAATGAAGAATCGTGCTAGAGTGACCTCAAGTTGGAATCTCATATCGCACTTTTTGATGTGAAAGTGAATAGGATCTATAGATGATTTTTGACTTGTAAAACGTCAAGAAGTGTGATATAAGATTCCAACTTGAGGTCACTTCAACATTATTCATTAATGAAATGTACTATCCGATCCACATTCATGTTAGGAGGTAGCAGATTTTAACATTGATTGCCAACCTAACGTAACACATGGGCAGATTTACTATGGGAGCACTTGCCCTCTCAAGAATTTTCTAATTCTACGAATTAGTGAGCTAGTGTGACAAATTTTAATAGTGGATCCAAAAAAAAAATTTCTCACTTTTACTTGTCCCCACAAAAAATTTCTACTCTTGATTGCCTCCGCAAGGGCAAAGTCCTGACTATGCCCCTTGGCAACACTCCTTTATTTGGGATTGGAATTGACAATGTATTGTAAAGGAAACACTACACAATTAAAGCATTTAAAATGAAAAACCATATAATTTTAATATATTGTAAACATCTTTATACCTTACTAATTTTATACAGTTGATAAAAGAAAGTTAAAATGCGAAACTTTTTAAAAGTGGGTGAGCCAGTAAGAATGGATATGAAGCCACTTATAATTTTAAAAAAGAAAGAGAGAGTTACTATTGCCACACCAACTTTTACTAATGTCACACCAATTCCAATATAAATCACTCAAAGAATTGCACACAATTGGTGTGGCAATGGCAACTATCTTTCGAAATATCTATATATATATATATATATATATATATATATATATATATATTGATTCATCCGTAAACATAAAAAATTTTGGAATATATTTAAACGTTGATGGTGATGATGTTAATGTTGGAACCTAAACTTTTATATATCATACCCCCAATGTCTAAAATTATTTATCATATACTAATTAAAGATTAAAATCAATTCTTCAAACATTACAAGAGAGGTTTGGCCCAAATTATATCTAAAAATTACAAAACATTATAACACTCGGTCCAAAAAATTTCAGTAGTTGTTTCTGATTATGATTAGAGAATCCGACTTGCCTTACTAAATAAGGATTTGACCCTTAGTAAAGGTGCTTGGGCTCATGGAAGAGCTGGTAGAGAGCCTGTGGGGGAAATTGCCCTCACAAAACTTTGAGATAACTCTGTATTTTCACTTAACAACATGTCTCATTTGCCCCCACTCCATCACCTCCCTCCCTAATTGCCCCCACCCCCTCACCTCCCTCCAATTCTCTCTCTCTCTCTCTCTCTCTCTCTCTCTCTCTCTCTCCATTCAGTTTTTGACATTGCCTCTTGACCAGGCCTTCTCTCATTGACTAATTGGGAAAAACCTAAATATCCTTTTCTAAATATAGTTTTCCCCCACTACAATAAAATCTTGACTCCGCCCAACTTGGGCTCACCTTGTGGCATCCAAAAGGGTTCTTTAGAGTTGTAGATAACCAAATTCTAAGAACTTTGAAAGAAAAAAAAATTCAAAAAAAGTTATTTCTTACAATTGAATTTTAATTTTAAGTTTGAGAGTTATGTGGAAGTTCAGCAACCGTCTATTTTCAAAACCTTAGATCAAGTTTAAAATAAATTATTTTTTGAAAAAAAAATAATTATTTGGATATGAGTTTTTCTGTGAAATTTAGTAGACAGTGGTGTTGGATTGCTGCTGTGGTAATCCATTTGAGCAAAATGACCCTTAATAAGGCTTAAAATCTTGCTATCTTAGTTAGGAAAGTGTTTTGCAAAATCCTAAACCCAAAAAAGAGTCCAACTAACCTTACTAAGTTAGTAAGGATTTCTCACTTACTTAGGGTCCTTGGGCTTACCTTGTGGCATCTAAAAACATGATTCAATGGGTTGTAGAGAACAAAACTCTATGAATTTAAAAAAAAAATTCAAAAAATATATATTTTTCACCATTGAATTTTAATTTTAAGTTTGGGAGCTATGTGAAAGTTTGTAGCCGTCCATTTTCAAAACCTTGGATCAAACTCAAAAGAAATTATTATATTTTTTTTCTTTTGAATATGAGTTTTTGGATGAAATTTGGAGAGTTATGAGTGAATCTCCATTTCATGCGTTGAAGAATTATCGAGTTTGGTACACTGTTCATTTTATTTCCCAAAACATGTTTTTTCAGTGAATTTAGCACTTTTATAATCAATAAATTCACTGCTAAAAAATCATCGATTTTTTCATGTCAGTGATCTTGCCAATAATTTATCAATGAATTCGTTGATCATAAAAGTGACGAATTCACTAGAAAAACATGTTTTGGGAATTAAAATGAACAGTGTACAAGAATTTTGTCATAAGTTGCGCACGTTTTGAGAAATATCTCTTCAATTATTTTCTTTATTTTTTAATTGGGATGTAATAAATAAAACTTGGGGTGCCAATAGCAGATCTATATTTTATGATTTCTCAAGTTAACTCATGACTCAATTCAGTCCGTACAGTTGATGAAATAATGGAGTTAAAAATATGTTAAACAGAAAGCTAAGTTGAAATGGACATATTGACTGTATGAGGCTTAATCCATGCATACTTATTAATTAATATTGCATGAAAAAGCAATAAGGACGTCAAAGTATTCTTTTAGGATAATTCAGTAATACTGCGCCAGAGACTTAACGTTAAAAGCAGTCGATGAAGAAAACAAGAAACCTTATTAGCTTTTCGATCAAAACGACCCCAAAAACGGATTCTTCAATGAACGTTACTTAAAACAAAAATACCTTGGAACCACCAGCTGTACGGTCCTCTCTTTTCATACTCTTCCCTCCCTTTAAGTCCACCTTCAACCCATCAAACCCAACTCAGGAGATTCTAAAAAAAAAATCCTCAAATAGTCTCCTTTCATCATCATCATCATCATCATTACACACTAAAAATGAATAATCATAACGGTCATCATAATCATGATCATCAACCCGATGCAGTGATCGACATAATCAAGTCACCATCGAATTTCACGGGTGGGCTCGAATTCTCTACCATAACTTACACAGTCACAAAGAAGGAGAAAATTGAAGGGAAGTGGACGAGTCAGGAAGTGGACTTGTTGCACAGGATCACTGGTTATGCACCAAAGGGATGTGTCACGGCCGTTATGGGTCCTAGTGGTGCTGGGAAGTCAACGTTCTTGGATGGTTTGGCTGGAAGGATAGCAAGTGGTAGTCTGAAGGGTAGGGTATCCTTGGATGGAACAGATATGAATCCTAGCTTGATTAAGAGGACATCGGCTTACATAATGCAAGAAGATCGTCTTTTTCCAATGCTTACAGTTTATGAGACGTTGATGTTCGCCGCAGACTTTCGTCTAGGGTCTATATCGAGGGCTGACAAGAAGCGACGTGTTGAGAAGTTGATCGATCAGCTTGGTTTGATGGTATGTGATTCAAATCTCTAATTGTTTATATTGTTTTCTTTTAATTAGCAACTTGAACTCCCTATTCTTGTTTTTTTTTTTTTTTTTTCTAATCTTCACTTGATTCTGTTTAGAGATTTGTTGAACTCAAAAGATAATCAAAATTCAAATCTGACCATCATTTTTCCATTGTACATCTTGGTACATTAATCAGTAATATGCATGGATTAGCTAGTAATGAAAGAGTTTTATTAATTTATTTTATTTAAGTGTAGGTAAATTTATGATTCTTGACTTGAACCATATCATATTCTTATTAGCGATTATCTTCATGAAGATCGTGATGAAAGTGAGAATTTTATTAGATTAATCAGGAATCATTGCCATAACTTTAATTTCAATAGAAGTGTTTATATGAATCACTTATCTTTGAATAACTTCTATAAGACCCATCTATTATTTGGTGAAACTGTATAGGGAAGTGATTTTGAGGACCTAGAAGCTGTGGAGGGGCATTTAGGTGAAAAACAACTGTTGTGGATATTTTGGTAATAAACTTAAATTTTTTGAATATGTTGGTCATTAGCTTAAGATCCTACAAACATTTTGAGGGTACTTTGATTATCATTAGCTTAAAAATTATGAACATCTTCATAAATAAATAAAAAAAACCTTGCTTTTTAACCTTCCAACTAGTGTACTCGAGAGCTTCACGGCTCCTAACCAGCTTTTGGATTCTGGCTTTGGCTGAATCAGAAAGTGGAGTGCGAAAATTTTCCAAGCGGAAAGTGTTTTTGGGGCCGGGCAGGAAGCTAATATATAGTCACCTTCAAAAGCAAAGCCAAACAATACCTTATATTCTGCCTTTGATTAGGATTTCTTTCTATTATCTCTATAAAAACTCTGCCAGGGCCATTATTCTCTCATATATCAAATAGAATTTTACTTATTGAGTATGGTGTTTTTGATGAAACATTATTGCTCATTTAGATGATTTATTGGCTGCTTTTCTTTCCACATTGGTTACAGACATCAAAGAACACTTACATAGGTGATGAAGGGACCAGGGGAATTTCCGGTGGTGAGCGGCGCAGGGTCTCAATCGGTGTAGACATAATCCATGGACCCGCATTGCTCTTCCTTGATGAGCCCACTTCAGGGCTAGACTCCACAAGTGCCCACAGTGTAATAGACAGAGTTCACGACATTGCACGATCTGGCAGCACTGTAGTCCTCACCATCCACCAACCTTCGTCGAGAATCCTAATGCTTCTTGACCATCTCATCATACTTGCGCGAGGCCAACTCATGTTCCAAGGTTCACCTAGGGATGTAACCCTTCACCTCTCACGCATGGGTCGAAAAGTCCCGAAAGAAGAAAACCCAATAGAGTTCCTCTTGGATGTGATACAAGAGTACGATCAGTCGGAGGTCGGTGTTGAGGCACTCGCTGCTTTTGCACTTACTGGGATGAAACCACCACCCATATCTGATGAGGATCTGTCAGTCTCGATGGTTTCTTCTACACCACCACCACAACATCCTCAAATACGTCGTCAGATCGAAGGACCTGGTGACAAGGGAACTAATGTTAAGCGTCTCCATCTATCAACTGCAGCTGGTGTGCATAAGGTGCTTAGTGATTATGATCACAGTGTAAGGAGCCCTTGGTCATCGTCGAAGTCCTGGACTGCAAGTCAGAGTGTGGTCATGGAGACACTAAGGTTTACACCTTCACGGCTTCGGACTGATAGGAAAATGCATAATCCAGTGAGGTAAAATCCTAAATCTAATCTTAATCTTGATGAGACTAGTATGTTTCATGCATACACACCTTATTGCAATGCTCCATCAATTTACATACCAATTTTTCCCATAAAAATACCCTTAAACAACAATCCTAGTTCATCTTTTAGTGACAAAAGATAAGGGTTTTATTGCAATGAATTTTTTGTAAATAACTATTCAAGACTTTATGATATTTACAAAATGTTGTTCCACTAGGATGAAAAATAAACCTATTTTGGTGATATTAAAAAGCAAAATATGATTGTTTTTTAGGGGTAGTCATGGAAAAATGGACTTGTTTTGAACGTTAATTGTAGGACTTGTGACCAAGTATACATTCAATTTATAATTGTCGTGTCCCTCTATGTTTTTTGTTATCGGTTGTGCAGCTCATCTCCGGGCTACTACACGTACTCCAACGAGATACTCCAAGGCACACCAACACCTCATAGTAGTGACTACACGGTCAACGAGAATGACTACCTTACACCCAATGTCAATCCGAACTCCTTGGCTCATCATCACCTTGGACCAAAGTTCGTGAACTCTTTCTTGACTGAAACTTGGATCCTCATGCGTCGCAACTTCACCAATATCAGACGTACCCCAGAGCTTTTCCTTTCAAGGCAGATGGTTCTCACATTTATGGGCGTCATGATGGCTACCATGTTCCTGCACCCCAAAGCCGACCTGCAAGGAATAACGAATCGCCTCAGCTTCTTCATCTTCACTGTGTGTCTCTTCTTCTTTTCTTCGAATGATGCTGTCCCAGCATTCATCCAAGAACGCTTCATATTTGTCCGCGAGACCTCCCACAATGCCTATCGAGCTTCCACCTACACAATTTCTGGCCTCATCACTTACCTACCTTTCCTTGCTGTCCAGGCTGCAACTTATTCTGGAATCGTTTGGTTCGCCTTGAGATTAGATGGCCAATTCCAATACTTATTGATTGTTCTATATGTCTCTCTCCTTACTACAAACTCTTTTGTGGTGTTTGTGAGCTCAGTAGTCCCCAATTATATACTGGGTTACGCAGCAGTCATCGCCTTTACTGCCCTTTTCTTCTTGTTCTGTGGGTATTTCTTGAATAGTCATGACATTCCACCATACTGGCGTTGGATGAATAAGATCTCAACAATGACATACCCATATGAAGGTTTGTTGTTAAATCAATATCAGAATACAAACTGTTATGGGAAAGATCTTAATGGAAATAATATTACCGGTACTATGATCTTACAAGGGTTGGGGTTCAAAGTTGACACCGATGAGTCGGAAAAGTGGAATAAGGTTCTTATAATGTTAGGGTGGGCAGTTCTATATAGGGTGCTATTTTACTTAATCCTTCGCTTCGCATCCAAGAACCAGAGGACCTGAAAATTTGGGGATGATGAGTTTGAATTGCTCGATAAAAGTATTGTTTTGGTTTATTAAACTCTGCTTCTTAATGTTTTTCCGCAATTACATAGATACATGCAGGGTGGTACTAGTAGAGGGGATGAAGTGGTAGTGTTTGGCATGATATTTGCTGTAATTAGCTGACTCAGTTGATGTATGTTTTTTTATTGTCAAGGCCATAAAAAAAACGGAAAGATTGCTTTATATGTTTCCCTATTCTTGATGTATGGCCCGTGGCTCCGTGGTGTTTCTGAGGTGTACTAATGATTAAAGTTTCTCTCTTAAATCAATGGATTAAGAACATAACTTGTGTAATGTTGTGAGGTTACTGCATTACTTATAAATTATAATGCAATGCATTAGTTGTATCAATGAATTGAGCTCATGATGACATTACTAACTACGGGTGCAACTTAATTCGGTTCAAATCGAGAATCGAATTAGATCATGAATTTTGGGTTGATTGGTTCGGTTTTGACTAGTAACCGTTCGGTTTTAGGTTTAAAAAATGAAGAATCAATGGATTCAGTTCGATTCTCGATTCAGACTTTATAAAAAACCGAACCAAACTGAGAACCGAACTAACGTGTTTTTTTAAAATAAAATAAAGATTTTTTAAAACCCTAAGGGCGTCTCCTCTTTTCTTCTTTCCCTCCTCTACTCTCTCTCTCTCTCTCATCTCTTGCAAGCAAGCTGAGGTGTTGTTGGCTGCCTCTCAACTCCGACGGCTGGCAGAACATCCATTTTCTTCGAAAAATTAGAAGATCCCACATCGCATTCTCATCGTCCTTGCTCGATCGCTCTTCAAAATCTTGATCTAAAGTTGTTCCAAATCTCACTAGGTTTCCAGGAGAACGATCTCTTCTCGACAATCTCTATGTATGCCATCTTCAATATTCGAATCATCGAAAGTCGAAGAACTCGAATCCCTCTTTCCATTTCTGTAATTTTTGAAATTGAAGAATTTGGTTAGATTCATGTTTCGATTTTTTACTGATTATAGTACTCATCCGATGTTTGGACCAGAGAGTGGGAAGAATGGTTGGACAGGATTGCCGTTTGTATACGATAAGGTTCGCCCAATTCTTAAGCATCTTTGAGAAAGAGGTTAGTATTTCTAACCCATGGAACCGAATCAAACCGAATTAAAGTTGGTTTGGGTTGGTTCGGTTCTGGTTCACATATAATAGAACCGACCTTGGTCAGTTTGGTTATGATTTTGCTTTAAACCGAACCAACCCAAACCAAGTTTCACCCTTATTACAAACTCTTCACATAGATACTAAAAATAAATAAATAATCAAGAACCATGGATGATTTGCAGCAAACTCTTCCATGAAGTGGATGCAAATCTTCTATTGAATCAACATGTTTTGATAATAGATGGTACCCAAAGAAGTTTTGCTTGGATGATGAAAAAGGTAATCCATCACCGAATTCTCCCATTAAGTTTCAGTCGGATGATGCCTATGTCAGGGTGATCCCCAAAATCACTAGAAAGTGGGGGAATCCTTGAAATCTCTATGAAGTTCACTTTGAAGCAGGGTCAACCAGAAGACAGTGCGATGACACGAAATATTTGTGAAGTTCACTATGAAGCTGAGTAATCCCCTTAATCTCCATGAAGCAGGGTGATCTCCAGACTGTAAAGATTATTGTGAAGTGGTGAGAAAACAGAAAGGAAAGAAAGGGGAGTCTAAGCAATAATAGGGGTGAAATGGGCTCATCTTCTGATTGAATGCTCTAATACCATGAAGTGTTTCGAGATTGAATAAGAATCGAACACATCCTTTGTAGGGTTTCAGGTGTTGTATTTATAAAGTAAACAAGATATCTGATAAGATTGCATGAATCCATGTGCAAGATCACAACCATCAAAATTAGGTACAAAGATAAGAGATAAATACATAGAAGAAAACTATGCTCTATAAGGAGATAAAGGATGCTGATACCATATTAAGGGAGAGATCGTCAATTAAATTAAGCATCAATCAATTTAAAAGGGAGTTCAACATTTGATGTGAATCTATAAGTTTATCATTGTCAACAATCCATTTAGACCCTTTTTTAAGTTCTGACATTATATTGGCTGCACATATCGGAAGCGAGTGTAAACTGCACGACAGCCCTAAACCACAATTTTAACTAAAACTAACCTTCTTTGGAAACTCTCTAGATCCCACCAAAATCCACTCCACTCAATGGAAGGTATCTGTGATCTACTTTGGACTTCCATAAAATATGATGACTTTGAGAAACTATTTGCTTTCTAGAAAATCTAATTGATCTACAAACAACAACAAGAAACAACATCGACAGTGGTCGGGAATAAAAATCCATTAATTGCACACTTAAACCAGTTTATCCATGCAGAATAGAATCTACAATAATTCAAGAAGTCCATTTAAGACTTGCATGATTGTTACTAATTCCAATTTTGATGCTTTCATTAAATTGAAAAATATTTTATATCTTCAAGCCAATATAACCTTCAATACTCCAAACAGTTCATTTACTTTTGGGTGATTAATAATTTTATATAAGAAAATTATACACAAGCTACATCAGGAATAAAGAGTGACCAATCGTCAAAGGAATTCAAAAAGCACTCTTTTTTTAGCTAGTGAAGTCAGCACCTTTTTAGCTTCAAGACATGATTGAATTTTGAAATAATCAATCTCAATTTCTAAAACAAGTTACCTGATCTTTTAGATACTGAAGGATTGTCTGCAGAAAGTGGTCCAATACAATTTTCTCGACGCATTAGTGGTTGGAGGGACCTAGTGTTAAGGTTCCAAATCCAATCTCATGGAGCCAAAATTGAAAGAAAATAACAGAAATCCCCAATGTCAAAGAAGACTACCGAAATCTCCACAAGAACAATGCCCATTATTGAACTGGTGAAGTCGCTTACTATCTCGAATGATAATTTCCCTTCCAGTCAATATTGAGATGAACTTAATTAAACTATGGCAATCCCTACACATACTAATACTCTTGATAATCCGTACAGATGCACCACGGGACAAGTTTATCAAACCGAAAGAAACAGCCAGCTTTTCGCTGTGATGGACAATAGAAGAAAATGTCTCTTCCTTATCCTCCTCGTCGGACATCTCTAAGCTTTTGAGAGACACATAACCCAAATTCTTTGCTTTGTCAATCAAGTCCTCCAACAATGTGTACATCTCTGTACTTTGAGGGTGTGATCTGTCATCGGGTTTGAAGGAAAAAACCTTTTCTTTAATGCTAATAGAGCTCCAATCCTTCAATCGTCCAATATTCTCATCTCTCATTAGTTTCCTCACCCTTGATACATCCTTCCATCTCCCAGCCGAGAGATACATGTTCAGCAACATTACATAAGTCTCCGTGTCTCTAGGCTTTAGTTCAAGTAACCGCTCAGCGGCATAAAACCCCAAGTCCATGTTCCCATGGCTTCTACAACCAGCAATCAAGATCGACCATATAAACTCATTCGGCTCGTAATCCATTTTCTTGATAAAATCAAAAGCTTTATCTAACTGGCCTAACCTCACAAACATATCGATCAAACACGCAAAATGGTCCATCACTGGCTTGATCTTATACTCGTTCTTCATCATCTTAAAATAACTCATTGCTTCATCAACCATGCCGGCATGGCTACAAGCTGAAAGAACACCCACGAAGGTAATCTTGTTTGGCCTAACTCCTGCCAATCTCATATCTTCAAACAACTGCAACGCTTGTTGAGATCGACCATGTTGAGAAAAACCCGTGATCATTGATGTCCAAGATATTAATGTTCTCGTGGGCATCTCCACAAAGGCTTTGATTGATCTCTCAATGCTTCCACATTTGTTATACATATTGACCAATGCACTTCCGACAACAACATCTGACAAATATCCTGTTTTAATGGTTTGGGCATGGATTTGTTCACCTTGTTCTAACGCCACTAGACTACTACACACGGTTAAGACGCTTGAGAAGGTGAAGAGATCCGGTTTCATGCTTGACCGGTTCAATTTGAGATAGATGTTAAGTGCCTCTGTTCCACTATGGCGAGCCACAAGATCATCCTTTGCATGAACTATCATCTGGGCATAGCCCGCAATCATAGCATTCCACGTAACCAAACTAATGGTTTCCATTCCATCAAACAATCTCCGTGCCTCTTCAATTTTTCCGGATTTCAGATACAAATACATAATAGAATTTTTAATGGGTAGGTTGGACTCACATCCAAATTTAACACTGAAGGAGTGAACCTGCTCTCCAAAATCCAAAGCCTGCATTACACAACACAAGCTCAAGACACTAGTCAGAGTGAACTCATTTGGTTCCGCGTGGTGTGAAAGCATCTCTACAAACAATCTCAAACCCATCTTAGCATCACTATTATCACCACAAGCAGATATGGCCGTAGTCCACGAGATCACGTTCTTCTCCGGGATCCTCCGAAAGGCTTTCAATGCAGACTCAAAACCACCACATTTTGAATATAAGCTACAAAGGGCATTCCCTATGCTAGTATCGGATTCAATCTTGTACTTAATAATATACCCATGGATTTGCTTCCCTAATTTGATAGTGTACATAGAAGAACACGCACTTAAAACAGCTCCCAATGTGTAGTTTGTCGGGTAAGCCCCGCATTCCAACATTTCTTGGAAAACTTGGATAGCGAGCTCTGGCTGCGAATTGTAAACATAACCCGTCATCAGAGCGGTCCAGGAGACAACATTTCTTCGAGGCAATTTGTCGAAAATCTTTCGGGCATAATCCATTACCCCACATTTTGCATAAACGTTGACGAGGGAAGTCATAAGAAACAAGTCTTGGTGGGTTCCTGTTTTTATAATACAAGAGTGAATTATTTGAGCTTCTGAGACTGAATTCTTGGCTATACATTGTTGTAAGAGGGGAACATAAAAGGCTGATTCGAACTTGTTGCCTTCGTTTAGGATAGAAAGCGCTTCTCGGAAGTCCAAACATCTTGGATCCAAATTTCTATCTGATGGTGTGGCAGTAAAACTTCTCTGATAGGAGATGCTTGCACTCTGATATTTGATATAAAATACACAGAATTAGTGATGATGGAACTATAGAAGCAATTATATAAGAAGAACCCATTAATACAGAAGAATGAGAGAGATTCAAATTACAGAAAAATTCTAACATATAGGTAATGAAACTCAATTGGATCCCATTAAATGATTATGTGATTAAAAAAAATCCTTAATTCATAGTTGTAATTTAAATATCATAAGCTTCAAAAACCTTCAGAATTTAGACCAAGAACATAAGTATTTTGGTTGTTATTAGAATCAAATTGAATTGAGTTCAAATAAAGTTGGATTACCTTTTCTGTGGAAAAAGAATTTGGGGTGGTTTTTCTGAATTCAGGTTCGAGCTTCAGAGTACCACTTACTGCAACAGAAGGAAGAGACGCCATGAAGAGAGGGGGAGGGAGAGAGAGAGAGAAAGAGAAAGTTAAATTGTGGGTTTTGTTTGGTTGGTTTCTATATTTTATCTGTTATGACGTTATCTTCTGTTATCTTCTTGGATAAAATTGTGAACGGAAAGGAATTTGTTGATTGATTCATCTTTAACTTTTATTTTTTGACTTTTTACTTTTTTTTTAGGTAAACCGCTTGTTGTTCGAATGTAAAAACCTCAATTGATGCTAAATTTTAATTACTACTAAAGGGCGGCTTGATCACACGCGACAGTTGAGCTCAAATTTCTCATCCCACGGCCTAACAACTCATGGTTTCAAAACTCGTCCGAGACCGAGACATGTCACCCGAGTCATTTTGGTATCAAGCATAAATGAGAAGGGCAGACAAGCCAATTTTTCTAATGAAATTTAATAGTTCACATACATTTTTCAAATTTTTGAACAAGACATCTCAAACATATCAAAAAAAATTCATCCGAGAAGACTCGATATCTAGCATATTTTAAAACCATGCTAACAAGTGGAAGACGGTAAGAAAAAAATTTCTCGTAACAAATCAATTTTTTTGGAAACCAAACATTTCAAATTTCCTGTTTATTAGAGTTGCTATTGGCACTCCAACTGTTACTTATTACATCCCAATTAAAAGTAAAGAAAATAAGTAATGATTGAGAATAAGTAAAAGTTGGGGTGCCAATAGAATTTCTCTCATTTCTTTTTCTAGATTTTTTTTCTTTTTTAAATTTTATATGAAGCAAATCATAATCATAACCATAAACAACTACTGAAATTGTTTGAACGAGTGTTATAATGTTGCGAGACTAGTTAGCGTGAGCGTGAGCGTGAGTACTCTCCAACAGCCAATACTTATCCAATAAAATTGCCAATTGAGCAATTAAAGTGAAGACCTAATGATTTGAGCCAAAACTTTTCTCAGTCGTGCTAGGGTGACACAAGATTTATTGTGATTCTCAAAAGTCTGACATGGACACGCATACATAACCATAGATGGTTTTTACTCATATCGCGAGAAAACACATCTATGATTATGTGCACATCCCACGTCAGACTTGTGAGAATCTTAGTAAATACTTTTTGTCATTTCAGCATTTTCCAACTTTTTAATGTTTGAGTGTGTGTTTTAATCTTAACTGGGATGTGAAAATTTTTAGAAAATGGGATGTAATAAGTACAAATTGGGGTACCAATAGCAGCTCTCTTTTTTAGTCCCTTTGAAATTGATTTTCCCACAAAGTTTCAGCTAACAAATAGGCACTTAGCTCTAAAATAAGAGCAGCTCAGCTTTGTGTTCGTGCACGAGCTATGGTATGCTTCCATAGCTAAGTTTTGTATGTGCCACATAGCCAAGTGGTGAAGGCTTGAGGAGAGTTGATCCCATGACCCAGGTTCAACTCCCCTTGAACCCACTTTCACCTCATTAACCATTAATCCCTTGTTTGCTAAGCAAAAACAATTTTACCCCACTTTATCACTCCACGGTTTTCAATCTCAATATTACATTTTGTCTGCCATGAACAATACTGAAATGGCTTTTTTACTATAGATGTCCAAACGAGAAAGAAAAAAAAAAAACCTGAAGCATAAGATCTCGAATCCAGAATATTAAAATCATGTTGATCATTGATGTCTATATGATCTTTTTATACAGTCAAAAAGGAAAGTTTATGAGAGATCACATGGCTGATTTTTGGTCGAGCGCTTCTATTGCCACACCAATTTTCAATAACACCACCCCAAGATGTGTGATAACTTGGGTGATTTACATTTGAATTGGAGTGGCATTAGCTAAATTGGTGTGCCAATAGAATCTCTCTTTAAGTTATAAGAGTTATCCTAGATGATTTTGGAACAAAGAAGCTGAGGAATGTCAACAATCACACGCAGAATTGACAAAATCACAATCCCAACATCAATTAACAGTTTATTCAGAGCTTTATTTTGCAGATAATCACTTAATTTACATATAAGCACTTGGATTATAAAGATTTAAACCAAAGGTTTTGGTTGATTTAGAAATTGTAAGATATACAACATTTTCATCTTTGATAAACACATGTTCTCTATCGTAAGGCTTCGTATCCATTTACTCGGAACTTCAAGCCACTATTTTACTGCCTGTTCCACACAAACTATCAAATTATTGCAAACAAAGAGAAAACAATGAAGGCAACAAAATCATTCAAAATATATGATGCAAAGCAACAGAAATCCAAATATTATTTTACCATATAAAATTAGGAAAACTTAAAATGCAGTCATTTTAAGAAAGAACACCATATTTGATAGCATTTCATGAAAACATACATTCTAGCAATTAAACAAACTACAAAGGGATTATAATTTCCACTTGATTGCTGATGCTTTATTTTAAAGTCCTTGGACTCTAAAGCAGACCAGCATAAAAGTACAGTTGTGTGTTGACCTCCTCTAGTCTCACCAACAAATATTAACTCATATTAGTTGATGTGATTGGAAAGGATCACAAAATCATTACTTTGGAGAACCGCTTTGCAATATAAGGGCTTCAGAATAAGTAGAAACAAGATAGAAAATGCAGAGTGCAACTTCAATAAATACACGAAAAATACCCAAAAAACGACCATTTTAATTACCATGGTTCTAACATCCACAAAGATGGAGAGATTGACGAGGATGTTATACTTAAAATTAAAGCTGGATGGTTAAAGTGGAGGTGTGCTTCTAGAGTGCTATCTGAGCAATGTATCTCCATAATAAAGTAAAATATAATATAAAATAAAATTTAGTAAGATGGCAGAACACCTGGTATGATATATAGAGAGAACCTTTCTTTATAGTTAAGCTGAAGTTGGAACACCTGGTATAAGTTATAGAGATGATATTTGGGCAATCAAGAAACAAAATGTTCATAGATTGGGTGTATGAAAGATGAGGATTCTGAGATGTATGAGTGGGGATACTAAAAAAATTATAAATTAATGCATTCATGAAAGGGTTTTGTTAACATGCACCCTAAGGGCACACGTTAAGGTACATTAAATACACCTCGGAAATAAGCTTTTAAGGGTAGTTTGGTAAAAAGAAAAAAATTGAGGGTATTTTTTGTAGGAAATTCAATTTTCAAGGTGTATTTAATGCACCTTATGTGTGCCCTTAGAGCACATGTTAAAAAAAACCCTTCATGAAAATATAATAGTAGTCTCAATAGATGGTTGATAAATCAAGGGAGAGTCAATTGAGATGGTTTGGTCATGCGGATTGGAAGTTGATCTGATCACAGCACCAAAAGAGCAAGAAGAAAACCAAAAAGAACATGGATTGAGGTAGTGCAAGTAGATATGAACACACTTAAACAAACAAAAGACATGGGTTTAGACATAATCAAGTTGAGGAACATGAATCACTCAGCAAAACCCAAATACCTAGGGATAAGGCTTTGATGATGACTTAATTGGGTTTCTTCTGGTCACTTAGAAAAATAATTATTTTTTCTCGATGACATCTAAGTAGGGCTGCAACCTGGGCGGGTTGGAGGGTCAACCCAAGTTGTAAACCCTCAACCCGACCATCAGGTTAGAGCTCATTAACTCAAGCTCAACCCAAGATTGAGCTTCTAAAATAGGGATGAGCTCGGGTTAGCCCAAGTTAGGTAATTTTGGGCAGGTTGAGCTCATTGAACAAGCTTAATTTCATTTTGATCAACACATAAATTTTATTTTATATCTTAAAAAAATAATATAATATAAAAAAACAAAATCACTAGTAAATAAATTTGCACATAACCTCCAAATCCATTAATTTTTATATTAAAATGTTTTTCCTTAGTTTTATAAATATATTTAAGAAGAGAAAACTAATATTTTAAAAAAAAACTTATTTATATGTAAATATATAGCATTGGGTTTGGGTTGAGTTGGGTTGCCCGGAGCCTCAACCTGAACTCAATTCGGGTTGAGATTTCCTAGCCTAGGCTAAACTCATTTTCCATTTAACCCAACCCAGGCTCACCCATCAATCGGGTTGAGTTCGGGTTAGCCCACCCAAGTTGCAGCCCTACATCTAAGAACCCAAGAATACAGTTGTTGATAAATAGATACATCATACCCATCTGCAAAGATTATTTATTGCTAATGTGAGAGCATCCAAAAGTTTGAGAATTGAATATAAAGTACTGCGTGTTATGGCCTGTCGTTAAAGAAAGATGGTTCATACATCTGATGAGATCAAATATTACGGTTACGGAAGCCATATACCTTGCATAATGAGATTTTTCTCCTTAGTCCTTGTATTTCATTGTTTCTTTCTCAAACCCAATTGTTGGGAATGGTTTTGCATACTCCTCTACCTCGTGGCGGAGCTTTGCAATCTCAGATTGAATGTGGTCTGTAGTCTGGATTGTGGACAAGAAGTCCTTCAACTTGGTTCCTGATTTATGGAAACCAAAATATGTACATGTGTTCCATAAGTTCACATGAAATGGTACAACATACGTATGTAAAGATATCTATGTATGCTTTAAAAATAGTAATGGATTACCTTTGGTTTCAGCTTTGATCTTCAAAGCCAACTTCACAGCACTGTCAAAGAATTCGGCTACTTTTGCAAAATCCTCCTCAACAAATCCCCTCGATGTGAGGGCTGGGGTACCTGAATCATCACCAAAGACAAAGAAAGCTCCTCAAACCGAACTAGTCAACTCTTAGCCCAGTGAGAATCAAATATGTACGAGCAGATCAGAAATCTAAGTATGAAGCCTCTACCCATCCGGATGCCACCAGGAACCATGGCAGACACATCCCCAGGAACAGTGTTCTTGTTGGCAGCAATGTGAACCATTTCCAACACCTTCTCAACTCTTGAGCCATCAATACCCTGTAGAATGAAAATCCCAAGAAACCGTGATGTTTTTATTTCAGTGATGGGATTCAAAAATTTCCCGGACAGGAATATCTGAAGCAGAGATATCTAAGAACAGTGATAGAAAGAAGAAACGGTTTCCACTCACCTTGTTTTTCAGATTCACCAAAACTAAATGGTTTTCAGTTCCACCTGAAACAAGCTCATAGCCCTTCTCTAACAAAGTCTGCAAAACCAGTATGCTTCAGAAGTTAACCTTTATATTAACGAGAGAAGATTTAGTTACAAATGTGTGACCAAGAGAAAAAAGTATCCATGCCATCAGTAGCATATTGTTCCATCATTAACGTGTCTGTAAGGTCTACCTGGGCGAATTTTGAGCAATTACTGAGGACTTTCTCTTGATAGGCTTTGTATTCTGGTGTTGTAGCCTGCATTCATGTGTCAGAAAGGAGTGAACGGTGAATTTCCAGAACGGCATACTCATAATGATTTCCATTTCTTACATAATAACATTTTAAGCTGATATGCTACCAACCTACATAACAAAAACACTCTATCTGAGATACCAACCATGTTGGACATCAATGACGGATAGCTCATACATGTATTAGTGTATGCAAGTAAAACGAGGTAGCCTATCAATGATCTCAGAGGTCAGTTTCAAAAATGGACTTTGTACACACGGCAAAACTATATGCATAGTATTAACGCTACAAAAGTCAATCCATTTGGTTCAGAGGAAAACCGTTGTCGGATTTTACTCATTGATGGAGGCAGACATGATGTTGGGGTCAACAATTGTCTTTTGCACAGATACAGGAAAAGAATGAAAAAGAAAAAAAGAAAAAAGAAAAAAATGCAATGACACATTAAATTATCTCTTCATTAACATAGATCTCCAAAAGAAGCTGAACATTACAGGGCCAATATGCAAACCTGTTTCAATGCAACTGCTAAGCCAGCAATTGTGTGATTGTGTGGACCACCTTGAAGCCCAGGAAAGACGGCCTGATTGATTTTGTCTTCATAGTCATATAAAACCTTCAGGACAGAATGAAAGTATTAATTTTTCTCGTAGCAACAAAATTACTTTTTAAGTATTTCTTGTGGCACACGTCAACCATTGCAGTCTCAAATTCATAACCGAAACAAAAGATGCCCAGAAACAGTGATTGTAGTGGAAAAGGTCTGTCTAAAGTGGTTAAGAGAAAGTGGCACTTTAATGGTTTAGCTCACCTCTTGTCCTTGTTTGTTAACCTCTTTCACTCCTTTTCTGAAGAAGATCATGGCTCCGCGTGGCCCACGAAGTGACTTGTGGGTTGTGGTGGTTACTACATCTGCATACTCAAAAGGAGATGGGATGACGCCAGCTGCAACCAACCCACTAATGTGTGCCATATCTGCCAACAGGACAGCTTTCTGCTTGTTGCAGACCTAGCAAATACATGAATTTTTTTACTATTAGTTTGATGGAAAGATATGCTGTTACAAGCAAATGCACAGGACCATGGATAAAACTCTCCAGTTCTAAACATCTAGGACATGAGGATATTGTTGCTTGATTTAACTTTTACTAATTTCAAGCATTAATTTATAGTATTTATATCATGCCAAATGTAATGAAACCTTTTGTTATGAAGCACCTTACAATAAGATGATCATTTACATGTTTTGTAGGTAAAACAAATAAGTTAACAGTTATTTGAAAAGACAACGAATACTACAATATGAAGTGAGTGTTGAAGTATGGCTCAAAAACAATTAAGCATGATCCAAGTATGTGTGTTTTTTGGTCGGAGCAAGGCAATTTAGGTTGGGCTTGTAACTTATGCAAGTGGCCCACTTATGTGGTGCTTTTAAAATGGGTTTTATTTTCTTTTGTTGCCAGTCTAACTCCAAGTCTAAGTCTTTTCTAGAGAAAAGAGAGGAGGGGTTGAGAGGTTTGGAAAGATTGAGATCTAGAAGAAGGTGAAGTTAAGTGATAGAGGTGACTCCTTGTATCAATTTTCCCTATTTTATTCATAGTGAAATCGAGCTCCAACGCTCATAACTTTTTTTTATTTATAAGTACAATATATTGAATCAAAAAAAAAAGATACAAGGAGGCCGAGAAAGCCTCGAAAAGAGCAACGAAAAGAAAACTACAACATCAATGATTACAAAAAGAGTTCCATCTAAACACAAAATCGTCAAAAGTAATTCCCAAGAATTCTATGTTCTGCTTGGACCAAAGGTATAAAAGACCTAGGATCTCCAAGAAACTTGCATGCGTACTAGTAGTCTTATTGTTGAACATAACCTTCGGGTGAACCACGTAAGATCTCGTGTTGTGGGTATTGTGTTCTTACTCTTTTCTTTGTGTGGTTGTTTATCTTCTTTGCATTTGCTACTATTAGTTGGGTCATCCTTCATTACCATTATCAAACAAGGTCTTAGAAGGTGTGGCATACAAGGTGTTTGGTGAAATACCCAATAGGCGTTTGATACTAAGTGAGCTTCACAAAGGTCTTCACATACACAACAGTGAGAATATGGTAATATAGAGGTGAATTGTAGAATCAGGGAAGTGTTGTGCGGCATGTTGAAGCATCCATGTATCACAAATTACCAGAATTACTACTACAACTGTTGAACAATGTCAAAACAATGTGAATTTTTATTTTACTTTCTTCATTCAGTAAAAAACAATATTAGATAGATAAACAAACAAGCAAAAAAGTTGAGCAGAACTATACCTTTAAAAAAAAACTTTAATGGATGATGCGGTTGAATGCTTAGTCTAATGGAGTTTACCTTGCGTATACGTGCATAATCATACAGGCGTGCATAAGCACTCGCACCAGCAACTATTAGTTTTGGCCTGAATAGTGTGGCACTTTTCTCCAACTGCAATTTAACATTTCCAAACACAAATTAACATTTTACTAAGATTACTTTTTTTTAGACAATTAAAAGATACTGAAAAGAAAAGGGAAAAATGGAAAGAAACCTGGTGGTCAATCTGACATGCAAAAAGGGAACACTAAGATTATTTATAGTCAATGTTGTTAAATAGCATATGTGACCAGCACATGTTGTTCGCATATGTGATTTCACACATGGCATATGTTGCACACAAAAAAAAGGAGGGGGGGGGGGGAAATGTAGAAAAAAATGCTAAAAAACTCTTTGAATTTGAATCTTGAATTCTTGATCAATCTTGATTCTTGAAGGTTGAACTTGAGTTGAATCTTAATTCTTGATTTGAATAGTTAAATCTTGATTTTTTAGTAGCTTTCTTTGTCTTCAAGTCTTGAAAGTTGAGAGTGAGAGTGACTTGAGACATGAAGTTTGTAATAATGTAGAGTAAAGAATATTTATATGAGAAATGAATGTATTATGTAGTAGAAAATCTGAAAATGCAATGAGATTTAAGAATTGGAGGCGTTGTGAGAGTAAGAAAGAGATTAGAAAGTAGAAGAGATGTTGTAAAATGAGTATGGGGGTAGAAGTGGGGTATTTATAAGAGAAAAGTACGTTTAAAGTAAAATAATAATAATTATGTGTCCAACAATCATATTTCTGACTGTTTGATAGTATGCAATCGCATATTGACAGATAGCACATTTTAGGGGTATGCGATTGTAACATATGTGATTTTCACTTTGAAAATAGCACATGTGAATATGCGACCACATTTGACAACACTGTTTGTAATCAGTTTGAATAATTGCTTTAATAGAACCGGAGGTATCATATTTGAACAGAAGAAAACAGAATTTTTCTTTCAATAAAATTGTTGAAAGAAAAATCATTTCAAATCACGGTAAAGAAACTTGAATTTTTCCTCTTCATATCAGTGGTATGTGCCAATGTGCAAAGTGTATGTACATAAGTAGTTTGTTAGGACCAGTGTAGTCAAGGCGAGTGCCTCAGGCGTACCTCAAGGCTGGCCGGACTGAAGGCGCTTAATACATGTGAGGTGAGGCAGTATAAGTGAGGCGCACCAAGGCGCGCGCCTTGACTATGCCTCGGTCAAGGCACAAGGAGCACCAGACGTGCACCTCATTAAAAATGAATTAATTTATTTAGTTAAGACACTAATTTCAGATTTGATTTTATACTTTTTACATAAAAAATAAAATTTATTTGGAAAGTTCAATTTTTTACAATTAAAAATATTGAATTTTACATTTGGTGATTTTTACTCATCCCAAACCCGTTAGGACTTAGTTGACTTAGGCCCGATAAGGGTATCAGACTAGTCTAAGGTTGAGCCTGCCTTTTTAGGGTCTGATTATTGCTTAACCAAGCCTGACTAGAACCCGCCCACTGATAGTCATAGTTGTTGTTCTGTCGTAGCAACAACACATGTTGTTGGCCTACTTTTACTTCTATTTCTACTTTTTCTTCCCTTCTTTTTATTCTCCTTATTCCTCTCTACTTTTTCATTTACTATTAATCGTTCTTCTTCTAGAAGTGTTGAATACTTTAACTTCTTCGTAAAAGCTCACATTTATACATGTTATAATTGTAAAATATCTAGAACCCACCTTTCACTATTTTTTTTTTTAATTTTATTGTGCCTTATTTTACTCAGGCATGCACCTTGCCTTATGCCTCAGGCACTAGGAGGCCTTTGCGCCTTTCGCCCATAACAACACTGGGAGGACATACTTCTATAATTGTACCTCAAAGGGATGACGCATGTACCATAAATTGTAGAAGAGCGCAATTACTAAAAAGGAAAAAAAAGTGGGAGACAAGTGTTGATTTTGGTTATATCATTGTGTGGTACTCCCATGAGCTACGCTATTATCTAGGATGTACAAAGAGTAGTAAGATCTGACATGGAAGACGTTTCCTAAGGGGGGCATGATTGGTGTACAAGATTAGACAAAAAGTTGGGGTTGGCCCAAGTTAGATTTGGGGAGGACATTTGGAATGGTGACTTAGGTATCTAAAAGAATAGAAATTATTTTTGTTCATTGAGTGGTTGCAAAAGCTAAAGGAAGTTTGTCCCTCTTAATAGCCAAGTGTGGGATAAAAAACTGTCATTTCACCACTAAGTGTCGTGTGTTACCTAGGGGTGGTGAACATCAAACCTCTCTTTTTCTAACAAATCAACCAAACCGATCTCTTTTTTCCTAAATTTTCAGGATAAATCTCACCTAGACTGGGATTCCTAGTTCATGCGAACTTCTCAAACAAAAACATAGAATAAAAATCAACAAAGGCAAGGTAAATGTCCTAGACCCAAAAAGAGAAGGGATTTGGCATAGACCTAAAGAATATTTAATTGGAACGATTCCACAAAGGAAACATGCAAATACTGTCCCTTGAAATCAGGGGCAAGAATTTCCCTTGGAAAAGTTATAAATAAGGAGCCAATCTCTCCGTTGAAGAGAGGACAAGTCAAGAGAAATTGAAGGTACTTATGTGTATACTTCTTGCTATGCGCGTGACGGAACTTGGGGTTTAGAGTGCAATTGGTAAGTAGCATACTAGTATGAGATATAGAGAAGACGACCTTGGCAATGGTAGCTTGCACATAGACCAGGGCATTTGGCGTCATCTGAGGGACACTATTCGATTTAAGAAGTTTGAGATGGTGTGAATTGTAAGGTCTATGACAAACATTATAGCAAGATGTGCGAAGCATATGGAAAGATTACTGCAAACCACTTCCGCAAATTCAAATATTCCAACAATGGATGGACCAGATGAGATAGATGGCTAAACAACAAAACGGAACTTGAGCCATCTCAAAGAGATGACGCAGGAGAACCTCAATCTCCGCCAACAGGTTGAGAAGGTCCAAAAGAGACTCACTTAGGTACCTAAGGCGTTGGAGATCAGTTAGGAGGAAACTTCAGGCATAAGTGGCAAGGAGCAGATGACTCTCATTATGGAGGATGTTAGAGCCATAACCCAGAAGGAGAATGAGAGCCTAACAACTTTGGTGAAAGGAAAGTCAATTGACCCCTACTACCATGCACCATGTAAAATACTCGCCCATCGCCTCAGAAATCTTGATGTAGAAACCACCTCGAAAGCTTATGCCCCCTAGATTCATCATCTGCACTAGAGCGAAGAATCCCATAGAGCATATGTTCCAATACACAGATGTTAACACTATTGGAGAATAATGACTCGCTATTATGTCATTTGTTCCCTTCCAGCCTTGAAGGAGAAGTCTTAAGCTGGTTTTAAAAATTTTCACCCGGGACACTATGAATCTGTGACGACCTGAACACAATCTTTATGGTTCAAAATATATGTAATCGGCGAAGTGTGGATATTGATTCGTTGTCAACCCATACGTGAAGATGGAAAGATGGTGTGAAATTTCACTTTTTGGTACAAGGAGGCAAACCATAACAATTGAAAACTGCGATGATAAGACAGCCATATTAGCCTTTAGGAATGTCCTTCCCCTTGAATCTCTTTTGTAATAGTCCCTAGTGAAGAGTAGTAGCCCCAATCAACTTGAAGACATAGTTATAAAAGGATAAAAATGCCCTAAACTAGAAGACGGCGTCCAAAGCCAAGAAAAGGGGAAGGAAAATCATCCAGGAAAAAAGTTCAACTGAGAAGCAAGCACGTGGACTGAGCAAGACAAAGGACAGCTATGCGACCAAGACAAGCCCTATCTCTAGTGGTGGCACCAATATCACCTTCGCATGCTAAAGGGGAACTCTCAATATCACAGGGTTTATGTCCACAGAACTAATAATAGTTGGCACTCAAGAATCGCACACAGGACCTGATGTAGCATGGCCATCAAAAAAGGTATGCCACAATGAAGAAAACAAACAGTGCCAAAGATAAGTTGAACATTGCCCCAGTTCTCAAGAAGCCACCTCAACCCTAGAGGGGGCCTTAGCTAGCTCGAAACCAGGCAGCTGCTGTTCATTTGATTCACTGCATCCCATCAACTGATAGGGCCAGTGAGGCTAGTCAAATGTCAAATGGAGGAAGAAGAGACACCTCCAGGAGGTAATCCTAGCTGAACAAAGGCAAGGAGAAATGAATGTCACATGTGTTAGCTTATAATTTCTTTTCAAAATAGTATCACATTCTAGAAACTGCAAAAACTATAAATTACAAAATAATTTTAACGGGTTCTCTAGCTCTCATAATCAAATTATGATGTGGTTTTTTTTTCTGACATTATCTCAAGAATGTTATACAGTTTGGCTTACACTTCCTTCTCCTTAAATGATTCTTTTACTTCTCGATATCCATGATCATAGAAAAACTTGACCTTACTTCTTTTTTATCAATAAAACTTGATCTTACTTACTATCATTTAACAATATTATAGTTAACTGGAAGAACCACCAAAAGAATAGAATGAAACAGTACCTGGTCATAATCAATGTAACCGGTGCTCTCATCCAATCTATATGGCATTGTCTCAAAAAATATAGAAACAGCAGATATTTTCTTGGTGTCAGTCTGCACAACAACAAAGAAATGATGAATCCTACAACATTTTAGTCCAGGAGTAGGAAGAGTCAATATTGTGGAAATCAATCCTTGAAACCAGTTCCCACATCCAAATTGAAAGCAGCAGGAAAACAAAAGACAAGATAATCAACCTTCTATGATTTACAATCATTTCATGGCTACCATTCAGTCCTCGCCATCAATTTTTGATTTCCTTGGTGTCACAACTTTAAAAAGATGCACTAGAAGCATTACCAATGGGGTAGCTTGATAACTTTTTCAAGACAGGGCGTTTTGAGTATAAATATGGAAAGTAAAATATAATGGGAAAAATAAGGACTTTCAAACTAGTTGATACTTACCATTACTGATGGGATATTACCAAAGTACACAAAATACTTAATTTTATAAAACCATGAAATCCCAGAGGACTGAATTTTCCAAGCTACAAATGGCGGTACAAGAACAGTTATGCCATATGTAGCATAAGATGAATCGGTCTTGGTCAGTTATCGATAAGCAGAAGGCAGCAGTCAATTTAGCAGCAATAATTTTGACCAAGGAAAATTGTAAGCACCTGATATCCATGTGAAAGATGCCCACCATGAGGAAGATCAAGCGCCATGATTCTCTCATGAGGTTTCAACAGTGCAGTGTAAACTTGAAAATTAGAAGGAGATCCAGACAGCGACTGCACATTCACTGCAAGAAATCAGATTAATTACACTCCTATCAAATGGGGTGGATTAAAATTGATACAAAAAAAAAAAGAAAAAGAAAACTAGAAAACCAACTCTTTCTATATGGCTAAAAAATAAATAACTCCAAAATTAGAAATGAGACCCCATTTATTTTTTAAAAAAATGCCAAAGATTTACTCAATATCATGCAACTGTACACATTATACCTTTTAACTTCTTTGTTTTCACCCTTTGAATCTCCAGAAATATTATATTTCAAAAATTCTTAAGCATTCAGATTTAATTACCAAGTATATACATTGATATGCCAAGTATAATTAACTAACAAGCTAATGGGTTGGACCATATTTCAGCAAAACTTCAAAAGGGGAGGAAAATCCTGACTGTCTTAATTGAACTTGTGGACATATTTTCAGCAAAAGCCCCTCACCTCCAAAAGAACAAGAACAAAGAATGAAGAAGAAAATCAACCCACAAAAGAACATATATCAATATATCATATTTCTTTACCTCCCCATTTTGCAGGATCCAACCGAAAAGCTTCCAAAGCACGCTTCTGACATAAGGATTCTGCCATGTCAATGTACCTGGAAGAATGAAAGTCCCATGGTTTTGTATCGGAATTTTAGCCACGAAATTCAAAAACAAAGAGAAGGGAAGGATGACCTTTATGAGTGAGTAAAAAAACATTAGGGAGTCACTCTGCATTAAATCAACCATAAGACGTATTAAAATGAACGTAAAAAAAAGGGTGGGTTCGTACTCGTTTCCTCCATAGTATCTAGCACCCGGATATCCTTCGCTATATTTATTAGTCATGACAGATCCAACAGCTTGCATCACCGATAAAGAAGTGAAATTCTCCGAAGGTATGAGTTCAAGTCCCTTTAAAATCACAAAACGAGCTCCCAATAGTAAAAACAAATTGCGCCTTTTAAACTAAACTTCAACTTAAGATCCATAAAAAACAGAATAGAATCAAATTGAAAATCTCAAACTAAAGATATTCAAAATGTAAATCCATAGATAAGTAATTGAAGTTTACAAGAGCAATCACAATTCACAACGATTTTCAGAATCTGATCACTCAAATAGATCAAAATCTACACGAAATCTGAATTATGAGAGATTACCTTCCATTGCCTTGATTTCTCGAGTTCAATAATATTGGCAATCTCCGGATCGACGACCTCAAGTGGAGCATTTAATTGATTTGTCCACTGAAATCCAGTTTTTTCACGTAAGATTCCAAATAAAAAAGATCATAAAATCTAATAAGAAAAACCTATGAATCACAAACATCGACAAATTTCAGAAATCAGATACGGAAAAACAAAAAACAATTGGCTTACATTGGCACGATTTTTCTCCTTATCGTAAACAACTTCGTTCGGCAAAGAAGACTGAAAATAGAAACAAAAAAAAAAAAAAAAACGAAATCTTTAGAAGAAGAAATCTCATTGAAGAGGCATTTGGAGATCTGGTTTTTCGTTACAGTAAGAAAGGTGGATCTGAGAGTGTGTGAGAAACGCAAACCATGTGATAGAGAGAACCTCCATTAAAGAGAGTTCCAGTAGGTTTCTTCATGGAAGAAGAGAGCCTGCGAAGCGCCATTGCCATCGTCATCTCTCCCTCGCCCACCTCTCTCTCTCTCTCTCTCTCTCTCTGTTTCTGTGGGTTGGTGGTTAAAAGGGAAAAAATGCGCTGAAATTTCTCTTTTTCTCCCACTCCCACTCGTCATGCTTTGATAAATAAATAAGAGTCGTGATAACTGACTACCCCACGTAGCATACTCAATTGACTACCTGACATTACAATTTTAAAAACCGTAGATCTTTATTCCTCGGATTAAATGGTTTCCTCGAGATACACATTTTTATTCGGAAGTGCATTACGTATCCCGATGAACATAGATCTACGGTTTTCAAACTTGTCACGTCAGAATAGTCGATTGAGTTTGCCAGATAGTCCGATTAAATAAGAGAACTTCCATTACCCCCACCAACCTTTCCAAATTTCTTTATTTATTTATATGATTTCGACAATGATATTACAGTTAGGGTCTCAATGGGGGCAATTCCGGTTCGGACTTTCGGTTCGTAAGGTTTTTGTAACTGGAATCATCATATTTTTTTCAGTTCCGATTCTTCTCAGTTTGGATTTTGATTTTAAAATTAATGGAATCGAAACCACCAAAAATCACAAGTATTTATTGATTACGGGTCTCAATAAATGAATAATACAAAAAATAAAAATTCGCCTAATGATTGTATTCTATTTTCTTTGTATGCAAGTACTTTATTTAAACATAAAATAGAAAAATATCATTTACAAATTATTACAAAAAAGTATTCCTTTCACGAACACAATATATCATCTATAAAAGCATCAATAACGTAATTACAAATTAATCTAACAAATATATCAGTTATCTTTTTTTTTTTCAAAATTTAAAATTCATCTTCTTTAATAATACTCTATATAATAAAATGAGTCATTGTAATTTGAGTCTCTTTTCCATACGTTCTTTGTATGCTCACGTTATAGAACTATAGATCCTTTGCTTTGAGATACTCAAGAAAATGATTTATGATTCTATAAAATTAGGTTAAGGAGTAGCACAATTCTAATATAAACACAATGATAAGATTCACTTGTGGGGGATAAACATCTCATCCAATTTTAGTGATTTATTCCTTTCCTCTTAATCCTTGAACTTTATTGTTGTTACGTTCCTCCTCCTTCATACCCTTCCTTTTTTTCATATTACCCCTCTAATGTTACTTTCTTCTTTTATCGCCTTCAATCCCAAAGGTCTTTTAATAATACCCTTAAAAATTTATTATGTTTTCTCTTTGCCCCTCTTAACCCCCATAGAGGATGCCTGTGCCCTACGCATGGGCAAACTCTAGTAAACTTATAGGAAAGGAGGAGATTTTAAATTAGAACACATGATTTATATGAAACATGTGAAAATATTTATTCAACATCTATTAAATTTAAAAGGAGGAAAACCTTCGATCATTTATAATAGAAAAAATGATAAAATAAATCGGTTATGGGTACCCATTGGTTATGATTCCTATTCAGTTTGGTTCATTTTAGGCCCAACTTTAATCGGATATCGAAAATAAGGGTTTTCTATTCCTATTTTGTTTCAGCTACACTTAAATGGGTACCCATTGACACCCATAATTACAACACCATAAGATTATGAATAAACATCATAAATAATTTTACGATACAATATGATTTTACAATAAAATCATTTATAATATTTATTCATAATTTAACGATGTGGTAATAGTACAACCCTTTTTTTTTTAGAGTCGTGATGAATGCACACAGTTTGGTACATGGTTGGGTACACGGCTAAGGTCGCAAGGGCATAGAACCATAGATAATTTTCATCGGGATTCACAGGAAAAAGATGTGCGGTTATGTGCTCTTACCACGTTAGCCGTGTACCCAACTGTGTACCAAGGCCAAGTGCATTCATCAATATTCTTTTTTTTACTATGACATCCCAATTTATTTAATTTTTCCTAAAAGCAAATTAAACTTCTTTCTTCTCCAAATACTCTAGTTTAGAGAGTGAGAGATTAAACACATTTTTTGCTTATGCATCCCTCTTCTTCAAAGAAAAATCAATTGCATTTCTTTTTTTTCAAATATCTCTGAGAGTATGTTCGAGTGCATGGAAAATTAGGGGGAAATTGGAATTCCGTGGAAAATGATAAATTTTTAGTGTTTGATGCATCAAAAACTCTAAATTTATGTGAAAAATGATTTGCCAGTACCTTTGATTTTCCTTCATTAACGGCAAATCATTTTCTTACCCCTCTGCCTTGGAAAACAATTTACTAGCATATGACAAATCAAATAAAAACAATATTTATTTTATAAATAAATTTAAACAAAATAAAAAAAACATACAAAAAAAATGAAAATCAAACAAAATCATTATTTTATTTATAAAATAAATATTTAAATTCTTAAAAATTAATTATTTTTATCAAAAGAATTAAAATTATCTAAATCAATCTATTTTCTTTATATAAATTTCTGATTGAATAATTATTTTTAAATTATATCAATATTTGTTTTATAAATAAAGTTAGAGAATTGCTATTGACACTCCAAATTTTATTGATTACACACCAAATAAAAAAAGAAAATAATAATTAAAAGTTGGAATGCCAAAAGAAAGTATCTCATTATTTGCTAGATTTGATCTATCTTTTTGGTTTAGTATTTTATATGAGCCTAGTCATAATTGCAAACAACTACTAAAATTATTTGAACGAGTGTTATAGATTACAATTTGAGCCAAACCTTTGTAATGTTTGAAGAATACATTTTAATCTTTAATTGGGGTGGAATAATTAAAATGTAAGGTGCCAATAGTAACTCTCTACAAATATTTGGGGTGCCAATAGTAGTTCTCTAATAATAATTAAGAAATTGGTTGTAATAGTTCAAATCGTTTAAAAAAATGATTTAATCATTATTTTTTGCATAATTATAACAAAAGTCAAATTGAAATAATATTTTTTTGATTTTTTATTATGCAATTCAAGCAACAAAAATAATTTTCCATGTTGTACCAAAGCAGTAGAAAATGATTTGCCTTGAAAATCATTTGCTTTCTTTGCAATCAACCATACCCTAAATATTTTTGTCAAGAGATAGAGGATATCTTTTTTAGGATTGTATAAAGAATCCTTTTTAATAAATTTTAGTAGATCTCTGTCGTACTTTTGAGTTATATTTAGTTAAATTAATAGGGTAATTATAAAAAAAAATTCAAATTTAAATATTAATTATAAAAAAATAATATTTTTTGTAAATTTATCAAGAGAAACCTATTTGACAGTTTAAGTATCGAAATATATATTTTTTTTATTCAAAATTTCGGCACTTGAAGTGTCGAATTTTTTTTTTTTTTTAATTGTTTCATTTTAGATTAAACCCTAACAGACCCAATTTGTAGATTTTTTCAATCTTCTTTCTTTTCTTAGTTATGGGGTTCTTCTTTCCCCAACAAATTTATCTAGTTTTGAGTTATACCAATTGATCTGAGGTGTTTGGGTATTTTTTCAGATCAACCACCTAAAAATATCAATTTGATGATCTTATAAATCAAGCCCAAGAAACTACTTCTTTATATTAGAAGCAGAAAAACCTAATTCCCCCTTTGCAGAGAATCGATTCTTTGAACAAAAAATCTAGGTAAGATTTTGCAAATATACAAATTTAAATAAATCCAAATCCATTAGCACAATTTTTTATTGTTTCTATTTCAGACTTTGAAGAATGAGCATACAGCACATTCTGATGAAGTAAAGTGCATCACTTCGGAGCCATTCCCTGGATCTAATGTTTGGACTGCTCTTCAATTTTTTAGTATGATCCTTCACAAACCCTCACTATTATTTTCCTTCTTATATCTTATATTGGTTAAATTACCTGATTTATTTATGCTGTAATGGGATTATTTAGGTTCTAAATGTGAAACTCTCAAAAAGAAATATCTTGAAGAAAGTCTTCAACGAAAATGCCTCTACAATGAAGTAATTGAGCTTAAAGGCAACATAAGGATCTTCTGTCGAAAATGTGAATAAAAATACAAAATAGATAAAATTGACACTTTAAGTGCCAAAAATTTAAATATAAAAAAAAAAAAATCAATACTTTAAATGCCAAAAATTTAGAATAAAAAAATATTTTGGCACTTAAATCATCAAAATAAGTTCTTTTTGATAAATTTTTAAGAACTATTTTTTTTTATTTAAATAACTGATATTAATTTTTTTTTATATATAATTGCCCCTCAATTAATTAATGTGATAAAAGTAGGGTGATGTGCCAATAGAAATTCTCTAGAATAATTATTAAACGTGCGACTGGGTGTGGTTTTGTTATTAGCCCACTAGTGCACCCTAAATTGAGGTGTAATCCAATATGGATGCACTCATGAAGTTCCCACACGTGTCATTTAGAGCCTCCCTTGGGTTCATGCAATCCCAATACCCATCATAGTTAGGTGGCTTGTACGAGGTGGACTTTGGACCCATGAAATAAGTAATGGGCCCATATGAGTTGTTCAACAACCAATACCTTTGATGTCGACCGTACATCAAAGCCCAAACTTGACTATAGGTGTATTGAATATGATTCTGCCTACCTAGACGATCTGAAGTTCTGAACCAGATTCAGGTTCAGATCCATTCTTATGAGTAAAGGTTGGCTGTCAACATATGGGAGGTGCTAAGCTGTAACATCAACAGATAGTGGCCACGTGTTAATTGTCTAACACCCTCATTTAATTCTCACTTCATCTCATAAGCATTTTTTTTTTCTTCATGGGTATCCCGGTAGAGTGAGATTAAGCCCAAGATGGTCCCAAGGAATTTATGCTTAATGGGCTTTTTAACACTTAACTTACGTTTCGTGAAGAGATTATCAAGACTCAGTTTGCCACTAGGCAAACCCTTCGGGTAGGAATGTACAAATTATCCATTACCTAAAAATTGAATAAAAAAATCGAAACAAAATCCAGACCAAAACTTGAATGAACCGAACTGAAATGTTTTGGTCTAGGTTCGATTTCCACCCTTGGAAACCAGACGGAATCAATTAAAACCCAAGAATTAAAAAAAAAAATTCTGAAATATTTTCCCCTCATCCCACCTTCTATCTTGATAGTTATACATATTGAAAATATTTTCTATTTATTATTTTTCTCTCTTTTCTCTTTTATTATTTTTATGTAACGGCATTTATGTCTATTCACCATTTTATTAATATATTTCTGCCAAACTTTCATTATGATGTGTAAGGGCCTTCCCTTGTTACTACTTGTAATGGTCATAACATATAATGTTACATTTGTTGATGATTATTCTCGTTGTACTTGAATTTATTTGGTATGTTCTCGTTTTGAGATTTTTCCTATTTTGTATTAATTTTCTTAAAATGATTTAGACTCAATACAACATTATTGTTAAATCTCTTAGGTCTGATAATCGGGAAGGGGAAAATATATTTCTGATGGGATTCCATCTCATCTTCATGAGCATAGTATACTTTACCAGTTGACTTGTCCTTACACTCCTGAACAAAACGAGATGGCAGAATACAAGAATCGTCACCTCATGAACATTGTCCGTTGTCTTTTTTTGGGAATGCATATTCCCAAACTATACTGGAATATGATAGTCTTCACTATAGTTTTTCTTCTTAATCGCGTTCCGAGTCGCACTTTAGGTGGACAAGTTCCTATTCATGTTTTTCGACCTGATAACATCATCTTCCCCATTACACCTCGAGTCGTTGGGTGCCCTTTTTTTGTTCATGACAAGATCCCTTATCGCATGAAATTAGATAATAAAATCATTCGGTATGTTTTTCTTGGGTTACTCGACTATGTCAAAGGAGTATCACTGTTATAATCCCCTTTTTCATCATGTAATTCATTATTTGGATGTCATCATTTTTGAAGATGTTCCCTATTTTTCTTATATATCTTCTTTACATGACTCTTTTTCTTTATAGGATATCTCTCTTATAGTGCTACTATCTTCAATTTTTTCTTTATTTCCATCTTCGCCGACGTTTAAAATTTACTCTAGTCACCCTCCCCCCTCCCCCCTTCCCCTTCTCTAGTCTTGTCAACCTTCTCCTTAGACTCAGATATAACCTTTTACATTCTTACTTCGATTCCTTCTATTTTTGACTCCCACTTGCCTATTGTACTTTGCTATCGTTATGATATTTCGCTATCGCAAAGCAAATACACATTGGATCTTCTTCAAGACAATAAAATGCTTAGTTGTCGTCCTGCATCCTCTCCTGTGGATCAAAATCACGGTCTTCATGCCGAATCTAGTGATCTTTTGTCTAGTCCTTCTTCGTATCAGAGACTCGTAGTCCGTCTGATCTATCTGACTAACACTATACTGGATTTGACATTTACGGTTAGTGTAGTCAGTCAGCTAATGTATGCTCTGGTACCTCTCATCTTGATGTCGTTTATCGTATTCTTCGCTATTTGAAGTCTCGTTTTGGTCTTAGGCTTTCATTTCGTCTACTGCTCAGTCACATTTGTCATATTTTATTGATGCTGATTATGCTGGTTCTCTTACTGATAGGAGATATATCTCTGATTTTTGTATTTTTCATGGTGGTAAGATCTAATGAAAAAGTAAGAAACAAAATGTAGTTTCTCATTCTTCCACCGAAGTTGAGTGTCAGGCTAGGACCTTTGACACTTACAAGCTTATTTGGCTTAGATCTTTACTAACGGAGATGGGATTTCATATCTCTGGTTCTTCCACTTTATTTTGTGATAACAAATCTATCATCATGTTTGTCCCTAACTCAGTTCTTCATGAAATGACCAAGTATATAAAAGAAAGTTTGATCTGATACTCTTCAAACAATCTTTGTATCTTCTTTAAATCAACTTGTCGATATGCTTACGAAGTCTATTGTCTTTCTATCACTAATTCTCGTCTTGTCAAGTTAGACTTAGTTGATTTATTTGCCCTAACTTGAGGGAGAGTATTGGAAATATTTCCTATTTATTATTTTTCTTTCTTTTCTCTTTTATTATTTCTATTTAATGGCATTTATGTTGATTCACTCTTTTGTTAATATATATATATATATATCTACCAAACTCTCATTATGAGACTTTACAATTACTTTTCCTATAATTCTTCTATATAATTGACACTAAAATATTTATTTTATAATAATAAATAATTACCCATCAAAAGAAAGTTTCTCCGTATATTGGATTTGTGCAGTAAATAACAAAGTATCTATTTTACATAATAAATAGTTATCAAAAAAAAAATAATAATAAAAACATTCTATCTTTTAATTTTACACTCCATACAATTGGGAACAAAATAATTATTTTATAATAATAAATAATTACCAATAACAAAATTTATTTCTATCTTTTTGTTTTATACTCAGCACAATAACTATTTTTCTTTCTATGTACGTGATTTGTACAATAAAAACAAAGTAAATACTTTATTGCAATGAATAGTTACCGAATAGAAAACAAACTGTAATATCCTTAACTTTTTCATATTTTATATATACAATAGGCAATAGAATACAAAAATTGTTTCTATTTTTATATTTTATACGTTTGGCAACAAAAATAATTATTTTATGGAAAAAATAAATTTTAAAAAAATATACAAAGTAAATTATAATAAGTAAATCCCCATAAAATACAGGATGTAATCAGTTTAAGCATCTAAAAATTAACATTAACTCACTCCACAAATTCTGAGTGAATGTGTTTGAAAGGGTGGTCACCCTACAAGTACAAAACTACAGCATCTTTGAATAGCCCACAAAATAATAAATTGAATTAAAAAGAAACAGTAGATTGTAAAGAATAAGACCCACCCTCAACAAAAAATAAAATAACAAATGGCCCTTTTATCTATCCCGACTCAATGGTGTTTCACTACAGAACTCTCAATCTCAGTCTACTAACAGCTGCTCATCTGTACAGTTGATGGTGTGGCTGAGTACAGAGTTTATCTTTGTTTCATGGGAGGGTCCTCGGGAGCCCCGAGCCCATACAAGTTACCTGCAAACCAGATTAATGAACATAAATCTTTCATTGAAGGAATTTTTTTTTTTAAAGTTGGGTTCAGAAATACGAAAATGTAGCAGACCCATACCATAACGAGAATATATAGCCTTTTCAAAGGCGGAGGTAACCACTTCTTTCCTGAAATCCGCCTCCAATAGTTCTCCTTAAAAATGATTTCCTATTAAGAGACCAACTCCTCTTCACTGCCCTCCGCTTCCTCCAAGCAGCGATGCGGACATAGAGAGTAGGGAAAGTGAAGCAAAGTAGTAAAAGCAATAGCAATATGACACAAAGAAACAAGACATTGCGGAACCCATCTTTTAGGGAAGGATCTTTTTGCTCGGTCCATGGAACGCCTCCCACATTCATCCCGAATACTGTTAAGGGCACCCAAGATGAGGACAATGAATTACTACTCAGTTTTGATGGAAATGTGCTCTTAGAAGCAATTAACCGAAGAAATTTTTACCTCCAGTTACGATGGATAAAGGAAGGAATATTATTGAAAGAAATGAAAGATAGTAAAGCTTCTTGTTTATTTGCTCAGCCTGCCAACTGTCAAGACCAGCTTGGATTGCCGTGACACGATTGGCTATAAACCCAACATTCTCTTTTAATCTCCTAAGCCGCCCAATCAGTTCTTCAAGGGAGATGATGTCTTCACTGGCAAACCAAGTTTTGTTAGCACATTTTTCTTTGACACGTGGAAACACTTGCTCCCCATGTGCAATCACCTGAGTTACACAGCCCAAAGTAACCATAGTTAGCTTCAAAACAGAATGAAACCTATGTGTACTTGATTTCAAATATTAATGGCCTTCTGTCCCTCCTAGGAGATCCACCAAATCAATTCAATTGGGTATTGTAACCATCCATCCTATCATATTCATTAGGATATGCAGAAAAGATAGGGCAAATGTCGAGAAAAAAATTTCTGATACAACATATGTTAATGATTTCAAATATTAATGTCCTTGGTAAGCAATACTTACGCTCTTGGGGTGTTATGAGAAATGGTGGTCTGGCATAAAAAATTATTTCATCAACCAAGTGATATTGATAAGCATGGCAGAGATTTAGTCAGATTTGAGTCCAATTTTAGACCCAATAATTCTATTTTATTTATGAAAATCTCCTTTCACAAATAAAGTATTGAGTTTTCCTTTTTTTGTTTTTTTAATCCTCATGAAATGAATGAGTGGAGTCTAAGAAGCAACCTGCAGGAGGCGCTGCAAATTCAGATGCATTTTAGGGAATCTTCTGTCCTCCAGCATTTGTTTCTTTAAAGCTAAACCACCTGCAGTCAAAGGAAAGGGATCAAATTAAGACTCTTGAACAAAGAATCAGATGGGGAAGTTTAGGAGAAAAGCTGTGTTTTTTTCTCTTTCAGAAGAATTAGTTATGCTTCCCCAACCATTTATTTTTAGCGGTGTTTATTAAAGACTGCACTATATAAATGTATTTCAAGAATTCTTCATAATGTAATATAGTCTTTGAAGGGTTGAATACGCACGTTAGACTAGTAGCCATAACCTGTTTGATGTTCACGGTTCCAACGTTCATTGGAGTTGAATTCTCATGGAAGAAACAATCAAACCATAACTCTTCTTACCAAGGTTCATTATCATTAAGCCATCCTTGGAGATATATCTTCCAATGCATGCTCGATCTCCCCTCTTCAATTTTCTATTGTTGAAACATATGAGTGCTACACGGACTACCAGAAATCTCAAAAACTTAGAAGATAGAAGATAAGAAAAAAAAAATTAGCATGTAAGTTATGCTGCTAAAGACCAAGTTCCCTGCCAAAAGAATTAGTAAATTGGCATCAAGAGATTTGTTTTTCAAAAAAAAATAAAAAATCCAAGTGTTCTTCTAAATTTCAACTTGAAGGCATCAATGTGGCACTTCTATAACACCTGTGGGAAGGGTTGGTCCAAAGTATCAAAGGAATTCATGATACCAATAGAATTCCCTACCTCTACCTTTTGTAAGATCCCAATCAGGGGCAGAGCTAGGATTTTGCCCATGTGGGGGCAACCAAGAGTACAAATTTTTTTGGGGGAGCAACTAGGAGTGAAATAATATTTGTGGGAGCAGCTAAGAGTGGAAATTTTTTTTTTTTTGTGGGGGCAATAGTGGTAGATTTTGTTATCCACTGCTAAAATCTGTTACACTAGCTCACTAGTCCATAGACTTACAAAATTCTAAGGGGGGCAAGTGCCCCCCACAACCCCCACAGTAAATCCACCTCTGATCCCAATCCCTGTTAAAATAACTCCCAACCCATTGAATCAATAAGATTTAAGTCTCTGTTGTGTCAAAATCAGATGTGTTTTATAAAAATGTTTCACCAATCTATGTGACATCCCATTACTCTCTAAATCAAACTGGTCTTTTCACGATGCACAAATTATTCCATTTATGCTTCATTTTCCCTTTTTTTGTGACATGTAAGTTGCTACCCATTTCGTGCAATCCAAAATCTGAGTACATGATAGTTTTGCTTTCCCAAACATTTATTTTGATCATCCCACATATTTATGAATGTCAAAGAATTATTCAAGAATCTGCACACCTTAATATCTATGTGAAGAATAGCTCCTGTCTGGTCTTCTTCTCTGACGTTGGACAATAGCACGATACTAACAAAAGAACTGTCGATGCTTAAGTCAAATTCACAGTATATTGTTAGTTAAAAACCAATGAATCTATATCAGCAAATCTCACATTTATTTATAGATTTTAAACATGTCATTCTTTTTAGAGAATTTTCTTGTGGAGTTTTTTCTTTATGATTTTATCCCACGATATTTAGGGATCATGCTTATCATCTTCATCACAATTTCGGTTGTGTGCTTGGTCCAAATTTTGTTTTTTTTTATAAGTAAATTTTTTATTAATGAGAGGACTTGGTGCAAATTTCCAAATAGACATTCTCCTAAAATCCAATTTTACTTATCAAGACTGCTCTAATCTTCAATTAAAACTCTTGGTCACCAATAGGACAACAAAATCCCGGTCAAGATGATGGATCTTACTCACCCGCCTTCCAATCTTGAGCAACTTCCAATCCAATATATATATTTTTACACAAAGTCTCATTTTACCTGTCGAGGTTGCCGTAAGCTCCATCTGGTACTCTTGGTCTTCGATAGGACTGTAGAATCCAGCTAAAGATGATAGATCTTACAAACCCAACTCTCATGTCGAGATCTTGAGCAACATGCATTTCTTTCTACACAAATCTAGAAGTAACATATGTATGATCAAAATGAATTTGTATTCTTGCCCCCCTCTCAATGTTGTAAATTGAATTCGAAATCCTAAGATATTAGTCATACACACATTATCTCACGATTCCATGGGGCAACTGGTGTTTCTCTTAAAACAAGTCATTAATGACCATTGCCCATGTTTCTTAAGATGTCGCCCTCCTTTCAATTGTCATTGTGATGATGACATTGTTGTCATCCACCTAACTTGTCACACGAGATGATGTTTGATTTTCCTACTAGCTATTATCCTTATTCTTTAAGTATGGTAATTGCATTTCTTTCTCTTATTTCATGTCACATATTCTCTACTTTGCATCTCTATTAGACCTTAGGCATTTCCTGTAACTCTTGCTTGTTTCCTAATTCCCAATCAAGGTAACTCACACCTTTCTTTTTCAAATTTATTTTCCCAAAAAATAAAAAAATAGAACATCCGAGGAATAAGGATACTATTGAAAAAAGGATTTCATCTTAGGTGGGTTGGGGATGTAAATGAGAATTTGGCTACTAAGATATTTATTTTTTGATAGGCAATGAGATATTTATTTACGATGCCGAATAAATGCTAGACTGACTTTTCCTATGCATTCATTTGTTTCAAAGCTTTCAATTATAGGGTCAAGAACACAATTTCATCTCAATCGTACACGTGTCACATCTAGATCTATGTAAAAAAAAGAGTGATTAGGTTGCAAATTGCTTAGGATCCAAGATGGAAGACGAAGAGTAAGACTCGTAATCCTGTTAAATATGAAGAATATTAGATGGAACATAAGGCAATCCCAACAGATAAAACTAGGCCTAAGAAGAGCATCTAGTTAGAAATCAGCCCCAGGGGGCATAGCTTAAAGCATATAATTCATGGATGAGGATAAGCATGATCTCAAAGATCATGCGATCATCACCGACACCACTATAATGTAAATAATTCTACAAGGAAACGCCTTAAAGATGAAGACATGTTTAAAATCTATAAACAAAAGTGAGATTTATTTGTTTAATGTATTCAATTCCAACCAACAATATACTGTGAATCTGACTTAAGCATCGGAGGGTCTTTGACAAGTACCACACTAGTACCCAACATCAAAGAAGAAGACCAGAGAGGAGTTGTTTGTGGCGTCGATATCAAGGTATGCCAATTCTTGAGCAATCCCCCACAATGGTGTTTAATAAAAGTTGTATTTTACAAGCATATTCAAGAATTATTTATGATTTAATATAGTGTCTGAAGGGTTGAATCCAGACATTGAACTATCGGCCTTAACCTAGTAAATGGTTCTCAATGTTCTTTCATTCATTGAAGTACGGATTTTCCTCAAAGAAACTACAACTCTTCTCTCTAAGATTCATCATGGCAAAGCCATCCTTAAAGATACATCTTCCTTTCCACGCTAAATCCTCCCCTCACTTCCATTGTCTTTGTTTGGACCATAAGAGTACTCAATGAATTTCCAAGAATCCCCAAAAGATAAAAGAGAGAAGGTAGACAAATATTTAGCATCTAATTTATGCCACTCGAGACCAATTCTCCTAGTATGAAGTAGGCCTAAGATCAAGTATACCCATTGACGATGCTCAAATTATCTGTCAAGTATGAAAATGTGTCCAATTCACTTGATCCTATTTATTATAATTTTGCAACTACTTAACGAAGATTCATAAATTGGTGGCATAACAAACAAATAATACCCGAGGGAACTCTTTAAAAACTCTGCATCTCAAATTTTGTCAAACATGGAATTGGCATCATTCTTTAACTTGAAGCATTGAATGTTGGATTTCAATGCCAACTTCATCATCCTTCTAGCAATCTAACAGAGAGAATGCAGAGCCTAAGATTCCACCCATTGATATCAATGATTCATTAGAAAGGGCTACGTTTCTAAAGAACATTTCAAGGGATGAGCTTGCCACATGAGATGTAGGTCATTTGTAATATGAACGTCTTTATATGTTTGAGTTATTTTAATTGCATAAATCGTAACATTGTCCATAATCTTCATAGGCATGAGCTAAGCACTCGAGGGTACTTCTGAAATTTCGGATGTTTATGAGATTGTTAATTTAACCAAGGGCATTTAAAACATTATGCAATGATACCAGAATTCAAAATAAATCCCTTGAATGGGTATAATTAAAGTAGTAAGGACTGAATATTTTGTGGGGGAAATATGCATAATAAAAAAAAAATTAAGGGATTGGAAATGTATGTTAGTGAAGGTATCATGCAAGAAAAACAAGTATAGAAATTCAGAGTTGCACAATACAACCCTCCCAACCACACCTATTTGTGCCACTTACAATAGATCTTCTTGTTAGGTCCTCCAGATATTTAAGTGCCAAGGAATTTTTTATTGCTTCCTACCATTAAAAACTTTGTTTTCTCACATTTTTCAAGTTGGGTTGGAATTTTCAAGTTTTTTCCATTAGTTGTTTCCCAAAGCTTCACATTCGACATTTAGGAAGAAGGGAAATCTATATGATATGGCATTGGACATCCAATATGCATGGTAATCACCGAAATAGTGACTTGGGGAGTGATTCTGCCAGGACTAGTAACAACTGTCAACTTCAAAGTTAATCATGGGATGTGTCGTGGCCGTGCATCATTATATGATCAAGTTGCATCAGGGGGTAGTTATAATTTTGTTTTTAAACACTAAGGCGTGAGGCAAGGGATTTCACTAGCCAAAGCCTTAGAAGCACTAATTTTTTAAATCGATACGCAATTAAATATACGAAAATAAATAGAGAATTAAAATGAAAGATAAAAATCATGACAATATCTTGAAACAAAAATTATGACAATTCTTAATTCCAATTTCCAAATTTAATCAAAGAACCAAGGGGATGGCCAACGAGGGGGTTTGAACTCAAGACGTCTCCCTTTTTGGAAGGAGGCCCTGGCCACTACACCCAACACTCGTTGTTTAAAATCAAATTAAATTATATCGCATCTATAATTTCATATGTCCAACTTTTAAAGTTTTAATCTCTCAAATAGAAAACAACTCTTTGAATGTAACAACCACTCTTAATTAAAAAGTATAACAACATTAAAAGTAGAAGTAGAGGCGTAGGTTTTGCAAATAGAGAAACTAGGAACAAGGAAGAATAAAAACTAGTTGAAGAAGAAAAGCCAGAGATTTTAAGTAAATGAATGCAAGCATATTTGCTACAACACATCCCCATAATGCGTGCGCCTAAGTAAAAGGTCTCAAAAAGGCAATCCTGATGCATAAGCCTCTCAATGCCTCTTTAAAAAAGACGTAAGCCTTTGAGGGATAAGAGCATTTCCTTAAATCGTTAGGAAGTTTTAAGAAAGCTTTGCTCTGCAATTGGCCATTAAGTTTCTACCTTATACAAATATCAGCCATATATCAATATCTTGTAACAAGGAAAGAAAAGAAAACGGAAGTGTTGCACTAGGGTCTGCAGCATGTCAGAATTTGACATGTGTACTTCATCCCTATAGAAGAGTCCATGCAAAATAATCTTGGTGTGCTATGTGATAGATGCTTGCCTATCAAAATTAAAAAAGAAAACTATAGAAGATGGAAATAAGATTGAATTGCTTAAAAGAGCAGAAAGTTGGGCAATCAAGAAATCACACAATGAGCTAGCAGAGATGATGATGTTGTTAGGGCTGAGTTGAAAGTCTAAGAAAGATAAATTGCATACATCAACACATTCACAAAGTGTACAAGCAGCCCCAGTTGGTGATAAAATAAGGGAGAATCATTTGAGATGGTTTAGTCATGTGAAATGAAGACTAGTGAAAACCAATGAGAAGAACTTGTAGGTTGGAAGTTTGAAAAGTGAAGATAAAGACTAGAACGTACAGCCCTGCTTGGTAGCTCCGTAAAATGGTGTAAAAGATCAGAATAGTAATCCATTCCCACAATTTCAGATTTTCGTTTGCTTTGTTCTACGATTATTATATGGGCCCACCCATATTTCGATGCAAAACACCACAATTTTAAGGTAAAAACTCGAAATTCTTTGCGGGCAAAAAGGTCCTGCAAAACTTTCCTAAAACAGAAAACCTTATCTATTGAGATATTTCAATTCCTCTCCTATTTTCTCCTCTACTCTACTCTTCCAGGCGGTTGCGAGTCTCTCTCTCTCCTATGACAATGCTTGGATTCTTATCAATGGAGTCTAATCAAGAAACCCAAGAGGAAGGAGGGATTGAGTTAGAGTTGGATTAGGAACGTGGTTTTTCCAATTCTCTTGGTAGAGTGGACTTCCGAAAGAGGTATTTGGAGGCAATGGAGTCCAAGTAAAGGTTGGTAATGGTTCTCTAAGTTGGGGTTCTTGGGAGAGAAATGTGAAGGTGGAGATTGTCCTAAAGAAATTAGGACTTAAGGTTTGGAATAAGGTATGAGTTTTGGTTCGATGCCATTAGTGAGTTATGCTTGTATGTGTTTATCTGTGAGTGACTCTGTAACAGAGCTGCCATGAAGATTGAAAAGAAGATAAATGGACGGAGATTGAAGAAGAAAGAAATTACTTGTTTTAAAAATTATTTTAAGAAAATGAAGATTTTTTCTTTTAATTTTTTTTTTTTTAGATTGAGAGAAGATAAATGGAGAAAGACTGGAGGAAAAGAGAAGTCACTTGCTTAAAAAACAATTTTAAGAGAATGAATATTATTTTTAAAATTATAATTTTTTTTTGGCGTTTTCCTTTCCCAACCAAGAACCCCGAAAATATTACAGGAATTTTTCGGAATTAAGTACCAAGCCACTTTATCCACAAAACACTATAAAAATCCGTAAACGTAAAACTCCATGAACACAAAGTTTTGTGTTGACAAACTTTTGCAAAGCAAACAAGCAGGGCCTACATGAATTAGTTTTGAGAGTGGACTTCACGATGATTGAACTATTGGAAGACATGGCTTTAGATAAATTGAATGGCAATATCTATTCAATCAATTGTAATAGTTGGATAATGATTTGGCAATGATGATAAACATGAATTTTGGGCTCAAGCCCGAAGCATTGGTTCAAGTATTCCACCCCCATAACCATAAGGATGGAATACAATCCTAGCTTACCCACCAAAAGATGAAGAGTTGAGTCGGGCACTCACTTTTGTGTTTTCTTTTACGCTCAGACATTGATGAATAAGCTTACTAGTTGGCTTGAAACAATATAGATATGGAACTTTTGTGCATAATTAGTTTTCATCACCAAATCCTCTTCTATGTTGTTCCACTACTTGAAAATATAAAAATATATATAGAGAGAAGAGCTACCTATGAATTCATCATGGAAACGACAGGAAAGGGTGGAAGGCAATAAGTTTGAAAAATCAAGAGATGCCACCAGCCAACAAAACATCAAAAGCACAAAGTGAAGAATCTACATGCGTCTTAAAAGTAAATGTCTTATATTCTTTGTAACTAAAAAAGAAGAACAAGAGGTGAACCAAATCAACATGATGAAATATAATGGGAAAAAAAAAAACGATCAAAAGAATTCATTAAGCAGATTAAAATTGATATTTGATGGCAATTACCTTTATCCAATTCGAGCTCAACCGAATCCAACTCCATCTCAAGTTTGGTGACTATATCCTGAAGGTGATCCATATGCGTGTCAACAACATGAACAAGAAGATTTGAGACCGTTCCAGGAACTGGATTGTCAGCCTCCTCAGAATGATTCATTGTCAAAAGAAACTCAAGAACATGTTCCCCAATTACAATTCCATTCCCCTCCTTCTCCTCACCCCTAACAAGACTTGGACTCTCCACACTTGGAATTTCCGAAAGAAGAGATTGACCCGTAGGCGAGAAACCCAATCTTGGAACACGACCCAAAGACACGGTGATCACTGAATTCTCAGTGATTCTTGCAGCAATCCTGATTGTAAAATGACTTGAAGTGGGTCCGGGTGAATTGACCCTGAAAACAAGGGCCCCATCAACATGCCCACAAAAGGGTCCATTGCTGACAAGCGAAAGGATGTCTTGGAGTTTTAAAGGAGGGCAAAGAACATCAATAAGATATTGTGCGGACAATGAGAGTTTCTGATTACTCCTTGGAAGTTCAACATGATACCAACAGAATTCTCCACCTCTACCTTCTGTAAGATCCCATTCCTTGTCAAAATAACTCCCCAATCCATTAAATCGATAAGCTTTCTGTCTCACGGCTCCAGGAAAACGGGTTCGAAAGTGGCGAGTTTCCCTAAGAGGAAACTCTGTGGAGGGTTCTCTGTCCATTTCCTCAACTTCTCCACTTGTTTCTTCTTGATCCAGCTCCATATATATATGTACAAAGTTCAACAAAAGTATCTCCTAATTCTTGTCAATATCATTCCAATGGTCCATCCAACTTATTAAAAGATCAAATCTTGAAAACCTTATTCCAAATCTCCAGAGCCTCCAACCCAAAGTTTTGAATAAATTTCATGTTTCTGTAATGGAATGCTAAGCAATCAAATCTAACATGATTAATTTCTAAAGTAGGAATGAAAAAGATAATCTCAAATCAAAATGAATTTGATCAAAACAAGTAAGACCCACGTCGAGAAATCAAAAACTCATATCAAATCATTGACCGAAACCACAAAACTTCATCATCCACTAAGATTTCAAATCTCAACCTTTGATCCAACCCTTAAAATCCCATAAAGATTCAACCTTTTAGCATTCATAGAACCCCAGAACCAACCATTACAACAAATATTGGCAAGTCAAATACATTATCAACCAAAAACCCCAAAAAAATAAAAAAAACCATAAGAGCTCTTACCTCATTCAAACCCTAGAAAGTGATCAAACATCTTCCAAAATCCAAAAAATTCAATTAAGAAGAAAAAGAGGATCATTAGAAAAGTAAAAGAAACTATAACAAGAAAAGTACAAGAAAGGCAAAACCGTTCAAAACTGTAATTCCGACGGCGCAATTGTATCCCTTTCTTCGAAGTTGCCCACCATCTCTAATAATAAAAAATAAACAACTAAAATTAATGTTGAAAATATTTTAAAACTTAGAACCCCATCACCGATCACGTCTTAGTCTTCCAAAATTTTCTAAAATAGATTACTGGCTCTAAATTATTTTTTTTATAATTTTGGATGCCCTTTATTTAAAACAACTAGAATCGATTATTTGATATTTGTTGTTTTGAAAATTATTTGCTAAGACAATGAACTAATGACTTGATGTCACATGTATTAAATGAGTAAAAGTGATTAGTCATTGAGAAATTTTTTTGAGTAATTTAAGTATTTTATTTGTATTAACCTTTCAATACACATGGCGTTGTGCCATTGGTTCACCAGCTTAGCACATAACTTTCATAACAACAAATCTCTGATCAAAATTTAATACAGGAACAAACCAAGATGTTTTAAATTTCTTGATATGATACTCTTTCTTTTAACCTTCACTTAAAGTTTTCAATCTAGGATTGTCAATGGGATGGTCCCTAAGGATCTTAGAACCATAACAATCAGTTTTAATTCAATTCTGATTCTTATCCATTCTAACTCTAATTTTAAAATAAATAAAATCTAAATCACTAAAAATCATAGGTACCCATCAATTTGGATTTTCAAGAATCGAATGAAAAAAAATGTATTTCAAATCATTATAAAAACTATTTTTTCTTTTCAAAAAATTAACTTATTATTAAGAAAGTATTAACTTAGCTATCATTTGTTATACAAAAGATACTAAATAATGATTTTTTTTTTTAAATTAAAATTTATCTTAATTAAAAGTAATAATTTTTTAGAAGAGAACTTAAGTTAAACTCCAATCGATTATTTATATGAAAATTTGAAGAATTTCATATATAAAATATATTTATTTTGAAAATAAAAAAATATATAGGATGTTGTAGATATAACATTGGAGTTAAAGAGTATAGACATTTTGGTGGACCATCGCACAAACAGCCAATTTGATTGTTGACTTTTAATTATTAGATGGGATAAATATTTAAGTCATTAGATCTGATTAATTTTTCATGATTCATGATTAGTTATTTATTTGATATTTTTTATACTCAAAATTAACATGCATAGTCCACTAATCAAGTTATATTTAGTTTTCTTTACATTTCAACAATATATGGTGCGATTAGTAGGCCCAATTGAGTGTGGTACAAAACATTTTCGGTGAGGGCATCAAACTTGTATAGGAATCAAAATTGTACTTTCCATTACAAGTTGTTCTTGAACAATGCGTAGAAGATGTTACCTCACCTCCAAACCCATATAACGATACTGATTCTCTTTTTAAATCTTACGAAAAGACTCAAAATTATGATAAGTTTGCTAGTCAAAAGATCCTCCAACAATCAAGATAGAAAAAAAAAAAAGTCGCCATTTTCTGACACTCTCTCCTTGACGTGGCATGGGCTAAAACCATAAACTTTTATCCCTCAAGGTACACAATTATACATCCCCATAAATATGTGTAATTGTGAATCCCGAATAAAAGAATCTATGGTTCTAGCACATGCCACATCAGGGGGCATATGAGGGAGTTAGAAAATCATTATTCTACAAAAAAAAAAAAAGGATTGAAAATGTGTCAAAAGTCCTTTAGCATGTTGTAACTCTTATCTATATCATTCTTAATTTTTCTTTCTATTTTGATTTTTTTCCTTAAAAAATTCACGAAATATTTCCTATGGTCTTTCAATTTTCTCTCATTAAGAAACTTCCTAAACTTATCCATAATCATTCCATGCACAACTTTTATTTCTAATTATTTGAGTCAGGGGCAGAGCTAGTAAGGAGTCAGTGTAGGCAATTGCCCCCATAGAATTTTAGATACCCCTGTATTTTCAACTAATTACATTCTCTATTTTCCCTCACCCCCCTCAGACAAGTTGACACTTGGCAGGTCTTAATGCAACTCACTTATGTAATGGTGGACACATGCACCCTCAAACTTGCATGTTGATGTTGATCCTCCCTCAAAAACTTATAAAAATGTTAAAAGACTCAAACCAATGCTTCAAAACATACCTAAATGTCAATGCTTCAAAACATACCTAAGTGTCAATAGAGTGCTAACTTTAAGTCTTAACCTAACGATTGTAACAATTGCATTGATTCAAACAATTGTAATAGTTGTTTATATTTATAATTAGGTTCATATAAAATCCTAAACTAAAAAAACAGAAATCTAACAAAAAATTTAATAAAAATTGAGAGAGATTCTATGGGCACCCCAATTTTTACTTATTCCCAACTATTCATTCATTTTTTTACTTTTAATTGGGGTGAAAATAAGTAACAGCTAGGGTGCCTATATCTACTCTGTGTTTTTACCCAATGACAATAATGACTAAAATCATGGGCTATAAGAGTGTGTGTGGGCTTAAGACCTTTAAGGCCCTTAATGGGCATTAAACCCAATAATGATCTGTTGGCCAATAAAGTTTTTTTTTTTTTTTTTTGAAAGGTCAATAGGGTTAAGACAGACTCAAATCAGTTACAACCAAATAACCAGGACATTACAGGCATCGTGATAAATAACAAAGACAAGGTCGCTAGTACAACTTAATTCAGTAAAACCTAAACTATTCTGATAGGAAGCAAGTATGTTGGTAGTCCTGTTGGCCTCTCTAAAGACGTGGGTGAATGAAACTTCGTTGAATCTATTGAGCAAGTTCCTTATAACAAGGACCACATGAAGAACACTCCACGGGGGGTTCCACTTACTTTTCAGGACTTGGATAGCATGCAAGGAATCAAATTGGATCTGAATCTTAGAACATCGGTTAGAAGTTGCTAACTTGATCCCATGGAAAATGCCCCGGAGCTCATGGGAAATAACAGAGATAGGAGCTTCACATCTAATAATAGCCACAAAAACTTCTCCTTCACTGTTCCTAATGATTGCTCCAAACCTTATTCTACTCGTGGAATAGGAACTATCTGAGTTAATAGCCTAAATATCTCGATCTAGTTTAGGCTAAGTGCAAAATCTACTTGGCTTGTGGACAAAGCTAACCTGAAGGTCCCAAGCATGAGTGAAGACACGATTCAAATAAGAGTTTTCAATGTCTTCTAGTAAACCCTCGAAGTTGATCCAAATATCTTCAACAATCTTGCAAATAATCGACTCTGGATCTAGGCATTTATTTTGATAAATTCTATTGCAACGCTCTCTCCAAATGTGGTACATATAGGCACACACAACCACTTGCTTCACTTTTTGAATAATCGACTTCCCTTTGAAGTTTTCAACAGCCCATTCAATTTCTTCAGCCCAAGTACCGGAGACTCTTCGCACGAGGTACTTTTTGAGAATACTAGCCCAGACACACCTCGAAAAAGAGTAGCCCCGAAAGATATGATTTAAATCCTCATCTTGCAAGCTACACAAAATTAATTTGGACCTAACCCAAATTCCACAATTAGACACCTAGACATAGTCTATAATAATACAAAAGACACCACAAAATAAATTTGCACGACGTAATTTTGTACTTGAATATGTAGGATCCCAAATCGAGATGTCATTGAAATTTTCTTTATCAAAAGCAGCTCTTTTAGAAACTTCCAACCCTGTTGGAACAAATTCTTTAACGAATTTGTAAAATCTAGTTTTAATAGAGTTTGGAATTAAAATTTTGCAATTGAATGATATTTATGTGGATGATCTTCTCAAAAATAAGAAGGGGCCATAGATGAATTTATGATTCTGGCTCACTGTTCATATTAATTACCAAAACGTGAATGATAACGAATTCGAAGGTTGTTAAAGTGAGTATTTGGCAGGTTTGAAGTGACAATTTCACTTTAAACCACCTGCGAAATAGTCACTTCATTCTTAATTTACTTCTAACGAAAATGTTATTGTTCACGTTTTGGTAATTAAAGTGAAAAGTGACCGGAATCGTAAATAACTCATTTTCAGCTCACGAAATAGTAATTCACCCCTAATTTTAAAACAAGGTCTTAAGCATTATTATAAAGCCAACACCACTCCCCGATTCTTGATGCTGTTAATAGAGTCCCTTATTGTTTATTATTATTATTATATTTTAAAGTCATTGTTTTTATAATATTTTAAAAGATAATTTAAACAGTTTAAAAAAAAAATTCTAAAATATTTAAGTGGAGTTACTGAGGTATAACATTGTTACTATCTTAGTTCTTTTATCTCTATGAAATAAACGCCATTGTGAAAAATATAGTAATATTAAAAGTTAAAATTTAAGAGAAAATCAATTGAGATGATTTATTTATTTGCAATAAAGCCCGATTAATATGCAATTGGAAATGTTGTGCCCATTTAATATTTTAAAAGAATAAGAGAGAGATTTGAAAAAAAACTTATTTAATTTAACTGAGCCAAATTTAGTAAGTGACCGTGCGGAGCACCAACTAATAATCCCCTGATAAGTGACAAAATACTAACAACGAAAAAACAACACTTCAAGTTGAACTACGATTCTTCAACATAGAAACTTGATGAAAGTCATTAAATAAAAAAAATAAAAAAAAGAGTATATCTTTATATCTTCGAATATCTATTTTATTTTGTTCATATAATAAAATTAAACCAATTACTTTTGAAATTTAATTTAATTTATGTTATGATGCCAGAGCATGGTTTCAAAACTTGTCCGAGACCAAGACATATCGTTCGAGTCATCTCGATATCAGTCATGGACGAGATAGATGGGCAAGTCAATTTTTTGGAAGAGATTTATAATTTCATGTTCATTTTTTTATTATTTTTGAACGAGACGTCTCAAACATATCGAAAAACTCATCTGAGACGACTCAGTATCTAACATGGACAAGACGCAAAACCAAGTTTTACAATCATGTGCCAGAGTCTCATTTTTTTAAATCATTATCCAAATTGGGATATTTTTTATTTTTGAATTTTTTTTTTTTTTATCTTATCTAATTCTCCTATTCTTATGTGAAGGAAATTTATAGATGGAATTTTTTTTTGTTCCGGTCATGAAAATGTGGTTGGACCATTTTAGTTTTTAACCATTTGGGTCCTGTCATTGGCATTTATGACAAGCCACCCATTATTCGAGCCATAGATGCTACATGATGGCGATATTATTATTATTATTATTAGAAGAGTGGTGGTAGTACTAGATAACCAAAATATGAATTCCCATCACAAATGCTTTTATTTTGAAATTGGATTATAGTTGATATAGATGCTATAGTGACAAAGTCTCATTCTATACAATGTGATTTTGATTCAAATCCATATCATAATGGTGTGGTAACAATGTAACATCACGACCCCATCATGGCACTTTGGCATGAAATGTAAATAACAGGTAAAATTCTTTACCTTACCCCCATACTTGAATCTCGATGAAAATCTTTCTCCTATTATTGCAAGAAGTCTTAAGATTGGGGGGGGGGGGGGGGGTGTACCCTATCAAAGTTTCTTTGATGATTAAAGTTAACATGAAATCCTAGGGAATTGAAATAGAGAATGAGTTAAAAGTCTTTTACTTGGGTGATGGCCTCCCTATCTATTGATTATTGATTTTGAAGATTTTCTGCTATGATATTAATTTTGCTATATTTTTTCTGTGCTATTTCATTTGTAAGAGTGATTATTCCGCCAAAACTACCTTCAGCCGAGTGCTTTAAGTTAACCATGTGTCACTCTGGTCGAGTTCTCTCAAGGACTCAGAAGAGTTGACACGAGGAGTTTTCAGACCAATTCACTTGTTAGCTAAGACCATTATTATGCATGGGTAAGTAAACACATGTCTAACTTGATCTAACTCATTCTCGGGATTCTACGCACGAGAAAGTTTTTTTGTTGGTTCACGTCATTGAGTGTAATTATGAACTTAAACCATAGAGTTGGATTTAATTCTTGTCAACATTAAATTACTAATTTTATTAAAAAGAGGTTTAATTACCGAACAATAAAAGAGGGTATACTTTATTTTTATTTATTTATTTTGTAAGATTTAAGAATTGAGGTTCTTACTTTTGGGGGGTGGGGGGAAGCAAATAGAGTTACTAGACTCAACTCGGGTCAAATTTGGATCCTATTACGATAAGATAATGGGCCAAGTCAAATATCAGTTCCTCGTACAATATCAATTTAGTTTGGGTCGTTGGCCCATGATCCGATTTTCCAGATGTGAAATTAAAAGGGAATTTACCAAACTTAATTAGTCTAGAAGGCTATGGATGATTAGAACCGTTGGTTTTTATGATCATCAAAATGATAGTGAGCTGTCCACGGAATTTATTTTCCCATCGAAAATTTTTCCAAAATTAATTTGTATTTACTGATCAAATTAGGTGATTCGACTAAGATTTTTAATTAAAATAATATGAACAAGTAGTGTTAAACCCACCAAGTCAACTTGGTATGTATCTGATGTTATATCAGAGATTTATTTTTGGAAAAAAGTAAAATAATAATTTTAATTTCAAATATAATGGAAGGATGATGATTTTGATATTCAAAAAATTAAAATATTATTTATAATAAAAGCAAAATATTTCAAATCCCTAAGAGTTTAGAATATTTAAAAAATCTTATTCTACATACACAATGTGAAAAAAGTCCAAATTTTACAGCTCTGATCAATCAGATTTCGTAAAATTTGACAGAAAAAGGGGTCGAATTTTTCATTGTCAATTTTTTTTTTCAACAGATCAAAACTGTCAAATTAATAAAGGATGGGAGAAATTCGACAACTTTAAACCGTCAAATCTACGAATATCTAGAATTTTGACTGTCCTTGACTGTCAAAATTCAGTTTCTAAAATTCGTGGGCCTTGGCCCATCAATTTTTCTATCAAATTTTTTAGTTTTCACGTAGTGATCTTTTCTCATTTCATTGTATTAATCTACCAAAAAAATCTCCCAAAAGTCCTCATAAAAAGATTTATATTACTAACTTGCCTTGCTCCTAAAAAAAAATACATCCTAATAATCTCTTTACTAATTCTATTAAAAATACAAAAGGTTTTCCACCTAAAATTCTTTTGAAAATTAAATTAGCCGTATACTCTAAAACTCTTTTACCAAATATTACTTGGTACCAAAATTTCGTGATTGTAGAACAAAAATAGAAAAATAATGAACTAGATATGATCTCCTTCACGAGCTGAAAAATTCCTTGCTCTAAAGATGAGTCGTGATAATCAGACAACGCGTCCTAGAACATACGCCCCATCACAAAATTGTAGATCATTTGTCTCGGGATACATAAGAAAAAATTTCTATGTATCTTGAGATGAATGATCTACAGTTCTGTAACGAGGGCGTAGAGGGGAAGTATGTCAAAGGGGGCATCAGCAAATCATTATACTTTAAAGATTTAACCGCATCCAAGCACAAATTCAATTAGAATCGTGATAAATGCACGTGGTCTTGGTACGTGACTAACTTACCAAGGGCACAGAACCATAGATCGTTTTCATGAGGATACATAGGAAAAAGATGTGCGCTTATGTACCCTTACCACATCAGTCATGTATCAGACTGCGTGTATTCATCATTATTCTTTCAATTATCCAAAATCTCATAATGCTTTGGTAGCATCAACAGTCGGGACTACGGAATCAAAAATCACTTGCACATACCCATAGTGAGAGTCAAACTGCTCAAATCTAGGGACAGTTGATGCATGAGAGAATATGTCAATCGCCTATAATACTAATCTTTTACTAAATGTATTCCCTATGAAGCCTAATTGATGTACGATAATACATCCACAATTCCAAGGTAATGACACACTCTGTACTCAAATTACACGATAGTCTAAACTGATTTTCATAAAAAAAATATTAAATATTACATTAGAGTTGCCCTAGAGTGATTGTGCAAGACATTGCTGTCGACTTTGCGTTGATGTGGAGGTATGCACATAATAGTTTATGCTTCCACTCGTATCTCGAGGAAATGAAATGATGGATTGCCTGTGTTGGACAGACATTCAACGTCGAGTTGGACTGTCCAACCTTTGATTTTTAACTTATACCTCAAAGAAAACAAATATATGGTTATTTGTGCACTACCGCGTCAACTTAGTGTTGAACGTAGTGTCCAAGGCAGGTAAAGTAGCATGACTCCGAGGAAAAACACATATGATTTTGTCTTCCATTCACACTTCCACATCAGCTCCATGTCAAGCCCCGTGTGTTATGGGTATTCACTTTCTTAATTTGCATTTATTCTACACTTATTTATGGGTATTGTTTAAGTGCAATAACATCAGCTCCATGTCAAGCCCCGTGTGTTATGGGCATTTACTTTCTTAATTTGCATTTATTCTACCCTTATTTATGAGTATTGTTAAAGTGCAATAAATACACTTTGGAAATAAGCATATGAGGGTATTTTGGTAAAAAATAAAATTTGAACGTGTGCCATAAGGGCACATATTAGGAAGACCTCTTATTTATAAATAAATTTTTATGAATGAATAATGATTTTCAGGCGCCCCCTCTAACATATTTCCCTTGACATGGCATGAGCAAGAACCATAGATCTTTTTCCCTGGTATACACAACTGCACATATTTATGGGGATCTTGACATGCATGTGCAAGAACCATAGATCTTTTTTGCTTGGGACACACAACTGCACATTTATGGGGATGTAAAGTTGTGCATCCCAAGGAAAAAAAATTTGTGATTCTAATCCATGCCACAACAGGGAGTGTATGTTAGAGGGGGGCATAAAAAAATCACAACTCTTTATCATTTAGTAAATATCCATTCCTTGAGTTGCCCACTGATTGACCTCAGTTACAAGTATCTTTGTGACCATAGGGATCATGATTGTTCTGTTTTTATATTGAACTTGATTAGCAATCTTCTTCAACCCTCTCTCTCTCTCTCTCTCTTTCTTATGTTAATTTATTGAATCATGATTTTCTTACTCTCCCCCCCCCCCCTCCGACATACTTCCCATACTCTCCTGATGTGGCATGTCTTAGAACCATAGATTTTTTTTTTCTTCAAATACACAATTGCACATCTCCATAAATATATGCGATTGTGCATTTCGAGGAAATCTATAATTCTAGCACATGCCGCGTAAGGAGAGTATGTCGGAGGGGGAGTCAAAAAATCATTATTCTAATTTATTTGCATAATTTATTTCTTAAAACATTTTTGTTAGTGACCTTTTAACTTGCTTGCATTGACTTCTATGCAGAGTCACTACATAAGCCTCTTATCATTTATCCTAGAGTCTTTGGATATTAATAATTTTGACATTAGAAGAGTATGTCGGAAGGGGAGTCAAAAAATCATTATTCTAATTTATTTGCATAATTTATTTCTTAAAACATTTTTGTTAGTGACCTTTTAACTTGCTTGCATTGACTTCTATGCAGAGTCATTACCTAAGCCTCTTATCATTTATCCTAGAGTCTTTGGATATTAATAATTGTGACATTAGGATAATTAAGGAATCAAATCAAATTTTGGACCCCACAATATTACTCTCTATCTTTAGAATTGCCACATTATTTTTTGAAAAAATTATTTAAAGGATCTTAGTAGAGGGATTTTTTCTATATAGTTTCTTAATAGTCTAATTAATAAACTTTTCTTTTCCTTTCTTAACAGTCTATGGACCTAATCTCCCACATTTCTCATGATTGAATGTCCTAACCCTTCGAACTCATTATTTTTATCTCAAAAATTGGATTTTTGGCACCTTAATCAAGTTTCAGAGACTCCATTATGTTAGAAAAGGATTTAAGAAGGAAGAAGAAGTCATTTTCAAGGGTATTTTCAAATTTTATGAAGATGTATATAAAAACCTTGGATTTTTTCACTTTTTTTTTTCTTAATTTTTTGGATGAAAATCGATCAAGGATGATTCTTTTAGATTGAAATCATCTAAATAAGTCATTATCTCAAGTTTTTAGTCGATCTTTCAATAAAATTGGTGAACTCGATGATAACTAAAAAACCGTCGAATTCAACAAGAAATAAAAAGTGGTGAACTCAACAGTAAATAAAAAAGGGGTGAGTTCACCAATAATGAGTGACTATGAAGATGTATGTAAAAGCCATGAGTTTTTTCAATTTTTTTTCCCTTAGTGTTTTTGGATTAAAATCGATCAAGAATGATTCTTTTGGATTGAAATCATCTAAATAAGCCATTATCCAAGTTTTTAGTCAATCTTTCAATAAAAAGTGGTGAACTCGACAATTAATAAAAAACGTCGAATTCAACAATAAATAAAAAGTGGTGAACTCAATAGTAAATAAAAAAGCGGTGAGTTCGCCAATAACAAGGGACCATTAAGACATAAAAACTTTAAAAATTATTATAATAATTTATTTACATACTTTATAACTTAAAACATTTTTGTTAATGACCTTTTCCAAGCTTGCATTGACTACTGTGCTGAGTCACTATCTAAGCCTCTTATCATTTATCCTAGAGTATTTGGATATTAATAAGACTCGTGTTGGAGTGATACAAAAAGGATACAGGAGTGACACAATGACGTGGTGGCGTGCATATAACCATAGATGCTTTCCACGAGATACAAGTAAAAAGCATCTACGATTATGTGCGCGTCACCACGTCATTTGTATCATTCCAACATTAGTGTATTAATAATTGACTCTTATTTCAATTTGACATTAGGATAGGGAACCAAATCATATTTTGGACCCCACAATATTACTCTCTATCTTCATAATTGCCACATTATTTTTTGGGAAAATTATTTAAAGGACTTTTTCTAAATGAAGTCTCTGAAACTTGATTAAGATAGTAAAAATCTAATTTTTTTGGATGAAAACAATGGTTTCTTAATAGTCTATATAATAAATTTTTCTTAACAGTCTCTAGACCTTATCTCCCACATTTCTCACGGTTGAATGTCCTAACTTTTTAAACTCATTGTTTTCATCCAAGAATAGGATTTTTGGTATCTTAATCAAGTTTCAAAGACTCCACTCTATCATAAAAGGATTTAAGAAAGAAGGAGTTTTTTCAAGGTTTTTTTTTTTTTTTTTTCAATTTTTTTGAAGATGTATGTAAAAATCTTGGGTTTTTTCACTTTTTTTTCCCTTAGTTTTTTGGATGAAAATCGATTAAGAATGATTTTTTTAGGATTAAAATCATCTAAATAAGTCATTATCTCAAGTTTTTAGTCAATCTTTCAATAAAAAGTGGTGAACTCAACAATAAATAAAAAATGGTGAACTCAACAGTAAATAAAAAAAGCGGTGAGTTTACCAATAATAAGGGACTGTCGAGACATAAAAAGTTTAATAAATGTCTTATCAAGTTATCGTGTAAAACTTGTGTACTATTTAGAAATAAATCCCTTTTTTCTCTGTTAGGACACACCATTGATATAGTCGCACCAAAATCTCTCTCTCTCTCAACATTAATTTGCCATGGTTTAATGCGGTAGAGGCATTCAGTTGCAAGGAGAGGGAGGTCACAAATTCTAAAAGTATCAACAAACCCTAATCTTACTTATTATTAAAAAAAAAACAGGTCGTTTCTACATTGTGATGGACACTGTGTCCAACACTGAGTTGACAAGGCAGTGCACAAATGATCATATTTTTATTTTCTCGACATACAAATTAGTAAATTAACGATTCTCTATGCACTATCAGGTCAACTCAGTGTTAGGCAGTAAAGTATTTTCCTTTAAAAATCTCAATTTTTTTTTCTTTCTTATCCATTCCACTCATTTTGATCATTAGAGTACTTTTGATAGGTACCACCATCAACTTGGAGTTCAAAAATACTAAATTTTCTTAATAATGGTGACGATCAACGATATTGTGGAATGAAAACGATCAAATGGTCTGGCCCTTGGGTAATCAATCTACCACAACAAAGTCTCTTAATTAATCAAGAAAATATTTACAATATATTTTGATGTTGAATTTTTTTAACGATGGATGATCGATAAATTCATCCATAAAAGAAAAATATTGAGGAGTACACATCAAGAGGTCCACTAAGTCGATGTCTTGGATAGCAACATTTAACGTAATATGATGCGAAGTGAAGTGTGAACCTATTAAAAGTGCGGTGGAATCTTCATAGTTAGAAAGTCTTCGTCTTCATAGGTTGCTTAAACGTATGGGAAAATCCTGGGGGACTTTTTTTTTTTTATAACTACGTTGATGTGATAGCCATAGACTCGTTTCCTCGAGATACGACAAAAGCATCTACAGCTATGTACGCACATCCACGTCAGAAATGTGAGTCTCGCAGTAAATACAATTGTCACGCCAGCATTACTCATCGGCATAGTAACTAAAAAGGTAGTCTGTACAGCTGGAACACAGGGTGTATCCCGTGGAGATTCGAAACGAAGATATTCGGGATTTGGAATCTCCCCCTTCGATGAAGGAATCCTCCTTCATGCTTTTCTTCCATGAATCACTCGTGACTATTTTCAAAAGGACAAACAAGTCCTTCTTGACATTGCAAAGTGAAATCAAAGTAATCCTTCATGTTTAAAGTCAACCTCTACACATGCTGGTCAACAAAACGGTGGACCCACCAAGCTCCCCATGTGATCCCTGGCGATCGCGTGGTCAACAATTTAGAAATTTGACAAATATGATATCGATTTTTTTTATATGTATGGATTTGATTAAAACAGCCATGCAATTTAATTATTTTGGAAGAAAAAAAACACAAGACTTTTGACTTTAGGTGTTCGATCACAATTAATAATTCGATGAATTATTTATGAATTTGTTAAATTATACAATGATCAAAAAAAATTAATTTGTACAAAAATAATGATTTATACCCATCAGGGTGTGATGTAGTGATAAGAGCTTGAGGCCCCAATGGGGCGTGCATTCAAATCCTAGCAGCCCCACTTCTTGACTTAAAAGGTGGGTGGTTGTGTGGATCACCAACATCTAACCTAGTAGATTTAGTCTTGACGGACATTGTCTATGAGCTTATGGATTAGATTTCAAATTAGATATAACACTTGGGCCCTCAACTACCGGGAGGGTCAATGAGTCAATTTTGAGTTTAGTTTCAAAATAAATGGAATCGGAATTATCCAAAATCACGGGTACCTATCGATTCCATTTTTCAAGAATTAAATGAGAAAAAAGTATTTCAAATCATTGTAAAAAAAAAAAAAAATCCTTTAAAAAAATTAATAACTTAATTATTATTTGTTATATGATAAAAATTAATGATTTTTTTCGAGAATAAAAATTTATCTTATATAAAAATAATAAAGTTTTAGAAGAGTAATTCATTTTAAGCTCTAATTAGATAATTTATATGAAAAATTGAAGAATTTTATATAATATGCATTTATTTTAAAATAAAAAAATACCTTAAATCATCTATAGTATGAAAATAAATGACAAAATAAATCGATTCCGAGTACTAATTGGATAGAACTTAACGGTTTCGATTCCTATCAGCTCGATTTCATTTTATACCCGACTCTAATTAATTCCAATAACAAAAGATCCGGAACCAGGGTTTTTTATTCTAATTTCAGTTCGATTTTGGTTAAATGGGTATTCATTGACATTGCCAAACGACGTACCACTGTATGAAAAAAAAAAAAAGATTTATTATTTATATAAAGAAAGTTTTTATTTCCACACCAACTTTTACTAATGACATCCAATTGTGTGCATTTCTTTGGTGATTTACAAAGAAATTAACGTGGTATTAGCAAAAGTTGATGTGGCAATAGCAATTCTCTCGTATGTATTATTCATGATTTATTTAAATTTAAGATTGAGTAAAATAACAACAATAACAATAATAATACGGAAATTAATAAATGATTCATATTGTGTTATCTCAGACCCACATGTTATCATCTATCCTTGATTCTTCAAGGATTCACCACATATATAACGATTGTTCGTCAAGGCTGTGGACCGGTGACTCAAAGGCTTCACTGTAAAGAATCATTGGCTGTCAAGGATGTCGACTAATAGAGCAATTTCTTCTCCATCAATCTCAATCATAAGTGTTGGATTCACAACTATTAGTCAAGATAATGGACCCTATAATAATAAATAGGCAGTATTGATTTTTAAGATAGTTTATAAGCCTTCAATTATTCTCTTGAGGACTAGTATTGTTAAAATATTCCATATATATCTTGAAAACTGCATTCGAAAAAACAAAAAACAAAAATGATAAATGGATTGACACCAAATATTTAAATTATATGATTGTATAAGGATGAATTCAAAGATGAATACTGTAATGGTGACTTGATAAACAAAATACAAAAAAAAAAAAAATCCTCAATACATGGATGACAATCGATATCAGTTTAATTACTTGACTAGCAAATTTAATATATTTATATTCTTTTTTTTTTCTAACTAAATAAAATTTCAAATAAAAAAAAGTTTATGCATGCATTATAAAAGAGTGTTGAACTTGAATCATTCGAAGTTTTTGTTGAATAACATTAATGCACTCACTTATCAGGGGTTGAGACAGTAAGATTGATTAGGTTTGCTCCTTAGGTCATGTCTTCGAATCTTTGTATGCTCCTATGCCAAAAATGTGGATATTTAATGTTGTACATGTGCCGGATGGGATGATATGTAGGGCCCAACAAAGCGAGAAAAAAAAAAAAAAACATTAATACACTCACTAAGAATCTTATATTTTTTATGGTGTAAAATTTTCAACTTCTCCATTAATTCTCCAAATAAGAATATAAAAGAATCAATGGAAGTGCTGTTGTGCTGACAGTCCAGTAACCATTTGACATTAGTAACAAGAGAGAAAATTTCTCTTTTGTTGAAAATGAAAATTTCCTTGTTGGATCTCATTATGGCATTAAAAAACATGATGTGATACCATAGGGTTGTAGAGGATGGAATTCTACAAACTTAGAAAGAAAAAAAAAAAACCTTTATTTGTCACTGTTGAATTTGAAGTTTGAGTACATGGTACCCATCCATTTTCAATTCCATAAATCAAGCTCGAAAAATAATTTTTTTTTTAAATATGACTTTTTTTCATAAAATCCTGAAGGTTGATGTCATTTGCATCACATATAAAACGGCTATTGGGCTGCGAGCAATAAATCATTATTTCATCAAAATAAGCCCTTCACAATAGGAAAGTTGGGATTGGACTCCATTAACGAATGATAATAGGCCCTTCAATGGTTAGTGATGGGATACATTTGCCTTTTCTGTAATTGATCTGATTAAATATGTACAAGGAATTAAGGGAATCAAGCTTCTTTTTAACACATTTACCACTAGCGTACGTTAGTGTAAGTGTGTACCGTACGCCCGTGGTTAATGGTTAACCATACAATGAATCTCTCTGCCTATATGATCACATACAGCCCACACCAATTCAACCATTAATTATACATCAAAAAGCAAAAAATAGGTAACGCAGTTTGCCAAAATTACCCCCAACCAGTTTTTTTTATTTTATTTATTTATTTAAGAAAAATGCTGGAATCATACAAGATATTTACTACGATAGTTCAGCTAATTGGATATTTAATGTTGTACATGTGCCGGATGGGATGATATGTAGGGTCCATCAAAGTAAGAAAAAAAAAAAAAATTACTGCACTCACTAAGAATCTTATATTTTTAGTCTGACGTGCATAATTCAGCTAATTGGATAGTTCTTTGAAAATAAAAGTCGTGCTGGAGCAACATTGAAATTGACATCATTTAATACATTGGTGTGCATAGAATTATAAATGCTTCTCGCTCGTATCTTGATGAAAGGTATCTATAGTTATATAGACACATCCACATCAACAATGTCTTAAACGATATTAATTTCAGGTTGCATGAATTAAAAGAGAAAAAAATGGTACGAAGGGTTACTTCAATTTATTAGTAGTACCCATAACGATAGCAATAAATAAATAACAAAACCTATGGCCCTTTTGATAAAATTCTTGACCATTTTTGTAAAAGGAGGAGATACTCTCTCTCTCGTGATGGAAACTATCGAAATAGAGTCTCCAAAGCACCAATTTACAGAGGAGATCGATGAAGACGAATTATCCCCAATTGAAGAAGTTCGCCTAACAGTGACGAACACAGACGATCCATCTCTACCCGTATGGACCTTTCGGATGTGGTTTCTGGGTCTATTATCTTGTGGATTGCTCTCTTTCTTGAACCAATTCTTCGCTTACAGAACAGAGCCTCTCATCATAACCCAGATCTTACCAATCGGTCACTTCATGGCCCGAGTACTCCCTAAGACCCAGTTCAACATTCCCGGGTTCGGATCGAAGTTATTCTCTCTGAATCCGGGTCCGTTTAACATGAAGGAACATGTTCTCATCTCTATATTTGCTAATGCTGGAAGCGCTTTTGGGAGCGGATCTGCTTATGCAGTTGGAATCTTTAACATTATTAAGGCCTTTTATCACAGAAATATCTCCTTCTTTGCTGGTTGGATTCTTATCGTCACAACTCAGGTTTTTTTTTTCTTTCTCTTCCTCTATTTTTCTGGTTTTTTGCTAAAATGCACCGTTTAACAATGGTGGATGCTAATCTGCGCATGTGGAGCAGGTTTTAGGATATGGTTGGGCTGGGCTTTTGAGGAAATACGTGGTGGAGCCGGCGCATATGTGGTGGCCCAATACTCTCGTACATGTGTCTCTGTTCAGGTATACGAAATCTTTGATAAACATGAATTTGTTATACTCTTTATTACAGCAAGCTTGATGTCGTCTCCCTGAAAGTGCATCGTAGTTTTCTCGTTTGGGCCCAACAATTCCATGAATAGAAAGATTATCTCTTGATGGGCCTACCCTTCATGAAAATAAAAAAGAAAACAAAGTGTAATGATTTTCGACGTTCCCATGACAGAACCGTAAGATCATTTGCATCGGGATACGTATGTTTTGTATCGCTAGGCAACTGATCTACGATTGTGTGATGGGGACGTGTGTCAGAGGTGGGCGTCCTATTATCAGACTCAAAAAGATTATTAGAACTTTTTGATCAATTTGGAGGGTTAGGGCGTATTCGGATTGAAGCTCTTTTGTTTGTTTTGAGGCCTGAACGTCCGTATAGTTTGTTTAGATTAAGACTACTATTGCCACGTTAACTTTTTTTTTTTTTATACTAACGCTACGTCAGTCGGATCAATTCTTTACTTATTTACATAAAAATTGGTGGGTCATTAGTAAAAATTGGTGTGTTGATATCAACGTGAAAACAGGACTCCTTATTAAATATAATTTAATATGATAAATATGTGTTCTAAAAAAACCTCTAACATTAGATGATGAAGAACGTTGAGATGGGAGAATAACAATATTTTTTAAACTAAAACTCTTTTATCTTTTAAAACATATCTAATAGTTATTGAAAAGTCATGTTTCTAAGAATCTATCTATACAAATCTTGAATATTAATAATAGAAAAGAGAGTTGCTATCGTCACACCACCTTTTGATAATGTCACCCCCAATTATGTGTAATTTTTTTTTGATGATTAATATAGGAACTGGTGTAACATTAGTAAAGTTGATGTGGCACTAGTAACTGTCGAAAAAAAAAAAAAAAAGTTATTCATCATTTGTTTTATATTAAGTGTGAATATTAATGGTATCATATATTCGTATTCGTTGATTGTTTGGGGGGAAAAAAATAAAATCAAGAGATCGAATTTAGTAGAGGGTTTAGCTGGCAGAGTGGATAGAATATACCACTTTTTAATGCCCACTTCTTAGGTTCACGCACGTTGGAACATTCTAGATTGCCGCCGACCTTTTAGAATCTCCCACCTCATTTTCAAAAACAATGGCCCGAAAGAATTGACTTTGGACTCAACTTTTAGTGGCTTTAATGACTTTGGACTTGGACCAATCGCTGTTCTAGTTAACACACACACACACATCATTCTCACACTCACTGCATTTTGGTGTATATTAGATATATCTCCCTTGACCATGGTTTTCAATGAGTGACTAACAAAAATGATGAGAATACCCTCATCCTCACTCAAGGATACAGTCATCATCGCCAAAACCTTATCTAAAAATTTTGGGTTAACTAAATGAATCTTACTCCTCCTTTCCATGTTTAAAATTATTTAGATATTAAGATTTTATTTTCTTCCAAATTTCAAATGGAAGTGTTCGACGACTTGATTTTCAAACCTAATACTCGTCTCATCTTGGCAACCACACCGATCAAATTGATTTGTCTCCAACGAGAAACCCTAAAACAAGTTTAAATATTTAAAATAACTATTATTATTATTATTTTTATTTTTATTTTAACGTGCATTAGTAGATGCTCATGCACAAAATCTTGTTTTACATAGATCACAAACATTTAAATTACTTTTCATATTTTGGACAAATAAATGTGATGAACAATTTACATTGACTACGTTGACCAGTTGCCTCCAAAACCAAGATGATTCACCTGAGTCGTCTTAGTCTCGATGAGTTATAAAACCATTTTCAATACTCCCCACTCTAACACACTTCATATAATTAAAGTTGATCCTAATTTTCACAATGAAGTATTGATTGTAGTGTTGGTGAATTCTGATTTTATTTTTTCAGGGTCCTACATGAGAAAGACGAGCAACGCGTGTCAAGAGCTAAATTCTTCCTGATTGCAATGGTCTGTAGCTTTGTTTGGTACCTGGTCCCGGGTTATCTTTTCCCGACTCTATCAAACATCTCATGGGTCTGCTGGTTATTCTCCAAGTCGGTCACAGCACAGCAGCTCGGATCGGGTATGAGAGGCCTAGGGGTTGGAGCATTCACTCTCGATTGGACTGCTGTAGCTTCCTTCTTGTTCAGCCCCCTCATTTACCCTTTCTTTGCCATCATGAACGTCTTCTTCGGTTATGCCTTAATCATCTATGTCGCCATCCCCATAGCATACTGGGGGATAAACTTGTACAATGCCAAGACATTCCCAATCTTTTCTTCACATTTGTTCACAGACCAAGGACAGATGTATAACATAACTGCCATTGTGAATAACAAGTTTGAGATAGATATGCAGCAATATGAAGCGCAAGGGAGGATCAATTTGAGTATGTTCTTTGCTTTGACATATGGATTTGGTTTTGCCACCATTGCGTCCACCCTTACCCATGTTGGTTTTTTTTATGGAAGGTAATATATCCTAATTATATTGTCGATAGATCTAGAATTGTCATTAATTTGGACAGATTTCAAATTGGAAAGGTCCCTTATGCATCTATTTATTTAGTAAAGCTTTGAAATTGTTTAGATCATTAACAATAATATTTGGTGTTCAACTAAATGCTCAGCTAGATCTGTGAGCGATTCCGTGAATCATATAAGGGAAAGGTGGACATACACACAAGATTGATGAGGAAATACAAGGACATACCTAACTGGTGGTTCTACCTTCTGCTTGTCGTGACTGTCGTGATCTCTCTTTTACTGTGCACTGTCTTGAAGGATCAGGTTCAGATGCCATGGTGGGGGCTCCTATTTTCTTGCGTCCTTGCTTTCGTGTTCACGCTCCCCATCAGTATTATAACTGCCACAACAAATCAGGTAACATAGTTGAACTATAATCCTCTCCAATCTTGAATAAAGTAATGTAACCAGTTGCGCATAACACATTAAATTTTTTATTTACTAAAAATGCATTATTATGGCGTTGATGTTCTAATGTTTTTTCTTACAGACACCGGAGCTGAACATCATTACTGAGTATGTAATGGGCATTATATATCCAGGAAAACCAATAGCTAATGTCTGTTTCAAAACCTACGGTTATATGAGCATGGCTCAGGCTGTCTCCTTTCTCAATGATTTCAAGCTTGGCCATTACATGAAGATCCCACCAAGATCAATGTTCTTAGTTCAGGTATTTATTCTTCTATTTAGCTATAAAAACTTTGCAACTAATGTTACAAGAGCAGAACATATAAGAATAATAACATCTAACAAAATATTTGTAATTTTCTACATTTTCCTAAACACTTTTAATGATTGATGATTTTCTTCTTTTGCTTTCTACTCTGTTATTCGTAGTTCATTGGAACCATCGTTGCTGGTACAATCAACCTTGGGGTGGCATGGTGGCTACTGAACTCTATCGAGAATATATGCCAGGATGACCTCCTCCCAGTCAATAGTCCTTGGACGTGCCCAGGTGATCGTGTCTTCTTCGATGCATCTGTCATTTGGGGTCTGGTTGGACCCAAACGGATCTTTGGGTCTCTTGGAAACTATGCAGCCCTTAACTGGTTCTTCGTTGGAGGTGCATTGGGGCCGGTTTTGGTTTGGCTTCTGCACAAGGCTTTCCCCAAGCAATCTTGGATCCCCCTGGTTAACCTTCCAGTCCTTTTGGGTGCAACAGCAGTGATGCCTCCAGCTACAACTGTGAACTATAATTCCTGAATTTTGGTCGGAACGATTTTCAACTTTTTCGTCCTCCGGTATCGCAAACATTGGTGGCAGAGGTACAATTATGTTCTTTCTGCAGCTCTGGATGCTGGAGTGGCATTCATGGCGGTGCTTTTATACTTCTCGCTGAACATGGAGGGGAAGAGCTTGACATGGTGGGGTACGGGAGGTGAGCACTGCGAGTTGGCTCATTGTCCGACAGCCAAGGGTGTAGTGGCTGATGGGTGTCCTGTTTATTGATTCTCATTTTCCTCAAAAGGATCGTATATAGTTTCCCTTTCAAAAAAATGTCTCTTTTAAGTTCTAGTAGGCAAGCAGGTTAGTGTTCCGCGATCAGTAAAGGTGGGTTCTACTTCTTATCCAAGGTATAACATTTACAAACTTCACCAACTAAGCAAGCCTCAATAATGTTGGATTTGCTATTGAACTGTAAAGGTCGAGGCTGGTTCCCTGATGTTTATGGTGTAAATCATTTGGAATAGATTGAAGATTTGCTTGATAGTGCACATTTCTGTTTGATGTCTCTTTTCCATTATATGTAGAAATTGGCATATGAAGTTGTCTTTTGCTACGATTTTGGTGTGAGAAGTCAGTATCTGATTCACTCACCCCCAAACAAATTGTTGGAAGAGATTTTGCCCAAAGTGGCAATAAAATCTGGAACTTGTACGAAAAAATAGCTAGCAAAATGAATCAAAAAAGGAAAGTAACAAATCATTGCCCTTTCATGAGCAACTATCAAGAGCTCTCACTATGTAAAATCGGCAAATTATGCAAAACCAGATCCTTGGTACCTCTGAACACTTGAGCTCAACTCAGAACCTTCACCCGAACCCCTATTGAAGAGCCTCTAATTTACTAGAGATATCAGGCCTCTTCACCTTAAATCTTATGATCCCTCTCAAACTTAAGTACTGGAAGTCCAACTTTCTAACCAATCCTTGAACCTTTATTCACCAGAGACCTGGTTTGGAGACTTTACGACATTGGTTCATCCAACTGAAGTGTATTCGGAGTAGGGATCCCGATGCTGACTTAACAAAATCAAACTCTTGGGTTTAAACCCATAGGTCCATTGGTTTGACACATTGCAAAGCATCTTTGTTGTCATGGATTCGAGTACAGCTTACCCATTAAAAAAACCTCACACTTGAGAAAACTATAAATTATGATTATGGGTGGGTTCTAGCCTGGTGAACTTGTAGCCATAAAAACCTAATAGAAATCAAATGCCTTTTCAACAATAGCACTGTCTAACATCTATACTTGTTTATATGACCTTGCCAAACATTTATATGGGCATAATTAAACCTCCTTATAACTTATCGGTCTTTGGAGCCATCTCCCATCTAAATCCTTTCACCCTCACACCCTTCTTAAGTTATGAATCCATCGGATACATGAGCATACAAGGTGTGGCATTGCCATCACTATCAAGTATTCAACCATGATGAGATGTAGAATCACAACTAGCTACCAAGTCTAAATTTTCTCAGAAAGCTCAAGTATGTTTCTGGTAGATTGGCTTCATATTTGGGTCTTACAATTCCTCTGCACCCAACAGAATTTGAATTATTTTGCACAGTTTGCTCCATTCTTCTCCTCCAACTCATATTTTGAGATATTTTGCATTCGACCCTTTGCAACCATATAGAAAAAATTGAACCTTGTGGTTTTCACGATTCACTCGTAATTTGACATCACTTGTGAGAACAAATTGCCCAAGTAGCAGAAAAATACTAGGAACCCATTACAAATAATAGGTTGCAATATAGAGAAACAGGAAAAAAAGAGAGAGCAACAAATCAAATAAAGACACAATGTACATGGTCCACTGCTAAGGTCTACATCCATGGGTACAGACAATCAAGAACATTTATTACATATAATGAGTAATTTAGAAAACAATTTTTCAAGTCCTCTAAACACACTCTACTTACAACCTCCAATTGATCCCTAATTGAAAACCCTAACTTCCTTGGGGACTTGCCCTTCCTTGAGAAGTCCTGGATCTCCCTCCCGTAACAAGTTTTAGGATTCCCCCTAAGAATTAATTATGGACCCTCATCATTCTTCTGGCTGACAAATGCCTCAAGATGAGATTTCAAACCTTGATTAACTTTATCAATTCCCTGCTAATATAGAAGCAGAAATAATTTTTTTAAAAAAACAAGAAAATTTGAACAAAAGGTCATTGCTATCGTGATCATACATCAGCGAACACGCACATTAACCACAGATGACGAAAAAAGATAACTCAAGGTTTTTATTTCTTCTTTTTTTCAGAGACAATATGAACACAAGTGCAAGACACACATCTGACATACATGTCAAAAATAACAGTTGCTTGGAAATGCTAGTTTGCATTGGAGATAAGAAATATAATGAAAATTAAACATGCAACCATTAGGTGTAGTGAGGAGCTTCAGTCTATCCATCTGGAAAGTGCTTCAGAACTTCTTAAACGTATCACTAGATCTCCAATTTCTGTTTGCATAGTATGCACACATGAAATAACTTCTTCAATCTAAGGGGCACTCTTGAAGCAAGCAAGTTTAACTTCAATCAGCCAAAGTTTGAAAATGTAACAAATGCTTATCAAATCCAAGAAAGTCATCTAAAGGATACGGCTTCAAACCTTAAAAATTTGTCATGAATTCGCTGAAATCCATTGGTTGTACTCGTCCATCCTTATTATAAAGGAGCTAGAACCTGAGGATCCTCCTCCACCATATGCCTTCATGTTTAAAGAGGTAAAGGAAACTATGATTCAGACATTCAGTATTGCAAAATATTCAACTGAAGACAAATGGGGGGAAAAAAGAAAGAAAGAAAAAAGAGGCAAAAGCTTGCCGCACAATGATGCATACCTTAGCAACTTCAGAGGTGTCAGTATTGCTCTTTCAATAAAAAGTAGTGAACTCAACAATAAATAAAAAATGGTGAACTCAACAGTAAATAAAAAAAGCGGTGAGTTTACCAATAATGAAGGACTGTCGAGACATAAAAAGTTTAATAAATGTCTTATCAAGTTACCGTGTAAAACTTGTGTACTATTTAGAAATAAATCCCTTTTTTCTCTCTTAAGACACACCATTGATATAGTCGCACCAAAATCTCTCTCTCTCTCAACATTAATTTGCCATGGTTTAATGTGGTAGAGGCATTGAGTTGCAAGGAGAGGGAGGTCACAAATTCTAAAAGTATCGACAAACCCTAATATTACTTGTTATTAAAAAAAACAAGTCGTTTCTACATTGTGATGTACACTGTGTCCAACACTGATTTGACAAGGCAGTGCACAAATGATCATATATTTATTTTCTTGACATACAAATTAGTAAATTAACGGTTCTCTATGCACTATCAGGTCAACTCAGTGTTAGGCAGTAAAGTATTTTCCTTTAAAAATCTCAATTTTTTTTTCTTTCTTATTCATTCCACTCTATTTCTTTCTCCCTCTCCCTGTCTTTTTCAGAAATTTTTTTGAAGTGGGCAGCCCACTTCTGCTTCAAAATTTTGGTAGAACTCTTGCTAGGGTTTACACATGGTCAGACCTAGCTCAATTTTGGTTGAATGAATTTTTTTTTAATAGACAAGTGCGTTTGAACATGCGGCCAACCAATTTCTTAAAAAGATAGACATAATATTTGACTCTGGTGATATTTGTTTTGTGTCTAGATCATGTCTTAGTCTCATTGCCCATAATGGCAGAAAGAGACTTATTTTGGAAGTTTATTAGCTACAGCACCTTACATTATTGTGCTATCGACAAATTTGACCCCTAAATCTAAGGTGTGCCAAACCCTTGTCTGTTGTCTTAAGGACTGTTCATTTCTTTGACCTTGCTTTGCTAGTAGGGCTGTAAATGGATTGGTTCCGGATCAGAACAGGTTAGTTTGGGGTCATTTGTTAAAAATCGGATCTCAATATTCGGATTCAAATATGATCCAATAATAATTGGATCAAATCAAATCCATTTTGATATAAAAAAGATTTATACATAATATAATTTCTCACATATTTTGATCAGGACATGGTTGATCTAGAGCTGATCTGATAAGTTGTCATATCGGACCAACTCTTCAAACTTGATCCACAATTATCAGATCAAGTGGATTTTGAGTGTCAACTGATTGACAACCCCTTGCTAGGTTGGTGATCGCTGAAACAAATTTCTCAAAAAAAAAAACACAAAAAAAGAGAAAATAATGGTAATGCGCCAAACATACTAAACTCAGAGGGGTTGGCTCAATGGCAATTTCAAATTCAATAAGCGTTATGAGTCCATAGGTTGTGTTTTTTGATACCTTGTGTGAGCAGTGGCTCCTCAAGGCCTCTTGTGAGAGTGGTGTACCCTCACTTACCTAATAATGCGTGTGACGTGCGGACATTGCACATATTGTCCAAGGTAGCGACCCATATGTCTTTGTCCAAGCTCTGGCTCACCCGGTCTTACTAGTCGAACGTAAGTTTGGATACCCCCGTTAACAAAAAATAAAATAAATTAAAATGCACTTATATGTAGAATGGTAAAGAAGATAAAATAATTTCTCATTCCAAACAAGCCCTTAGAATTCTTAGAAAGCAATGGATAAGCAAGCAACCGTCATGCTGACCAAATGGTCCTTATTCCTTTTTCATTTCTCACATGCATCTCATATACTTTATGTAAAGTGATTATTTATTTATTTTGTTGTGACGGCTCCTTTTGAATTTTCTATTCCACTAAGCGCACCCATCTGTCAAATTCTCATCAATAAATCCGGAACTATGTACGGTTGCAATTACTAATAATTCCTCTCATAGTTTTGTCTAAAAGACACAAATTAAATTAAATTAAATTTATTGAAAAATAAATCAGGAAAAACTTTTACATAAGAATCAGAAACTCAAAAAACATTTTTTTTTCTTGAGTAATTAATTGTTTCTTAAAATCAATTTTCTAAAATCATACATACCCTTAGAAAAGAGTAGTTTTTCTTAGGTAGATTTGGACACTACATAATTTATTGTCTAATTTGATCATCACAGTAGTTTTGATAGGTACCACCATCAACTTGGAATTCAAAAATACTAAATTTTCTTAATAATGGTGGCGATCAATGATAAAATACCCAATCGTAATAAAATATTATTATAAATCAATATCTAAAGACCTTGATCATTTGATGATTCTCAATAGAGTTGTGATACTTTGACATACACTCTCATCACAGAACCATAGATCATTTGTCTCGGGATACATATTGGGCCGTATGTCAAGGAGGGGGTGTCAGAAAATCAATATTTTTCTCAATATTCATGTATTGTGGAATGAAAACAATCAAATGGTCTGGTCCTTGGGTAATCAATCTACCACGACAAAGTCACTTAATTAATCAAGAAAATATTTACAATATATTTAGTTGTTGAATTTTTTTAACGACGGATGATTGATAAATTCATCCATAAAAGAAAAATATTGAGGAGTACACATCAAGAATTTGCAGCATCAAGAGGTCCACCAAGTCGATGTCTTGGATAGCAACATTTAACGTGATATGATGCGAAGTGATGAAGTGTGAACCTATTAAAGGTGCGGTGGAATCTTCATAGATAGAAAGTCTTCGTCTTCATAGGTTGCTTAAACGTATGGGAAAATCCTGGGGGACTTTTTTTTATTTTAACTACGTTGATGTGATAGCCATAGACTCATTTCCTCGAGATACGATTAAAAACATCTACGGTTATGTACGCACCTCCACGTCAGAAATGTGAGTCTCGCAGTAAATACAATTGTCACACCAGCATTACTCATCAGTATAGTAACTAAAAAGGCAGTCTGTACAGCTGGAACACAGGGTGAATCCCGTGGAGATTCGAATCGAAGATTTTCAGGTTTTGGAATCTCCCCCTTCGATGAAGGAATCCTCCTTCATACTTTTCTTCCATGAATCACTCCAGACTATTTTCGAAAGGACAAACAAGTCTTTCTTGACATTGCAAAGTGAAATCAAAGTAATCCTACATGTTTAAAGTCAACCTCTACACATGCTAGTCAACAAAACGGTGGACCCACCAAGCTCACCATGTAATCCCTGGCGATCGCGTGGTCAACAATTTAGAAATTTGACAAATATGATATCGATTTTTTTTATATGTATGGATTTGATTAAAACAGCCATGCAATTTAATTATTTTGGAAGAAAAAAAACACAAGACTTTTGACTTTAGGAGTTCGATCACAATTAATAATTCGATGAATTATTTATGAATTTGTTAAATTATACAAGGACTAAAAAAATTAATTTGTACAAAAATAATGATTTATACCCATCAAGGTGTGACATAGTGATAAGAGCTTGAGACCCCCAATGAGACGTACGTTCAAATCCTAGCAGCCCCACTTCTTGACTTAAAAGGTGGGTGGTTGTGTGAATCACCTAAATCTAACCCAGTAGATTTAGTCTTGATGGACATGGCCTATGAGCTTATGTATAAGATTTCAGATAAGATACAACGCTTGGGCCCTCAATTAACGAGGTCGGGGGGGGGGGGGGGGGGGGGTCAATGAGTCAATTTCGAGTTTAGTTTAAAAAAAAATGGAATCGGAATTGTCAAAAATCAGGGGTACCCATCGGTTCCATTTTTCAAGAATTAAATGAGAAAAAAGTATTTCAAATCATTGTAAAAAAAAAAAAAATTTCCTTTAAAAAAAATAATAACTTAATTATTATTTGTTATACGATAAAAATTAATGATATTTTTCAAGAATAAAAATTTATCTTATATAAAAATAATAAAGTTTTAGAAGAGTAATTCATTTTAAGCTCTAATTAGATAATTTATATGAAAATTGAAGAATTTTATATAATATGCATTTATTTTAAAATAAAAAAATACCTTAAATCATCTATAGTATGAAAATAAATGACAAAATAAATCGATTCCGAGTATTAATTGGATAAAACCTAATGATTTCGATTCCTATCAGCTCGATTCCATTTTATACCCGACTCTAATTGATTCCAATAACAAAAGATCCGAAACCAGGGTTTTTTATTCTAATTTTAGTTCGATTTTGGTTAAATGAGTATTCATTGACACTGCCAACAAGGTACCACTGTATTAAAATATATATATATATATATATATAAAGAAAGTTTTTATTTCCACACCAACTTTTACTAATGACATCCAATTGTGTGCATTTTTTTAGTGATTTACAAAGAAATTAACGTGGTATTAGCAAAAGTTGATGTAACAATAGCAATTCTCTCATATATATTATTCATGATTTATTTAAATTTAAGATTGAGTAAAACAACAACAATAACAATAGGGAGATTAGTAAATGATTCATATTGTGTTATCCCAAGCCCACATATTCATCTATCCTTTATTCTTCAAGGATCCAGTAGAATAATTTTGTATCCGCTCTATTGTTTACTTTGTTTCTTTCACGCGAGACTCAAAGGCTTCACTGTAAAAAATCATTGGCTGTCAAGGATGTCGACTAATAGAGCAATTTCTTCTCCACCAATCTCAATCATAAGTGTTGGATTCACAACTATTAATCAAGATAATGGACCCTATAATAATAAATAGGCAGTATTGATTTTTAAGATAGTTTACAAGGCTTCAATTATTCTCTTGAGGACTAGTATTGTTAAAATATTCCATATATATCTTGAAAAGCGCATTCAAAAATACCAAAAACAAAAATGATAAATGGATTGACACTAGATATTTAAATTACATAATTGTATAAGGATGAATTCAAAGATGAATATTGTAACGGTGACTTGATAAACAAAATAAAAAAAAAATCCTCAATACATGGATGACAATCGATATCAGTTTAATTACTTGACTAGCAAATTTAATATATTTATATATATATATATATATATATATATATATATATATATATATATATATATATATATATATATATATATATATATATATTTTAACTAAATAAAATTTCAAACAAAAAAAAGTTTATGCATACATTATAAAAGAGTGTTGAACTCGAATCATTCGAAGTTTTTGTTGAATAACATTAACGCACTCACTCATCAGGGGTTAGTTGAGATGGCAAGATTGACTAGGTTTGCTCCTTAGGTTATGTCTTCGAATCTCTGTATGCCTCTATGCCAAAAATGTGGATATTTAATATTGTACATGTGCCGGATGGGATGATATGTAGGGCCCATCAAAGCGAGAAAAAAAAAAAAAAAACATTAATGCACTCACTAAGAATCTTATATTTTTTTATGGTGTAAAATTTTCAACTTCTCCATTAATTCTCCAAATAAGAATATAAAAGAATCAATGGAAGTGTTGTTGTGCTCACAGTCCAATAACCATTTGACATTAGTAACAAGAGAGAAAATTAATCTTTTGTCGAAAATGAAAATTTCCTTGTTGGATCTCATTATGGCATTAAAAAGCATGATGTGATACCATAGGGTTGTAGAGGATGGAATTCTACAAACTTAAAAAAAAAAAATCTTTATTTGTCACTGTTGAATTTGAAGTTTGAGTACATGGTACCCATCCATTTTCAATTCCATAAATCAAGCTCGAAATTTTTTTTTTATTTTTAAATATGACTTTTTTCCATAAAATCTTTAAGGTTGATGTCATTTGCACCACATATAAAACGGCTATTGGGCTGCGAGCAATAAATCATTATTACATCAAAATAAGCCCTTCACAATAGGAAAGTTGGGATTGGACTCCATTAACGAATGATAATAAGCCCTTCAATGGTTAGTGATAAGTGATGGGATACATTTGCCTTTTCTGTAATTGATCTGATTAAATATGTACAAGGAATTAAGGGAATCAGGCTTCTTTTTAACACATTTACCACTAGCGTACGTTAATGGTTAACCATACAATGAATCTCTCTGCCAATATGGTCATCTACAGCCCACACCAATTCAACCATTAATTATACATCAAAAACCACAAAATAAGTAATGCAGTTTGCCAAAATTACCCCCACCCAGTTTTTTTTATTTTTTATTTTATTTATTTATTTAAGGAAAATGCTGGAATCACACAAGATATTTACTGCGATAGTTCAGCTAATTGGATATTTAATGTTGTACATGTGTTGGATGGGATGATATGCAGGGCCCATCAAAGCGAGAAAAAAAAAAAAAAAAAACATTAATACACTCACTAAGAATCTTATATTTTTTGTCTGACGTGGATAGTTCAACTAATTGGATAGTTCTTTTGAAATAAAAGTCATGCTGGAGCAACATTGGAATTGACATAGTTTGATACATTGGTTTGCATAGAATCATAAATACTTCTTACTTGTATCTTGATGAAATGTATCTATAGTTATATAAACACATCCACATCAACAATGTCTCAAACGATATTAATTTCAGGTTGCATGAATTAAAAGAGAAAAAAATGGTATGAACGGTTACTTCAATTTATTAGTAGCACCCATGACAATAGCAATAAATAAATAACAAAACCTATGGCCCTTTTGATAAAATTCTTGACCATTTTTGTAAAACACCTAATTCATTTAGCAAGTCAAGAAAGGATGGAACCAGGATTTCATTTATGTAGGGAGTAACTAAGAACCTGAGGGGCAATAGCAGTGAATTATTTTTTTCTTAATAATACATAAATCCTTTTAAAATTAAAATTATTTTGTGCCGCAAGTGCCCCCATTTTAAATTTGCCCTTGGAGTCCATATATATATATATATAATTTTTATAAGAAACCCTACCTAAAAAGACTTAAAAATTTACACAAATTCCTTACCAATGTTATCTAATAGTGTTATTAAGTTGCCAACTTGCTATAATATTTCCTTAAAATAAAACCAATAGGAATAAGGATGTTTTGGTAATTTCACTTTAAAATTAATAAAATATTTAAACAAAGATCTGATGATAACATCACGATAAATGAATAAAACACAACACTGGAGTGACATTTTTAAGTATATAACGAAAATGACATTTGACGGGGTGACGAGCACATTTTCTTACACGTATCTCGAGGGAAAGAATCTACAGTTATGTACACGCCACCATGTCAAAATGTCATTTTTTAAACCCAAAAATGTCACCCCAGCAAGACTCGTAGAAAACGAAACAATTTTCTTACCTAGAGAGAATCTCTCTCACTCTCCCCCAACCCCAACACGTTAGTGATATAAGGGGAAGAGAGCGAGTGAGGAAAGGAGGAGATAACTGCAAGAAAACCCTACTGTACCCATTTCTCTCTCTCTCTCTCTCTCGTCATGGGATCAATCGAAATAGAGGCTCCAAAGCACCAATTTACAGAGGAGATCGATGAAGACGAATTATCCCCTATTGAAGAAGTTCGCCTAACAGTGACGAACACAGACGATCCATCTCTACCCGTATGGACCTTTCGGATGTGGTTTCTGGGTCTATTATCTTGTGGATTGCTCTCTTTCTTGAACCAATTCTTCGCTTACAGAACAGAGCCTCTCATCATAACCCAGATTACGGTTCAGGTCGCTACCTTACCAATCGGACACTTCATGGCCCGAGTACTCCCTAAGACGCAGTTCAACATTCCCGGGTTCGGATCGAAGTTTTTCTCTCTGAATCCAGGTCCGTTTAACATGAAGGAACATGTTCTCATCTCTATATTTGCTAATGCTGGAAGCGCTTTTGGGAGCGGATCTGCTTATGCAGTTGGAATCGTTAACATTATTAAGGCCTTTTATCACAGAAATATCTCCTTCTTTGCTGGTTGGATTCTTATCGTCACAACTCAGGTCTTTTTTTTTTCTTTCTCTTCCTCTATTTTTCTGGTTTTTTGCTAAAATGCACCGTTTAACAATGGTGGATGCTAATCTGCGCATGTGGAGCAGGTTTTAGGATATGGTTGGGCTGGGCTTTTGAGGAAATACGTGGTGGAGCCGGCGCATATGTGGTGGCCCGGTACTCTCGTGCAAGTGTCTCTGTTCAGGTATACGAAATCTTTGATAAACATGGATTTGTTATACTCTTTATTACAGCAAACTTGATGTCGTCTCCCTGAAAGTGAATCGTAGTTTTCTCGTTTGGGCCCAACAATTCCATGAATAGAAAGATTATCTCTTGATGGGCCTACCCTACATGAAAATTTAAAAAAAAAAAAAAAAAAAAAGTGTAATGATTTTCGACGTTCCCATCAGAGAACCGTAAGATCATTTGCATCGGGATACGTATGTTTGTATCGCGAGGCAACTGATCTACTATTGTGTGATGGGGACGTGTGTCAGAGGTGGGATTATTAGAACTTGTTGATCAATTATCGAGGGTGCGGGCGTATTGGGATTGAAGCTCTTTTGTTTGTTTTGAGGCCTGAGAACGTCCGTACAGTTTGTTGAGATTAAGACTACTATTGCCATACCAACTTTTACTAACACTTCACCAATCGCATCAATTCTTTACTTACATGCAAAAAATTTCTAAGAATCTATTTATACAAATCTTGAATATTAATAATAGTAAAGAGAGTTCTATCGCCACACCACCTTTTGATAATGCCAACCCAATTGTGTGTAATTGTTTGGTGATTGATATAGGAATTGGTGTAACATTAGTAAAAGTTGATGTGGCACTAGTAACTCTCGTAAAAAGAAAATGGTATTCATCATTTGTTTTATATTCAGTGTGAATATTAATAGTATCGTATATTCGTATTCGTTGATTATTGGGGAAAAAAAAATCTAAGAGATCGAATTTAGTAGACGGTTTAGCTGGCAGAGTGGGCAGAATATACCACTTTTTAATGCCCACTTCTTGGGTTCACGCACGTTGGAACATTTTAGACTGCCGACCTATTAGAATGTCCCATCTCATTTTCAAAAACAATGGCCTGAAAGCATTGACTTTGAACTCAACATTTAGTGGCTTTAATGACTTTGGACTTGGACCAATTGCTCTTCTAGTTAACACACACACACACACATCATTCTCACCTAAATTTTTGTATATATTAGAGATATCTCCCTTGACCATGGTTTTCAATGAGAGACTAACAAAAATGATGAGAATACCCTCATCATCACCCAAGGATACGATCATCATCGCCAACTAAAAATTTTGGGTTGACTAAATGAATCTTACTCCTCCATTCCATGTTTAAAATTATTAAGATATTAAGAATTTTTTTTTCTTCCAAATTTCAAATGGAAGTGTTCGACCACTGGATTTTGAAACCTGATACTCATCTCATCTTGGCAACCGCAACGATCAAATTGATTTGTCTCCAACGAGAAACCCTAAAACAAGTTTAAATATTTCAAATAACTATTATTTTATTATTATTTTAAGGGGCATTAGTAGATGCTTATGTACAAAATCTTATTTTACATAGATCACAAACATTTAAATTACTTCTCATATTTCGGAAAAATAAATGTGATGAACAATTTACATTGATTACCTTGACCAGTTGCCTCCAATACCAAGATGATTCACCTGAGTCGTCTTAGTCTCGATGAGTTATAAAACCATTTTCAATACTCCCCACTCTAACACACTTCATATAATTAAAGTTGATCCTAATTTTCACAATGAAGTAGTGATTGTAGTGTTGGTGAATTCTGATTTTATTTTTTCAGGGCCCTACATGAGAAAGACGAGCAACGCATGTCAAGAGCTAAATTCTTCCTGATTGCAATGGTCTGTAGCTTTGTCTGGTACCTGGTCCCGGGTTATCTTTTCCCGACTCTATCAAGCATCTCATGGGTCTGCTGGTTATTCTCCAAGTCGGTCACAGCACAGCAGCTCGGATCGGGTATGAGAGGCCTAGGGGTTGGAGCGTTCACTCTCGATTGGACTGCTGTAGCTTCCTTCTTGTTCAGCCCCCTCATTTGCCCTTTCTTTGCCATCATGAACGTCTTCTTTGGTTATGCCTTGATCATCTATGTCGCCATCCCCATAGCATACTGGGGGATAAACTTGTACAATGCCAAGACATTCCCAATCTTTTCTTCACATTTGTTCACAGACAAAGGACAGATATATAACATAACTGCCATTGTGAATAACAAGTTTGAGATAGATATGCAGCAATATGAAGTGCAAGGGAGGATCAATTTGAGTATGTTCTTCGCTTTGACATATGGATTTGGTTTTGCCACCATTGCGTCCACCCTCACCCATGTTGGTTTTTTTTATGGAAGGTAATATATCCTAATTATATCGTCGATGGATCTACAATTGTCATTAATTTGGACAGATTTCAAATTGGAAAGGTCCCTCATGCATCTATTTATTTAGTAAAGCTTTGAAATTGTTTAGATCATTAACAATAATATTTGGTGTTCAACTATATGCACAGCGAGATCTATGAGCGATTCCGTGAATCATATAAGGGAAAGGTGGACATACACACAAGATTGATGAGGAAATACAAGGACATACCTAACTGGTGGTTCTACCTTCTGCTTGTCGTGACTGTCGTGATCTCTCTTTTACTGTGCACTGTCTTGAAGGATCAGGTTCAGATGCCATGGTGGGGACTCCTATTTTCTTGCGTCCTTGCTTTCGTGTTCACTCTCCCCATCAGTATTATAACTGCCACAACAAATCAGGTAACATAGTTGAACTATAATCCTCTCCAATCTTGAATAAAGTAATGTAACCAGTTGCGCATGACACATTAAAAAAATTTATTTACTAAAAATGCATTATTATGGCGTTGATGTTCTAATGTTTTTTCTTACAGACACCGGGGCTGAACATCATTACTGAGTATGTAATGGGCATTATATATCCAGGAAAACCAATTGCTAATGTCTGTTTCAAAACCTACGGTTATATGAGCATGGCTCAGGCTGTCTCCTTTCTCAATGATTTCAAGCTTGGCCATTACATGAAGATCCCACCAAGATCAATGTTCTTAGTTCAGGTATTTATTCTTCTATTTAGCTATAGAAACTTTGCAACTAATGTTACAAGAGCAGAACATATAAGAATAATAACATGTAACGAAATATTTGTAATTTTCTACATTTTCCTAAACACTTTTAATGATTGATGATTTTCTTCTTTTGCTTTCTACTCTGTTATTCGTAGTTCATTGGAACCATCGTCGCTGGTACAATCAACCTTGGGGTGGCATGGTGGCTACTGAACTCTATCGAGAATATATGCCAGGATGACCTCCTCCCAGTCAATAGTCCTTGGACGTGCCCAGGTGACCGTGTCTTCTTCGATGCATCTGTCATTTGGGGTCTGGTTGGACCCAAACGGATCTTTGGGTCTCTTGGAAACTATGCAGCCCTTAACTGGTTCTTCATTGGAGGTGCATTGGGGCCGGTTTTGGTTTGGCTCCTGCACAAGGCTTTCCCCAAGCAATCTTGGATCCCCCTGATTAACCTTCCAGTCCTTTTGGGTGCAACAGCAATGATGCCTCCAGCTACAACTGTGAACTATAATTCCTGGGTTTTGGTTGGAACGATTTTCAACTTTTTCGTCTTCCGGTATCGCAAACATTGGTGGCAGAGGTACAATTATGTTCTTTCTGCAGCTCTGGATGCTGGAGTGGCATTCATGGCGGTGCTTTTATACTTCTCGCTGAACATGGAGGGGAAGAGCTTGACATGGTGGGGTACGGGAGGTGAGCACTGCGAGTTGGCTCATTGTCCGACAGCCAAGGGTGTAGTGGCTGATGGGTGTCCTGTTTATTGATTCTCATTTTCCTCAAAAGGATCGTATATAGTTTCCCTTTCAAAAAAATGTCTCTTTTAAGTTCTAGTAGGCAAGCAGGTTAGTGTTCCGCGATCACTAAAGGTGGGTTCTACTTCTTATCCAAGGTATAACATTTACAAACTTCACCAACTAAGCAAGCCTCAATAATGTTGGATTTGCCATTGAACTGTAAAGGTCGAGGCTGGTTCCCTGATGTTTATGGTGTAAATCATTTGGAATAGATTGAAGATTTGTTTGATAGTGCACATTTCTGTTTGATATCTCTTTTCCATTATATGTAGAAATTGGCATATGAAGTTGTCTTTTGCTACGATTTTGGTGTTAGAAGTCAGTATCTGATTCACTCACCCCCAAACAAATTGTTGGAAGAGATTGCCCAAAGTGGCAATAAAATCTGGAACTTGTACGAAAAAATAGCTAGGAAAATGAATCAAACAAGGAAAGTAACAAATCATTGCCCTTTTCATGAGCAACAATAAAGAGTTCTCACTATGTAAAATCGGCAAATTATGCAAAACCAACTTCCTTGGTCCCTCTGAACACTTGAGCTCAACTCAGAACCTTCACCCGAACCCCTATTGAAGAGCCTCTAATTTACTAGAGATATCAGGCCTCTTTACCTTAAATCTTATGATCCCTCTCAAACTTAATTACTGGAAGTCCAACTTTCTAACCAATCCTTGAACCTTTATTCACCAGAGACCTGGTTTGGAGACTTTACGACATTGGTTCATCCAACTGAAGTGTATTCGGAGTAGGGATCCCGATGCTGACTTAACAAAATCAAACTCTTGGGTTTAAACCCATAGCTCAATTGGTTTGACACATTGCAAAGCATCTTTGTTGTCATGGATTCAAGTACAGCTTACCCATTAAAAAAACATCACTTGAGAAAACTATAAATTATGATTATGGGTGGGTTCTAGCCTGGTGAACTTGTAGCCATGAAAACCTAATAGAAATCAAATGCCTTTTCAACAATAGCACTGTCTAACATCTATACTTGTTTATATGGCCCTGCCAAACATTTATATGGGCATAATTAAACCTCCTTATAACTTATCGGTCTTTGGAGCCATCTCCCATCTAAATCCTTTCACCCTCACACCCTTCTTAAGTTATGAATCCATCGGATACATGAGCATACAAGGTGTGGCATTGCCATCACTATCAAGTATTCAACCATGATGAGATGTAGAATCACAACTAGCTACCAAGTCTAAATTTTCTCAGAAAGCTCAAGTATGTTTCTGGTAGATTGGCTTCATATTTGGGTCTTACAATTCCTCTGCATCCAACAGAATTTGAATTATTTTGCACAGTTTGCTCCATTCTTCTCCTCCAACTCATATTTTGAGATATTTTGCATTCGACCCTTTGCAACCATATAGAAAAAATTGAACCTTGTGGTTTTCACGATTCACTCGTAATTTGACATCACTTGTGAGAACAAATTGCCCAAGTAGCAGAAAAATACTAGGAACCCAGTACAAATAATAGGTCGCAATATAGAGAAACAGGAAAAAAAGAGAGAGCAACAAATCAAATAAAGACACAACGTACATGATCCACTGCTAAGGTCTACATCCATGGGTACAGACAATCAAGAACATTTATTACATATAATGAGTAAATTTAGAAAACAATTTATCAAGTCCTCTAAAGACACTCTACTTACAACCTCCAATTGATCCCTAATTGAAAACCCTAACTTCCTTGGGGACTTGCCCTTCCTTGAGAAGTCCTGGATCTCCCTCCCGTAACAAGTTTAGGATTCCCCCTAAGAATTAATTATGGACCCTCATCATTCTTCTGGCCGACAATGCCTCAAGATGAGATTTCAAACCTTGATTAAGTTTATCAATTCCCTGCTAATATACAAGCAGAAATAATTTTTAAAAAAAACAAGAAAATTTGAATAAAAGGTCATTGCTATCGTGATCATACATCAGCGAACACGCACATTAACCACAGATGACAAAGAAAAGATAACTCAAGGTTTTTATTTCTTCTTTTTTTCAGAGACAATATGAACACAAGTGCGAGACACACATCTGACATACATGTCAAAAATAACAGTTGCTTGGAAATGCTAGTTTGCATTGGAGATAAGAAATATAACGAAAATTGAACATGCAACCATTAGGTGTAGTGAGGAGCTTCAGTCTATCCATCTGGAAAGTGCTTCAGAACTTCTTAAACGTATCACTAGACCTCCAATTTCCGTTTGCATAGTATGCACACATGAAATAACTTCTTCAATTTAAGGGGCACTCTTGAAGCAAGCAAGTTTAACTTCAATCATTGATTGCGCTTCTAAACGCAATTTTACCGGCGTTTGCGTCAAAACGCCGTGTTTTGAAGCTGAATCAAACGCATCCAGCTGCTGCGTTTTGACTTTGCGTTAAAATTTTGCGGTTTGGAACGCAAATGAGAGAAGCGGTTTGAGAGAGCTTTTTTATTTTGCGTTTGCGGGAGTTTGAGATACTGAATAAACGGTTCATCTAAAAGACGTTTCTACCCCTCCCTATTTTCTCCATCAAATAGACGAAGACAGAAACTCTGTTGAAGCTCTGTTCAACCACGACGACAGAAGCTCTTTCAACCTCTTTATCGCACACATAGCAGCCTTCACAGCACGACAATAGAAGCTATTGAACCTCTGTTCAACCTCTTTCTCGCACACACAGCAGCCTTCTCAAACCTCTCTCTCTCTCTCGAACCTCTCGGACACCTCTATCTCTATTTCATCTTGGTCTTCAATTGTCTAACACAGTTGCGCACAGCTGTTGGATCTCCAACTCGCACAGATCTTCGCAAAGTTCTCCCTCTCGCAGCAGATCTCGCATAGATCTGCAAGGAGTTCGACTTCTGCATCAACTCTTACAGGTCTCTCTCTCTCTCTCTACATCGAAAATTAATTTAATTTCTATTTTTTTGTAAATCGAATACGATTTTTAGTTTGGGGTTTTTGATTTAGAGAATGGGTTTTACCTGTATATCCATCACAGTATCGATCTCCAACTCAACTCACCAAGATTTGAATCCCAAACGAACAATAGATTCATATTTTCTCAGGTTTTAGTTCCCACAACTTCAATAGATTCATATAGTTTAGGGTTTTATAAAATTGGGTTTTCGATGTCGATTTGTTAACCCAGATCTACAATGAATCTGGATTTTGATGTCGATTTGTTTATGTATTTTTATATTTTCGGGGGATAATTTTCACTTTAATATAATTTTTTTGGATTGGAAATGATGAGAAATATAAGTTAATTGTTATTATCTTTATAGAGGTAAATCGTAGGAGATTTTGGTTAGATCGGAACTCCAATTGGACAACAGACAGGAAATTAGACATTTTTTAGAAACCTAAATCAAATATTGATAATATTTGGTAAAATTTTTCTAACCAATATACATCGGTAAAATTCAAAAATATTATCTCTAGGAAACAATATAAGAATATGATAATGTAATTTTAGAATATTTGAATATAAGTTGAACATGATAGAATTTAGGTAATTTTCTATTAGTCTATCATGGAAGTTTGAACTCAAGGAGGGCATATCATTAGTTTTTAAAAAATAGGTGTATCTCAAATATTCTTTAAAATGTGTAAGGTGTATCCAAAACACCCTATCTTATAAAATATTCTAAAATTGACTTTCATTCTTGCTTGTATATATAGGTTCAGAAGCATGTCTATGCCCGATAAGGATAAACCTTGCTTCTTTTGAATTTAATAAGTTTAGGCTATTGAACTAGTTCTTGAAGGAAAAAACTGTTTGTTGCGGGTAACCCATTTCAAGATTTTGAAGAAACTCTCTTTCCATTAGATTACATATGGCATTTCAAGAAAATGTTTCAAATTTTTGTGAAAATGTAGGGGCATGAAATAAATTCAAAACGCCACGTGTCTTATAATGAAGGAGGGTTCATTTAAAATTTGAAGCGGGCTGCCCGCTTCAAAGTCCCGCTTGATTTATCTTAGTGAGAACTCTTATATTGTGTATGAATATTTATTATTGGAATCTTTATTATTGTGTATGATTACTGGGTACCATACGCTTCCCTAAATTCAAATTACTGTTGGTAATATTTTTAGCCTTATATGTTCTTTTAATGGAATTGTTTTGTTGGTAATAGAATTTTATTATATTTATCTATATTTATTGTAATTATATATTTATAGGGGTATTTTAATAATTTTTGATGCATTATGTGTACATTATGTTAGATTGTGTATTATACAGGTATTTTGTTTATCAGAAAAATTTTATATGTCTATTTTTAAGAGGAGATGCTGTCGAAATTTCTATAGAATTATAAATTTTTCTATATTTTTTTTAGAATTATAAATATTTTAAAATTAAAATAATTATATTTATAATTTTTTATATAATTTTATTATATTTATATATATTTAGTGTAATTATATATGTATAGGAGTATTCTGATAATTTTTATGCATTCTGGTTGCATTATCAACCTTAAGGGCATTCTGGTCATTTTACCCTACTACAGCAAATTTTAGAAGCTGTATCAAACAGTAATTACCAGATTCTAGTCAACAGCACAGGAGTTTTAAAAAGCTCTATCAAACAAGTTTTTCAGCTTTTCAGATTCAGACAGCAGATTCTGACAGCAGAAGCTGACAGCAGTTTTAAGAAGCTGAATTAATCAGCACCTTGCCCTTCCTTGAGAAGTCCTGGATCTCCCTCCCGTAACAAGTTTAAGGATTCCCCCCTAAGAATTAATTATGGACCCTCATCATTCTTCTGGCCGACAATGCCTCAAGATGAGATTTCAAACCTTGATTAACTTTATCAATTCCCTGCTAATATAGAAGCAGAAATAATTTAAAAAAAAACAAGAAAATTTGAATAAAAGGTCATTGCTATCGAGATCATACATCAGCGAACACGCACATTAACCACAGATGACAAAGAAAAGATAACTCAAGGTTTTTATTTCTTCTTTTTTTCAGAGACAATATGAACACAAGTGCGAGACACACATCTGACATACATGTCAAAAATAACAGTTGCTTGGAAATGCTAGTTTGCATTGGAGATAAGAAATATAACGAAAATTGAACATGCAACCATTAGGTGTAGTGAGGAGCTTCAATCTATCCATATCAGTCTATCCATCTGGAAAGTGCTTCAGAACTTCTTAAACGTATCACTAGACCTCCAATTTCCGTTTGCATAGTATGCACACATGAAATAACTTCTTCAATCTAAGGGGCACTCTTGAAGCAAGCAAGTTTAACTTCAATCAGCCAAAGTTTGAAAATGTAACAAATGCTTATCAAATCCAAGAAAGTCATCTAAAGGATAAGGCTTCAAACCTTAAAAATTTGTCATGAATTCGCTGAAATCCATTGGTTGTACTCGTCCATCCTTATTATAAAGGAGCTAGAACCTGAGGATCCTCCTCCACCATATGCCTTCATGTTTAAAGAGGTAAAGGAAACTATGATTCAGACATTCAGTATTGCAAAATATTCAACTGAAGACAAATAGGGGGAAAAAAGAAAGAAAGAAAAAAGACGCAAAAGCTTGCTGCACAATGATGCATACCTTAGCAACTTCAGAGGTGTCAGTATTGCTATCTGTGCTCCTCAAGCACATTTTAAGATTATTCCGTTGCATGTAAATAACTGCACCTATAGGCCTGCCATCATTAACAGAATTCATTTAGATGATGCCACCTATGTCCTTCAACTAACAATCACTATAAAACATTGATAGAATAATAAGGAGAGATTTAACTAGAAGTTACACGAGACTGCAATGCTGACTAAAAAGTTCTAAAGAGCCACATGGCTATAGGAAGAATGACTTTTGATATGATTCCCAAACGTTCAAACAAAAAAAGAGCTAAATTTTGTCGGTGACTAGGATAAAAGAGAGTGGGGTTCTTGAACCAAGGCTTAGAACTTCATCTCAAGGCAAGAGAAAAACCGAGATTGTCTCACTAGAAGATTCTCAGATATTCTTGAGCATTCCGAGACAATCCAAACCATTTCATGTTTAGATGTGAATGTTCTATTATGGTCTTGGCCAAAGCATTTCAAGAAGATCCAAAACTTTGAACCATGCTGGGACCAACAGTAAAGGCTCCATTCATGCTAGAATCAGTGTAACCTATGACACACTTTCTCATCAATGCCATGGATAAACCAAAAACAAATGAGTATATTATTTTTATAAATTGTAAGGATATGCTCAACAAGTCAATCGAGGGACCTATTTTCTTATTACTCTTATGAATTGTAGTCATACTAGAGTTTACCCGTGCCTACCGGCCAAGGAATAGTCTTTGGGATCAAGGGAGTAGAAGAAGAAAGACAATAAAGTTGGAAGGGTATTATTAGAAAAGGAGGGAGAAAAGGAAAGACAATAAAGTTGGAGGGGTATTATTAGAAAAGAGGGAGAAGAGGAAAGGTACAATATAAAATTGAAGGCCTATTCTTGAAAAAGGAGATACAAAGGAAAGACAATAAAGTTGGAGGGATATTCTCGAAAAGGGGAGAAGAGAAAAAACAATAACGTTGAAAGTTGTCCTCAAAATTTGTGGCGAGATTAAATCCCAACTCCTCTTCACGGGGGGAATAAAGATTAAGAAAAAAGGGGTGAGGGTGGGGGAACAACCGTCCTATTTTATTATATAGATGAATTGCATGGATGTACAATTTATTACTCATCAATATAGTGATTCCTTTTTTGATTCATGGATGGATGATTATATTATTATAGGTGAATTTAGCTTCCTGTGGGAAGTTTGTATTCAAAATTCCGACTTAGGAAACTAGGGTGGACAGCCAAAGGTCCACCACAGGTTTACTGATTCTTCAAGTTGGTGTTGACCAAGAATGCTCATGACTAGAGGTCAATGGGGATAACTCCTTGCACACTAGCTCTCTGCTTCACCGTAAGCTAATGCACATGAAAATCTCACCATATTAAGATGTCTTAAAGACAATTTTTTTCCCTAGATTGTTCCCTTGACTTGAGAATTATTAAAGTTAATTGAGTTCATCTTAGGCTTTGATTTTCAAAAGAATGTTGCCTCATTAAAGGTTTTTATTCGCTAAAGAACATCATTATTTATGGTTATTGGATCAGTTCATCAAGTTCATAGCGAGACATCTTAGTTTTGATGGTGTTGAAAGGGAATTTCTAAGCATAGAGTGGTTTTGGAGAAATATCAAAAGACTAGGACCTAAAGGGAAATTTTCTTTACCTTTTTTAAAAACGGCATACTTGTAATTAAGTTTAAGGAATAAGTGTTATATGCTAAAAACCAGGACACCCTACCTTATTGGCAGCCCTATTTGGGTTGGGATTGGCAACTAATCTACAGCATCTAAATATACCCTGAAGATCTCACCCAAGAGCCTAGTTTACAGTTCTCATTTAGTGTGGAAATTAAGAGATTCCTTTCAAATCAAAAGAGGGTTAGATTATCTAATGCACTAATTGGAGGCAGGATGCACATTTGTGGCTTGAAAGAGAAACAAGAGAAGACAAGAAGCCGAATTATTTCATTAATAAGTATTCCTAAACCCAACTAGAATATATAACTATTTGAACATTTTAGGAGTGTAGAATAGTCCTTGGAGCGTAATGGACAAGATCCTGTCTGATTCAGTGAACTGCAAAGCATAAATAAGTATAATGCGATTTTAGGTCCACGGCCAATTCAAAGGGTGGTCTAACATTTGACAATATAAATTGATGACCATCTGTCTGACAGAGCTGAAAATGCATGAACAACTTGAGAACAAAGTCCTGACAGTCAATCTGGAAAACCTATTCCCAGGAAACGTTACCGTAAACCAGCTGCAGCACTCCTCACACTAAGTTCCATGCCAATTTCATTGCTTAGGCCAGAATTTCCATCAGCTCTAATTCCCTGGAAACAACAAAGGAATCAAGCATTGCTCAGATATTCCAAATATGAAGAATAAGAATTGACTACAACTAACAAATAAAATATACATCTCATGAAGCATTCCTGATATCTAATGTAGCAAGATCTATTTATGAGGTGAGGATTAGAGCATATGTCATTGGGTGGTTCAATAAGTAAGCGGACATGTAGAGACCCGCGATACCATGAAAGTAATCCAACCTACATGAGCTGATTAATCAATCAATAAACAGTTACAAAGGTTTGATAACAGCCAAAGTAAGAACTGTAGTCTGAGAGTTAATTGGGAGAGAGTGAATAATACCAAACACTCTCCATAGAACCCTTTGCCCAACCGAACTTTGAAAGCTTTATCCAACAAATTATTTGCGGCCTCCTGGTTGGAGGAGATATGAGAATTTCCTTTGGAGATTAAATCCATAGAACTGATCTCCAGTAACTGTTGACAAAGACAATACTCAAGTTAAATTGTGCAAGTGTATTACAAACTGAAGCACATGTTCTTGTGCTGATGAAATAACAAAAACCAACTATGTACGTGCTAGCTCATACCCCTGCCCAAATCAATCAGATCTATCAAGTGATTGGGTATCAGGCACCGGTTACAAACAGAAAACTTGCATGACCGGAACCCAGAACTGAGTCAAAAAGGATGGACCACAACCAAGGGCGGAGCCAGGATTTTCTTCCAGGGTGGGCAAACTTTAGTAGTCAACTCAACTTATAATATCAAAAATGTGAAAATAAAAAATAAAAATTTGGAAAACTGTAACAATATGGAGTTAATTTAAAATAAAAAATAAATGTGGGGTAACCTCACATTGAGGCTGCCCTGCTTTTGGAATTGGATGGAAACGTTCACTCATATCCTTCACAATCACACATCCCACCATGGGACTAGGTCTTGTGTAAAAGTAAAACCCATATTAATATTATTTTTTTCCTTCCACATCTGATACCAACTAAACAACCATTGTTTCATGAAACAATGGGAGATTCAGATACCCTTTAGAGAAAACTGCAAAACCCATTTCTTAGTTTTTGAATTGGAGACACATTGCTCCATATAGCTCAACTGGCGGGAAATGGAGGTAGAAATGGTAAAAAACAAAAACAAAAATGATGGTCGAGATTGAATTTCAGAGGTAAAAATGTTTGAAGGAGTATTTTTAGAGGTGTAATTATAAAAGCACCCCACGAATTAATAAGGGCAACCCACACCATAGCTGAATTGTTTTGTCTTCAATTTTCAGGAAGATGAAGATTAGTCAATTTGAAGAAACTAGAAAGTGTGTTCTTGAATCCAAAGGCAAAGGTCACATGGAGATGGAGGAATCACAATCACAAAAATATATACAATTACAAATACAATGAGATTTAAAATTATGCTTAAGAGAGACAAAAAATATAGGAAAATTGGGAAAGAAAAATCTGAGAAGGTATGTGATGTACCTTGCCCTTGTTCAGTTCTTCTGCTTTTTCTTCAAAGATGAGAGGCTAGATCGCATGAGCCAAGAGCCAAGAGGAGGAGAGACGATACGGCAGGTGAAACGAGAGAGATGAGAGGTCGAGAAGAGATTGCAATTTGAAAGGACGGCAAGATATTATGAGTTACAGTCTTTACAGACTTGCAAGTTGTTAAAAGAAAACCTAATTTTGTTAAAGACTTGGGGAAGGAAATAGATCAAATTACAAATTGATCCTTTAAGTTTGTTAAATATTTGCAAGACATTCTTATTCTTTTAAAATTTATAAAGATTTTAAATTTTTGTGAAAACTTAACCTACAGACCCTTAGTGAAAAAAAAAATAAAAAAAATTAAATCCAGGGTGGGCAATTGCCCCCCTGGCTCCGCCCCTGACCACAACTGACAAATCAGGTCTGGATGGCTCAGGTTATTGTGTTCCAAAATTGACACTCCTATTTAAGATCACATTTACACTAAAAAGAATTCAATAGGAGATTATGTAAGGTTGAAGTCTATCCATTCAGAGGCACTTCCCACTACTTCTTGTTATGGAACCCATGATATTATCTGTGGCCTAGATTTCTTTCTCCTAACCATCTCTTATCTGCATTTTGAAAATTAGAATGTTCAAAATCCACCCTCAACCCCTTTAATTTGCATTAGTAAAACATAGATGCAAATAAAACTCAAGCGACTGACAGAATTTTTTTAGCATTAGACAATAATAGGTAAGATCCCTATGGTGATAATAAATGGTCCAAACAAAATTCTTGACAAGTCGCAATAGGTGTAAGTAGCGAACATGTACTCAAGTGTCTTATTAACAATTTTTGGGAAAAATTTCAATGCTATAAATTGATATATTTTCTTGATAATTTTATCATCAACAAAGCCTTATCCAAAGTCAAAACTACTTGGGGTCAATTCCATAAATCATGTTTGGCCATTGAAGTCTATCAAGGGCTATATTGATCTAATGTTGCTGGATTTTAATAGGGTAGAACAGGGACTGTAAGGACTTAGGAGTATGTTTTGGCTAGGGAATACATAAGGTTTATGAGACTGGTTATTGGCTATTATGAATGGTTTAAAGCTAAAATATCTGGGTTTTGGAAAGGTGAGATGTGGCTGCGGGTTAGGGAGAGAATTAATTTATATCCATTTTTGTGGGAAAAAAAAGTTTATATTTAGATCAATACTACATTATTATTATTATTTTAATAGGTAAATGCTTGATTAGTGGTTAGTGACAGGTACAGTTGGTGGAAAGCATAAGAAGTATGAGTTCAAGGGGGTTTGAACCTAGGACTTGGGAACAACTCTCCACACGTCTTACCACTTAGCCAAGTGGCACTTCTTACTACATCATTTTCCTATCTCAATGTAATCAGATAAGTATTTATTCAGTATCCACGATAGTTTTCTTATCATTTATAAGGTGTAACTATCACTCTAAAATACACACAATTAAGATCACAGCAGAGGACATGAGCATCGATGAGTCTCTTACAATAATCATATTTCCCAGGATTATCATTGGAGTAAGAAGTAAACATTTATAAATCAATGAAGAAAAATGTCAGGCAGGGGTGAGCATAGATTCATGTTACCGAACCTGATCAAACACATACGGATTAGTAATGCAATTCAACTGCGATCGCACTTCACTGAGTCCGATATTAAACAATTTAACATCAGGTAGGCTCCATCTGCGAAGATCCCCATCTTCTATGTACTTGAGTACCCCCACCAGACGATCTCTATCTTCACAGTTAACTAGACTTGCAGCCTCTCCCTGTGGCGACCAAGGAAAAATGCATTCTCGAAGCCATTCCAAGAGAAGGGAAAAAAAAATTGCTCACTAAAGCTTAAAATGCAACAAGTGCTTCTACTTACATCAGTAGATTTTGCTTCTGCAAGTTTATTTGAGAAGTAATCAAACACAGCTCTAGAGCTACTCTTCTCAACATTGATGTGAATTTTCAGATTCTCTGGACAATCTTCTCCTAGAGGAATCTTGGAAAGTGTGGATTTTCGATGATCGAATACTATAACCCTAATTGAAGCAATAAATACTTGAGAAAAGTAAAAACTATGAACAAATTACAGCAGAGAAAAAGGGCGAAATAAGCTTACCTGCCTATCGATTGGGAAAGATTAACAGAGAATCCTTTTGGTCCGAAGAAATCGAGAAGATAGCAAGTCTCAAAACGTTCCACAATCAAATCTTCAACCCTAGAAAGAACAAATTTTAGAAACTGAAACGAGAGAAAAAATATGAGATGAGATTTGGTTGAGTAACCTGAGAGGCTCGAATGAGGAGAAAGGTAAGATGAGAGAAGGGAGGTTGAGATGAGAATGGTAGAGATGAGCGAAGAGAGCTGCAAAAGCTCCAGAGAAAGAAGGGTAGTTGTAGAGAACCAGATTGGGGATTCTCTCTTCAGAAGCCTTAGTTAGGGCTTCCAATGCTGCTTTCGATCGAAACTTTCGTGCTCGAATTAATGGAACTGTAGATGAGAGTGAGATTCTCCATCTTCGAAGAATGAGAGATGATGAAACCATGGAAGCATTTGCAGACACAGTGACTGTAGTGAACTACTTCCACACTCAGCCCTCTATATTTCATTTTTCAATTTTTCATGGAGGGGGGAAATTACTTAAAAAACCCTGAGGGAGGGACACATTTCAAATTTCACCTTCCAGTTAGTAAAATCTTTTTTTCTTAGTACCAAAGAATTCTTGTCGTCGAGATTAAGACTCAAATTGTCGAGATTAACAATTCAAATTATCCGTGGATATGTCAAAGACCAATGTTTGAATTATTGAATTCTAATTAGGACATAAAATGGGTCAATATTTTATCGACATCCGAGTGATCCAAATTCAAATTTAATAGGTTTTGACCCTTGGTACATTTGAATATAAATATGGATTGGTTATAGATTGATGTCTATTGACCTGAGTTGGATTTGGGTTATATGTGAATTCTTCCCTATATCTTTAGATCCAAATGATATACTTCTTTGAAATTATATTTTGTATTTTCAAAATAAAATTTTCTATTGTTTTAATGTAACACTAAATCTTATTAAATGAATGAATTATAATTGTAAAATTAAATAGTATAGCAATTAGAGAAAAAAAATTGTTAAATGAACCAAAATTATCTAACCTGATCGACTTGAATCAAGTAATTCAATCGGTTCATATTTAGGTTTAGTGAAAGTAAAATGGTTCAGATACGAATCTAGATATAAAATTTGGATCTAGGTATGGACATACTTAAATTTGATCCAAACCCAACACATTTAAAACTCTAACTTTAATCAACTATAACTCTAGATATCAAATTCAGCAATAAAATGATGAATTCGACAATAGAAACACACAAAATATTGGATAACTCTTCTCGAAGTATACAAAATACATATATCATAATTGCAAAACATACATTCATATTAAAAGTGACAACATAATCTTTAAAAAATTTAGAATTTTAATTTAATTTAATTTAATTAATTAATTTATAAATCATCAAAATAAATAAAAAAGAATATATCTAAATATTCAAAATTAAAAATATATCATTCTCCATTCATTATTCACAATTAAAAAATGATAATTCGTTGAAAAATCTAAATATATGAATAGAGTCGTGATAATCTAATGCCTCCCTCTGACATATGCCCCCCCCCCCGCCCCATCAAAGAATCATAGTTTATTTGCCTTGAGATACACAAGGAAAAGATTTGTGATTCATTGTATTCCGAGGCAAACGATCTACGGTCCTGTCTGTGATTTGGGCGTATGTTCGAGGGGCACATGAATAATATGAGAAAAGGGCAGTTTAGGTATTTAAAGGAATAATATAACGAGATAAGAAGTTGAGGGACGATTAACTAACTAGACTATCAGCTAGCGCCCAAAAGTGAGGAACTATTTACAAAGAAATCCCTTGTACAGAGGTCTAGTAAGTAATTGTCTAGAGAAATAATAAAGAAACCGAGACACGTGGAGATACGGTCACATCCCATTACCTATTTAACTTCTCGGCATCGTAGTTTCCATCCAATTTTGTCTCTCCTCCACTCTCTCTACTTGGCTATCTGGTAGTCTCTCGATACTTCTTCTCCATGTAAGAATCAGATCTCCACTTCTGCATTATTTTTGTTTCTTTTTCGTTGATTTCTTTGGATTCTTCCTGCGTTCTTATGTGTTTCGAGACTCGTATGTTCTATTTTAATCTCGAATTAGAGATATGGTTATGTTCGGATTCTTTCTTTCAGTACAACATCACATTTCATGTATTCTTTTTGTTGATCTTCACTTGGATTTCTTGGATCATTTCTGTAAAACCCACTGATTTCTAATCAGTTTGACGTTGCAAGAGGTCTTGATTGATCAAAGATCTCTGTTTGGCATGATATGTGATCACATTAATAAATGATAAAATCAGTAGTCATGATTTTCTTCTGTTTATTTTATGTTACTTTTTCTTGTTAGTGTGTGTGTTATTGTAAAATTCATAGTTTTATTTTCATATAATATCTCATTCATTTATTGTTGAGAATAAGTTTTGAACTCAAGACCTTTTGAGTGTTTTATTGTAAAAAGTAGTACTTTCCTTTTTTGGTGAAACATAAAAGAACTCTTTTCTTTTTCCTTTTCTATTTTACTTTACTTTATTGGTTTTTAAAGTTGTAAAAACATCACTACTTTCTTTAGTCCCACATCGGGTAAATACAAGGAAAATTCTCAACTTATTTATGATCTCTTTCTCTTTAATGCTTGAGTGTGAGAGAGATAGAGACTGGGCCTCGCGCGCACATGGGGACTCAAGGCATTGTGGGACTGCAGCCCATTGAGTTTGGGGCCAACTCGTCGGAAAACCTTAGTGCGCATACGATGCGCGCGCAGGGGGGGTGCAGATTTCGGGATTTAAGCCTCGCGTGATAGGCCCGTTTTTGCTAAACTTTTATTTAATCTCAATCGTTGGTTTGTGTTTTATCTCAACCGTTGATTGGACTACATTTGTGAACCGATGGCTTGCTGTTTATAAAATTAGTTTTTTACCCTTTTATTCAATTACAGAAAACGAAATACTTTTTGATCTCTCTTACGAAATATTTTCTGAACTCTCTTCTTCTCTGATTTAAAATCTTGCTGCTTGTGAAAAGTTCGATCTAATCGAGTTCGCCGTAGATCTGCTATTTCCGAGTGCACGGTTAGCAGACAGTGACTGTTGAATCTTGGAAATCAAACGCCAGAACCGACTGCACTGAGGATTCAATCCTAAGGAGGCGAAATTGGTTTTAAGGACAACGGCTTCTCCGTGCCTCAGTCACCGATAAGTTCTTCCAATTTCATCGAATTATTTACATATTGCTTATAATTCATTGTTTCAATAAATCAGATTCATAATTATTTCCAACATGTGTTTAGTGAACCCATTGATATACCGCTGCAATGAATTTGGCTTGTTTATCGGCTTTCTCTTACTTCTTGGAACCCTTGCTATTTTTGCTGTAATCAGTGGACTGTCTATACGTTTTATGACTTGTATTTCCTTGACAAGTTGTATTAAATTGTTACTACATCACCACAATAAAGATTATCAGTTCTTTCTTAATGGTTGGTTGTCTTGAAGGTCGTTTAAGAGTCCGACTTCAAAATTTCAGTAGAACCCTCTTCGCAACATGGCATGTGGCCTTTTTTATTTGTTTCGTCCCCCTACTTTTTCATGAATATTTAAGATACCTCCTTGGAGACACCATGTATAATCCAAAAAAAGAGGATTCTATGGAAAATTTGAAGTGGGCTGCCCGCTTCAAAGTTTTTTCCGTCTTTTAAAGAGCTCTAGAGGTTTAAGGCATGGTGATTTGTTGCGTTCTTTCTATTTAATATTGTTTTCGAGGATTTAGGTACACTCATATTGAGAGTTATGCCACATGTTATCTGGTTTTGAGGCCGGTGTTGGAGCTCCAAAGGTGTCCCATATTTAGTTGTCGATCCTATTTTTGGTTTTTTTAGAGGTCTCCTATGATGGTTCAAGGCAATATCTGGTACAACAATCAACATATCAAAAATGTATGGTGTTTGTGGTTATCCCAAACCTTGGTCATATTGCAAATGTTTTAGACTGTGGGATGGAGAGTTTCCGGCTAGCTATCTTGGTTTGCTACTTGATACGGCTTTCATAAGAAACCATGCGGGATCCACCCAGAGATGAGGAAGGGCATAGCATGCAATAGCAATAAGCCCTGTTTGAAGAGGTTCATATACAAAATGTCTCGAAATAATACCCAGAGCAGGATTATTTGGATTTTGGAATATATGGAGGAGTACATTACAAGACATGCATACCCATTGAAATTACTTAGCGACCATATTTACGGGGGCAATAGCGGTAAATGCACAGAATAGTTGGGAAGTATTCAAGAAAGAGTTGGTATGTTCTTAAGGCGTGCAAGTTGAGGTTCTTATCTAAGGGTGAGAAAAATGGCCTTTGTGAAAAGCACTTTAGCTAGCATGTCAAGTGTAATTTTTTCCTTATATTCCATCTCCCATAGTTTCAAATAGCTATTGGATAAATTGATTCGGGACTTTTTTGGATTGATAAGGAAGTGTCTCATTAAATTCACCTTGTCAATTTGAAAACCATTTTTTCTTCCAAAGAGGGTGGTGGGTTGGGGTTTTGTAGAACAAGTCATGAATTTGGCCTTATGGGCAAGTGGTTGCAGAAATTTGGGGCTGATCACAATGTTCTTCAGAAGAGTGTTATTCATGAGAAATATGTGTCTGGGAATTCTAAGTGGGAGTGTAGAGTTGAGATAGTCTTATGGTTGTAAGCTTTGAAGGGGTATTCTTAGCTCCAAATTTGGAAAGGTTGGCACTTAGAGTTTGTTATAGGATCAAGATTCATTTATCGAAAGATTGTCAGTGATTGTCCGCATAGATTCCAGTTTTCAAATTTTTATTCTACAATTGAGAACTTCATAGTTTGGTTTAGATGGATACTGCTATTGGAATTTTGGTTTTAGAAAGTGGTTCAATGTTTGAGAGGTGAGTCCATCTAGCCAACCTTATTAAATGCTTCTCATAATTTTTTATTTCTCCCTTGGTCAAGGAAAACCGGGTATGTTCTTGAAGTTGTGATGGTGTCTCTTCTGTCAAATCGTTTTATCAAGGTCTTCCCAGCCCCTTTCTTCTAATTACCTAGCTTTTAGTATTTGGGGATCTATGATCCCTTTCAAAGTGACTTTCTTCATCTGTGCAATTGTCTTTGATGACATCTATATCCTGGTCCGAAACTCAGATTTCTTAATCTTTGGTCGCAAACCAATCAAATCTTATCTTTTTTTCATCAAATTTCTCAAAATCATTTAATCACAGTGGGGTAGAAGCTAATTTGCAATCTCTCATTATATTTTTCAAATTTTCTTTCAATACTGTTTTTGTTTTAATCTTTCTTCAAACATAATTCATTCATTTCATGAGTCCGAACGAGGATAAAACACCAAGTCCAGATGAGTTTTCTATGGCTTTATACTTATAAAAAAATGTTTTATTTGTTATTTATAGGTATAGTGTTAGTGTGATGCAATTATCATCTGTCCTATTAGCTAGTTAATCAGTTGTAACTGTTTTACTTTTTTTAGTTAGTTACAAGGGCATTATTGACTTTTCATTCTAGTTAGTTAGTTAGACTTTTCTGCTAATTAGTTACAAGGGCATTATTGACTTGGCATATCTTTTGTTTTGCTTATAAATAGGTTATTGTAATCAGTTGTAAGGCAGTTTTTTTCATTTGAATGAAATAAAATCAGTAGAGTTTTTATCTAAAAGTTTCAACCAAATATGAGAAATCTAAGATCTGATCTCGTCATTTTGGTATCAGAGCTCAGAATTTGATCTGATTTGGTGAAGTTAGTTCAATTGAAGCAATAATTTATCAGATTCAGTGATGTGCTACTTCTATTGGGGCAGAGATTGATGTTTCGCGACATGAAATTCTCTGAATTTTGATGCCTTTTCCCATAGATCTGGTTGCAAAGTTCGAGATCTGGATTCACTCTCGCGATTTGTAGACTACTCGTGAACCAAATTTGAATCGATAAACAATTGTGATTTCAGATTAGGAAGTTAATTTTGAGTAGCTGAGATAAGATTGCGATCTTATTGTGTTTCGCGACTCAAGTAGTGATCTGGGGATCTGGAGTTCGAATCAGCTGTGCTGTTGCAGTTTGATTAGTGATTTGAAGCTCATTTCTGTTGGTTTTTTGGTGATTCGACTCAGCTGTTGGTTAGTTGGCTGTTCGAATACAGAAATCATTGTCATCTGAGTTTGAAGATTTTGTGTTCAGTCTTCCATTTGATCATTTATTGATCAATCTTGCGATAAACTGATATTTTGATCAGTTTTACAGCTTGTTTTCAACATTTGAAATGAATAGGCAACCACGTGGAAGAAATCAGTGTGGTAGGGAATGTGCTAATGCTGCAGCAAATCAGGAAGGTACTGCAGCAGATCAATTTCCTAACAATCGCAAAATGAGGTGGAACAACTAAGGACTCAAGTTGAAGCCTTGATTGAACTGGTCCAGTGTCTTCATCCTCCAATGGAGCAACCTAGAGTGCATCATAATCATCCTAATTCCAATTCTGAAGATGATGACACATCCAGCTCAAATTCTTTGAATTTTGAGAGTCCTTTTGGAATGAACCGGAATAATAATTGCCGGTGGGAAAACAATATCAAGGTAGATCTTATGGAGTTTCAAGGCAGCCTAAATCCTGAGGAACTTGTTGATTAGATCAACACTCTCGAAAGAAATTGTGAGTATTATGAGGTCTCCGATGTAAGAAAGGTGAAATTGGTGGCCATTAAACTAAAAGGAAGAGCCTCCGCATGGTGGGAACAATTGCAACTCACTCACCAAAGGAGAGGCAAAAGTAAAATTCGAGAGTGGCACAAGATGAAAAAAAGTTGAAGGGTCACTTCCTACCTTTCAATTACATGTAAACCATGTACACAAGTTTGCATAACCTTAACCAAGTTGGAAGTGTGGAGAAGTACACCGAAGAATTTTATTAATTAGTGGCTAAAATTGATTTGAATGAAAGTGAAGAGCAAATGGTTGCAAGGGACGTTAGTGGATTGAAAACTAACATTCAGGATATTCTCAATCATAATTGCACCTACTAACACATTTTTGTCACAACACAAATCAGTTCATGAATTTTTTCCATTGAATTATCAACCAAACAGGATAAGAAGGTAGATATTATTTTGATATCTTCTCTAGCTTAATTATCTAAAAATTAATTGATATCTTCTCTATCATAATTGTCCGGTTGAGGAATGAAAGAATGTCTATGCTGCTAAAAATCTTTATGTATCATTCTATTCAGATTATTCATAGCTAGGGGACAGTTGATGACTAGTGATTTCCTTTTTTAGTAATATTTTTTTTGTCCTGCTGCATGTATACTTGTTTCCGGCACATTTCCAGTCAACATTGTTGTGACTTTCCTCTTATGATGCTTCAATATTATCATCTCTTCTGCATTATTTTCTGATCTAGTCATGGTAGTTTTCATAACTAACATTTTTATTACTTACATTGTATACTTTTTAGTAAACACAAATAGTTATTATACCTTAACAGTCAACAATCCATTTCAAGGTTATGAGAATTCTGATACAAATTAAAAACACCTGGTATGTGCAGTGGTTTTTATTGCTATGTACCTTTACATCTATTGTTTGTTTCATTGATCATGCCATACCAAATCTAATGGTGGTTGTGCTAAATGTATCTTGGAAGCTTATATCCCACATTGCAGTATGAAGAAGCATACTGTTGTAACCGCAGAGCAATTTACTGATGGGGGATCAAGTGACATCTGTCCACGGTTCATCGATCCATTTCTTTAATGCAACTGTAGTCTGCTGCAATTATCAAGGAAATGTTCTGGGATTAATATTAAAATGAAATATTTTGTTTTCTTAATTGAATTTCCAAGTTGATTGTAAGAAGAAATTACCCCAAATTTATAGATTTCACTGGAGCCTCATGGTTTTGTTGCTGTGGCTGGCTTAGCTGGAGATGAACGGTAACTTGCGAGTCCTCCCCAAGACTAAAACCATTTGGCAGAACTGAATTTCTATTTGCTCCAGTAGCATCACTTGTTCCATAAAGCTGAGAGCCAAAATTTTACGCCTAGGGTTAGTTAGAATACATCTCTCACATTTTACCTTGAGTTAAAAGTTAGGAGGGTATAAGTGAATGAATGTTTGCATCTAAAATTTATTGGGATATTTGAAGTTCATACAAGTTGTCCAAAGTTTGATGATTACCTTCTTGTATAGTTCCATGTTCTCTTGATGAATGCAGTTTACCTCCCTATGCAGCTCCATATTTTCTTCATGAATGAGGTTCCCCTGCAGTAGTCAATGAAATTTAGCTACTTGGTTTACTCTTGAACTAAAGAATGGGATAATTAGTAGCCATTGTTTTGGGAAGACCTTTCGGTATTGTTCTTCTATTTCATTTGTTCGAATTTGATCCTGAAAAAGTGGAAAAAAACTATAATAAGATTCTTGCATTTCCTCTCTATTGTAGGCATTGCATGAGGGCTAACCTTCTGCATGCGAACACTGCGCAAACTCATTTCCAATTGCTTCTCCAAATTTTGTAGATCTCTGACACCCAGACCAGAAAGCTTTTCTCCCATCAATTGCCTGAGATGTTTACAATGCAAATGTAGGGTCATGTTATGGAGACCTTTGGGTCTGTAATTGTTTAATACTTGGTCGAAAAAAAAACTTGTTACTTTTGTACTTAATATTTGGATGTCCTTTTCTTCTACATATTACATTTCCTGTTTTCTGTAGCATAATTAATATGATTTTAAATTTTAAGAATTACATACGTCATTTGCTAGTGGCTTGACACAAGTCATGCATTCCCATATTAATTATGCTATACAGGGGCGGATTTAGAGTGGGGGCTGTGGGGGAACTTGCCCCCACAAGAGTTTTCAAATTCCATGGAATAATGAGCTATTGCGACAGATTTGAGCAGCGGATAAAGAAATTTGCTACTATTGCACCCACAAATTTTTTTTCCACTCTTAATTGCCCCCTCAACTATTTTAATCACTCTTAATTGTCCCCACAATATTTCTTTTTTACCCTTGGTTGCCCCCACATGAGCAAAATCCTGGCTCCGCCCCTGATGCTATAGAAAATTGGAAATGTAATTCATAGAAGAAACGGACTTCCAAATCTTAAGGAAGTACAAAAGTAACATGATTTTAAATTCTCCATGTTTCCCCATGTCACTGACTTCAATCTCAGTTCCATCCCCATATTGAGAGTTTGTCATTTTGTGGATTTTCCGCTGCTTTAGTATGTATTTGATAACCATTTTTACCTCTATCTGCATGTGGTGATACTTTTGCTAGTATGGAAATTGTAGTGTAAATTCTAACTTCCTTGTACTACCTTGCATAAGATTACCAATGTGAACCTTCGGAGCAGCCACCACATTAATACCATATGATACGTAGTGTTTACTCCCATTAATAATAGCCCCTTTGTCTTCAAGTTGAACAACGTTTCCACGAAGACCAATGGAGTGTATATAGGTGCAAGTTATTGAGAAACATTGGATATGCCCCGACTACATTGAGGGTGTCTTGTAAGATGATATAACACCAATGTAATAGCTTGTTTTAGTACACTAATATCTATACCCTGTTCATGCTTATGTACTTTGTTTCAATTTCTACTTTTGATGTAAAATTAACTCTTTAGATGTTTTGAGGATATTAATTTTTCTTTTAGCATGATTTTCTTGTGATACATTACAAATACTTGTCAATTACATTCTTGAGGAAAGAAATGAAGAAATTGCAGATACACTCAAGAAAGTGATATATCGACTACCATGACATAATTAGATTATTTGGATGTGAAGAAGACTGCTTGGTTTTATTTATTGACCTTCTAGTTAAGTTCAATCTGTATTAATTGTCACATCATGAATAGAAGGCTTTTGTAGCCAAAAAATGTATCGTATTGCATTTTATGTGCATATTAATTTTGTTTTATTGTAATTTGCATTTGGTACTTTAGTATTTCATACCATTTCTTTTTATTAAATCCCTCAACATTCAAAAACTGTCTTCCAAAAGGAAGGACGAGACTATATATATATATATATATGCGCATGCCCCAAGCATAGAAAACATTCTGTTATTCTTTGTTTTCTGACCTTAATTTACATTTTAATTTTTAATCCATTGTCTGATTTCTGAATATCTAGGTCATGTATCAGGGTCACATATGCTGCATTGTATTCTTATAAGCACACATAACTGCTTATTTCTAAATCGTGCATTCCCATATCTATATGCTTATCAAGTATGCCTCTTTTCCACATTTAAGATTCAGTAAAACCAATGTCAAAGAAACAAGGTCCTACCTATAGTTTTCTTGCAAGTTATGCAGTTGTTGCTTCAATGTTGCTGCTTCCTTTTGCCAGACCTGGCAATTACAAGGCACAAAGCTAAATTGATGCAAGGTACGCTGATAAGATTTCAACTAACATGACTAAATTGAAAAAAAAAAAGAAGCTTATAATTCTAGAAAACTTGCACAAAAGGAGCTAAAGAGAGATAGCATAAGCTTTGGTTCTGATTTAAAGTGTATCCATTGAATTATGTTTCTATTGTTGAAATCTGAAGGCAACATGATATTGTTGTTTGAATTTTTGATAATTTAAGAAGCAAAGTACTCTTAAATGTCTTTTTTTTTTACCGCATGGTCTTTGAACTTGTGAAGAACTAATCTTTTGAGCAAAGATACTATCTTGTTTGACTGCATGGTATTTGTAGTTTAAACTTGTGAGGAACTAATCTTTTGATATCTTCTCTCACTTTTTTTCTTTTAATCTTTTTGCAAGTAATATTCATACATTATAATTTATTAGTATAGGTATAGCGAACATACACTAGTTTTAGCTAGAGCAACCGCAAATCATTATCATCTCTAAATGAATGAGAAAAGATAATAAACTCCCTCCAATCAATTCCTTGATATGATTGGACAGAAATTGATGAATTGGTGACGCTTCTCACCATACAATTTCCATTTTCTTCAGGAAGTAAGCGAAGTAAGCTAAGTGTAAATTTTACCATAGTTGGTAAATGACATGGACTCATGGTTTAAAATATCATACCTTTTGGAATGTACCAACCGATATGTACCATTATTTGAATAACTTGAAATATTATACTGTTTCGGAATGTTTCAACTGAAACATTTTGAAACATTCTGAAACAAACTGGAACAAAATCAAACCAAATAAGAAATCAGAAAGAGAGGACAAGTTAGAAACAATGACTCTAGGGAATCATATAGTGGTTCCCCTTAACTTTTGATGAATATTTTGTTAACCAACCAACTACTCCAAAAGACCGATTTGTTGGAGAGGGGGAGAACTATGAATATAAGAGGATCATGGGGCTTAATTGGGGTATGACACGCCCGAGAGGAGTAAAATATGCACTCAACACTCCCCCTCATTCATAAGGGTGGAAAGAATTGAACCCGTGACCTATACGAACCTAGTGCTCTAATACCATGTCAACCAACCAATTACTACAAAAGGCAGATTTGTTGGGGAGGGGGGAAGCTATGGCCATAAGAGGGCAACAAGGCTTAACTGGGGTATGACACACCTGAGAGTGGAGGAAAATATACACTCAACATATTTGAGATACCCCCTATTTTTTCAAACTGATGACATCCCCTTAACCTTGGTCTTCTCTAACAGACTAATCAAAATGACCTAAATATCCTCGACTCAACCTCTAGCCAAAAACCCTTAATTTTCTCCCCAAAATCCATCATATGCAACCTTTAGGATTAACATTTTTACACATGCCTTTTTGCAACAACTTTATAGCCTGTAGTCTAATAAGAATTTGAATGTTGCATCTTTCTTGGCCCACATTGGGATTGAGACCATGTGGGAGGTTTTAGGAAAAATTTCAATGATTGAGAGATTTAGGAGCTTGCAGACATGAGTTATCAGCTTGCTCAGGCTAATTGGGATCCTACAGAGAGTGATGGGTGGGAGTGAACTTGTGCTAAAGTAAATGCTTTACTGTCAAATCCTTCTCATTGGTCTTGCTTAATTCCTCCAAGGGACTGAACCATGTCCCATCCTCGACCATTTGGGGCTCTAAGGCCCCATCAAAAGTGCACTTCTTTATTGGATAGCTTCTCTCGATAGTTTACCCACTATTGATCATTTGATTAAAAGAGGCTTCTTGATGCCAAACTTCTGTTTTCTTTGCAAATCTGATGGGGAGTTTGTGGACTATCTGTTATTGCATTGTCCTACCTTGTCAGCACTGTGGTCTCATTTTTTAGCACTCTTTGACCTCAGTTGGGTGATGCCAAAACCAGTCTAGTTGTCATTGCAAAGTTGAGATCGAACCTGTTTTCGTGTCAGGAAAAAAATTCTGTGGAACTTTCTTCTATTCACTTTATGCTAGGGATCTGGTTGGAGAGAAACATAAGAGTGTTCCAAGGAGTGGAATCCTCTTTTCAAGATTTTAAGTTGCGTATTCTTGGGTCGTTTTTTTTGGTGTAAATTATTTTTTGAGTTCAGGGATGTTCTTTTTAAGGAGTTCGTATTTAGGTGGGTCTGTTTGCTTGGGGTAGTTTCTTATCTTTTCTTTCCCCTTGTTCTTAGGTCGGTCATCTCGACTGCCTGTTGTACATTCTTCTCTTTTCTTAATAAAATTTATACTTAGAAAAAAGGCAAATTGATGTGATAGACATTTCCTATTTTGTGGTGAGAAGTGAATTTACAGTTCAAATTATATTAATGACATTCTCTAAAGTGATTCAATGTGTTGTTCTGTCTATACGGATTTTTTTCCCTGAAGCTTCATGTTTGCGTATGTACGCATGATAGTGAGATGGGGTATTAATTGTCTTCTGCCAGAAAATTAATTTAAAGCTAGCATTTATAGTATATGCATTATAAAAGTTGTATTACATTATTGAAACATCATATCATTAATGTAACAAGGATTTCATTTAGGGAGAAACCTCATGTTGGGTGCTAATCTAAATAATCTCATGAGTTTACAAAAGAACCAACCAAAGCCTTAAAGGAAAATCTTATTCATTAGTCAAAAATTTGTTGTCACGATGCTCTCATGGCATCTATTTGTATGAAAATAAAATCCTAAAGGTTAAGGACTAAGTAATCTGAAGCATCCAAGTTAACCTAAATATATTTTTTATAATGATTAAAGTATCCTTAATTGATGCCACTTCCTTTACATTCAAACTTCCAACAAAGTTTCTAAGCCTAAAACTGTTGAATGTTGTGTTATCCGTCTCCGCTCCTGAGTGTCATGTGCTCACGTATCGTGCCCCAATTCGACACTAATATTCATAGTTAAGCCTTCCTCATCAGATCGGTCTTTGGGGTAAATTGTTGTCAACATGTTATCTAAAGTGCTAGGTTTATATAGGTCACGGGTTCAAGTCACCTTGAGGCAATTTTCCACCCTTATGGGTGAGGGGGAGTGTTGAGTATTGTGTTGTCCGCCTCTGCTCCCGGGTGTCATGTGCTCACGTATCATGCCCCAGTTCGATCCGTGACCCTCTTATATTCATAGTTGTCCCTTCCCCATCAGATTCGTCTTTTGGAGTAAATGGTTGTCAACAAAAACAATGTAATCTCGATAAAAAACTGTGAAATGGCTATTATAGAACTCGAAAAGTGCTTTCCAACGTTGTTAATCAGATATTAGGATTAGAATCTATACCTATTGGAAGGTTTCTGTTTTTGGTCTGATGGGGTTTCCTTTGGATATCTTTTCTCGACATTGTTATGTTTTGGCTTCATACAAATCTTAATTTTTGATTGCCGACCATTTGATTTGGAAGGATGATCACTTTGGGTTGCATCCTATCCATAACTTGATTTAGCATTAAACCTTGTTGAAAAATATGTATCTTCATAATTTTTTGTATGGAAAAGGAACTTTTTAATTGTATCATTTCGTTAGCTTACCAAGAATTGAATGAGATGAAAATTTGAAACCTTGCAGTGAAGTTGATGTGATTCTTGGAAGGTAGAACTTGTGAACATCGACCATATCAGGATTTTTGAAGTTTGAGTAAGGGAGATTTTGAGACTTTTCTCCAGTTTTGGAATATAGGGTGGGTAGATTGCTCTATTTATCTCTAGGGGGCTCATAAATTTCATTTTTGAGTTCATAGAAAATGTATGCTTCTAGAAGGTAGGTTGGTATGCTTTTATAAGTCTTTAAGTGTTGGGAAAAAAGACTTTAAAGTGACAAATTTTCATAACATACTTTTCCTTCTATGTAACACACTATGGATATTGATTTTCCCGCAGATTCTACTTGTAAAAAAAAGGATATTGCCCACAGATTCTTCCAAGGTTTCTGACTTGATTGTTCAAATGACACTAGTATAAGTGCTAGAAGGCATATCACGCTTCATATAGGTTATTCAACTTTCATATAGGTTATTCAACTTATGAGACCAAATATCTCCTCATGCTCAAAGAATCCCATTATTTAACAAAAGGTTTACATTTTACGAAGGACCATATGATGACCAAGACCATCTTGAATAACTTGAAACATCGAAAGATTAGGTATCACTGTACACGTTCCCAGCTGCATGAAAGGGACACCATTTCCAACAATTTGCAACATCAGGCCATATTGTATCCACTTGTCTGAGATGCCAACTCACGTTTTCATATAACTTTTAATTTCTTTATATATTTTGTTTCCTGTCATTTATTGATTATATGATTCTAGTGCATATCAACCTATTTGTATGCTTTCTTTCTATGTTGTACACTTAATATGAAATCAAATATTTTTAAAATATACTTTTCAACACAGAATAGACTGGTGTGTGGACATGTTAGTGTATCTGGTTTGACTGTCAGTGTGTTTGACACTTTGTACTGGTGTCTGACAATGTCATATTGTCAATGTTCTAGCATCTTGGTGAATTCTGATTAAATTGTCTTCATCTGACAGCATCAATTAGTTAAACTCCAAGTTTGCAGGAAAGTATAACTCAGCTTTGAACATATCATTGACAAGTACTGGAGTCTACATTCAAGTTGTTACAGAAATGATGGAAGTCATGGCACTAACCGTGATGTGTAGCTCAAACTCCGGGTGTCAGATCATATCTGAACCTCGATGAGTGGAGGGAGAACCTTCAACTGAGGTTAGAGCCAAATTCTTTCTTCTCATATCCATCGGAAACTCTCCTTGTATGTGTAGATAGGAGCCCAAAACCTCTGGTCAATATTGACCGCTGGATCTCCGTCTACTCTAGGCCACCACTTTTTTTCAAAATTCCAAATTAACCCCTTCCCTGCAAAATCCCCAAATAGCTTCCCACTATATAGATACATGGATTCAGATGTCCACATCACCAAGCGTTCACGTACACAATTCATACGAATGGAATCCAGGTAAATGAGCAGAAACTTTTCCTTCATATTCCTCTAGGAATCTCCTGGCAGGTTCTGTATGTGCAGCTAACAAATGGAAAGTTAAATGAAACGAAAAGAAATAAGCTTCTGGAAAGATTCTGGTTCTACCTCTGGGATGACCATACCAACAATGACAATGCCGGCAATGTTCAAAGATCCAAGCTTCCATTGAACATTCATCGCCTCCTTGTCTTGTCAGACAGGAACGTGAGTTCGGGAAGAGATTCCTGAAAACAAGAAGCAGCTTTCTCACATTGAGGAAATTAAGTCCCTGAATATGGGAAACATGTAATGCATTGCTGCTTTTTTTTTTTTTTTTTCTTAGACTTGAAATATTACTAAACTCCCTATTTTTAGGAGATTCCTTGATGTGGACATTTTTTTTTTGGTTGTTGAGGTAGGAAATGTTTTTCTTCCATTTTCATGGGTACCCACACTGCCACACCTGAAGCAATTTTCATTGACATATTACTTTCTTAGTGGGTTCTTTTATTGAGGCCCTACACATGTAAAGACCACGCAGTCCACTAGGTTTGTATGGTTACTTCTTGCTGGCACATTTGTGCCAACCTTTCCATTAACATCTTGGATGCCTCGAGAACAAAACAATTATGTTCTCTTCAAGTTGTATACTGTGATTTTGGTCACTGCTATTAAACACCTACATTTTGGCAACAATCTCTAGTAAATAACTCATGAACTAGGGGAATTGACCAGTTCATTTATATACCATTTGTCTTGCAACATTCTGGCACTATTAATAGGTCAAGATAAACGAACTATCTTATAATGGAATAGTGTTGAACCCTGTGCACCTGTCGGGATTTTCTTTATAGCATCACATGTATTTGAATTTGGAGCTTCTAGTCACGATGATGCAGGTGCAAACGCATTTGGCTGATGCAAACAACATAAAATTGTGATCAAGATGACAAGATTTCTTTTTTCTATTTTGGCTTGGAAATCTATGCTTTCCCTCATTTTCTTGGTTTTCTCCAATAATGATCTTATTTGCATATCATCGATCAAACATCATCATTGTAAAGCTCTAAAACCAATCTATATGAAGGTTGAGTTCAATCAATGTAGTCAGTGACATGAATTGTTAAAATAAATATTTGACATATATACTCAGCCCAGAACTTGAATAATGCACAACACACTAATGCAAGAAAATAAATGTGTAGCACATTCTAGAAACCCTTTTGCTCTTAGATGTACCAGACAAACATAAAAAAAAGCACTGAATAGTTTATCCAAGATAGGAACAAAAAAAATTCCTACTTACACAAAACACTATAGATTTGTGCAACTCATCCTTGGATAGTGTGAACTACAGACTTCTTCATAAGAAATCATGGTAATTCTTGGTAGTAAAAAAAAGTAAGAATCTAGAAAGACACTTTACCTTTTTTTGACATTGATCAAAGTTCTTCTAAATACCAAAAATAAAAATAAAAAAAATAAAAAAATAAAAAATTCCAAATTCCACTTGGGTAACTTACCACCTACCTGTATTACTAAAGATCAGTGTGGTTGCTGTTTAGAAATTAGGTCCTCCATGCATTTCTCCATACACATTGCTGTATATTTTATATTATGCAACTTTGTTAATCATGATTCTATGTACTAATTGTTACTTTTAGTAGAAAAGAATGAAAGAGAATATTTTCGAAAACATTTTAAGTTTTAGCGTTAAATTGATTGAATAGGATTGGATGCTCTAACTTTTCTAGTTTATTATGTTGGATATTAATGTGTACCAAAACCTGGAAATGATTACATAAAATATATCTTCCCCTTGTGCTTGGACGGGTGGATTTTATATGTTTTGCCTTTCCAATCTCAATGCTCATCTTGTCTAGGCTTCAACCTTTTCCAGTAATGTATCATATGATATAGTTTTTGTACTGTAAGTTCTAACTGTTCCAACTTTTTTATGTGCACTTTATTCTTCATTATCTAATTTAACCCATAAATCATATATGTTGTGGTTGCATGGTTGTATTTCCAACAGTCTTTTGTACTTGTGATCCCCCACTCTAGTGACTACCTGTGGTCTATCACACCATCAAAATTAGTCTGAACTTTCTGCACTTTGCTATTAGATTGTTAAATCAAAATATTTGATTAGTTTCATGGACTCTTCTAAAAGGGTGAGGTACTCGTGTTGGACACATGTCAAATCCCTACACTACATGGACACTTAGATGACACTTCCATTTTTTTTTTTGGTATCTTATTGCGAAGGAAAATACTAGCCTTAAACAATGTTTGAGGCAGAGCATCAAACACATGGCTGAGGTGGGAAGCTATAAGGACTCCCTAGAAAAATGAATTTCTAGAAAATCTGTATTGACCCTAAGAAACCTGTGTTTTTGGTCCAATCTCAGCCATATGTTTGAGGTAGAATCTACCTCAAACACCAGAAAATAAGCACTTACATCATTTCTATGCTTTCCTATTGAATTTTTTTCCTTTTCCTTTTAGCAAATACAAGATTATAGTTTCATATATTCTCTGGCTGTAATTACATGAAACATATAGTGAGATAACCCATCCTACTATTCATTATTATCTTGTTATTATATAAAGATGCTTACTTCATTCTAAATTATTAAAAATTAATCTAGAGTCCTTTAATCCCTTTCGGGGATTGCCAAATCCGACTCTGTAAACCCTTATTAGAATTTGACACACATACCAATATCGATGCAACATCTATTATTTTTGGAGAAACTCTAGTACGCATTGTCAATAATTATTGTGCAAATGATTTCTCTAACCAGGGGTTTATAAGAGGTAAGGATTAAGTATGAGAAAAACTGATATCCAACCATGTTGAGTCTAAGGTGATTTTTGTTCTAGAGGAGGGCATGAGCCTGAGTGCTTGCATGTTTCAATTGCACACCCTTATTCCCAGTGGAGACAGCAAGCTGTCTGCAAGATTGGTAATGACAACAAATGGTGAACCTAAGCTATTCTTGATCTTATAACATTTTGTAGTAGGTAGACCTGCAGTTGGAATGCCCACCCTTGCCAGGCAATTCTTGGAGAGTTAAGCATTCGATTTTTGGACTTCATTTTAAATTGAACACTATTTTTCTATGTTACATACTCTTATGTTCACGTTTTTTATTAAAAAAAGGATAGTTTGCTTATCTTGGCTGAACAGGGTATTGGAATGTTGCAAAACTAGGTGTCTATAAGTCATGATGGAAGAGAAGTCATCCTTGACCACAAATTGAGAATGGGTGGTTATTCAATTGAGAGCAAAGTATTTCTTGGATGAGAATACAAGTGCATTGGTGGAGGCCCTACTTTGTGGAATATGCTCCCTGTCATGTGTAAAATACCAACTACTATAATGATCTTTGGTTGTATAAGTTAAATGTTAGGTTTTGGTGCCATCATGTTTTTTATTTATGAAGTCCTGAGTAGATTTTAATATGTCTTGACATGGACAATAATTTTTATCAGCACAAATGCTTGATATTTTCATGGTCTTGATTTTGTACCTTCATAGACATGTCTTCCTTGTCTTATCACCCATTTTGAAAAAAAATAAAAAATTAGGGTCATTTGTAATTATAGACTAGAAAAGGGTTGACCTACGGTATTGAATCTATTAGTATCTCATGCACATAACTACATGTTTTACCGAAGAATTTAATTGATTGAAGTATTTTTTATTTTCAGGTATTATTTATATATTGTTTATATTGTCTTATTGTACATCAACTTATGTAAATGTTTGTTTCTGTATTTTATTCTTAACATGAACTTAGTCCAAAAATCTGTCTCAATATATGGAATAAATAGTACAGACTTGTCAACATATTGGGTTTCTGGGGATACATGTGTGTGCTACTTAGTGTGTCGGGCAGGATATAGACATTGTTCTCTGATACTCTCCATGTAACTAGATTTCTTATAGGCCACAACTTTCCAATGATAAAGGGACTACAAGGGCTGTTTCATAGGGCCTTATGATGGTCCTTGGGTCATCCACAGAAACAAAGTAATGGTGCACATGAGTTGGACTTTGATATTATCATATTAAGGTGGTTAGAGTACCAGTTGTGACTTTTTAGCAATCATGCAGCAAAAGCTAAGCAAATATGAGAGATCAAAGAAATCATTTCTGAAATATCCCCTCAAGTGTTACAAGTAAACTTGCTGAACAAAATAGAGGGGCTAATATACCTGGACTTCTGAAGTTGGATTCAACAGTTGACGATGTTCCTCCTTTGATTTCTTATGTCGTTCAGTCACAGATTTCATGCTGATAATAATACAGGTAAAGACTATCAGCTTTCATCATACTTCTTAACATTAATGTCATGACGTCAGGGTGAATATGGCTATAGTTATGAAGAGCAGATCATAATATCTAGAGAGAGTTCATGAGAAATATTTTTTTCATGCCAAAAAGTTAACAATTACCTCTTCTAAGGCAAGTCAAATTCTAAGTTGATAGATGAACATCAAACTCAAGTTGGAATGTTGTTCTTTTCTATGTACCTTTCAACACTTTGGATTCAGTCTTGAATTATTTTGATTCGATTACTGTTTCAGTTGAATGCTGAAAATCAAATTTCAAGTCTCAAAGCTGGAAGGTATGAGTCATGACTCATTTGATCACATTCTTGATGTTTTATTAGCTTTCATATTCCACCTTAGACATGAAGGTCGTTTTTTTCACTGACAGGAAAATGTCCTGTATATTGTTCACCATTTTCACCCACAAGTCTTCTTCACCCACACCAAGGAGCTAACTCTGAACCAATGAATGAATGGCCCCTTTCCCCTACTATCAATAATAAAACCCTGACACCCTTCGGCATAGCAAGAGCTTTTAAAAATGAAATTTCCTGTATAACCCTCCTTCAATATCCTAAGGCTAGGATTGCCCGACTTATTCCCGATCATTCGAATTGAAAATCGAAAAAAATTTCCTCCTTTAATTATAAACCCTTTAATACTCCTCTGAACAGAAATGCTACTTGCAGTTCACTTGAGCATATGAATTTAATTCACATGATAGCAAATAAGAGGTGGATTAACATACTCTTTCAACCAAATGAAGAGCTTGAGTGTTCAGAGGATCCATGTGTTATATCAATTGATAAAGATTTAGGTAGCCTTTGGGTAAGATGACAACGAAGAGGAGCTTATTCGGTTGATTGGATCTTTCTATTAGGGGTGTGGGGGTGTGGCTCATACTCCCAAATCGCACTCAGACAAGCTGATTGTTCTCTAGACCTAGGTCTCACATCTGTTGGAAACCTATTTTCCATGAAGAAAAGTGCTACATCCACCTTGTTAATTACTTTTCATAAATAGATATTTTTTTTCTTTATTTGTTTGGAACTTGAGATATAGTAGTTGTAATGAAATACTGGTGATTATTGCAATGTGGAAGCAATAATGTTGTAATAGTTGAAAATAAAATCCAAAAAACTATTGAAAATACATAACATTTGTCAAGCCATAGTAAGGAGTAAGGAATACAAGCAGCAATTAACATGAGTGCAAATCTAATTGAGTTACTAACAAGAATGGAGCCACATTTCTATTTTTACTAAGTAAAGCTGGTTTAATTTCTTGGTGATATTGTTTCTATATGAGACACAGACGACAGTGAAGGAAATGGATGTATTATATTTGAGTAGGAGTAGAAGGCTCATGCAAAGTTGATACACATGAAGTTAATGCTCCACAATCTGAGACATTTTTTTATCATTAAATTGGTTTCAAACCCATGCAATTGACATTATGATTGTCACACAATAGGGTTGACTGCAGGGAGCCCAAAAAGGATATCTAGAATTCCAGATCAAAGGAGGTGATGTGGAAGGAAGCATTCCTTCGTGGGTAGGATTATCTAGGTTTACTTGACAATCTAGGCCTCCATAGGATTTGGACGAATTGGCCACGAAGATTGTATTTCTAGCGCCCCCCACACCACACACCACTCAAGTTGATCAATTATGTATCTCGAAGATTCAGTTCTAGCACAATTGGACAGCATAACACCATACATATGCTTGTTGAAGACAACAAGAAGCTGCATATTAGGCAGAATGAGCATGACACGTTGGCCTTCAACTTATAAAAATGGTACTAAATGTTATCCTGCAATTTTGTGAAAATCCTATAGGTTTTGTTAGAACAATGATATAATGTGTGATTGAAATGGGAGAAGATGCATCTCGAAGAAGGAGACGATGGCTTGTGATAATGCGAAGTGTTCAAGGCAAAGATCAGCTGTTGAGCCAACTTGGATCTCATGGTCATGTGGTGAGAATTGCTCGAATCAGATGGGATATGTTAGGTCAATGGGTGGATCAATAGTGATCAGTAATGGATGATGTTTCATTTCAAACTGATTTTCTAACAAGCTTTTGGAATTCGATCAAGATAGACTAGAAATTAGATTTTAGTTTCATTGGATAGAATAAAGTATAACTATAGCATCCATCAATAAAACGATTGCTCTGATACCAGATGATATGATCATTGGATCCTACATTGTCAATTTTCTTTGAGAAAAATCGTTCATCCAATTCTATTCTAATTTCTGAATTTTATTTGATAAAAAATAATGATCTACATTATGATATTTTAAGACAAAAGACTTCCTAATAACCTAGGACTCTTACCAAATTAAAATTAATCTAAAAGACTTAAAACAACTAAATGAATAAGTAAATACCTAATACGTAATAGGATTCCTAACAAGAATATAGAAGTTTAGTAGGCGTTTGGATAGGACTCCTTGGCTACTTCTGACTCTTGCGGGGAGTTAGAAGTCGTTTGGATGCGTTTGTATGAACTACTCTTTCGAAGAGTTACTCCGCGCAAGAGCAAGAAATTACTCTTTATGAAGAAGTCAAGAAAACCTATTTCTCAAAACTCTTCTTGCGGGGAGTCAAAATCTAACGGTTCGTTTTACCAAAATACCCCTAACTTTATTAATTTTCTATGAAAATATTTCTAATTCATTTGCCCTTAAATCAAACAAAAGAAACATTTATTAATATTAATTTTTTTTCTTTTTTAATTTTGAGTATAATGGATTTAAACACATTATATTAATATTTAATATTTAAAATATTATATTATATTATATTATATTATATTAATATTTATAGTTAAACACATTATATTAATATTTAATATTTAAAATATTATATTATATTATATTATATTAATATTTATTATATTATATTATATTAATATTTATAGTTAAAATATCAAAAACAATATAGTTTGAAGGCATATTATGACACTAAAAGACAGTCTGTCAATTTTTTTTTTAAATTTTGAGTATAATGGATTTAAACACATTATATTAATATTTAATATTAAAAATATTATATTATATTATATTAATATTTATAGTTAAAATGTAAAAAACAGTATAGTTTGAAGGCATCTTATGACACTAAAATACAGTTTGTCAATTTTTTTTTTTAATATTATGTCAAAAATAGTCAGTCAAATTTTTTTTAAAATTTTAAGTATAATGGATTTAAACATATTATATTAATATTTAATATTTAAAATATTATATTATATTATATTAATATTTATTATATTATATTATATTAATATTTATTATATTATATTATATTAATATTTATAGTTAAAATGTCAACAACAATATAGTTTGAAGGCATATTATGACACTAAAAGATAAAAAACAGTAACTGGTATAATATAAGGGTATTCTAGTCTTTTTTCTAGAAGTCATGAGAAGTCAGTATGGTTCCCAAACAAACTTCCAGCACAAAAGTACTTCTGCCAGTACTTCATAGAGTTGCTTGCCAAACGCCATTTCTGCACATAATTACTTTTCCAGCTCCTCCATAGAGTACTTCAGCTCCTGTTCTTTGGAAGAGTAGTTCTGCTGATGGTATCCAAACAGGCCCTTAATATCTTCATACTTATTACACGATTCAATGGCTTGATTAGAGGTAATGAGCCCTTAATTGCCTTCATCATGTCATGTTCGTTCTGATCCAAAAACCCCACCTTGACACTTAAACCTACCCCCCCCCCCCCAAAAAAAATAAAAATAATAATAATATAAAATAATAAAAATAAAAATAAAAATAGATGTTCATTGAGGTCCACTTGTTAGGATATCACTTCGGATCCTGAGAATTATGATTCTAAAGAGGCAAAAGCCTCTAGAACTCGAGATGCTTGATAAGCATGATCGAATCTGTTTTAGCATTTGATAGCTTTGTTTCCATCTCACCCTTAGCATAGGGGTAAGGAAAATCAAGCCAATGAAGAGGGCTTTTCTATGGAAGTGGTTGTGGAGATTTGGAAAAAAGTTTTTGAGACCCTTGGAGAAAAGTCATAGGGTCAAAATTTGCAAGCAGATTTCAAGAAGGCCCCCAAACCAATCTTATGGGAGGGGAGTTTGGAAGGGATTAGGGAAGTTCATTTAAATTTTTTTATGCGTGTTTATTTTAAGGTGAAAAGATGAAAATAAGAGATTCTAGGAAGATAGATGGTGTGGTAAAGGAGCTCTTACATTGATACTTTAAGCTCTGTAAGTGGAAGTGATATCTTGCTCAGATGGTTGGAATCATGCTGATTTATCTTGAGATCGTGGTTTTAGAAGAAAATTAGTGATTGGAAGATTTACGTAGTATCTACTCTTCTATCAAATATCTCGAAAATCATTTTAACACTACAATCTAGAATACGAAATCTTAGATTTGGGAACAAAAGGATAATTTTATGTAAAATTTCTTCTATAAGGCTTTTTATGTTAGTCGTTTCTCTGCTCTTTTTCGTGGGAAACAACAGTTTCATCTAAGGTTTTATTTATTTATTTTTCTGACTTTCTCCCAATAAATTTCTAACATTTGATCATCTTAGGAAAAAAATTTATTGCTTTTTTTTATTATTATTTGGGCTTATTACGTAATAGAGATGTAGTGCATCTTTATTGCTCCATATATATTTGGTGTTCATTTGTGGTTGAATTAAATGTAGCTTAGATGATCCAATTTTATTTTCTTTCCTTTCAAATGCCTCAACAAATTATAGAAGGAATCTCCATCAGAGAAAATGCCTCGTAGAGTAAGTTGTAATATGTTAGCTGCAACATACACCATAATAGAATTGGGGATTATCCAACCACATTAAATTCTACTTCAAATGAACACCCAATGTTGCTGACTATGGAACAATACATATCTCTTATATGGGAAGCATAAATCAAGGATGATAGAATTCCATTTACTAAGATGATTAATTGTTATAATTTTACTGAGAGAGATGATCCACAAGAAAAACAAAATTTTAGAAGACCGTTGCTCCCCGCATAAAAGGAGTAGAGAAACTACTAATATAGATTAATCTTTATAGAAGGATATCATTTATAACAGAATAAGCATACTTTTGGTTCTAAATACAAGATCTCCTGACTGAAGTATTAATTAAAATGATTTCTTGATTTATTTACAGAAGAACAGAAATTGTGCCTTCTTCCAATCATTAATTCCTCTTTTGAAACCACAACCTCAAGAATAAATTAGTACCATTCATGCAATCAAATCCGGAACAAGACACCCCTTCTAGTTTGATAAGGTATAAAATGATTGATAAGTTTAGATAAGAGCTCCCTTACCACTCCATCTATCTTCCCAGAATTTCACGTTGTTTGATATTCCAAATCTTCATTATTAATGGAATCGAAATGATCTTTGGATTGATTAGAAGATCCTTTCAATTGGCTAGAATCCATTACTTGAAAGAAAATAGATCTTGTGGAATCATATTGCATATTTGACAATATCTTTTTTGAACTTAAAACCAACAACCCTAAAAAAGTTAAAATTAACTTTCATAACCCCTTTCCAAACTTTTATCCCATAAGATTAGTTTGGGAACCATCTAAAACTCACTCAGTGAGATATCGTGCACTGTTTGTGGGAGCTATGGGAGATAAGATTGAGATCTATATAGACGAAGTATCCACATGTTGATCAAAAGTTCTCTAAGAAACAACCCAATCTAAAGTAGATAAGCTACTTAGTTGAAAAGACTAATGGGGTCGGATGAGAATGCCAATGTTGCATGTTTATTTGATATATTGTAGTTCTCATTGACCAAATTGATATATCTAGTAAGAAATATATATATTGTAGGGCGACAACAGTACTATGATAAAGTTTAGAATCAAGAACAATTATTCCCCAAGAGTTTTGGACAAAAATATTCTTTTTGCCATGGGCAAGGAGGTTGGCTTCACTGTTCATCTTGGTGTGTGATAAAATGTTCATAACATACTTTCTTTGGGATAAAAATATCATCGGAGTTGTATGGTACTTCTACACCCCAAATAGTAAACTAGCTAGGGCTGAGATTTTTGAAGGAAAATTCAATCTTTGAGAAAATGAATGAGATTGTTTACAAAGCGCAATGTTGGAAGTTCGTGAAGAAATGATTTTATTGACAATTCTTGGATGATTATTACATAACACCCTACACCTAAAAATAGTAAACTAGGGCTGAGATTTTGGAAGGAAAATTCAATCTTTGAGAAAATGAATGAGATTGTTTACCAAGCACAATGTTGGAAGTTGGTGAAGAAATGATTTTATTAAGAATTCCTGGATGTTTACCAATAGGGTATTTATACATCAACCAAGATATGGAAACTGAACTGATATAAATATTCTAGTTTATTAATACTTCCTAATGTGCAATATCCTAATGGATATTGATACATATATTATTCTCAATCTCTACCTTTCTTTTACGATGAAATACATGGATAAAGTTACAATGTATCTCGTGTATTATAATACGATTGCATCCATTTCTCTAACATCCTACCACAATTGCATAGTCCTTTGAAGATGGAATGCACAATTGGTTGTATTGAATAATTGTTATTGATCTCATAAGTGACGTGCTTATGATAACCAAAAATTCAATTGTGCTTGTTGGTGAACATCGTTTGTCTGTGAAGTCTATCATTATCGCATCCTACTTATTTTTGAGTTTGTTGGAGCTAGTGGCAAACCAAATCAGATCTATTTTGATCCTCCCAAGAGCATACGAAGTAGGATCATAAGGCTTATAGAAGAACTCTCGTTGGAGATGTTTAAGATTAAAAAAAAGAAAAAGAAACTAGAGATCAAGAGACATGAGTTAGGGAGGTTATAAAGATATAGAATAAGGTGTGGTGTTTATGTAAAATAAAACTATATTGTGCTAGAGTCTAGAAGAGAAAAAAAAAAGGATTTAAATCCAATGATGGTAGTGGTGCCATTGCCGAAGACGGCACACCAAAATCAAACTCTCACTAGAGCTTGGGCTCTGATACCATGTAGAAAATTGAAATTATTAAGAATTTTTGGATGATTATTACATACATCCCAATAGGGCATTTATAAAGATTACATCATCTAAGATATGGAAACTAAGCTAATATAAATATTCTAATTTATTAATACCTCTAGAATATCCTAATAGATATTGCTACATACATTATTCTCCATCACTACCTTCCTTTTGTGATGAAATTCATGGATAATGATACAATGTATCTTGTGAATTAAATATGATTGCATTCATTTCTCTAACATCCTCCCGCAATTGCATAGTCCTTTAAAGATGGAATGTGCAATTAGTTACATCGAATAATTGTTCTTGATCTTTTCAAGTTATATGCTATTTGATCGTATAAAATCCATTTGTAAGAGGAAAAAAAAGATTGAAGTCTAGCAATGGCGCAACAATGATGGTGGCACCATCACTATAACTACATGCCAAGATCAAATTCTCAATAGGCTCTGGTACTATGAAGAAGAAATGATTTTATTGAGAATTCTTGGATGATTATTGCATACATCCCAATAGGGTATTTATAGAGACTACATTAACCAAGATATGAAAACTAAGTTAATATAACTATTCTAATTTATTAATACTTCCTAATGTAGAATATCTTAATTGATATTGCTACATATATAATTCTCCATCACTACATTCCTTTTGTCATGAAATACATGGATAATGTACAATGTATCTCATGTATTATAATACAATTGCATCCATTTCTCTAATAGTTGGAACCACTGGTAATATCATCAATGAACAAAGAGGTATCAGTGGGGTGGCAGAAATTAAAGACCCCCTGAAAACCATCATATCAAAATATGGAATCAAGAAAAGAACCAATCACATATAAGTTGAAATGCTACTCAAGAAGGTCACACACCCAACAATATCAACTCAATAGTCAATGCAATCTCTCCACTTTTGTCCAACTAAGCTTATTATATAGCCAAAAGAGAACAAATTGCAAAAACACTTTGGAGGTTGAGAAACCCTTCGAAGAAAGCCCAACTAAGAAGAATCTACAAATATGGACAACCACTTTTCATCTACAAATCAATATAAGCTTTTTTGGGGTTTTTTTGGTTTGTTGGATTTTTGAGTCTTTAGGCCATTCATCCGTTTAATTTAGGTCGTTGGGGTTGAGAATGAGCCGTATATATAGGAACAAAGGGCATATATGGATGAACTTTTTGGTTCACAGAATCCGGGATCCAACAATCACATGAGCCCGCGTATATTAATTGGCATACCCAATTTACAAAACTAATCTTGTTAGGCTTGATGTTCTTTTAGTCCAAGAAATTCAAGGAATATAGAGAATATAATATTCTTTAAAATTTTGGTGTTTGATTGGAGTCACATTGATATGTGAAGACTTACGTTTACAACATTAAAGCTTTGATGTTCTTTTTTTCCAAGAAATTCAAGGAATGTAGAGAATATTCTTTGAAAATTTGGTGTTTGATTGGAGTTGTATGCAACACAAATCGTTCGAACCAAGCCTGAGGACTCTTAAAATCTAGCGTAACATATCTTATTCCAAAGACCTTCAACTTGACCAAATGTGGGCTACCCAAGGCTTTGTACTTCTTAAGCTAGGTTCTTGCCCTGGGTAAGGACCAATCCATTAGGTAGTTAAGATTTGATTTTCTCTAATGAGTACTCTAGATTTGCTTAAGGGGATTTTACACCTAAATCTCTCCTAATCCATAATTTTTCAATATAACACAAGATAAGTTTACCGTCCTACTTAATTGCTATTACATGTAGGGTGGTTGGTACGTGCGGCCTGCCAAAGCAAAAATAAATAAAAATAAATAGAATAAAATAAATAAACCTTTCTATCCTTACATTAATTCATGACTAATAATTTTCCTTTTGTTTTTTGGTAATTGTGAAAGTAATTTAACCTTGACCCTTGGCTTTCTCAAAACTCAATTACCATCCTATCCTTATTTTGTTGAGACCCAATCCGAGGTAATTGATCATTGAGGCCCTCTTCTTGTATAATATTCAAGGCTACCCTTCAACAATTTATTGTAATTTGACCTAGTTCAAGGAACTTAGACCCTTTTGTCCCTTAAAGAGAATTCTTTAGAAATTAGGAGTAATTACCCTCCTAACCCCTAAGTTTGTTAAGACTCAGTGCAAAATATATAATTGATTCTTAAGACCTTCTCTTGGATGAGTATTTACATTTATTGTGCTTAATTTTTATCCAACTTATTGCCTTTCAAGGGCAAATACAAACTTGCCCCTCAAAAGAATTCTCTCAAAATCTTAGAGCATTTAGACTTTTATTCTTTAATCATCATGATTGACAAGACTCAAAAGGGTGAAAATGACAATCACGACTTCTTTGATTAACGGTAAACAATGTCATTCTTTTAGGTTTTAATGCAATTACGTTGAACTTGTGATGTTTGAAACCTTATATCCTCAAGAATCTCCCAAAGGCATATAACTAGAGAACACTTATAAAAAAAATTAAAAAAAAAAAAATACTTTATATCCTCTCAAAATCCTAACCAATTCTCTTCTTGAGAGTTTACAAGACCCCAACCCCACGTACTATTGAGGCTTGGCCCACTAAACCATAATTGTCTGCTAAAATCATATTGAAAAATTGAAAACTTAGTTTAAAGTAATTTCCAAGTTTTGTTGATTGTTTTTTAATTGGGCTTTCTTGATAGATTTTCTCTACGTTGAAAGTGTTTTGTGATTAGTTTTCTTTTGATTATATAACATGTTTTTGTTGATGAAAAAAAGGTTGGACAAAAATGGAAACGGTGCACCAACCATTAAGTTGTTGGTATTGGAGTGTGTGACTTCCTTGATTAACATTGTATCTATTAAGTAATTGATTCTCTATGAGATTTTCCTAATTACTAATTTCATTGATGATTTTTGGGGTTTATAGTTTTTGTCATCCCTCAATTACATCTTTGTTCTTGTGTACATTAGTGATGTTACCATTGGTTCCAACATATATAACGTTGTAAACAATCTCATTCATTTTTGTGAAATTATTGATTTTTTTCATCAAAGATCTTGGTCTACTTTATATATATTGGGTTTAGAAACATCATGTGACTCCATGACCATCATATGGATTTGGTTGATATCATAGAATCACAAATATTTCTAAAAGATGTACTTTGATAGATATCTAAATAGAAGATGATTGATCGATTAAGTAATGGATGAAGAGTGAGAACTTGTATTTTTTCCTAAATGAATGGAATAGTGACTCCAGAGATATGATAGATGAGAGAATGTATAGATAGATGGGTGGATGAATATCTCACATTCTCATGTTCACGTGAAGATATGATGGATGGATGGATGTATTGATTGATGAATGGATGTATTGACAAAAATGATTTGAGGACATTACCATTACTTGTATTTTTTATAAAAACAAATTGTATATATATATATCCAAATACAACTATTTTGTTTACCAAAAAATGATCATAAAAAGCCTAAAAAGAATGATGCATTGTTATATTTCTAGAAGCGACGGATCAATATAGGATAATACTTGATACTCTTTGGTAGTATGAGATACTTTAGAGTATAATATCGCTTGTGAGATCTGAGAATTTTTTATCTTCTTTTTTTATATAAATATTTATGTTTAAAGATGATCTTTGTATAGTATAGAAATAATCGAGGTTCATATGTTTTGTCTAATGATAAGCTTAGACGCGATGAATCTCTCTTGAGTTACTTAATGATTACTAAGAGTTTGTAGTCGTCAAACAGTCAACTTCACTATTAGTTGAACTCGGTAGGAATGGTCAATCTAAATCGAATAAATGGTAATCCAACTGTAGTATACTATACCAGTCACAAAACCATATAAAAACTATGGGATTTCACACTGGAGGATAAGTATTGGAATATCGATTTATCATAGTTGAGACGATTATATCAACATGTTCCTCAACTCTCTTATCAACTATATCGTAGTGTGGTATTATGTATTCATTCTTCATTTTGTGATGCAATATTGATAAATATTTTACTTTAAAATTTTTGAAGAATGATAGAATATTTTGATGATAGAACTGATAGATAAATAGATAACTATTACAAATGTTGACTTCTTTTCATTTTGCCTTTATTCGAATGTTATGTCATGATAAAATTATATTTGTTTAAATATTCAACATCATTTGACATTGCATGTTATGACTAGATGTTATAATGGTATATTTCTTGCTAAGCAACTCTCCATTACTCACATTTCTATTCACCATTTCAAATTATTCAATTGTTGAAGATCTAATTTATGAAGAATAGTAGTTTAAAGAGGTTCTTGAGGAGGAGTATATTGACGAACATTTCTCTTGTAGTTTGCGACATTAAAGTTTAGGATTTATTTTTTGTTTCAATTTTGAGAAACTTATGTCTAGGCATCATGTGTCATTATATTCAGTACTATTAATTTTTATGTCATTATGTAATTTGAAAGGATTATGTCTTTTGAGATTTCTTTATGGACCTAAATTATGATTGATGTTAGCTTTTGCAATTCTGATAATTGGTTATTAGTTTTATTTCCGCTGCATTATAGCTACTAAATACGAAATGTTACTTATTATTATATGTTATCATAAGTTGAGATATATAATCATGCCTTGAAATCTAACCTTCAAATCCTTGGAATTCATGTTGGATTTGGGTGTGTGATATGTTTTAACATTGTAAATTGCTTTAAGATTTTGCTTCCTTGAAGATATTATTATCTAAATTGGTGTATTACAATGTTGTAATCTAGTAGAAGCCTTTAGTTAGTAGTTGTAACCTTGTCAATTGCTTTTGGAGTTTGTTTCGTTAAAGATAAGTTGTGAATCATTGTTTGTAACTTTAAAATTTATAAATATTAAACCAATGTTTTAAAAATCAGAGTGATCGGTCCAACTTGTTTGAACCAAACCCATTTGCTTCTATGAGCCAAGTCAACCATGAAAAACCCACTTTTAACAAAATCAATTGATTTGTCTGATTCAATCGGTTAAACTAGTTCAACCAATGACCCGAATGGGTTTTATAAAAGGTCCGATCCAACTTTTGGGTGATTTTTCACCTACCCCTTTACAATTTGGTGAACATTTGAGATACCTCATGTGTTTTAAAATTGATGACATGGCCTCCTTAACCTTAGGTATTCTCTTACAAACTAATGGAAAATGATCAAATTTAGTAAGATTTTAATTGTTGGATCCACATGCTTAGTAAGACAAACCCTAACATTCATATCTAGATCAAATTTAAAATAAATAAATAAAATTATTATTTTCAGGCTTGATCCATGTTTTGAAAATAAACATATCCATTAAATTCTTAAATTTAAATTTCAAACTCATATCTATAGGAAATTTTTTTATAGAAGTTCTTAAAACTTTGTAGTCGACATCATGTGACACTGGATCATGTTTTGAAGTAAAAATTACCTGATTTTAGGAAAAAACCTAAAACATTTATTTAATATTTCATATTTGGGTCCAACAGGTCAGACCCACCGTCCGGACCACTTTGGACCGACCTGTTTAGTCATATCGGTGAATGACCGGTCAGGTATCAGGTTCCTTCACTGCAGTACTCTTAAATTAATAACCTAATAATACGGTTTCTTCACAACAGTTAGATTGTGTCAATAGTTTAGTTTTTTTTACTTTTCTTATTTGGCATTTTTTCTTCTCCTTGTAGCTTCTTTAACGCCTGGGTATAGTAGAGCCCTAACTATTAAGATAAATTTAAGGGAAATGCTGTATAGAAAAATTATGCAGCTTGGCACCTATAAATGATACCGAGAGAGAGAGAGAGAGATTCCCATATACCCATTTTTCCTTTTATGTGGAACCAGAAAGATACCTAATCAAGAACATTCTTACAACATAGAAACGCACAGAAAAAAATACGATTAATTATCTCAAAAATAACCCATTTTTTATTTTGTTTTTGGAATATAAAAGATCTTGTCCATGAAACTCAACACTTCGACCCTAATTGCTTTCCCATAGCTGTGGACTCTAGACCCGTGGTTGCAGTGCTTTGATGTGTCGCAAAACCTAGTGACAATGATCATGTTTCTAGTACTTAGACATGCTGATGACATTTTTGTTCATTTAGATCAATCATATCCATCGTCATGCAACGCATCAAACCCTAAATCCATATTCAACTTTTTATTATTTCATGAGATCAATATCATATTCTGTGATGTAAATAAATAGGAAAATAGAACAAAGCCCATTATGTATGAGAATAATTTATTAGGCATTTTATTCTGCAAAATATATATGGAGAGAGAGAGAGAGAGAGAGACCTTGTGCTGGCGAACTCGTAGAGCTTTCCAGTGCTTGAGAAGACAATAAGGCCTACTTCTGCGTCGCATAGGATCGCTAGCTCCTTTGCCTTCTTCAACAATCCACTCCTTCTCTTCGAGAAAGTCACTTGCCTGCTTGTCGTATTATCGATCCTTCGGATCACGATCTTTCCTCTCCCCATCTTAGGGTTTCTTCTTAGTTAGTAAGGGTTTCTTCAAAGCTTGAGATCTTAAAAAAACAAAAAAACAAAAAAAAAAATCAGTAAAACATGGAGAATAATTTGATTTGAATAAAAAAAATATTTCTATGTGGAGCTTTCAAAGAGAAGAACAACAAACAGAGTTTTTTACATGGGATTTGATTGTCAGATTTGTCTCTCGCTATAACTTTTTTCAGATCACTTTCTTTATAAGGAAACCTGGTAAGTGATTTTAGAAGAACTTAAAAAACTGCCTATTGTAATAAAACAAGAGCGGTTTGTGTTTCAAAACCGCTAAGTGGTTTTACTGTGGGAAGTGGTTTGAGAGGTGGGAGGGTTAAGTTTAGCATTTCAACGTATAAGTTGCAGACACGTTGTATTCAGCGTTACGAGTTACGATGGTGCCGTTAACGTATAGATCACTGACACGTTCTACCGTACTCCCAGATTTGGACTTTTGTGTTAGTTAAATCAGTCAACAAGCACAAGGCCACGCTCAAACCGGTAAACGTGTTTGCTCATCATGTAATGACATCTTATTTTGCTACGGATCAACAACATCTTAACATTCTCGCTACATCTTTCTCTTTGTGGGGCGCGTTCTTGGGTTGGTTTGGTTCAGTTCGGTTTGGGACAAGTTGCCACTTGCCTATAGTTTAAGAAATTAACTTACAATTAATCAGTTGAGTTCCATTCTCGATTCAAGACTTATATAGAACTGAACCAAATCAAGAATTGGACTCTTGTAAAATAAATAAATATATATTAATTTATTATGAATTATTTTAGATCATTCATGAAAATTATTAAAGATAGATTAATAATTAACAATATGAAGTTGCATATTTATTTTTATTTTTTTTTCTTAAGTTATAATTCGTTACTTTAAAACATGTTTTTAGGATATTGGCAACCCATAGTACCAAATCTAACCCCTGGCACTAAAGTATGTATAAAGCTACCAAATTAAAATGGTGAACTTATTTGGTAGACCATTGCCTGAAAAATCAAAGGCAATACCTTAAAAACTTATTTAATAAAGTAGTTTCATGATTCCATGGTTTGTTTAGAAATTTAGTCAAAGAAGCATCCCATATTAATGTCCGGCCTCCAAACAAAGATAATGGATTTGAAATGAGATAACGGCCAAATATTCCTTAATAATGGAGTCATCCCTATCCCTGTTAAAAAGAAGAGTCGTGATATCTGACTTCCCCGCATGGCAAACTCAATTGATTACCTGATGTGACAAGCTCAAAACCTATTGATCTGTGCTCATCAATATACAATTCCTTTGGGATATATAATTTTTTTTATGGGGAAGTGTAATTATGTATATCGAGGAGCACAGATTTATGGTTCCAAGCTTGTCACGTCAGAGTAGTTGATTCAGTTTGCCACGTGGGGTCAGGGGCGGATTTACAGTGGGGGCAGTGGGGGCAATTGCCCCCACAAGAATTTCTAAAATCCATAAGAAGGTATTAATAATTTTAAATTTTTTTTTAACATTCTACTGCTTTGCCCCCACAGAAGTTTTGAAATTTTTTTTATTTGTAATTTGCCCCCACAAAATTTTAACATTCTACTACTTTGCCCCCATAGAAAATCAGAAAAAAATTTTATTTGTAATTTGCCCCCACGAATACAAAATCCTGGCTCCGCCCCTGCGTGGGGTAGTCAGATTATCATCATTCTAAAAAGGAAAAAAATAAACAAAACTCATACTATATGGGTGATGAACTTTAATCGAGTTCTTTAGGGGGAGGGGGGTTCACGAGTTGAATATTTTACGATATAGATAAGTGTGATTTTGTCGATTTGTAAGGTAGATGGTTATCACATCGAATATATTACTCCATCGAACCTGATGCTCTTTGATCCCCCAATTGAAGGCCTACATATACGTGCTAAGAGCCACATTAGTGGAACCCATGCGTGTAGATCACATTTTGTGTCTAAACACTCAAGTCAATGTCTCAATGCAAAATCAATTTTCCAATTTTTTATTATTATTTAAAATTAATACTTTTATGTTCATATAAAAGTCACTAAACGTGATTAAGGACGTTCGTGTACCCAAACACCTTAGATAATTGTTAGTAACTCTTTTTTTCCGTGAGAATCTAAGGTCGCCTATCAAAAGTCAAGACTCAATTGCTCGATACAGGAGTGAAGGACACATATCATTATCCGCCAATCGATAGCACCCATCACATATGCACTAGCTTTTATCGAGCTTAAGTCCAATGGCAAACAGGTCGTACAACTGAGGTGCAAGCGTGTGAGCCATACCATGGCCTACAGGAGCAATTTACTTGGAACGCACATGTTTTTTGTACCATCAACCTAAAGTTTTTCACTATTTTATTAACCATCTCTGAAGTAAACAATGCGTGGAGACCATCTTAGACACCAAAATCTAATGTGTAGGATTTTTATGATTGCATGTGCGCATAAGCCCGAATTTCGATTGGTTGAAGTCACATGATCGTGATCCGTCGACCAATAAGATTCGACTTGGCCCCAAAATAACTTGAGTATTAAGGAGACCAGAAAAAATTAATGGCTACGACTAAAAAATTATAATTCTCATGGCTTCAACTAGGAGCTTGGACAAGTGTCAATCATCGCCAAATTATATACGTAGCACACCGAAGAAACGTAACCCTCTCATTATGTTTTATAATCCCAACAATAGAAATGTCTCTTTAACTGAGCCATTTCTGCCTTTAAAAGAACAAGTTCTTTGGCGTTGTCATGTTAATTAATGGGATATAATATGAGAAGTACTAAGCAAGCTTATATATATTAGTTCCATCCCTGTCGCACATGCGTGTGTGATTAGAGCATAAATGGGTCGGACCTGTGTCAAATTTGAATATATCCAGATTCAGATCTGATTTTTTATTATTATACTGATCGGGATTTGGATTTGACTAAGAACCTATTAAGACCATATCCGGATCTGACTTGGGTCGGTTCAGATAATTTTGGACTGTTTAACCTTTTTCCCCCTATTTTACTTCTTTGCAAGCTTATAATACGTAGTGTTCTATTTTATCATTATTCTCTTTCATTTTTAAGGATTCATGTCGCAGAAAAGTAGTTTAATATATATTCGGATCCAGGTTAATCTAGGAATGGATCCATGTCTAACCTGGATCTGAGTCAGGTCAAGGGACATTAAACCATGTCCAATCTAATTTTTATTCGAATCTACTCCAAGTGTCCAAACTCACTAAATTCAATTTTTGATCACTCTGATTTCTAATCAATCCTAACTCATTTACACTACTGTAATATAATTAATGAACAAAATTGTACTTAACATGACATTTGAAAAAGAAATTTCCATCTGTTGTGCATGGATTTCATATGAAGACACAATGAAGTAGAAATTACTTTACTACTTATGATAAAATAAAAAAAGGAGGCATTTTTTTTTTCACTTCAACGCGAATATATTCATGCATGTGGATAAATTTTTGATTTACCATCAATTTCTTGAGATTCACTCCCACAATGGTATTTCTTCATCGTGCAACATTCGAAGACATGCACAAGAATCCAAAAATCATGCATTAATTAGTTTATGAAAAACTGAGGAAAATTGCTCAAACCGAATTAGGAGACACAAAATTTGTTCACAAGGAGGCTACTTATCTTAACCTAGACCAGTATACCTTTTTTATTTTTTTTATAAGCATAGGGAGTATCCCCACCTTTTGGTGAGACTAATCTCTATGAGGCCGCACGCATCTTCCCACTCAATCACGTGTTAAGACAGGTAAGTAGCCGCATTTACTATAGAGGGGTGTATAAAGATTCAAAGTTACAACCTAGGGAGCAAATCCAGTCGCTTCCTTACCATCTCAGCTAACCCCCGGTGGATTAGACCAGTATACTTTTTCCTCTTAATCTATATAAAGCCAATTCATTATTCCAAAATGTAGAAGCATTATTATTAGAGTATTTTTAAGTATTTATTTTGCATATCATATTGGGCCTCTTGTTTATTATGGAATCTTCTTGACTGAAATAATTTTATTTGATTGAGCAGATTAGTAGCTTGATTTAGTGTTTAAGTTATAACCTTTTTTTGGTTTTGGTTTTGGTTTTTGTTTTTTTTTTTGGTTTTTTTGTTTTTGACTTTAGGATAATTTTGATGTACCCTTGGTAAAACTTAAAGGTATCCGTATGTTTTCAATATGTCACGAACCTTCGTTTCAATCTTACAATCAATATAAAATGACCAAAATATCTTCATCTTCAACACTACATAAGAGTGCGTCTTTTTCAGTGCATGCCCTTGTGTCACGGCCCTATTCTTTCGAAGCGGGGTCGTGCGGCACAAGGAGGTCAAATCCACTTGCAAGCCTGTAAAATGATCGTACACCACACACACGTAGCTAGCAAACAAGTAAACGAGGCAACACGAGACAAAGCCCGGAGGCAACTTTGTTGATATAATATTGATTACACGGTGCAACGCGTTACAAAAGCAATAGATGCGTTACAAGCAATTGATGATCCTATGACACGCGGGACTTCCACGGAGCTGGGCTTCAAGGGCTTCAACAACGTGGGTGTAGGCCGGGGATTGGGATAGCACTGACACCCTTCCTACAAAGTGTATGCTAAGTCTTTACTAGGTTTCCAGAAGGAAACATCAAAAGTAGAGGCCGGTCATACTCTCTTATTATGAAAATGCCACTAAGCTAACAAGTGTGCCCTAGCACAGGACTGACACGTACCCTAAGCTAACAGATATGCCCTGGTACGGGGGCTGACATGGCTTCATAACGAGCCTTACATGATATTACATGGGTGCTCCCGGGTAGCTCCGGGGCGAGCTTACACCTAACTCTAGGTGACAGATGATGTGGCCGTTACAGTCTCCCCCACCTATTCTGCAGACGTCCTCGTCGCATTGACCTGGTAAACTCTTCAATCGGCTGCTTGAAAGTTGTAGGTTCTCTGCACTCTTCTGTGTAGCTTCAAATTCTGGCATGTCCTGTGTGACGAAGTACTCTACGTGCTGATGCTGTTGTTGCTGGATGAAACTACTGCTGAAATGACATCTTCGAGAACTTTGTCGACAACACGCTCTGGCTGAAAGGCTGAATGAGAAGTGGTACGTGTTGGAATGCTGCGCGCGGGATCTCCTAGATCTGCTTGGTACGGCTTGAGACTTCTTGCATGGATGACAGAGTAGATGCTGTGTAACCTGTACGGTAACCAAAGTTTAGCAAACCTATACGTCCTTGGACTGTGTCTCCTGTAGCCTGAAACAATAGTGTGAGAAGTTAAACACTGTTGGCCTGAAATAAGTTCAAAAGTACTCTTGTTGGAGGAAGAGTTCTTCTGAATGGTGGAATTGAACAAATTCGCCCAATTCTGATGATCGGCATTGGCAAGATGCCTAAAATACTCCAACGCAGAACTGAATCTCTATGTTGGCCAAACTGATTGATGATGTACACTGCCTGGAAAATCAAGCTGAAATCTAAGTAGTCTGCACGGTTCGTTCCATAACTTCCCTGTGACTCTTGAATCTCTGACGCTGACAACACTCTGAGGTACATCACAATTCTTGCTGACGCTCTGACTAAGTGGCTGAGGGGCTTCTTCTGCAACTTGAATCTTACAGTAACCTGATCTCTGACCTAACTCTGAAAGACACTTGGCTGTCCCAAGCTTATCAAACAAGTCGGCACTCTGCTGGATAGGATACTTGTTCTTGATGGTGATCTTCTTCACTGTTCGATAATCTTGGATGATTCATCCTGTAAGGCCTCTCTATAAGAGGTGTGGCAACAGGTAGCAATTCATTCTGATGATCATTCGACCTACGTGGCTGTAGTGTCTTCGGAAGCAAATTCGCTGTCACGTCATCAACTTCTGCTAAAACCTGTGTAACTGGTGTGGGAGTTGAACTATGGTCCTTTTCTTCGGCTTCAACTCTCAAGGAAGCAGTGTACGGTTGCTTACCTTTCTTCAATCCTTTCTTCACCTGAATGGCTGAAATCAAATTTCCCTCTTCCTTGCCTGTGGAGACGGGAACAAAGCTTGGACATTCACCTAGCATGCCCAAGGTGTTGGCGAATGGCATCGGTACAACCCTGTTCTGTCGCATGAAATCCATCCCAATGACAACTCTGAACTCATCGAGCGGAACTGAGAGTAAATCAAGCTTACCCTTCCATGTACCTATCTTGACGGACACTGACTTGGCCGAACCTTGGATAGGAGTGGCTTGGGAGTTTACAGCTTTCATACGGCTTGAACCCTTATCGAGCCGGATATTGAGACGCTTCGCCTCTGCAGGGGTAATGAAACTGTGAGTAGCTCCTGTATCAACCATTGCCTGGGTGGTCTTCCCACCAACTTCAATATCGACATACATAAGACCATTCCGTTTTTGGCTATTCTGAGTCTCAGATGTCTGCTTCATTGCATTCAAAAGATGCAAGGCTCCCATGTGAGGAGAATCTTCATAATCTCGCCCACTCGTACTCTCGTGACTAGGGTCACTCTGAGAAGCTAATAGTACAGTCAGTTTGGCTCGCTGTGGGCACTTGAATGTCTTGTGAGGCCCACCACACAAAACACATCCATGCTTGTGACGACGCTTGACTGGTGAGGTACTTCTGCTCTGTGAAGGAGAGGAGTTCCGTGATGATCCCGGACTGGAACTCTTTCTATGCCTTCCATTCTTGCCATTCGATGACTTCTTTGTGTACTCAGGTTGCTGGTAGTAACCCTTCGATTGAGGATGTACATACTGTTGGCTCCCTCCCGCGGGAGTATAATCAGTCAACCGCTCGGCTGCTGCAATTGCAGACGCGAGATCTTCCACACGTTGCCGTTGGAGTTCTGTCTGAACCCAAGGCTTGAGTCCTTCTTGGAATGAGAACAGCTTGTCTTTCTCTGACATATCACGGATATCAAGCATCAAGGCGAAAAACTGCTTGACGTACTCGTGAACTGTACCTGTATGTTGGAGTTGCCTCAACTTTCTGCGGGCAATGAACTCCATGTTCTCGGGTAAGAACTGGTGCTTCAATTCTTTCTTGAGGTCCTCCCATGTATCGATGAAACATTGGCCACTTTCCATCTCGGTGTACTTTGTCCGCCACCATAGCTTGACGTCACCTGCAAGATACATAGAAGCAGTTGTTACTTTTACCTCTTCAGAATCCGGACGAGCTGCACGGAAGTACTGCTCCATGTCGAACAGGAAATTCTCGAGCTCTTTCGCATCGCGAACACCATCGAAGGTACGTGGCTCGGGTACTCGCAAGTGCGAGGGAGAAGCATCACTATTGGTAGGCCGTTCGTTACCGACGGCGCGGACCAGGAGACCTACTTTTGTAGTGAGTTCTGTAATATGTTCCTGTAAGACGGCTAGGTTGTCTCGGGTATCTTCCTCGAGGGCTGTCACTCTAGCTCTGAATGTCTCGGATCTTTCCTCCAGCGTGTTCTGTCGATCATCCAATTGCGCAATACCATCAACTATCCCGGATAGCATACTTACCTTTTCCTCTAATACCTCAATGTGTTCCTTGTTTGTACGTGGTGCTGGTGTGTTTGGAGTGGGTAGATCCGCGGTACTAGTAGTTCCTCTTACCATCGTTCGTGTGAACTAAATGGAATCTTGGGGGAATAGCTAGGGGGAATACCAACTGTGCTCAAACAACTGCTGCTCTGATACCAACTGTCACGGCCCTATTCTTTCGAAGCGGGGTCGTGCGGCGCAAGGAGGTCAAATCCACTTGCAAGCCTGTAAAATGATCGTACACCACACACACGTAGCTAGCAAACAAGTAAACGAGACAACACGAGGCAAAGCCCGGAGGCAACTTTGTTGATATAATATTGATTACACGGTGCAACGCGTTACAAAAGCAATAGATGCGTTACAAGCAATTGATGATCCTATGACACGCGGGACTTCCACGGAGCTGGGCTTCAAGGGCTTCAACAACGTAGGTGTAGGCCGGGGATTGGGATAGCACTGACACTCTTCCTACAAAGTGTATACTAAGTCTTTACTAGGTTTCCAGAATGAAACATCAAAAGTAGAGGCCGGTCATACTCCCTTATTACGAAAATGCCACTAAGCTAACAAGTGTGCCCTGGCACGGGGCTGACACGTACCCTAAGCTAACAGATATGCCCTGGTACGGGGGCTGACATGGCTTCATAACGAGCCTTACATGATATTACATGGGTGCTCCCGGGTAGCTCCGGGGCGAGCTTACACCTAACTCTAGGTGACAGATGATGTGGCCGTTACACCTTGGCATGTTTGCTCACAGCCCAATAGACGTTTGACATGTGGTGTGAATGACATCAGCCTGCTGTCCACAGATCTATTTTTTAAGATTTCAAATTTTAAAAAGGGTCATGGAAATATTAATATTCAAAATAATATATATATATATATATATATATATATATATATATAGTACTTGATCCAATGGGTTGAAAATGGATGGCCACCGAGCACCCAAATTTAAAAATAAAATTCAATGGTGAAAAATAACTATTTTTAAATTTTTTTTTTTTAAGTTCATATAACTTTGTATTCTACAACTCCATTGCATCGGATCATGTTTTTGAATGTCACAAGGTGATCAGATCAAGAAATTTATTTTTTTCATTATGGGCAGTAGAGAGAAAGGGGTATGCGCCAAAAAGAGCATCATATTATCAAAAGTCTTTGATTAATGTTAAAAGAGCATCATATTTCAAGTGACAATCAACACTGATAGAAATTAAAAAATGATGTGGCGAGATCACATGTATTTAGTTTAAAATTTACGATCTCACTGATAGTTATATTGTAATTTAATTTTAAAGTCAAGTATTGTTTGATATTTAACGGTGAGATCACAAGTATTATTCTAAAAGTGACAATCTCAAAAATAATTCCGCAAAGCATATTTTGGAAATTAAAAATGAATAGCGTATTGGAATGAGAATTTGCTCATATTCCACATGAAATGAAATGAAATGGTAATTCACCATTAATTTTATTCCCAAAAAACCTATCATCTTGAGCCTCCTCCAAAACCCTATCTTGTTCTTGAGGTTTAATGGTTGAAGGGGACAAAATCTTTAGGTTGAAGATGGGAGTAATAAAAAATTTGCCTTAATTAGAATTTGAAAGCAAAGGTATTTTAGAAAGAAAAAAAATTCAAGGATTCTTGGCAAAGGTTGGGTGGGCATTTTGATCATCTCTCACAAAGAAATTGAACCCAGAGGATATGTCAATTTGAAAATATAGGGGTATCTCTTAGTTCCACCAAAACCTAAGGAGTTTTTCAAAATTACTAAAGAGTTGTAGTTATATAATATAACAAATTCATTTATGGTGTGGTTTTATAATAAGATTGTGTGTAGTCGTTACATTATAAGTTTGGGGTGAAGTCTATTATAGTGGTGTGGTCATATCAAAGAACTAATATGGAATTAAGGGTATATTTCTATGGAGGAAAGGTATATATATATAGGGGTGGGGTTCGGCTGACACACTTAGGATGACAAAACACTGCCGAAATGTTTGTCCTATGTGGCTTAGAAATTTTGGATTGTGCTTTTTTTTTTTTTCTATAGTGAGGATGATCTCTATAGTGAGGAGATCATCCTCACAAAAAATCAGCCGAAATTGAAACTTCTAAATCCATCAAAAGTAGTTTAGAATTGTAAGCAGTCAATTTTTTATTGAAAATTTGTAAACCACTTTTGATGGACTTAGAAGTTTCAGATTCTGCTGATGAGTATGATCTCCTCAACATAGAGATCTTCCTAATAAAAAATCAGCTTAATCCAAAACTTTTAAGCCATATAGGACAAAAAGTTTGGCAGCGTTTTGTCATCCTAAGTGTGTCAACCAAATGCCCCTATATATAGTTCGTAAATAGGAACAACTCTGATATTTAGTTTAAATGAAAGAACCTCTTTTTTTAAGATTAATTGAGAGAAGCAACCTTATGTTGACTGGTGATAACCTCCCTGATGATCAATTATCTTATATGGGTTAGAAGTTCCCGAATCAAGTGATTTTTTTGTGAGGATGATTTCCCTACAAGTAAATCACTTTTGATGGGATGGTCTCTTCACCGTAGAAATTATCCTCACAAAAAATCAAGCCATTCCGGAACTTTTGACCCATATAGGAAAATGGTTGTCAGAGTAAATAATTAAAAATAAAAGGAAAGGAAAGAATGGATTTGGATACACCCCTCCATGTTTTGGTGAGTTTTTTAGATGTTTCTCTGTGTTTCAAATCGATGAGATATCTCATTTGACATCGGTCTATCAAAGAAAAGAAAAAAAACAACAGAGAAAAAATTGCCTAAATGCCCTCATCTTCAACCTCTAGTCAAAAGTCCTTCATTTTTCTCACAAAAATTATTGCATTCAAGGTCTTTCAACCTCCAAGGTAAATTATTTTTAACCCATTCAACCTCATCTTCAACCTTTTGTAATGAATCGTTGATTTATAGAGAAAAATTTACTGTTGTCTACTTCCCCAAAATCATATATATGTTTTGCTCTTGAATGTAAGTTAAACAAGATGAAATCTTAATGTCAAAGATGGGACAGGAGGAGGAGAAGGGGGAGGGGGGATTTACCCTAAAAGTTGAAGATGATTGGTTTAGATTAGATGTAATAAAGATATTAGATTAGATGTAAGAGAAGACTGAGGATATGTCATCGGTTTGAAAACACTACGAATATCTAAAAATATTTAATCAAACCTTGAAGGGTATGTCTACGTTATCCCTCTAATGTATTTTCGTGGATAAAATTGAATGGAGGAATAAGATTCATTTAGCCGACCCAAAATGTTATGGACAAAGCTTTAATGCTGATGACAATGAGAAAAATACGCTAATGAACAATGGTTTAATCTTGAGGACCAGCCAAGTACTTGAGCAAATATGAACATAGAATCCATGCAAAGACTCGGTTTTCACCTGCGACACCACAAACAACTGTATTGGGGATTTATTAATTAAAAAATGTAGATTACTAGATCCATTTGTTGGAAGATTAGTAAAAAGGAAAAACAACAGTCCAGTTGTTGGAATGGAGAAGGCAGTTTTTAAGCTAATGTTTTTGGTTTACACCCTAAGCTAAGGACATAATAGATAAGCTAAAAGAGGCATAAACTATTCCACTGATATAAACAAAAACAGTAAGACAGGTACCGGCATGCCCTATGATGTCCGGCCCCAAATTTCTATTGAACCCTTCTCCCTCCTGTTTGTTTGTTCTGCAATGCTATTATAAGACTAATTCCTTCTATAGTATTTAACTTTGAAACATCATAAAACTTAACCAGCTATTTGTCAAACAATATATTAGTACCAACTAACTTTAGGTCCTAATAAGTACCCACCCATGAAACAAAATGTCACCTGACATAGAATTATTAAGAACAGCAATTAGTTTAAAAACCCAAACCTCCATCCCAATAACACCTCACACCCTTTCAAACATGGTTCTTTCCCTTACCTTTCACATCTCAATCTTCTTGTTATGGCTTCTTCCCTATGCAAATTCAACTTCCTTCAACTTCTCAGGTTTCCAAATTCCAACCCAACACTTTAAACATAACTTACCAAGGTGATGCGTTCCCATCAAATGGAGTCCTTCAACTAACCAAGAATCAACGTGATGATCCACTTACTAGCAGTGTCGGTCGTGCCGCATTTTCTGAACCCGTGCACCTATGGGACTCAAGCACGGAATGGCTCACAGATTTCAGTACACACTTCTCTTTTATCATTAAAGCACTCAATATGTCTATGCATGGTGATGAGCCACTATGTGAAAACTGGAATATTTGACATAAAAATTTGACGGGCCAAGGCTCACGAATGTTAGAAACTGAATTTTGACGGTCTAGGACCGTTGAAATTCTTGATGTTCCCAGATTTGACGGCTTAGAGCTGTCGAATTTCTCTCATACTTCATTAATTTGACAATGAAAAATTCGACACCAATTTGACCTCTTGGTCCATTGAATTTTATGAAATTTGACAGTCCTAAGGCTGTCAAATTTGGGCTTTTTTCACATTGTGAGCTATGCTTCTTCTTCTCTCCCTTCAGGTCTGAAATCCCTACTAATTCGACGGGTGGACTCCTAGGCCTATTCAGTGATCAATCTGCTTTCAACTCAACCGAAAATCAAATTGTTGCCATTGAGTTTGATAGTTATATGAATGGGTGGGATCCAAGTTCTGACCATGTAAGTATCAATGTCAACTTGATCGTGTCTATTGCTAACACGGCGTGGAAGAGTAGCATAAAATATGGGTCGATAGCTAATGCTTGGGTTAGTTACAATTCTAGTACAAAAAATTTAAGTGTTTTCTTGACTTACGACGAAAATCCCATTTCCAATGGAAATTCTAGCCTTTCTTATGTAGTTGATTTAAGGGATATTTTACCAGAACAGGTCAGTGTTGGGTTTTTGGCTTCTACAGGTACATGGATCGAAATACATAACATTCTATCTTGGGATTTTTATTCGAAAAGTTTGGAGGGAACCAAAAAAGAAGGGCAATATTAGATTGGTGTTGGGTCTGGAGGACTTGTGTAATGAACGAAGTTGTACTTAAGATGGCATTTGATAAAGCAATTTTCATCTGTTGTGCATGGATTTTACGGGAAGACACCATGAAATAGAAATGAGGAAATTATTTTACTTCTTCAGATAAAAAAGGAGGCAATTTTTTTCACTTTAATGTGAATAAATTTTTTATTTACCATTAATTCCTCAAGATTCACTCCCACAATGTTATTCTTTGACCCTGCAACATACCAAGACATGCAGACACAAAGGTTGTTCATGAGGCTAGTCAAAGTATAACTTGACCACTTTGTCCTCTCAATCTATATAAAGCGGATCCATTATATCGAATTATTACAAGCATTATTATTAGAGTATGTTTTTAAGTATTTATTTTGCATATGATAGTGGACCTCTTAGGTGTTTTTTCTACTTTTAATTTGCATATCTCAGCCAGATCTTTGGCTGACCTCATCAGTCAAATCTATAGGGCCTGATTGACACCTCCCTCATTCATGTTTTCAACATTTGATCATCTTCGTAAGTCTCGTCTCGTATTTTATTTATTTTTTATCTTCCTTTTTCTCATCTCTCTCTCTTTTTCAAGGGACAATATTAGGGAGATAATGTTAATAGGCAAAATTTGTCTTATGACTTAAAATTTTTGAATTGGCTAATTATTTTTTTCTTCTGTGAGGATGATTTCTATGACGAAGAGATCATCTTAAAAGAAATCAGTCCAATCTAAAAATTTTAACCTCATCTAAAGTGATTAAAAATTATGAATTGTCAATTTTTTATCATTAATTTATAAATCACTTTTGATGGGATTAAAACTTTTAAATTGAGATGATTTTTAGTGAGGATGATCTTCTCACCCTAGAGATCATCCTCACAAAATTTTAAGTCATATAGACTAAATTTTCTCTCTCAACGTTATCCTTCAAATATTTATTTTCAAGGTATGTTTAATGCATTTAAACGCATGCCTTATGTTAATAAGAACCAAAATCAATAAAAAGAAATGGCTCTAAATTGAGATGTTATGGTAAAGCGAGGTTAAATTCCAACTCTAAAAGATTACACAGTCAACCAAACTAGACTTAAATTCTTGACCCAATATTGGAGGTACTAGTTTGCATCCCCTTCAATCCTGATGAGACGGCTGATAATGATAGCATTCTCTAAGCTTATACCTTTTTAAATAGAGTGAGTGGCTTCAGGACATGCAGGTACACCTCGACGTGGTGGCAATCCCATGCCCGTAGATGCATTTTCTCTGTCAAGATGTACCTGTGCCCCCTCACTGATCACTCCAACATTAATCTTTTAAATAAAGTTCATCATCATCATCTCTCTCTCTCTCTCTCTCTCTCTCTCTCTCTCTCTCTCTCTCTCTCTCTCTCTCTCTCTCTCTCTCTCTCTATATATATATATATATATATATATATATATATATATATATATATATATATATATATATATATATATATATATATATATATATATATATATATATATCTATATTTATATCTATATATAGAACGGAAAATAAAACTAAAAATATACTAAAAAAACTAACCCCCCCCCCCCCAAGGTATATAGAATGGAAAATAAAACTAAAAATACACTAAAAAAACTAAACCTCCTCGCCCCCCCCCCCCTAGGTACACCTGGACGTGGTGACAATCCCATGCCTGTAGATACATTTTCTCTGTCAAGATGTACCTGTGTGCCCTCACTGAGGTCACTCCAACATTAATCTTTTAAATAAAGTTCATCATCTCTCTCTCTCTCTCTCCATAGAATGGAAAATAAAACTAAAAATACACTACAAATCCTATCTTGCTATTGAGCTCTGATGATTGAAGGGACAAAATCTCTAGGTTGAAGATAGGGGTAATAAAAATTGCATTAGAAATTGAAAGCGATGGCTTTTTGTTAAAATAAAATAAAAATAAAGGATTTTTGGCAAAAGATAAATGGGAGGGAATTTCAGTCACTTTCATTAATCTCTCACAACAAGGAAAAAAATAAAAAAGAACTTGAAGGGTTTGCGAGTTTGAAAACATGAGGCAACTCTTAGTTCCACCAAAACCTAAGGAGTTCTTCAAAATTATTAAAAACGTAAAGTTATATGACATAATAAGTTCACTTGTATATGGTGTGATTTGTAATGAGACGGCGAAGTTATTATAATAGAGAAATTCTATTGCCACAATAAGTTTTACTTACAACACATCAATCCTTTTGAAATTAAGCTGTTGTTTACGAATGGATTGTCATGTTATAAGTAAAAGTTGGTGTGCTAATAGCAGTTCTCTAATATTATAAGTTTGGAGTGCCATCTTATTATGGTGGTGTGTTATAAGTAAAAGTTGGTGTGTTAATAAGAATAACTTTGATATTTATTTTAAAATGAAAGAAACTTCTGTTTTTACGATTAATGGAGAGAAGCAACCTTATGTTGGCAACCTCCTTGATAACCTTGCTCTCAAGTAAACCACTTTTGATGGGTTTGAAGTTTAGAATGGACTGAATTTATGCGAGAATGATCTCACAATAGAGATCATCCTCACAAATAATCAACCCATTCCAAAATGTTTAACCCATATATATATATGGGTCGAGTTCTTACGACTCCTATTACGACTCATATTGCGACACACTGGAATGGGCTGATTTTTTGTGAGGATGATCTCTATGATGAGGAGATCATCCTTGCCAAAAATCAGCTCATTATGAAACTTCTAGACCGTCCAATTTTTGTTGAAAAATTATAGACCGTCCAATTTTTGTAAATCAATTTTGATGGGGTTAGAAGTTTTGGAATTGGATATTTTTTGCCAGGATGATCCTCTCATCACAGAGATCATCCTCACAAAAAATCAGCCCATTCCAAACATTTTTGCCCATATAAGACAAAATGGTGTGTCGTAATAGGGGTCGTAATAACGCTGTTCTATATATATATATATATATATATATATATATATATATATATATAGGGAAATGTTCAGCACCCTAAGTTTTACCACACACTTTAACAAACGTTTTTTGTCCTACATGGGTTAGAAGTTTTGGAATGAGCTGATTTTTGGTGAGGATGATCTCTATGATTAGAAGATCATCCTCCCCAAAAATCAGCCCATTCCGAAATGTTTAGCCCCATGTTTACACGTTGAAAAATCGTGGACCGTCCATTTTTTGTAAATCAATTTTGATGGGGTTAGAAGTTTTGGAATGAGCTGATTTTTGGTGAGGATGATCTCCTCACCATAGAGATCATCCTCACCAAAAATCAGCTCATTCCGAAACTTCTAACCCATGTAAGACAAAACGCGTTTGTTAAAGTGTGTGGTAAAACTTAGGGTGCCGAATGGGACCCATATATATATATATGGGTTAGAAGTTTTGGAATGGGCTGATTTTTGGTGAGGATGATCTCTATGGTGAGGAGATCATCCTTACCAAAAATCAGCTCATTCCAAAACTTCTAACCCCATCAAAAATGATTTACGAAAAATGGACGGTCCACGATTTTTCAACTTGTAAACATGGGACTAAACATTTCGGAATGGGCTGATTTTTGGGGAGGATGATCTTCTAATCATAGAGATCATCCTCATCAAAAATCAGCCCATTCCTAAACTTCTAACCCATGTAGGACAAAAAACATTTGTTAAAGTGTGTGGTAAAACTTAGGGTGCTGAACATTTCCCTATATATATATATATATATATATATATATATATATATATATATGGGTCCTGTTCAGCAACAAACATTTGGGCAAAACATTTTTCAAAACATGAGTTAGAGGTTTTGGAATGGGCTGGTTTTTAGTGAAGATGATTTCTACGGTGAGGGGATCATCCTCACCAAAAATCAGCCCATTCCAAAACTTCTAACCCCAATTTACAAGTTGAAAAATTGTGGACCGTCCAAGTTTTGGAATGGGCTGATTTTTGGTGATGATGATCTCCTCACCGTAGAGATCATCCTCACCAAAAATCAGCCCATTCCAAAACCTCTAACCCATGTTTTGAAAAATGTTTTGCCAAAATGTTTGTTGCTGAACATTTCCCATATATATTCAGCAACAAACATTTTGACAAACACTTTTCAAAACATGGGTTAGAGGTTTTTTGGAATGGGCTGATTTTTGGTGAGGATGATCTCTACGGTGAGGAGATCATCATCACCAAAAATCAGCACATTCCAAAAAACCTCTAACCCATGTTTTGAAAAGTGTTTGTTGCTGAACGGGACCCTATATATATATATGGGAAATGTTCAGCAACAAACATTTTGGCAAAACATTTTTCAAAACATGGGTTAGAGGTTTTGGAATGGGCTGATTTTTGGTGAGGATGATCTCTACGGTGAGGAGATCATCATCACCAAAAATCAGCCCATTCCAAAACCTCTAACCCATGTTTTGAAAAATGTTTTGCCAAAATGTTTGTTGCTGAACGGGACCCTATATATATATATATGGGTCACGATCCGTGTACACATATATCTACTCATATATCTACAATGTGTTTTGTCCTATGTGGGCTAAAAGTTTTCGATTGAGCTGATTTTGGTGAGGATGATCTCTATGATAGGGAGATCATCCTCATAAAAAATCAACTAATTTTAAAACTTCTAACCCCATATTTATGAGTTAAAGAATCGTGGAGTAAACCACTTTTCACGAGGTTAAAATTTTTGGATTGAACTGATTTTTGGTGGGGATGATCTCCTCATCAAAAATCAGCTCAATCCGAAATTTTTAGCCCACATAAGCCAAAACACATTGTAGATATATGAGTATATATATATAAGAAAATGGTTGTCGAAGTAGATCATTAAAAATAAAAGAAAAGAAAAGAATGGTGATTTGGATACACTCCATCACATATTGGTGAACTTTTGAGATGCTCCTCTATTTTCAAACTGATGAGATACCTTAATGACATCAGTCTACTCTAAGAAACACATAAAAAAATTCCTAAATGCCCTCATTTTCAACCTCTAGTCAAGAGCCCTTGATTTTTCTCACAAAAAATATCTATCGCATTCAAGCTCTTCAACATCTAGGGTAAATTATTTTTAACTCATTCGATCTCGTCTTCAACATCTTATAGATAATCCTTGATTTTATAGAGAAAAATTTATTGTTATCTTGAGATTCGAAGGTTAAACAAGATGAAATCTTAAGGTCAAAGATGGGATGGGAGGAAGAGAAGGGGGTGGGGTTTTGGGGAGAATAATAAGGATATTAGATGTCAGAGAGACTGATGTGTGTCATCGATTGGTCTGCAAACACTACGAATATCTAAAAGTATTCACTAAAACTTGATGGGGCATGTAATCATCCATTTAATGTATTATCGCAACTTGGATAATATTGAATGGAGGAATAAGATTCATTTATCTGAGCCAAAATGTTTTGGACAAGGCTTTGATGATGATGACTATGAGAGAAAATACTTTAATGAACAATGGTTTTAAATTTGAGGATCGGCCAAGTACTTGGGCAAACATGAACATAGTTCAAATCCATGCAAAGACTAGGTTTTCATGTGGGGCGACACCACAAACAACTGTATTGGGGATTTATTAAAAAATGTAGTTGTTGGAAGATTAGCAAAAATAAATAAATAAATAAAAACCCAGTTGTTGGAATGGAGAAGACAGTTTTTTTAAGTTATTGTATTTGGTTTACACCCTAAGCTAAAGACATAATAGATAAGCTAAAAGAGGCACAAACTATTCCACTGACATAGACAAAAATAGTAGGACGGCAACCGGCATTCTCTATGAAGTCCGGCCCAAAATTTCTATCGAACTCTTCTCCCTCCTGTTAGTTTCTTCTGGAACGCTACGTGTTGCTTCGGGGTTTTATAAGACTAATTCCTTCTATAATATTTAACTTAGACAAATCACGAAACCTAACCATCAATTATCTATCAAACAAATATAATACCAACTAACTTAAGGTCCAACAGTGACACAAAATTCATATATTATTCAATTATAGGCCATTTTTTGACCAAGTTAATGAGCCAAACATGTCACTTGACATAGAATTATTAAGAATAAAGCAGTTAGTTTAAAACCCAAACTCCATCCAAATAGCACCTCACACCCTTTCAAACATGGCTCTTTCCCTTACCTTTCACATCTCAATCTTCTTGTTATGGCTTCTCCCCTATGCAAATCCAGCTTCCTTCAACTTCTCAGGTTTCCAACCCAACACTTTAAACATAAATTACCAAGGCGACTCGTTCCCATCCAACAGAGTCCTTCAACTAACCAAGAATCAACGTGATGGTCCACTTACTGGCAGTGTCGGTCGTGCCACATTTTCGGAACCTGTGCACCTATGGGACTCAAGCTCGGGATGGCTCACTGATTTCAGTACACACTTCTCTTTTATCATTAAAGCACTCAATACGTCTATGTATGGTGATGGGTTATGTTTCTTCATCGCTCCCTTCGAATCCAACATCCCTACTAATTCAACAGGTGGGCTCCTAGGCCTATTCAGTGATCAATCCGCTTTCAACTCAACCGAAAATCAAATTGTTGCCGTTGAGTTTGACAGTTATATGAATGGGTGGGATCCGAGTTCTGATCACGTAGGTATCAATGTCAACTCAATCGTGTCAGTTAATAACGTGACGTGGAAGAGTAGCATCAAGAATGGGTCGATAGCTAATGCTTGGGTTAGTTACGATTCTAGAACAAAAAATTTAAGTGTCTTCTTGACTTACGCTGAAAATCCTGTTTTCAACGGAAATTCTAGCCTTTCTTATGTAGTTGATTTAAGGGATATTTTACCGGAACAGGTCAGTGTTGGGTTTTCGGCTTCTACGGGCACATGGATTGAAATACACAACATTCTATCTTGGGATTTTTCTTCGAAAAATTTGGAGATCAAGGAACGAAAAAAGAAGCATCATATTGGATTGGTGTTGGGTCTGGTTCTTGGTGTGGGTGTACTGAGTTGTGGGCTTGGATTGCTATGCTTTGTCTGGTGGAAAAAGAAGGATCCTCAGAGAAAAGAAGACGTGATCGCCGATGTGTCCATGGATGATGAATTTGAGAAGGGAACAGGGCCGAAGAAGTTCACGTACAACGAACTAATTCGTGCAACAAATAACTTTGCAGAGGAAGGGAAGCTTGGGGAGGGAGGATTTGGAGGGGTTTACAAAGGATTCTTGGGTGATTTGAAGTTGAACGTCGCAGTTAAGAGGGTCTCAAGAGGATCTAAACAGGGGAGAAAGGAGTATATATCCGAAGTGAGGATTATTAGTAGATTGAGACATAGAAATTTGGTACAACTCATTGGTTGGTGCCACGAAAAAGGTGATCTCCTTCTTGTTTATGAGTTCATGCCCAATGGAAGCCTCGATTTCCATCTTTTCGGAAAAAAGTATATGCTGACATGGGTGGTGAGGTACAAGATAGCTCTTGGCTTGGCCTCTGCATTGCTCTATCTTCATGAAGAATGGGAGCAATGTGTGGTGCATAGAGATATTAAATCGAGTAATGTGATGTTGGACTCAAATTTTAATGCTAAACTCGGAGATTTTGGTTTAGCCAGGCTTGTAGACCATGAATTAGGATCACAAACGACAGTGTTAGCGGGGACCATGGGCTACTTGGCCCCGGAATGCGTTACAACGGGCAAGGCTAGTAAGGAATCCGATGTCTATAGTTTTGGAATTGTTGCTCTCGAAATTTCTTGTGGAAGAAAACCCGTTGAACTAAATAAAGTAAACCTTATCGAATGGGTGTGGGAGCTCTATGGAAGAGGGAAGATACTTGAAGCGGTCGATGAGAGAATAAGTAAGGATTTCGATGAGCAACAAATAGAATGTTTAATGGTTGTAGGCCTATGGTGTGCTCATCCGGATCATACTATTCGACCTTCTATAAAGCAAGTCATTAATGTCCTTAATTTTGAATCTCCACTGCCCAAGCTTCCATCCAAGTTGCCTACACCCATGTATTTCGCGCCTCCCATGCATATGTGTAGGTTCTCTTATGCATCGTCCTATGCCCTTACAGATTCACAGAGAGATCATGGTCAATGTTCATGTAGCAGCTGCACCACCACCACCGATTCTTCGAAATTTACTGTATCCTCTTCAGTGTCATCTTATAAATCTCTTCTACATTCTCGTAAAGTGCTATGTAATAGTCCCGCATTAGGCTTGTAAATTGCAGATATTATAGATGTTTTTTCTTTGCAATCATATATATATATATTTTGGTTTGTATTTAATAAACTAGTAATGGGTTTGGAGCTTGAAGGAATTATCTTCAATTCATATACGAAGAAACTAACCAAATGACTTTGTTTTTTTTAATGGTAGGGGTATGCCCCTACATAGAAAATTATTGTACCATAAATCTTTAATATGCCCTTACTTGGCAAAAATATCGGTTGCAATGCTTTAACACATTTAGTCATAAAAATATAAAAGTTTAAGAAAATTATAGAGTAAATCTTAATTTCATAATTAAATAGGAATACAACAATGGATATCATTTTGATGATCAAAAAGTTTTGGTCCATGTCCATGTTAATATTTAAACTTAAGTTTCATATCTTAAAAATCAATTCAAATTTCAATCGTGATATAAAAAAATCATTTTGAAGCAATTATTTCAAACTTTGTTTAATGTTACGTATGTGTCTCAAACCATAATATGACACCAATACATTACCAATATAAATTAATAACAGTAACCGATGAGTGCTAAAGAAGTGGGCCTTATAAATCAAATTGCAGAAGATCAAAGATCATATGGTACAAAAGTCATAACGAATAAGTTCCACATAAAATGTCAAAATATCTCAATCTGTTGGTGTGAAAAATACAAGGATCTACGTGATTCGGCAGTGTGACTACGTCCATGGAACAGAACAAGAACAATCACTATTTTCTCATAAGTTTTACACCCCTAGAGATCTATATTTATATAACCGAGAGTTACCAAAACATATAAAACTCCCCAAAACAGTTGGGACCATAGATAGACATCTTTCGTTAAATTTTTGTTACTTGCATATTCGATTTAGAAACAGCTAGATGAGGTGGAATATTTGTTTCAAGTCTTCAAAACTATGTTTCGAAAGTTTTGATCTAATCAGAATGTTGAAAATTATGTTAAGTTATTTCTTCTAAAAATAAAATTTCAGTCATTCAAATGAATGGTTGAGATTTGTTACTTAGGTGCTAAGTTAGATCCTCTGATTCTCTTTGCTTATAAATTATAGAAGTATCATAAGAGAAACTTTGATTATCAAATCAAATTTGATTTTTGAGTCTTCCCATTTCTTTTATGAACTTTCGACTTCAACAGCGATCGAAATTTTATCTCTTATCTTCCTACACTACAAAGCAAGAACTGAATTCGCCCGTTACCAACTTTATTGTCATTTTTAAATCATAATTTCCTCTTGTTGGGCCATGAATTATGTCTCCTTTGTTTTAAACTATAAAAGCATCTTTTTCTTAACTCATTCATTTAAGCCATAAAACAGAAGACATGCTGGAAGCCGGCCTAACATCACCCATTAAACAATCATAAAGAGGTTCTCTTAATAGACAATTAGGGGAACAACAACAACTTACAAACAAATCTCTCCCATTAATCCATCCGTCCTCATCTACTCCCACTTCAATTTCTTAATCATCAAAGTCAAGAATTAAAAGCAACAAACCAAGCAACCCATGTCCATCAACCCCGAAAGAAATGAACTCTAACCCTTCACCCTCACCTCCTTCATTCCTCTTCATTATCTTCATTTCTTTTATTTTTCTTCCCATAGTCAGCCCTTCCACAATCTTCAATTTCTCTTCTTTTACTCCCAACACTCCTAGCATCACCTTCTCGGGTGATGCCTTTGCCTCGGGCGAGAACGTCATCCAACTCACACGAAACCAAGTTGACAATGATTTACTTGAAAGCTCTGGTCGCGCAGTCTATGCCACACCCATCCAACTATGGGATCCCAAAACACGCATTGTTGCCGACTTCACTACACATTTCAAATTCATCATCAAAGGAGTAGACACACAATACTATGGAGAAGGCCTTGCTTTCTTCATGGCCCCTGTTGGCTCCGTACTTCCCGAAAATTCAACTGGACCATGGCTAGGCCTTTTCAATTCATCTACTAACAACTCTACATCTACCAAACTTGTCGCAGTCGAATTCGACACACTCAAGAATGATTGGGACCCCAATGGCAATCATGTAGGTATTGATGTAAATTCCATAGTTTCTGTTACTAATATCACTTGGGAGAGTGATATCAAAGCAGGGGACACGGCCTCAGCTTGGGTTGGATATAATTCTACATCGAAAAATCTATATGTTTACTTATCATACAAACAAGAACCATTTAGTGGTGTCCCAAGTTTATCATACAGCTTGGATTTGACGACAATCCTTCCTGAAGTGGTGATCGTTGGGTTTTCGGCTTCGACAGGATCTTCAACAGAACTCCACAAAATTCTATCATGGGACTTTGTTTCGAATATGGGTCTCCAGACAAAACCGTTGAGAAAGAAGAATACTTGGGTGGTGGGATTTCTTATCACCGTATCGATCTTAATGGTTGGATTGGGTCTTGCATTGATCTTCTGGCTAAGAATAAAGAAGAAGGGAGGAGACGAGGATGTTATGGCCATCGATGCTTCCATGGAAGGTAAATTTGCGGAAGGAACGGGGCCTCGGAAGTTTACTTACAAGGAATTGGTTTGCGCTACCAATAGCTTTAGCGATGACGGGAAACTCGGACAAGGAGGATTCGGAGGGGTTTATAAAGGTATTTTAAATGATAAAATCACCAATGAGATCGTAGCGGTGAAGAGGATCTCAAGAGGATCAAGTCAAGGGAGGAAAGAATACATGTCAGAAGTCACAGTAATAAGTAGGTTAAGACACCGAAACCTTGTAAAATTGATCGGTTGGTGTCACGAATATGGTGAATTCCTCCTGGTTTATGAGTACATGCCTAATTTTAGCCTTGATACTCATCTATTTGGAACGAAAAACACGCTTTCTTGGGTGGTAAGGTACAAGATAGCTATTGGGTTGGCCTCTTCATTGCTCTATCTCCATGAAGAGGGGGAAAAATGTGTGGTACATCGAGATATCAAATCGAGCAATGTGATGTTAGATGCAAATTTCAATGCAAAGCTTGGAGATTTCGGTCTTGCTAGGTTCGTCGATCATGAACTAGGCTCCCAAACAACAGTATTGGCTGGTACCATGGGCTATTTGGCACCTGAATGTGTTACAATCGGCAAGGCTAGTAAGGAAACGGATGTGTATAGTTTTGGAATAGTAGCATTAGAAATCGCTTGCGGAAGAAAGTCAATTGAGTCCAAGGCTGAGCCATTCAAGGTGAGATTAGTGGAATGGGTGTGGGATCTTTATGGAAGAGGAAGACTTATGGATGCGGCCGATGAGAGACTTGGGGGAGTTCTTGATGAGAAACAGATGGAGTGTTTGGTGATTGTTGGACTGTGGTGTGCTCATCCTGATTACACATCAAGGCCTTCAATAAGGCAAGCCATTCAAGTACTATGTATGGAAGCAGCATTGCCAAGTCTTCCAGGGAAGATGCCTGTGCCAGTGTATGCGCCTCCAGTGGACATGCGTGAATTTTTGTATACTAGTAAAGATTGGACTTGTTGTGTGAAGGATCGAAGCCAATGTTGGTGTAGTAAGTGTAGCAATTCTTCGTCTTCTAGAACTTCTTCTAGAGTTTCTTCTACTAAGTCTCTCTTGAACACCCATCAAGAGGAGGTCAGTCAATTTCAACTTATATAGAAATGTAAGGCTCCAATGGCCAGTTAAAAAATATACCATGTGATAATGTGCTCTTGATTTCGTTCTTTGATCTCGTTTTGTTTTTGTTTTTTTGTTTTCTTGTAACATGCGAGAGGATATAATAAAATTTTCACCTTTGGAGTTGTAATCTACCTCTTTTGTGATCCTTATTACTCTTGTTAGCTTCTTTTACTTTTTTGCATTGGGGTTTTCACATTCTTCGCTCTGGAATTGGAGGCTCTTAGCACCATTTTCGTCGGAAACATTACATTCTCACTGTTGAAGTCCCAAAAACAACTACCAAAGCCAAAACAAAAAAAAAAAAATTTCTTAGCATAATCAAATAACACTTGCAATTTTGGAACAATCGCTCAATATTATAGCCATAATGATAGTGTAAATTAGTTTAACTTTTCAATCTGATAGTGTAAATTTCACTATGATGTAGCAACAATTGCATATTGATCACTACGAAATTAATGCTACACTATCATAGTGATTACCATTAGAAATTTAGAATCCGGATCCACAATCCTATAAAATAAGAACGGAGTCTACGTGGCAAGATTTAATTGGTGTTTAATACACAAACAAGCCATGCTGTCTTTTAAATCTAACCTATTCCATAGATATTTGGTCGTGAATTCACGAAAAACCAATACCAATTAGTTGGGCGTGGCCAAGTGGTTAAAATGATGGTAAAAGTTTTCACAACAGAAGATGGAGACCACGTTCTTGTTGATCATGGGTTATTGGCTAGAGGACTTAAAGCAGTCAAGCAGAAGGCATCTCGATTATTTCACTTTAGCCTTCTCTAAAAAAGCAAATTATCATTTTACACTTCCATCTTTTATAGTTGCTCACACCATCACCAACATAATAAAAAATTCAAGACCCACATTTTTTTTTCTTCTTCCTTCCTTTATTTTTCATCGTCTTCTTGTTATGAGTTTTGTGAGAGGTTAAATAAATAGAGATTAGTGTTTTTTTTTTAATTTATTTTTTTGAGATTTCTTTTAATATTTTTTGTATTTAATTATCAAAGAAGATGGAAAAATCACTATTAAACTTCAAAATGATGATTTTGAATTACAAAACTTAAAGATTTTTTGACAATTTTATTGGATAGATTCAAATCGAACTTATTTTAACCAATTCTATAGATATTTATTGAATATTACTAAACAAATTCGATAAATATCTACTAAACAAAATTATCTATCGAATATTAGAAAATCAATTTGATAGATACTTACGAATAGAACTTTCTTATATGAATGATTTCGACTCGATTGAAAGTGTTAGAGTAAGAAAAACAAGTAAGATTAAAACTTACAACTCTTGTTAAAATCTTTTAAAATGCAAGAGGGAGAGAGAGAGAGAGAGAGAGATGGTTCCATAACTTTAGGTATGTGCAATAAGCAATAGAGACAGAATCAGATTCATTAGGGGTGTGCAAAAATGATATTTTATAGTTGAGGTGGGAATGCAAGAAAGTGGGTGCAAATTGCAATTTCGTAGTGGCAAACAAGGCCCACCAAATATTTACCAAAACTTCCGTTCCGTAGCACTCTTTTGTTAGTGTTCCCGCCTAACAGTAAACAGAGAGAGAGAGAGAGAGAGAGAGGGATGAGTGTGAGCGAGCTTCCACGAAAGGAGTCTAACGTGCTCCGGGGGCACGAGGGGGCTGTACTCGCAGTAAGGTTCAATGGAGATGGGAATTACTGCCTGAGCTGTGGCAAAGATCGCACCATCCGCCTCTGGAATCCCCACCGAGGTATTCATATCAAGACGTACAAATCACATGGCAGAGAAGTTCGAGACGTCCATGTCACCCCGTAATCTCTCTCTCTCTCTCTCTCTCTCAATTTTAATCATCCATAGAAATACCTAATTTAACTGTAGGAGTAATGTTTAATGTAATCTTTTCTTTCTGTTAAGAAACCCTAAAAGCAGTGTTTTAAAACCAATTCAGATTTCATTTTAGAGGGAATGAGGCTAACCTAGGGTTCCTTACTATCATTCAATTCTAACATGTATTTTTGGTATTAGGGACAACTCCAAGCTTTGTTCTTGTGGTGGTGACAGACAGCTCTTTTATTGGGACGTATCAACTGGCCGTGTTATTCGAAAGTTCCGTGGCCATGATAGTGAGGTTTGCTCATTTATTAGGCTCTTCTTTTTCTTTTCTTTTTTTCTTCTTCTTCTTCTTCTCAAATGATTATCATGTTTTATATTTGAGCCTATTACGCGCTTTTGAATGATAAGTAATTGTAGTTAATCTTGCAAATTATTTACCAAATCTGTTGTATCTTTTATTGTTTTAATGTTATATAGTTCTTATGACGTGCAAATGATATTGATGTGACATAGGAATCGTAATTTTATATGTTAGCATTGTAATTTATGTCATTTGCTTCTTATTTTATAGTTTTTTTTTTTCGTATTGGTTTCAGGCGAATGCTGTAAAGTTTAATGAGTACTCATCTGTGATAGTCTCAGCAGGGTATGATCGTTCAGTGCGTGCTTGGGACTGTAGGTCTCACTCCACTGAGCCAATCCAGGTTAATATTTTGTTTCAAATTATGAGTTGGTAGCTATCTATAGTTGTTTAGATCGACTAAAGTTCTATTTTTATGTGCAGATCATTGATTCATTTTCAGACAGTGTGATGTCTGTTTGTTTGACAAAAAGTGAAATTATTGCTGGAAGTGTCGATGGAACTGTTCGAACTTTTGACATTCGTCTTGGTAGGTAAGTTGCTACATCTAACGTACTTTATATTGAGCTTCTCAACGAGTATAATTCTTCTAATGGAACCCGTTTCTTGCTTAAACTAGAGAAATTTCTGATGACTTGGGTCAACCTGTCAATTGTATTTCGATGTCAAATGATGGTAACTGCATCTTAGCTAGTTGTTTAGATTCTACGCTCCGTCTTTTGGACAGGTAATATCCTATATGTTTGAGTAGCCACAACTAGACATTTGTTCTTTGTGGTTTGCTTATTTATTGATTGTTTATTATGGCAGGACTAGTGGGGAACTATTACAAGAATACAAGGGCCATACTTGCAAGGTTAGTATTTTTACATTTTGTGATATTGTGCCTTTAGTGTTCCTAAACTTACTGAGCAATTCTTCTTTATTATAATGAAGATGTTAGTTATTTGTCCATTTTTCTTTCTTACATATTACAAACCATCTCTTGTTTTCTTGAGAAGTATAGAATTTAGTATGAAAAAGAAAAGATATAGACAATGGAGAATGAGGAAATCAAATAAGGAATCACAACTAATAAAAGACCTTTTGTGATGTGTCCAACTGTCGACAAACACAAGTTAGGGGTTGGGAGATGAAATCGACCAACCAAAGAGGAGGCAAGCTCACTCTACTCAATGGAGACTCTAATCTTCTCTCTAAAGATGGGTCATAAAAATACAAATCTCTCTCTCTCTCTCTCTCTTTCTCACACACACACGTACACACACACACACACACACAATAGATGTTATACCCCTTTATCCACCTTACATTAATACTCAATTTCTTGAGACAAACTTGTTTTCAAGATTTTTCAAAAATCAAATATATGTGGGATAGTGTTCATGTTCTCCAATAGAGAATTAACAATTGTCCTCAAGGCATCCTTCTTTAAGGCAAGAGTGGTGGAGAGTCCAATCAGATTATTTTTGAGCCCTTGAAGGTTTTTTTTTCTATTGATAAGCTGGGGTTAGAAGGGCACGCCCTTCAAGTTCTTCCATTAAATAGATGGGAAAAACCATATTTGTTCAGTCCCCAATGTCATTAGCCCAAGTGATATGTCCCACGTGTGTAGGTCAAGTTATTGAGTCCTCTTGTTTTGGAACAACTCAAATTGACAACATCTTGTTCAACATCATACCTCTCAATAATTAACTCTACCCATTCATAACCATATTTGTTACAAATGGCATTGTTTAGCCGATTAATTTTTTTCCCAACTTTCTAGCCAAAAAATGGTTGTCATAGAAATTGCAATTTTGACCTCCTTCCCAATCACTTTTTCATCATTTCAATGATGGGCAACTTCTTTTGAAGGATTCTCTTCCCCTTTGTTTTCCTCCCATTCCTATGACTTCCTCCTATTGAATTCCCACCAAAATTTAAGTGGCATGGCAACCCTTAAATTTTCAAATGGGCTGAGTTATGTAATTTGTTGTCCGGGTTGGGTTTACCTGGACTTTGTGGTTGTTATACTTTGTAGTTTGTACTTTTCTTTCTTGTGAAGGGGCCACCTCGTCCTCCTGTTTCTCACTTTTTAATAAATTTATACTTGTCAAAAAAAAAAAAAAATTTCTAGATAGCTTTGAGATCTTTCTCCAATTACAAGAAGGAATTTTTTTTGGTCTTCAACCATATTTTCCTTGAAGTGCCATGATCAGTTTTGTCGAACCTGCTTCTCTCACCTTCTCCTTGTAATGAAAATTCTCTAGCAACTTTATCGGATACCAGAGGATTCACTCTGCTCTGCCAATAAATTTGCGTCACCAATTGAACTTCAGTACAATTTTTTCCTTCACCTTACATTTAGTCTTATCAATAATTGTTTTAAGGAGAACGAAAGCCTCCTCCCTAGAATAAGATAATCTGAATGGTGTCACAAGATCTGTAATAAGCCACCAGCCATTAAGATGTCTTGGTATTCGGTGAAATAATAAGAGGCTTCGACAATCTTCAGTGGCTGAATATTTGCTTCCCTACTGATAATATTACTACCGTTTTGAATTGTTGATGGGCCAATTATCCTAACTAAACTTTTCAATAGGCAAAATGGTGCCAAGAGGTTCAATCGAAATTGGAGTCGAGTTATTTTCCCTCATCTCATAAACCTGTAATACTTTTTTTTTTTTTTTTTTTTGTATTCAGCTAATTGTATAATATGATTCTTTCCATTGACGTGAGTATATCTAGCCAACTCTCTTTTGTATTCAGCTAATAGTATAATATGATTCTTTCCATTGATGCAAGTATATCTAACATTCCTTCCCCCTTCTTCCCCCAACTTGAACTTCTCTTCTAAAAGTTCTATCATCCTCCACGTTAAAAGCCTGCTTGAGATATAAAACTAGACCTATTGGAAAACCCAAGACAAGAAATGCAACACAAGGGCTTGATTTGGAAGGATTTCAATATCCCAGATTAGGTAGGAGTTGGTTTGTAAGGGTAGAGAGTAAGGCAGTGGGCTTCTCTCATTTCATTTTTGGTTGTCTCTGCTTGTAGCATATTGTATTAAGTAGGTCTCACTTATCACACAACAAAAAATAGAGGTAGTTCTCCTAGTCCTCCTATTTTGTGATTTCAGTTTAATATGACTTTTGTTTGGCCAAAAAAAAAAAGATTTCTCATTGTCTCTAACCACCTTGATAGATAACTAGACGAGGAAATAATGGGAGATCTGAAGATCTTTCCACGAGCTCCATTAATTACTTATCAATTATCAATCTTACCAAAATGATGCTGAATGGTGAAGATCTTATGGGAGATCAAATCATTTAATGTGTGGTCCGCATGTCAAACCATTTTCCAACTCTCTGTCTGTGTCACTTTGTCCTGTTAATGACAAAATGCTCCTCTTATTAATGAGGTTTAGTTTGTACTTTTGTGTTGCTTCAATATCAGTCTTACAAGATGGATTGCTGCCTTACCAACACTGACGCCCATGTAACTGGTGGATCTGAGGACGGGTTTGTTTTCTTTTGGGATCTAGTAGATGCATCTGTTGTTTCAAGTTTTCGTGCGCATGCCTCGGTGGTAATTTTTATTATCTAGCACCACAATTTTTATTAAGATCAACAGATGGTTATGCTTTAGCTTTTTGTTACTTTGATTGATATTCTTGGACTTTTCTCATGTGTAATTCCATATATTCCTGTTTTATTTGTTGTGGCATTGTATTTTCTTTACTGTTTGCAACCTTTTCATATTTTGGTAATGTAAATGCTTACTTTGAAATGATGCTTAACAGGATATGACAATGGAAACCGTGAATACCAATTATGCTTCTTCCAATCTATTAATTTGAACCCACACCTTCTAACTGTGCTGATGAAGTCAGTGTTTCACCAGTGGACCTAGACCTGCATACACATTGGTGTCCAATATATTGATTTTATAATTGTGGGAGGGTAGCGGGGGTTTACTTATGAATGTTCATCACAACTTTGTTTTTTCTATTTTTTTTTTTTTTTAAATTCTCGTTTTCTTATACTATTTTTAACTTTTGCATGGGAATTCTCTCAAAATCTTTTAAAGTGGAGGAAGTTTTCCATCATTGGCTTTGATTGCAACTAACTTAATTGGTTGTCCGTAGATCATACCTGGAGCTGATTAAAGATCAGTTTTTAGACATTATTCAAAATCTTGATATGTCAACAATCATTAAATCTTGAACTTATCGTAGAATCAATGGCAAACATCTGAATGCTAGATGATGCGCATTTTAGGAATTGGCAATGTATGCACAAAAGGGTACTATAATTGATTGCCAGCTCAACTGATATTGATTCTTCTTACTTCCAACATTTAGTTTGGAGAACCAGAGAAACAAAAGCAGTATTTATTTTAGGAGCTATTTCACGTCTTTGAACAAGGATATAGTTCTAGATAATGGAAAATTACCATTCATGTTGCCAACCCCAAATAGTTATATGGCATTTGATAAATGATGATCCGCTTATGAGATGGCACAAAATTGAACATTCTATGGAATTAATTCCTTCAGCATTAAGAAACCCTCTACTTTCATAACAAAAAGGTGATTTTTTATTCTCTTTCTTGTTCATATGTTTTCTGGTTGATATGGAGGTATTAATTTCAGTTCTATTTCTATTTTGGCTGGACCTAAAAATGAAAATATTTAATTTCCATTTCCAGGCCTATGAGATGGCATACCAAATGAGCATTTTATGGAGTAATTCATTCAATATCAAGAAATCATCCTTCTTTTCCTTGTGTCTCCAGCTGCATTACTAGTTACTTTACATAAAAAATCAAGTTTTATTCTCTTTTTGGTTCATATATAGTTTATTGACTCGATTTTAATTTCAGTTTCAATGTCTATTTCGATCGGCCTACAAATGGAAATATTTAGATCGCTGTAGAAATTATACACTTTTCATGGGAATGTTGTGGAAATATTAAGAACAATTGAAAATATATGAAATGATAAATAAAAATGAAAACACTCATAAGTTGTTCTATAATTAACAATTATATGGAGTGTGGTTTTTAATATTAGTTGCATTTCACCCTACATTGGTGCATGTGTCTAAGAGGCTAATTGCTATAAACAATTATATTTTACATGGAATGAAAATGGTAACATCACATTAATTACGTACACCTAAACATGTAAAATACTTCCTTAAACAGACAAATGTTAAGTACTATAATACACACACAACCATATCCAACTGTAAGAATATATTACTAATATATCCAACTAATTAGGATATGGACGGTTTTGTATGTGTGTTTATAAGAACATGCTAAGATGCTCAAAATACATCAAAATAGGATAATTCATAGATACCTGAAAAATTGTAATCCATTTCAACTAAGAAATGGGTATTTGTGTTATTTACAGGACTTTCCTATCTATAATTTTTATTATTTAATAAAATAATTTAGAATACTTTTTTCTTTGAAAAAATAAATTTTGGCCAAATTTCTTATCCAAATATTTTCTCGAATCTTTCATTTTTATACTAGAAATTTGAATATGTTGGTCAAAATTTAATGTTCCCCAAAATATTTTGCGAAATGACTTGATTTTCACCAAAATGTATATGAAAATTTGTTGGTTAAATTTCCTGTCAAGTCTTGTGGAACAAGAGATATTCTGGTATTTGTCACGGAAATATTTTGAAACTTAATAATATGGTTAATTCACAGAAGAATGAGTTAAAAAAAAAAAAAGAGCTAAACACTGTTGGCATGTTGGTTGGCATGCTTGTTATAATATTCTATGAATTTACTTAAAGCTGATAAAGATAAAACACATTCCACCAATTTGTGGAAGTGTGGAAAGAGTGAAGGGGGACTTTAAAGGTTGAAGTATATTGAGTACTTATAGAATTAATCAATGAAGATATATATTGATAACTTTTGCTTGCTTAGATCACTGTTTGGCTTTTATTGTGCTTCATTCCCATTATTTATTTATTGGCCTTTTTCTTGTAAAAATAAGACAATAGAGTATCAAACCTTTTGCTTTTTTAAGCAGGTAACCAGTGTGAGCTATCACCCAAAGGACAACTGTATGGTAACATCCTCTGTTGACAGCACCATCCGGGTCTGGAAAACATGAGCTCAAGCAAGTAAGCATTGAACCTTGGATTTCGAAATCCTTTGAATCTTGTAATGATGTTTTGTGTGTAGCACTGTCAGGCTTATTATTTCATGTTTGTAATTCAAAAAAATCAAAAATAAAAGATGAAAAATCTAACCAAAATCTAATCAATGTCTAAAAGAATGCATTAAGGCTTGGGAAAGAATGTACACTGCATGTACCCATCTAAAAAGAAAGATAAGAAAAATATACTGCATGCTTTGCCAACGTTAGAAAAATTATATATTATGCCAAGTCTGCATGCATTTCACATTTCATTACTCTTATATAATTTTATGTTTGGTATAATGATCCATGATACCTAACTTGGATTTGGTGTTCTAGATTCTTATCATGTTTTAAAAGTCAATATTAGGGTGACCAGTGATGCACTTTCTTATTCCATGTGGTAGACTTAACGGTAATGCTATAGGTTGTTGCACATTAAATTTTAGATTTTATATTGTATTAAAAGAAAAAGGGCAAACATGGTTTAAACCAGGCATGGATAAGACTTATGATAAAGTGGAGTGAATTTTTAATTATTTTTTTTTAATGGTAGTCCTAGGTTTTGACTCTAAATGGTGTAGTTGGTAAATGTAATATATTTCTACTGCTTCAAAACTGAAAATGGTTCTTGTGGAGACTATTTTGTCACGCAACACAATACAGCCACGTGTCACAAAGAAACGAAAGAGGGCACTAAAAAGTTTAGTCAAAGTCTTAAAATCAAGTCAGTAAGCAGGGAAGCATTGAGCTCTACATCTTGAGCCGAACACGTTACAGTAAGAAAAGAATAGAAATTCGGCTTCCTTCCATACAGAGTACGAAGTACAATTTCTACCAAGCCCCAGAGGTATGGTCTTCACTTCCTCCGACGCCATGGGAGGTTAGGGGACCAATGCTCTTATACCTCGGTAATCAAGAATGGTGTCATTAAACTATTATAGATGGAGGTGAGAGTTGAAGGTGCACAATTCAGTACCAATACTCCAGTCTAACATAAGTTTGGTACGAACCGAGATTATCTAAACAAAAGCACAACTAAGACCTTGGGTTAATAATTGTAGGTCGTTGGGTTTTTGTTGAAAAGAAGCCAATCAGTTCGGTTAGACCTTAGCTCAGACTTAGAGTATGTAACCTAATAAAACAAAGACTTTTAAAGAGATGAGAGCTTTCCCATACACCAAATCTCTTCATTCGTGACAATGACCGCATAACTTATTAGGGCGAGAGAATGTGACATGCCCTGACTCACCTGCCCCCAAAATATGGAGTTATCCTTACTAGAAAAACATAGCCCGAACTCCTGAGCTTATTTCAATTCGGTTCACATCTGGATGATATCGCATAAGTGATGTACCTAGAGTTTGTATTAAAAATCAGGTTCTACGGTGAAATCCCAAGAACTAGGAGTAATGAAAAATTTCCATGTCGAGTAAAATAGATTAGAAACTTCAATCTAGGTTTGAGATTAATGAAAATCAATCGCAAATACTAAAATTAAGAACCAATATCGGGTTCATATGCTCAAAAAGGAAAAAAACAAAGAAAGGGAAGAAAAGTCTCTTCTTTTTCTTTCATTAATCAATCTTCAAAAAAATCAACTTACTGAATTTGTTTATTAGAGCTCCTTATATAGATAATTCATTCATAACAACTTAGAAACCTTCTAAAATACTAAAAAGTAATTTCTTAATCTATCTATAACATATTATGGACCTTCTAATCCTATTAGAATTCAATTTGGACACTTAAAAGGACTTCTAATTATAACCTAAAGAATAAAAACGAATTTTAGAAAATGATAGAAACATAAAACAAATTAGAAATTAACTAGAAAAGGAAACTTTCTAAAATTGAAATAGAAACTAACTAGGACTACTTAAGCAATTTAAAAAATAGAAATTCAATAAAAGAAAGAGTCTTAAGAGAAGTTGAACTAGGTTTTGTGGATCGATTAAAGATTGGATCGAGATGATTCAGTTAAACTGATTTGACTAAGTCAATGATGCTAATTTCTTTCTTTGATGCATCTTAACTTGATCATAGGTGTCGAGATAAGTGTCGGTAAGCCTAAACATCAATAGGGATTTAATTTTGAGCTCGTATTTGATCCCTAATTCAAAACAAGATCTTATCATATTGATGGGACATCATGTGTCAGAGATCTTTATTTTTCACTTCGCATTGATGACTTGCAACACTTACACATCTGATTCAAGTCTTTACTAAAAAGATGGATCCATCTTCCAAAGCACTCAAGATGCATCTCAACCACCCAACTCATCATACACCTCGACAAATAATGTGGTGATACCTGTCTCCAAGGCTTGCCTATATAAGTATACACTCTAGAAACTAAAAGAGGGGTTGGGTTGGTTGGCTGAGTTTATCTCTAGATCTCTGAGCACTATTCATCTTCTTCAATCATCCTTTTTCTATCGTTTTACTAACAAAATCATCGGAGGATGTTGGGCAAACACCACATTAGGGCCTCAATCCTTCTTCCTTTTACCCTTTGCCATATAAAAGCTGAAAAAACTTAGAAGTCGAGCTTCCTGATCAAGATTGCCATCTCCATCATCAACATCAAAGCTCAAGGTTCATCTCAAGGATTGGAAGGTCCAAAAAACCGTCCACAGTTCTCATTCCAATTCTTCAAACTTAATGGACTGTATTCAAACTTGTTCATGGGAATGATGGAAATATTGAAGAAATTTCATGGAAAACATAAAAAATGGGAACTCAAGCATGAAAGCATATTCGTTAGTCTTCAAACTAAAATAAACAATGATATGGGGCATGGAAATGAAAATCAATAGCGTTCTGTTCAGAAGTCCCTGTATTCAATCCTAGTCACCCAATCCGAACCCCATTCTACCCAAGCATGAGAGCATAATCATAATGAAGGGTTTAGCACTGTAGGATTGTGATTAGGCCTTGAACCACTTTTAGTCATCTCTTAGACATATTTTTTTGGTTTGTGGCTGATTGATCTTTATTTTATAATTTGAATTCCTCATGTTAATTTATTCTTGACCTCGGACGTAACATGTTAGATTAGTTTTCAGAGTCCTCTATCAACCTTACTAACTGATTTTTTTTTTTTTTTGATAGATAAAAACTTAACAAACTAGTAAGTATTGCATTTACACATATCCAACTAATTGGAACATGGGCATGAACATGTTAACATGCTTATAATACATAAAAATAAGATGATATATACTTAACTAATCATAATTCATTCCTACTAATGAATGAATTTTATGTGTAATTTACAAATCCTTTCTACTAGAAATTTATAATCTTTTATTTTTATAAAGTTTTATCAATGCTTTAAAATTTACATTTCAAAAAAAAAAATTGGATTTTGCTATTTATAAGGCATGCTTTACATGCAAAATGTGGCAGAGGAGAAATGATTGGGTCTTGCGGAAAAAGGATGATCTCTCTGACGTTAATCAGCTTATATTAAATTTGCATAATAAGATAAAAAACCTAACATGGTTCCAAAGAATATTTGCTTCCAATAAATAAAGATTGGATGAAGGTTTACACTGACAGTGCATGGAAATATTGGGGAGCACAAGTTATGTTACTTTGATTTGTGGCATCAAGGATTATGTTATTTTGAACTCTACAAAACTGTGGTTTCAGATGGAGGAAGACCTTGTCATTTTGAGTCTGCAGAAGAGAGCCATTAGAGTTGCCCTTGAAGCAGCTCAAAATCCAGGATTGAAGGCACAATATAGTTATCGTAGGAGGTCAGTATTGGTCTGTTGTTATAAAGATATATTGTAAGGGCCCCTTTGTAATTTAAAATATTAATTAACCCAATTTTGAATATTACAATAGAAAATTATCAAAGATGTGTCAGTTAGCTTGGTAAAATCTTTGGGTGATGATATCAGAGACATGGATTCATGTCCTGTCAGCCCCGAGTCATTGGACTCATTAAAAGCAGGCTTTTCGATAATAATAATAATAAAATAATCAAAGACTATTTGTTTTGTAGTGGTTACGCACTTACACTGGCATGGATTGTATTTTTATTTGTTTGGACGAAAATGACCTTTGATAATGGTAAGGTAAAATGTAAATGTGGGGCACCTTTGGCCTTCCAATTTTTGGTGTCAACAAACAATTCTTCAAAGAACGTACTTTGATATGTATGTGGAAAATTTTGAGGTGTGAGTCAGAGTTTTAATTGAGAACTGAATTTGATGGGTATCTGTTTTCAAAAAATTCTTTGGAGTGGCCATCAGCTGCTTCAAACTTTCATATCAATGAAAATCTAGGGTGTTATCCCGAGGGAGTGGTTCAATGGAAATTTCAGATCCAATGAGTGGTGAGAGTCCAGTAGGTTGTGAGTTCGATGCCCTGTATGAGTAGTATTTCCTTAGGACCAACAGCAAGGTGCACCCTCACTTATCTGGTGCGTGTGATGTGCGGGCATTGCACATGTCCAGGGGAGGGACTCATAAGCCTTGGCTCCGACCCTGGCTCTTTCGGTCCCCTTAGTTGTATGTAAGTTTGGGCACCCCCTGTTATAAAAAATATATATAATGCTTTTGGTTCTAAGTATATAATTCTCCTTGAGATGATGACATTATTAAAATCAATGACGAAAAGGTTAAGCTTTAAATCTCTTTGAGATGATGACATTTTCAAGATGATCACTCTATTTGCAGACATTAGAATGGCTAATAGCACCTACTTAAGTGATTTCTGTTATATAAAAAAAATTAAATTATCATTTTATCCTTTTGTTATTATATATCGCACACTCTACCTATCGAATAAAAAAATCCAAAATCTAATTTTTCTTTTACATCTCCTTTAGAGTTTTGTGAGAGATTGAATAAATGGAAATTAGGTTTTATAAATTTTTTTTTTTCAAGTTATTTTATTTCTTTGAAATTTCTTTTACTTTTCTATATTTAATCATCAATGAAGTGTAAATAAATCACTATTAAAATTTCAAAATGATAATTTTGAATATAAGAACTTTAAGATTTTTGACAAATTTTGTTCAATAGATTTAAATCGAAATTGTTTTAGTAAATTCAATAAGTCTTGTCGAATTTTGCCAAAGATACGTACTTATCAAATGGAATTTTTTACTGAAAATTATAAAATTGATTTGGTAGGTACTTATGGAAGAAATTTTTTTTATATGAACGATTTCAATTTGATTGAAAGTGTTAGGATAAGAAAAATAATAAAAAATAAAATTTAAAGTCCTCATTAAAATTTTTCTCTGTGTAAAAAAAAAAAGAAAAAAATAATAAGGAAGAAGAAGAAAAATCATTAGATTCCTTTGGGTGAGGTAAAATAAGTAATTTAAGTTAAAAGTACATTTTTTTTTTGCAATTTGGTATTTTAAGTTAAGGTGGGTATCTGCAAATAGACCGGACCTTTTTAAGGAGGTACTCATGCCCGTACACGCGTATCTAATGATTCGGGCAGTGCTGGTGTCAGCCGGTAATATTTGCCTGTAATTTATTTTTTTTAGCTTTCTGCCCAAGAATGCAGAGCGCCAGCTCGCTCTCCTCTCACTTTTCTTTTTTAGAAGGTGTTTTAACTTTTTAAGATCTTGCTCCTGGGCCCACACGGTATCCTGGGCCCACATGCCACCTGCCGTTTTGCTTTTCAAATTGTCCTTCTTTACCAATGACTGGTGAGAGTATCAAACAACCACACTTCAAACTTTTTGAGGTAGCCCAATATCAACATCAAACTAATGGTTGAGAAGATTGAGATGTCAAGAATTCCTTAGAAAAAGAGGTATCCCTTAAAAATAATAATAATAATAATAACGTAGAAATCTTAGCAGAGTCGTGATAATCGGGTTACCCCCACATGCCACGGTCAATTGATTCTTCTGACGTGACAACTTTGGGGAGCCATAGATCTATACATTTTGGGATACACATTTTTGTGGGAAAACTACACTTTTGTATCTCGAGATATACAAGCTTGCGGGCTCCCCAACTTATCATGCTAGAAGAGTCGACAAAGTGTGCCACATGGGGTAGTTCAATTATCACGATTCATCTTAGAAAGTTAGCATTGGTCTGTTGCATTAGTATTTTTAAAGTGAGATGTACTCGACCGACCTAATTGTTGTTACTCACCAAATCTTACTTTATAAAGTTCGTTACCTAACAAACCTTGAATGAGGATCCATGTCAGAAAATTTAAATTGACCCAATTAATTTGTTAGATTCATGCCTTGGATTGGATCCTAATCGTATACATTTCTGGCATCAAAAAGCATGATTTGATAGCATAGGATTATAAAGGACAAAATCATAAGAACTTTGTAAACAAAAAAATATTCGAAAAAATATATATTTTTCATTGTTGAATCCTAGTTTAAAATTTGGGAATTTGATAGTCATCTATTTCAACACCTTCGATCATGTTCAAAAAGATTTGTTTAATTTTTTTTTTCTTTTGAATATGAGCTTTTCCATTAAATCTAGAATTCTGTGATGTTTGAATGCCAACTTGGTAATTCATGTAGGCCTAACAACTCTTAGTAAGATTTAAAATCTTACTTAGTTAGTCAGATTAACCTAATTCATGAAGTAAGGGTTCATTGGATAGCAAACATGATAAAGTATGGAATTTTTATAATAAAATGGCAATATAGGTTTGCCCAATAAATCTTTATATATATATATATATATAATTTTATGGACATATATTTAGAAAAATTACTTAAAAACCTTGTGAGGGAGTGTTTTTTTTCTTCAACAATCCCAGAATTTTGGGTGTTGTCTTAATATTTCATTTAGTAAATTTTTTATATTTAAGGGGTCTCTCAACCTCTTCTCGCATTATATATATAATACTTTTGGTAGTATTCAAACAAATTTCTAATGCAACACAAAACGAGTGCCTTAGACAACTAAAAACAAGTGAAGAGATATGAAAAAACAAAAGAGAAGGTGAAATACTTAAAATACCCTCACATCTTTTTTTTTTTTTTTTTTTACTTTAGCGGGTCGCACTTACCAATCACTGTTGCACGTGATAATAATTAAATATAATCACTTTTATGTGGAAGGATATATAGGGATTCAAAGGTATGACATGAGAAGCATATTCAATCATCAAAAATACTCTCGTATCTCTCTTCAATCAATATCTGAGTGGAGACCATGACCAGTTGATTCTCAATCCCATTGTCATTGCAGCCTAATTCTCAATCTGTTTGCCCAACACCATCTTCGGACCCTTACATGCATATAAAGTTGTTTGATCATCCACTCTCATCTCTCTCTCCTTCTCTTTTACACGTTTTTAAGATTGAGCTTTGTCAAATTCTTAGCTTATTAGTGGATTGAATTCTACGCGTGTGTTATTGATCGTCTTAACTATTCCTTTGTCAAAATCCACTATATTAAAAAGAAAAGAAATCAAACACAAGAGAGAGGACCCTTTGACTTTTGAGAGTCTTTCTTTTTGTGTGTCTTTTTTTTATATTTCTTTTTAAAATTTTATTGTGTGTTTTTAATGTTTAACGCTTTATTTGGATTGGGAGAAAAGAAATTGTTTAACAAAAGAAAAACATAATAACTTCTAAGTTTTTCTTGTTTGCTTAGTAGCCATAAGAGAAATGATTTTGAGTTAAATGACTATTATACCCCTAAAGATGTTAGGATCAAAATTTTCAATTATACAATAAAATATAAAATATAAAATCATTTATAAACAATATAATAAACCTTAATCTTTCAATCAATTATCATACAAAAAAAAAAATCTATGCTAAAATAAAATCTTAAAATATATATAATGACTTCTAAAAAGTAATTACAATAAAAGTATCCATTACTCATAGTTAAGTTATTTATCCATTATGATCAACAAAAATTATGATCAAGGTACGTCACAAAAATCATAGTTAAATAAAAAAAAATCCCACAAATTCCCAATCGGACAACCAATGACCACAATGGAAAATGGCTGTGGAAAGTAATGGATGGCTGTGAGCTAGAATATTTTGAGTTTTTTAATTTATTAGTGTTTAGGACATGAGTTGAAAATGTAATCTTTTAGTTAGGGTATATTAGTATTTTCAAGTAATCCATCAATCTCCAGTATATTTTTCTCTCTCCAATTCGCTTCGATTTGAAAAGAAAAAGAGAGAAAAAAAACAGGTCTTTTGTACCCTCCAAGTTTTTTATTCTCTCCCCGTTTGACAATCCAAACGTGAGAAATGGAGAGAAACTCACAGTTGTTCTTTTCTTTTGTTTCCATTTCTCACTATCCAAACAAAGCATTAGAGATGAGAAATGAGTTTTATTTTAATGGATTTTAAGGTGATGGATGTGGTAGAGAGATGGGTTTTTGTATTTGAAGTGTGTGATTGATCGAAGTAGTTGATTTGGGGGGTGATGGATAAGGGTGGTCGACTTGTTGCTGGTTCTCACAACAGAAACGAATTCATTGTCATTAATGCTGATGAGATTGTACAAGTAAGATTACAACACTAAAATCTCTTCTTCTTATTTTTCTCATCCTATTGTATTCCACTCATTTTTGTTGATTTTTAGTCAATTTGTTGTTGTTGTGTGTATGTGTTTCGTTTAAATTATTGTGTTTTATTTTATTTTATTTAATCTGGGTGTTTCAATTTCTCTATGTGATTGTCGATTTGTGTGTTGTTTTTTTTTTTTTTTTGCTTATTGGGATGTTTCTGAAGTGTTGTTAAACTTACTCAGTCTCTGTAATACTGTTATTTAGATATAATTTGATATTTCCTATATCGGGAGCGTTCGGAGGACCTAGAGAGAGCCAAACATTGTGCCAAACATTTTTCAAAACATTGGTTAGAAGTTTCGGAATAGGCTGATTTTTTGTGAGGATGATCTCTGTGATGAAAAGATCATTCTCACCAAAAATCAGCTCATTTCAAAACTTCTAACCCTAGTTTATAAGTTGAAGAATCGTGGACCGTCTGATTTTTGTAAATCACCTTTGATGGGGTTAGACGTTTCAGAACTGGCTGATTTTTGGTGAGGATAATCTCCTCATCATAGAGATCACCTTCACAAAAAATCAGCCCATTCCGAAACTTCTAACCCATGTTTTGAAAAATGTTTGGCTCTCTTTAGGGCCTCTGAAAGCCACTCTTCCTTATATACATGGTATTGCTATTGAATGGGGATATGGTTTTACCCTTCTTGATTACTTGATCATTGAGCTTAGCTTTGAAATACTATTTGCATTATTTTCTTTTTCTAAAATTAAACTATCGAAATTTTTGCTTATAATTCCTTTGATAGTTCTGTAATTATGTTCTTTCCATTTTGCACAATCTTGGGCTAATGGAATTTTGGTTGTTATATATGATTTTCAAAGGTAAAATCTGTGAAAGAATTGAGTGGGTCGATTTGCCGAATTTGTGGGGATGAGATTGAGATTACTACAGAAGGAGAGACCTTTGTTGCCTGCAATGAATGTGGCTTCCCCGTGTGTAGGCATTGCTATGAGTACGAAAGAAGAGAGGGCGACCAGGCTTGCCCTCAATGCAAAATCAGATACCAGCGTATCAAAGGCCGGCCTCTAATTCTCTATATCTTCTACTTCTCTTCCAATCATTGTAAATTGTTCCTAACAAGATGCCAATTTCACAGGCAGTCCTAGAGTGGAAGGTGATGAGGACGAGGATGGTGTTGATGATTTGGAGAACGAGTTTGATTTTAGTAGCCACAACAGTGGCGAACCGTATCACACAGCAGAGGCTTTGCTTACTGCACGCCTTAACGTCAGCCGTGACTTCCATGCCAATGAGTCTCGGGCTGCCATGTCAGATTTGGATTCATCCTCCTTTTGTCCGGAAATACCTCTCTTGACTGATGGCCGAGAGGTGAATGATTGATTTGTTCTGATCCATTGTTTTATTTAAACTTAAAGAATTATGTGCTAATTCTAAGTTTTTCTTCCTTTAGGATGTTGGGATTTCATCTGATCAACATGCACTTATTATATCCCCATTCATTGGTCATGGGAAGAGGATTCATCCGAATCCATTTCCCGATTCTTCTATATCTCGTAAGTTGTTGTGGCTCATTCTGCTTACGCTAGTTTGAATATCATTTCTCTCTCGTTTATTGTAATGAAGAGTTGTTATCTTGCAGTCCAACCAAGATTGATGGATCCTAAGAAAGATCTAGTTGTACATGGTTATGGGAGTGTTGCATGGAAGGATCGGGTGGAGGAATGGAAGGAAAAGCAGAATAACAAGTTGCAGGTATTGAAGCACCAAGGGAGAAATGGTGTTGAGAACTATGATGGAGATGAACAAGATGATCCTGATTTGCCCAAGCAAGTGTTATGCTATTTTTCTCAAATTTTATGAATGTTATTTTAGTTGAGTTTTGAATCGTAGTTGTTCTACACTTGAATTCATATAATTCAAGAGTTTGCTTTCTAGAAGCTTTTTATTTGTCTTTTTTGGTAGGTAAAGATAATTTCATTAAGAACAGGGGTCAAGGTGACCACCCGAAAGGTTACAAACAAACATGACCTATCAAAAGAAAACTCTACTCCATTGCTAAATTATAAACCCTATCCCACCTTACCAGAAAATCCTCAAAGAAGCTTCTTATTTATTATTTTCTGAAATAATCTGGTTTGAGAGCCTTGGTTGTTATTTCAATTTAATTGATTTCTTTGGTTGCTTGAGTCTTTTTTTGTTCTTATAAACAATGAGCTGCTATTGGCACCCCAGCGTTTACTTATCACACTCCAATTAAAAAATAGAGAGATTCACACGGCAGACTATTGCACTTTTATTACAAAAACTCCCTTGGAGTTCTGACAACTCCAAGAGAACCTTGCTTTATGAAGTTCGTTACCCACCAAACCTCACTCTATCAAGTTCATTACCGAGCAAACCTGGAGTGGATCCATGTTATAATTTCAAATTTTTTTAGGTTAATTTGTTACTTAACATAACTTGGAGTGGATTCTAATCACATCAATTTGTGGGTTCCAAAAACACGATCTAACGTACAAGATTACAAAGGACAAAATTCTAGGAACTTTAAAAAAAATTTGAAAAAAATTAAATTAATTTTCACTGTTGAATTTTAGTTTTATATTTGGGAGTTCTATATCCATCCATTTTCAACATCTACTATTAAGCTCAAAACGATTTTTTTATTTTTATTTTTCAATTTTTCTGTCTAATCTGAGTTTTTCCATGAAATTTAGTAGGCTGTGCTGTTGGATTGCTAATTTGATTATCCATGTTGGCCCAATGACCCTTAGTACAATTTGAAATCTTATTGAGTTAGTCATGGTAGCATGATTCATAAAGTAAGGTCTGTGCAGGTAACAAACTTGATAAAGGAAGGGAGTTTTTGTAATAAAATTGCAACAGATAGGTCTGCCCAATAAATCTCTCTAAAAAATAAAGAAAATAAGTAAATGGTTGAGAATAAGTAAAAGTTGGGTGCCAATAGGAATTCTCTCTCCCTCTTTTTTTTTCTTTCTTTTCTAGATTCCTATTTTTGGGGTTTAAGATTTTGTATGAGCCTAATCATAATTGTAAACAACTACTGAAATTGTTTGATCTACTGTTATTATGTTTTATAATGTTGAGATATATACTTTGAGCCAAACCTTTGTAATGTTTGAATCTTTAATTGTGGTGTGATAAATAATTTAAGCAATTGGGTGTAATAAGTAAAAGTTGGGGTGCCAATAGCAGCTCTCAAAACAATTTGGTCAATTCATTTTGGGACTTGGTTTGTTGCTCAAAATAGTTACAATGAGTTGGTGTTTCTTTTGGGCATGACTGTTAAATACAGACAAGTGAAGATATTATTTTTAACTAGGCATTTGCCAGACTAACTCAGAGGAGGGCCCAGCTAAATTATTAAAAACAATGTGAAAATTCTTTCTGTGTACCATTATAGAAAATATAAAGATACACAGAAAATTTGCAGAAGAGAAACTTCTGATTTCTTCAAACAGCTTTTTAAATGTATTGGGTAAGTATGACTTGCATTGAATTTCACACTGGAAACATATTAATATAACAAAAAAAAAGTGTGTCATATCATATCTCTTGATGATCAGACTTCTTAGCAAAGTTTGATTTCAGGAGCTTGGATCAAGTATGTTTTAGATATTGTTAGAAATTTGCGTGCAAGATTTGATCTATTCTCCTCATAAATTCATTTATTCTCATTCTCCATTTGGTCACACAAGATCTTGGCCCATGAAATATTTTGCTAAACTATCTTATTGGTATTGAAAATCTTCCGTGTCTAAATTCTTTTATCCATGTTGAATTTCGATATGAAGTTTGTCCTCAATTCAATGTGTGGTAACATGTGTTGCACAGATGCATGTATAGGTTTCAGAGTCCACTAAGGTATGGACTGTTGGATTCATCCAATACCAGGAAACAGGATTCTTTGACTTGGCACAAAATGTTAGATAATTTAAAACATAATAATTATGTTTTTGTAATAATAAAAATGATAATGGATATTGTGATGGGCACTTCACCCTTATAGAAGAGTGCATGCAACATGGATTGGTACTTAACATCCTTGACAGATTAGTTCAGATACTGGCGTTACTGCAAAATTATTTATCAACCTTTGCATGTTCTGTACTCTGCTAATTAATCCAAATTTTTTTGTTTGATTGATACATATTTATCTATTTACAAGCTGCATTAAATTTAATTTTTCAGAATGGACGAAGGCAGGCAACCACTTTCAAGGAAGTTACCAATTCCTTCAAGCAAAATTAATCCATACAGATTGATAATTTTACTCCGACTCGTAATTCTGGGATTCTTTTTTCATTATAGACTTCTCCACCCAGTCCATGAAGCATATGTATTGTGGTTGACATCTGTTATTTGTGAAATATGGTTTGCTGCATCATGGATTTTGGATCAGTTCCCAAAATGGTACCCGATTGAGCGTGAAACTTACCTTGATCGGTTATCATTAAGGTATTTGAATTCTACCCTATGTTAGGTTCCATTTTTTCTGGCGTTATGTTGCCTTATATTTTGGACCTTAAATTTGCTCTCAGGTATGAAAAAGAAGGGAAGCCATCCAATTTAGGTAATATAGACATATTCGTGAGCACAGTTGATCCTCTGAAAGAACCTCCACTCATCACTGCTAACACTGTCCTATCTATCCTTGCTGTGGATTATCCGGTTGACAAAGTTGCATGCTACGTTTCTGATGACGGAGCTTCCATGCTTACGTTTGAAGCTCTATCTGAGACATCTGAGTTTGCAAGGAAGTGGGTTCCATTCTGCAAAAAATTCAATATTGAACCACGGGCTCCAGAATGGTATTTCTCTCAGGGGATTGACTATCTGAAAGACAAGGTCCATCCATTATTCGTGACGGAACGGCGTGCAATGAAGGTTTGAATCTTTCATTCATGTTTGGTTTATCGTTTTGGCCATATTTCCCATTTTCCAGGAAGTGAGGTGCAACATTCATTAACTAAAACTTTTGCAATTATAGCATTATCATGGCCCTCACAATGTCGTTATCAATCTGAACTACTATATATATTATTAATCTACCTAGTTGGACATGCCATCGGACCTTATTGTTCCTCAGCTTGTGTTCTCATCATGTTCAAAAATACATATTAGTTTCTAAACAGTCGGGATTGGTATTTGATTGCATTGTTCTGTGATCACAGAGAGAATATGAAGAGTTCAAGGTTCGGATAAATGGATTGGTTGCCATGGCACAAAAGGTTCCTGAGGAGGGTTGGACAATACAGGATGGAACCCCATGGCCTGGGAACAATGTTCGGGACCATCCGGGAATGATCCAGGTAAAGGGTTCTTTTAACTTGACTATAGACTTATCATTTCTTGATTACCTCTGGGTGCAATGTACCAGTAGCAATCACTAAGAGAAGAACCTATCTATGTTCTACGAGAAACTTACGGATTCTCTTATCTTTCATTATTTGCCATCCAAAACAGGTTTTACTTGGCCACAATGGAGTTCGTGATGTCGAAGGAAGTGAGTTACCCCATCTAGTGTATGTTTCTCGTGAAAAGAGACCAGGTTTTGATCACCACAAGAAAGCTGGGGCAATGAATGCTCTGGTGAGTTCAATCGGTTTGTTTTTGTTGGTCACAGTTTTTTTTTTCGTTCTCATATTTCTTTCTTTGTTATCAACAAATGAAGTTCTGTATTTTATTCAATTTTTGCCAATTATATATTTATTTATTTATTTGGATAATTCTTAAAGGTGAGGGTTTCAGCGATCATTTCCAATGCTCCTTATCTCCTGAATGTTGATTGTGATCATTACATAAACAACAGTAAGGCACTAAGAGAAGCCATGTGTTTCATGATGGATCCAATGTCTGGGAAGAAAATTTGCTATGTGCAGTTCCCTCAACGATTCGATGGGATCGATCATAATGACAGATACTCAAATCGCAACGTTGTGTTCTTTGATGTATGTAGTGTTTCTTGGGGGACCCACATTTTGGTGGTGTAGTTTTATCTTGTTGATGTTGGAAAAAAACTAATTCCTTTCATCCTTGTTCTTTTTTTCTTGGATTGAAATCAGATCAACATGAAAGGACTTGATGGGATCCAGGGACCTATTTATGTTGGAACCGGGTGTGTTTTCAGAAGGTACGCTCTGTATGGATATGATGCCCCTATCAAGAAGAAGCCTCCAGGAAAGACTTGTAACTGTTGGCCGAAATGGTGCTGTTTGTGTTGTGGGTCTAAAAGGAAGAACAAGAAAACTAAGCCAAAGAAAGAACAGAGAAAAAAGATGAAACACAGAGAGGCATCAAAACAGATACATGCACTTGAAAATATCGAAGAGGGAATTGCAGGAATAGATAGTGAGAAGACATCCCTAATGCCTCAAAGAAAATTGGTGAAAAAATTTGGTCAATCTCCAGTGTTCGTAGCTTCGACGCTTAAAGAAAATGGTGGAATTCCCGAGGGAGCAAGCTCTACTTCTCTATTGAAAGAATCCATTCATGTCATTAGCTGTGGTTATGAAGATAAAACAGAGTGGGGAAAAGAGGTAACAATGTGGAGAAAAGCTTGGAAAAGCTTTAATTTCTTTCTCGTTGAGCAAGATTTGTTTATAATTTTTTTTTTCTAATTGTGGAACCAGGTTGGATGGATATATGGCTCTGTTACGGAGGATATTTTGACGGGCTTCAAAATGCATTGCCATGGCTGGCGATCTGTGTACTGCATTCCCAAAAGGCCCGCGTTTAAAGGATCTGCTCCCATCAACCTTTCAGACCGTCTACACCAGGTTCTTCGGTGGGCCCTTGGATCTGTTGAGATTTTCTTGAGCCGGCACTGCCCGATCTGGTACGGTTATGGTTGTGGTTTGAAATTGTTGGAACGGTTTTCCTATATAAACTCAGTCGTCTATCCGTGGACATCCATTCCTTTGATTGTATACTGTACATTGCCTGCTGTCTGCCTCCTTACTGGAAAGTTTATCATTCCTGAGGTACCTCTACACCTCTACTGCTGCTTGTGAAAGATAATCACAAGATCTTAAATTGTGCACCTTTACATTGTTTTAGTTCTCAATTTCAAGAAAACTTTTAGCTCACACAAAGCGCTTCTGTTCTATCTACAGATTAGCAACTATGCTAGCATTGTGTTCATGGCTCTCTTCATATCTATAATTGCAACGGGTATCCTCGAGATGCAATGGGGAGGTGTTGGATTAGAAGAATGGTGGAGAAATGAGCAGTTTTGGGTGATTGGTGGTGTCTCTTCTCACCTTTTTGCACTTTTCCAAGGCATACTCAAGGTTTTGGCTGGTGTCAACACAAACTTCACTGTCACCTCCAAAGGAACTGAAGATGGACAATTCTCGGAGCTATATCTATTCAAGTGGACGTCATTGTTGATCCCTCCTATGACGTTGTTGATCATCAACATAATTGGTGTGGCAGTTGGGATGTCAGATGCCATCAACAATGGGTATGAGTCATGGGGTCCGTTGTTTGGAAAGCTTTTCTTTGCCATTTGGGTCATTGCTCATCTCTATCCATTCCTCAAGGGATTTATGGGGAAACAAGATAGGCTGCCTACTATTATTCTGGTTTGGTCAATTCTACTTGCTTCTATCCTCTCACTCTTGTGGGTCCGGATCAACCCATTTTTAGCAAAAAGCGATATTGTATTAGAAGTTTGTGGGTTGGATTGTGATTGAGACGCGGTTTAAGATGGTTTCAAGTTATATGGTTGGGAGTTGCATGAAATTGTTGTGATGCAGCGGGCCTAATAAGAGACATACCCCTTGACACTATATCTTGTATTGAGAAGTGAGTTATACAAATGGGTTACTTATAGTGAGTTTTGGTGGGTTTATGTAGATACAGGACTGGGAGCTGGCTAACACATTGGATTTGTTTACAAAAGGTTTAACTGATTCTTTTGATACATTGTGCATTTTGGGGGGTTGGGCTGGGGTGGCGATTTCAGATACCTGTTTGTAAGCTGAAGAGAACATTGCTTAAATTGTTCTTGTGTTTTTAATCTATAATTTATTTTCATTCACAAGGATCTGGATATGTGGATTTTTGCATTTACAGTTATTCTGTTTTTTTCCTTTCTCGATTTTGTGTTGGTTTGATTTCTACTTTTAATTAAAATTTCTCAGGTTTTCTAACCAATTGGAAGATATATATGTATAGAGGTGTCTTCTTTTGAAATCATCACTCATATACAAAAAAGATTCAATGGATTAAAGATGATTTGAACTTTGATAATGAGATGGTTGATGAAGAAGATCATTAATCATCTTCATCGTGATTTGATGATGGGACCATCAATCTTCAACAATTCTTGGACCCTCGGTGCCCACGTTGGATGTTAGAATTTTTCTTCTAATACAAACATATGTTGCCTGGTTTGTTGTTTTTTTTTTAAATTATTTATTCTGAATTGGATTCACCGCTTTAGAATAAATATAACAATTATCGTATACAAAAACAAAATATATATAATAATCTGATTTCTAAATATAAAATACAATATCAATTTATATGATAAAATGAGACAAACAAAACATACAGATACCCGAAAAATAGTAGACTATTTCACACAAAAAATTAATTTGAAGTTAAAATGTTTGGTTTACTCATTTAATTTATACTGTAGGTACCTTTTTAAACAAATCATATTGTCAGATTATAAATTTTTTACTTTTTATGATGAAGATCGTGGTGATAATGACTAAACTATAATAGGATTATGCAAAGACTAATGATAAAACGACGCGCTGACACATGCGTGGTCTGTATGCAGACAATGTGGTTAGGGCACAGAACCGTAGATCTTTATTCCTTGTGTATCCCGAAGAAAATGATCTATGGTTTTGTGCCTGCCATGTTAGCCGCGTATCTCATACAAAATATTATCCGCCCCAACAATTTTAAAATTAGCTCTGTTAAACCCATTAATATCCACAGCATTTGGGTCGGGTCGGTTTGGGTTAGAACTTGAACATTTAAGACTCGACCCATTAGAGGTTTAGGGTTGGGCTAGCATTTGGTTGGCCTAACCCGAATCCACTCCATGACAGTAGCATAAAAAAATAGACTAAGTCCCTAAAGTTCATGAGCCACACTGAAATCATGAAACAAGTCCAATAGAGTTAGATCACTAATCATGACTCTTGACACGCTCTAACGAATCTTTCACGGCAACCTCTATCTTATATTATCTTAAATTAAAAGGAAGTTTGGCTTCAAAGCCATGAAAAAATAAAGTTTTATCTTAAAATAAAGAATTTATTTATATAAATTCTGTGAAGAAAGAGAGAGAATACTTTGTCTCTAATGCAAGACAAAGATCACAAGAAGAAGCCCAATATAAGTTCTTATATATATACTTGCATTTACCATTCCTGTACTTTGAAAAAAGAAATATAAACTGAGTTGGGATTCACATTGCTACTTGATCAAGGGTCGAGATTCGATGTCGCCTATCGGGGTTCATCTACAAATACAAGATCAACATGTATTTATTTATTTTTAATATCAAAAAATAATTTTGACAAAGTTGATTAAATTTTTGGTTGTTATGAAATATACTATTATAGACAAAAATAGTCCACTATGAGGCCAAGAATTAATTCAAGACCTCATAAGGGAATATTTTTTGGATGAATATCTCGATGACTTGTGATGATTTGGATATTAATTTGCAGGTGATGATGGATAATGGAATCCTACAAGTTACATTTTCGAATCCCCAAGGAATTGTCACCGGTATAAGATACAATGCCCTCGACAATTTACTTGAATTCCGTAATGATGAAAGTAACAGAGGGTATGTAGTTTTTCCAGTTTCTTTGCCATTATAAAGGCAAAATACTTGGATTTGTCAATTTATTCTAATAGATGCTCTTTGATGTTTATTGTTAACCAACCAACTACTCCAACAGACCCATCTAATGGAGAGGGGAAGAACTATGAATATAAGATCGATCTAAAGCCTAGAACATGAACTCCACGACAATTCTATTACTGATGGTTTTCAATTATATTTCCAATGCAAAATTACTTAATTCTTATTTTTACTAATTTATAATGAAATAGGAGTTAATGGAATTATTCATTTTATGGAATTTGTAGGTACTGGGATCTTGTTTGGAGCGAGCCCGGAGCTGCTGGGATATTTGATGTGTAAGTTGTCTTGGGTTATATTATTTGATTTTTCTTTATTTTTTATAATTAGCAAACCTTTTTATAAAATCTAATTCTTTTCAGGTGGATTTTTTAAAAAAAAATGCAAAATCTTTGTAGACAAAATCAATCTTTGGTTCTCAACCATGATGAGACATATGTTGTTTGAAGATAAATCATTTAATAAAAGATAAAAACTTTAAGAAAAAGAGTCATGATTTTCTGACGCCCCTTTGGCATACGCTCCTTGACATGGCATAGGCTAGAACCATAAATTCTTTTTCTCAGAATACACAATATATGTAATTGTGTATCCCAAGGAAAAGATCTATGGTTGTTACCCATGCCGTGTTAGGGCCCTCAGGGGAAGTATGTCAGAACGGGGTGTCCAAGAATCATTATTCTAAGAAAAAGTTACATAGGAATTCGTGAACCTTGAATGGCCAAAATTGGAGATAATAAATGTCCTTGCCTTCAATATCTTGCACCAAAAAAAAAAATCTTTGATTTTTCAGCAGAATCCATTGGTTCTTGACATGGTGATTTCTTCAATATTTCTTGGTGTATTAAGATTTTGAAGATGATTTTTTCTTTTTTTCTTTAATTTATTGGCTTTTATTTATGATGTTATACTGCCACATTATTTCATACATTAAATTTAATAACGACCATTATATCAAACTAATTGATTGGTATATATTCAGGATTCAAGGGACTAGTTTTAAAGTAATTCTGGAAGATGAAAATCAGGTGGAGATATCTTTCACAAGAACATGGGATCCCTCACTCAAGGGAAAATTAGTTCCCTTAAACATAGACAAAAGGTAAATATTTAATTCTTTTCAATTAGAGAATTAAATTAAAGGGATTATTTCTAGTATCTGTTATAAATAAATTACAAAATTTATATATATTTTTATAATTAATTAATGAACTCGCAGGTTCATAATGCTGCGTGGCTGCTCGGGCTTCTACTCATATGCAATTTATGAGCACTTGGAAGGATGGCCAGATTTCAACATGGCTGAAACCAGAATTGCTTTCAAGCTTAGAAAGGACAAGTAAATTCCAAACTATCCATTTTTCCATATTTCTATAAAGAGTGGTGTTGGGGTGCTTGTGTCTCCGGTTGTGTCATCCCAACATTTTCCTTCTATAAATAAAGTAAAGTGGTTTTAAAGATTTGGGGTTGATTAATTAATTAATAAATCTTGTTCTTCCATTAATTTCTATTCAATCGTGCTGGAGTGACACAGAATTTATTGTGATTCTCACAATTCTGATGTGGACATGCATACATAACCATAAATGATTTTTACATGTATCACGAGGAAATATATCCATGATTATGTGCACATCCCACATTAGACTTGTGAGAATTGCAGTAAATTCTTTTTGTCATCTCAGCATTTTCTATTTCTATTTGGGATTATCAATGGTCTGGTTGGATTTTTGCCCTCAAGTTCAACTTTTGATTATATTAAATTTAAATAGAAGTGGGGGCATGTATGACCACTCAAATTGTGGTGTTCACCACTATTACTCCATATTCTCTCATTATAATAGTAATGATGTGTTAGATTAGTTACAAAAATTCACCTTAGAGATATTGAGAACTCCAACTTCATTGAGATCTAAATTGAAGAAAGTATATATATTTTTTATTAAAATAAATTCAACTTTCTAAATTAATGTCGAGGTTAAAGACAATAGAGATATTTACGAAAAAATGATTAACTTTTGACGAATTTACGATTATGGCTCATTGTTCATATTAATTACCAAAATGTGAACGATAACGAATTTAGAGTTTTTTAAAGTGACTATTTCACTTTGAACCTACAAAATTGTTGCTTTAAACCTATGAAATAATTACCTTGTCTTGAATTTTTTTTATAACGAAAACGTGATTATTCACGTTTTGGTAATTAAAATGAAAAGTGGTTAGAATCGTAAATAACTCATTTTCAACTCAGAAATAGTAATTCACCCAAGATAATATCCTTTTTTTTTCTCATTATTATAATAAATAAAATAAATAAAATATATATATGTTTTATTATTATTATTATTCATTACAAGTTTTTCTTATTATTGAAATAAATAAAAATAACATATTTAACTTTTTTTAGTTTTTAAATTTATTATTATTCTTACATTTTATTATTTTTATATTAATAAATAAAATTTTAAATAAGAGATGAGAGAGGGTTATCAACTTTCATCTCTTAAGGTGAAAGTTGAAATGATCCAATTTTAGTAAGTTAGAGAGTTGGTGAGTTGGGAACTCATGTGAGTCGATCCTTTGACAATTTTAGAGTGTTCAACTTATTGTGCACGTGAACACCCTTGTGAAACTCGGTTAGTAATTTAATCAAGTACCTATTTTATTATTCACCAAAGACTTTATATACCACACTTTCAAAGACCTTGTTTGATAATGATAATGAAGAATAATCTAATTAATAGTAATAAATGCAAAAAAGATAAACAACTATACAAAGAAAATAGTAAGAAGACAATACCCGCAACACGAGATTTTATGTGATTCACTCAAAGGTTACGTCCACAGAGGTATGAGCGTTGGAGTTCGATTTCACTTTTAAAAAAAATGAGATAAATTGATTCAATGAGTCACCTCTATCATTTAACTTCACTTTCTTTTAAATCTCAATCTTTCTAAAATTTTCAATCTTTTATCTCTTGGATTTCTTTCTTTCTCTACTCTCTTTTTCAAAAAAGATTTAGACTTAAAATTATATTTCTTACAACAGTAAAAAGAAAATAAAATTCTTTTTAGAAACACTATATAAGTGGGTCACTTACATAAATTACAAATCCAACTTAAATTATCTTAGACAGACAAAAAAATACACATTTGCACCGGTCTAATTGTCTTTTAGCCATATTTTAACACAACTTTCACTTTTCAAATACACTCTTAATATATTAAGGTTATTTGAGTTTGAATTTAATTTGTTTAGTTTATAAAATTATTGATTAAAAATGCATGCATGAATGTAGGTTTCATTACATGGCCATAGCAGATGACAGGCAAAGGATCATGCCCATGCCCGATGACCGTTTGCCCGGACGTTGTCAACCTTTAGCTTACCCTGAAGCAGTTCTTTTGACCAATCCAATCAACCCTGACCTCAAAGGGGAGGTTCACTTCTCTCTCTCTCTCTCTCTCTCTCATACTTAGTATTATATTGGTATTGATTCTGTACTGCGCAGGTGGATGACAAGTACCAATATTCAATGGAAAATGGAGTGAACAAGGTCCACGGATGGATAAGCTTAGATCCTCCAGTTGGATTCTGGCAGATTACACCGAGTGATGAGTTTAGATCAGGTGGGCCCGTGAAGCAGAACCTTACCTCACATGTAGGGCCCACCACCCTTGCTGTAAGTATCAATCTCATAGACATATCGCTGTTGGTTAATAATAATTAGCTAGCTACTGTTGGTGTGATCTTTGCTGATTGGGGGATGATGAACGGTTCAGATGTTTCTGAGTGGACATTACGCAGGAGAAGATCTGGTACCCAAATTCAGAAATGGAGAGTCATGGAAAAAGGTTTTTGGACCTGTTTTTATATATCTTAATTCCACATTCGACCCTGATGACGCTCTACCTTCTTCACTTTGGGAGGACGCTAAGGCTCAGGTAATAATTCGTTTCTCATACTCCATTGTCACGACTTAGGCAGTGTTTGTTTGCGTTATTTTTCAGTGTTTATTGCTGAAAAAAATTAAATTTAGCATTTTTTGTTAAAATAGCACGTTTGTTTGCTTTATATTTTCAGCGCTTATTGCTGAAAATAAGTGAAAAAAATTCAGCATTATTTTGATGCTGAAGCGGTAAACACTTCGTTTTTCTGACATGGACAAATATGCCCTTCATTTTTTTGAACATGGACAAGTATGCCCTTATTCTTAAAAAGATATTACCTCTTATATCCCATGGATAAGTATATAAACATCCCACAAATTAATAAATCCACACCATGGCTAAATTATTTTATTTTATATGAGTTAAAAGTTTTGGAATGAGTAGATTTTTGATGAGGATGATCTCCTCATTAATATATAAACACTACACAAATTAATAAACTCACACCATGACTAAATTATTTTATTTTATATGGGTTAAAAGTTTTTGAATAAGTTGATTTTTGATGATGATGATCTCTACAATGAGGAGATCATCCTCACCAAAAATTAGTACATCCTGAAACTTCTAACCCTATCAAAGCAAATTCTATAACTGTAAATTGTCCCTTCTTTTTTTTTTTTAAACTATTTTTGACGAGTTAGAAGCTTCAAAAAGGATTGATTTTTTGTGAGGATGATCTCTAGACTATATATACCATCCTCACTAAAAATTTGCTCATTCCAAAAATTTTAACTCATATAAAACAAAAAAAAAAAATTGACTATGGTGTGGGTTGCCCTTATTAATTCATAGGGTACTTTTATAATTACACATCCTTCATTTCCATCGAAAATTATTCATCCAAAATTAAGTTCTTTTAATGTTGATTTCAAATTTTTGTGACTTGTATGACATTATTATTTTTAATTTGAAATTTGTGGGCTTTTATAAATAGAAATTATTATTTATAAAGTGAAGATTTGAGTATTATTTATTATTTAAAAATGAATTGCATTTTAATTTTATAAGAAATAATATATTTTATTGTGTTTGATAAGAAATAGGCATTTGAAACATGCAAATAATGTATAATATGATTGTAAGGGTAACAAAGAAAATTTACCAGTTTCAGCAATGTTTACAAATATGATTTAGCATCTAAACAAACAACTTTTTCAGCACTTAAATTCAGCGCTTATAAGTTTCAGCACTTAATGCTATTCAGCACTTATTTTTTTCAGTTTAACAAACAGCACCTTAGTTTGGTCTAAAAAATTGCTCTCTGTGATTTTTTAATTATAGATACCTTCTATCTTGATGAATATTTGAGATACGCCTATGTGTTCAAACTGGTGGTACACCCCTTGACCTCAGTCTCTTATGAGAGACTATTATAAAATAAACCTAAATACCCTCATTTCAATCACTAGCTAAAAGCTCTTATTCTTCAACCACTTGGGAAAACTTGTAATCCTCATCTTCAACCATAAAATTCTATATCCTCCATTTCCATCCTTCCAACTTCAAGAACAAGATATAATGAAATTTAGGAAAAATAGAAGATGATGAAATTTTAGGTAGAAAAATCAAAGGTTTTTATTTATTTATGAGAAATTAAGTTGAATTTGAAAATAAAAATAAAAATAATCATGAAATTAAAGAATTAGAAATTTCGAAGTAAAAGTCAAAAGTCAAAGGGTATATATGTCATCAACTTAAAAATAGACCCACCCAAACATTTTTACCAAAACGTGAAGGGTATGTCTAAATCACCCCTCTTTTTTATGATCCTTTTATATGTTTGAAGTGATATAATATAACAATCACATACTGAAACTAGTAATCTTGTTGTAGATGTTGATTGAAGTCCAAAGCTGGCCGTACACTTTTCCTGCTTCTGAGGACTTTCCTTCTTCTGATGAGCGTGGTACCCTTAGTGGTAGATTACTAGTCCAAGACAGGTATGTCTCATAAGCCTGTGTAAATGGGCTGGGTCAAAAAAAAAAAGTTTACCAATTTCAAAGCCTCGACCCAGCATAAATATGAATTGGACCTGTAAATAATCAAATGTGTCTAGTAAGACTACCCAAATCCAACCCATAACAGAATGGGGCGGGCTAAATTCAGGCCCATTTACAAACCTACCTAAATCCTGTTATTATATTAATAGTTTAATACTAGTAAAAAAAAAAAAAGTAATTAATTTTTCTATGATGTAAGGTACATTGATGAAGATTATATATCAGCAGATTCTGCTTATGTGGGCCTGGCTTTGCCTGGAGATGTTGGTTCGTGGCAAAGAGAATGCAAGGTCATACATACTTTCATTTTGTCTAATCCATTATAGGGTATTAGACATGGGATTTATTATAATAAAGTGTATATTTATTCACTATATATATTAAATTGGAGAAAGATCCTTTTAAATTAAAGAAAATTTCTAAAGCAATATAGGTGGACTCTATAATCCAAACTGGGCAAATAGTAGCGAATTATCTTTCACAATATGATATGGATTTCAGTAGATAAAATTTAAAATCTAAAAATGTCCAACTGATCTAATGAATTTACAAGTTTATCACCTTCTCAGGGCTACCAATTTTGGACTAGAGCTGATGAGGATGGTTATTTCACCATTAGTGATATTAGAACAGGAGACTATAATCTTTATGCATGGGTCCCTGGTTTTATTGGAGATTACAAATATGATGTTGATATCACCATCACAAAAGGTTTTAATAATTTCTCATTTTTATGATGATTTCCATTGTGAATATAGCTTCAAGTAACATCTCTTATATATATACTTTTGGTAATCCTTGGAACATGTAAAATAGGATGTGATATCGACATGGGAGATCTTGTTTATGAACCTCCAAGAGATGGTCCCACTTTGTGGGAAATAGGCATCCCTGATCGTTCCGCAATGGAGTTCTTTGTCCCTGATCCTAATCCAAACTATGTCAACAAACTTTACATTAATCATCCCGACAGGTAAATTCTCGTCATCACCATCCATATCTTATCGCATGGTACAATGAGCTTAAGAGTATAGGAATCAAACCAGCTGGCATGTATAATTCGTGGATTAGAAAAGTGTCTTAAAATAATGATTGACTTGTACATGCACAATAATGCTAATAGATACTACCTAGAACGATCTCGAGACATTACATTTTTTTCCATTTGGGATGTACAAAAAATAGAAAATGTAAAAAATTAAAAATAATACAATGTATGCGATCACTATACATTATGAGTAACAAGTTTTGGCACTCATGAGATATAGGCGTTTTATGTCCTGACACAATATTATAGGGTAATGTTGGGCAATTATAGATCTTTGGAGAATACCCAAATACATAGAATCCTTGTAAAAAAAAAAACAACTGACTAGGTTATAGGAAATGAGTTTGGAGACGATTAATTTTTCATGACCCTCACATGCATGAATCTTTTATGGATTTAAAATTTTTCATTGAGTGCAAGGTGCTCATTTTGGTATGGTATGTGAATATGTATTGGTAAATATTGGAGAATCATGCAGAAAATCCTCAGTTTTCTTCCACTAGATATGTAATTTTTCATATATAATTTTGACCTCACTAAATAAGGTTTAGATGTGGATTTATATTGATCCTTTGAACTAAAAATCATATGAAATTTTATAAGATGAAATTTTAAAAATCATATGAAATTTTGTTGAATCGTCAAAAGTAAAGTTTTAATTGACTAATATATTAGGCATTTTAGGGATCTAATTGAACTCATAACAGTGTCAAGTTGAGGTCAATAAGGGATTCTACTTGTTAGTCATCTCCTAAGAGTGTCATGTCAGATAGTGATGTCGTAATCTCGGACAATACTTTCATGACCAATGCTAGAATGACACAAACAAAGACACAAGGGTGACACAAATGACGTGGTGGCACACATAACCGTAGATGCATTTTACTTGTTTCTCATGGAAAAGCATCTACGGTTATGTGCTCACCACCACGTTATTGTGTCACTCCTGTGTCCCACTTTTTGTCACGCCAGCACGACTCTAATACCATTGGCCTTGGCTTATTTAACCTCAGACTATGACTTCTCAAGTCTTCTCATGACTCAGGTGTATTAAATATACATCTTTAAGTGTTACGTTCCTATCTAGAATATGTTTCAATTATTGTACTTAATTACAGGTTTAATAAAAAAAATCAAATAAATTGATCTCAATCCTTTGGATTCTTTCGACAGATTTAGGCAATATGGATTGTGGGAGAGGTATTCGGATTTATATCCCAATGGTGATCTTGTCTACACCGTTGGTGTTAGTGATTATGAGAAAGATTGGTTTTTTGCACAGGTGACCAGGTGTGTGATTCATCCAGCATTGTTTTACCTAATCAAGCTTTACTTCATTCTAATTTCAAAGTGTCCTTTATTTTTATCCTTCTGTAAACTTCCAAGAACTCAACCCATTATTTGCAGGAAGAAGGCAAATGGATACCAAGGAACAACATGGCAGATTATTTTCAATCTTGACATGGTGGACCCAACCGGAATTTATAAACTTCGATTGGCAATTGCATCCGCCACGATTGCTGAATTACAGGTATGGGATTTAAATATCAATAAATACAATTGGGATTCAAGTGCTGATTAAGTAATGAACCTTTTATCGTTTTGAGTCTATTAGGAGGTGGACCAAAAAAATAAAAGTGGGTCAGAATTGTGGACTGTCAATTTTTTACCGTTAATTTATAAATCACTTTTGATGGGATTAGAAGTTTCAGATTGGGCTGAGTTTTTGTGAGGGTGATCTCCTCACCAAAGAGATCATCCTCACAAAAAAAAAAAAATCAGCCCAATCAAAAACTTTAAGTCATATAAGACAAATTTGGACTCCAACATTGGCTATCAAATGCTACCCATATATAGATTGTAAGAAACCAACCACAATTGTCAAGTTTGTAATGTAAAAACAGTGCAACCTTGGTGATCTGCTTGAAATTGAGGGGTATTCTTATCTTAAAAAAAAATAATATTTAATGCTGTTCAGCTTCTTGTGTCCAGTATGGTTGGACATACCCACCGGGGTCTAGACAAGATGGTAAGAAAGCGACTGGGTGTGCTCCCCAGATCGTGATTTCTAATCTCTATAGCCCCTTCACCATTAAGGTGGCTATTTAATGACTTCACGTGACAGTGTGAGATGATGCGTGTGGTTTGTGGGCTAGTCCTGTGGATAAGGTTAGTCTTTGGGTCCCAATGGTCCAATGGCTGGCTCGCTATCACATGATCACCTCGTTACAAATATATATATAGTTGGACACTAAAATTGTTTGCTTGCTGTTTTAAGTAACTTATAATCAATATATAGTTGTTGAAAGTGGGGTAACCTTATCATCTAAAAATAAATATTTTTGTTGAGGGAGAATTTGTAAACAACTTGAAAATGTAAGGTTTGGAGAGAGTTATTTCACCTTTAAGGGAGAATATGTTAATAGTACATGGCTTGAGGTTTATTTTCCTCCAAAACCCTTATTTGGGTGGTGAAGTCCTCTGGAGTAAGTTTTTCTTATGAATTTTATTTCCAGTTGTTCTAAAAGGAAATTGAGTAATTCATTAAATCATGTGGAGTATAAAAGAGCCTTTGTATGGATTTCAAAGCCCCAAGTACCATTTTATTTTTAAGGTAGACTCTTTAAACTTATATTTTGAATTTTGTTGTATTGGGCTAAGGTTCGAATCAACGACGCCAAAGCAAATCCTCCTCACTTTACATCTGGAGTAATTGGAAAAGACAACACGATAGCAAGGCATGGCATTCACGGGTTGTATTGGCTCTACAGTGTCGACATACCAGGCGCCGCTCGACTTGTAGAAGGAAACAATACCATATTTCTGACTCAACCAAGAGCTATCAGCCCATTTCAGGGGATAATGTATGACTACATGCGTTTAGAAGGGCCCCCACCGTCCAACTCCAACAACTAATGTTGAACTTATTTTTATTCATTAGAAACTACTTTAGCTCTTAAACCATAATTATTTATTTTGAATTTTAATGAACTCCTTTTGATGTATTACTTGTGTTCGGATTCTGATCATCGCTACAATACTTGAATCCATGGCTCATGTTTAAATAGTAACTTGTAATGCTGATTTATTTTTAATTTGAAAGTGGTTAAAGAATGAAATGGTCCCATTATGGGCTGATTCATTGACCCAATGACCTTTATAGCGTCTCTATATATATAGTCCCGTTCAGCAACAAACATTTTGGCAAAACATTTTTCAAAACATGGGTTAGAGGTTTTGGAATGGGCTGATTTTTGGTGAGGATGATCTCTATGGTGAGGAGATCAATCCTCATCAAAAATCAGCCCATTCCAAAACTTATAGCCCCAGTTTACAAGTTGAAAAATTGTGGACCGTCCATTTTTTGTAAACCATTTTTAATGGGGTTAGAAGTTTTGGAATGGGCTGATTTTTGATGATGATCATCTCCTCACCGTAGAGATCATCCTCACCAAAAATCAGCCCATTCCAAAACCTCTAACCCATGTTTTGAAAAATGTTTTGTCAAAATATTTGTTGCTGAACATTTCCCATATATATATATATATATATATATATATAGAGAGAGAGAGAGAGAGAGAGAGAGTTTGGGCATATTCGACATGGCATTGATTTTTTTTATTTTTGAAAAAATTATTTAAAAGATCCTCGTGGAAAGGTATATTTCTAAATAGTCTTTAAGTTTTCGACAGTAGTTTGACAGGACATTTACGTTGTGTTTGGATTGAGAGAAATGGATATAAGAGAAGAGAAGAGAAAATAAATGAATTTCTCTCCATTTCTCTTGTTTGGATTGTTAAGTGGGAGAGAGAAGAGAAAAGAATTGGAGAGAAATAGGCGAGTTTTCTTTCTGTCAAAAAGTGGAGAAAAGAGATAAATGGAGAAAAAACCTTTTAAAATATTTTATTATTCCAACTCTGTCCCTTAATTTTTTTAAGATATTTTAAAATTTCAAAATTGTCCCAATTTCTTTCATTCATGTCAATCCAAACATAGTGGAGAGAAATTGAGTTTATCTTCTCTTCTCTTCCCTTTACTTCTCTTTTCTTAATGAGTTTCTCTTCTCTCCACTTCTCTCAATCCAAACATGGCCTTAGTAAAATTTTTCTTTTTAAATGATGTCCCTAGACCTCATCTCCCACATTTCTCTCGATTGAATGCCTTAACCATTCAAAATTATCATTTTCATTCAAAAATTGAATTTTTAACATCTCAATTGAGTTTCAAAGATTCCATTCCGTCGGAAAGAAGTTAAGAAAGAAGAATAAACCATTTTCAAGGATTTTTTCAAACATTTTGAATATGTATGTAAAAAAATTAAGATTTTTTTTTCACTTTTTTTCTTAGTTTTTAGATGAAAATTGATGAAGGAAAAACTCAAAAATTAAAAATGGGTGGGTTTTATTCGTGTCGAGTTCACCACTTCTTATTTAAGAAGTGAGCTCGACAATAATTAAAAAGCATCGAGTTCAATAGTAAATAAAAAGTGATGAACTTGACGATAAATAGTGGTGAGTTCGATAGTAAAACTTGTGAACTTGACACTACATATAAAAAACGTCGAGTTCGATAGTAATAAAAAGTGGTGAACTTGACAGTAAATAATAAAAAATGGTGAGTTTACTAGTAACGAGGGATCATTAAGAAAGAAAAAACTTTACTAGATATCCAATCAAGCTACCCCACAAAACTTGGAGACTATTTAGAAAAAAAAAAAAAACAACTCGCGGGGTCTTAAGTAATTTTCTAAATTCTTTTTTTTAAACTTTCATCTCTCAAACAAAAAACAAAAATGAGGGTCAGAATTGGGCATGACTCACGTCTATCTGACTAGGTCATAACATACATTAAACTAATGCTTGAAGGGGTTAGGTTCAAGGGAATGATGCAAGTAAGTAAGTTTTAACGAGTCATTTATTATGTTAATCTTTAATTTATTTTTAGAGTGCTGATATTCTAACTAGAAAGTTTTCACTCGGTCAATACTCAATTGACATGTTATGGACACAAAACCATAGATCTATTTTCTCGGGATATATAAATGCACATCTTTTATGGTGATTTGTATGTGTATCCCAAGGGAAAAGAATTATGATTCCTTGTTCGAGTATTGACCAAATGAAGACTTTCTAGTTATAAAATATTCACTCTTTCAAGTTAGAAAATCTTTCTTTTTTCTTTTCTTGATTAAGATAGCTAATCAAAACAAAATAAAATTAGGCATGTTCAAGTTTTTTAAAACTTGGTTTCGCTTCTCATTCATGTCAGATACCAAGTCGTCTTGGATGAGTTTTCCGAGATATTTTTGCGACGTCTCGTTAGAAAAAATATTGGATAGTTTTCCGAGATACTTTTGCGACGTCTCGTTAGAAAAAATAAAAAAATGAACATCCATTTCAGATACTGAGTTGTCTTCGGAATTTTCCAATATGTTTGACACGTCTTATTCATAATAAATAAATAAAATAAAATAAATGAACGTGGGGTTTAATATCTCAGTCAGAAAAATTGACTTATCCATCCATCTCGCCCCTGTCCGATACCAAGACGACTCGGGCAAGACCAACATGAGTTTTGAAACCTTCGTTCAATGAGTCCAACCACCCAAAACTACCTAACTCAAAGTTAACCCTAATTTAGAAACTCAACTCAAATTGTGTTAATGAGCTCAGGCTGCATGGTTGAGAGAGAGAGAGAGAGAGAGAGAGAGATCTCTTATAATTATTATGATAAAGAGAGGCGAAATTAAACAAATTTGATCTCAATTCAATTTCAAACCAAACACTAGCTTAGATTTATAAAACCCTTAATTTGGTACATTTATATATTTACATGTGGAATTAAGTAGAACCCCTATTATTAATTAATTTGGTATCAATCATCGATCCTCAGTAGTGGTGGTAGTAGTAGCTTGAATCAATTTCTCTTTGTTATCCTCAGCTTCATCTGTAGCTTCAACTTGCATTTTAGCAGTCTGGAGATCTGCTTCAGTTGCTTCCTTCTCATCTCTTGCCGTCATCTTCTTTGCCTGTTAATAAGCTTAAACACATTTTTAATTAACAAAGAAAGAAAATTAAGTTTTTTAAATTTAATTAAAAGTGTACCTACCTTGCCTACAAAAAAGGCTTTTATATAACTGAGACCTTCTTGTAAAGAAGTAGTGAAATAAAGGTATTTGTTCTTTATTCGAGACATCATTGACATCTCCTCCTTCCTCTCCCTCTCCCTCTCCTCATTCCTCATCTTAATCCTCTTCTCAACTCTCCCAAAAACTCTCACACGTACGTCTGCTGCGCTCCTGATCTCTCATCAGCCTCTCTTTGTTTATATATGCATGGAAATGAAGTAAAGAAGAGTCATCCTTGGATCACCACGTTTTGAATATTATCCCACGTGTAAGGTTATTAGCTACCCACGTACACTATGCTTTTTACGTTGCTGTCAAAGACATCAGATTTGGATCAGGTCAGTAGATCCATTTTCGATCCAATAATGATGGGGATCATATCAGATCATGGTCACGGAGAAATTACAAATACTTATACAACTTTTAAGCATGCAAATTACAAATACAACTATAAATTTATGTTTAAGAGTAAATCTAAATTTGCTTGTCTTTTATATATATATTTAACAAAGATTGAGAGGGACTAGTGATGTGCGGGCATTGCATGTGCCGGTGACTAGTCCTTGGACAAGACCATATTTTATGATTGAGACAAAAAAGTTCAAGTACAAACCCTAACCACTATCTACAAGAATACCCGGTTAAAAATAATAATAAAAAAAAAAAGATTGAGGGAGACAATCAAATTCTTCAAAAAAATATGTTGCATGTTTACTATTTGATTTTGTCAAATCCAAAAGAAAAAAGATTCAACAAATCAGAATAATCAAGTTTGCAAATTGGTATGCTTAGCCGAAAAAAAAAAACAAAAAGAAATGTGAATTGATTTGGATTTGCTAAATTCCAAGAACCAAGTACAATCCGTATCTCAAATTAGTTTTCATTCATGTTGGTTCTCAATTTGATCTTAATATCTAGGACCAAATCTAGTAATGTAGGATGAGATAGATGTAACATTATTCAAAATCTCGAAAATATTTCAGCTTCAACCTACTCAATTTGTGATAAATTATTTTTAACCTATTAAATCTCTTCTTCAATACGTCATTTTCAACATTTTTGCGATAAATCATTAATTTTTTTACTCTAAATTTCGTTGTCTTCAACTTTCACAAGAATCCTATCTCATTCTTAGAAATATTTTAAGACTAAAGATGTGGATAAATCAATTTTTCCAAGAGGTTGAAGATGAGAGCATTTAAGGGTATTCATTAGTCGATGAGAAAAGATCATAGTCAAGGGATACAAGTCATCAACTTGAAAACAATGGGTTATCTCAAATATTCTCCAAAACATGGAGGGCTATGTTTGAGTCGTCATTCTTTTATTAATTTACACTTTGTGACATTTGCAAACACAACATGTAACTAAAGGGTTTATTTGTAATTTAAAAATTAATTAAAGGGTGATTTTGAAGACTAACTTATGCGTTTTTAGAGACATGAGAGTGCAATGTTATATGTTTTGACCAAAATAACTCTATGCATATTAAGTCTAAATGTTAAAATGGGTCATTTTTGGAATCCTGGTGTCGATCCGCTTCTACTACGCCTTCTCTCATTATAATAGTAAATAAATTATTAGGATAAATTTGTATTACACCCCTACTGAAATGAAATTAAAGTTCCCTGCGAAATGCAAGATGAGGTTTGTCCCCCTGAACTTTCGTTAACCCAGTCAAGTTATTATTTAAAACATTTCTTCATTAGAGGAGATTATTAAAAGTCTAAAATACCCTTAAATATATGAAATGACAAAAATATCCTCACTTAGTTAAGGGTTCGATCAATTGAGTATCTCATTTATCTTCTTCTTCACTATTCTTTATTGTTGAAATGAAAGGAAAATGAAACCCCAACTCCTTTGAAGCTTTTATCTTCAATATCAAGTGTAAATGAGTGGATTTTAAGGATGTTTTTATTGTTTTCAAGTTGAGAGTAATCCAATACTTCGAATCTTCACATGCAAAACACTCAATATGTTGGTTAAATTAAGAACAAATAGAAATTACTAAAAAATACCCTTTTGTAAATATATTTGTTAGTGTTGACAATGTTGTGTATGTTCTCTTGAAATACATAAATTCAGATTAAATTCTAAACAAAGCTTTGAAAATCAATGCCTTAATTAAGTTGAAGCCAAAGAGAACACAAACAAAATCAATCACAAAACATGATCAAAGACAAGCACGGGTAAAGAATATAAAACTACAGGTTAAAATAAAGATTTAACCTTAAAAGATTAGGTATTAGAGTGCAATCAATAGGTTTTATATATATATATATATATAGGGTCCCGTTTAGCAACAAACATTTTGGCAAAACATTTTTCAAAACATGGGTTAGAGGTTTTGGAATGGGCTGATTTTTGGTGAAGATAATCTCTACGGTGAGGAGATCATCCTCACCAAAAATCAGCTCATTCCAAAACTTCTAGCCCCAGTTTACAAGTTGAAATATCGTGGACTGTCCATTTTTTGTATACCATTTTTGATGGAGTTATAAGTTTTGGAATGGGCTGATTTTTGGTGATGATGATCTCCTCACCATAGGGATCATCCTCACCAAAAATTAGCTCATTCCAAAATCTCTAACCCATGTTTTAAAAAATGTTTTGCCAACATGTTTGTTGCTGAACATTTCCCATATATATATATATATATATATATATATATATATATATATATATATATATATAGGGTCACGTTCCTAAGACTCATATTGAGACTCACATTGCGACACACCGTTTTGTCTTATATGGGCAAAAATGTTTGGAATGAGCTGATTTTTTGTGAGGATGATCTCTGTGATGAGGGGATCATCCTGGCAAAAAATCATCCCATTCCAAAACTTCTAACCCCATCAAAATTGATTTACAAAAATTGGACGGTCTATAATTTTTCAACAAAAATTGGACGGTCTAGAAGTTTCATAATGAGCTGATTTTTGGCAAGGATGATCTCCTCACCATAGAGATCATCCTCACAAAAAATCAGCCCATTCCAAATATTTTTGCCCATATAAGACAAAACGGTGTGTCGCAATGTGAGTCCCAATATGAGTCTTAGGAACGCTGTTCATATATATATATATATATATATATATATATATATATATATATATATATGTGGGTCAGGTTCAAGGGACATATGAGAAAACATATGTAAAAACAATGTAACATTAATAAATTTTCAAAATATAGGTTAGAAGTTTCGGATTGAGCTGATTTTTTGTGAGGATGATCTCTATGAAGGGAAGATCATCCAAAAAAAAAAAAAAATCAGTCCAATTTGAAACTTCTAACCCCATTAAAAGTGAGTTAGAATGTGGATCGTCGATTTTTTATCAATTTTTATCAATAATTTGTAAATCACTTTTGATGAATTTAAAATTTTCTGATTGAGCTGATTTTTTGCGAGGATGATCTTCTCATCATAGTGACCATCCTTGCAAAAAATCAGCTCAATCCAAAACCTCTAACCCATATTTTGAAGAACCCTTGTTTTTTCATATGTTTTTACATATGGCCCTTGAACCGCCCGCCCCCTATATATATATATAAATTTGTAAGAGTCTTAATTGCTCCTATGTAGACAAAATCTTGGCCCTACCCCACGCCCAAACTAATTTTGTTCTTCCATTCTATTTTTTTTGTCGATTGGCCATTTTTTATTTTATATACCCAAATTAATTCAAATGACTTTGTTTAGTGTATCTTCTATTATAGCTGATTACATATTTGTTGGCGGATTTATTTGTTTATAATATTTTCATTTATTTATATCTATAGTAAATGTCGCCCAGCAAAAGATTAAAATACGAATGAAAAAATACCTACATTCTCTTCCCTTAACCTTAGTTACAGGTTGAAGACAAGGACATCTAAGTAATTTTTCATTGATGAAGAGAACTTCTATTGCCACACCAACTTTCGTTATTACCACCCAAAATATGTGTTAATTATTTAAGAGACTTTTCCCAAAACATGCATAACCTATGTTAAAATTCCAATTCACTATTTATTTTAATTTTCAAAATATGTTTTTCCAGTGAATTATTTACTTTTATAATCAATGAATTCGTTGATAAATTATCAACAAAATCACTGTCATGACAAAATCACTGGTTATTTATCAGTGAATTTGTTAATTAAGAAAGTGACGAATTCAAGAACATGTTTTGGGCCTGTGTAGATTGACTTTTCTAAGTGCTTCTAACTCTTGCGGGAAGTCAAAAGTATTTTAAGGGTGTTTGGATAAATAAGTTCTAGAGAGAATTACTTTAATTTGGAGTCATTTTGGTACTTCTTCATTAAGTATCGGTGGTGCTATTTCTCTAAATTACTCTTGTGCGGAGCCACAAAACACTGTCAAAATGATGGGATTAGGACAAGTATATCCCTCATAATTTTAAAAATTACAAACATACCCTCAAAAAGGCATTGAAATAATATTATATTACTATTAATTGATGTGGTGGTAGTTTTTGGTGTAGTATTTGGGATAAATATGCCCCTCATAAATTTTGAAAATTACAAACATATCCTCAAAATTGCAATTGAATAATATTATATTACTATGCATTGATTTAGTGGTAACATTTGAATTTGGATTACTAGCTTCCCTAATTGTTTACTCAATGATTTATCCATGAGGGTTCCAACCATGGTCGAATGTTTCTTTTTGCAAGATTGATGTGAACAATTACATAAAAATTTATTATCCATTGATATGGTGAAATTTTTTTCATATTTTTAGTGGTTGTATAATTGTTGGGTGTTTATATAAGTTTTTATGAATAAAAATAGTAACTACTTTTATTTCTTTTTTAGTATAATTTATTGAGTTATAATGTTAAAAATAATAATTTATACTTACAAATGCATTTTGACCATTTTAAACAGAATTCAAAATAGTTTGTAAACACAAAATTCTATCAAAAGTACTTTTGATAATACTTGTCGAAACTTACATCCAAACACACAACCGTAATCCTCCTACCCCAGATAATACTTCGGGAGAATTTATATTTTAAGTACTTTTGGGAGTATTTATATTCTAAATACTTCTTACTCCTGTATTCACACGGACCCAAAGTGAATAGTGCAATAGACTCAAAATTTCATCATATCCAACCCTTAAAATGGAGTTACATATAATTGGGGTGGCATTAATTAAAATTGGTATGGCAATAAAATCTCTCTTGATGTCCTGTTTGAACAAAAAAAAAAAAGACTTTGAAGCGGTCACCTTGCTTCGAAATATCGGTAGAAGTCTCTCCTTTTATTACACGTGGTGTCTCCAGAGAGGTATCTCAAATATTAAGACAAAGTAGGATCTTAAAATAAATATAAAAACCACGTGTCATATTTCTGAGGATGGTTCCTCCAAAATTTTAAGTCGGACTCGGCTAAACATAGAGAGGTAAATTCAAACATTGACCAAAACGTGAAGTGTGTATTTATTTACTTCTTTTATGAGTGACGGCCAAGTAGGTCGAATAGTCGATCCCTCAACTGCGGCCCTTTATCAAACCTACTTATCTCACCGATTACGTCAGCAAAACTATTCTAGAATAACTGCCACGTCTTTTTACGTTTTCCCTCCTCACTCACTCTATATAAACCCCACAAGTATCACTAGAACAACATCAGTCCCTCACTTTGGCAAACTGTCTTTCTTTTGGTTCTCTCGTCTCTGTTCGTGAAAGAAAGAAAGAAAAAAAAAATGTCGAAATCTCCAGAAGAAGAATACCCACGAAAGGCCTTTGGTTGGGCAGCAAGAGATTCTTCTGGTGTTCTCTCTCCCTTCAAGTTCTCCAGAAGGTACTTTTTATTTATTTATTTATTTATTATTTATAAATCAAATCGATTGATCTTTGCCTTTTGGATTGATTCTTTGTTTTTATTTTCTACATTTTGATCTGATTTTAGAGGACAAAATCCATTAATGGAATTAATTTCCTGTTCTTTTATGCATTTATGTTTCATTTATTGTTTCCAATCTAATATTTTATTTTCTTTCTGGGATTAGAAACTAAATAATTTGTACGTATGTAGATCTCCCACAAATCAATCTGGACCGTTTATGTTCTTTTGCTTAAAAATCACGTTGATCAGTCAATCTTAGCCGTACGAAATGATTTTCTTTCTTGGAGATGATTTCATAGAGAATTTTATGATTTTCAGCTTAAATTATCACTTTATCTTAAAGCACACAGTAACCATTGGATCTAACTACCCTAACAAAGTTTGCAAATATAATTAACAACTCAAACTCGTTGGCAGAAAATATTTCAACCACTTATCAATTAGGCGGATTTTAAGGATCAATGCCTCAATGGATACTTAAAATGAGAAAAAAAAAAAAAAAAAAAAAGAGTGCCACATACAGGGGGGGAACCAGGAAATGGGGAGAGAGGTGAGGGAGTGGGTTGGGTAATATAAACGAACTCCTGGAGTACAAGATCCATACTGGCATTTCCACATATGGCCTTTTTATTATAATGTAGATCTGTAGTATTGTCTCCAAGTACGATCTTAGTGAGCCCATGTTGTTTGATGGTGAGATCATTTCATACGTCCTGTGAAGAGACACCAATATTTCCATTTGATGTTGTTTTATTTTTGGAAAATGATGAAGTTGTGTTTGTGGTTGAATTGTTAGGGAAACGGGCGAAGAAGATGTGACCTTTAAAGTTCTCTACTGTGGGATCTGCCACTCTGACCTCCACAGCATTAAGAACGAATGGGGCGTGTCTACGTATCCTATGGTCCCAGGGTAATTACTCCTCTCTTTAACCACATATGTCTTATCTCTTCCTCTCCATTTATATTTCAATTGCTTTATTTAATTACATCTAACTACTTTTTTCTCTTTTATTTATTGTTTATCATGATTTAGAAAATAAAAATAATAATAGAAATTGCATATTTGCAAAATGTCTATTATTTCACAAAAATTTTTGAAGGAATTATATGGTTACTGACCCATTAGAGATTTAAAGCATTATTCAGAATAAATCAAAAAAATATTTATTGGTTAATATTGACTAGAAGATGGCATGTGCAAATGTACGTATCTGAAGGGGTTATTTGTAATTTAAAATATTAATCAAAGGGTGATTTTAAAGATCTAGTAGTAAATAAGATATTTTAGTAATTTTAAAAACTAACTGACTTGATTATAAGGATGTGGGATTGCAATTTTTTGGTGTTTGACCAAAATGACCTTTATCATATTAAATTTAAATGTTAAGGTGGGGGTATTTTGGAATCCGAATTTTTCTCTCATTATAATTGTAAAGATGATTAGCATGCAAGGTTTAAAATCTCATTTCAACACAATCTTTCAGGCATGAGGGTCTAGATTGAAACATTGGGATACAATCTGAAATATTGAATGTTTTGGGTCAATATTTCATTCCAATTTCAATCGAAATTAGAGTATTCCACAAAAGCATTCCGAAATGGCATGAAACTTTGAATTATGGTAGTACGTGATCGTGTGTAGATGATTTTAGGACTCAACCAAGCCACAGTGGAATCAATTGGGCCTGAGCGAATTCCTAATTTGACCCCCCCCCCCCCCTTTTGATTCAGTTTATGACCAATCCGACTCAACTAACTCCATCAGCTTCGGGGTTTTAGTTATTTAACTATTATTCAAGAGTTTTTGTATTTTGTTATGTAATGTAAAATAAAGATTTTGTTATTGTAGCATCTATAAATCCAGTTTTCAATTAAAGAAAAAAAAGTCAATTATTTTTTAAATCCAAATCAATTATATCAATAGATGTCAAATTGGTATTGACTCGAAGATTCCAAACTGGGATCGATCCTGAAACACAGTTCTTCAAAACATACTCCACTAAAATTAACACGGTAATATCCACACATAAAATCCAAAATTAATTGCTGAAATGGGTTCGATTCTCTTTATACACAGGCACGAGATTGTGGGCGTAGTGACTGAGGTGGGGCATAAGGTATCGAAATTTAAAGTGGGAGATAAGGTTGGTGTGGGATGCATGGTTGGGGCTTGTCACTCCTGCGATAGCTGCAAGAACGACCTTGAGAATTATTGTCCCAAGATGATCCTCACCTACAATGGTACTTACTACGATGGGAGTAGAACATATGGTGGATACTCCAACTTAATGGTATCTAATGAGCGCTATGTGGTTCGAATCCCGGACAACCTACCACTTGATGCCGGTGCTCCACTATTATGTGCTGGCATTACTGTGTACAGTCCTTTGAAATATTATGGACTTAATGAGCCTGGTAAGCATCTTGGTGTGGTGGGCCTTGGTGGCCTTGGTCATGTCGCGGTGAAGTTTGCCAAGGCTTTTGGTTTGAAGGTTACTGTGATCAGCACCTCCCCTGCCAAGGAGAAGGAAGCGATCGAACATTTGGGTGCTGATTCGTTTCTCGTCAGCCAAAATCCAGAGCAAATGCAAGTAAGTAAATAATGGTGGTTGTCTTATAATCACATAAATTTCTAAAATTATTTACAAAAGTACCATTATACAATGATAATAAAGCCCTTAATGATAAATAAATAAAAATGGTTTTCTTGATATTTATAGAAAAACAAAATATTGAAGGTTGCTAACATATCCAATGCTTTCCAATTGTGTGTATTACAATTTTATTATCCTCTTTGTGTAGGCTGCCATGGGCACAATGGATGGTATCATCGACACGGTCTCTGCTATTCATCCTCTCATGCCATTGATTTGTCTATTGAAGTCTCATGGGAAGTTGGTTATGGTTGGTGCTCCGGATAAGCCGCTCCAGTTACCAGTTTTTCCTTTGCTTATGGGTAAGATAAACTTACGTCAAACAATTTAACTAATTAAAAGAGTTGTTATTAGTCTTCATTGTACTTTATTTCTATTTTCTAAGCAATATGTTTTGGGTAATACAGGTAGGAAGGTTATAGGTGGAAGTTGCATTGGAGGAATGAAAGAGACACAAGAGATGATCGATTTTGCAGGGAAACACAATATCACAGCTGATGTTGAGGTTATTTCGATGGATTACGTGAACACTGCAATGGAGCGACTTGTAAAGGCTGATGTCAGATACCGATTTGTCATTGATGTGGCCAATACCTTAACTAAAGAAGCTTAGCCAAGTGGTATCGAAATTGACAAATACTCATATTGGGATTGTTTTACTTTCTCTTGAGTCCAATCATTAGCGTTGCAAGCTTTTATGTTTTGTTACTTTCGCTCATATTTCCTTGTCATTGTGGTACTATTGGGATTCTTCTCATTATGAGCACAATGTGAGACATACAGACTTAAAATTTTAAATGGGGTGCTAGTTTGTTAAGGTTTGAGTATTATGTATTGTGTGTACCTGTTGTCTTTGTGCTAATTTTGGTGATTAAAGGAATATTAGCCGCTCAAGACTTTGGATTAGCAATCTCCAAAATCTCATTATTTCATAAATTCTGTTTAAAAAATAATTTAATTTTCATTTTAAATATAAAAAGTACCAATTTTATTTTGTTAACAAATATGTTAAAACATCGTGACAATAAAAATTCTTCAAAGAAGTAAAATAAAATTATTTTTTAAAGACCAATTGTAAGTCTTGGACAGTACTCAATTTGTCATGAAATGTGTTGGAGATATTTTAATAAAAAAAGTAAATAATTTTTTATTTACTTTTTTTCTCTATCTTATTTGACTTACTTTTTCATCTCTCTTTTTATCTTTTATTAATAAGGAAGTACGATGTGTAAGAAGGATAATCTGACCATGACAATTTACCTGTAGAAAACTTCTCTTTGTTTTCTCTTAAGCTTTCTTAGTCCCACATCGGTTATTAAGAAAATGAAATTCTCTTTTTAAAAGAAGTTGAGCTCTGCGGTTGACCCGTATGGGGTACCCAAGTTTTCCCCTTAATGGTATGTAATTTTTGGCCAAGTGAACTCAATGAGTTGGGTCAATGTGGTGAGGTGTATTAAATACAAAGACCTTATTTTACTACAATTTATAGTGTATAAATTAGTAATAATTATTGTACAGTTAATGGCATTATATAATTTTTTACCGGTTGGTATTAACGTTTTATTTTTGAAAGAAAATCATATTAATTCTTTTTAGTTCTATATTATGCGTTGCATTTCTATTATTCTTAGCCAAAATGGCAAAAGTTACTTAAAGTAGTAAACTCTCAAAAAATTGTAAAAGATTATAATTTGACTAAAACTCCTTTATTAACATTAGAATACTTAATAATGACTTTCTATATATACTTAAAAAGAGTAATGCTGGGGTGAAGAGGAGGGTTGAGTCAGGTAAGTTGACCTTATCATAGTAAAAATACATAATAGTGTGAAAATTCATCCCTTAAAAGGAGATTTCTCTTGACACACACTAATTGGAGAGGCACATAATAACTCTCTCAAAGTCATGGGATGAGATAAAGAATTATATTAATATCAGTAAATATTGGAGTTAATGGAAATGACATGTTTCATTTTCTTGTAGAGAGCAGATTGTCGTTCTTTACAAATCATTCTCATATAAAGTTTGTGTTTTCTCATGTGGAGAGTTCCCCCTCTTATGTTAGATTGGGAGCGGATCCCCTCTATTGCATGTTTTCTTGTAAGACTTTTTCTACCATCAACGGAATCTCACATTGAGAATAATAATAATAATAAGATGGGGTTTATATGGACTGAAGGACCATCAATCTTTATGGATCACATGTCAACGTAGAGCTCATATACACCATCAGGTGCCATATGTAGGAGAGTATAAAGTTTTATAAATTCGAAAAAATAAACAAAATTGAAAAAATAGATTTTTTTCACAGTTGGATTTATATTTTAAATTTAGGAGTTCAAAGACGACCGTCCATTTTTAAACTTAGATTTGACGTAAAAAATTACTTTGTTTTTTTGGGGAGGGTTTCAAGTCCAATATAGATCACAAACAAGAGACTGAGTTGTCATTTGAACCAATGAGGCAGTCCACATGACTCAAATGGTCCATGCAACATTTTCCAATAATAATAATAATAACTCAGTCTTCTTGGATTCTTGACTTCTTTTAAGCCTGATCAAACATTTGAAAGTGGATGGTCAATAAACTCTTAAAATTATGTGAAGGGATATATATCATCAGTTTGAAATAATAGGGGTATCTCAAATATTCATCAAAACATAAGGATATATTTCTAAATCACCCATTTTCAGTGTGCGGATCCAACAAGAAACGGTGGAGCATTAATTTTGGAGAGGGGGAACAAAGGCAGCTATTTATTTAAGTTGTAAAAGCCAAACCTCCTTATCTGCTGGGCATGAAGCATGGCCTCAATTTGGTGCCTAGATAACTCTTGTGAGTCGAGCAGGAAATTTATTATTGCCCACCCACTTTTGCTTTTGGTGCCCCACTGACGAATTAATATGCTCACTAGATTTGGTTTCCATGTCTTGTTAGTCTGGGAATAAGCAAATTTTGATCTGACACCCATCCATGGGACTCATCCGAATTGGCCAGCCATTAAATGTTTCATAATTATGCCACATGCATGGCTCAAATTTGATGGAAAATAATTTTTTAAATGTAGGTCTACTACTTAATGCGATGCTGGTGCTTTAGGGTTGAATGCGATTAAAACTTTACATGAATGTGTAATGCCCCAGACCCACAACAGTATAATATTGTTCACTTTGAATTGAAATCTCACACGGGTTTAAAATGTGTTGTACCATTTAAGGATTGATTTGTCCTATAAGTTCTGAATGTTTTGAATGTTTTTCTATTCGATATGAGACTAAATTTCACACTCCTCCTCGTCATTCCACCCTATAATATGATAGCTACACTTCGACCTATTGATCTCCAATTATCACGGTCTCATTGGTGTGCCACTGGTTGGACTTGGGAAAGATTGCGGAGATCAAGGGGTTGAAGTACAATCGACACATGGTAAAATAAAATGACAGGAAGGAGTAATATTAGTCCTTTATCGAACAGGAGAACGTTCATATCTTGGTCTATAAAGACAAATCAAACCTTAACTACATGGTACAATGCGTTTAAAGATAGTGCAAACTTCGACTAAAAACATACAAAATTGTGCTATTGTGAGTTTAAGGCATTACAGAATGGGTGGAGTGAGTCAAATTACGCGTTTAAATTAAGTTGATGGTTGTTTGGGATCATTCTCATTATGCGAAGAGAAAATATCAAGAAATAATGAGGGAGGACACTAAGAAAAAAATATGGATAGAAGGGAATGCGAGAGAGAGAAGGGAAGTGTTGTGTTTACAACAAACTCTATTTTGCTTAGTGCTTAATAACGTATTTATAGGCAAATGAACGTAAAATGATTGAAATGTACCTCTCCCATCCAATGATCCAAAAGATATGTGTCATTACTTGTAACTTTACAACTAAGCTAGCTAACACCTTCTCTATTGGTGTATTTTATTCATAGATGAAATACTATTGGTGGTTAAAACTAGATATGAGTAAATTAAAAAATAGAACCACTGAGACTTATATTAAAAATTCAAGGTTTTAAGGTAAGTAGATTAATGAAGATGAATATTATTATGTGCCTTGGAAGTTTAATCAACATCCTCTTAAGGATGAAATACTAAATAAGATTGATAGACAAAAAATACCTGAGGAAAAGCGAGGTCTCAACAAAATCAAATTTTGATGTGAGATGAAACTAAGAAAAATCTAATAAAAATTTAGTTAATTCTAAAGAATGTTGAAATAAAATCAACAGAAATAAGGTAATGTAAACCTGGACTTAGACCCATAGCTCATTTGGTTTGACACATTGTAAAGCAACTTTAAGGTCATGGGTTCAAGTTCAACTTACCTATAATAATGAATAAATTAATAAAAACATGAGATACAAAGCAAATAAAATAACTAGGATACATAAAAAGAACAATAACAACACTAACGAGATGATTTATAGATGCAAGCTAAAAGCTCCGCGGGTTCAAGTTATGAATGAATGTGAATAATGGATAGATGACGGCGAGGAGGTCGATCCTCAAGTATGTGGCAAATACTCATGGGCACGCACATACGTGCAACACCAATCTCTTATATTTATGGAAGTACCAATTCTATGATTTATCGCAAATCTTGAAGTCTCATTAATCTAGTTATATTTATAAATAATTCACACTTGGGAGACCTCTTTGACTTAAAATAAATTGATCAAACAGATTTCGTAAAACTAAGAAATTATATGAAGTAATTAGAAGTTTCTCTTCCAAAACCCCAAATTAGGGTTTAGCAAATGAAGTGTTTCAACTCTCAAAATGGGCCAAAAATCACTTTTTCCCAGTTTGGAATTTTTAGAGGCTTCCCCCACGCCCACCATTGTATCAGTTGGGACTGATGATCTGGGTTCAAAGATTGGGGCCATTTGTTAAATGAGCCTGGTTTTGATACTCCTCGTAATGAAACGTGACCCATCCTAACAAAACTTGTGTCCATCTAATAAATGGGACGATCCAAAGTAGTTGAATTTGTTCATCGTTGAATATAACAAATTAATCACAAACCAGTAAATCTACAAACCTAATCAATGTGATGTATATATCGAATTTTTTTGGATTTGATAGACATAAATGTGAAGGTAAAACTATTTTGCCTTAGAAATTCAATTACACATACCCAAAACAAAAACAAAAACTAAAACTGTAACTTTTTCAAGTTTTTCCTCTTTTCAATGACATTCAATCTCTTCATAAACTTTAGTTGATCACTACGAATCATCCTTGATGAAACAATGTGTTTGCTTCTTTTATTCTTCTTATAGCCATTATCACACAAACATTTACATTAGTTTTACTTAGGATTGTAACTTGGGCTGACTCAAGCTCAACTCAACCCAAGCATTGAGCCTGAGCTTATTAACTCAAGCTTGGGTTATTTCAAATTAGGTGGTTTTGGGCAGGTCGACCTTGTTGGACAAGCATAATTTTTAAGATGATGTTAAAGTAATATTGTAGGGGGACATTGTTGACGTGAAAGTATGTAAGAATCATAGATGCTTTTCAACAAGATATGATTTCATAAATGTCACCCAAGATGTCCCTCACAACGTTACTCCAACACCGACTCTAATTTTTTTCCTTTTTTAAGGATAATACTGAAATAATATTAAAATGTACATCAATTCTAACATTCTGATGTGATGGTGCACACATAATCAATTACTTTTCAAGTGAAAAGCATTTATAGTTATACATGCACCATCACATCAGAATTGATGTACATTTCAGTCTTACTTCGGCATGACTCTTTATTTTATTTTATATCTTAAATAAAAAATAAATAATTATTATAAAAAAATATTATTATATAGTCTCAGGTTAGTTGAGTTATTATAGTCCAGATTCAACTCATAACTCGGACAGGCTAGCCCATTAATCAGTTTGTACCCAGGCCCGAGTCGAGCTCGGGCCAGCTCACCCAAGTCGCAGCCCAACTTTTCCTTGGTTCGCTCCGCTGGAATGTGGTTCGCCTGTTCAGTGCCAACTGTACGACAATTGTCAAGTTATCTTTGTGCCACGTGTACAAATGCATTTTTGCAACCTTGGCGTACGCTTCACTTCTTCCCTTAACACACTAACGGTCGTCAACTTCCGCCTCAAGATCACTTCCACTCATATTTTCTCGAACCCTTGTAACAGAGGTTAAAAATTCTCTCTTTAGATTTTGTTGTCAAGTTTTGTTTCCTCTCGTTAATGGAGATGTCAGAATCTTTGCTTTTTCAAAGGTAGGAATCTCTTTTTCTTCTATCTTTTCGAATCCAACATTTTGAATCCAGTATAAACTCAACTCTCTTTCTCTGTTTTCAGAATTAGGGGTTTATGCTTGTCGTCCATCGAAAGAAGCATCTGGTTCGCACTCCTCTTTATCTTTTTTGGAATTTTAGCGGCGCGATCACTAGCTTTTACATGAATTCTCATTCGATTTCTTGTAAGAAACCCTAACTATCATCTTTTTAATGGCTGGCAAGATTCGAGCTACTTTTCGAGAATATTTTTTGGCTTCGTATAGTGTGATATCTTTTGATTCCATTTTAAGTTTAAAAAAAAAAAAAACTAGAATGCATCCCATAAATTTCAATAAAGATTACTTCATTTTGTTTTTTAAAAGTTACTTTTTTACGATGATGATGATGATAATGAATCAGAGATTTTGTTTTAATTGACTTTAAAATTAGTTGTAAATGACAATGATACCGATAATGAACCAGAGATTTTTGAGGTTTTTTATTAAATGGGAGTGGAAGGCATGGTAGTAATTTAATCGAGATATGTTGGGAGGAGCGCTTTAAATAAATGGGCGACTACTAAGCTAAAATGTTTAAATTTCCCAGAATGAGCCTGACATATGATTCCCCTTTACGTCAATTCAGATAATTAAAATAAATTTTACACGTGTTGAAGGAGAGAGCCTTCTATTCTTTGTCGAATGAGCATTTTCAAGTTGTAACGTAAATGACAGTGTATGCCTTCAAATGCCTCTTGGCACTGGTCCGACCAGGACCATGCAGTGTCTTTCTTCAACAGGTGAGAGGTGCAGCGTGCTTTGATTAACCTTGAATGAACCATCGATAGTAGTTGACAAGACCAAGGAATGACCGCACCCCTAGTGTATCATACATGTAAATAACACCCCTAATATAGTTATCGTCATTAACCATTATCTCCATTGTAATGGTTGTTATTCCGTTACTTGTGACCATTTAAGGTTTCTAACATTATCAAATATTATTTTTTTATTTTTTTATATACAGTTATATTCAGTAATTAAGAATTAAAAATTTTAAAAAAAAAAACAGCAAAAAGAATAGAAAAAGTAGCAGGTGCCAACTAGCTTAGTTTGTAAAGTCTTTAGGTGATGATATCAAAGACCTGGGTTCAAATCCCGCCAGCACCAAGTTACTGAACTCATTAAAAACAGGCTTACCAATAACAATAAAAATAAAAATAAAATAGAAAAAGTAAACTAATGTTATGATGACCATTATAATGGTTAAGATTCACAAACAATACCCTGTTAGTTTCATAATTTTACACCTCAGAGTTCCTTGATTCACAAACAATACCCTTTTTCTAGGTGAAATTTGCCTGGGTTGATTTAGTGAGTCGCATGCTTAGTCAAACAGCCAAGCAACTTTAGGACATTGTTGTAAAATGGTTATGTGACTCTACTTTGATGAAAATTTTTGCTCAAGAACTTAGACAGACAGATAGACTAAAGAAGGTTGGTGTTTATAAATGGGTTCTGGAATGCACAACAACGGGTTACATGTCTCTGTGGCGCATTTGGTTGGAAGCAATTCCCTCTGTGGTATACAACTAAGCCATTACAATGGCATCCTCGAAATCTACCAATTCAAATATACCTTTGGTTCATCAATTCGAACTTGGGGAAGGAATGCAATTGCAGGTAAATTCTCTATTTGTGAAATGGTTTAGAAAGATGTCCAGCAGAAGATTGAAATTTGGAGTTCCTTGATCCTCATAGGTCAAAGTGTCTGGATGTTCAAATGGGTGCAATGCAAAAGTTGAGCTTCAACTTAGAAACTGTTCAAAAACGTGGATTCTTCATTGGGGTGGTGTTTATCGTGGACAGACGTGAAATTCTAACTACAAACTATTTCTAATAGGTACTGTTCCTATCCTTGTTTGCATTTACGGGAAATTTTCAGCTTTGTATTCTCTTGCAGGAATTGGGTCCTTCCCAGTGATCGTCCTTCAGGGACAAGGACTTATAAGCAAACTGCATTACAAACGCCGTTTATTAAGGTTTATCTTTCTCCTTAATTTTTTTCAGATTTCCATATTCTAACTCAGAAGGGCAGCCTATAAATGTTCTCAAGATGATATGTTCCCTATTTAAATTGCAGAGTGGTGATTTTTATTTGATCACAATAGGGTTTCGGGACCCTAAGATTCATGCTATCGAATTTATTTTAAAAGATGAACGACATGACAGATGGTTGGTTTTTCTTTGTAGCTCCTCTTTTGCTGCCTTGGGATATCATGCATGTTAATCATGATAAGGACTCTATAAAGTCTTTTACTGTTTCATGGATTGTTGTTTTTCTAGGCTAAAACTAAACCAACGGAATTTTCGAATTGAGATACCTGAGGATGTGGCAATTGCTTCTCATCAATCTATTCCGAAGGATTTAGTAGATCTCAAGGCATATTTACTTTGGGAAAGTAAGGGCAGGCCAAGAAACTCTCCACAACAGCAACAGGTTGGTCTACCTTTGACTGAGATAAGTGATTAATTTAGGTTCTACGTGAAAGACTATAAATTTTTCCTTATAAAAAAATTTCTACTGTTCTGGAATTCTTTGAAGTTTCCAGAACAGTAGAAATTCCTTTCTAAGGTAATCTTTTCCAAAGAAAATTTTTCTAAGCTTCCATACAGGTCCTTGTGCTCATTTAAGAATGAACAATTCTGTAATATGTGGAAACTGTACTGCATGATGCAGTCCAACAGTTGTGTTCCTTTGTGCAAATTGATTAATGACAAACTTGTGTTATTTGTTCTTAATTAGGGGTATAGGATGCCTTCCATGTAGATATTTTAGCCATTCGACTAGTTATTTTTTATAATGTGTTAGAACAGTGCAAAATTTTTTTTGGGGAAACCCATCATTGCTCCACACTGGTTTCTTCATTAATAATTTGTTAATGGCATGGATTCAGAAAATATAACAATACCTTTAAGAAAGTTTAGACCAGGAAAAAATCTCCCTCAAGAAGTGACCAAAAGTAGTAAAAATTTGGCATGTTTGTATCTTGAAAGTTTAAAGCAGAACTCCCTAAATTTTATTTCGAGGTGAGCCTGAAGAAATAATCCTTGACACATTTTTAAGACAGTATCTCAGTGTTTCGCTGATAAAAAAAAGGACCTCTTATGATGTATAATGCATCTCCTTGTTTTGCTCTGATAGAGACACTTGGTTATTTCTTTGGAGCCAATTATCTGCATTGGCATTGCTTGGCTGGTGCATGGACTTAAGACATTCTACCTTCGGTTTCTATGTTTTTTTTTGACAGACTTCAATGATCTCATACAAGCCATGATATCCCAATACAACAAGGATACTGGATTGATTGCTATGGATATGCCATTTACACTTAATATTGAAGTAAACAACATGTTATGTAACCAGGAAACTCTATTTTCTAAGAATATGGCATGTCGGACACCTTGTTGTACTCAGGTGGTGTTATACAATGCTGACAAACATTACCAAATATATATTGTTCTCAGCTGTTACTTGATTTCTATACATGAAATGCTGACACGTGTACCTGTCTTTGTTACATAATTCCGGGTAATGTAGTATAGAAGTTAAAGGAATAGAGCCCAAATACTTGGTCGTTTATCACCCATTTCACTTATTGATCTTGGCATCTGACTCTCATGAGAGTCATGACTTCAACAGTTTTCAGTTAGCAAGTAGAGGTGCATAGGTTTGAGTTATATGTTGAGTAAGATGGGATCAGTTCTCCGTTTTTGTGTCGTAATATCTGTTCTTTGTAGAAGGCATTTTATGTTTATATTTTTTTCTATACTTGGCTAATATGCACAGACCTGGGAAATTTGTTAGTTATTTTTATATTTGTTACTTCGTAATATTTGATGCCATATATATATATATAAGCAAGGTGTTGATGGGTGTTCTCGATCTCCTCTATTCTCCTATTAACACAATTTTTTGTCTATAAAAAAAAAAAATATATATATATATATATATATATATATATATATATATATATATATATATTTGATGCAGCAAGATTACGATGATTCATTGAGAGAGATTCAAAGTCAGTTGTCAAAGGGAATTTCCTTGGATGAATTGCAGAATAGTTTTCAGGCAGCTAGTACTAAAAGGACAGCTGATAATAAAGAACGACCTGCACTTGTTAACAATGCAATCTTATCCGTTAATTACAGAAGACATGCTGTTGGCCAGTGGTTACACAAGCGTTCTTGGGGACATGCCAAAGGGACCAATTCGCTTCCATCATCTCTAATGGATCTTGTTGAGAAGTCTATGGGAGCAGATAACGTGATCCTGCGACACCAGTTTCATGTTGGCAACCATGATATCTTGGTCAGCTTCTATGTAGCAAGAATAATCTATTTACATACTAATCATTATTGTTTAGATTTATTTTAAATATTTACAATATTCTAACTAACTGTCTTTGGTTTTATTAACTGGCATTTATTTCTTAATAGATCTTTCAATATGATCATGGAAGTGTTAGGAAACGTCAGCATTTTTATCTGCCATTTACATGTTTGAGATCTTATGTCCATGTTTGACTATGCTGATGTGGCCTTTTCTAGTTGACAGTGATCAAGCTTAATGGTCTTATTTTAAAAAGACCTTAGTTTTCAACTTTGTAGTTAATATTTGTTCAATTTTCCCAAAACAGGTTATTTTGACGACTGTCAGGAATGACTATCACATGTTTGTTGCTTCGACCATGAAAGGTGCTACAGTGCTTCACTGGGGTTTATCAAAGTTTTCTTCTGGGGACTGGTTGGTGAGTTATTATCATTTCCTTATTATAGGACCACATAAATGTTGGAGAACTGATGGATGAACTATTGCCTAGTGTAAAAGAGTCATTACTTCACCATTTAACATATTTTTACCTTAATGAAGGCCCCTCCACCAGAGATATTACCTGAAAAGTCGAAGCTGGTTGATGGAGCATGTCAGACGTATTTTACGGAAATGACCGTTGGAGAACAGTTCTTTCAGGTAATATATTTTAAAACATTAGTTTCAAGTCTATGCTGCATTTTTTTTCCCTATTAAGCTTTATATGTTCATGCAGTTTGTAGATATTAATCTGCAGCGAAGGGATCTTGTGGGAATCCAGTTTATCCTATGGTCTGGAGGATCCTGGATAAAAAACAATGGATCAAATTTTGTTGTGGACCTGAAACCAATGAATCCAAAATGTGGAAAGGTTGTTCTCTTTCATCCTTCTCAAATGGTTACTTGTAATTTATTCCTATTCATTTGCTCCAGCCGCCTAAATTGAATTTGGTGATAGAATGCATTTTTTCTCATTGTGACTGGATATGCGTTCATGATAGAGTTAAATGGAGAAATAGGATTCATGTTGCCGACCCTAGTGACTGGGATAAAGTCTAGATGATGATGATTCATTTTTCGTGGAATATATAAATTGCATATTCTTTTTTAATATGGATGTTTCCATGATTGCTATACTGTCCAATTTGATACATGTGCTTCAATCAATTTGTGTCTTAATTAGTGCTATTTTAATTGTTCATTGCACATCTATAATATGCTCCAATCTTTTCTTTCATATTCGTACCTCACCGTCTTATTACTATGGCATGACTATGATGTTAGTCTATTTCAGTTTGGTATCCAGTGTCTATACAAGATGTTTGGTTTTCTTATTGTGTGACTGTAAATAATATGTGCAGGGTGAAAGGGATGGAAAGGGAACTGCCAAATGGTTACTTGATGAAATATCTGAGAGAGAGAAAGATGCTGAGAGGTCATTAATGCACAGGTGAGCCTAAAACACAGTGATTGGAAGATATTATCGATAATAAATTCATCTAATTCCTGCAAGAAATACTATTCCATAGTAGAACAATTGTGTGTTTGATCATGGACTAACAAGTGGATGTTGTTGATGGTATGCTGGAACAATTTGGAATAGTACTTTTGTGGGCCTGCATGTGTGGTTATGTAGCAGGAATAGATGGCTTGTTTAGATTTCTTGGTATTGCAAAATAGTCAAATGTTGTGATCTATCAAAAGAATATATATCAGATGACCTTTACCATCTTTAAAAATCATTGAAGAGAAACTGAAATGAATTCCTCACTGTTAACCAACCAACTACTCAAAAGACCGATCTATTGGAGAGGGGGAGAACTATGAATATAAGAGGGTCATGGGGCTTAACTGGGGTATGACACACCCGAGAGTGGAGGAAAATATACACGCAACTCTCCCCCTCACCCATGCGGGTGGAAAGAATCGAACCCTTGACCCATACGAACCTAGCGCTTTGATACCATGTTAACCAACCAACTACTCCAAAGGACCAACACTAAACACTCAACACTCACTCAATATTTTCTTCTTTTTCCGTTTTTAATGGATTAAAATATTGAGACAGTTACTTTTGAATATGGAATACATTTTGGTTGAATTAATATGTTCTATCCTGATACAGGTTCAACATTGCTACAGAGTTGACTGATCGCTGTAGGAATGAAGAGTTGGGGCTTATTGGTATACTGGTCTGGTTGAGATTCATGGCATGCAGACAACTAACATGGAATAAGAACTACAACGTGAAACCTCGGTAAAAATTACGTTTCTTTCTCTAGCTTTCTTGGTTTCTTCTCTTGATATTCGTGGATCCTTTGTGAGCTTTTTTTTCTTATCATGTAGTTTAATTTTCTTCTCTCACTTATCTTATGTAATAGGTTTTAAGGAACTAGACAGAACTGATAGTTCAAGCTTTAGAACCTCGGAAATACTTTTTCAACTTCTATTGATAAATTTTTCATCCCACATATTTCACTTTTCTTTTTTTGATGGGTAAGCTGGACTTGAATCCACAATCTCAAAGTCGCTTTGCAATGTGTCAAACCAACTGAGTTATGGTTCTAAGCCTCATATTTCACTTTTATTCTCACCTCTCTTATGTAATATGTTATAACTTATAAGGAACCAGACAGGATTGATACTTCAAGCTTTCTTTTATACTTGGAAAGTCAAAACTACCCAAACTTAATGTAGAACCTCAGATTTACTTCTTCAACTTCTGTTTATAATTTTTTTCATCCCACAACAGTCACTTTTTCTTCTCTCACCTCTCTTATGTAATAGGTTTCAAGGAACTAGACAAAACTGATACTTCAATCTTTCTTTTATACTTGGAAACTACCCATAATTAATGTAGAACCTAGTATTTACTTCTTAAACTTCTCTTGTGTCGCACTCTGATACATCTATATCATGCATGTTCTGTTAATTGGTTATTGACAGTAACCAAGTAAACATTAATCTTCACCAGCATGTACAAACATCATGTTCTGTAATCAAGTCTACCTGTCTTTAAATAGGTGGGCTTGGCATCAGGAAAACAACATTGATCAATCAAACTCTCTTGATGAATTGGATTTGCAGAATTCAAACAAAGAAAAGACCCTTTCTGATGTGTATCAAAACGACTTTGTTTTTCAACAATCACATTATTTAATAGTGGTAGTCTCAGCTGAGTATCCTATAATTATTTTATTCCACATCAGTATAGATATAAGCATAAAACAATTTTCACAATGAAAGGAGCTCCAGCAGGACGCTAAATTCTGTTTCACCTGCCATTTATAAGTTCTATTATTTTGTAAATTTTGTCGATATTTTTATAATAATTTTTCAAAAAAGAAATTTTCAGTCGAAATGTACTATTCTCCGAAATATTTCACAACATGAATAATGATTTCCATCTAAAAATATACAAAAAGAAACTGGTGGTTAAATTTTGTGTCAGATCTTGTGGAAACAAAAATATTTCGGTATATTTCATGGATATGTGTTGAAATTTAATAATATAGTGGCAACAGATTTTAATGTATATCGGATTATCTATTGTATACTTGACATGAATTAGACTATTCTAGAAATAAATCTCCCCTCACAAGGATTATTTTATACCATTTGGATGTATCAGTATATCAGGTTTTTGGGGTCAATATGTCTAATGCTCATGTTAGTGTCAGATACCAACATATGAGTGTCTTTCTTAACGAAGTCCTTAAAATATACTGAACTTGGTCTTATTTGCTCTTTCAATTAGGTTTTGTTGAATTAGCACTGCCATCTATGAAGTGAATATTATCATTTCTTTTCCATTTCTCCTATACTATGCTTCTTGTCAGCTTCTTTTTTTTCTCTTGATGGTTCTGTTAGAGCGTTTAAGGCTTTGTTGAACCAGAGAGTTATGTGATCCATGATGCACTGCTGTGTCATTTTGATTTACACATTTTATTTTACATGTTTTCTGCAGTGAGATTAGTGCAGCTCAAGATAGTTTCACTAATTTACTACAAAGAATATATTCCAGCCAACCAAATGATAGAGAAATTGTGAGGTTAATTATGGCAACTATTGGTCGTGGAGGTCAAGGTGATGTTGGGCAGAGAATTCGTGATGAAATACTTATTCTTCAGGTCTTTTATTTTTTCTTTCTCCTGTTTAACTTTTAGTCTCATTGTTTTTCTTCAAGAGAAATTAGTTCTTGTTCCAATATACCAGAGAAATAATGACTGCAAGGGTGGAATGATGGAGGAGTGGCACCAAAAATTGCACAATAATAGCAGCCCAGACGATGTAATAATTTGTCAGGTAAAGTTATTCCTGTAATACCAAGTTCTAGAGTTCTTTTGTTATGTACATATCATGATATATTTTATTTGGAACAGGCACTCTTGGATTATGTTAGAAGTGATTTTAAAATTGATGTTTATTGGCGAACGTTAAATGCAAATGGTCTTACAAAAAACATTCTACGGAGTTATGACCGTCCAATTGTTTCAGAGCCTCACTTCAGGATTGATACTAAAGAAGGACTTATCCGTGACCTCATGTCATACTTGAAGACATTAAAGGTTTGTTTGAAATCGTACAACACATTACATGAAAGTATACAGCAGAGTTTCGTAATGGTTATTCATCATTAGTAGTAACTAAAATGGTTGTTCTTTTGCAGCGTTTAGACATCCTTTTTAATAGTTTTTTACCTATAAGTAACTGATCCACCAATAGGACAACAAAATTGGACTATCGCTCTTTATCTAATCATATTCATGCTTCTTTATGTTTTATTGTAGATAATTTTCTTATCTGAGGGTTACATTTTCACATAGCTTAGTCCTCTTTCCATTGTACCAGGCTGTTCATTCAGGTGCTGACCTTGAATCTGCGATTGAAACTTGTTTGAGTTACTCTTCAAAGGTAATCCTGTATGATGCTTTTCGAGGATTCCGTTGACCAACTGTTTATGTAACTCGCCGAAAAACTGAAATCTACTTTTCTATCTTGGGTGTATGATTTTATGAAGGGAGCTCAAGTCAATTCTGTTGGAGGTTTACCATTAAGATTGCAGGTGATTAGCTCTTTCTTTAAACTTTTTCATAAAAATTCAACCCGCATGAAGAAACGATATTGTTTATTTTTTAATTCAATAATTCATGGATAGATCTGTTCCATCAAGTTTTTAATTCAAGAATTTTCCATCCAAAACTGGGATAACCTCACAACTTGATAACTGAATGTCAGGAATACCTGAATTTCGTCAAAATGCATGTTGAAGACAAGAATATTGGTCCACTGATGGAGGTTTGTCTTGGAAGAGAACTTATTTTCTTAATTATACAGAATATCATCCTAAAATTGAAAGTATTTTTTTCAGAAATTGCTGGAATCTCGTATTGAGCTTCGTCCAATTCTTCTCACAGCCCATGGGAGGTTGAAAGATTTAATTTTCCTGGATCTTGCTTTGGACTCAGCTGTTAGAACAACCATGGAGAGGGGATTCAAGGAGTTAAATGATGCTTGTTTTCCAGTTATATATATTTTTTCCCATTAATCTTGCTAAAATATATTCAAACATATTGATAAATTGCTAGAGGTTTTTGAGACAATTAAACTTTATGCTGTGCTTTTGTATTTATTGAACAGGGTATCTTGTTCTTCATTTCTCTGATGCTTGAAAACTTATGTCTATCAATTGTCGACAATGAAGAGCTCATTTATTGTACTAAGGTACTTTTAAGTATTCAATTGTTGGGATTCTGTATTAAATTTACTAATGCTTTCCAAGGGCTGTAGTTTTTTTAGATATGTTTTTTCACTACACATGCAATTGTAAGAATCTTCCTTTTTGACATCTTCAATGTATCAGTTTACTTGTTTCATATCTTGGACTATCATCTTTTAATATATATATATATATATATATTTGCAATATTTGATCATTGTTTTGCTAGCCATTACATTCCATTGGCTCTGCAGCAATGTACTGTTAGATCTGAGAGATTTAAAATGCTACTATGTTTCCATTTCAATGTAATTTATTTTTGCTGGCTAACTAAACCCTCTGTAATTTGTTATTCCATTGTGATTTTGATTCTGCTTGTTTAAAATACAGGAAATTTTAATAAATACTTGACATTAAGATGTAATTCAAATAGCAAATGAAATACTTCTTTCCATGGAAAAGAACATTATTTACGCTTCAATATTAGTGATTTTGACATGATTTTGTTTAATCATGCAAGTAGGTTCTGGATGCCAACATCTTACCTATCCATAAAATTTCAGAGCCCAATGCAATAAATAATGGTTCTATACTTCTATTCATAATTCAAAATCTCATCTTGTTTCAGTCAACCAAAATGTGTTTCAAAACATTCGTTACTTTTTGAGGAAAAAAAAGTTGTATGCATAAGTAGAGTTGGACAAATTTATTTTAAGTGACTGGGTTGGCCACAAGAAGATCAAGCCAGGCTATGGAATAAATTCTTATTGTACCAGTAGCGTTGGCATACCTTTTGAGACGGACTGAAACTTATAAATGATGAAAAATAACCATGCATACCGGGTTTGGACCCATAGGTCTGTTGGTTAACATCTTGCAATTCAACTTTGAGGTTGAGGGTTCAACTGTTCAAATCTAGCTTACTCTTCCGGAAAAAAATAATTCATACCAGAGCAAACTTGATTGTTTCATTCAGGGATCTCAAAATACTGGTACATTTGGGACAAAACATTCTGAAAGGGAACTGTTTTTTGAACCATTAGTCTTCTCCCGTGGTTGTGCGATTTTATCCTATAATATCTACAATCTGTTTTATTTTTTCTCTGTATCTTGGGAATGCTATCCTCACTCCCCCCTTCTCTACTTGCATAATAAAATTATAAGAACAACAAAAAAATTCTCACAGTTGAAGAGAACGAATTCCTCTGAAAAAAATAAACTGCACACCAGTTTCCTTTGGCTTGAAATACAGCCCTTAAACCATTTCAAAGTCCTAGCTAATCCCACCATTGATCTGTCTGGTACTCTGGTAATCTTAAAATATAATATGTTTAACTAAATACTATCAGTTAAGCTTTACTTCATCTTCCCTTATTAGTGATTTATGTCCAAAACATCCATAAAGCTAAAAAAAATAGGTCTCTTAATTATTAGGCATCAACCAACCATTGCCAGGTGGTGTAACAAAAAAGGTTTGAAATGAGATTCTTTTAAAATATCAATGTGTAATTGGTACATATTCTGAATTTGTTCTGCCAGTCTGCTGGTTGATTACAACATCTAAATATTTTATTAAGCTTGTTATATCCTTGTCTTTGGAAATGAAGGCTTTAAGTTATGATCTAACATAAGAATCTTTCCAATTATTTTATGTTAATATGCTACTAAGTATGACCCAAATGTAGGATGTATCACAGCTCGTTGTATATGTGCCAGTACGGTGTTTCTTGATTTGTTTTTTGTATACTCCAAAGCTTTTCTAGTCCTCGTTTAATTGAATATTAAAGCTCATACAATTTCTTTTCTCTATTTTTGGTTTATTGCTGCTCCTAAAGGACTGGTACCGTGTCTGTGAATCATACAAACCCAATGATGAGCAGTGGGCTTTACAAGCAAAGGCTGTTATTGATCGAATGAGGCTGGCACTAACTGATAAATCTCAGTACTACCTGGAGATGGTCCAGCCTAGTGCACAATATCTTGGAGATTTGCTCCGTGTGGAGAAATGGGCAGTATGTTTCATTGGACATCAAAGTTCATGATATATTATCCCGAACTGTTTTCCTAGAAGTTCAATTTGATATTTGTATCTATCAGATCGACATTTTCGCGGAGGAGCTAATAAGGGCAGGATCAGCAACTACTCTCTCTATGCTTGTTAACCGTCTAGATCCCATTCTTCGGAAAGTTGCAAACTTAGGCTGGTAAAGATTTTTGGTGGAACCAACTTATTATTATTAACTAATAGCACTTGGAGTCATTCCCTTTGCTCAATTGTGCAATGCTTTCCGTCTCAAGTATTAGGTCATGGGTTCCATCCCAGCCTACTTCTTTAATTTATCTCATCGTTTTTATAAGACATGCATTTAAATTTCTTGATTTATACTGCCAAACTACAACATTTGAAATTCAACATTGTATTAAAGTCACGTCTATGACAGTTGGCAGGTTATCAGCCCAGTTGAAGTGTGTGGTTTTGTAACCACTGTGAATGAATTGATTACTGTTCAGAACAAAGTGTATAGAAAACCTACAGTTATTATTGCAAATAAAGTAACTGGAGAGGAAGAAATTCCAGATGGAGTTGTTGCTGTGCTGACACCTGATATGCCTGATGTGCTATCTCATGTTTCCGTTAGAGCAAGAAATAATAAGGCATGATACCCACACATCTCTTTTGTATGGTGAAAATATTTTATCTGTATCTGAAATTTGAAATGATTTGATGTGAGATGAAATGCTACTATAGATGCTTTATTGAACAAAATGACTACTTGGCTGCTAATAATGGTAGTGCACTGTAGGTGTGCTTTGCCACATGCTTTGATCCGAGTATTCTTAGGGATCTAAAATTGAAGGAAGGTAAAGCAATATCGTTGCAACGGAGGACAACAAATCTAGTAGTCAGGTACATTGTTCAAGTTGTTGCTGCGATTGTGAACTTCATTTGTTTTTCTGCTTTCAATTAGGTTGGGTTCTTCTTTTTTCTGCAGTGACATGAGTAGCTCAGACCTATCTCTTGGTCACTTTGTTTCGCCCTCCATTCCTCGAGGAGTCACCTTAAAGAAAAAGACTTTTGGTGGTAAATATGTTATTTCAGTTGAGGACTTCACAAGCGAAATGGTATGCTAGTGGAGAATACATCAGTTTCTTTTTCCTTACTTCAGTTTTTTGGGAAGTTATTAGTGGTTTTATACTTCAAGACAAGATGAAATGTTTTAATTGCTCTTTTATAATGGTCATTTCCTTGATTAATTGGTTGCTTGTCGAAACTTTTGGTTTGAGTCATGTTGAGCCATTTAAAAATTTTGCTGCTAATTCATGAATCTGTATTCCAGTTATATGGATGTAAGTCTTTTGGGTAATTAATGTTTATTTTCTTGAAAAGGTTGATATTGTTGATGAATTGTTAAAAACTTTTGAATAGTGCTAGAATGTAGAAAAGAAGTGAAAGTCTGGGTTTATTTTGATTGTGGCAAATATTTTCCAGTATAATACTGTGTCAAACTTTTTCAATGAAATATAGGTCAGTAGATGGATCTTGTATTTTCATACTGATTTTTTCACAAAGTATTTGTGCGTATTTACCATTACTTGCTAGTAGAAGTCTGGCTGTACTAAATAAAATTACAAAATTCATATAATGCTGACAAACTTTTATCATATAGGTTGGTGCAAAATCTCGCAATCTTCAATTTTTAAGAGGTAGGATACCATCATGGATAAAGATTCCAACATCAGTCGCTCTACCCTTTGGAGTGTTTGAGACTATTCTGTCGGCAGACTTAAACAAGGTACTTTTCACTGTTCCAAAGATACTATAGAGCACAGTAGTGTCTGTGGCTTTTCAGTCATTTTTACAATGGAATTCTTTTTCTTGGTGTGATCATGAATGTAGTAATAAGATGTAAATGTGAATGTAGTAATAAATGTTTTGGTGTTTATTTCAGTCAGCTTGGAAATGTACATTTTTGACAGAATTATTCAACCAGTGTGGAAATTAATATAAGTTTCATGGAAATTTTATGAAGATTAGAATTTTGAAAAAAAAAAAAATCATTGGAACTGTAGGAAATGATCAAACAGTTCTGGCAACTCCCTCATAAGTCATCAAACTACAATAAACAACGATATAGAAACTACAAAAAACAACGATATAGAGTATGCCAAGAAGATCATTAGTGTTTCGCTACACGTTTATGCATGTATTTGCAGTGGTACTATGTACACGTGTTAAGTGTCAAGGTGTCTGGCTCAACAATCTCGAAAAATTCCAATACGATACTATGGCTTTAAAATATTAACTTATTTGCAATAGATCTTATAGGTGGTAATCTAGTAATTTGTGATACATGAAGGAAACTTTTTGAATTGGATATCTACCCAAGCTGCTAGAGTACATGATTTACACTTTTAATGTTTGTTCATTAAAAGGAAGTGAAAGATTGGTTCTACCATACGTATGGAAAGTGAAGTGGCGTGTTGTGTCAGCATGCCATCATGGAAAAACTTGGAAATTGGGAGTGCCAAGGTAACACCTGGGTATCTGAGAGCTCAACAACAAAAATAACTATGTTTTGCATTTAAATGAGCATAATAACGTCTCATTAACCGAATACACCTCAATATGTAAAGCACTTGCTTATGGAGATCATAAGATTAATATGTAACACTAGACCCATCAAAGGAGATAGTTTGGGATTTCGGAGAAGAATGCAAACAGAAAATTCCTGTGGGTGCAGTATTTCTAGGACATCTCCATAGATCTTGTTTATGGAAGGCATATTTGAAAGATGGTGATTCAAAGATTGTTATGTACTTAGGTTAAAAACATGAGAGAGGGACCCGTTATTGGTATTTCCCCAGCTATCCATTCTTATATACTGGTTTTGGGGGCAGTGGTTGATGACTACTTGAACTTTGATCCAATCAGAGAAAATTTAGTTGTTCTAGTGGTAGGTGAGATGTTAAAATACCCATGTTGTCTTGGAAAGGATGAATGTATTTTCTGGATGCATACTACATCTAGAAAGTTCTCTTCTTTAGTGGCTTGGGAATAAGGTACGATGTACAAAAAAGTGGAGCTAGATTTAGGATTCTAAGGTTCCAGTAAAATTGAAGAAACTTTCAATTAGTTTCTTTGTCGAGCTTTGCTGAAATGAAAATATTTCTAACATATTACATAGAAGTAATTGTTCCCCGGGGGAAGATGAATCAGAGCTATCAGGCCGCCATGTGCATGACATGTTGGGTTGAGTGAGTCAGTGTTCAGTGGGGCTGGGGAGTTGTATCTAGCTCATTGATAGTGTTGCAGACCCAGTGGGCTGTTCAGACTTCTAGTTTAGCTATACAATGGGAGGTTGGCCCTCATCATGTAGGGTGATAACTGGGTCCTGTTGAAGGACCAATGATGATATATCTCAGGGGTCCATACAACCTCATCAGTTCATCCTCAGAGAGAAAGGGAACCCAGCAATAGTTTATAACTTAAATTGGGGCTATAAATATTTGTCGATGGTTGTTTGATCTTAAAGGAGATCTTCTATAATTTTTCATTTGAGGGGTTATTTCTTGGTTTCGTCTAGTCATTAATAACTTGATTATTTTTAGATAATAGTAGATAGAAACAATGATCGTAAGGAGCCCTATTGAAACCAAGAAATATAGGTGCTTGCCATCCACACCAGAATAGATACAGTTTTCCACCCAAAAAAAAAAAACCTGCTAATGGAGGAAGACCTAGGAGATAAGAGACATAGGGCTAAAGAGAGCCAAAAAAGGATCTTTCCTGTACCCCCAATTTTTTTTTAGCTTGAAATATTTCTGAATATTTTATTGGGTTTGTCCTTGCCTGGGAAATCACATAAATGAAAAATAATGAGATAAAATTCTTTTAGTCCATATCAAAGGTTCCAAGAACAAGAATTATGAGTGCCTTCAACATCATTAGGGGCTAGCTCTACTCATTTATATGAACCCTTTATACGCGCATAAAAAAATCAATCGTTTTATATGTGATTGTCTTATCTTGATTTGGCATTGTCATGTGAACAACTTTCTAATTATGGGCTTTCTGTTGACTTTTATGAATATTAATTTGGTCTTTCATAGGATCTAGCAAACAAGGTTTCTTCTTTCAATAGGCTTGTAAATGGCGGCGACCTTTCAAAACTCCAAGCAATACAAGGAACTATCTTACAAATGACAGCTCCTTCCCAATTGGTAATATATATATTCTAAGGTCTCGTATTTGATGGTTTATCATATCCTCAGCTTTTATTATTTTATTATGTCACCGACATGTTATTTTTAGCATTTCTGTATTGAACATGGGTTAGTATGATGTATCTTTGAATTGAAGCATATTGAAGCATTTTCTACCTTTCCAAGTGTATCACACTATAATTTTCCATCATCTTACTGCTGAATAATACTGAGATTTCTAACTACGGATATGGTTAGAGTGGCTTTTTCATCCATTGTTGGTAAATCACAAGCCCATGTTATAATAAGGATTTCTTGAAAAATCAGAAGTCCTTGTTCATCCCAACAAGTAAAACTTCATATTACACAACACTTAAAGATCTAACTTTTCGTCAAGAAATATAAATTAGAACACATAACTATGGAAGATAAAAATGAACACAAGTGTTAATAGATTTGATTACATACAATGAGTCCTAAGCTTATATAAAAAAGCAACTAAGTACAAAGTCCATCAAGTAGTAGGGCACATTAATTAGGGTAATGCAAAGTCTTGGGTACATTAAATACGGGGATACGAAGTCTTGGGTTCTGATTTTGGTAATATTTATTTTATTTTGTGATAGATAAATGAACTTAGGAGCAAAATGAAAAGTTCAAGAATACCTTGGCCTGGAAATGATGGTGATGAGAGATGGAAACAAGGTTGGCTAGCAATAAAGAAGGTGAGTTATTTGTAAGTTCTCTACTATTTTCAGGTTATATTGCATTAATTATGTACCCCCTTTGTCTTCTCTGTAACACTAGGAGTTCCCTTTATGATGGAACCACAAATTAGTGTCATAATATTACATTCGGTTAAAGTTTAAAATTGTGGTGTTCATATTGTGGTCAAGTACAAGGTCAATGCTTAATTCAATATTCTTGGTTAACATTGTTCCGACATCATTGGTGTTTAGTACAATACGTGCAAACCCTGTAGCCTTACAACAACCTTCATCAAAAGGAAGTCCTTAAAATGAAGAACTCTACATTCTTATGAAACAGAAGACCAGAAAAATTGAAGGGGCTTTGTTTTCTACCCAATTGGCTCAATGTCCTTTTCTATTCCTTGAAAAATATGTTTTTTTTCTTTCTTTCCATGAGTGAAGCTTCCTTATCACCTGACCATGAGGAATAGTCCAAAATATTCCCAATGGGACGGAAAAAGGATGCTCCACACTTCTCTAACTAAGCAATGACGACAGAAATGAATTATCCCCACTTCACTTGGACATGACATTATAAGTAAGCCAGTGTAGTCAAAAGCGTTAGATGATGCCTAGACAATGTTTAAGCAGCAATTGATCGATTTATTTATTTGTTTATATATTGCAGACGAATTAAATAATAAAAATAATATGTAAACGAGAATCAAAGAAAAAAATGTAATAATAAGCATAGCCATAGAATGCTAACAAGAAAAAGACAGGATATATTTTGTGTTTCAAGGACATAGTTCCCACTCTTGGAAAGGAGTGAGATATGTTTTACTGACAATCCTTCCTGAAAATAGATAAATGGGATAGTTATGGCTTCAAGCATGAATAAATGAGAGAAATTGGTTGAAGATAATTTATTGAGGCTATTTATATTGAAGATTAACCTGAATGAAAGAAGGGAATCAGTTGAAAATAATTTATTGGAGTTATTTAAGGATCTATGAGTTTCACTTGTGTATTGAAAAACACTATATTGTGTGCAACGCCTAGGCCAGTGCTTTAACACCTAAGTGTTAGGGTCCTGGCTAGGAGAGCCGGTCCAATTCTTTTGCCCTCCCCAAAGTACAATCCTTCACAACTCACAAGAATACTGTTAGATTCAATCTAAGAGAAGACTGAGGGAAAACATGTCATATAACAACATACTCTCACTCTTCCCTACCTTAAACTGGATGCCTTTTATGACATCACAGGTTTTGGAGAGTCCTTTCCACACACTTGAACCACAGGAAGCACTAACAACACTGTTGACCCATCCATAGTTCCTTTCACCATACTTGGATCTTTCACTTCCCCCCACAAGCTATTGCTTCCTCTCCGTTCATAACCATTTACCCATTGAGCTTTATTCATGTCCTTAAACCATCTAATGAGAACAAATCTAGCTTTGTTGTGGTCTCAATTGAAACTGATATATTGTTCCTTCTCTTTTTATGCCATAACTTAGATGTTTGCCCTCAAATAGACTTTTGGACAGCAACAATGCAAAAATAGTGTCAAATACTTCAAATGTTCTCAAAGTCTCTTGTCAAATGTGGCAATTTATGTAATCTTTTTCTCCTGCTCATTCAGGTTTGGGCTTCGAAGTGGAACGAAAGAGCATATATTAGTTGTAGGAAGGCAAATCTTAATCACGACCACCTTTGCATGGCTGTCCTGGTTCAAGAAGTAATCAGTGCTGATTATGCTTTTGTGGTCCACACAAGAAATCCCATATCTGGAGACTCCTCAGAGATATATACAGAGGTAAGCTTTACTTGATTGTTTTGAGTCATTCTAAGAACCTCTTTCTAATTTATCCTTCCTTGGTGCAAGAACAGATGGTGAAGGGCTTGGGCGAAACTTTGGTGGGTGCCTATGCGGGAAGAGCCATGGGCTTCATTACCAAAAAATCGGACCTAAAATCTCCAATTGTAAGGCTTATGCACTGATTCTTTCAGAGAGCTGATATTGCCACATCAACTTTTGCTAACGCCACCCCAAGATGTGTATGATTCTTTGGTGATTTTCATATGAATTGGGGTGGCGTTCACAAAAGTTAGTATGGCAATAGAATCTCTTTTCTTTTACCTTTCCCTACATTAGCCAGATAAATCGTGCGGCAGCCAAGTATGTGGAGCAAATAAGTGGAACCAAATCAAGAAACACTCAAAATATTAATTTTGGATTGTTTTAAAGTTACATACATTTCCCTGGAAAGGAACTGATCCATTTAAAAACCAATAAAAACATCTAAGTCTACTCTGAGGCCTCGACTGATATTCACTTGCAGGTTGTTGGTTATCCAAGCAAACAAATTGGATTGTTTATTAAGAAATCGCTTATATTCAGATCAGATTCTAATGGTGAGGACTTGGAAGGATATGCAGGTGCTGGGCTTTATGATAGGTTAGTAGAAGTGCTTTATTTTCCTGATTTCTTCTCTTCATCATATATGCTTAAACAAGCATGAAATGTTCATCATAAGCTAAACAAAAGTTGAAAAGTTGTGCTAGAAAAGATTTCTTTGTCGTAGAAACCTCTAAAGGGTGCCCATAATTATGTATCTATTTTGACAGCATAATGATGGATAAAGAGGAAAAGGTCATGTTGGATTACTCGGGTGACCGGCTGATAGTTGATAAAAGCTTCCAACGTTCAATATTCTCAAAAATTGCTGAGGTTGGCAAAATCATTGAAGACTTGTATCGTTCGGCTCAAGACATAGAAGGGGTGGTGAAGGACGGAGAAATTTATGTGGTTCAGACAAGGCCACAAATGTAGTGTGAGGATGAGTATGTTGATCAACTACAGATGCCAAAAGTCCTAAATTTCTAATCTGTCTCTCAACGTCGTACATTTCCAAAACTCATTTTAAGTTATAAATAATGACCTTAATTCCAATAAAAATAATGATCTTATTATATAAATGGATCAGTTGGTGAGTTTATTTACAGTTATGATCAAACACTTAATTTTGGGTTTCATTGAATTGAATCAAAACCCTACCTTTAACCTAGAGACCGATTGTTTTTCACCTTTCATGCCAGCATTTCTTCTAGTAGACAATCACATATTTGTGGTAGATTCAATTACAACTTAGTATCACTCACGTATATGCTTATGGTATGGGGTTCAACTAGAACTAATATCAAAGGATATCAAGTCCAACCCTTATGAGGTAATCTACCCCCAAAACAAAGTCATAAATCAACACAACCTTCTTGGTAAGAGTACAATATTCATATTATATTGATGGCAACACCAGCTTTTAAAATAAAAGCATGGACATGGATTCTACTTGCCTTAAAGAATACCTGTCAATTCCTTTTTAGGTCAGCTTGGGATCTAACCTCAAAAGAAGTCCTTTTCTTGTGATTTAAATGGCACTGAATTTCTTGCCCACTTTCTTATAAGTACTGTAAAGAAGGCCATGTGTTATTTTGCTCAAAGCATGTAAAATGAACCATATTTATGGAATGTGGCATCATGAGATGACCGAATTTATCATAGCTACATACATGTTACATGGATGTGAGAATTTATGCATGAAGACCATGGATTACTTTGATTAAAGTATGTTTAATGCATGAGAAATGCACAATGTGGCATCATGAGAATCATTCCAAACCTATATTCATGGGATAGGTTGTATCGATCATGGATGTATGAAACCTACGTACTATATTATATGCAATTTGACTTGGAAAAATCAAAGAAATGGAAGAAAATATGGATAAGTGAAAAATTGGAATTAGTTTAGAAAAGAGAAAACTAATTAATTACCAATTATTGTAGTTATGTTGCCATGCAAAGAGATTAGATGGAAAGGAAGCTTATTACATGATTTTAATGAAATTGAATGAATACGTGAGAAATTTAAAAGGAACTAAATGGAGAAGAAGGACGATCTTAAGCAGAGACCCCTCCAAGACTTGGAAAAAAAAACCCTTTTTTTACTTCCAAATTAGAGCTGATGTGGAAAGAAGGTTGAAGCCATTCTCTTTCACAAACAAATAACAATTAGGAGGAAGTCTCAAATTTGAGTTTTGGGAGCCTAAAATTTCTAATCGGCTCTCCCTACTTCTTTCTACTATAGTTATATAGTTAGTTTATAGTACTCCCTATCCTTATTGTCTAGTTATACTACTACTTATGTGGTCCATAAGGACATGAACTTTATAAAATGTAATCAAACGTGAATTGTTCATGTCAAGCATCTAACTTATATAAAATGAATCAATTTTGATATTTCTAATCTATGAAAAGTCGTCTTGAAATTATATTTAATCTATCCAATTAGATACTATAGGTGTGTAATCATGTTCGATGACGTAAACCAATAAGATGCCTCCATGTGATCACTAAGATAAAAAAAGACTGAGTCGAGAAAGACACGTGTCAAATCCTTGAAGACAATAATCCCACTCGTCGAGTGAATGGTCTAGTCGAGACTGTCCACATGTCAACTCAATTGATATTTGAAAGGATTCAATCCGAATGACACATGACAGAATCCAAAATACTTAATAGATCGAATCGAGTAATTAATTCATTAAGGGAAAATTATATCAATTATAAGTTGTTACTATTAGAAAGGATTTTGTTAACATGTGACTTAAGGGCACACGTTAAAGTGCAATAAATACACTTTGGAAATTGGAATCTTTGGCTATTTTGGTGAAAATTAATTTTTTTTCAACATCTTTTTCGCTACAAAATTCAATTTCCAAAAGTGTATTTATTGCACTTTAACGTGTGCCCTAATCAAAGAGTTTATGAATTTTAAAATTTTGATTAAGAAATACAAATACTTATGTTTTAGGTTGAAATTGACTGATTTTTAAGTAAGAGAACTCATTTGGTGGACTGTCTCATAATATTTGTGAACCCACCACGTATGGCCGTATGGGAGTACACGTCCCATGTGTGCAAGTAAGTATACCTGGTAGGGAAGACCTTATCCTCAGGAGGACGGCAATAGAGCTCAAAACAGAGTTGGTGGGTCGCCCACAGAAGCTTCAGTTATCAACATCGGGAAAATAAACAGTCCCCATTTCCATATCTCCACAGACACAATCCCTTCCTTTAGCTATCTTTGAAACCCAAAAATCTCTCTGTACAATGTGAGAGAATTTCGAGAAGGTAAGTTTGTTCTGTAAAGCTTGGATATAGTTGTTTTCTGTAATGGTTTCTCGTAATAGAAGCTTGTATTGGAAACTCTAAACCCGTTAGACACACCTCATGCAGATTCTGCTATTTATTGGGGATTTTAATGATGGAATATGCTTCTTATTTGAATTTTTCATGTAAGAATAGAGATTTTGGATATGGGTTTTTGATGTTTGGGTGTTGTACAGGGTTGGGTAATTTGTTGTTACTGTTTTTGTTGTTTATTTTGGGGTTAAAGATTGTACATCTTGGCTTTCATCACAAGGGACTAATTCGATTTCTTGATGAATTTAGGGGGAATTTTAGTGATCCAAAAGGTGGGTTTTCTTTGGGTATTGATGTTTGTGGGATTTGTTATTCAAAGATTTTATCTTTCAAGGGTTGTTTGTGTGAATTTTTAAAGAATTCGAGCCCATCATCATCGAATAATTCAGAGGGAAACAAAGATCTTGTAAATGTTATTAGTAATTATGATGATGATGATGATGATGATGATGATGATGATGACGATGATGATGAAGGAAAAGAAGGAGATTGTGAGGTAGATGAAGAGATGGATATAAAAAAATTAAGAAAAGCAATTAAGATCGAAAGAGATCGATCAAATGCCGCTTACTTGGAACTTGAGAAAGAAAGGATTGCAGCTGCATCGGCTGTCAATGAAGCAATGGCGATGATCTTGCGTCTTCAAAATGAGAAGAGTTCAATTGAGATGAATGCCCATCAATACCGAAGATTGGCAGAGCAAAAGCAGCTTTACGATCAAGAAGTGATTCGGTCTCTGCGATGGATTTTATCAAAATATGAATCAGAGAGAAGCATTTTAGAGAGAGAATTGTTGTGTAGACAAAGACAATGGCCTTGTTTGAAGGATGCGGAAGGAGATCAAGTGGAAGGATTTGATCAGACTTCAAATCAATTTTGTTCCCCTATCGAAGATGATTTCAACGACGGGCTGATTAGTTCTCTTGACATGGATTCACCACTTGTGTAAGTATTTCATGTTTTGAGAATTTTAATTGGAATTTAATCTTTGTGAATCATAAATTTTACCATTTGAAACTATACTTTTGAACTAGGAATAGACCTCTCCATGTAATGTTGTAAATTTTTGTATGAAGTTCTCAAGCATATTCTCTTAGAAAAAAGATGAAACCTTTTGTCTATCTGATTTGAAGTTACTCAAGTTGAACTAATGCAGAAACAAATGGAAAAGATGTACAAAAGAACATTCTCAACTATTTGGAGTAGCTAGTAATTTTGAATAACTATTTTACATCATCACATCAAAGCCTTGTGATCCCTCTAAGTAGGAATATATCTAGCCTTCATTGCACATAACCAAACTGTGGAGGGTATTTCTCGGACAAGTGACACGTGGAAATCTCGAGGAATTGTAGTCGAAGAACTAAATTATGTGATAAGCCAACCGATCATCCGACCAACAGTAAAACCGATCTCTACACTGGTGTGGAGATCAGAGCAAATTCCGTAAAATCTAGGACATTAGGTGTAATTGCTCTCACGACTGAGAAATTAGGTACAACTACTCCAGCGGAAATCAAGGCAAATCGCTAAGCAAGTACAACCACACCGACGAGAATCATGGAGAAAATCCAGGAAGATCTAAGGGCAGAAAACCCTATAAGTACAAGAGGTCAACACACCAAAAAGGTAAGAAAAATCCTCTCTGAGAACTCTCTATTAGACTGGTATTAGAAGTTCTAATTTGGGCGTCATAGTGGTTTTATTGCAGGCCCTCCCTCGAGCACAGGAGGAAGAGAATATTTATATCAGTGAGGATCACAAGGTAGAAATTTCTGCATCTACACAAACCATCTCAATTGAAATAAATATTTTACATCATCACATCAAAGCTATGGTGTGTCTCATAACATATCTTGCAACTTTTAGATTTGCATCAATTAGGTGGATTATATCGGATTGATTTATTATCTTTCTGTATTTATGGATATTTTGAATCTATATAAATCCAATAGGATATGTAATCAATATCCAAGAATTATCAATAAATTAGTTTTTTTACGATCCTAAAGATTTGGAGTTGGTTAAATGAATAATGTTCCTACTTCAATTATGTACAAAGCTATGTCTTTTGTTCATGTCCGCTCTCTCTATCTCTGACCATGTTCTTTTGGTCATTTTTTTTCACTCTTTAGAACCTTCAACTTGCATGATCTTTTAACTAGGGATGTATTCAACTTACATTGCACACAACCAAACCATCTCAATTGAAATAAATATTTATAGATAAAAAGTTTCCTTTCTACCGTTGTTCAATTCTTTTTAAACATTTCATCATCTGACATCGAGTTAGGGAAGTTACTAGTTTCCAATTCTACAAACTTCTGTACAGGACGGATTATGTAACGCAACACATTTCTTTTTTGCATTTGATAGATCCTACCCGGTACTGTGATGTCATAATATAAACTCATCTTTTCCAGTTTCTAACTCCTTAAGATCGAAATTTTGTGGTCATTGTTTCATGTTCCCTATTAGTTTGTGATAAAAGCCTTTGAGTAGCAATCTTGAATGATTTACATACGAAAGAATTGAGTATAAGATTTGATAACACTTGTTGGGAAACTAAGCGTCTTGGACATTCACCATGTAGAATATAAAATGCGAAATTTAAAAAAAAAAAAAAAAAAAAAATTGAATCAAAATAATATGAACTAACCATAGAAGAGGACAACACAATCTTTACATGAAAAGCCCTTCAAGGTGAAAGAAGAAATCATGTGACTTATTATAATTATAAAAAAAAATAGTAGGGACAATGTCTAATCAAACATTTCTTAAAACTCTTTTTTTTTTTTTTAAGTTCTAGAGAGATCAATGTGAAAAACGTTGAGGAGAGAGGAGAGAGAAGAGAGAAAGGGTAATTAAATTGGGTTTGGTGAACTCTCAGCAAACACTTCCCAAAATAAAGAGAGTGGGAAGAGAGAATTTCTCACAGCCCAGAACTCAAGGGCCCTATCTCATAATAGCAGGGAACACAGTAAAAACGTGGGCTCTGTCTGCAATAAAATAGTTTATTTGTTGCCCTCTCTGCAAACTATAAAGGTAGAAACCACACACTTCTTGTGATTGGTAACCATTTATTATTATGAAATAGTTAGTTATTGACTTATTGCCAATTGATTCGACACCAAAATTTGGATTTCAAAAATACCCCCACTTTTACATTTTAACTTAATATAATCAAAGTTATTTTGGTCAAAAATCAAGAAAAATTGCAGCACACGATGCTAGAGGTATAGAGAATAATGTTGGTTTGTTTTTAAAATTACAAAAATATCTTTTTTATTATGTAATATTCACAAATCATTTAATCAATGTTTTAATTACATATAAGCCTTTTTGATACATGTACGTTTGCACATGCCACCTTCTAGTTAAGTATTAAAATAGAAACAAGAGTAATCAAAGCACCCTAGAGGGTGACCCCAAGGAACTCATTGCTTTGTGGGGTTCAAACACTTGACCTACCCTTCTTGATGAGCTTATCAAGGCTCGGCTTACCACTAGGCCAACTCCTTGGGGTATGTTTCCTTTTTGGTTGCAATGTGTTAATCTAAATAGATAATCCTTGATTTATAAGAAACTTTGTGGTGCTAATTATCTCCACAAAGATAATCTATGTTAAAGAGAAATGAGTTTTTTTCTTCCTTTCTAAAGCAATTTTAATAAAATTTGGCGACCCTAGGTCGAATTCAAGTTTTATTGGTTGGATTTTAGTTTTTAAAGTTGGACACTCCATTTTCACTTGATATATTCATATGGAATTTTCTCTCTTTCTATTTATAAGAAACCTTTCTTTGATCAACAATTGTAACTTCGTTCACAACTTTCATAACTAAGTGAACCCTTCTTGAAGATGGAATCTTTTAAGATATCCTTGAAAACTAGCTCAAGCACTATATGTTAGGAGTAAGCATTTGTTGTTAACAAATTTTCATGTTAACCTGATGAACCAACGGCATGACGCCATATAAATTGCAAAAAAAGCAAGTGTGATTGATCGGTGGAGAGAATTTCTGAACAAGTAACGAGCCTAGCCCCTGAAACTCTTTCTCTTGGCACAATTGCCTCGTTTGAGGCAATAATTGTGCCATTTTGGATAGCTGGCACTAGAGACACCGACACCTAGCCTTTTCTGGCACTGCTATCTTTTTCTATAAAGAGGGAGTGGTTCGTTTAATGCCTCCACTCTGCTTTTCAAGCTTCTCACTCTCCATTAGATAATAGAACTTGTTACTTTCTTTTTATAGCTTTGAAATTATATAACCTAAAAAACTCTCTCAACTCCAGTGGCAGTCGAGTAGGGGTTTATGAGATTTTTGGAATCAAAACTGACTTTACAAATACTCGATAATCATCGACTACATGACTAAGGCATAGTTAGTAAATTCGCAATTGATTCGTGAGTTAGACGTATACTACTCTTTCCGATCAAAATTGCCGTTGGATTCAAAGATTCAGAGTAATTCGTGAATCTTTGAATCCCAATGACTAAATCACGATTTGTACGTATATTCCGTAAGCTTTTTATTAAAATACATTATATTTTTCTGTTCTCACTTCAAAACTTAAAACTCAAGAGAAGGAAAAAAAAAAACACCCTAAGTTAAAAATTATCCCCACCGTGAAGTTTACTCATTGACTGTCCGTTATTCAATGAAATTTTCGTCTATTTCGCATTAATAATTTTTTAGAAATGACAATAATTTTTTTTTTTTAATTTAATTAGGCCATGCTACAAGATGATTTTGGCACTAATTAGTATATCATGTTTTATACTTTTTACATTTATTATTAGATGGATTAAAACTAAATCTTTAATTGCGAATATATATTTTATTAGATGGATGTAATTGTAAATTGTTTATTTGTGTACTTAAGATATTTTTAATTTAAATATTGATAATTTGATTAGTAGATTAGAATTATTAGGTCATATCATATGTTATATGTATATATATATATCCAAATTTTTGAAAGTTTTTAAAAAAATTAGATCTGAATTATTCTCGAACTATTTTCGTATCGTATTTTTACCGTCTTGCATTTTTCACCGAATTTTCAAACGAATCGGTACATCACAATTTCGAATGGTAGTGTACCCATATTTGATACTCGTCGAGTACTTGAATAAGACTTGATTCTTACCAGATTGTAAGATAGCCACCCATAACTAGATCCGAAAATGATCTGGTCCATAATAATAGACCGAAAACGACTAATCAATTCCAGGTACATTGAGTAATTGGGTACCCATTGACAAGGATACTTTGAGTGTGTAGAAAACATTAGATTCTAGATTATAGATTTTAGAATCACTTTTTTAAAAAAATGGTGTAAACAAATAAGATTCTAGATTTTGAAATTCAATTTTTATAATCATAATTTGACCATCCAAAACCAAAACCTAGCAATCCAAAGCAAATGGAAAGGATTTTTTTCTTATATAGTAACACGTGAATCTCCCTTAGTAAAACTTCTAAATTTAAATGGTTGATCCCTCCTTTGACAACGTCACCGTTCTTCAACTTTTATTCTTTCTAAATTCTACGACAGCTGGAATAAGAAACCATGACCGTTTCATGACAAAGCTCTCTCTCTCTCTCGATCGATTTCTTTAAATTTCATGCGAACGGTTTTCTCATTGTAATTCGTCTGTTTATTTCCTTAAAAATAACTTTTTGTGATCCGCTTCTTCGACTTAGGGTTTCTCCTGTTTGAAGTTTTGTTGATTATCCTCTAATGGCGAACTCTCACAGATCCAGTGCTCCATATGGCGCTGCTCCATACAGATCCAGGTATTCTAATTCTCCTATTTTTAGAGAAAAAAAAAATCGATTTATTATATTTCTAATTTTTTCCCCTAAATATCAATTTTTTTTTCAATTTTATATCTTTTCAGAGAAGGTCTTAGCACGAGAGCAGTATCTAATTCCGATGAAATCCAGTTGCGGATCGATCCTATGCACGCAGATTTGGACGAAGAGATCACGGGTCTTCATAGAAAGATTAGCCTACTAAAAAACGTAAGCTTTTAATTGGGGTGATATTTTGTGTAATTTTTAATTGGATAACATGAGAAGCGTTTATTTAAAATTTAATTTGGAATTTTGTTCTTTTTTTGTGTGTGTGTGTGGTGGGTAGGGGGGAGGGGTACAGCTCTGATCAATTTTTAGTTATTATGTGTTAAGTTGAATGTGAAATCTTTGAATGAGTTTAGGGTATAATTCTGAAAAATTATTGCCATGAATGAATATCTGATGCCTGAGGGCCCGTTTGGGGACATCAAATTTTCAGGGTCAAGCGTCTATTTCAAGTTTAATTCCTGATTGGCTTGATTTCAACATTTAATTAGTTATATGCTTCTATTGTTGCAGGAGTTGAACCAGTTTTAGGACCAAAAGTTGTAAGAGATCCACACAGTGTTGCTAAACAAGTTTTAAATCAGAACCGAATTGCCCCGATTATTAGTTTCCACAGCAAGCCTACTAACATTATAATTATGAAATTATGAAAATTTGAAAAGGAAATAAATAAATAACCCAAGTGTACTATCACATCACAAGGATATATTTGTTGTTAAGGCAAACACTCGAACCTTACGGGCAGAAATCAAGGTAGAAACTTCCATAGAGAACAAAAAAGTGAGATGAATTATGACTTTTGATGATTTTTTTAGTGAATTCCCTCCATAAGAAAATACTTGCATAACTTAAACTATATTAATGACAATAGAGTTGCATTTTTATTTGAATCATTTAAGAAAGTATTTTTAAACATGCATTTACCAAAATAACTTAACAACATATTTCACTCTGAAGTAACAACCTTTTTTTATAAAACCAGTCCTAGATTTGAAATCTGTAATATTAGGAATATATCACTGTAAATCTTCTAATACATCAACATACTTGTGAATAAAGTTGGAAACGGTTCTTGAATTGTTTGAAATTGGAATTTGTGGAGCACCCTCAAGTGTGATATATGTCACTGAAAACGAAACTTAATTTGCAACTGGGTATCTCCTAAATCTCACATAAAATATTCTTTTAGGTCCCTCACTCTCCCTCACGAAAAAAAGGACCCTCTTTTGAAATGGGAGCTTGGGTCAGATCTGGCCAACTACAAGTCTGTTACAAAGTATTGCTGCAAACTTCTTTTAGTTTGAGATGTGAAATTTTTTTAAAAATTTTGTGGATTTTGGTTAGTCTTGCTCGAGATGCCCTTTTGTAATGAAGTGGGGTTGGGTGTGTAGTATCGAGATGTAATCTATTTTGCTTTTGCTTTTCTGTTTCTTGCTTTACTATTTCATTGTAGTTTTTTGAATAAAGATCTTTCACTTATCAAAAAAAAAATATTCATCGGGAAATAAATCATAATTTTTTTTGCAGAAAACTCTGAAATAGTCATATAGAGTCATTCGTAGGTTATTAATCTTCTTGCTAGACTGATTCCTTTTTCAATGAGTTCTTATTCGAATATGGCATTGCAGGTAGCTCAAGAGATAGAGTCAGAAGCAAAGTACCAGAATGACTTTATTACTCAGTTGGTAACCTTCTAACTCTGTTTGTTTCCTGGTTGATACATAACAAGTATATCTCCTATTGTTCTCCATTGCATTATTGAGTTTTATATATATTTATTTGGTTTCTACATCTGCTCAGGGCGGGAAAATCTTATTTTTATTGGTAACAAAAGTGGTTCTTGAAACAAGCTTGATGAATATGGATAAATAACCTAGTCCAAGAAAATAGTATTTGTTTGGCTACTTTGAATTAGGGACTTCTAATAAGTATACTTGGGTAACTAAGCTATTCGATAATATTTACAAGACTAAAAAGATGTCTGTTGAATGGAGAAAAAGAATAGTAGCGCCTATGTATAAGAATAAAGGACATATACAGAGTTGTATTAACTATCGAGGTATTAAGTTTATGAGTCACACTATTAAATAATGGCAAAAAACTAATATATCTGATAACCTATTTTATGCTAGGTAGATCAACCACCGAGGCAAATTTTCTACTTGCAAATGATAGAGATGTACAAAGTTAATTTGGTGGGCATTAGTAAAGAAATGCATCCTGAATGGATATATATGATAATTGAGGACGTGTATGGAAGAGTTGTAACTAGTGAAAGAACAAATGGAGAGAAGACAAAATGAGTTTCCAATTACAATTGGTTTACATCAGGGATTGATAGTTATAGATTCACTAACTTCCTGTATTCAAGGGAACGTACTTTGGTGTATATTATTTATTATATTAGTCGATGAAACTAGAAAGGACTTCAACATAAAATTGGAGTTATGAAGAAAGGTGTTGGAGTCCATGGCTGTAGAATAAGTAGAATCATGACCAAGTATGGGAGTGTGAATTTATTAATAACATTCATGAAGAGGAATGTCCAGTAAAAACTGATGGTTTCGCTATGTCAGCCAAAACCTATGAGCTGCATGTGAAACTAGATAAGAGACTGATAGAACAAAGACTAAGATGAGAGGAGTGATAAACAAAACAGTTTGGCTCATGCCAAAAAGGTCCAGTCATTAAAGCTATCTTCTTATCTAGACAATCAATGGAGTCTCATCCCGTTTGCAATTTGTTGCGGATTGAGGAAGGAAAAGAATAATCACATATTTGAGGGTAAGGCGCAATCATTATAGAAGTTAAATCATTTCTATTTTGGGTCATTTGTTTTTTGGGGGTAAAGATCTCCAAAGAATTTAAAGCGGTACTTTTTGAAGACTTCCTTATTAGATGTGAGAGAATTTGTAATTTATCTGTTAGTGTGCGCCCCTTTGCTGAGGTCCTTGTATCGGGATGGTCTCTTCAACCTCCCTATCTTCTCTTTTTTCTAATAAAATTTTATTTATTAAAAAACAATAACAATTATCATCTACCGATATCAAATCTGAAATACCTACTTATAAAATAAAAAAAATCTGAAATACCTAAATTGTAAGCATGGCTCTTGCATGCAGAGATATTGGACATGAAATATCCATATCTGGAACCTGTGTCCACCACTTTAGTAGTAAATTGCCTTGGTTTGGGAAAGATAGATCACCTTCTGACAGTTTTCTGGTTCTGGTTCTTTAAACAGCAAATGACGTTGATTAAAGCTCAAGCAGGGGTGAAGAACAACATGAGAAGGTTGAACAGAAGCATCATCCAGCAGGGCTCAAACCATGTCTTCCATGTGATCTTGTTTGCACTATTTTGTTTCTTTGTGGTCTACCTCTGGTCCAAACTTTCCCGAAGATGAGGACTTACTATTACACTTCAATTGCCCTTTTAGCCAAATAAGTAGTTGATTTGATAACTCAAAAGGTTTGGTCCATGCACAGTCAGTTATACAGATTTTGGGTTTTTGTTTTTGGTTTTGTTTTTGGTTTTGTTTTTTTTGTTTTTTTTTTTTTGACGACTAGTTATATAGATTCTGTGGAAAAGCCTTCTCCCTAAGTATTGCAATTAAGATTCTCTTTTCTTGTTTGTTCCATATTGCAATCAAATTGCTGGTTTTTATCATCAGATATTATAATATCCGATATATAATTTGAGTTCAGCTCAACAATATGTCCTACCATGAAGAGATACCCTAGAGTAGAGTTTCTTCTCCTGTATCAGTTAAATAGAGACCTATTGATATGTTAGGAGTTCCACACAAGCTATATATGAAACCTAGTACATGTAAATAGAGCTGGAAAACTTTTTTTGGAGTTACATCGCTGACATATGTTAAAGGTCTAGGTTACAAATTAGACCTAAAGTATGAAATGGTACATGTCATGCTATAGGCTATAGACTACAAACTACCCATACATGCAGACTTTTGAGTTCTGTGGTAGCAGGGTGGCAGGTCCATCAAATGCCATAAAATTCAAATGTTACTGTTATTAATTTGATTTAATATAATTAAGTTAAAAAAAAGTGATTTTGAGATTTTTTTTTTCTTCTAAAATGTCATAAAGCACCCAAAAACTCCTGATTGCCTCTGTTTTAAACCATGAGCAAATAAATCAGGTGAAGTGTAGTGTTTTTGGAGCCCCCATGATTCCAGAAGTTCTGTCAAGATGTAACTTCTGGTTCCACATAATATCATATAAGATTTGAAGGGAATCAAAAACATATTCCTTCAGCTGGATCTCATTATTCAATTGATACTTTTTTGGTAGGGAAGATGATTTGTTTCTTGAGAAGATGCTGCTAGAGTCTAGAGAGAGATTTTTCTAATGCTCTCCTTGTAAGAGTTTTGTCTCCTGACATTCAAGCTGCATCAATTTTAATTGAGTATTGAATGAGGATGCCAACTCAAAAACAATTTCTTTCTTATGCGGGACTCCAGTCAAACACCTCTATTTGGTTCCTGTCAAGGCCTCTCCATGGGCCTCGATGTGTCAGGAACATAATGCCATCAGTTGCATGTATATTAAGGGATACAAAGTGGTTCATATCACATCTCATGCTATCATGATTGAACCCAGATGATATTCCAACATCAACATTCGTGGCCTAAATGATTTATCGTGACTTTTTTGAATGTGTAATATTTGATCAGAAGTCAACTGTGGTTGTTTTTGCTATAAAATTATCGGTTTAACCCAAGAACCAGTGTATGAAAAACGCAGCCCACCAAATCACATTCTACTGAATCAAAAACTAAAATTGAGATTAATATTCTAGACAGAAGCAAGAGAGCACTTAATAGATAGCTGTAAAGGAGCTCAAGAGATTTGAAACTTGAAATGGGTCTCACAGATAAGTTCTTCAGAGGTTTTCAATGGAGTTTGTAGACATTCCCACTGACAGGAATCCTTGCTGGGATCGAATAACTGAAGAGCTCATAGGTGACCGGAGCAGTGCCCTGCTTTGTAAATGGTTCCAAGATTTTCTTGCTGAGATCATGAGGAGAAGTTAGCACCTAAACATAAATTGTTGGTGCATAAAAACCACTTTTGAGAGCAATTGATAGCTGCATGTCTAAATCCATTTCGCGTGGATGTTGGGTATGAAGGGATTCAATGAGTCATCAGGATGCCAATATCATATTTTACATTTTGAACGTTAACCATCTTCCCTGAACCTTGACACATACCCGAATGAAGAACCCATAAGAAAACCCAAGTGCTGATTTCAATGTTGTCGGTAACAAGGCCAAATAATAAACTGCTCACCAACCTCATCCAGCTTCAAATATATTAGACCACCCCCCCCCCCCCCCCAGTTGAATTCGAAGAACAGGGCAGATCTTTGTATCCAAGTCAATCCTCCAGTAAAACATCCCAACTACCCACACATGCCCTGCCATGCACTCCCACAAATGTCAAGGAGGGGGAAAGACCTGAGGTCAAAACTGTTATTTCTTGATGTTTCTTAAGATACCACCAACACTTGTCAGACATCAACAGTATTCATCTTATTAAAACATTTAATAAGTGCAGAAGCCTCCTCGTCTATGTTGATTTCATCCTTCTCCATCATCTTGATAATGTCAGGAGCCGATCTCTTAGCACTAATATGCAATCTAAGCAATGACTTGTACAACGGCAAACTTGCTAGGTCAAAACGACTGAGAACCTTAACATATTTCCTTGCATCCTCCACACGCCCATGCTCTTCAAAGTACTCCGCAATGGCCATTACTATCTTAGGTGATGGACGCCAATCACAATTTTTCAACATAGAAAATCCTTTCTTCATGGCATTGATAGCTTCATCCATCTTATTGCTTTTCACCCATCCCTCCATAAGAATCTCCCATGTCTTATAATTTGGACACCCTCCTTTCTCCATGGTATGGAGATGTAACAACTCAGCTTTGTCCATCCATCCATTCCTCACATACGCACCTAGAAGGACATTAGAAACTCTGATGTCAAACTTTCCACATTCAGACTCCCACGACCTAAAGACCTTCTCTGCCTCCCCAATATCACCAATCTTTACCAAACACGACAATATGCACATGTAATTGGCACAAGTAATTCTTCCTGAAACTGCTTTACTGGCTTCCCAAAGCCGAAGAACTCCATCCTTGTAATTCAAATTGGCATAGAGAGTAATGAGAAAAAAATAGCCAAGGCGCTTATGGGTTGATAACTTTTGTTCTGCAGTTTTAAGGGCTTCAATGGCCTTGTCGACAAGTCCATTTCTTGTGTAGATGTTGGCTAACGTAGAGTGGGCGCTCCAACCCACTTCCACGTTCTTGTCATTCACCATTTCCTCGAAGACCGACTCTGCAGATGCAACCCCTGAGACCTCTCCGCATGCACTCATCCAAAGGTTGTAAGAGAGAACATTTCGGGGAATCCTGTTTTGCTTCATCTGTCGGATCACAAAGGCTACTTTCTCAAACTGGCCCATAGCCACATAGAGCTTCATCATCTCATTGAACGGATGAGGATTCACATTCAACCCCAAGCCCTGCAGCTTCAACATGAGAGCCTCGGCTTTTTCTCTGTCTCTTTCTTGTACATAAGAATGAAGAAGAGGGAGACATGCAGCTTTCTGAGAAGTAGTGTCAGGTAGATTCTCAAAGTACTCTTCAGCATCTGCTAAACTATGGACTTTGATGATCAGCTCCAATCTGATGGCATGATCCACTGCTGACATCCGGAAACTGTTTTGAGCTTCCATCCATGTAAGTATCTGCATTAGAGATACCATGTTTAGGTCCTGTATAACTCATAGTGCCCAATTGTTTTTATTGAATAACAATATGCACCAAGTACGCAGTTTGTTCAACTGGCACAAAACCTTCAATACAGAAGTCACAAACTGCAAAATATTTAACCAGTGTGACCAGAAAATGACAAAGAGACCCCTGAATATCTGCAAAATATTTAACTCATAGTGCTCAGTGATTTCCATATTCTGTTACCAGCATGGTCCCATTACAAAGACCTGAATCGAGCACGAAAGAAAAGAAAAATTAAAGGACCCAAAAGTAACCAAACAAAATGATATAAAACGCAGAAGACAACATGCTAGCTCCAAGAATCTTTACTATTATAATGAGAGAAGATGGAGTCGAAGTGGTTTGACACTAAAATTTGAGTGGCCATAAATGCCCTCATTTTTATATTTAAATTTAATATAATCATGGTCATTTTGATAAAAAAAGATCCAAGAAAACGACAACCTTACCATATAATGACATTGCTTAGTTTTCAAAATTACAAAAGTATCCGTAATCTTCAAAAACCCTTTCATCAATATTTTAAATTACAAATAATCCTGTGGGCACATTTGCATTTGCACATGCCACTTTCTAGTGAATAATGAAAAGAAGATACCATGGCTCGAACTTTAAGTCATAAATTCATGAAATGTAAGAACATGGCCACAAAAGATCAATGGTGGTGACAACATATAGCTCTTCCTTTCCCAGTACCCAAACCACATACAAAACTGCTTCTACATGCATTGAACAGATTATCAAAAGAGACTCAAATTTACTTTCATGGTAACCCATCTGTGGGGTTGCAATTTTTTTGTATCATAAGGGCACGAAGCATTTCAGCCTTTTCCAACAACCCAGCCCCAGAAAATGCATCCAAAAGCCTACCACATGTGCGAGCATCAAAATCTACGGTGGTGGATTGCTTCCATTCATCGAGAACTTCACCGGCTTCTTTTAAATGCCCAAGCATCAGATACGAAGAAAGGATGCATATATAGTTTCGGCTTGTCATTTTCTGCAAAGTCATTTTCAAAGACTTCCATATTTGAATAATTCTCTCTTCGTTTCTCATACCAGTATAAAGAATGATAAGGAAGTCATACGTGATCATTTCTCTTTGAGTGATTGTTTTCTTGGCCTCAACTAAAGGGTTGGACTCCGAATTCACAAGATTAGATGCGGTAATATATATGTCTGTTAGTTGCCTGTATGCCATCCAACCTTCATTACAGTTAGAATCATGACTCATCTCATTAAGAATTCTTCTTACGCCGTCAACATCCAGAGAGGCAGCACATGCACTTATCCATAGATTGTAAGTAAAGAGATCAGGGAAGACCTTCTGTTTTTTCATCTCTTCAATAACTAATGCAACTTTCTCTAACTGACCGACTGATAGGTACAACGTCATCATCTCATTATATGTAAGTGCACCCGAGGTGATGTTTAATTCCTTGATTCTCTCAAAGAGTTTCTCTGCCCTTTCAGTCAGCTTTGCCCCAGCATAGCAGTGGAGGAGAGCAGTATAGGTTTCACTAGTTTTTGCAGTCTGAGGGAGACCTTCAAAATAGCGTTCAGCAGAATCGATACCGTAAACTTTAGTCATCAAGTCTATGCAAACTGCATTGTCAAAGTCTGATAGCTCGAATTCTTGATTTGTAGCCATCCACCCTAATATCTGCAAACTTGTATCAGCTTCACAACAAGTTCAACATCTTCTTTGACAATAATGTACAACACAAGGTTACTTCTTTCATAAAGCCAAGCACTCTTGTTCCATCCACTTGTAAATTTATGCTCCATGAATTACAGATGGTACTTACTACAAATACAATCAGAACACATGGCATACATGCAAGTTCAAAACCAAAAATTGACAGGTCCCAACTATAAGAGCTATTAGGTATTGAAATTTGATGTCAGTGGGAGGTCTTAAGTTTGCAACCATTTGATCAAGAGCATTTTTGAGCGGTTGAATAAGAAAAATAAAAATAAAAAATCACATATCCTCATATACTAACACTAAGGTATTAACCACTAACCTGCTTGCCTACCCCAAAAAAAAAAGAAAATTGGTCGAAGGAGAATATAGAGCAGATGGTCTCTATTACATCACTCGGCGATCTATGAAACCAACAATGGGAAGCCATCAAATGGTAGTGTCTTGCATGTGAGCCATTGTTCTGATATTGTAGTTCAAGATAATTAGTAGCATTTACCATCTATAACCATAACAAACAACTTTTTTTTATCAACAACAACTAATTAATGCTGACGAGTAATTCACATATAAAGGCATGAAGTTCATAACACGAAAGAGAAGAAAAATTATCAGCCAAAAAAATAACCTCAAAAGCAATAAATCTTAGGTAGCTAAGCTTGAAATCTTGTAAACACAATCAAGGCAATGAAGTACACCAAAATGAATTGCACGAGTGGTTAATGATGCCATTTGGGTTGACAAACGCACGTGTCAGAGAGTTAGAACCTATTTGGACCACCAATTTTGCACCATGAAGTTTATTCTTTTGAAAGCTTTTTCATGCAATAAGAGGGGGGGAGGGGGAACTCTCTTTTTTCCCCTTTTGATTCATTATTGTTGATCGAAACAGGTCATTCTGGGTGGATCAAAAAAATCTAAAAGTTAGGCCATTATTCACATTGTAACAATTAACAATAAAATAAATTATCTCCAAAAATCTCCCTTTTTTGTTGCCAACTTACTTCAGTAGGCTGTAATTCAAAAAAGGAGATTGAATGATGAATTAAAATATTAGATCCCAGATTTAATAATCATTAAATATCTGAATTTCAGAATAAAAGCTTGCTTCAATCTAACCGCGAAAAAAAAAAAAGAACAAAAATTTCTGAGAGAGAGATGATAACCTCGAGTGCGTGCTTGAAGCGCTGTGATTTCCTGAGTTCTTTAGCCAGGTTTCGAAGCTCGGAAAGGGTGACTTTATTACCTTCTGAAATCCATTTCTGAAGAGCGTTCGTGGCACTTCGTTTGGGGAATCTAAGTCTGAAGATCCTGCTCTTTAGATCCACGTCCTTAGATTCTTCGAAATGATCGCTTTTCAAAGCTATCGATGAGAGCTGTCTCGAGAGACCACTTGTTTCCTCCAATAGAAGGAGAGATGGACGATTGAATCTGCATTTTCTTTCAATTATTAGTTCACTGAGTTAGAACTTAAAAAAGAGAGAAAGAGGTCTTACCGTCTGAGAGTCGCACGTGCTAGCAAGCGGATCGCCATGGCTGCAGCGCAGTTTGATTGCTTCTCTCTCTCTCTCTCTCACGCGCAGCTCTCACTGTTCGCTGTTTTGGAAACAGGACTTCTTTCTGGAGTGTCACTCTAAAACCTATTGTATGCACCGGAAGGCTTTTGTGGTAATTACAGCAATTCATAACGGATCTATCCAAATCCAATCCAGGAACAGTTGGACTGGTTCTTTATAGGATCCGATTGGTTCAAATAAATTTGTTCGCTTATGAGAAATATAGATATGTGAAGGTTCCAACTGCCATCTTTTGTAAACTGGTTAAAATATGCCAGTGTTAAAACCCCCTATTGTTTTAAGTGTGCGTTGCCTTTGAAAATATTTTGGTCCTATCTTTAGTTTTTTATTTTTATAGAGGTAAGGTACCTACTTGTATCAAAAGTTTATTAAGTCAATATCATACTCATGGACCGTGAGACATGTTTTACTATAAAACAAGAGTTGCGATAAATTGACGCGTTAAATTGACGTGGTGACCAACACGGTTGACGTGGTAATTCACAAAATCATAGATATTTTTATTCGGGATGAGCAAGGAAAAAAGATCTACGGTTCTATGTGCATGCCATGTCAATTGTGTCAGTTTTAGCGAGTCAAATAATCTTTAGTCATAAAACAAAGAGCGATATTCTTATTTAAGTTTTTCAAATGTTCTTCCAAATATTTTTTGATTATCTAAGAGAGAGATGATAATCTTGAGACTATTTTATAAAGTTGGGAGGAAAACCATTATATGATTATCTCTGATTTAGCGGCTTTTTCAAACTTGTCGACATAAATGTTGGGATTTGAACTTTTTTCTTTCAATATGATTAGAACATGAAGATGTATTTTAATCCTAAATTGTGATATCAACACTCACAGACTTTATTCAACTTAACAAGTTGGTACCTTTTGTTGGGATATGACCTTAAACCACATAAAATCACAAGAAAACTTATGAAACAAAGCATTGAAGGAGTTTAATATCATTGGGTAGAAGATAACAAATAATATGTTAATGCAACAACTATTTTAAATGATCCATAACATTAAAATTTGATTCATTTCGTGTGGATTTGGGTTTGTGCAATACCTTTAAGACGTTGCTTGCTAACATTCCTCAAAGAACTTGAATGATTTTTCTCTTGAAGTGTGCTTACATATAATATGTAGCACTTAGCGCTTACTAAACTAGTATGAACCTACATTGGTCTTGCCCATAGTCCATAATGTACATCTCCATCGTATACTTATACCCACAAATGTCAATACATCAAATTTTACATAGAAATTAGGAAATGTAATAAACTGGAATTATTTTTTTTGTCAAATAGAAGGGTGTCTTTCTTTTAACTAGTAAACATGTTTCTAGGGAGTCCAATAGAGCAGTTGATTTATTAGTCTCTCTTGAGAGGACTCTTGGTTGTATTGAGTTAAATAGGGGTACCCTATAGTGAAGGCTATGTACTATGACACCTAGAGTTTAATATAGCTCGTCTCGGAGTCACTCGGGAACACTCATGTAAATCTATGTAAGACTCACATATTAAATCATATTAATCCCGTGTTAGGACATATATGTTAGTTTAGTGGCATTTTTGTAATAAAAGAATATAATCGGCTTCTACTTTTGATATTTCCTTATGAGAAACCTAGGAAAAATTTAGCATACTTTTTATAGGAAGGGTGTCTTTGATCCCAATCCCCAGCCTACACCCACGTTGACTTTAAGCTTTCGCCCAAATTACGTGGCGTCCTACGTGTATTAGATCACTAGTTACTTGCAACACACCTTATTTGATTTATAACGTGTTACTCCATGTAATTGCATACTATATCAAGAAAGTTACCTCCATATTTTATCTCATGTTGCTGACATTCTCTTGTATTTCTAATTATATTTTGTGTGTGTGAGAAATTTAACAGGCTTGCTTGTGGGCAATCACCCCAAGCACCGCACAAGCTTGCGTTGAAAAAACACGATTGTGACACCTATCCAAAGATTTTTGTATTATCCTTAATCATGATAAGAGCAATAAATGGTACCTAAGGTTGTAAATGATTTGATTTTGTCTTAACTCTGATAACTTTTAAAAAAAAATTTGGTAAACAAAGTTATACTTGGTGGTGAAACATAAAGATCCTTTCAATGTTATTTTTCATATATATTATTGTTGTTGTCTCAATTTTTGACAGGCAACACAAAAGAATTGTGAGTCAACCTTATGGGTAGTCCCAACTAACATATTAGAAAGTTTAATGATACATTAAAAATCAACTCTTCATTCAGATACAGGAGTGGACAACATGAAACTTTGACTATTATCTAGATAGACTTCTATTCATGTGTAGAGATTGACTAATTTTTACATTAAGGGTATGTTTGATTGCACATGGAAAATATGGTGAAAAATCAATTTCTATGGAAAATGACATTTTTCAAGTGTTTGATTGCACATGGAAATGAAAATTTATTTTCCACCCCAATCAAAAAGTCCACCAAAATATCGATTTTACTTTCCCACCCATATAGGTGGGAAAGTGAAATCCACCCATATTTTTCATCCCCAATTTTTCTCCACTTATATCTTCTTCTTTCCTATCACCACCACCACCATTACACTAACCTCATTATCATCGTCATCACCGTCTCCGTCTCTATCATCACCATCTCCGACCACCTTATCTCTTTTCTTATCTTTTTTCTTCATCCCTCACCTCCTCCACCTCCACCACCACCACCACCATGTTTTCCTCATCATCTTCTTCTTCACTTACCTCTGCCACCACCACCATCACCATCATGTCCTCCCTTCTTCTTCCTCACTTACCTCCACCGCCACCACCATCTCTGTCGTTGTCATCGCCGCCTCATCCTCCCCCCTCCCTCTTCCTCTTCCTCTTCTCTTGTTCTTTATTCTCATATCTTTTCTATGATGTTATCAAAGTAAAATCAAACAATGAAATTTGATTTTCCAACCCTATATATTTTCCACCACTATTTTTTCATGGATTTCAAATTCCATGAAAAGTCACTTTCCATGCAATCAAACATTCCAAGGTGTTTGATTGTGCATAGAAAATAGATTTCCACTTTCATCAAAAAATCCAATAAATATTGGATTTCATTTTCTCACCTATATCCATGACGAAAGGAAATCTACACCCAAATTCCATTGCTGAAGTTTTAACCTTAATCTTTAATCCTATTTTTCTTTTCCCCAACCACCACCACCATCGCCATCGTCATTGGCAACCAACACTATCATCTTCTTTATTGTTTGCTCGACTTCCCCTCTCCCTCTCTCTCATTTTTACTATCGCCATCGTCGCCACCACCACCACCTCATCCCCTCTTTCTTTATTTCTCATATCTCTCTCTCTCTCTCTTCTTCTTCTTCTTATCAGTCTTCATTTCGCCCCACTGTTATTCCATTCCCTATCTCCCTCTCTCGTTTCGCCTACGCCACCCCTTACTTTGGGCTCTCTCTCTTCTTCATCCCCATCGTACGGACTTCGAGTTTTCCACTTCACCCATTGTTCACTATCATTTTCCCATGGAATATTTAAAAATATATTTTTTCCATCTCAATAGTAGTTTGATTTGATGTTTTGCCTCAATCGTGGCTTTGAATTCTTAATTTTTACTTGTTCATGGAAAAACCATACTCAAACAACAATTGAGGCTCCCCACCATACGAATAGATGAGGTGGGATAATACACCGTAGTGATTCCCAAACGCAATGGATCCATATAAAATGTTAGTTGATTGCTCCAAAATCTATGTTTTTCTCTAGACATTTTTTTGGCAACAAACTTAGCTTATAAATGCCAAGAAAACAAGGTTTTATGACCTTGATCTTAAGCCTTGGACTCAAAAAATTTCAGCTCATTTAATCTGGACTGATATGGAACCTAACAATGCTCAATCTAACCTAACCCACTACCTTATTGAATGTATACATTACATATAGCTAAATATTAGATTTTTATAAAAAAAAATTAAATAAAAAAGATATCATAAAATTATATCTAACCCTTTCTTGATTAAGAGTGAAATCTAACCCCTATTTTGATTAAGGAAAACATTGTCAAATGGCTCTAAGCAACTTTGAAAGGTGCACAAACTTATAATGTTCATAAATCCCAATAATCAACACAAACTCAAGCCTAACCAGTTAGAGTAGTTAACATGGCTAGTCTAACACCAGGTTAGAGTCATGGCTGGCAATGATTCGAAATATACTTGATGTTCAAATCGGTCCTATTCGAAAAAGTATGAAAAACATATTTTCTGATCAGATTCGGATCTACCAACTTCATTCAGAAAAAATTCGATCCGAACAAATTTTAATAAATTTTTATTTTTATTTTTAATATATATATGGATAAAATATTTTTGTCTTTATGATTTTTATCTATATTTGTAGTTGGAAAGTAAATTTTTTAAAATTTTAATTTTTTTGAAAATTGATCATTTGAAAATAAGGCATGTGATAGAAACGGATCAATTTCGGATTAAGATGAAATGAAACAGATCGGATTTGATTCACATATTCATTAATTCGTTTAGATTGGTGTTGAAGTAATACTGATCTGATATCAAACCGATCTGTTGCCAGCCCTAGTTTGAACTCATTATAGTTTGGCCCGAATCTGCCCATTGACAGTCAATGACATTTAAACATCGAGTTACATAGGCTGGCATATTTGAACATAGGGCCATACATGCCACGTGTAGAAAAAGGCCACCTGTGCAGATACGAGAATTAGAGCTAACAGTGCAACAAACCTAACATATATTACCCTAAACCCCCAAGGTTTTAGTTTTACTGCGTGACTCGCTCCGTCTCTCCCCGCCATTTCTCTCTCGTTAAAACTGTTCGATTATTCTTCTTTTCTTGGGCATCACGGAATATAGTCCTGCATTTGGAATTTTGGATGGAAAGCTTTTTCGAGCTTTAAAACATCTCGAAGTTCAAATTCATTCGATGGACACAAAGGAATGAATCCTGAAGAAGATCTGTGGTTCGTAGAGCTTGTTAAGGTTGTAAATGGGAAAATTTGGTTGGTTAGGGTTTGCTCACAAGTCTCTGTCTCTATCTCGACAGGTAACAATCCAGAACTCATTAACCAAAGTCACTTTCTTTATGCTGTAAATTTCATTTTACATTCTCTATTTCTTGCAGTTTCATCGGCATTTCCCGTCTTCTTCGATCGCTCTCTCTGAGTTCCCTTACAATCACCATGATAAGAATGGTGGATTTTTGCTGTTGCAGCGAACATTATTTTACGCAAAGAGTAAGCTTTTTTTTTTTCTTTTGGAAATTGAATTGGAAGGAATGGTGTGAGAGAGGTAGAGCTGATATATCAACCAATTATAACAATGGGACAATGCTGCCCTATACTTTTCTCAAATATAGTTAAATAAATTCTTGATTTTTTTTATTTTTTTTGATAGATAGAATGAAAAATACAATAAAGAGAAGGTCGAGGAGACCCCCCAAAAGCAAGAAGAACAAGAACAACGAAAACATGAGAAGAAAACTAGGGAGCTATAATGTTACAAACATTCTCCGACTGGACCAAAAAGTCCTCACAAAACACTCCTTTGAACTCTTTGACTAACTTGCACAAAAAAAAAAAAAGATTCCAAGAACTGAAACAATCAACTCTTGAGTAGAGTGAGTCTTTCCTTTAAAAGTTCTTGCGTTTCTTTCTTTCCAAACCACCCAAGTAATCACAATTTTGCAAACGAGACTAAACTCCAAATCAACTGTATAGTAAGGCCTTGATTTTAAGACACCATGTTTATACTATTCCCTTCCCCTTCCTTAGATTTGTTTCTAATTTTCTTTTCCCCTCTATCAGCTTTATATGGTAGCAGTTTTGATGTTGTGGGGATTCCGACCAAATTTTCAACGACAAGAATACCATTGATATATCGGTCTTTTCATGCTACAGGTAGTTCTCCTTTTAACTTATTTTTGCTATCTTAGCTTGATTATCAGGGGAATTTCTTTTTGTCTTTTCACTTCTGATGTTCCATCCCTCAATTTCCCACTAAATTACTTGCATTTTGTTTCCAGGGATATGTTACTCAAAAGAAAAGGACTTGTATGAAATCCTAGGTGTCCATAAGGATGCCAGTCGAGATGATATAAAGAAGGCATTTCATGCGGTACGTATGTTTTCTTGTTCAATGACATCTGCAACCATATCCAAATGTTCATTAAGATTTAAGACACTTTTGTCTTGTATTTCATTTCAACCCTTACCTGCTCGAGCTAAATTTGAATAATGCAATAACTTAATGTGACATTTTTAATATTCTTCTTTAGAGGGAAGGGGATACTAACAGTAACCTTGCTGTTTATCATGGATTGTTCTTGTCAGAAAACCTATTATTTATTATGTCGCTCTGAAAGGTCTAACAAATTTTTGATGTTGTTGATATCCTACTTTTTTTCCTACTATAAGATTGCAATCTTATTTGTTGGACAACATTCAATACGTTGATTGGAATATTGGATGTTTAATGAGATGGGGGAACCTTTTTGGTTCATCAAAGTTTTGGGTTAAACCTTTGTTGGGGTTCGAGATACTTGAATGCTTCGAGGGAGTTCATTTAAAGTGCTAAAACATTTCTCCAGTTGATTCCATCATAGTGAATCATTAGGGGAGTCTAGCATTTCTTGATGGAAAAGATTATCAAAATCAACCTTCAATTCCTATTATGACAATTAGATTTGATTAATTGATATATTTTTATTTGTTCTTAAGATTTTGGCCCCATTCATCTTGTCGAAAGGAGGCAAGACATTCCTGATTGAGATCCCTATCAAGCACTCCTGCATATTTCATTTCCTCTTTTCTCAGTCCCAAACTCAGTTTTAAAGTAAGTAGACAAGCTTATGAGAGACTTGTCCATGAACATTATCCAAAACATTTCCATTTCCCAATAATTGAGGATAAACTAGTGTGGAAGTGGACTCAGGATGTATATTTTACCGTCAAATCATTGTCATATGTTTGTCTAAATGTGTCTCCCTTCTTTCCTGCCTCTTTGAGTTGGGGGGAAAAGATTCCCTCAAGGGTTGCTTTTTTTTTTTTTTTTTCTTTGGACCATGGCTATGGACAAAATATTGACAGTTGCTCACTTTAGATCTTATAGAGTTATTGTTGTGGATTTCTGCTATTGTACATAGCTAGCCAAAAACAGTTAACCATCTCTTAATACATTGTTAACCATCTCTTAATACATTGTTAGCCTGGTATCAGAAATATGGGCATAGTTCCTTCAATTTTTTTGGCATGAACTGTTTTTTCTGAAATCCATTTTTTCCTTATTCTACAGTTGGCAAACAAAGTTTGTCTTGAGAGGTAGAATTATGTGGAGATAATTACCTTTCGCGATTTGCTAGGGTATCTGGAAGGAAATGAAATAAAGTTATGGTGCAGGAGATCATCATTAGTGCTAAAACACTTTGGGTTTCTGTGATTGCCCATGGAAATTGGGCGGGAAATGGTTTACTTGGAAAATGTAATTCCAGTTGTATGGTTCACATTTTTCTTGGAAAACCATTTCCCCACCCAAAACAATTCCCCTCGCACGGGAAAATGATTTCCCACCCCATCCCCTAGGAATGTGATTTTCCCACCTCCTAATTTTATTCTTTCACGATTACCCCCATCCCCAAAATTAAAAACCAACTCTCATTTTCCCAAGGAATCCATATTCCTTTGAAAATGAATTTTCTGCGATCATTCAAACCCTTCTGATCTACTGGTCTGTAAAGAATATATGGGGTCCTTCTTTGCGGATTTTGTATTTTGGTGGGAGGTCATACTTCACTGAGGTACTAATTTTGGTAATTTGGTCATTGTAAGCCTGTTTAGGTGCTAGTTTGCTTGTGTTTGGTACAATGTTTATGGTGGGCCTCTTCATCCACCCTTCCATGAATCTTTGCGTCAATGATTTATGAATCATTTTCCATGTTCTACTGTTGAATTGGTTGTATGATTTTGTGAGGAGAAAAAACCACAAGCTTGCTGACTAGTGTGGGCATTATTTTTAGTGATGTCCATGTGGAATGATGAACTATATGCTTTCATGTCTTTTTATCTACCGTATTTTTTATTTTTTATTTATATATTAATTTTGTTAAGGTATTAATCTTTTAACACTATGCAGCTTGCCAAGAAATACCATCCAGATGCAAATAAGAATGGTCCTGCAGCAAAGAGGAAGTTCCAAGAGATAAGAGATGCTTACGAGGTTTGTGCTTGGGGTAGCTATTTATTTTGTGCTTATTTAATTCATTATTAGTTTATTCAATTAGATATCACAATTCTTGAATTTTTGCGAAGCTTTAATTTGTAATATGCTTAGTTTGATAATTTAGTTATTTCTCTTTCTTGTCGAAGGTATATTCCAGACTTTGCGAGATTCTGACAAGAGAGCTCAATATGATAGGGTAACAACATCATTTCTCGCAACTTGTTTGCAAGTTGTTTTAGGTTCAGTTGCTTTTCTTGGTTTGAATTTGCTGTTAATATGGTCTTATTTGTTAACCTTCTCTATGTACTAGTGAATCTTAATTAGTAATAAAAATTCTGTATCTCAGAATCTGACTCTTATATGCAAAGATTTCACAACTGACAGAATTCTCTTCTATTTCTTAATGTGATTATGTCCATTGAAGGAGCGCACAAGAGGTTATGCACAAAGTGAATATGCTACTAGAGAAGAAGAGGAATTTAGTGATACTTATCAAGACCATTTCTCCAATAAATTTCACAAAATTTTCTCTGAGGTATCTTCTAGCTATCTTGATTTCATTTTCATGTTGGCACTCTTGGCTATTTTCATGTAATTTTACATATGAAGACTACTTTAAACTAAGGTCTGTCGATGCTTGCTCAGATCTTTGAACATGAGACAGACGAATTTGCACCTGATATACGGGTAAAGCTCTTTTGTTTCAAGACCATGAAAGTAATCTATGGTTGTTTTCCCATGTCCGAAGGCTTAGTTTTTATTTTATTTTATTTTTTTTAATATAGGTTGAGCTAGCACTCTCTTTTTCTGAAGCTGCTAACGGCTGCCTAAAGCATCTAACTTTTGATGCGCGTGTTATTTGTGATTCCTGCGGTGAGTAAAGGCTGATACATTTTAGTTTCATATTCTTTTTGTGATATTGCACCGAAATAAAATGAGGGTTTCCTTTGATTACTATCCCATATTTCATAGTTCATAGCAATATTCATATACTTCATGGACATTGGTTTCTTCCTATTTTGACCATTTCGTTATGTAGATGGACATGGCCATCCAATTTCTGCAAAGCCGAAAGTGTGTCCAACTTGCAAAGGCATTGGAAGAGTAAGTATTTCAATATCCTCGATGGTAATGATTTGTGACTAAGTTAATCCTTCTAGAAGGATTCACTTTGAGAGAAATGAACTTTTTGCTGCTAATTATGAACACAGGAGATGTTTATTAAGTTCAATTTTGTTTACTTCTTAATGTCTTCAAATGTTCATTCAGGTTACAATTCCCCCATTCACATCAACATGCAGTACTTGTAAAGGATTTGGCCGAATTATTAAGGTGTGGTACAGATGCTCTGAAGCACTTAATTTCTTGATTGTGATCTTTAATGATCTATCTTCATACAGGAAAAGTGTATAGAATGCAGAGGAACTGGAGTGGTTAAAGGTGTAAAAGAGGTTAAAATTACAATCCCAGCAGGTTAGTTTCCTCTTCCCATTGCCACATGAACTGGGATTATGAAGTTATACATCTAAGTTGGACATCTTCATTTACGAAGACCTTCTAGATTTCTTTAATATAGATAAAATTGTATTAAACATCAAAAGATAGGAAGTCTAGCAGACTAACTAATACAAGTAGAAAAAAAGAAAAACAGGGAGAAGCAAAACCCTACAGCAAAGCAAAAAAAACCTGAGATGCTGTTAGCTTTGTTGCAGACGAGATTCCACTTTCAAAGAAAATACTCAAAGATGAAGTACTCCAAAAGATGACATCAAAAAAAGATTAACCCAACTTTTTTGTTTTTGTTTTTGTTTTTTGGCTTTTAGTTGTGAATAAGGATAGACCAATTGCTTTGTATATGTGGAGGTCTTTTAACATGTAATTTGATTATGATCCAAGTAGATGCTAAGCAAGTCGATGTCCTTTAAGGTGTTCCAGCAAGTTTTTTAGTAGTTGGCTTGAAAAATTGGAGTAGACCAAACCTCTATTTAAGTTGGCTCTAAGTACCAGGAGATGTTCACACGAGGGCTTGAGAATACAGCTGCAAATTTGTCTGGAGCTTTATTTGTCTGAGTAGACTGACTCCTCTTATTCGAAAAATCTGGGTGGTAGTATGTTGAGTTGTGTGTGACTCATCTCGAGATCTACATGTGTAACTCTGGATCTTTGAGGTCTTCCTCCCCTATATCCTCAATAATGGACTAGCTATCGTTATTTTGATTGGCTGCCTATATTGAATTCTAGTCTATTAAATAGGGTGACCTACATTGCTGTACTTTCAATTTCTTTATATTGCTTATTATCTTCCATAATTTCTTAAATATGAATTTTATCATAATAAAACAAATTAAAAAGATTTCTTTTAATCTTGATATAAGGTTAACAAACCAACTAAACTCTTAATATGATTGATTAATGTGAAAGAAATTTCTGATGGTTTAGGTGTTGAATCTGGAGATACCATCCGTGTACCTAAGGCTGGCAATAGTGGAGGACGAGGAGTTCATCCCGGAAATTTACACATAATACTTGAGGTGTAATTTCTATTCTATGTTTTACTTGTCAGTTTTTATCACAATTGGATATTATTGTATGATTACCTGTTTCATTTACAACTTCATATTAACACCTTAGTATGGCGGAATTTTAACTTTGATCTTGGCTCTTTATTGAGGCCCTTTGCAACATATTTAATTTGAAGTGGCATCTTAGCGTTTTAAAGGTCTGTCTTATTTTGTTCAATATACATAATATATCAGTCCTTGTATCAAATTCTTCATTTTCCCACAAAATTGAGTCTTTATTTTTGTCTCTAGTAAACCTAATGAGAAGTTAACCACTTGTGTTATCACCAATGTGGTTTCAACTTTCAAGACTTGCCATTACCTTTGTTGGTACCACTGACCTTGGTTCAAATCCTGTTCTCATACTTCAAATAAACTGTGATATCAAATCTAAGTGAAATCTTCTAACCAATAAGCTAAGGGTCCCTTTTCCATGCGATTTTGGTGTCTTGGACCAGAATAGCTCAATACTAGTCCATTCCAATTGCTTGAAGGCTTTTGTAAACAAAATATTGAGTGGAAATAATTTATTTGTATATCATGTTTGATTTTGGTTAACTATTCCATTCATTTTTTCATATCTATTTTACAAGAACATGATCATGTGTGCCGTTATCTGACATGACACCTTTGAGAAGCTGAAAACTTCAACGCATTCGTGCACATGTATTAGAATATAATATTTAAAAAAAGGGAAAGAAATATACGAAAAGTAAAATACAATTTTTCTATACACTATTACTTATAAAAGGAGATATCTAATATTAGACTGTTATGCTTAACAACTTAATACATCGGTGTGTGGAGGATAGATTGCACCAACACTTTCAAAAGTCATTTCTTTTCCACGACACCTTATGCTAGGATGTATATCAGGGTGTGCCATGTGTCACTACATGTTTTTTCTTTAATGGGTAAAGAAATATTTTTATAGAATACCAGAGGACGAGTTGACCTCCCAAAAAGACTTGATTTTGGTGGGGGAAAGACCTAAAGTTGCTAAAGAAACCCTAAAGACAATGCTAATGTTTTATTAATTTTTGGATGCTGGCACTTATTTATTTATTTGCTTTCTTTAACTTTATCTTCCTTTACAGGTTGGGAAGGATCCTATTTTCCAAAGAGACGGTGCAGACATTTACGTGGATACTCATATTAGTTTTACTCAAGTGGGTATTAATTCCTTACATGGTTATCTGCTACATTTTTTGAGATTTTGGATTTAAGAAATCCAAGAATCTGTTATTCAGTACCCAAATTCCGCACCCCACCCCCCCCCCCCCCCACCCACCCACACTCAATTTGCTATTTGATGAATTTACATTATCACTCACTCTTTGGTCTTTGTTTGCATTCCAAATTTAAAACTAGATAACCTTTTACAGCATGCTGCAAATATTTTATTTTTTTGCTCTAAACAGAGAAAATTATCATTTTTTGGGTAAAACTCAATCTGAGTATGTGGTGGTCATTTGTTTTTGAATTCTTTAACTTAAACCTGTACTGTTTTTTCATGCTTTGGAATATCTTAAAAGTCAAATGGTTTCAGTTGTCTCTTAGATCATGGGATGTTAGACATGCCCTTGTGTTGCTTCTTAGATTGTTGATTTTTTTTCCTGGTTTTCTGAAGGGCTTACATACTATTTCAACTATGCTGTCTTGTTTATTAAATCTATGTACTAAGTAAAGGATGTTCATACACCCTCTTTGGGTACTAAAAATATGCTCAGTAGCACAATGCAGAACTTTTGGCATGAATCACGAGCTCCTATTAAATCTTTGATGAGATCAATTTTAGTCTCCAAGATCCATGGAGGGATGGGATATGAAGTCCATGATATTGCATAGAATTAGTAATTTGTGTCATTTAAGGACTTTAGCAAGTGTATAGATATGGATATAATAACCATCTGTCCATCGTTTTCTTTATATATGAATGAATTTGATGAGCAAAGTGTATTAGTTGAGTTTGATGGATTCTGTTTATGTACTTGCAGGCCATTCTTGGTGGTAAGGTTGACGTACCAACCTTGTCTGGGAAGATGCAAGTAAAAGTATCATTTTTGTCTCTCTGTTTTCTTGTTTGCAAACTTGATAATATATGTTCATTTCCTTCCATTTTTTTTTATAAGTGTAAATTTATTAAGAAGAAAGGAAAAAAGCAAATACAACCGGCTGTCGAGATGACCAACCGAAAGAAGACTAAAAGCTAACTGCCTAACTGTTACAAAGAGACTCCCATCTAAAAATGAAGTCCTCAAAAAATATACCCTTAAACTCCGGACATAGCTTGCACCAAAGGCATAGCAGCCCCAGAACATTTAAGACCAAATCATGAAAAGAAGTAGCCACCCCTTTAAAGATTCTCTTGTTCCTTTATCATGAAAAGAAGTAGCCCCAGAACATTTATCTGAGATTGTTGTCTTGTTACTTGTAGCTGTCAGTGTCAACACAAACACTTTGTCAGACTGGATCTGACATGTTGGTGACTAAACTAAGTAGAACAATAAGATAAAAGAAAAATGTGTCTTAATAAATAATTTTTCTTTAGAATCATGTAAATGTTAAGTAAAATTAATAAATACTTAAAACTCTAGGAACATTACATAATAATAACTTATTTCTGACCTTTATCCAAGGAAAACCTTCAACCTGTCTAGATTATGAAGCCAGGTTGCCAATGCAAAAAAGTTATTTCCCCACATCTTTTGGGTCGTTCAGAGGAGAAAACCTGCTACTGAAAGGGTGACTCTTAAAGAACACTCCAGACTTGGGGAAATATAAAAAACCTTAAAAGTCTATTATATAATCAGAACCTCTCATTGCATTCAGAACTGTTTCAGAAGGCCCATCCACTCTCCGTGTTCACATATATGGACCAATTTACTTAAAAAATAAACACCACAACCAAGCTTAAAAAACTAGAATCTCGTCATTAATCCTGCCACTGTACTTGAGGCCACCTTTTGACACCCTAACTTACAGATGTCAACAGAATTGTAGAAATTGTTGTTGTAGGTCTTCAGAAATTTTCGATAGGGTACATGTCACCCAAAATGAGCAAACTAGAATTTGCCTTTGATTGAATGGTCTTCTCACTGCACTTACTATATCATTTATTCTATAAGTAACTTTTTGTACTAAAAAGGGGACAAATCCCCTTTGAATTATACAACCTAGATGGACATGAAGACCCTGATTGGCTATACAATAAAAACAGAATAGAAAAAAGAAATCTATCCAGGCCCATATATAATTGTATCTCATCTTCCACAAAATACTTCACAAAATCAGACTTAACATATTTTTGTTATAAATTTATTCAAAGAAAAAGTTGACCGACCTTAAAATAAGGAAAGCGAAAGAAAAACTTACTCGTACACAAAAACTCCCACCTAATGACAAACTCCTTGAACTCTAAAAAGAGTTTACATAAAAAAAGTAACAGCCCTGGAATATTAATTATGAGCTCCTGAGATGAGGATTCCACTCCTTGGAAAACTCTCCTGTTCCTCTCCAACAAATCCCCTGGCACACTGCAGAGGGGAGAAAACTCCATAGGATTTTCTTTCTCTCAGAGAATAAAGATTGATCCAACATTGAAAGAGAGACTTGACCGAGCTTGGGTCCACCCAACTGAAATTCTGAAGGACTACAAAGTGAGACCAAAGAAATGATCAATGATTACCCATATAGAATAACTTGCTATTCCATTGTTTCCAAATGCCCAACAAACCACGAAAGCAAGTAATGCCAATATAACCCAACCACCTGAAGAGAATGTTCTTGCGGTCAAACTGAGAAAGAGATCCATAAACTCCTATGCATCACTAATAAAAACATGAAATACCTAATGAAGCAGCAAAGGATCAACTGATTCCCCATCTTTAGCACACGGCACTAGAGTTAGCTATAGTCTTTTTCCAACTAATGAAGTGATAAGTTGTTATATCTTTTCCAATCTTACCTTCTACATGAAAAAGGCTACATTGATGGAACCTGAGAACCCCGCATGGTACGAGCTAGATTTGCTTGGGGAATTACCCTATGAACCTTGAAAAAGGATGCTGCTCTGTAGAGGATTCTTTGTGATATCATCTCTGTACTTTCCTATCCTCATTTGAAGAGAGAGAATTCCTGATTTAGTTTGAACAAGAGTGAGGAGATCAATTCCATCTCCTTTTCAGTTATGTTTCTTGCAAAACCTAAATTCCATGAGTGGGTAACCCTCCCTCCCACCCACCAAGCAATCTTCTTTCACTAAATAACCTTTCCAATCCGATAATGTGAACAAACGAAGTCGATGCAATCACTTTACAAGAATATAAATATTCAAAAAACAAGGGTCTCATATTAAGCGATCCGTAATATTCTTCTATAAACATTTAAGGAAATATTTTAGGAATTGGAAAGACTCTAATAGGAGTAAGCCCTATAGGATAATTACTAACGTATACGTGGAATGAATAGTACATTTGCTTGCCCCATATAAACAAGCTATTCCTATAGTAGGAAACATACTTCACTATTTATTAGGAACATGATAGTGGCTCATATCTCCACAATCAATGTGATGAATTGTTCCTAATTTCATCAATTGTATGACTAATACTATTTCCACTTATATAATATTATAATAAAAATGGTGATGCTGTTTCATGGATATTCTCTTTGCAGCTTCAAGCATCCAAGATTGAATTTGTCAAACTCTGTCACTTACTTCAGATGTTTTGTTTCAGTGACAAGTGATTCCATTCTTCTGATTTGATGACTTATAAAATTGAAAATCCCATGCTTGAGTTTTTTTCCTCTTCTTACCATTCTGGTGCTTTCCTTTAATCTTCCATCTTTTCTTCTGCCTATTTATGCTCCTCTCAGATACCAAAGGGGGTTCAGCCAGGACACCGTTTAGTGCTAAGAGGCAGAGGTATAATATTATATATTTTTGCTTAATTTCAAACTGTGACCTTTTTTAGCCCATTTGTATTACAATATTTTTTGTAATTGCATTTGTTTCCATTTATTTTGTGTAATTGCATCAGGGTTGCCAAAACAAGGTGGTTTTATTGAAACTTTTGGTGACCAATACGTGCGATTCCGTATCAAATTCCCTACGTAAGCCATTTTATTTTCACTGTAATGAATCATCCTTAGTTTCCCTGCACACCTTGATAAGTGAAATATCTTTACGTGATTATGTTTGTGTTTTCTTTTTCTATCTTAGCGTTCATCATTTGTGAATTGAAAACTCTTCTAAAAGTGATCGAGATTTATTTGTTTATGCTTATCCAGTTCAAGGTGCATTAGTATTACTCATGTACTGCACTGTAATGAGTATTAATGGGGTTCTTGTTTGCTATGGATTCTTAACATATTCTTAATGCAGAGGATTAGTTTTTGTTTTTCTTCCTGTAAGAATTTCTTTTTCTAAGATCAAACAAACTCAAGGGGCCTAAACAGGTTCAGAATATATATTTTTTCACCAGTAGCTGTGAATTTTGTAAATGTAAACATTCTATGAGTTGAGAACTTCACTTTCATCTAGCAGAATGAGAGAGCAAGGTATACTCTTTATTGCATAACAAAATGATGAATGGTCTGCTATGAGTCTATCACCAAGGATTCACTAAACCCAAATGGATTGCAGGTAACGTAAATTCTGGAGAAATTTACACTAATGGTAATAGGGAAGACCATGTCACTCCTTTATTAGGGGGTACACAAGAGTAGCGCAAGAGCATAATATACACTACAACTTTAATCAACACTTGTATGCATGTGACATTGGTTGAGATTGATTGGTGAGAAATAACCCAAAATGACCACTAATCAAACTAAAGTGGAGATCTGCTTGACCATTGTGTGACCTGCATTTTTCAAACAAACTCAATGGAAATTTTATAAGACAGCCACAAGACCACCTATGCGTTATGGAGCAAACTGTTGGGCTGTTGAGAAACAAAAATTTAGTACAATGAGTGTAGTAAAAGTAAGTGTTGAGATGGATGATTGGTATAACTAGGAAAGATCAAGAGACAAAATCTGAATGAGTGCATTTGAGAATCTAGGAATAGTTCCAGCATGAGATAAAATAAAGGAAGTCAATTTAGATGGTTTGGGCATGTGCTACGAAGACGAATGTTAACAACATTGAGAAAGAGTGCTTTGGAGCAAGTTGAAGGTTCTAAAAAGGCGAGAGAAAGGTAAAAAATTATAACAGATTGAGATGGTAAGGCTATTGGACATGCTCTGACATAAAAAATGTACCTCTCAATAGATGTAAATTGGGAAATATGATTCATGTTGCTAATCCCAATATTTCAGATAAGGCATGCATGCATGATGATGACCTATTATATGTTCTAGCTAAATCTTTTTCATAGTCACCTCTTAGACAAGAGTTTTCCCTAGCTGGGACCCTCGTATCTAAGTGAATTCTTAATAGATGCAATGGAATTAAATTTTGACATATTTTTGCAAAATATGTTGAAAACCGTCATTCCATGAGGCTCGACAAAAAATTCAATTGACAATTTCTTTTTGTATGTATCAGTGGAAATCAATGTTAGTTTCATGAAATATTTTGATGAATAATAAATTTCGATTTTAGTAATAAAATTTTATGTATAAAAGCACTAGATTTCAGTTGAAATGTTTCATCAAGCAATATCAACATCAATATTTTTTTTTTGAAAATATTTTTAAATATTGATATTATTTATAAAAATAGTTAAAAGAATAAATTGCTTCTATTAGGGACTTGCAAATTACACATAATATTCGTGTATCAATAGCTAATTATTTTGATGTATTCTAACCATATTACCACGTAGACTAAGCATGCATGCACAATCATTCATGTTTTAATTAGTTGGATATAGTGTTTCTGCATCAGCATTAGTGGATCACTATTGATCTTTATTTCAACCATCTGTATGTTCTTGTAATTTGATGAGTTATGAGTGTGTTTTCATGGATCTTTCATTGTTTCCTAAAATTTTGATGGGAAATTTCCTGATGTCCATCATTTCAACAAGTTTTCCATCATTTCTATAAAAGTTGTATTAATTTCCACACTGATTGGAATTTTTCTATGTAATATTTCCATTTCCAAGCTGACCAAAATAGATACTGAAATTGAAATTTTAATACCTTGGTGTGCCTAATAGGGGGGTGTCAATGGGTACCCATTTAACCAGAACCAAAATTTTCGTGTATGATCCATTTTTTCTATACGTGATAGAGTCGGTTCTAAAAGGAGCTGATTGGAACCAAAACTGATTTGGTTCTATCCAGCGAGTACTCGCGGGAATCTGAAACCGATTTGGTTTTCCGTTTCTTCGTATATTGTAGATGGTTGAAGGTCTCACTACCTTTTAAGGTTCATAGATATTATATGAAATTCTTCAAGTTTTCATATAAACTATGTATTTGAGCTTAAAGTGGACCATCTCTTCTGAAAGTTCATTACTTGTAAAGAAAATGAATTTTAGTTTTTGAAAAAAAAACCTTAACTCATATCTTTACAAGAACAAATTGTAGTTATTTTTTTGATGCCTTTAGATAGTGTGTTGCATTCTTGGAAAGGAAATCTTTGATATAGAAAATTTTCCTTTTAAAATATTATTAAAATCACTGGTAAGTACAGGAAATATGCATTAAATTTCTAGGAAATGACAATAAACAAGGATTACAATTGTGAATCATCATAATCTTAGGAATAGATGGTGTTGTATTTTGTTTATTCTAAGATTAAGATTATATGAGTTGTGAGAAGACATAGTATTAAAAGGAAATGAAACATTAATGGAATATTTTTTTTCCAAAAATATTTGGAAAAATAGTGTCTGTAGGTTGTAGACCACTTGTTCCACCCCACCCCCCGCGAGTTCATAATTTAGCATTATATAACGCAGCTACCTTTTTTTTTCTCACTTTTATGAATTTATGCACCTAAATTAAACATTACCCATTGTCTCATCTCAAGTGCATATATCCTGTGTAGAGCTTGGTCTCATTGCGCTACTGATTTCAGCTTGGATTTTTTCAACTACGTTGACCATCAGGGGCGGAGCTTGTAAGGAACTGGTGGGGGCAATTGCCCCCACAGAACTTTTGAGATACCCTTATATTTTCAACTAATTACATGCCCCATTTGTCCCCACTCCCTCACCTCTCTCCCCATTTGCCCCCACACCCTCACCTCCCTCCAATTTTTGCCCCCCCCCCCTTCCAATTTTTTGTTGATGACATTGCCTCCTGATCGGGCCTTCTCATATACTAATTGAAAATGACCTAAATATCCTTTTCTTCAACTTCTAACCAAAAACCTCTGAATTTCTCCCTAAAACCATTCATCTTCAAGTTCTTCAACTATACAACTAACCATAGTTTGCCCCTACAGCAAGAAAATCCTGGCTCCGCCCCTGTTGATCATTACAGAAACTGGAAGAATCGACTTTAGATATCAAGAATATGAATGAGGCCTATCATAATGTTTTTCAACTGAATAATTTTTTTTTTGCTAAATGGTTTTTTAATTTTGTGATTCAAGAGTTGACCTGCAGTTCAATAAGGAGGAGAAACTTGAATGATCTCATTTGTGGTTTTCTTTTTTCAGTTCGTTAAATGAACGCCAGCATGCCCTGTTGGAAGAATTTGGTAAGGAGGAGTGTAATCCTGAACATAGAGCTTCGAATGGAGAAAACTGGTTAGTCTGTTGATTATATTTCTGTTCTATTAATTATCTTATAGAACACTCTATTTTATGAAGTTTTTAAGTATTTTGGTGGATGTAGAAATCACAATTAAACTACTATTTTGTCTTTTAGAAAGATCTTTTTTCCGTGACAGCATCAAAAGATCCATACTCCATAAATTGCTTGAAATTTATCAAGCACAACATCCATGTGGTCTTTTTACAAGTAATAGGAAATAGTATTTTTTAGTGTCGACCTTTTGAATAGATAAAAGCAGCAGTCTGCTTCTTGATCAATGTTATGATCTGTTCAAATGAGTGGAAATGTTGGGTCAACAGCTGTTTTTTTTTTTAATTTTTTTAATTTTTAAATATAATTGCATCCATTCTGAGTTATAATTGTTTGCATAAGGTCATAGGTGGTTATTTTTAAAATGTTGAGAAAAGTTACAGCCTTTATGCAGAAACCTATTATATTTACATATATACAAATGATTTTTTTTTATTTTGATTAACATGATCTGGTTGGACTCTTAAATGTATCAGTAATTCATTGTTTTACTTTCCCATCTGTAATCGATATCTCGGAAATGGATAACAGGCTTTATCAGCAGCTATCTACTGGTTGAACTTACAGGTGGCAGCAAATTGTTGATCGGGTAACGGATCCAAAGTTTATGCTTCAAGTCACTTTCTTCTTATTGTTCCTCCTGGTGCTGGGAAAAAGCATTGATTGAGGTCTCAACTTTTAGGTACCATATCATGTAGGAATCTGGGTCTAGCATCCGTCATTTGGAGGGATTCCTTGATCTTCATTTCTTATCAAAATTTTGTTTTTGAGAAAATTCCTGGAAGGTATTGAGCTTTACATACAAACTGTCCATATATTTTTCTTCGTTTATATAATCTGCTACCTTCCATTGAAATAATCACTTCTGGCTGAGGTTTAATGGAATTTTACATTGTGTATCAATGATATTGTTTTTTGTATAGTACTGGTTGTTTCCAAATAACATAATGAATTTCTTAGCATTTAATTCTGTGCTCTATTTCTCCTCGCATTTGCCATACTCACTATCTTTCCCATTTATCTGCTCATTTGCCATAACTTTCTTCCACTAGATTTACATGATATCACTGGTTCCATTGGCAATAATCGAGCACATAGTAGATCTATACTTACGTATCCACAACGATTTAATAAAGTACTAGCACTAATTACATTCTAGATAGAGCCTTTTGTGGTAGGTGGTGAATGATTGTCGTCAGCTCACAAGGTATTGGATTAAGGTCTGCAATGATCCTCGTGTCTAGTTTATGCCATTGAGTCTGGAGTCCTAAAATGACTGAAAAAGATGGTGATGTGAAGTCAACATGCCCCTTACTTTAGGAAGTGCTTTGAACAAGGGTGTCATTATGTTTTTATTTCCAAAGGTCTGATTCCTTCTATTTTGGACTCGCAAGTGTTTTTGTACTTCTGGATCTGATCCCTAATTGGATTCAAGTACTCTGCTCTAAAAACTTCTGTGTCTTTCAGAAAGCTTGCACTAGTTTTGCTTTATGATGGTAAGAATCAAGAACAAAAGGATCTCAAAAGATTGATAAACTGACAGCAATTGAACTTAGAGATAACAGCAATGAAGAGCGTCACACAATCAATTTCTTCAGATCTATAACGCGTATGACCACATAAAGACACACACTCTTCCTCTGCCTTGCAATTATAGAGTGCTTGAACAGGAAATCTGCTGTTGGGGTTCAGCTTTTTCTCCTTCCTGTGTTCGCTTTCAGTTGTGAATTTCTTATGACAAGAAATATAATAACAATCATAATTCCAGAGAGTGACGATGAAGCAAATACATTAACATTCTTCATTAGGTTTGCAATTATGTAGAGCTTGCATTAGGAGTCTCTGATTCTAGGGTTAGGCTCTTTTTTCTGCTTTCCTTGAGCTCTCCATAGAAATAAGAAACAAAACCCCAAAGAGAGAGAGCGAGAGCAATCCCCTTCTCAGCTGTGAATTTCTCGTGGTAGAAGAATACAGCTAAGATCTCCGTCATAGGAAGTAGAACAGCAATAAGAATACCAGAAAACAATGAGGAAGCGCAGAAGATGACCCCTATTGCTCCCAAGAAGAAGAACTGCCATATGATTGCATTCCATACAAGCACCATGTAGTACATCACTTTGCCAAGCTCAAACTCTCTTGCTTCTCTTGGAATAGCCTGAAAACCCAAAAGGGTGGTTGTATTAGGTTGACAGTCAGGATGATGATGATAACAACAACAACAATAACGAACCCTTATCCTAAAGATTTGGGTTTGGTTAAACAAATCATATTCCTCCATTTCATTCTGTCTGAAGTCAAGTTATCTGTTATTGAGAGAGTTTGTATCTTTTTTCACTGTTTTCATCCAAGTTCTTTGACAATCAGCGTGAAAAATTCAGTAAAATCTCCACATGTATCTTGGATTTTGAAGGGAGAAATGAGATTAATTTTGTGGATCCTAATATTTGGGATAGAGCATAGATGATGCTAATAAAGATGATACCCACAGCTAAGAATCATATTGGATTTGGAATTGATCCAGTATTTACTGGATTGGGCCCTCACTGTATTAGATTGTACTAGGATCATAACATTGGGATCCAAATTTGAGGGTGTGGATTGTATCAATCGGATTTGATGTATGAAATACAAAACATGCATCATTTATCTTAGTAAAAAAATTGATTCATTTATTTTACAAGTTATTATCAGATCGAGTCCTCTTTGGATTGGACATGGTTCATCCAAAACCGATCGGTTAGATTACCAAATCGGGTCATAATTGGATCCCTGTCGAAGTGCGCTTTCTCAACTAATTTATGTGAAAATGTCTTCAAATATCTTGTATATCTATCGATTTACTTTAAAGAAGTTAAGTGGACGGATAATCAAATCTGACTTCGGCCCCACTTGTCTCGATCCATCTTAGCTAAATATCTGTCAGAAATTTACTTATAAAAATAATAATAATCAGGAATTGAGTTATTTACCATCATTGAAATTTGTGATCTTCCTATGATCTGGTAGGACACCACTGCCGGCATATACAAACAAAGTTATGCAAACAAATCACATGACAGAGCGCCATGATTTTTATATGGTAAATTCCTCGACGTTTAGGGAACGTAAAATTATGTAATTTAGCCTAATCAGGAAATTGCAAATATGTTAATAATTGGACAGTTAATGCCTTGAACCTATAAAATTAGTCCTCACCCAAATTTTGTAAGAGACCACTAAGGCTACCTTGAGATAACTTCGAATGGGAGTAGAATATTCATCCCAAAATATGAGAGAGAGAGGAATTAATTTCTTTGGTGGGACACCTAACACATGACTTCTCAAAAAAGAGTTCTGGAATAGAGAGCTTTCTCTCGACTCAAAAAAAAAATTTGGACCCCACCTCGTAATGAGGATTGAGGAGAGAAACAAACAGGACGATAGGGCTCTAGTAAGAGGACTATATTGTGCAACTAAGACCGACAACATATCCAAACACCTTTAATTCTCTTTTCATGTGTAAAACTTCAAGTGTCTAATAAGGGTGTGGCGTTAAAAAATCCCAACTCTAATAAACTTCGTGAGTTCAAGTTTGTGGGAGTTGGGAGAATTGAGAGTCGATAGCAACTCTTCTAAACATGAATTTTAGAGTCGGAGTCATCAGAGGGTACTCAATACAAAATACTGTTACAGGGTGGACCATAGTTACAAAGTCAGGAGTACGAATTTAAAATGGCAACGGAAAATTTTGGAAAAAACATTGAAAATAGAAAAAAGAGAAGAATGACGAAAATAAAAAATAAAAAAATTATATTAAAAGTTATGAAAAAAAATATATATATTTAATGAAAATTCATAAAATCAAGTTATTATCATAAAATCTCATATTTTTACATTTATGAATCACCAAATTCTATTATGTATCAAATCCCACATTAAAAAAAAAAAAAAGTGTTCAAATTTTTTTTCTTATGATAAAAACGAGGGAGTAAAACGATGTTTTTTTTGTATCAAATGGAAAAGTCGTGTTTTCCGTTACTATGGTATGGACTAGACAGCTTGGACTATTGGGTGGTATGGTCCTGGGCAGTTCTGGAGTTGTTCCGAGTTAAGCTCCAAGCATTTCACTCCACCAAATTTACTAGTTTTTTAAGGGTTCTGGAAGCTCTACAATTTCTTGAATTCGCGATCCATATGGTGTAAATAAAGTTGATTAATGGAATTTTTAATTCCAACTCCAACTCTGCCTTCCAAACATTCCGAATCCAGAGAGTTGTACAGCCACACAACTCCCATGTTCCTTTTTTTTTTTTTGTCATTTGGCATGTCCGTTCATGTTTGTTTATTAGTTTATAATTCTAGGAGATAAGGGTATCCTATACCGGCCCGTTAAAAACTAGGGAACAAGTTTTTTACATAGCCGGCGGTGTGCGTGTCTGTGTACATGCACACGTGCCTGCATGCGTGAGAGTAAGAGAGAAAGAGAGAACCTGGAAGTCATGGTTCACTAGCATCCCTATGATGCAAACAATAGTAGCAAATAGAGACATCACAAGCTGCATCTCCATCACTAAAGAGTAACTTATACTTTGCTTAGCCTTCTTGTAAGTAAACTCAACCATCGGTAACACAAACCCATACAAAGCCGATGCTCCCAGTGTCATAAAGAAACCCACAAAGTACTGCTTAGTCGATTCCCCAGCCGGCCGGTCTCCATTCGTACGTAGCCCAAGAACAACCGCTCCAACCGTCAACAACACAACCGAATTTACCGTATAAGATGTAAACTTCTGCTTAACTAAAAGATAAGCAAACCCAGCTGTGAAAGCCAATTGAGTAGAAATTATAAGAGCAGAAGTTGACACAGGAAGACGTGACACGCCATAAGCATACATGTAATCGTCGAAGCCAGTGAGGATGCCAAGACCCGCACTAGCAAGGAACAGACGAGGCGTGATGAAGAAGAGCTTAGCTTCTTGATTCGGTTTGGCACGGCGAATGAAATAAGAGATGGAGAGAGGGAGAAGCATGATTGGCCACCCGGCGGTTTCCAAACAACTTGATAGCCAAATTCGTTCGCCACCACGAACAAAGTAGAGGCGCAAGAGTAATGGGCCACCTGAATTGCCGATGGCCAATACCACGCAGTTTAACCATAGAAGTGATTTCTTTAGAAAAGCATTATTGTCTTTCTTGAGTACTGCTTGGCTCTCCATCTCCATGGTGTTGCTTGTTGTCATGGATGGGAGTCTAGACTACAAGTATATGGTGTCCCTGGACTCTGAAATTCAAGATGACCTATGGGTATTTAGAACTCCAAAACTTGACTCAACTCGAATGAGTCAAGTTGGGAACTAGTGATTAGAAGGTGCCCATTAGTTTCGGGGCTCAGGCCGAGTTTCGATTTGATTTGAAAAATGAAAAAAAAAAATGATTTTTTCTATTAAAATATTTAATAAATTAATATTTATTAATTTGGCTTGTCCAATTTTGCACTTGGCTTGTCAAGTCGAGTTTTTGAGTATCCAAACATACCCCAGAGATGATTTGGTATAGGTCATGACCTATCAAGTGTTGGAAAAAATTAGTCTAGAATATGAAAGTAATAAAAAGAAAGCGAGGGATGTTGAACTGGGGCATAAAATCATTTTCTTTAGAACGTTAATCAGTCACTACTCAAATAAAAACTCAAGTTTGCAAAATAGTTTCAAGTGAGACATTTCCAGGGTACAACGAGGTCGATCTCTTGATCACAATTCATCATCTTTTAAAAGTGAAAGTTGAATATTAGAGAAGTAACATGCAATAATTGTGATTTGAGGAATAAAAATGATTTTGACTAGAATAAGATCAATATGATCACAAAGTCACAATTAATTTTGACTATAAAAAGCAAAGGCTTCAGGAGAAAAAAGCAGAGGCTTCACTACTAGAAAAACACTTATACCGACGGTTAGATCTGTCGTTATATGCTCATAAGGCCGTCGTAGAATATTATACCAACAGTTAGATTTTTCATCGACACTCGTTAGAATTTAATGGGTCAGTAATTGTTTTAGTGACGGTCACATAAAATTACCGTTGATATATCCCTTATTTTTTGAAAAAAAATTGGTGTGAAAAATTCTTTTTCGCTAGTTGTTTACACCTTTACCGACAAACTTATTGACATCGTTGTCGAAATCAAGAGAGTTCGTCTAGTTGAAGGAAAATAAAGAGCTCATTTGCTTAAGGAAAATATAAGAAGAGGGGGGGAAAAAAACGGGAAAATTAACTCTACATCAACGACATTTATTTTGATCTGTTGTTATAGTGCTCTATACCGATGAATGTAATTTGACCGTCGCTAAATCCCGTCGGTATATATAAATTTTCCTGTAGTGCTTCAAAAGAACAAATGCGTCATTTTCTATTCAGGATCAATTACTCTATCAAATCATAATCGATTTAATCAATTGAGTGTGATCACAAGGTCCACAAGGTAGAAGAATGAGCACTTGCATTGAAGAGAGGAAGAATTGTGATCCAACAACTAGAGAAAAGGAATTTGCATCCACAATATTAATTTTGAATAATGACACTTAACTTCTTCCATTTTATAATCTAACAACTTGATCAATGAAATCAATTTGTTGATTTAACTCGAATGCTTGTCCAAGTCGAGTTGGAAACTCACCAAGTCGAATTAAAAATTCAGTGGAGTTAAGTTATACATATATTTATAATTCTAACTATTACAGCACTAAAAATATATTTATGGATATATAATACATTTATTTGATTCCATCGAGCGTCTCAACTCCTAGCTCATGATTTATTTTATACCCATAGATAAGCGGTGGAGCATGCAAAGACTAGGTAGGTTGCATTTCACTGGATGTTTCCCTTGTTTAGGTTGAAATTAAAGTCAAAGTATACTTAAAAAATGACTATTGGTTTGTCCTAAAGTTAGTGGATTATTACGTTCTTTACTAAAGTTGGCTTAGCATTTCAATGGTTGGATCAATGAGGACTTTTGTCCGGATAACAGCTTCCAAGAATCGTGATAAAATGACTTTCCCACGTGGCACACTCAATCGACTCTCATGACGTGACATGTACTAGAATCGTGGATCTGTCTTTCTCGGGATACACAATTGCATTTTTACGAGACCATGCAACTGTGTATCTCAAGAAGTACAGATCTACAATTCTTTCACATGTCACATCAGGGAGTCCATTGAGAATGCCACATGGGGAAGTCAGATTATGCCAATTCTTAACTAAAAGATAAAAAATCCAAAAAACCATTTCAATGATCTAAAATATTTACCTACACCCAATCAAGACGATCCAAATCCACAAGAAAAGCGAACTTCCCTCTTCCGAAGTGGCTCAAAAACATCAATGGAAAGATAACAAAATTCAAAAAGCCAAGAATTTTTTAATGGATAATGCGGAGGTATTTTTTCCGAGAATCTTCTACCTTATTTTAGATAACTCTTTGCAAGTGTTCCATTGTATTCCCTAAAGTTACATTCCAATAACGATCAACTTAGCAGACAATGGAACAAAATAATAATTAAAATAATAGTTAGAATCAACTTTCTTAATCATTAATGGACAATTTCAACATATGCCATGTGAAGTTTGGGACAATAAATCTGAAATATGATGTCAAAACATGGGATACAATTGGGAGGAGTAAACAACGTCAAAAAAATAAAATTAGGGATCTCAAAAATCTACAAGAAAGAGAGGATGAGCCTCCAATGGAAGTGGGTCATTTTTAAAAATCTAAACTTTTACATGAATTGGATTAGAAACTCAACTAGAACATCCTAATCCTAAAGATTTGGGATTGATTAACGAGTCATGTTCTCCTATTTTATTTTGTCTAGAGCCAAATCTTCTACATATGAAGATTAAATGTTGAGGGGCATAATTATATCTAGTATTTTCTTTTTTTTAAAAAAATAAAAAAACAAAAAACAAAAAATAAAAAGTTAGAAAGCAAATCATGAATGTTCAATGATAACAGGAGTGCTACGGCTGATGTTGTAATTGAATAATGTTTTAAGGGAAACACCAGGGGCTCTCTCCATCAAACAGATGGTTGAGGTCCTAAGCATCCCTAGAAAAAATTGTGCTAATCCCTAAAAGCAAATTATGAGCATGGATGTTTCATTGTTTCCTAAAATTTTGATGGAAATTTCCGGACATCCATAATTTTTTATGTCATATTTTCATTTCCAAGCTGACCAAAATAGACAGGGAAATCAAAATTTTAATACCTTGGTATCAAATAGAAAGCACTTGCCTTGGTGTGTCTAATAGGGGTGTCAATGGGTACCCGTTTAATAGGAATCCAAATTTTCGTGCATGATCCATTTTTTCTATTGGTGATTAGAGTCGCTTCTAAAAACAAATTGATTCTGATTTGGTTCTATCCAGCGAGTAGTTGTGGGAATCTGAAACCGATTTGTTTTTCCGTATCTTCTTATATTGTAGATGGTTGAAGGCCTCGGTACCTTTAAAGGTTCATAGATATTATATAAAATTCTTCAAGTTTTCACATAAACTATGTATTTGAACTTAAAGTAGATTATCTATTCTGAAAATTCATTACTTGTAAAGAAAATGAATTTTAGCTTTTGGAAAAAAAAAAAAAAAAAACCCTCATATCTTTACAAGACCAAATTGTAGTTATATTCTTTTTATGACTTTAGGTAGTGAGTGGCGTTCTTGGAAAGGAAAATCTTTGATATAGAAAATTTTCGTTTTAAAATATTATGAAAATCATTGAAAAGTAGAGGAACTATGAATTAAATTTCTAGGAAATGACAATAAACAAGGATTACAATTGTGAATCATCATAATCTGGAACTGATCTGATCCCTAATTGGATTCAAGTACTCTGCTCTACAAACTTCCGAGTGTCTTTCAGAACGATTGCACTAGTTTTGTTGTATGATGGTAGGAATCAAGAACAAAAGGATCTCAAAAGATTGATAAACCGACAGAGATTAAACTTCGAGATAACAGCAATGAAGAGTGTCACACAATCAATTTCTTCAGATCTATAACATCTATAACCACATAAAGACACATTCTACCTCGGCCTTGCAATTATAGAGTGCTTGAACAGGAAATCTCTGCTGTTGGGGTTCAGCTTTTTCTCCTTCCTTTGTGTTCGCTTTCAGTTGTGAATTTCTTATGACAAGAAATATAAAAAGAATCATAATTCCAGAGAGTGACAATGAAGCAAATACATTAACATTCTTCGTTAGGTTTGCAATAACGTAGAGCTTGCATTAGGAGTCTCTGATTCTAGGGTTAGGCTCTTTTTCCTGCTTTCTTTGAGCTCTCCATAGAAATAAGAAACAAAACCCCAAAGAGAGAGAGCTAGAGAAATCCCCTTCTCAGCTGTGAATTTCTCGTGGTAGAAGAATACAGCTAAGATCTCCGTCACAGGAAGTAGAACAGCAATAAGAATACCAGAAAACAATGAGGAAGCACAGAAGATGACCCCGATTGCTCCCAAGAAGAAGAACTGCCATATGATTGCATTCCATACAAGCACCATGTAGTACATCACTCTGCCAAGCTCGAACTCTCTTGCTTCTCTTGGAATAGCCTGAAAACCCATAAGGGAGGTTGCATTAGGTTGTCAGTCAGGATAACGACAAGAACAACAGACCCTTATCTTAAAGATTTGGTTCGGCTAAACAAATCATATTCCTCCGTCATTTTGTTCAAAGTCAAGTTTTCTGTTATTGAGAAAATTCATATCTTTTTTTCACTGTTTTCATTCAAGTTCTTTGACAATCAGCCTGAAAATTTCAGTAAAATCTCCAGATGTATCTTGGATTTTGCAGGGAGAAATGAGATTAATTTTGTGGATCCTAATCTTTGGGATAAAGTATAGATGATGCTAATAAAGATGATGATACCCACACATAAGAATTATACTGGATTTGGAATTGATCCAGTATTTACTGGATTGGGCCCTCGCTGTATTAGATTGTACTAGGATCATAACATTGGGATCCAAATTTGAGGGTGTGGATTGTATTAATCGGATTTGATGTATGAAATACAAAACATGCATCATTTATCTTAATAAAAAAAATTGTCTAATTAGTAGCAAATAAACCTCGTGAGGTCTAGTTTGTGGGAGTAAGAGGGAAAGAGAGTACCTGGAAGTCATGGTTCACTAGCATCCCTATGATGCAAACAATAGTAGCAAATAGAGACAGCACAAGCTGCATCTCCATCACTAAAGAGTAACTTATAGTTTGCTTAGCCTTCTTGTAAGTAAGCTCCACCATCGGTAACACAAACCCATACAAAGCCGATGCTCCCAGTGTCATAAAGAAACCCACAAAGTACTGCTTAGTCGATTCCCCAGCCGGCTGGTCTCCACTCGTATGAAGCCCAAGAACAACCGCTCCAACCGTCAACAACACAACCGAATTTACCGTATAAGATGTAAACTTCTGTTTAACTAAAAGATAAGCAAACCCAGCTGTGAAAGCCAATTGAGTAGAAATTATAAGAGCAGAAGTTGACACAGGAAGACGTGACACGCCATAAGCATACATGTAATCGTCGAAGCCAGTGAGGATGCCAAGACCCGCGCTAGCGAGGAAGAGACGAGGCGTGATGAAGAAGAGCTTAGCTTCTTGATTCGGTTTGGCACGGCGAATGAAATAAGAGATAGAGAGAGGGAGAAGCATGATTGGCCACCCGGCGGTTTCCAAACAACTTGATAACCAAATTCGTTTACCACCGCGAACGAAGTAGAGGCGCAAGAGTAATGGGCCACCTGTGCTGATGACCAATAACACGCAGTTTAGCCAGAGAAGTGATTTCTTTAGAAAAGCATTATTGTCTTTCTTGAGTACTGCTTGGCTCTCCATCTCCATGGTGTTGCTTGTTGTCATGGATGGGTGTCTAAACTTGTGGTGTCACTCGACTCCGGAATTAAAGATGATCTATGGGTATTTAAAACTCCAAAACTTGACTCAACTCGAATGAGTCAAGTTGGGAACTAGTGATTTGAAGGTGCCCATTAGTTTTGGGGCTTAGGCTGAGTTTCAATTTGATTTGATAAATTTAAAAACTATGATTTAATCTCCATGGCTCTATGGCTATCTTATAAAATCAATTCCTCCTTTGATTTTAGGATTGAGTCTATACTAGAGTTTGTTTGAACCAATTAGTGACCCCAACTGAGTCGAATTTGATATGTGATGAATTTTAAACTCAATTACAATAAAACACCGACAAGAACAGCATCAACCACTAATCCCAAAGATTTTGGGGTCAACTAAACAAATCATGTTCATCCATTCCTTTTTGTTCATAGCCAACTCGCTTATTATTTCTTATTATTTGAGGATTATAAACTTAGATGGGCCATTAGATTTAATATTTTTCTAAAATGAAAAAAAAAAAAAAATCTATTAAAATATTTAATAAATTAGTATTTATTAATTTGACTTGTCCAATTTTACACTTGATTTGTCAAGTCGAGTTTTTGAGTATCCAAACATACTCCAGAGAGCTGATTTGGTATGGGTCATGTTGAACTTGAGACATAAAATCATTTTCTTTAGAATGTTAATCAGTCACTAGTCAAATAAAAACTCAAGTTTGCAAAATGGTTTCAAGTAAGACATTTCCATGGTACAACGAGGTCGATCTCTTACTCACAATTCATTATCTTGTAAAGATGGAGAATTGCCTTGATAAGTCAAACAAATTAAATATTAAAAAATGAAAGTTAGAAAAAGGAATTAGGGATTTCTATACTCTAGAAAAATGCAAAAAATGTGTTTGAATATATGCCAATAAATCACTTTTTATAGATCTAATGTGATCATGATTGGATGGTCTGAATCTCTCTAGATCTGATCAAATGGACAATGGGTGAAGCGACACACCCTTTTCTAGGTGTCTAGAGAGTTGAATATTAGAGAAGTAACACGTAATAATTGTGAGTTTAGGAATACAAAAGATTTTGACTAGAATAAGAACAATATGACCACAAAGTCACAATCATTATAAAAAGCAAAGGCTTTGGAAGAAAAAATACGTAATTTTCTATTGAGGATCAATTACTCTATCAAATCATAATCGATTTAATCATTGAGTAGAAGAATGGGCACTTGCCTTGAAGAGAGGAAGAATTGTGAACTAACAAATAGAGAAAAGGAATTTGCATCCACAAAATTAATTTTGAATAATGACACCTAGCTTCTTCGATTTTATACTCTAACAACGAAATCAATTTGTTGATTTAACTCGAAAGCTCTCCCAAGTCCAGTTGGAAACTCACCAAGTCTAATTAAAAATTCCGTGGAGTTATGTTACATATATGTTAATTCTAACTATTACAACACTAAAAATATATTTATGGATATATAATACATGTTATACATTTATTTGACTCCATCGAGTTGTCATAACTCGTAGCTCATGGTTTATACCCATAGATAAGCGGTGGAGCATGCAAAGACTAGGTAGGTTGCAGTTCACTAGATGTTTCCCTTATCTAGGTAGAAATTAAAGACAAAGTTCACTAAAAAATGACGACTGATTTGTCGTAAAGTTAGTGGATCATTGCTTTGTTTTTCTCAAGTTGGCTTAGCATTTCAATGGTTGGGCCAATGAGGACTTTTGTCAGGATAACAGCTTTCAAGAGATTAGAGATAAGAAGTTCGTTCAATCAGTCGACATAGTCTCACAGTGACCATAGGTTATAAGAATCGTGATAATATGATTTTCCCATGTGGCATATTCAATTGACTCTCTTGATGTGACGTGTGTTAGATCCGTACATCTGTATGCCTTGATATACATAACTGTATTTTTTATGAGATCGTACGGTTGTGTATCCCAAGAAATACAGATATACAAATTTTTCACATGTCACGTTAAGAAAGTCCATTGAGAATGTCACATGAAGCGAGTAAGATTATCACAACTCTTAATTAAAAGATCAAAAATCCAAAAATACCTTTCAATTGATCTGAAATATTTACCTACACCCCATTAAGAGGATCCAAGTCCACAAGAAAAGCAAACTTCCCTCTTCCAAAGTGGCCTAAAAACATCAATGCAAAGATCACAAAATTCAAAAAGCCAAGAATTTTTTAATGGATAATGTGGAGGTATTTTTCTCGAGAATCTTCTACCTTACTTTAGATAACTCTTCGTGTTCTATTGTATTCCCTAGAGTTACACTCTAACGATCAAATTAGCAGACAATCCAATGAAGTAATAATTGGAATAGTCGTTAGAATCAACCTTTATAATCATTAAATGGACAATTTCAACATATGCCATGTGAAGTTTGGGACAACAAACCTGAAATATGATGTCAAACCATGCGATACAACTGGGAAGAACAATTGTGGTAATAAAAAAAAGAGAGGATGAGCCTCCAATGGAAGTGGGCCCATTTTCACATAACTGACTATGTCATCATAGTTGTTGTTGTTGCTCAATTCATTTAAGTGAACGCAGCATGCCCAGTTGGGGGTGCAACCATGGAAATAGTACTTCCTTTCTAGGAAACTGGTTAAATTTATGATTCTAGAAATTATGAGATAATCTAATTGGATTCAATCTTAATGTTTTACAATTTGATCTTACTTTAAGATCAATTTGATCTAATCTTAAAATATGATTTTATCTATCATAATACATCTTATTATAATGCATTAATACTCAACACTCTCCCTCAAACTCATAGCAATCAATGATCAATGTGAGCTTGTTAAAATATAAAACCTTAATAATAAGACAATTACTTTTGAAGAGTGTGATCAATGAGCACTAGCCGATTGCAATATTTGTGTTGCTGAAGAAGACATCCTGCTGATACATGGCTTGAAACAAATCAAACCAGATGGGACCGCCTTGAAAATGGGATAAAACGGCCCCTGTTAAACCATGAACAAAATTAATTTTGATTCCACATTGGCTTGATCATTACCCTAATTTGGGTTTCATTAACCTAAAAGTAATTAGTTTTAATGAAAAAATGGGCTTAAAAGTACGAATATCAGTCAATTTGGGTCGAATATGGGGCTTAGGCTAAATTTTTTTATTTGGACTAATACTAAGACAGGGACCTAATCATGGCATTGATGGTAAAAAACGATTTGAGATCGGTGAACACAAATATATCATGAATCATACTAGAGTGACCTCAAGCTCGAACCTCATATTGCACTTCAAGACATGAAAGTGGATAGGAATCATAAATGCATTTAGATACCAGTGGACTATATACAACCACTTTTTTGCTCGTTCATCATGCCCTTTTCCAAAAAAATGATGAAATTACTCGTCACGCACACTTAAAAAAAAAAAAAAGACAAATTTTCCGTTTGGTAGGAAACTACTGAAAATTTACATTGGTGAATCCGGTACTGACTTAGAAGTAATTACATTAGGAATTGAGGTTTCCACGATCATTGTTAACCTATTTTACAAGTTCTAAAGGTATTACTTCTAGTACCACGAATTCTTAGTTTAAACTTATGTAGATTTAAAGAATAAGAAGAAAAATGAGAAACTGAGAGATACAAATGAGAGAGAAGAAGAAGTTCTAGGAGGAATTAGGTAGGGATGGCGGGTGAAATGCAGTAAATTTTTTGGGTGAGTGAAATAATAAAGTGGGTGTATCGAGTGAAAAAGTGAGTGTATATAATCCTATCCATCATGTAAACCAGTGGACAATACTTGCATATCCAATTAGTATTTGATTTTATCTTCTATTGTTCCATTGTTATTTTATAGGAACGTTATTTTTTGTAGTTGTATTACCAAACTAGTAATAGGATTTTGTTAACCAGTGCCATTAGGGTACACGTTAAAGTGCAATAAATACACTTTGAAAATTGGATTTTGTATCAAAAATGCCTTAAAAAAATTATGTTTTACAAAAATAACTTCAGATTCCAATTTCCAAAGTGTATTTATTGCACGTTAACATGTGCCCTCGGCAACAACAATCAATAAACTATATACCTTTTAAGGAGTAAAGTAGAGCCGCCATATATCATCTTCCTTTCCTTCATTTCATTTAGCTCCTCACTAAAATAGCGGACAAACTTCATTTCATGTATCCGTTGAAACGTATCGGAATCAGCTGAGGCCCGTTATGAAAGATTTACTCCAAAACATTAAATGTCAGTAATGTGTCAGCTGATAGGCTATTGATTTTTCGATTGCCCAAAACATTCATTCAATACGACATTTTAAACCATGTCGATGATGGACAATCTCCACTTGTTGGATTATGGATAGTATAGTGGAAAGAACATTGTGTGTTGGATGTTGGCTGCATATGATTTACCTAACAAAATGCTTATTTCGCATGATCGATGATCTCTATAACAATTTGATCTAATCTTAAAATATGATTTTGATGTATCACAGTACAAATTAATACTCTAAATGATATTATCTATTACATCTACTTAGTTAACCAAGTTATTCACCAATGAATAACTTAAGGTCGTGTAGAACTAGGAGTCTGATTCAGGGGTTTGGCCCTTTTTCTTACCTTCTTTGAACTCGCCGTAGAAGTAAGAAACAAAACTCCAAAGAGAGAGGGTGAGGGCGATCCCCTTCTCAGGTGTGAATTTCTCATGGTAGAAGATAACGGCTAAGATCTCCGTCACGGGAAGTAGAGAGGCAATAAGAATACCAGAAAACAATGAGGAGGCACAGAAGATGACCCCTACTGCTCCTAAGAAAAAGAACTGCCAAACGACCGCATTCAAGACAAGCACCATGTAATACATCACTTCTCCAAGCTCATATTCTCTTGCTTCTCTCGAAATAGTCTGAAAGCCCCAATGACATAAGGTTGCATTAGACGACAACAACAAAGTCTTATCCCACATATTTGGGATCGACTAAACAAATCTTGCTCATCTATTTCACTTTGTCCAAAATCAAATCTTCTGTCATTGAAAGTGAATTTGCATCTGTTTTCACTGTCTGTCCAAATTCTTTGAGAGTCAAAGAGTATAAATTGTGTAAAAAATCTCCCATACCTCTAGAATTTATTGCTTTTAGAATTGAAGGGAAAAATGGGATTCTTGTTGTGGATCCCAATATTTAGGATAAATGATGATATGTTCTTAGCAGACGCGCGTGTGTGTGCATGTGGAAGAGAGAGAGAGAGAGAAGGGTGGGTTAATACCTGGAAGTCATGGTTGGCTAGCATCCCTATGAAGCAAAAAATAGTAGCAAATAGAGAGATCACAAGCTGCATCTCCATCACTAAAGAGTAACTTATACTTTGCTTAGCTTTCTTATATGTAAATTCCACCATCGGCAACACAAACCCATACAACGCTGATGCTGCCAATGTCATAAAGAACCCCACAAAGTACTGGATATTCGATTCCCCAGCAGGCCGGTCGTTACTTGTATGAACTCCAAGAACAACCGCTCCAATCGTCAATAAAACAACTGAATTCACAGAATAAGAAGTAAACTTCTGCCTAACTAAAAGAAAGGCAAACCCAGCTGTGAAAGCCAAATGAGTAGAAATTATAATTGAGAAAGTTGACACAGGAAGACGTGACACGGCGTATGCGTACAAGTAGTCGTCTAAGCCCGTGAGGACACCAAGAAAGGCGCTAGCAATGAAGAGTCGGGGCGTGATGAAGAAGAGCTTAACTTGTTGAGTTGCTTTGGCACGACGATGGAAGTAGGAGACACATAGAGGGAGAAGCATGACTGGCCATCCGGCGGTTTCCAAACAACTTGATAGCCAAACTCGTTTGCCACCTCGAAGGAAGTAGAGACGCAAGAGCATTGGGCCACCCGTGGTGCCGAAGGCTAATATAGCGCAATTTAGCCATAGAAGTGGTCTCTTTAGAGAGGTATTGTTGTCTTTCTTCATTGCTTGGCTCTCTATTTCCATGCTTGTAGTCATGGATAGATCTTTGGTCCTCTAGAGTCTTTGAGTCTAGACTAGCGAATGGTGTCACAGACTCTGCAATTTAAGATGATCTTTGGGTATTTAATTAACTTCCATGTCTGTATTTTAGAACTCCAAAACTCGGCTTGAAATTGGATGTTTATTTGAGTCCAATCCAAAAACTTGCAATTAGATGATGGCCAATTAAGTTTTGGGGCCAAGTCACTTTGAAATCCAATCAAGTCGAGTCGACTCAACAAGTTTTAATATTATGATTTAATATTTGTGGTTATCCTTGAAAACCTATCAAATCGATTCGATTGAATTTTGGGTTGAGCTGACTCTTAGAATCAAGAAGGAACTCTGTTCCTCTAAGCTTTTACATGAATTGGATTAGAAACTCAATTACAACATCCTAATCCTAAAGATTTGTGGTTGGCTAACGAGTCATGTTCCCCAATTTTATTCTGTCTAGAGCCAAATCTTCTACATATGAAGATTAAATTCATATTAAATACTGAGGGGCATAATTATATCTAGTATTTTCTTTTTCTTTTTTTTAAACAAAAAATAGACATACTAGAAAGCAAATCATGAATGTTCAACGATAACAGGAGTGCTACCATTGCTGTTGTAATTGAATAATGTTTTAAGGGAAACACTAAGGGTTAGGGGTCTTCATCAAACAGATGGTTGAGGTCCTAAGCATCCCTAGAAAAAATGTGCTAATCCCTAAAAGGCCTGTATTGATCTCAAGGAAATATGTATTTTTCCTCTTATCTCAACCGTTTGATTGATGGAGAGCCTCAACCATCCCCCACATCAAGACGGTTGACATGTAAGGGATTTTCAAGAAAAAATATCTGTAAAAAAATAAAAAACTAAATAAATCCCCAGAAAACAAGAATTGACCTCTAAGAAAATATTAATTTTCTTCTTACCTCCACAGTCTGTTTAATGGAGAGAAAAATCCTAAATATATTTGGTGGATATATCTAATAAATGTAACACGTTTATTTGACTCACCCAACTTTACTCAACTCGATGCGGCAGAACATGGGTAGCTTGGAATCCACTGCATATTTCCCTTATTTATGTTGAAGTCCAAGCACGCACACTGATGACGAATGGTAATGGATTGTTTTCTAAAGGTGGCTTAGCGTTTCAACTTTCAACAGTTGAGTCAATGAGAACTTTTTGTCAGGATAACAGCTTCCAAGGGTGTGAACATAAGAAATTCAATAATTAGACACAGAAAGACTGCATTTCAAACCTTGCCCCAAGACTGAGGTGACTTGGCAAATCATCTTAAACTCATCAGTCGAGCCGTAAAATGACTAAAAAAATTTATAATTTAAATAAAAATACACTAATGCTGAGGTGGCACAGTATTTACTGCGATTCTCACAATTCTGACGTGGGATGTGCACATAACCGTAGATGTTTTTTCTAACGATACGAGAAAAAACCATTTACGGTTATGTACGCATCCCACGTCAGAATTGTGAGAATCGCAGTAAATACCCTGTGTCACCCCGTGATTCATAAAAATATGATCTTGCCACTAACCATCTTCAAATCCACCTTATTTTTAAATATATATATATAAAATAAAATAAAAAAAAGTATGCTTGTTTGCATATAAATACACATCAATAAACAATTGTAATCAGATTTAAATGATTTACCTCAGACAAGTCAACATGATCTCGACGGGATACGGAGAGAGTGGCCATATTGCCTCGCGATCCTCACCACAAGCATCTAGTACAAAACCAGGAATCCCAATCCACGAACGAGATCGGGATGGGTTGTAAACAGCCAGTGCTGATCGAACATCAATTTAACTCAAGTCCGAACGAACCATTTAATGGTTGATTCCAAGTTTCCAACTGAGCTAGGCGGCCTGACCTGATCCACAAATATTCAAGGTTATTAGCAGGCAAAGCCAGCCCAAAACCAAAGCCTGAACCCATTTATAGCCCTAACTCCAAGCCTATAACGAGAACTAAGAATTGGCAAATCCCAACTTAAAAAATGGGATTATATAGACAATAAGATAGCATTGATTGAGAATGTCATGTTGGCATGAGGGTGCCCTCAATATGAGATCTCGATTGATCTTTTTTAAGTTGGGGGAGTTGCCACCAAGTTCTACAATCTAAGAACCGAATGTGACTCCAAATATGAATTCAGAGATAATTTGAGTTAGAAATCTGTTTGAGAGGTCAAGTTACGCAATCCGAAAGGTGTTAGGTGTCAGTCTTGCCCAATCAAAGATCGATCTCTACTACAATCAATTGATACTTTTTTGTTGATCAATTGTGTTGGACTTTACTTTGATCACGCAAGAGTGTTTAAATAGCATATTTGATCATGTAAACAACAACATTTATAGGATTTGACAAGAAATGTGTAATAATTGACAGCTGAAACACACACACAAAAACTGATTTTGACAAGAATCAATATGACCAAAAAGTTACAACCATTACAAAAAGGGAGCGTTTCAAAGGAAAAAAGTGTGCAATTTTCTATTCAAGACCCATTACTCTATCAAAATCATACCTGACTTAATCTTGGAAGTGTGATCACAAGATCCACAGCACACATGAATGATCCACCTTGGAGAGGAAAAAGTGTGATATAACTGCTAGAGAAAAGGAATTTGTTCTCACCATATTACTTTTGATTAGTAATTTTGAGTAATGACACTTGAACTTCTTCGAGTTTATAAATTGACAACTTCAACAATTGTATCAACTTGTTGCTTAGACCTGAAAAACCAATCAAGTCGAGTTGAAAACCCTCTAAGTCTAATTAAAAACTCAGTGGATTATAGTTAATACTTTTATTTTTGGAAAATAGAAACATAAATATTACTCTAAATTTCAGAAAAAGAAAATAAATGTAATATATTTATTTGATTCGACTGAGTTGGCTCCACTCATGCACATGAATAAACCATAGATACGCAAGCTTAAGATGTTTCCACTATTTATGTAAATGTCCAACACTGTAGATTTGGGTCCCAACGTTTAGAACTAACATTATCGAAAGAGCCAAGGTTGGATTAAATTTGGAATAAACAGGATAATTGCCGACTAAAAGTATTCAACAGTTAATTCTCCATAGCTCGAATGCTTGATTTCAGGCCCACGCTCCAGTTGGTAGTGTCTTCTAGTGGACAAATGTGTGAATAAGGTCTAAAGTGTCAATGAAAGGTTCAAGTTACTCAGCAATGGGAGGGGACCCCATTTGGTCAACCCCTCCCCTTGGCACTGTCTCCTAGTGAAAAAATGTGTGGATAAGGCCTACAGTATCAATGAAAGGTGTAGGTTACTCGCCAATGTGAGGGGATCCCATTTGGTCAACCCTTCATCCCCTTGGCATGTCTCTTAGTGGACAAAGGTGTAGGGTGAGGGGATCCCATTTGGTCACCCTCTTTTAAAGGGGCTCAGTGCGTCACTGTGCATCTTGCTGTTAGGATATCCCCTATGATGCCAGGAGGTTTCTCCAAGAAATACACCCATTCCTGTCTGGGGCACATGCCAACTAAATGCTACCTTGTATCCTTCACCCTTTTGTGCAAGCTCAACTGCAAGTCTCTTCAAGTATTGGGTTGTGATGCACTACATTGTACCATCATTGGGTTTCATGAGTTTGTTTCAAGTGCTTTTGGGGATTGAGTTTTGGCAAACTTATCGATGGTTTACGTATGCACCTTGTGGCTCAATGACTTTGTCTCCCCTTGGTGATAGGAATGCAATTTGGGGACCTTAAACAACAATACACTAGATTATCATGATAGCATTGTGCGAAGTTCCTTGACATTCACACCAAGGACTCCAAAGCATTTTCCCATGTTAGTGTCGTGGCAGTGTCAACCACTTGAGCCTCCTATTTCTAGTTAGGCATCCCTTGGTCGGGTGCATCACATGTCCTCTATCACCTCATCTTTGTTGATATTGTCAGATGACCTTCATCGTATCCCCTTTTCAACACGTACACCATCATTCCAAAACGTTAGGCAACTCCTGTATGATTGTTTGTTTTCCTCATGGTTGGATGTGTTAAATTGACTAACATCAATTAACCTTGCATCCTGTTGTCATGATGTGTGCCATGATGCAAACGATTTTGCAAGGAAATGCGCCAATTGAACATTCTTCTATGAGACACACGCCAGCTAGGTGCCCCTGTGCCCCAAGATTTGGACTTCTTAAATATCAGGGGTGAACTCGTCACAACGAATCACTTATCATTTTTTATATATCACTTATTTCTTCAATTCATAATCGAATATTCATCTCATCCATCCACACCATATTATCATACAAGCTAAAACTAAACTAAAAAGTTCATTTATACACCCCCCAAATATACATTTAAATAAAGAAATAGTCCACGACTCGATCATCTTTACGTATTAACATACCTGTAAAAAGGCTGATATACTTAATACACCCAAGATCGCACCTCCAAGCACAAATATCCACAAACCCCTGCTTGCTCGCATCACTATCAATTCAATATGCAATATAAAATATGAAAATAATGACCTCAGCTGCTCAAAAGCTCAGTAGCAAGTTAAATAACAGGGTCCAAATAAGTTACAATAAGCAAGATTCAAGATAAACACATTTTGTCGGACAATAATTTCAACAACTATTTGGACTATATTAACAGTACACATTTCTAAAGCTAGATTAAAATGCCGAAATTCATAACAATAGATCTTTGGATGTTACTGACTTCTGCAATTGAAGATGATCTTTGGGTAATTAATCTCCATTTCTATCTTCTAAATTTAAAACTTGAAAACTCTGATTCAATTCAAATGTCCACTGAGTCAAGTCAAGGCAAAAGCCCAAATTTTGGGGTTGAGTTGCTCAAAATCCAATTGAGTCAAGTATACTCGGCCATGTTTCAATTCAACTCAACAAGTTCTAAAATATGATTTAGTCCTCATGGTTATCTTTAAAAACCAATCAATTCAACTTAATTGAATGTTGGGTTGATTCTACACAAAGGCTCATTTGAACCTACTCATAAAATCTACTAGGAACCCAGCTGAGTGAACTTTGCAATGCATTGGGTTATAAGCTAAGTTACATCAACAACCACAACAACAACAACAACAACTCATGTCAAGTCTATTCGTTACTAGTCAAGTTGAGTTTCCAAGTTTCAAAACATACTCCGATAAGTGATTTGATATTAGGTCATGAGCTACCAGGTCCAATGATAACGAGGGTGCTACCATTGATGTTGTAATTGAACAGTGTTTAAAATTATATTTTTGTATTACATTTGTTGGAACAAGAAAAACTCCTAAATTAGTCCCTAACTTGAGAACTCTTATGTCATCGAGAGAACATATGCCAAAAGAAACATGACATACAAGAGACACCACTGACGTGTAAAAATCTCAAAGTAGAAATGTACGATGATTAATTAAGATTTGAAAAGTAAAAAAAAAAAAAATTATTTTAATAAAACTAAGCACGATATGAACAAAAAGTCACAATCATTATAAAAATGGGATGTTTCAAAATCAAATGTATGCAATTTTTTATTTAGGATCAACTATACCAAAATCATAAGATTTGACAGTTAGAGTGTGATCACAAACTCCACAAGACACAAGAGAGAGCACAAATCTTGAGGAGAGGAAGAAGAGTGAGCTAACAACCAAAGGAAAGGAATTTGCACCCACAATATTAATTTTGAGAATAACTTTCAAATATAACACTTCTTCAAGTTTGTAACTAACTCGGCCAATTGAATCAACATGTTGCTTCGACTCAGAGGCCCTATCAAGTCAAGTTGAAAACTCAACAAATGTAATTAAAAACTCATTGGAGTTGTGTGTCATATTTAATGGTTTATTTGACACACCTGAGTTGACAAAACTCAGTACACATGATTTAGCCATAGATAGGCAGTCATGCAAGACTAGGTAGGTTGCAACACACTGGATATATGTTTCCCTTTTTTTAAGGTTAAAAGCACAACACTGTAGATATGGGTTCCACTGAAGTTATTGGGTTCATGGGTGACAGTTGAAAAGGAAAAGAGAGAAACCCACTCATTGCAGATTGTCATTGTAGAATTTCAGAGGTTAAATTTGGAAGAAACAGGAGGATTGTTTTATAAAGGTGGCATAGTGTTTCAATAGTTGGATTAATGAGCACTTTAGTTGTAAAGATAAGTACAAACTAAGTTCATACTTGGATACACTTCATCACCAAATTGACAATCTCTCTCGGTGAACAAATGTTAGAATAGGTTCTAAAGTGTCAATGAAAGGTGCAGGTTATCCGTCAATCAGTGTGTGAGGTATCCCGTACCCCTTTTGGTCATCTCGCTTCTTTTTCTTGATTGGTTATAAAAAAGAATAAGAAAAAGTTTGTCACCCCTTTTAAAAGGTCTAAAAGATGACACATGTCCTCTATCATGACCTCTCGTATCACCTTTTTTATTTTGCCGTGCGGCAATGATAATCTCTGCTGCACGCACATCATCCTTGAGAAATGTTAGTCAGCTCGTGTGGGAACTTGATACAGAGCAATGCTCCCTTGTTTGTATTCCTCATCGATGACTGTGCCAAGTAGTAATTGCAATGTTTATAGAGGCGTGTGAGCTTACACGTCTCAAAATGTGGCTCTTTAAAAACGCCTTGAGGCATTAAGTTGAAACATAAAAGCAGTTGAGGCTTACACCTCAAATCATGAGACACCTAAAAGACATACATACACGTCACTTTAATTCTTTTATATTTAAATAATGCGTTTTTTTCCTCTAACTTCTTATTCTTTTCATTACACTTTACTTTCCTCTTTATTTTGTGCTATCGAAGCAAGATTTTTTATACAATTTTTTTTTTACTTCTATTTCTTTGTTATGGCTAATATGCAATATAATTGGAATACTTACAAATGAATTCAAATACAAAGTAGTAACATATGAAATTTGATTGTGTGGATTTGAAATAGAGAACTGTGCAATGCTTGTCCTAATTTTTTTAATATCATATTATTTATTTAAAAATATCATGCATGTGAAGCTTGCGCTTTATGCCTCGAGGCACTAGCTAGCCGAGCACCATGACTCCTGCTTCGACGTCTGAAAACATTGGTAAATTGTGACTAAATGCATCTTACCGCCAAAATGTGTCATCTGATGCAGGAGATCTCTGTAAGAAATGTGCTAGCTCGACGTTTCTCTTTGGGATTCATGCCTGCTAGGAATAAGAGTGTTAATTGAGCCCACTGGCCTGCAAGCTCGGCAGACAAAACAAGGGTAGGACCTTAATATTTAGCCCACAAACGTAGGACATGCCCTATGATGCCAGGAGATTTCTCCAAGAAATACACCCATTCCTGTTTGGGGCACATGCCAACTAAGTGCTACCTTGTATTCTTCACCCTGCAAAGGGTGCAATGGACGGATATTCATACATGTATTCTTCACCCTTTTGTGCGAGCTCAATTGCGAGTCTCTTCAAGTATTGGGTTGTGATGTACTATATTGTACCGTCATTGGGTTTCATGAGTTTGTTTCAAGTGCTTTTGGGGATTGAGTTTTGGCAAACTTATCGATCGTTTACGTATGCACCTTGTGGCTCAATGACCTTGTCTCCCCTTGGTGATAGGAATGCAATTTGGGGACCTTAAACAACAATACACTAGATTATCACAATTGCATTGTGCGAAGTTCCTTGATATTCACACCAAGGACTCCAAAGCATTTTCCCATCTTAGTGTCATGGCAGTGTCAACCACTTGAGCCTCCTATTTCTAGTTAGGCATCCCTTGGCCGGGTGCATCACATGTCCTCTATTACCTCATCTTTGTTGATATTGTCAGATGACCTTCATCGTATCCCCTTTTCAACACGTACACCATCATTCCAAGATGTTAGGCAACTCCTGTATGATTGTTTGTTTTCCTCATGGTTGGTGTGTTAAAGTGACAAACATCAATTAACCATGCATACTGTTGATGCAAGCGATTTCACAAGGAAATGCGCCAATTGAACATTCTTCTACGAGACACATGCCAGCTAGGCACCCCTATGTCAATAATGCCATGGCGGGCCATGTATCACACCCCAAGATTCAGACTTCTTAAATATCAGGGGTGAACTCATCACAATGAATCACTTATCGTTTTTTATATATCACTTATTTCTTCAATTCATAAGCTAATATTCATCTCATCCATCCACACCATATTATCATACAAGCTAAAACTAAACTAAAAATTCCATTTATACACCCCCCCAATATACATTTAAATAAAGAAATAGTCCACTACTCGATCATCTTTACATATTAGCATACCTGTAAAAAGGCTGATATACTTAATACACCCAACATCACACCTCCAAGCACAAATATCCACAAACCCCCGCTTGCTCGCATCACTATCAACTCAATATGCAATATAAAATATTAAAATAATGACCTCAGCAGCTCGAAAGCTCAGTAGCCAAATAAGTTACAATAAGCAAGATTCACGATAAACACTTTTTGTCGGGCAATAATTTCAACAACTATTTGGACAATATTAATAGTAACACGTTTCTAAAGCTAGATTAAAATGCCGAAATTCATAACAATAGCTCATCACTCTATATTGAATTATTCTCACCAATACACTGGCTATCATACTTCAATCGACTAGTGAAGGTTCGTATGGTTCAATAACTCATACTGATACACCAGCTATCATACCATGCCCGGTTCGACTAGTATATCAAACATTCACAAGTCCCATACCAATAAATCAACTATCCGTAATAGGTATACTCGACTCAGGCAGTTTGTAAAATAATCACATATCTCATACCAATAAGTCGGCTATCATTATACCCTTACTTGACAAGTATGTCAAATAATGACATATATCCTATACTAATACAACGGCTATCATACCATCCAGGTATATCCCGACTCGTATAGGATAGGTCCAAATGGTTCAATTTGTTCATATCTTATAATGATACATCGGATATCATAACACAACCGGTGTACCCTGACTTGTACAATAATTTAGACAATCAAATGCTTCATACTGATGATTCATATAATCAATGGTTCACTTATCCAAATCAATCCATTAAGAAAAAATGAACCCAATCACACATTCGAACTGTAACCCATCACATATTTACATATCCCGCAATATCTAACGTGTGTGTTTAACCAAATAGCATCCCAAACACTCCAGTCGATGCCACTCTACAATCTTACTGCATATGCCTTATATGAATATACAGCATAAGCTATACACCATGTATGCCCTGAACCAATATTAGTATACTAGATAAAACATTAAAACAACAACACACATAGCTCACAATCCAAACTGATCTACTAAACCTTGCATTACCAAATAAACAACACACTCATCACAATTTCATAATTTCTTACTATCCTTCTAATTTTCTTATTCACACCATAACACTTTACATTCAATTTAATAATATTTTAACTTTACATATTCTGCACTTATATTGACATATATGCTTAGTTCCTCTTGTAAGGCACCAACATCCATAATATACTTGCCAATTCTCAACCCTGCACACACTCCAAACACTACTTCATATTTATTGCCTACTTAACCCATAGCTCCTCCTCTAAAAACAAATTTAAAAAAAAAAATCATCATAACGAATACTTTATGAAATTTACAATTCTTGTAAAAAACACATCTTCACTACTACACACCTACAAAATTGAATTATTATAAATTATTTAAATTATTAATCTAACTAGATATATCGAAGGTGCCAGCTAGCTTAGTTGGTAAACTCTATTAAGTGTCAACCTCTTGGCAGGAGTGGATTTACAGTGGGGGCAATGGGGCACTTGCCCCCACAAGAATTTTTTAAAATTTCATTTTGCTATTGATAATTCTCCTATATTTTTAGTTTGCCTCCACCCCCATCCCCAATCAATGTTTTGGCTTTGTTATGTACCCCTTTCAATTTGGTTAATAATTGAGATACCACTTGTGTTTTCCAACAGATGACATACCCATTTTGACCTTGTCAGTCCCCCTCAATTTTTCGATGAATATTTAAAGACACCCCTTTGCTTTCAAATTGATAACATGTACCCTCAATTTTTAGTTGACATTTGAGATGCCCCTATGTTTTCAAACTGATGACATGGCACCCCCTCCCCCATCCATTATTTTTGTTGATTTGGACAACCCTCCACATTTGGGTGAATATTTGAGATGCCCCCATGTTTTCAAATTGAAGTCATGCCCTGTTGATCTTGTTCTTCTTTTCTACACTAACAAAAATAACCTAAATATCCTCATCTTCATCTTGTAACTAAAAATCCTTCATTTTTCTTCCTAAAAAAAAATTTAATTTTAATCTATTTAACCTCATCTTCAATCCATTATTTTGAACATCACCCTGACCCTTTGTAGAAAATCCTAGATTTTTCTTTTAAAAAAATAATAAAAAGGTTTGTGAATATAATTGATTCATTAATATAATTGATTCTTTACCTCAAAAAAAGGTTTATATGTAATTTGAATCATCGATTGGAGGGTTTGTGAATATTAGATAATAAAAAAGATAGTTTTGTAATTATAGAAACTATTCTAAGATCGGGTTGCAATTTTCTTAGTTATTGATCAAAATGACCCTACTTATAAGTTTAAATGTAAAAGTGGGGGCATCTGTGAGATTCAAAATTTGGTGTGAACCACTTTTATATAATAGTATAGATTATAAAGAAATTATAATATAAGTTAGTGAGTCAGGTCAGCTCCCAAGCCTGGCCATAATATGAAATGGGTCTAACTCGGCCCAATAACTAAACAGTCCACGCAACACAACCCAAACCCGATCTACAACTGACCAGTTTGGGCCAAAACTTCATCAATTGATAGCCTTAAGTGAGCTCTAGTCGGTGGCAGATCCCAACTCCAGAAACAAGCCCAAGAAGATGGGACAACAACATAGCATTGGTTGGGAATGTCATATTGGCAGATAATTGATGACAAGATTTCAGAAGATAATGATCACTGTTGCTTGGGACCGATGAAGACAGTATGAATGTGATTGTAAGGGAAAGAAGCGAATGTGAAACTTCGTAAAAAAATACAAGAGTGCTAATCCTATAGTGGAGTAAGATTCGCAGATAAGTTTTTCTTTTAGGAAATTTCAATCAAATTTACCTGTAAATCTAAGTCAATTACCGAGGTTTCTTTGGTTGGTACCACACCGATGCTCGAAGATAGAGATTGGATTGCCTTGAAAATCTCAATGTTGTAAATTTGATTTTAAAAACACTAGTTGGTTTGGTTTGATTTGGTTTGGTTCTATGAGCAATTTGGTTCGATTTGGCCCCAACCCGAACCAAGTTGCACCCCTAGTGATTACATTAGGTCTGTTTGATTTATATAGACTCCAAATGTCTAACAAAATAATAATTAAATCAAGTCAAATAATATTTCTTTTTTTAGAGTAATATCTTTTCCTTTAAGTTTGACTTTAAGACTAATAAGCCAAAAATCGATGAAGAGTACTCATTCTGGAATAGAAAGATAGGAAAGATTTCTTTTTGTTTTTTATTAGGGCAAAGTTAGATTTCAAAATATGTACAAAACATCATACTTTGCCTGTTTGCTTAAACAAATATTTTACATAAATGGATAAAATTATGCAGTTCAAAGTATATATTGGACTGGGCTAAGCCCAACCCACATTTTATGGGTTTGTGGACTTAATTTTTTAGCTGCTTGGTCTTTCAGACTGGGCGAGCTGGGTTAATGGGCTAACCTCTGCAATTGACAGCCTTGGCAAAGGAGTAGAATTTCATATTATTATAGAATAGAGGAGAATGAGAATCCAATGAAAATGGGCCCAATTCCACCTAAAGTGTGAAGGATAGGTATAACTACCCTAATTTATCAGCTAACATGCATTATTTTCAAACAATGACGCCTTTATTTATTTACTATTTAACGATTAAAATGTTTCCCAACAACATTTCTAAGATATTAAATTAATAATAAATAAAAAATCAAAACTTTGATATAATTACCAATATACCCAAAGTAAATGTTTCAGAAAAGACACTCCTTGACAAATGATGATCTTGCTAATGTGCTTCGACCAAAAAATGCGTTCAATAGATGAGGTCTAAAGAACTGCAATAGCACAAAGCACCACATTCTCAAATGAGTTAAGTATAATTCGGTGACGTGTTTGGAAGATCATTTCTTGTGCTTTGGTCACCCAAAAGTGCTTCTGGATTTCAAATTTGACTTTTACATTTTCTCACAAACATATAAACTAAAAAGGGTCTGCGGAGGACAAGGTTTTTAAATTCGGTATTACGTCTCGTCTCGTTCAACTCCGATACCGAGTTGACTCAGATGATACATCTCGTCTCGTTTGAGTTGTCTCGTTCGACATTGAGATAATGATTTTTAATCATTTTAAAAATCTGAAAAAATTCAAAAATGATTCCTATTAAAAAATGAACCCAAAAAATATAAAATAAAATAAATTTTGATTTGGGAATGAAAGAATAGAGGGTTGAGGCTTTTAACTTGTTTGTATCGGTTAACTCAGACGAGATTTTCAAAATCTCGTCCGATATGTCTCGTTTAACTCGCGAGTTAAACTATTACTGCACTGTTTTGTTCGTATCGCTCGAGATAATCGAAAATATCATCCGAGACGACTTGCTTATCTCACGATACGCGGTCGTCTCATAACACTTTGTGAGTAGGTCTCATTGGACTCTAATACCGAGTTAACTCGGGCGATACATCTCGATCTCAGACGAGTTTAAAAACCATGGCGGAGGAGGTAAAATAACTTACTCTATTGATAATTATTGAAAGACTCTTTATTGAAAATATGTACCGAATAATCCCCTAGTAAAGAATACAAACCATTTAAATCTCATTTAATAAAATATTTTCAAGATCTTTTTAAGGAAAATCCCTGAAATAGCCATTTAACAAATAAAAAACTTGATCAATAGTTATTAATATTTCTATAAAAAATAAAGAATAAATATTTTTAATTTATTAAAAGGTATTCATAAATTCAATATAATTATGTTTGACTCATTTATGTCAACTTGCTAATTTTTTAGTTAAATCAATTTGATGAACATTTAAGTCGAGTTCTAAAATTATGTTTTAAATATTTAAAAATATTTATGTATTATAACAAATCTAATATACATAAATCAAATCAATTTATGATGATGATGATGATTATCATACTCATCTCTATCATTAATCATCATCATCGTCATTGTTGTAGTCATCCTCACATCATCTATGTGAGTTAAAAATTACTAGTTTTTGGAAGAGAAGATAAGGATTATTTTTTTTTTTTCATTTAGATATTTTTCTCTTTGTTGTATAAGAAATGGCTTTAGTCAAAGGGCATGTCATTAATTTAAAGATTACTAGTTTTTGAAAGAGAAGACAAGGATTATTATTATTTTTTTTTCATTTAGATCTTTTTCTCCTTGTTTTATAAGAGATGGCCTTAGTCAAAGGGCATGTCATTAATTTAAAACATGGGAGTACCCCAAATATTCTTAAATAAAAAAGACTTTTTGGTATATATTTTCAAAAAATAGGTCTTTGTAATTAGTGTCCCATAATTATTTATTAACCTATATTTATAATAACAATCATAACTTTCTTATAAAATAATTTGGATTTCAAGATGCTCAACCATAACATCAATTTTGTTAAGATAATAAATAATTAAAAATTCAGTTGACTCAGCCAAGTCATAATGACTAGGTCGATATTTTTGAAATATTGGGACGAGTCATATTGGATCTCAGAAAAGTCAATGAGAAGGACAATTCACATTGAATCTTTGTGTTTGTTTGTGAATGGATACTTAGATTACTATCCAAACCATCTTGGTTTAAGATGATTTTTATATGCCTGATGTGATCCATTTGTATGGATAGACTAGTTCCTCATTGGGGGGTGTGAATTTACTCTTTCTTTTTTAAAACCAAAGAGTGTTTGGTGCAGTGGCCAATGCATCATTTCAAAAAAGGGAGAGGTCTTGAGTTCAAAATCCCTCAAGGATTTATCCTTGTTCGTCTGGTATGTGTGATTTGTGGGTATTCCATGTTTTTTAAGAGGCCAGTTGTCTTGCCCCATCTAGTCGGCCTACGATCCGAAACCCTATCATCAAAAAGAAAATTACATTTTCTTTTGACAAAAAGTTTGATGTTGGGCCATAAAAGGGTTAGGAGATCTTTTAATGGACAAACAATAAACTTTTCTCGTGTTTACAATTTTTATATTTGATACTTTTTAGGATTCATTCTTAGCCTTTAGCTACTTTTAAGAAACATTTATGTATCACTAATTAAATTAATTTCTTCTTCTTCTTTTTATTATTATTAAATTTCTAGACCAAAATAGTGACAGTCGAAATATCTTGGGAATATTGGAGGCCGATTGAATGTCTGATAATGCATTTTCAAATGGAGTACATCAAACTTTTATGTTTAGGACAATAGCGAATTATCTTTTTTTTTTTAAATCAAACATTTCGGTGGTACTTGGTACGGCTGTCAATGGATCGGTGCTGGAACAGACAAAACTAGATAGATCTAAAACCAATCCGATAAGGATTCGATCTATTCCCGATCCCAATATTAGGATCCAAATCAGATATCGTGACAATGGGATACGTTACAAATAAGATTAAATAATTTTATATATTTAAACAAAATATAATATAATTTACATAATTCTCACATTTTATCGAATTGGATTACTTTGACATCAACCCATGGTTGATCCAAAACTTAAATGGGTCCAAATTTATGGCATTGGAACGAATCAGACTTCAGATCTGATTTGATATATTCTTTTTGTTTGAAAGATTGATTCGATCAACTCACCGCCTTAATTAGTGGACACGCGCGTTTCTTCTTAGAATTTTGGTCGTGGTCGGCTCCAACTCACAAGTGCTTCGCTTCCACGAAACGCGTTCTGAAGGATAATAAAGCTGAATCTTTCAACGCACTTGTTATTGATTTGAATTTGGAGGGTATACAGCGAATAACCAACTAACAGCGTAACTACCACTTTATATACGTGTCCAAATCGTATTGGACATTTCTCTTTCTCTAAACAGTGGTGGGTCCCATTTTTTTTCCAACACCTTCGATTCAATAATTCTTCTATCAGTGCACCATAAGCATAATAAAATACTAATCTGCACAGTATCTTAGCTTTTATTCTTTGGTGTCTCTGTCACCGGTCACCAACTATAATACATATAGAAAAAAAGAAACAGCTGTCGTTTTACCAGAATTTCCCCATTTCCATGGCAATTTACGAAACTACCCAATCTCTTCACAATTCACTAACTTGACATGGTGTTTGCTTCCAATCAAAAGTGTTTATCTAGAATCACTTCTCTTTTCAATTTGATATATTCGACAAATCAATTCAAAATCTATTAGCAATGAGTGTTTAATGTGAGATTAAACTCAACATGTCCCCGCACTTACAAATCAAACTAATTTAAAACACGAAAATCAATTGACAATGAGTGCAGAGATCCATGAACTTATTAAAAGACAAATAAGATATATGCACCATATAGAAATCCACATTGTAAAATTATTTATTTATTTCGTAGTAATATATCTTTAAAAAAAGAGAGGTGTTTTTGAGGTTGTCACAACTTCTTTGGATAGATTGGTAATTAGAATTGTGGGAGTCAATTAAATGTCATAATGTTGTCCCGAGATATTTGTTGATGACAGATTTCAGACCCGTAGATCCTACTAGCAGGATCGAGGCAACTGACCTCTTTGAGCATCATATCTCATCCTAATGTCCTAAGTACATGTAATATTTATCGAGATATTTGACATGTATACCATTTATTCTTACAAATTATGATTATGATATAATCCATAATATTTAAAATTATAAAAATTATGACTCAAATATAAAGATATGTAATCTTTGTTTCTCTTAATTAAAATTTTATTGAGTTATATATCAAATGACTTGATCGTTGAAGCTATTTTGTAGGGTCATTACTAGATTCAAAAAAAAAATTTAAGGAACAATGATTGGACGAAAAAAGGACCCACAATATATTAATTTTAAACGTACATTTTAAGTGGTAAATAAATATCTTAGAAAGAATATAGCCAACCAAACAAATAAACCACTTTACATGACCACCATGTTACTCGTTCTCCATGTTGATGACTAATATATAGTTTTGTCTTTGTCGTTGTCTTCGAACGGCTATAATCCAGCTATTAAACGTATAAAATATAGATAATATCTGTAAGGGCTTTTTTGGTAAATTCAACCACGACTTTTTGAATTTTTTTAACTCTGAGATGGATAGCCTCGTAAGAAAAATTCCAAAAGAAAAACAAAGAAGGGTAGCTGATTACACCTAAGAAACCTTCGTTCTTACACGTGTAACTTTCTCATTGATTTTCTTTTTATAATTCTATATATTATTATCACACTGCACGACTTACTTGACAAAGTGAAAACGACAACGAAACCGAAACGCAAAGAAATTTCGTTTGAGACACATTGAAAAATTTTCGAGGAAAGAAAGAAAGAATGAGCAAGCAACAATAACGCGTTTGGTGAGTCTCACTTCGCTTCGCTGTTCTCTATATATATTTATTCAAAGAATCTCTCAATTTCATTAAACTTCATTTCTTCGCTGTCTTCCTTCCCCCACTTTCCCTCTCCTTTTTTTATTATATATTTCTCTCATTCTCACTCTCTTCTTCACCCAAACACACTCATATCTCCTCTTCTCTTCTCTTCTCTTCTCTGCTTCTCTATCTCTCTGTCTTTGAAGTTTGAAGGATTTGGAGAAGATGGGTTTCTCTAAGCTTGTAGTGATGATGATGTTGGTTTCCTTAATAGGTTCTTCGATCGCTCAGGCTCCAGGACCCGCGCCAACTGTCCCACCGCCAGTCTCTCCACCAACACCAACTCCAGCACCAGCTGTTACTCCTCCCTCGCCTACTCCGGCTCCAGCCGTATCTCCACCGACTCCGACTCCTTCTCCCACATTGACTCCACCAGCTCCCACCCCTGCTCCGGTTTCGACTCCTCCTGCTTTACCTCCATCTCCGAACGCCGATTCACCTCCGTCACCACCTCCCTCCAGTACTCCACCACCGTCCGGAAGTCCTCCTGAGAGTCCTCCTTCAAACTCTGCCCTTGGTTCTTTGAACAGAGTCGCCGTCGCCGGATCTGCTCTCTTCGGAACCTTCGCTGCCGTGCTCTTGATCTAGATCTGTGTTAGGGGATTAGTTATTTTGTTTATTGGTGATTTATAACCATTCGATTATATGTATTTTTCTTTTGTTTTTATTTTTATTTTTATTTTTTTAAATTGGGCTGGGGTATGGTGGAAGGAGATGTTGATTATTACGGTGCTTCATTTTTCTGATATGAGCTTTGTGAGGATGTTTGAACGAGAGAGATCTGAGTGCTGATTGGTTGTTGATGATGTACATGAAGTCATGAATAAATCATTATTTGTTTTTCATCTAGGATAATAAGAGTTATGTTTTAATTTTTGTTACAATATCTTGTGATGTTCTATAATGTTTTAGTTAGGAATTTGGAATCCTCAAATCTCAAACCCATGGAAGGGAAAATTAATTACTTAATAGATCAGGATAGTTTTCTAAGTACACGGCCGTCTTTTGGGGTAGTATCTTCAACCTAGTTAATAAAATCTTTCATACTTACAGCCCCGCCACGAGTATATAACATCAAGCTCAAATTGTGGAGATGAATTTTCAACAATTTGAATTGTTGATCTCAATGATTTATGTTCAAATGCCGAGATTGACTATTTACAATTATTGATCTGGACGAGTGAATCAAAGGTTGATCTCAATGATTGTCAAGGCCACAATTTGGAAATCATCAAGAACATAATTGTAAAATCACATTAAGATATGACTTAGTAAATTTTTTTTTTCTTCTAAATTGAAAATTCATTGTTTTTATAAGAAATAATCTTTAAGAGGGGTGACCCATTTTAAAATCAAACGTATCAATAATGTGAAGAATTGACAAAATAAATCAATTTGGATACTCGTGAGTATCTATGGTGTAGAGATTCTACTTTGTTTGAATTAAGCCTGAGAGTTCCAAAAGTCTTGTAAAAAAAGGTTTTGACTCTAGAGTGTTCTCAAATGTCTCTAGGGCTCAAGAAGAGGTTTAAGGCCATACTGACCTTTCAATTTGGTCCATCCCTAACATGTACAAGTTTTGGCTTGTCCTTACCTCATCTACGGGTAGAAAAAGATTTGTCTTGTCCACACCTCACATAAGGACATATAGTTATATGTGGGGACTTGTGCACCCTAGTGTTTAAGGAAATTTAACTCTAAACCTTCCCTAATCTCTTTTTTTGGGAGATCAAATGGTAATTTTACCTCTTTAACCTTGTATTAAATCTTGTTTAACAATCCATCATTGATTTTAAGGTAATTGGTTAATTATCTCAATTTTGACGCTTGATTCCTACAAAGTGTATATTATTTCCATGTCTTTAATTAGTTGAGATTTGTTTTAACGTAATAGATTACTAAGCCCACTACTCTTACTTTTAATTGAAGGTTTTCCTTCCTAAATTTCATGCAATTCAACTAAGATCAAAGGACCTTAACCCTTATGCCCTTCTACAAGAATGCTCTAGAATCTCAAAGGCAATTATCCTTTTATCCTCAACTTGTTAAGAGCTTATCTAATGCAATCGACTAAAAATCCCTAATTTTTTATTGCAAATTACTTGTTACTATTCCTAAATTCCCTAGAATTTGATCAAGTTCAAGGGACTTTAATATTCTTATCATTCAAAGAGAATTCTCTAGAACCTTAAAGGTAATTATCCTTTTAACCCTAATTTATTGAAAGCCATGAGATGTTGATTGACCCTTTAACCATTTTTTTTTAATGATATTTACATGTCATTCTTGATTATTTTTTAATCAATTTATTATCTTTCAAAGGGCTTGAACACACTTGTCCCTCCCAAAGAATTTTTTAAAACCTTGGAAGTTATTACTTTTTTATCATTTGATAATTATGATTGATAAAACTTAAAGAAGTGAGAATAACCATCAAGAAGATTTGATTGAAGGCAATTAAGGTCATTCATTGAGGTTTTCTTAGAAATATTGTGAACTTAGAGAACTTTGACCTTTTTATTCCCTAGGGTCTTCTAAAGGCCTACAAATAAAGGACCTTTCCAAGACAAATAAAATAGAACTCTGCCATCCAAAATTTATGTCAAAATTCTTTCTTAAAGTCTTTTAAAAGTCCCAAATTGTTATTCAACTATTTACCCATACCTTTTGGAAGTTAAGAACAGGAAGATGAAAAAGATATAAAGAATGAAAAAACTAACGTAAGGTGAAACATTTGAGTTGCTAGTTATTTCATAATTTGAAATTTTTTTTTTTCTTCTCTTCCTCTCATTCTATCTTATTTTTATGTTTTTTCTTTAAATTCTAGTTTAATGTGAAGTGGTCTAATTTAATTTTCATTGGCAAGATTGGATTGAGAGTTAATCCCCCTAGTGGGAGGATCCTTACCACCTATAAGTCCAACTTTGTTCTAAATACCCTTTAATAGTTGTAATAATGTATTTCAATGGCTAATTTAGGTTGTGAGTAAATCCCCTAGTGGAAGGATTCTTACCAACTATAAGTTCATTTGAAACTTTAATTTTTTACAATAATCTTCAATTGCTTATTTTCAAGTTATGAAAATTCTTTGCAAACAGTATAGTTTTTTTCTTTTATTTTCTAGTTTACTAGCATCTAAGTAGTTTTAGTGGCTTAAGGAGGAAGAGATTAATCCCTCACAATGTGAGATGATCGTCCCTTTTTTAGGTCCATTAATAAGTTTCATGTGAAATATTACATGCATACACCCTTGCACACTTCACCCCTTATCTTTTATTATAAAATGGTTATGACTCAAAGAAAGTAAATCTCCTTAGATTTATACTTAACACTCCAAGCCAACAAAAAATAGTCCCTTAAGTACACACCTTAAACACATTTTCACACTCACTCATGCATAAGGTAAAGGTTCCAAAGGATCCTCCAACTCATGGATATATTCATAGATCTTCACCATTAAAAATAAATTCCTATTTGAATACTAATTCATGTAAAAAATTATTGAGTCTTCACAGGGTAAAATCTATCTAACTTTACACTCAAACTCATAGCAAACAAAAAATTCCAACAAGTAGAATTTTCCTTTTTACCCTATTCATTGCGTCCACATGCAAGTTAAGGGACATGCATATACATTTATACATATGTATATACTTATTAGCTTTCCAACTCTAAAAATGGTATAAAAAAGAAAAATTTAGTTTCCTATTTTCATTTTTGGCCAAATATGGTAACTACCACTTGGTGGGTGAGACACGATGTCTAATACATTCCTTATCTCTCAATTAAATCTCCTTACACTTGACCACTAGGTTAAGACCAAAATTGAGTCACTAATTTGTTGGAAAAATAGATTTCTAAAAACTTTTTTACGGTGTCTATTCACACCATAAACTCTATGAATGATGATGGCTCATAAACCTAAGTAGATGATTTCAAAACCCATTAAACCTCACATATCTACACATAAGATAGAACCTAATTGGTTCAAGTTCCTATTAGACCTTATTTTAATTAGGTATGAACAAGAGATCCAAAACCAAGGTTTTTGGTTTCAATTCTGATTAAATTTCAATAAAATGGGTATCTCATTGGTACCCCTGCTTACAATCGTTAATGAGTCTCTAATTAACTAAACACAGTTCTTTTATTGACAATTAGAGCCTCTTGTTGGCAATGCAATTTTATCACTCCACTTTGTTTTCCCAATAGGCAAGAAATTTTAAGAAGAAAATGCATATTCCATACCTTCCCCTTTCCCTTCGTGATGATAATGGCATGTCATTCTCCATCATTTATCCTTGGGGTGTTTATATGATTATCTATTGAGCGATATAAGTTGCTTAGTAGTTGGTTTCCTATGTATTTAATGTGGGATTAAAGATTTTTCCAAGGAATAACTCATGTTCAAACTCTTACTAGAGTTTGCCAGTACCCATGCCACAGACATCCTCCTTGGGTCAAAGGGTTGAAAGAAAAAAGATAGTAAAGTAAGAATGATATTATTAAAAAATATGGGATAAAAAATAAAGATAGTAAAATTGGATACATATATATTATTGAAAAAATGAGGGGGAGGGGGACAGGGAGAAAAGATAATAAAATTGAAGGGGAGTAGTGTGGCAATAGAATCTCTTGTAAATAAAAGCTAATTTTTTGTTATTAGAATCAATATGATATTATGTTTAACACTTTTTTGATTTCTAAATTCAAAAAAATAAAATAAAATGTTTTTCTATTGTTCTTGCATAGGCACCTATTTTATTAAACATTATTTTGTTGATCACCCACTTGATTTTTGTGAAGGGAGACCAAACAAACTTTGAAATTGAGCCTTCATTTGGGGTCGAGGCATCAAAGCTTTACCCAAATGTGAAATATACTATTGTGGATGAATATTTCAATCAGTTTGTTTGAGATTCCTCTTTTCCATCCATATTGGTTTTGTAAAATAATTATAAAGAGCTGTGATTTATGGATTTGATTTTTTTTCATTCCGTTTGTACTTGATTGATGTGGCAAGGGCACATAATCATATATTGTTTTCTTCGGGATACATAATGAAAAAGATCTATGATTCTATGCCCTTGTCACGTCAGCCAATTATAGACTTGGTGAAAAAATTGAGTCCAAAAATCATTAGTTAAATATAAATGGTTGTCATTGTTATTTGTATTATGGTGTAAGATACATATTTTTGTTGTGGAAAAGGTAATGAAATTCTCGATCTAAACAAGATCTGAATTAATCATCTATAGTTGAATTGAATGATATAGTTACTGACAACATGAATAATACGAGGGTTCTTAAAGAACAAATTTTCTGATGTTTTGAAATTTCTCTTAATTTTACAAAAAAATTCATTATTTTTACAAAAGTTGGATGGAGTTTATCCTAGTAGAGCAACACTCAACCAAGGCAATGTAAAGTTGTGAATGACTATTAAAAAATTTCAAATTAAAAATCATGATAGATAATTACCCCACGTGGCACATTCAATCGAGTTTACTGACGTGACAAGTTCGTGAGCCTCATATCTGTATGCGTCGGGATACACAATTGCACTTTCCAATAAAAATATGTATCCCGAGGCGTACAGATATGCTGTTCCCGAATTTGACACTTCGGGAGGGCTGATTGAATGTATCATTTGAGGGTAGTAAGATTATCACGGCTACGTCTTCTTAGTAATATCGTGTATCTTTTAAATAAATCTCTTAAAGAATTCGTATAATGTTTGATAGAAATTATGATTTTACAGATTTGGAGTGATAAACCGTCGTCTCATTCAATCCGATTGGGATGCCCTGACTCTGATATGTCTCTTGAATTGTGGGTGTATTCAAATACTCCAAATAAAAGGGGAATTGATCTATGATCGATTTAGAAAAGGAAAATGCTAAAATACCTTAAAATAACAAACGAAGTAGTACTGAGAGTATAAAAACCACTAGATGCTTTTCCTCGAGATACGTGCTTATCCACTCGAAGAAAATCGATGCTCCTTTCCCCTCATAATAGTGGTACAATACTAATTCAAGTGCGTGTTTGTGGAGGAGGAAAAGAGGCAAGAAATGGAGGTAAGAGAAGAAAAGGTTCCTCTGTTACAAGAACCAGTAACAGAGAACGACAATAGTTTGATCAAACTTGCATGGTTGGAATCGAAGAAGATTTGGCTAATAGCCGCTCCATCCATCTTCACACGTGTCACCATGTACTCCATGTCCCTCATTACTCAGTCCTTCGCTGGTCACTTAAGCGATCTCGATTTGGCTGCCATCTCCATTGTTACCACTGTCATCATCTCTCTCACCTTTGGTTTCTTGGTACCCATTTTTCATTCTTTTTAGTAGCAAAATTTTCTCCGCTTAAATCAATCTAATCTATTTGGGTTTTTTTGTTTCTTTTAATTTTTTTTGATGTTTTGCTGATTTAGTTGGGCATGGCGAGCGCGCTTGAGACACTGTGTGGCCAAGCTTACGGAGCAAAACAGTACCACATGTTGGGTATTTATCTGCAACGCTCATGGGTTGTTTTGTTCCTCTTTTCGCTTCTGCTCTTACCCATGTTCGTGTTTGCGACTCCTATATTAAAGCTTACAGGGCAACCTACAGAGGTGGCAGAGAAAACTGGAAAAGTGGCGTTGTCGTTAATTCCTTTCCACTTGTCATTTGCGTTTCAGTTCCCATTATTGAGGTTTCTTCAATGTCAGCTTAAGACTGCTGTAATTGCTTGGGTTTCTGGTTTGGCTCTTGTGTTACATGTGTTTGTGAGTTGGGTTTTTGTTTATAGGCTAAGGGTTGGGTTAGTTGGCACTGCGATGACTCTGAATTTATCGTGGTGGATTACTGTGTTAGGGTTGTTAGTGTATATAGTTTGTGGTGGATGTCCAATGTCATGGACTGGTTTCTCTTTTCAAGCGTTTTATGGGCTTTGGGAGTTTCTCAAGCTGTCTTTAGCTTCTGGGATCATGTTAAGGTATGGGTTGGGTTGGGTTCCTCTCTCTCTCACAAACACACACACATGAACATGAACTCTGTCACTCTATGTTTCTTCTTTTTTGTAATTGCAGTTTGGAGAACTTTTACTATAGAATATTAATCATAGCATCAGGAAATCTGAAGAGCAGTGAGGTTTCTGTTGATGCCCTTTCTATATGGTTAGTTATCCAAATTACCTTTTCTTGTAATATTAATTGTTATAAATGGGAGTTTCTTTTGTATTATATGTTCTTAAGGATCCAATGTGTTTAAAGTAGTTTCTATGTTAAAAATATATTTTTGTTCTTGTTGGGCAGCGTATCCATTTATGCGTGGGAGTCGATGATCACACTTGGGTTTTTTGCTGCAAGTGGGTAGGTTTCAAGTCTATCTTCACTTAAGATATTTGTTTAATTGATCAATAACAGAGTGAAGGGTGCAATAGGACGTCTCCCACCCCTAATATTACTCTCGCCCAAGCATTCTTAAGACTTAATCATCTTCTCATGTTAAATGATAGAAAAACAAAGAAGATTAGATTTTATCTGCAAGAATAGTGAATGAGAGGGTCAAGTTTTAGTTGTGTTTGAAAAAGTAGACAACCAATTTGGTGTGGTGTGAGGCTTAGACACATAGCTCAGTTGATTCGACTCATTGTAAATCAACTTTGAGGTCGTGGGTTCAAGTCCAGCTTACCCATCAAAAAACAAAACAAAAAAAAAGTAAAAAATTGATGGGTGTGGCAATGTACCATTATCACCACTCAGCATCTTTATTTTCCTTTGAATCTCTCTTCATTTTCTTTCAAAATAAGTGGCGTATTGACTTAACCATTGGATACCTAAGGAAACCAGTCCCAAATAACTTTTATTGCAAGTTCCTCTTGTTGTGGATCGCAAAAAAATGCGCTACTTGACACACTCTTCAAGCCTACTAACTGATGAAGATTTTGTCCTATGCCGTGATGGTCCTCATAAATACCAAAAATCGGCCTGATGGATGGTATACAGATATTCATTTTGAGCTCATTTAGGAATGCTCGAGGTAGGTAATTCTAAGCCCATAAGAAAAAAATGATTGAATGCAACAGCTAGTGTTCACCAAACTGGCTTTGGTATGTAAGTCCATCATGAGTGGGACTAACATTCATGTGTTAGCAGACCAGAAAGAGTGCCACATGACGCATTTTAATGTGACCCATCACACTACTAAGTTGGCAATTTTCGTAAAAATTTCACCTACCTTCTACACTTAGGGCACTTGAAAGGATTGACGTCCTCCATTCAATGAGTTTCCTGCTTAGCTAGCCGCCTTTGTATGCTAGAACACCAACCTCATGGGATATCTGTAACCATCTAATCTTAATACTTTAACAAGGGTCATATAAGATTGTTCTCTCCTTGGATATATCCCAGGGTGAGTTTGGATGAAAGTATTTGTACTTGGTGTGGTCTCGGTATATCTCAGCTCGAGATACAAGCATCTAGATCCAAGCACCCAAGAAGTCGACACAAGAAGCTAGAGAAGTCAGGAAACTATGGCTTCTGGACAATCTCATTTGGGTCATGTGGATCACTGACAACATGAATATCAATTCATTCAAGTCTTTTTAGTTAGGATTTAGGCTTGAGTGTTTTTTGGAAAGATATTTCATCAATCCCGTGATATAGGAGAGGTTCTTGGTTTACAATTCTCTTCTTAAAGATTGCAACCCCCATTGGACAACTATGAACATGGTGGAATAGCCCCTACCCCTAAGAGCTTGGTGATGTATTTGGAATTCAATTGACCTCATAAAAATTGTCGTTCTCTTTCTTTTACCCGTTTCCATCTTCTTGTTGTTTTATGATGTTGTAATTGTATCGTGTGTCTCTATGAATCCCGATTTCCCAATCAGTGGAGTGAAACCATCTACATGATTTCTTTGTCTGCAAATCAGCCTAACTTCAATTATCTTCTTTGACCTATTCCAACTTTTCAGTGGTGACTGAAGTTACAAGACCAGTAAACAGGAAGGAAATTAGTGTTTTAATCATGTATTCTTTTTTCTCCAATGCAGGGTGCGAGTGGCGAACGAGCTTGGAGCGGGCAATGGAAAAAATGCTAAGTTTGCAACTATAGTATCCACTGTGACCTCCCTTGTAGTAGGCTTATTCTTTTGGTCCATGATCATGACTTTCCAAACAAAGTTTGCTCTGATCTTCACCTCTAGCACTGCTATTCTCAATGCGGTTAACGAACTATCAGTCCTGTTGGCCTTCACCATTCTCTTGAACTGCATCCAACCCGTTCTCTCTGGTGCGACCTCTTTTCCGTTTCCATGCTAAAAACGCAATATACAATTATTTTCACATTGCACAGTGTACATTCTTTATCTTTAGGGGTGGCGGTTGGATCTGGATGGCAAGCACTTGTGGCGTATACAAACATTGGTTGCTACTACATCATTGGGGTCCCTCTTGGAATTTTCATGGGATGGATCCTTCATTTTGGTATTGTGGTACGTTTTCGATTGCTAGTACACTTGCAATCAGTATAGACTTTTTTTGTGTGTGTGTGTGAGAGTGGGGGTTAGGCCTTTATTCCACATCTCATTACTTGTAGTAACCCCTATAAATGAAATTAAACAGGGTGTATGGGTTGGAATGATCATTGGGACTGTTGTACAAACATTGATATTGATCTTCATCACAATCAGATTTGATTGGGAAAAGGAGGTAAAGTAGAAATTAATGAAGGTTCAACTTCTGACCAATTTTTTTCCTTTAAAATAATGTGAGTCCCTCTCTTGATTTGGATTTCATTTACAGGCTCTGGAAGCCAGCATTCATATGGCCAAATGGGCAGCTTCCAACCAATAATCACGAAACTGCTATTTATACTTTTAAACATATTGGTCAGTTTCAAGAGTGATTCTTTTGGAAGGTATTTGGATGTATTTTTGTCAGTTCAATAAAATTCTGAAATCAGCAACGAAGACATAAAGCGAAGAATGGGTGACATATCGATCTCTCCCATAAGCTTGGGATGAAAACCACATGTGTTATATGTATAAATAATTTCAAAAGAAATATTTGAGAAGGTTTTGGTGACGTGTAGTTGGGAAGGTTTGATCCCAAGACCTCTTATTCTTTAGTCTCTGGTTTTGCATAAGAAAGTCATTCTTTAGTCCTAATGGATCAAGTAGAAGAGTTTGAACCTGTTAAGCTATACCCATGTGCTCTTCCTTTGTTAGAAGCTTTCAAGAGAAGCTCTAAAATACCACATGGGCGCGCATGCCACGCTACTCTAGTACCGTGCTTACTCAATTGAGACCTGAGAAGATTTTCAATCGATGGGTCCTATATTCTGATCAGATAAGCTTATTGGAACAAATCAAGGCTATGGAAATTGAGTTAGTCTGACCTAACCTTGTCAAATTGAATGTAAACTTATTAAATAAGGAAATCTAGTAATTGTTAACCCTAGTTTTCTTATGTCAAATCTTTTTTTATGTTTTTCTGTTATCCTCACTCTGAAATTTATCGCTTGTATGCTTTTTGTTTACAAATTGCTTATTTGCATTATGTTGAGTAGTTCTTTCATGCCTTGTCATGTTTCAACATTTTTCATTAAAAGCACTTGCAATGGATCAGTGTTATTGATCTCAACCTAGTTGTTATGGAACGATTTGTGTTTTGCTGCTTGCACTGTTTATTTGAATGCCCAAAGTGAGTTTTTCTGATGTTTGTAGAACAGGTGGCGCTACAAATAGTTTTTGTGATTTATATTTTTTGAATAAAAATGTTACAAATAGTTTCATATAAATTGTACCTTTGAGCATGAACTTAGTAAAAAATAACAAACAGTTTTTCTGATGTTTGTAGAATTGGTTGTGCTTCCCAACTCTAGAACTTCCTGTATTCATATTTATTATTTAGGAATTTGGTGAGATGCAAGTAAACTTCGTGATGGTTCTCTGGGATTTGTAATCAAGCCAAAAGCTTTCCAAATCCGAGATGACCACACTTCTAAGTCTATTCAGGAAGCCACTTGGTGGTTCAACTTGTTAGGGAGTCTGGTCAGGAATCTAAGTCAATCCAGGGAGTCACTTAGTAATTCGATTTGCCATGGAGTTACATCATGAATGTAAGTCGGTCACTTAGCAACCCAACTTATTAGGGAGTCCAGTCCAAAGCCTAAGTCATTATGGGGAACCACTTAGTGAGCCGACTCGTTTGGGAGTCATATTATTCAGAGAAGTTGGACCATGTTCAACATATCTAGAAGTCGGATTACATCATAAAGGAGCTTTGGAGTGGCGACATTGGTTGGGTGGTACTTCCATCGTTAGGGACTGCAGGTGGTATAATTCTTATGTGGAACAGGGATGTGATTCATGTGACCGAAAGCTTGGTGGGGTCTTTTTCCATTTCAGTTCTATGTAACCGCGTTAAAGAAGATTTTCAATGGGTATTTTCAGGCATCTATGGTCTTTCAAGAAGCAGAGAGAGAGAGAGAGAGAGAGCAACTTTGGGAGGAGTTGGAAGATGTAGCGGATTACTGGGATAAGTAATGGGTCTTAGGAGGGGATTTTAACGTCATTAGATATAGTCACGAGAAAATTCGAGGATCGAGAGGTACTAAGGGAATGAGAGACTTTAATGACTTCGTTAGTAGGCATTCTTTAATGGACTTTCCCATGGTAGGCAGGTTGTTTACTTGGTCCAATAATCAAGAGTCCTCAAGGCTGTCTAGATTAGATAGATTTCTGATGGGTAGCTTGTGGGAGGAGAAGTTTCAAAATGTGATTCATTTGTATACATCCAGTCCAATCTCTGATAGTACTCCCATTTTTCTAGAGCCGAGGCAACCCAAATGCAAATTGTTGCCATTCAAATTGGTGGAATGAGTGCCCTTCGTCAGGAAATCCAGGGTTTGTCTTGAAAAGAAAACTCAAGTATTTGAAAGAAAAGTTGATTGGAACAAAAAGGTATTGGGGAAGGTTGATTTGAAGAAGGAGAAGATTCTCGAACTAATAGAAGTCTTGGATGTTAGGGAGGAAGTGGGGGAGTTGATGATTGAAGATAGATTTTAGAGAATAGAGTTGAAGTTGGAATTCCAAAGGGTGGTGTTGATGGAGGAAATCAGTTGGAGACGAAAGTCAATGATCAAAAGGCTGAAAAAAGGGGATAATAATACAATTTTTTTTTTTGACAAAGTGGTAAATTTTAATAGAAGAAGCAATAAAATCTCCAAGCTTTCAATCAATGGGGTCTTGGAGGATGAGGAGGAGGAGATTAGGGAAGGGGTTGTGGGTTACTACAAAGAGTTTTATAGAGAGAGGGAGTCTAGGAAACCTCGTATTGACAATATGGAATTCAATACCTTAACCTAAGAGGATAAGGAGTGGCTAGAAAGACCTATTGGGGATGATGAGGTGAGATCGGTTGTCTCTTCTTTGAGCGGGGGCAAGTCCCCAAGGCCGGATGGGTTTACTATGTCTTTTTTCAAACATTGTTGGGGTCTTGTCTTAGAGGATTTCCTGAAGGTAGTCAAGGAGCTTCAGAAGAAAAATTATTTGTACTACGGACTTAACAGTACCTCTGTGGTTTTGATACCCAAAAGAGCGGGGGCTGATGATCTAGGGGAGCTTAGGCCCATTAGCTTGGTTGGTTTGGTTTACAAAATCATTTCAAAAGTTTTAGCACTGAGTTTGAAAAAGCGTTGAAAAACTTGATTGGCTTTGAGTAAGGAACGTTCATTTGGGGGAGACAAATTTTAGATGGAGTGTTGATCGCAAACGAGTGCATTGACTTGAGGGTAAAAGGAATAAGGGGAGGTTGGTGAGGAAAACTGACTTGCAAAAGGCATATGATCATGTGAGTTGAGACTTTTTGGAGTACATGATGTGGAAGATGAGTTTTGGGACGAAATGGATATATGGTGGACTATGAAGTGCATCACGACAGTCTCCTTTTCACTCTTGGTCAATGGTTGTATAGCATGATTTTTTAGGGGATCAAGGGGATTGAGATAGGGTGATCCCCTATTCTTGTTCTTATTTGTAATTGTGGTATAAGCCTTGGGGAGACTATTCAAAAGAGTAGTAGATATTGGGAAGTTGTTGGGATTCAATGTGAACAATGAGGGGCCTTTGATCTCACACTTTCAATTCGCGGATGATACATTAGTTTTTTTGGATCATTCAAGAGAACGAGTAAAAATTCTGGGTGTTTTGTTGTGCTATTTTGAGGCAGTCTTTTGATTGCATATAAACCTGTAGAAAAGCAAGCTATTTGGGGTTGGGTAATGTGTCTGACCTCCCTGTAATGGCAGCAACTTTGTGTTGTAGTTGTGATACCCTTCCCTATTTCTATTTGGGTTTTTACCCCTAGGAGCACAACATTGTTGCACGAGGATTCGGAAAGGAGTAATTGAGAGATTGGAAAAGAGGTTGAGCACGTGGAAAGCCAGATAACTTTCTAAAGGGGGGGGGGGGGGGGGGCATAATTTTGATCAAAATCACTTTAAAATGTGTGGAAGTCAAAATTGAAAGACTCGTGAAGAACCCTTCTTATGGAATGATAAGAACATGAGGAAAAAAATATTATTTGGTGAATTGGAAGTTGATTTGCACTCCAAAAAGAAATGGAGGCTTGAGGATTAGAGGTTTAATGTTAATAAATAGAGCTCTCTTAGGTAAATGACTTTGGTGGTTTGGGGAGGAAAGACACTCTGTGGAAGGGGTGATTCAGGCTAAATATGTGGATAAAAGATTTGGTTGGTATAGTGGAGAGGTAAATAGTACATACGGTTGCCATATGTGGAAGGGGATTCTTAAGGTAGTTGAACAAAGTGGGTTTAGGGGGATAAGGTTAAGTTCTGAGAGGATAGATGGTGCAATAATTCTGCTCTGTCAACTCAACACCCTTCTTTGTATGCTTGTTCACTGAAAATGAACTATTCAGTGTAGCATCGTCTGATTCACATCAGGAACACTTCTTTGTATATAAGTTCCAAAAGGAATTTCAACGTTGAGAGATAACTAATGTAAAATCTTTTCTAGATCTTCTGAATTCTTTGCAATTTAGGGAGAATGGTTAGGGTATGAGACAATGGTTCCAAGGGAAACGATAAGAGATATCCCGTTCGATCTTTTTACAAATCCTTACTCCTTTCGTTTTGGAATCTATTATTTGGTCTGCACTTGTCCCATCCAAAGTTCCATTTTTCTTGTGACTAGCTTCCTTAGGGAGGATTTTTACCTTGGATAACTTAATCTCCAAAATTTTGTTATCACTGTAAGAGAGATGTGCAATCTGTTAATTGTATTTAATTCATTTTTGCTATACCTTTGAAATTTGGATGCACATTCTTTCCCATTTTCTAGTGGTTTCACTCTTGGAAGGGTGCTCTTACAATACCTTATCTCTAAGAAAAAGACACCTCTAGACTATTCTTCAATCGGACATTGCTCAGGGGCTTGGGAAGGAGAGAGGAATAAGAGGGTGTTTCAGGGTAAGAAAAGTACTACTGAAGTCGTGTTTCTGGAAATTATTGTGGGCCTATTATACTCTTGGTACAAGTTGAGCAGAGATTTTGTTGGGGCCTCTTTTCAGGACTTTGTTTTCAGATGGGATTTTGTTTGTGCTTTATAATTATTTTTTGTGCTTCGTAGTTTTTGAGTTTTTTGCTTGTACATGTTTTTCCTTTCCTCTACTTTCTCTGTATGGGGGACTATCTCAGCCTCTTTTATTTTATTTTTTTCTTTAGATCAATAAATTCTTACACTCAACAAAAAAAAAAAAAAAAGTCTAATAATGTTATTTATCAGGGAATGATCTGACTTATTTGAAAGTCAAATCAAGTTCACATTCTATTCAGGGAATCCAACATATTTGAAAGTTGGATTTTTTTGTAATTTTATTTGGGGAATTCAACTGAGTTGGAAGCATGCTCTAGACTCATTTGGGAAATCTAACTCGACTGAGAGTCATACTTTATCAAAGTCGTCTCATTCGGAAGGCACTACATTTTGGGAATTTGATGTTTTGGAATCGGAGCGTAAGAGCTCAGGAGTCGGGGTTGGTTCTCATTGAAGAGTCAAATCAATGCTCATTCAGGTCATCTTGGGAGGATTGTTAGGAATTCTCGAAGATAGATATTGAGTGTATCAATCTCCACCTTCGAGATGTGGCTCTTGTGTGGGGGGAGGAATAAAATCATTCTCATCTGCATTGTTCACATGACACCAATCAATGCACATTTCAATGTGTAGGTATGATCAAGTACGGTTGAGAGGATCACATTGGTAAATATCTCGAGATCTACATTGGGTGCATCAATTGTGCTATTTGTCATAGTAGGAATTAGATCTTATCTGACTAGGGAGAGAATCCCAACTTGTGATTCTTTCTGTATAGAAATTTACTTTACCTAGATAAAAATTAATTGTGCAGGGATAGTTGAGAAAGGATTAGGATTACTTTTAGACTAATTGTTTTATCTATTTAGAGTGGACATATATATTGTAAAAGAGGATCAGGGAAGAAAGGACTAAAAGAGGGAAGTCCAAGAGTTATCATGTAATCCAAAATATACTATGTAATAGTTAGATTTGATTTATGGTGGAATGGTTCGTAGGAAACCCTAGAGATGTAATTAATGGATTTGACGAACGCTGTAATAAATTTTTGTTTTGTTTTTTTCTTTTACATGTTTGTGATGGATTGGTGGAGGAATATTCAACATTTCTTGAGGATTTCATCAGTCATATTCTAATTTGTCGACATGGATAAGGATTTCTTGCATTCAAGAATATCAAGAAGAGTGAAAAAGAAATCTGATCAAACTAGTATCATTCCACATGAAGTACCAAACAAGAAAAAAGAAAAAAGAAAAAAGAAAAAAGAAAAAAGAAAAAAGAAAAAAGAAAAAAAAGCTTTGTTTGAGGTGATGCGACCTAACATTAAAAGGAAGATTCAACTTTAGATCCAATAAAACCAAGCTGGAAAATGATACTTAGTTTAAATGCTTAATGGATTGATTGAAGCAGATCGAAGCGCAAAAGTGGTCATATCTTGTATCATCATATACGTTTGAAGTTTCCAACACATCACAAGTGGTCCCCTCCCTCCCCAAGCGCTAAGAATGTGGTCCAATATATATATATATATATATATTTACAAATTAATTTCTAATAATCTAAACTTATATATATTGAATTGACTTTACTGTTAGCTTCTTAATATAAAGTCCACACACGTTTGAAGAATATAATATATATGTGGGAAAAAGGTTAATAGACTTTTCTTCGAGTGAAAATCAAATTCTACCCCGCGAGCGCACAGTGGTCATCTTATTTTGGGTCCATTGGTTCATTTTTCATTTTTTAAATCTACATGCTAATTGGCCATCCAAAGCCGACTTATTTTGACTAATGTTAGTCATAAAAGAGGAAAATTATGAAGGAAAGAATACGCAATCTTCCTTGGGATTTGCGAAGAAATTTTAATCTTGTTGATTTGACCTTATCTACTCAAGTTCAAATCCCACTACCCATAAAAAATCCTGGTGGCCACGCACCGCTCCACGTAGTAGGGTATAGCCTGAGTGCGGGGCGTAGGGACTAGTCTGGTGCGCGCAAACTGGCCCGGGTACCCTTCGTTATCAAAAAAAAAAAGAAAAAAAGGCATCTACTTGCAAAAATACTTTGTGCCTTCTTGATTGATAGAAGGTCACAAATTCATGAAGTTGATTGATATGCTTGGGTTCTTCTCTGTCCAGTGAATTTGGGCACAACAAATAAAGACGCTCGCTAAATTATTAATAATGATATTTTGACTTTCCCTCTAACATACTCGTTTGATGTGGCATGTGCAAGAATTATACATTTTTTTTCTCAGGATACAAAGTTATACAAATTTATAGGGATGTGTAGCTGTGTATTCGAAGAAAAAAATTAATAGTATTGACACCCTAATTTGCACGAATCCATTAAGAATTTTCAAAAATTTCAAATTGATTTCGATTTAAAGTCTAAAATCCTTCAATGGGCCCACGTTGTATAATAATTGTCACTTGACATTTTTTTTATGCATATATATGTACACACCTTGTCTCTAGTCCATCTATATAAATTCCATGCCCATTTTCCTAATCCCATGAATTTATCTAATTCCATACCCGTTCTCTAATCCAAATCCACTCTCTATTAACCAATTTATTATCCATATCCTAATACCAAATCTACTTTCAAGTCTAGTTCAAATACTTATACCTAAACTATCTTATGCCCAAAATAATACCAAAATCCAAAGTCAAATCCATTCTAAGGTACTGTTTGTTAAACTGAAAAAAATGAGTGCTGAATAGCATTAAGTGCTGAAATTTATAAGTGCTGAATTTAAGTGTGGAAAAAGTTGTTTGTTTAGATGCTGAATCATGTTTGTTACACATTGCTGAAGTTGGTAAATTGTCTTTGTTACCCTTCTAATTATATTATACATTATTTGCATGTTTCAAATGCTTATTTATTATCAAACATAATAAAATATATTATTTCTTATAAAATTAAAATACAATTCATTTTTAAATAATAAATAATGCTCAAATATTCAATTTATAAATAATAATTTCTATTTATAAAAGCCCACAAATTTCAAATTAAAAATAATAATGTCATATAAGTCACCAAAATTTGAAATCAATATTAAAAGAACTTAATTTTGGATGAATAATTTTCTATGGAAATGAAGGATGTGTAATTATAAAAGCACCCTATGAATTAATAAGACCATAGCCAATTTTTATTTTGTTTTATGGGTTAAAGTTTTTAGAATGAGCAAATTTTTAGTGAGGATGGTCTATATGGTTTAGAGGTCATCCTCACCAAAAATCAATCCATTTTAAAACTTTGAACTCGTCAAAAGTAGTTTAAAAAAAAAGGGATGATTTACGGTTCTTGAACTTGTTTTGATATGGTCAGAAGTTTCAGGATGTGCTGATTTTTGGTGAAGATGATCTCCTCATTGTAGAGATCATCCTCATCAAAAATCAATTTATTCCAAAACTTTTATAACCTATATAAGACAAAATAATTTTACCATGGTATGGGTTTATTAATTTGTGGGGTGCTTATATACTAATGAGGAGATCATCCTCATCAAAAATCAACTCATTCCAAAACTTTTAACCCATATAAGATAAAATAATTTAGCCATGGTGTGGGTTTATTAATTTGTGGGGGGTGTTTATATACTTATCCATGAGATATAAGAGATAATATTCTTTTAAAAATAAGGGCATACTTGTCCATGTCGAAAAAAACGAAGTGCTTACCACTTCAACACTTTTTTTCAGCATTAAAATAGTACTGAATTTTTTTCACTTATTTTCAGCAATAAGCGCTGAAAATCTACAGTAAACAAACACGATATTTTTACAAAAAGTGTTAAATTTAATTTTTTTCAGCAATAAGTGCTGAAAAATAACGCAAACAAACACTGCCTAAGTCTATGGTCTTACACCCCACTTCAAAAGAGAACACATGATGATTTTTCATAAGCTTCAATGCCCAATGCTTCAACTTAATTGGAGAATCAACTCTCTTGAGAAAATTTAAGAATGTCATCCTCAAAAAGTGATGTCAAACTAAAAAGGTGCTTTGGTCTTTGGTAAAAACTCCTATAGTTGAGAGAACTTTCAATCTTACTCTCAAAAGGTAGGAATATTCAAGTATATACATGAAGCTCTCCTATTAGTTTATTTTGAAAATAGAATCTAAGTCTATTTTTTACCTACCACTTCACATTTACACATGTCATTCCCTCACTCACTCTCCCAAAAATATTTCTGTTATCTTACCTCTATTTATTAAAAAATCAAAGACCAAAAATGTTTTTAGGGTTTTATCTCACAAATTCTATTTTTACCCTTACAAAGATAGAAAATCCCAAAAGAAACAACAAAAATCTCATGTTCATTTTCTTTATTTTTAAGATTAGATCACTTTACTCTAAAGTTCTCCAAAAACTCTATAAATAGTCACATTTCCTACAAACAATTCATACTCTCTAGACCTCATCTCTCAACCTCAAACTTTATCAAAATCTCTGCTCAACTACTTCAATCATATCTTAATCTTTTCTCAACCTTTAAGCTTCCAAACAAAAATCATTACTCATCTCTTACCTTCAACTCTTAACTAAAATTTTCAACTTCAAGTTCTTCTACTGAAGAAAATCTCATTCAAAACTATCAAGGGACAATGTGGGTTAAAACTAATTTATTTTTAAGTATTTGCATTTTCTTCTTCGATCCCTCTTTATTTTTTTTTTAGAAAACCTTTAGGATGTAATGGAAAGCCCTTCTTCATCTGGAGTAAGTTGAATATCAACCTTGGGCATGAAATGTTTGAGGTGATTTGACCGAAATAATGGAGGTTGAATCCCTTTTTTAGCTCACTTACCTCTCATTCATCATAATATACACTATGCACACACACACACACACACCCCACACGTGTTTGATGATGATGAAGAAATGTGTAACTCTTTTGGTAGGGTTGAAACATTAAGTTTTTAGCCAAACATATATGCATCAAGGTTGTGGATTTAAGGGAATTTCATCCGTGGAATATCCTTTTCCATAAGATATTCCATATGTCAATACTAATATTAAATCCTTTTTAAAAAATGTAAATATCCACCATGTGCACACACACCCACTTCATATTTCTCATGTATTTTTATTGTTTTATTAATTATCTAAAATAACTAAGTTTAAAAAGATAACCACCCTAGGGGGAGAGAATGGATGTCTAACATCTTTCCCATTCTCTAACCAAATCCCTTTTTGTAGATCTTAAGTAAATCATATATTTTTTCTATGGACGAGAGTCACTACAATACCATGAAAAATGATTTTCTTAAAAAATTAATTCGGGTGTCTTTTCACATTAATTTTCAAAAAATAATGGTGACGACTCAAAATAATGTAATATTGAGGTTCAATTATGAGCATTTCTTGTATACCCATGATCTTAACAGATGCCACACCAAGAGAGTATGGGGGAGTACGTAAGAGGGGGGAGTTAGAAAATCACGACTCCTAATTTATTTGTTGAAGATGAAGTTGATGGTACCATAGACGTGAGTTTATTTCCCACCATCACCTAACCATTGATCTCATTAAAAACATGTTTAAAGATTAAAAACAATATAATAAATTGACGCAACAAACCAATAAGATAGTGACATACAGAAATTGTTTAGGTATGTTGTATGCTTCTACTTCTTGGAATCTCTACAAGTATCAAGGAAATGAAAGCAATAATGGTGCAATGTCAAAATTATCAACAATTTGAGAGATAGTTTCTTTGGACATAATTTTGGGAAATTATATATGGTAGATATTTTGATCTTTTTAATAATTTGTTCAATATCTTAGAAATATTTAAATCATACACAACTAAATAATAAATTATATTATACTTTTTTTCTTCTAGACTATAGAAATAATGAACTTAGAAAAAGAAAATTATTAGATTATCACAACTGAAAATCCCCAGTTGCACAATTTCTTTGGGAGATGGAGACTTGAAACCATAACCTCTCCCACCCATAGAGCTCCAGTTCACCGTTAGCCTAGACGTGTGAGGTGTGACTGACCTCCAATCATATTGATGATTTTGGCACGCTTGTGTCTTTGACCATTGATTTTTGAATCGAATCTGATTGGAACTGACATAACCACCATATTACTTTTCAAATTTTACGACTTTCAACCATATTTTATTTTATACGTTTGTGGTTGTTTTATCTTTTTAATAAAAACAATACTTAAAATAAACGGTCAACGCTTAAAAGTCAAACTTAAAAAAAAAAAAAAAAATAGTAACGAAGTTAGTTACTTGTTGAATGATTAACATGAACAAAGAAAAAAAGAAGTTACTTATTCAGTGAGAGAAAGAGAAGTTATTTGTATGAAGTTGGAAGCATAATGGCCAGAAGAGCAACAATACGATATAAAAAAAAAAATGGAAACATGTGGGACACCATAAACAAGTTGGGAATGCTAGGTGTAATGATCGCGATGGAAAACAGGTGAGAAATAAATGATATATTCGTCTAACTAATTTATGGCCTTAATATATATTTTAGATTTATCAACAATACTAAATAATTTTGATAGATAAGAGTGAACACTAACCTATATCTTCTTGCCTATTTACCAAACATTAAACCTTAGAAAGTCATTTGAAATTTATTTTTATTTATTAACCTATTGAAAATTTAACAATAAACTTTATGATATTAAAGAATTTGATTTTAAGTAGTCCTTATGCATTTTTAACTAATTGCTAACCTGGATATGTTATCACGTTCTAGGTTTAAAACCCACCTTCAACCTCCAGTTATTAATCAATAATCACTAACCCACTTGCTTATAGAAAAAAAAAAAGAAAGAAAAAATGTATATGGTTGCGTGTGTTGATCCATATTTTGTTCATTCAAATGCAACTAGATATGCAAAAATAATTGAATAATGATTTTCTGACACCCCTTGATGTAGCGTGTGCTAGAAACATAAATTCTTTTACTTTTAGAGGCACAACTGCACATATTTATGCAAATATACAATTGTGTATCATGAGAAAAAAAAATCTATAATTCTAACCCATGCTATGTCAAGAGGAGTAAAGATGCATTGGAGACATGTCTCAGAGGGGGCGTCAAAAAATCACAACTCACCACCTTCTTGATTGAAGCATAGAACTACCTTTCCCCCATTTAAGGCTATGTGGTCCTCCCTTTAAATAAAATTTGAGATACCTCATCTTTTTATATTGAAGACACTCCCCTTGACTTTGACTTTGACGTTGTCTTGTTTTATAAATTAACGAAAAATAATTTAATAGTCCTAATGTTTCTTTCAAAAATCAGTCTTATTTAACCTCTTAAATAAAATTATGATAATAGTGATGATGATGATGACAATGACAGTGATGACGATACTATCGAATCATAAGAGGGACATGTCATCAGTTTATTTTAAGGAAGTAACTCAAATATTCACATAAAATTGAATGTTTATGTGAATATTCAAGTGTTGTGAATAAGCGGGTGATTGGAGAGAGGTGTCCCCAACAATTTTAGAAAATGCTTCTAAACCCAAAAAGCAATTCTTGAACATCGTAACACCCAATTGCACAATCGCAAATCTTATAGAAGTGATTATATAAAAACACAGGTCGATAGCAACACAATGACAAATAGGCCCTTAATTAAATTTGTACAAGAAAAGCAAGTTATTTGACTTCCAACAATTTAAAAAAGGGAGCGGTTCAGCAGCCCTAAAATTTGTCAAGTTTTGTGCCAAACATTTTTTGTAAATCACTTTCGATAGGGTTAGAAATTTTGGAATAGGCTGATTTTTTGTGAGGATGATCTCTACGGTGAAGAGATCATCCTCACAAAAAATCAGCTCATTTTGAAACTTCTAATCCTAGTTTACAAGTTGAAGAATCGTTGACCATCCAATTTTTGCAAATCACTTTTGATGGGGTTATAAGTTTTGGAATAGACTGATTTTTGGTGAGGATGATCTCTGTGAGGATGATCTCTTTATCACAGAGATCATCCTCACAAAACGTCTAACCCATATTTTGAAAAATGTTTGACACCAAACTTGACAAACTTTAGGGCTGCTGAACCGTCCCTTAAAAAAATGTATAGCAAATAAATGAGAAAAAAAAGAAATCCATCAAAAGTCCAACTGAATTACATTTAAAATCAGTAAAAAAATTTATTTTTCTCAACCTTCCTACCGATTTCATCAAACTTAAACAATAAAAAAAAAAAAAAAAACTAACCTTTACAAGGGCGTAATGCGCACCATGCGCATCGTAAGCAAAAGTATAAAAGAAAAAGAAACAAATTAATAAAAGGGATAACTGACAAGCAATTCTCACCCACTTTAATTTAAAATGTTGAAATTTGACACTTCATTTTGTGCATCAGAAGCTCGACTCAACCGATTCCAGAATCAACCCGATCCAAACTAAACCTACCCGAAGAGAAATGGACCGAGTCACCTGATCTCAACGTTCGTTGTCCGAACCGATCTGACTCGCTTGTCTTTTCTCTCCTCACCGCCCTAACCAATTTCCCTTGTCCGTACTCATTCTCCATTGCAATCTTCTCTTTCATCTCTCCAACTAAATCCCACAAAACATCTCCTAATGTTCCTTTCTTATTCAAGAACAAAACCAACAATCTCTCTTTATAATTCTCCAATCTCTTTAAAACACAAACTAACTCTACCGATTCACCGAAACTCAGACTACCCAGTCTCTCTCTTAACTCATTAACTCGAACAAAAATCTCCTTCTGCGCAGAGTAATAATCCTCACTCACCAAACCCATCGCCTCGTAAATCAATTTGTTCTCTCGATTGTTCATCAACTCGGGCGATTTGCAAATTTCTTCAATAAGATTCACTAACGCATCGATTTCTTTCAACAAATCTCTATTCAAAAGGGCAGATATCTTCTCTTCTTCTTTCTCTGTTTCAGTCGAAGAAGAAGAAGAAGAGAGAAAGAAACCCAGAACCCTAGAAATTAATAAGAGAGATTCAAGAAGTCTAGCATACCATCTGACCCAAGAAGACAATTCCCATGTTTCGGGACTGAAATTATCTCGAAAATTGGAGAGATTGAGATAGTTTCTTCCGCCTGTAATAGGGTAGATAGAGAGTTGATCTTGAAGGATGAAGGAGCCACGTTTGATTATGTGATGGACTGTGATGAGGCACTTGAAGGCTACGAATGAGTTTTGGGTGTTTTGTAGACGATCCATGAGAGCTTCGATACAAGAGGATGCAGTGATCCGAGAACTGTGGCCAAAGGAGAGGAGTGCTTCGAGGTGCTTCTCGTGAGGTGGGTTTGATGGGTCGTGTGTGGTGGCTCGAAGGATAGAGAGTTGCAGAGAGGACGTGTTTGGTTTGGACAGAAGAGCAGCTTTGCTTAATGAGGCCTTGTCTTTAAGAGCACCAAATAGGTCCCTGAGCTTGGTTCGTCTCCCCATCAGAGAGAAGCAGAAAAAGGAGGTTAGATGAATTTTCGTTTTTGAATTTATTGTGATTTATTGGTTTATAGAGTCGTGATTAGAGAAATCTAATCAAGCTGACCAATTGGTGTTGGTGGGTTGAAATGGGTACCCGACATCCATGACCCATTTGATTAAGCAGAGATACCAAGTCCATATCCAGAGTCCGACCCAGCTTCCATATTCAGATCAAAAGTAGATTTTCATTTTCATGAAGAAATATCTTCTACAATTGGAAATTGGAAATCTAAGAAAGAAAATTATCCCAAATTGGACAATAATTTTAAAAGCAAGTCAAGGTATCAGGTATTTCTAATTTTAATATATTATTCCAAGTCCTTACCGCACAATATGTAAAAAAGTTTTCAATAATAATATAAGACCTACCTTTCAAGAAGAAAAAATATATAAGACCCAAAACTAATATGTTTAATAGGATCTACTTCTATGAATATAATATAATTTAAGAGGTGGATTGGATTAAACATCATCATCATCATCAAAATTTTATACGAAGAATTTGGAATCGGTTAAACAAATCTTAATTAATCATCTCCATTCAAGTATAATTTATATGTGAGGCTAATTTTTAGTCCACATCATGAGATGCGTAACAATATCAACCTTCCTCCAATTAGCGATTTTAAGCATTGGAGGCGTACCTACCAAAGAGTCTCTAAGAGCATCTCCAACGCAACAACCTCCACCTATACTCATAAATGAGTTTTTTTTATAGATATAGTGAGTTGCAATTATGGGTATTTATGTGATATACATTCCAATTTTGTTATCCAGAAGTTATTTAATAATTTTTTAATTTAATTCAGATTTAAAATTTTCAGAAATTGACTTATTTTCAACATAACTGTCTGAATTTTTTCACCTCCACAAAGGATGGGTAATCAGGTGGGAGTACCTTTTTTGGTATAAAAATGTCTAGACCCAAAAAATGGTGTGAGGTGAGTGTTGGATTGGAACCACTATTTTTGACTCCACTACCCAAAACAACAATTTGGAGGTGGGATGGGTATTGTGTGTGAGTTGCTCTAATGCCGAAGTCAAATAGAAGTCTTGTATTCAATGGAGTCATATAAAAAACCAGATAATCAAATAAAGAACCATTTTCAATCACTTTCGAAAGACACTATCCAAGGCGGATTTACAATGAGGGCAATTTTCCCCGTTAGAATTTTTACAACTTTGAAGGAGTTACTTACAAATTGAATTTTTTTAAGACCTTTTGTCCTCATAGAATTTTTAAAACTTTGAAGAAGTTATATAAATTAAAAAAAAAAATTAAGATCTTCAAGGATTTTGCCCCTCACAATAATATTAATGGAGTCTGAGTTGCCTCCACGAAGGTAAAATCTTGGCTCCGCCCTTGACAATATCAATTACAAACATACTCAAAAATTGCCCTTACTCTTTTGTTATTAATCTTGTTACTGTTATTCAACATGGAATGTGATCATTCTAATGGCAAATATCTTGCAACTGACATTACGCATCACAGTTCAAGTATTCTTATTATTTCAAGGCATGAGGTTTGGTCATAGAGCTTTTACATTTTTCCCTCACACAATTTATATATTATTATTATTATTATTATTATTTTAAGAGTTGGGCCGGAGCGACCTCAAGATAAGACCTCATATTGCACATCTCGATGTGAAAGTGGATAGGAATCATATATGCCTTTTCTCTTGAAGAAAAATATCTATGGTTCCCAGACACTTTCATGACAGGGTGTGCGACGTGAGGTTCAATCTTGAGACCACTTCATTATTATTATTATTTTCAAGGTGATTGGGTGTTATGTCAGATTCCCAAAAGCAGATTTTTTTAAGAGAAGCCCAAACATTTCATTCTTACATAGGGTTCCCTTGGGCTTCCTCATTTACAATACAAAACATTTTCCTTGGCGTAGTAAAGCTATTTATGACCACATCGTGTGGGGAATTCAGCATAGCAGCAAGTCTATCAGCCACCATGTTAGCCTATCTCGCGCTTAGACGCATAGTTCAGTTGATTTGATATATTGCAAAGTTGCCTTCACGTGTGTGTTCAAAGTGCTACTTACTCATCATAATTTTTATATATATTATCTTGTATTGTCATATCAATAGTTATTGGATCAGGACGGGATTTATACAAAGCAATTAAAAAAAAAAAAAATTTAGATTGGAACCTTATCAATTTTGAAATCATTAAAATTTGGATTCGAATTTCCGGTCTTGTCAAATCCATTGAAAAACCTAATTTCTGCCCATTAAATGGCCCCAAAAAAAAATCCCGTGTTAATAATTTTGGGGGATTTTGTTAACATGTACCCTTAAAAGTACAATAAATACACTTTGAAAATTAGAATATGAGTGCATTTCGATAAAAAAAATAATTTTTTAAAAGGTATTTTCAATACAAAATTCAATTTTCAAAGTGTATTTATTGCACTTTAACGTGTGCCTTAACAAGACCCAATTTTGGGATCAAAGCAAAACACTTTACCCTTTTAGTTTGTGAGATATTGATACTTAAATAAAATATCTTTATTTTTTTTATTTTTTGAATAGGAAGTTTTATCTTCTTTTATCTCTTGCTTAATTACTCAATCCCAATGCAATAAGTGATAAAAAGAAAGTAGGAAAATTCTTTGAAAATAATTCCCTAATTTAGTTATCTACAAATTGTTTGGGAACAAGTGTTGTTAATATTGAAATTTCTTCCAGAGTGTAGTGGAAGAATTAGACAAACAAATTTAGCATCACAATCATCCCATGGCCATTAAGGTTCCCAACGAACAAAAGCGCCGCTGGGTTTGAATAATAATAATTCTGCTAACAACTAAAGTCTTTTTCAAACACTAAAATATTTCTAACACATGCGACCCCATGGAACCTCTACCCTTCGTACATATCAAAAACAACAGTTAAAACGTACCCTGAATATATTTTGTATCATATCTTCACATTCTCGTAAGAATTGTTTTAATCTGTCTACCCCACATGTCAAACTCAATCAACTACCCTGACATGACAAGCTCGAGAATCACAGATCTTCGCTCCTCGGGATACATGGCTGCACTTCACCATAAAAAGTGTATCTCAAGGGAACCGTATATCCCGAAGAGGGCAGATCTACGATTCCCAAATCTGTCACATCAGATAATTGATTGAGCATGCCACATGGGATGGTTAGATTATAATTACTCTACTTAAAAAGTGCTTGTCAATAATATTTTTGGCCCACACATTAAAATCATTCTGATAAATGATTTTCAGATATTTATTTAATAAATTGTCTTTATATGCATGAACTAAAATAGAGAAAATCATGAGAGGATTTGAGAAATTTGAACTTAGAATGTTTCTTGATTCAATGTCTATAAAAGTCTAATTTCATAATCAGGATAACATTGTTTTAGGTCAAGATGCTAAAGCTTCTTCTATGGTGGTTTTTTGTTTGACACGAGGTTATGGGTTCAAATCTTGTTAAGTTTCATTGAGATGAAAGATCTTCATCGTTAATCTCACTAGAATGTTGATCAGATTGAGAGATGATGTTAATCATTGATTTAATCTCTATTTTCTTGACTATCGATCAAATCACTTCATATGATCAGATGCAATTCATTGTAGGTAAAAATTGCTGTCATTGGCTTCATGAACATTCTCATTGATGGATTCCAAGATCATGATGGAAAAAAGAATGCCGTCAGAATCCAATGGCTAAGAAGGACCAATTGGGCTGATTTTTGGTGTGTAGCTACGCTACTCCACTAGATGGGACAAACACTATTAGCCCTTCCATGAAGAACGGATCTTTTATAACACTTTTTCCTTATAGTTCCCTCTATCGTGTTTGAATGGTTGATGGAGTGTCACGTGAATAAGAAGGTAAAAGGAGAACGTTTAAAATTGGGAGTTCATTGGACATCCATTTTCAAAGCTTTGGATAAGTCTCAAAATATCTTTTTTTTAATCAGATACAAATGCTCAAATCTAATGGTTAGAACTCACCTATCAAACCGATAGTGGTGAGGAATCCTAATGGCCATAAGGTTGGGTTAGCAAGCTCAAAACTATGTGCCGGAGCAAGCTAGCTTAGCTGGTAAAGTCCACGATGGATGATAGTGTAGGCCTGGGTTCAATTCTCGCTAGTGTCAAGTTATTAATCTCATAAAAAAAGATTCACCAATCTAATTGTATAAATAAAATTTATTTTGTACCACATGGCACAAATCGAGCTTGTTTTCAGGTTTGACATAATCATATAAGAAGCTTCCTCATGGTTTTAAATCTCATCCTAATCATCTCGGTATCATCCAACAATGAGACGAATTGACAAGTCATCGCAAAGGCATATTTTGTTCTGACCCTAAGGCATTGTTCTAAATATCGTCTGAGACGACTCAAATAAATTAGATGTCCCATCCGAGATGACTCAATCTCGTTTATGGAGAAGAAGACACGTCAAAACGAGTTTTAAAACCATGAGCTTAGTTTGACGCAAAGAACTTGATCATTTGAAAGGATTACCAATTTTTACAAAATTAGTGATTCAACTATATAGTATCTTACTTTTGCCCATATGATATGATTTTTTTCATAAATAGAAGATTTTATTTATTTATCACACCTTAGAAATAGAAGAAAACGTAAGGAAAATATGATAGAAGGACTGATGTTTCATAAGTAAAATATCACACATACTCAAAGATAAATATCTTTAATAAATACAAATAGATGCAACCAAATTGAATCAAGGTTTAACCAATTTCATTGGCGCAGCAACCTTTAATTTGCAGTTGGAAGTCGAACTCGGTCCAGACTGGATTTCCCATTGAGTTGACCGCTCTGTTGAAGCTCCAAGTATTCCTTATATTTCATCCCATGGTATGCGGGTGGACACTGCTCCCTGTCCAGCAACGCTTGTGCTGGCCTCACTGTTGCTTCGAGAGATGGTCCATGTGCTAGGGCCAGGGAAATTCTTGCAGCTTTGTTATTCACTACAGCTCGGTGTAACACACTTTTGTACTTCCCATTGGTTAATATCTATCAGTTCATAATGTTTCAGTCAAACTCAAATATCACCAAATATGTTAATTCTTAAATTTAATTTAGTGATCTTATTATATTGCCAAAGCCCGTTTAAATACACACAAAAAAAATATATTTTTGACTTTTTAAATTTAAAAAGTCTGTTTGGATTTATTTTAAAAAATTACTTTTAAAAATAAAAAATATTTATTTATTTTTAAGTAAAAGAGAATTACTTTATACTTTTTAAAAGTTATTTTTTAACCAGTTACTTCTTATTTTCTATCCAATTGGGTTCTAAATAAAATCAGTCTAACCGCATCAAAATGGAGTTTAAAAAAAAAAAACCAAAGAATGACAAAGAGAACTTGACCATAATCAATTAACTACCCACCTCCAATTTCTTTCTCCATGGTTGTCTCGCTTTCATAACCAGATACTTTACAATTGGAGGAGTAGAAAAAGAAATCGAAAGGAGGTGTGTCCATTAAGAGTCCATTTACATATACTAAAAAAAATCAATTTTTGTCTTTAAAATTTTAAAAGTTAAAAATTTTATTTGGATTAATTTTAGAAAATCATTTTGAAAAAAAAAAAAAAAAAAATTACTTTCTAATTTCTAAAATGTATTTTCTTCCGTGATTACTTTCTACATTATATCCAAACCTGTTAAACATATAGAATGACTATCCGCATCAAGGACACCATATTTAATTTCATCAAGGCTTACATTGTCATACCAATTAATGAAATTAAATACGGTGTCTTTGGAACAGATAATCATTCTATATTTTTAATTATCAAAGTACTCCCTTTCTATTTCTTCTCCATCAAAGAAGTACTTCGATTTGAAGAACAACTTCTGGAGATCTAAGGAGATTGGTTATGAGATTGAGACAATGATAGAAGGTAATTAGTTGCTAAAATTGGTGAATTTGAATAACCTGCTCTAACGGTCTCACCCAAGTTACTCATCTCACTAAAGACAGACTTACACAATGGCAAGACTAAAAGTTTTGGGTTTAGATCCATATTTCAGTTGGTTGACATATTGCAATAAACTCAACGTACCTCCAGATGATCAGCAGTGTTAACCAAGAAACAGTTGGGTTGGGCGTTGACATGAACCCATTTTCCATTGTGTTGCAGCTGAAGTCCACCAACTTGGTTCTGCATGAGAAGGGTCAAGAGGCCGTGATCCGAGTGAGGGGGCATGCCTATTGCAAGTTCGGGTTGTGGGCACAGTGGGTAGAAATTTGCAATGAGGATCTGGAAAATGGACTCCAGTTCTAGCGCCTTTTCGATGTAGCATTCTTCCAAACCTAAGCTTTCAGATATCCCTCTAAGCAATTCTATTGCTACTTGTCTTGTTCTTTGGGAAAACTCTAATGAAATCTCACTGTTCAAATAAAAAACCAATTTCAAAACTTCTCTTAGCTAGGTACCTCCCACCTTCCAGAGCCAGAGAAAATAAAAACTTCTCTTGGGATATGGGTTGATTAATCTCTCCAGGCTTCAATCAGGGTAGAATTACAAAAATAGATATGAACTATGAACCAGATATGAATTTACAATTAAAAAAAATACTAGAAACTAAACTAAATTTGTTGCTATGCAAAAAGAAAAAAAATGGAAGATTGTAACAGAGAAACAGAATTCTTTTCAGGTGAATTTTGTGTCGTAACAAATAATATGGCCGCCCACTTTTTTTATATTTAAATAATGTCCTTTGCAAGAGGTAAGAACCTTTTGAAGTATTATTAAATAAATGACTCATCTATATTTACCTGCACCAGATGCTGCCCTACACGATTTTGGTGAATATTTGAGATGCCCTATGTGTTTTAAAATTGATGACATTGCCCTTGAAAAATGATCTAAAAGTCATTTGACTTTACTTTTCAAAACCAGCCCTCTCTCACCTATGACAATGACCATAGTTGCCATCACCAATGACATAATTGGCTTGTGTTTGCCTTGTGTGTCTGCTTTACTACTTTAAATAAATACCATGATAGTGTTAACCAATCAACTACTTTAAAAGATCGATTTGTTGAATATAAGAGAGTCATGGGGATTCATTAAGGTATGACTCACCTGAGAGTGGAGGAAAATATATACTCAACACTCTCCCTCACTCAAATTCAAACCCATGGCCTATACGAATCAGCGCTCTAATACCATGTTAATCAATCGACTACTCCACAAGACCGATCATTTGAAGTAGTTGGTTGGTGAACATAGTATCACAGTGGGTAACCATAGGGATGTAGGAGACACGTTACACGTGAATGGGCTCATGTGAACGATAGTCCCACATTGTCAGGTTTCATAACTTTGGGCTATATATAAATTTGGAACAATCCTCATCTTACAAACCGGTTTTGTGAGGATGAGTAAGGCACATGGGCTTCTACATGGTATTAAAGCGGGCAACCACAAGCATGTTGTAATACCCCAGACCTAAAATTCCATTTATAATTTATAATGTATGGGGAGGGATTTTTATGAAAAATTGGTGTTATATTATGTTTAAAATATTCAAAAGACTTCCTCAATCAAGTTAAAATTGTTAGAATTAATTTTTGGAATACATTGAGTCTTATTTTGATATCATTCAATCTCTAAATAGAATACAAATAAAATTTATAGAAAACTTATATATTGGGGAGGTCTTTAATAAGGGTATTGTTTCCCTTTTAATTTAATAGTAATATAGGAAAATAAAAAAACAAGTGTAACTTTAATTTCAACCCTTAGATCATCTGAGATTATGATGATATGAGAATTGATTAAAAATTTATTTTAAAATTTAAAATCATTTCTTAAATAGAGTTGGTTTAAGTAGAATTTTTTTTTTAAAAAATTTAAATTAATATTTTTATATTCATTTTGAAGTAAGGAAAGAATTTTAAGATACTTAAAATTTTTCTTAATTTGTGAATGATCTAGATTAATAGGATAATTAATATTTAGGATAAGTAAATGAGATAATATCTTGTGACATTATTCCTAGAATTTTTAGGAGCACATCTTTATTTTATTTTAAAACTTAATCTCATCCTTAAGAGAGAGAGAGAGAGAGAGCGAGAGAAAGAGATTTTCATCTTTGAAAAAATAAATATTTTTAATTTCAATAGAGCATTAATCATTTGCTATTATTAAAGAAGAAAATATTATTCGTAGAATCAAGTGAATTAATGTAGTCAAGTCATAGACTCACCGTAAAAAAAAAGAGAGGTTCATATTTTCATTTCTCTATCAATTAAAATAAGATATTTATGATAGAATATGAAAGTTCTATGTTTGAAATTATGATGTGGTTAGATTTGCTACAGAATTCTATGTTTGGAATACAATGACAATGATGATAATACTTTATGATATTTTTGAAATTATTATTGTCATTGAAGTTTTACTATTATTATTAATCATGATTATATTTTTCTCTTGTAAATTTTTTATTTTCCATTTATTTATTTTATATTAATTCTTAGAAAAAGGTAGAGATGAGTTTTTACTCGGGCATTGTAGCGTATGTTTTTTTTTCAAAAATTCTGATTTTGATTTAGAAAAGTGATGGCAACGTACAAGATTGAGAGGTGATGATATAATGATTATTTTTCACCTATAGTTAATTATTTATTAGATTTTTATTTAACTCTATTAATTGATGTTAAGGGGTGTATGGGGCTAAAGCTTTAATTTGACTTATGTTAATATGTTCAAAAATTTCATTTCTTTTTGTTATAGATTTCTAATGTAATGAGAGAATAATTAATTACGTTCTTTATAAAAAAAATATGATGATTATTATTGATTCAGCAATTAATTAAATTAATTTTTTTTATCACCTTAAGTCTTGGGTCACAAGTTTAATCATGGATCATGAGCAACATTGTGGACCTAGAATTTGAGGCGTGACACATGTAAGAGACATGTTACACGTAAGGGGGAGTGTAAGCAATAGTCCCACATCGCTTAGGTATCATGACCTTGGGCTATTTATAAATCCGAGGCAATCCTCACCTTACAAGCCGATTTTGTGAGGGTGAGTTATGCTCATGGGCTTCTACAGATAGTACCAAGTGGACTTACATTAAAAATGGGATGCTTCTATTTGCACACACTAAACTAGTCAAGTGTATCCACTTGCTTAACTTTAAAATACCTAATAAATGCACTTTAATGTAAATTACTTAATTCACCCATTTAAAGGTATTGAATGATCTTTTTTTCTTTTTCTTCTTCTTCTTTTACTCTCTCTCTCTCTTTTATTTCTTTTTCTTTGCATCTAGAAAGGTTTCAATGAGGGTTTTAAGCTTTGATCTCACTAGTTTTTCTTACTCTAACACTTTCAATCAAGTTGAAACCGTTCATATGAGAAAGTTATGTTCGGTAGATATCTACAGAATCAGTTTTGTGATGTTTGATAGGTATCTACTGAATTTGCTAAAACATGTTTTGAGATTTTAATAATGTTTATTTTATTTTATTTTTATTTTGAATCTTCCTTGATGATTAAATGCATAAAAAGTAAAAGAAATTTCAAAGAAACAAGAGAACTTGAAGAAAAAAAAAAACTTCATTGATTCAACCTCTCACAAAACTCAGAAGGAGATATATGAATATAAAGAAGATGAAGGAATGGAGAAGGAAGGAAGGAAGAAGAAGATGTGGGTTTTTTGTTCAGTAAGTGGTGGCCTGATTTTAAATCTTGTTCGAGACGAGATGAATTGCCCTAGTCCTCTTAGTCTCATTCAACAACAATACATATATACACTATGTCTCAACATTCACATCACCTTGCAAGATAAACGAGATATCTAGGACGATATTTTGAAAATCTCTGTTGAGTCAGTAAAACTCACTCGCATCAACCAGAATTTTGTAAAGTTTGAATAAAATAATTATTTTTTTTTAGAATTTAAATATTTATTATATAATAAAAACATGATTTTACGACTAAAAGTTTTCTAATATATCTTATTTTATTAAACAATTATAATTAATTTAATTTAAATATATGTAAATCAATCATTATAAATCAAGTTGAATGGATTGTCTCGTTCAAGACAACTCGATCTTCTCCATGGACGAGACAAGATGTCAAATCGAATTTTAAAACCATGGGTGGTTGTGTGTGCAATAAGTAATAACAAAAGGGTAAAATGATAATTTTCTTATTCTAAAAAATCACTTAAATTGCTGCGATTGACCATCTCGATGTTACCGTTTAAATCATTGTAAGTGATATATTTATCACTATGATTGTATATTTATTCAAATTATCAAAAAGGAAGAAAACGGGCCAGCATGGCCCATTAACATTCATATATAGTGACTGTGAGGTGAAACGTCATGCTTATCTTTTAGTTCATGCATCTACTTGTGTATGGCTAGACGACAAATTTTCAATCAACTATTGGCCCCCACCAAAGTCTTGGCCGACCATTCGATGTCGGACATCTCTTTGAATAGAGATAACACACTACTTCATTACAATCACGTAATGAAAGAAGGCCGATAAGATGTTTGTTCAAAAATGTCCCAACAGCCTTACTCTTATATCAAAGTCATTTTCACCAAAATGAATAAATCTACAATCTCGCATAAATATTTTTTTTATTATCTTATTTTTAAAATAATTTTAGAGTGCTGCTGGAGTGACCTCAAGTTGAAATCTCGTATCGTACTTCTTAACATGAAAGTGAATAAGAATTATAAATATTTTTTCACTCGTATCTTGATGAAAAACATTTATAATTCCATACACTTTTACATCAAAAAATGCCATATGAAATTCTAATTTAAAGTCATTTCAGCATTATTCATAATTTTATTTAAAATATTTTTAAAAAAAATGTTGGAGTGTCTTTAATTCACATTTTATTGACGTGAAAAAGTGTATGGAATAAAATGTGCCTTTTTATCTTGTCAGGATGAAAAGCATATGTGATTCCGTACACACCTCCACATGGTCAGTCTGGAGTTCTTTCTATTTTTAATTATAAATTCACCATTTTAGTATATTAAATGATAGATTATTTATATATGGGTCCCGTTCAGTAACAAACATTTTGACAAAACATGGGTTAGAGGTTTTGGAATGGGCTGATTTTTGGTGAGGATTATCTCTACGGTGAGGAGATCATCCTCACAAAAAATAAGCTCATTCCAGAACTTCTAACCCCATGTTTACAAGTTGAAAAATTGTGAACCGTCTAATTTTTGTAAACCATTTTTGATGGGTTAGAAGTTTTGGAATGGGCTGATTTTTGGTGATGATGATCTCCTCACCGTAGAGATCATCATCACCAAAAATCAGCCTATTCCAAAACTTCTAACCCATATTTTGAAAAATGTTTTGCTAAAAATGTTTGATGCTGAACATTTCCCTTTATCTATATATATATATATATATATGGGTTAGGTTCAAGGGCCATATGAGAAAACATCTGAAAAAACTTTCGTTTTTAATAAAATTTTAAAATATGGGTTAGAAATTTTGGATTGAGCTGATTTTTTGTGAGGATGATCTCTATGATGGGAAGATCATCAAAAAAAAAAAAAATCAGTCCAATCTGAAACTTCTAACCCCATTAAAAGTGATTTAGAACGTGAACTGTCAATTTTTAACTAATTTTTATCATTAATTTGTAAAGCACTTTTGATGGACTTAGAAGTTTCTGAATGAGCTGATTTTTTGTGAGGATGATTTTTTCATCATGATGACCATCCTTGCAAAAAATCAGCTCAATCCAAAACCTCTAACTCTTATTTTGAAAAACGAAAGTTTTTTCATATGACTTTTGAACCGCCCCATATATATATATTTTGGATCAACCCAACCCGGGCGATTGCAGTGACGCCCGAGTTTGTGTTAGAAGGAAAGAAGGCGTACCTGAAACCGGGAGGTTTAGAAGGGGAATGAAACTCCGGGTGTACGAACACTTTGAGAAAATCTCTCCAGAAAAAAACCTTCTCCACCGAAGCATTAAAGCTCGTGCCACACCTTATCGGATCTAAGACGTGATTTCCTGCGTATTTCAGCTTCTCCTCCTCGGTCTGATCGAAGAAATTTTGACACGCGTCAATCATCTGCTTACTCAAGCTCTCTGGCACACCGTGATTGATAACCTAAAGATGCATCTAAATAAAATCACAAACAACAAAACTAGAATATTGAAGAAGAAATATTAATTTTAATTTTAAAGTTTAAACCATGAAGAAACCCCATTCACGACAAGCGTTGCCAAGTTCTTGGACCATCTGAGATCGTTGATGAGGAGAACTGGATGTGAGAAGGGAGAAATCAATGGTGGGGATTTGTTCATCATAAGCTACAAGTGCGTCATCTTGATTGGTAGAGAAGGCGTAGTTGGAAGGAATAGAGGTAATGGTATTTGATTCAACTAGGTCTTTAATGGAGCCTATCTTCGGTGGAAGTGATGATTCTACCAGCACTGCTGCTGTTGCAGCCATGGATGAAGAGAGACGAAGAAGAAGACTATTACAAGATTTTGGGACTATTACTAGTGTACAAAATTTAGGAAAAATATCTTAAAAAGGACCCCTGGCAGAGGGGTATATTTCTTAATAGTCCCTAAATTTTGTGCGGTGGCTTGATGGCTCATTTACCAAACTTTTAATTTCTAGCCGCCCCCCTCCCCACTGATGTCACTCCAACATTAATCTAACAGTTTCTCTTTCATGCGGTATTGTCATTCTATATATTATTCAGCTTAGTATAATATTCAATTTAAACAACAAATTCAGATTTTATTTTATTTTTTAAATTTAGAGAGAGAGACTTAAGAGTTTTCTTGTGTATCAAAAGTAGAAAAATACTACATATCTAATTTACGTATCTGCTAACAGAGTACAATTCAAGACATTTTCCTGAACTGTTTAACCACATGTTCTCCCACATTTTTTTTATTTCTGCATAATAAATAACTTCACTTTTTAAATCATCATTATAATGCCAACTACCACTTTTTCTATTTATTGGGGCACGTAGCAAGAACCCATTGATGGATTAAAATAAAGAGTCCTGATAATGTGATTTGTCAGGTGGCATACTCAAATCGACTTCCTGATGTGAAAAAGCTTGGGAACCATAGATTTAAACGTCTCAAAATACATGATTCCTTTGAGATATATTTTTAGGGAAATGTTCAACAACAAACATTTTTCAAAACATGGGTTAGAGATTTTGAAATGGGCTGATTTTTCAACTTGAGGTCATTTCAGTGTTATTCATAATTTTATTTAAAACATTTTAAAAAAAATGTTGGAGTGACTTTGATTCACACTTTATTGATGTGGAGAAGTGTATGGAATCATATGTGCCTTTTTATCCTGTAAGGCGAAAAGCATATGTGATTCCGTACACACCTCCACATTTTCAAATCTGGAGGTCTATTTTCAATTACAAAATCACCTTTCTAGTATATTAAATAATATATATATATATATATATGGAAAATGTTTAGCAACAAACATTTTGGCAAAACATTTTTCAAAACCTGGGTTAGAGGTTTTGGAATGGGCTGATTTTTGGTGAGGATGATCTCTATGGTGAGGAAGATCATTATCACCAAAAATCAGCCCATTCCAAAACTTCTAATCTCATCAAAAATTATTTACAAAAAATTGACGGTCCACGATTTTTCAACTTGTAAACATGGGACTAGAAGTTTTGGAATGAGTTGATTTTTTGTAAGGATGATCTCCACGGTAATTTTGGAATGGGCTGATTTTTTATAGGGATGATCTTCTCACCGTGGAGATCATCCTCACAAAAAATCAGTCCATTCCAAAACCTCTAACCCATGTTTTGAAAAATATTTTGCCAAAATGTTTGTTGCTGAACGGGACCCTATTTTTTATTATAACGAAGTACAATCATGTATCCCAAGATGTATAGACTTACGATTTTCGAATTTGTCACGTTAAGGAGTTGATTGTGTATGCCACTTGGTGAGTCATATTATCATTACTCTAAAACAAAATACATGAATCTCATTTTCTATTTTAACTTTATCATGAATCATATTTTCATTCGGCCTTCCTCTCGAAATTTTAGATGTTTTTTACTTGAACCATGATGCTATTACATTGATCGATGACTTTGGTATTTTGCACATGTTCATTTACATTCTATATATTAAAGTTATTCTTAGAAGGACAGTTCTTTATTGTCTTTCCTATAATCTTAGTTATTTCATCTAATATCCTGTCCAATATGCCCATTCTATGAGTGTATGGAGATGGTCAAACATTCAGTTGTATAAAGCATCTTTAATCTTATTGCCATATATAATATTCTCTTTATAGTTTAAGAATGCGTGGCAATAATACAAATTCTCTAAAAGCACTCATGTATTTTATCTATTAATATATTAATTCAACACTAATTTTATAGATCATGTCATGACATCTCTATTAATTTAAATTTTTTATGTACCACAATTTTTTAGCTACTGTTTTGGTAATTTTCTATGATTTATAATTTTGTTATTTAAAATGTTTTCTTTTGAAAAATGTATTCCTTGCGGAAAAATTAAGCAGATGCATGGAGTTCTTTTCATTAGAAAAAGGGAATCACAACATGTTACGGTGGTTTAGACGAAAACATTTTTTGTAATTTTTTTCAAAAGATATTCTTTGACGCAAATTGGGGGCACTTTAAAGTTTGTACAAAGAAAAATGTTGAATTGACTAAAAAAGACACTCAACTGACAAGGCAATGTGCACAAAACCATTAATTTTTTTTCTATGATTTTGTGCACAATACCACTCAGTTGAGTATCTTTTTTAATCAGTTCAAAACATACATAAATTTTTGATGATGCTTTTCATTAGAATTTGAATGATGAAGTAAGAATTATTTTTGTAAGTCATAACATACAACAATTTTTTTTAAAATAACTTCTTATGTTCTTTCTATTTTGGAAAAGTTTTTATTTTGAACAACCAATTAGCCATGAGTACTGAAGAGACCTAGGAGTTTATAAGGAGAGACACAAGGCAATTTATGTGCGATGTGGAACTAAACTCAACATATCCCGTACGTGTAGGCCGGATTGAGCCAAAGCACGTGGAGATATGAATTAGATGACGTGAAGGAGAGAAAGGCCCGTTCTAATATCATGATAAATTTAGGGTTCCAACTCAAAACCAATTGGCAATGAGTAGAAATGTCTGCGAGTTTATAACAAGAAAGACAAGGTAATTTGTGTCTGATGTGGGACTAAACTTAACAAAATTGGTCTCCACCTTCTAATTATTGATCACTAGTCTTATTTGCCTTCAAAAAATGTAGCAGTCCCATTTAAAGTTTCCAAAAAAAAAAAATCCATGGGTGTTTCTTATCATAAAAATTGTATTGTAACAAAGAATGACAAAATGGTTATTTTGGGGTTATTCTAGACTGTAAAGAGGAGGTTACAAAATTTGATGAAGGATTAATCGGGGCAGTTACCTATTGAGGAATGGGGAGTTGTATCTTGTAATTATACCTATTTATTTGGACATTTTTTTATTTATGTAAATGAAGGTGTTGGTGATTACAAACAGACCATGTAATGGAGGAGGGTGTATTTGTAACTGAGGAATTAAACTCTACTGCATTGGCTCATGAGTCCCATTAACCTGAGTCGTGGGGTGTAGTTTTCAATCTTGGCGACGAATCTTGTTAACAAAATTTTATTTTTTTTGTTTTCTTACTCATCCTTTTTTTGTTATATACCGTTTAACTCAGATATTGTTTGGACTCAAACCTATCCTGACAAATTGGCCTCATTCCTGGGATATTTATGAAAAAGTGATCAACTTTTGATGAATTTACGATTCCGACGTAATACTCATTTTAATTATCCAAATGTGAACGATAACGAATTTGGAGGTTTTTAAATTGACTACTTTGCAGGTTTAAAGTGATTAATTGAAAATAATTTTTTTTTTTTTTTGCAAAGTGAAATAGTCACTTTCTGCGAAATTGTCACTTTAAAACCGTCAAATTCATTATCATTTTGATTTTTTTTAATGAAAACGTGATAATTCACGTTTTGATAATTAAAGTGAATTGTTGGTCGGAATCATAAATAACTCATTTTCAGCTCATGAAAGGGTAATTCACCCCTCTTTTTTAGTTCTTCTTTTTTCACTTTTTCTATCATACAAAAAAAAAAAAAAGTGAATAATTTAGTTGAAGTACTAAGGAAACTTCCGGTCACATCTGCCAAGAAAAACACAAATTGGGAGTGAAAAATGGGATTAATTTCTACATATCTAAACCATTGTGATCTCAGTGCATCTACGATTTCTCACACAATATTTCTACAAATGCGAGGAAAACTCTTTTTTTTTTTTTTAAACGGAAATCACGGGGTTAGGCAGACCCCCCAGACCAGATATATTAAAGAAAAAATCAGCTAGAGTCTGTAGTAGTAGCATCCTCACTCACAATGATATCTAGCTCTCTAGGGATTGGGGAATTAAAAAAAGAAGCCAAGCAATTAGCTACCCTATTAGTTTCTCTATAATAAAAAAGATAAAGAACAAGATCGAAAAAGAGGAACTAAGGATTTGGATGTTTTTCACAAATCTTCTATCCTTCCCAGGATGCTACATCTCATCAGAATGCAATCAATTGCGGCGGATGAGTCAAAAGAAACAATGATATAAATGACACCTTCTCTGACAGCCAATTCAAGACCCTTGAAGATTGAGCATGGAAGAACCATTACAACCTTCAGCAAACATTTTAAGGACCCTACCATCAAAATTTCTAAGCACAGCTCCCATACTTCCCAAAGAACCTCGGAGAGAGCCACTCGTGTTGATCCCATTTACATTTCAACTCCTTTTTAATAACGAAAGGGGCTGAAATCGACCAGTTAGAGAGGAGGTCTCTATGGCATTCGGTGTCAAGGACAGGTGAGGTCAGCCCAACTTCTTGAGAGATAATGGCAATAAGAGCTTCTTCAGTCTTTGAGGTCTGACTTGAAAGTTCTTTCACACATTTCTCTCTCACATATTGTAAATAGACGCTTGGAAGACAAACCGCCATGCTTTTACCTTTGAGGATGCTAAAATAGAATTAGATCTCTCACTAACCATTGTGACATTGTGTGAAGACGAAAACAAAGGATTTTTGCAAACGACTATAAAATAGGCAATGACGTGCTCCAACTACACTTCGCCAAATAGTACCACTGTAACAAGTAGTAACCCAATACCATGGATGTAAGCAAAAAGATATAATGATTTTATTTATTAATTTCCTTTGATTACAACTTACGTGGTATGTATTGAGGTGTGGGAAGAGGGTTTCAATCCTCCACTCTCGATCTTATATAGGATCCAGTCTCTCATTCTTTTCATAACTAAAAAAGAAACCTTATTTCTAAGCTTCAACTACTAAGAGACTATCCTTCACAAATGACAAGAATGCTCTCAAATAATGGAAAGAAAGTATCTCTGCAACTTCTAGATTTGACAAGCATGATGGGGGAGGTTAACACTTTTGATGAAGGATTACTAGAAAAATTACAAATTGAGGAGGAATAGAAAGTTATGGATTATTTATTTTCAAAAGTTTGCCTATGACGAATATTGAGGAAGAATAGAAAATTATAAGATGAGATAGAAAAGAAAATATAATAAAGTTAGAGGGATATTCTTGAAAATAGGTAAAAGATGAAAGTCAATCAAATTTGAAAGATCTTCTTGAAAAAGAAGAGAAGGAAAGAGGAAAGATATTAAAGTCAAAAGTTATCCTCGCCATTGTTGGTCACCTAAAGAGATTTATCCAAACTAACTTGGTACGTGTGACTTGTGGGGTATTGTAGATACCCAAAGGATTTAAGTGAGATATGATGCTCTAAGAGGCTAGTTGTCTTGCCCCCACCCCCAGCTTTACCCTTTTTCATAAATTAAAAAAAGATTATCCTCAAGATTTATAACAAGATTAAATCTAAACCCCTCTTTATGAGGGGTTAAAGAGAGTAGGGGTCCAGCATTGAGTTTTATTGTATAGATTTTTAAGGATTTTTTGGTCATGTAAAGAAGATGGAATAATGTATTTGCAGTAGATGAAACTCTAGTTGATTGATTCACGAGCCAGGAGACGTAGTGTTGATTTTTATGACAAATGCCGTTAATAAACTTGTGTTCTTCTTCTTCGGGTTCCTTTTTGTGTTATTTGTCTTTATACTCAATTGTTTGGGTTCAAAGCTCCTCTCAAGAAAATCTATTTGTAATACAATTTAGTCATAACATTCAAGGATAGTGAAAATACTCATAATTTTTGTTTAAAAATCATTTTGTGTAACTTTTTTCTTTTGAAAAATATATTGTGGGTGTCATAAAGAGTAGCTTGTATCAAAACTTCTCTTTGGCTTGTTTGATACCAAGTGACTGGGCCTGGATCTCAACCAGGTCCAAACTAGTAAGGAGCTGGTAGGGGCAATTGCCCCCACAAAACTTTGAGACACCCTTATATTTTTAACTAATTACATGCCCCATTTGTCCCTACTTTCTTACCTCTCACCCCATTTGCCCCCACACCCTCAGCTCCCTCCAATTCCCACCCCCCACCCCCTCCTCCCTTCATTTTTTTTGTCGACGACGTTGCCTCTTGACAAAACCTTCTCATATACTAATTGAAAATGACCTAAATATCCTTTTTTTTTTTCAATTTCTAATAAAAAAAACCTTTGAATTTCTCTCGAAAATTATTTATCTTCAAGTTCTTTAACTATACAACTAAGCATAGTTTGCCCCCACTACAAGAAAATCCTAACTCCGTCCTTGATCTCGACTGTGTTATTTGTATGAACACCCAGATGGACAAAACCATTTACCACCATTTGATTACTTAATCACATAGCCACACCCATCAAAGATTTCCCTGACTTGCACCGTCGTAATGTAACTATGCATAGTGATTTCTATCTTGGATATGTCATTCTATGTAACTTCACTCGTTGCACTAGAGTTCGCTCGTGTGTACGGCTCAAGTATCCTTAATAGTAAAGTTAAACAGACAATGTTGAAAAAGAGGGAAGGGAGAGGAGAGGGAAACCAATAAATTGAAGGCGCAGAAGAGGAAAGGTGGGTAATGTGGACCAACTCAAGTTCAATTGTAGCACGAAGGGATGTTTATCATCTACATTGTATTTTATTATATAAATAGATATTAACACAGATTTATTATTAGATTATAATATTGTAGAGGTTTATAACTCTATTACAATTACGTTTAATTGTCTTTATCTCCAACACTAACTTCAATTGTAATCATTTGTACATCATTGAGTTGGAACGCCGATTTGGTACCTGTCAAAGATTTTTCGATAATCAACTAAGATCTTATCACCTACAGAAAATTCAAAAGTCACCCCCATAAAGATTCCTTCTTACCTTTTGTCACCATAATCATCCAATTTCTCTTCATATTCTCTGAGTCCGACTTTGAAGGAACCCTCCTCTTTACAAGATACAGGACATTTTGAATTTATTTTATGCCCTGCATTTTTTTCAAAATTTGAAATACCTCCTTGGAAGTGCCATGTGTAAATACAAAGGGTGAGAATTCCTTCAAAATTTCGAAGCGAGCTCCCTGCTTCAAAGTATTTTTCATATTCTTTAAGTGATTCTTGGGATGTGGAAATATCATTTTTCACAATCTACTAAAAGATATATAGAAACTAAGGAATGTTGGTAAAATAAGAACTCCTCCCATTTTGACAAATGGAAACTTATAGGGCTTCTATAATTGAGGAGGAACACTATTCGACTAGATGATCGAGACTTGATTATCAAGATCACTCTTCAAAATCAATTTACTTTTTCTAATAATCTATAAAAATAACCATATATACTAATTTTTGCAGTTATGCAAAAACACATATCATTAAAATAATAATAATAATAATTAAAAAGATTTATTGTATAAAATTGAAAAAAAAAAAAAAAAATCGTGATAATCTGACTACCCCACGTAGAATGCTCAATCTACTCTCTTGGTGACAAGTTTGGGAACCATAGATCTCAATACCTTGGGAGGCAAAATATACTTCACATAAAAAGAAAAAAATATGTAAGTCTAGGAACCGTCCGCACATATCTACAGTCCCTAAACGTCATGAGAATAGATTGAGTGGGCAAGTGAGATAGACAGATTATCACGGAAAAAGAGTCGTGATAATTTGATTTACCCACGTGGCATACTCAATTGACACCCTTGACACCACATTTTCGAAAACCAATTGCTTCCCCGTAAAATGTTGATGTTGGGGTTGTGTATCTCGAGTGCTGATCTACTATTCTTGATAATATCAAGAGAGGGATGTCGATTGAGTACGCCACGTGGGTAAATCAGATTATCACGATTCAAAAGATAATTTAGTAAGAAAAGATTCTAAAAACCCAGTTCGTCAAATTGCTGATCGAACCGAGGATGGCTCGCCAACGCCACCATCAGTTTTGGTGCCTATGCAATCAAACGGCATCATAACGGACGTCAGTAAAGCCTTGGTAGTTGCCGTACCCTCTCCCTCTGCTCTCTTAGATGACCTAACGGAAGATGTTCTCGAGAAGAAGGGCGGCGTCTTCGAGAACATCCACCGGTCTGACTTCCCCTCCTGTTCCAACCGCCGGATCAGGTAGTTCCTCCCTCGACTGCTCCCATCGCCGTACCGATAAACTCTGCGCGTACTTCCACCGGAAACTGACCCATCTCCGGTAGGAAAAGTAACACAACTTGTTGTACGATTTTGTTTCCCACTCATGATCTGCTTTCTTACTTCTTCTGGCAACCTCAATGTGAATCTCTCGCAATTTTCCCCCGGTTGAACCAAAGAGTGTCCGGTCGAGTGAGATCTCGGAAATTTCCCCGATATTCGCAATCTAGCAGCCTTCGATCGCGCTTTACGGTTTTGGATTGGAGGCAAAGCGGGATTTATAACTTCAGGCTGTGAATCAACGATCTGATCTTCAACCACACTGATCACAACTTGATCTTCTTGCGCGTTTTCGATCGCTGATGGAGGATTCTCTACATCAGATTCGCTTTCGGGATCTGGAACCTTTATTGGATCAGATTCCAACGTCAGATTCGCACGGCAGACGGGGCACGTGATGTGAGAAGCCAACCAAGCATCGATACATTCAGGATGAAAGACATGATCGCATTTAGGGAGCAATCTTAGCGTTTCTTCATCTTCAAACTCACTAATACACACGGCGCATTCTAGCGCTCCCTTACCTATCTTAAGCCCTTTAACATCAGAGTAGATGAAAGTTGGGAAAGTCTGGATAAAGGCTGGATCGAGACCTAAACCCGCCCTTCGCGATCTTCCAACGCTAGGGTTTAGCTGACGAACGCTTCTGTCCGTCTGATACTCTCTGCAACATTGTGTGAAGTAGATAGAGAAGAAACCAATGAAGAAGAAGGCAGTTACGAGAACGATGATGATAATCGCCAACGAAGGGTTGAAGTTCCATAGGAGGTAGTCCTTAGGGTTTGGAGGTGGAGACGAACCATTGTTGAATTGTGCAGAGGTGTACGGTACTCCCACCAATAGAAGGAAGACGAAGTAGAAGGAAGTGATCTCATGGATCGTATGACTTTGATTCTTCTGGTTATTCTCTTTCGACATCTGTGATGTGGGGGGAAACGAAACCCTCCACGATTTTCGCTAGAGGAACAAGTCTTGGTTCCGAAGCAAGTCGAAGCGGCTGCCTATTTATATGTGGAGTGAGTCATCGCTTCTTCCTTGACTTTTGACTTAAGGATCTTATTGACTGCTGTGCGCCGTAGCTTTTTTTATTAAAATATTAGTTAATCCAACGGTTCTCAATGATCGAATAAAGTTTGTTGTAATGGTGGGCCCATGATGTTTTGAATCAGATACTTCTAGTATATAAGACTAATGTGAACTTTTTCAAGAAAAAAACAGATGTGAATCTCGAGGCTATTACAGCTGTAGCTGTATGGTCTAGAGGGCTCCTTCAAAGTCCACGTGTATACTAACTAACACAAATTTCGCAAGTCACGGGGGACAGAGCTAAAAAGCAAGAAGGAAGCACATGAAATGCATGCACGGGGCTGGGTTGGTTGGCTCATTAATATTAGTACTTGAATAAATTAGGAAAGAGTCGAGATTCGGTACTGTATCCATCCCTATAGATTGGAACGGTGTGTACGTGGCATTCTTTGATGAGAGTATAAATATATTGGGCTGCGTACATAATTGATTAGGAGCCCGAGGTTTTTTAAGCTCCAATTAATTAAGTGTGCCGTATAGACACCATTCGTACTGGATCCTAAGTCATTAGGAAATGAGCGCAAGGCGGTGCGGTGATCAATCCTACTAATGCCAAACATGCATTGTAGGTCTCGGTCTTTGGCAGAATTTTCTTAGTCCCGTACGTATGATTTCTTACCATTGGATCTAATGCTACTTCTGATCGTTGGCCATGGATTTCTTACTAGAGTTGATGGTGAAAATATTTCATTCTCTCTCTTTTGTTTATTGCATAAAATTAAATTAATTCTATGATGTATCCATTTTTTATATCTATTCATGAATTTTTTCTAATAAAAAAATAGCTTAATTAGTTTATCATTTTAATAGTTGGTGAATCTCTCAATATCTCCTTTATTTATTTATTTATTATACATAATTATTCTAGATGCAAAAACTTACACTACCTCGAAATCTACTCTTACGACTTTTGGTACGTTACCTTTGTTCTCTTATGTGTGCTTGCAACACAGTCTCTGACACCCAAGTCAGATTAAGTATAGTACAAAAAGAAGCAAAGTAAAAGTGTAAGGAAGAATAATTACAAAACTTATTTGAGTTTGCTCGTATACTTATAAAGTTAGGTCCTAGGATCTTTGAAGATCTCTTTGGATTTTGCTTACCAATTTCATCATGATTTGTTTTAAAAGTTAAAATTGATTTAGAATGTATCTAATTAAGATTCTGTCTCCATTTAACCCTTTCCTTTTGGGATCTTTCCCCATCTTTGCTCTTGTTGATTCGATCCCTAATTCAGTGGGATCTTAATTGATATTTCACTCTATGATCCTTGATTTTTCGATTTTTCTATCTAACTATCCAATCTATCCTTCCGAGGTATAATAGGTTTGTTCACTATTCGAGATATAAGAGATTTATTCTTCATTGAGCTATAAGAGATTAGTTCTTCCGAGTTATGTCATATCTCGGGCTCGATGTGTGTGAAGAAAGGTTTGTATCTTGAGGTGACACGTGTCGATTTATGGTATATCAACAAAAATAGTATTCACGAGTACGAAGATATTTTTATTCCATCAATCCAATGTATTTATAGTTGCTAAAATATAATTGAATAACTTAAGTAGCTAGGACAATTTTAAAAAAAATTCACATATTCTATAATTTTAACATAATGCCATCTGAAACTAAGTTTGTACGTTTTTTTGTGTGTGTGTGTGGTGCTTATTATCAGTTTTGATATTAGATTTTTCCATATGTGCTTTGTTAATCCTAACCCTCTTTGGAGTAATTTATGAAAATAACTCTCTTACCTTTCTCATATCTTATCTTATGTTGTTAAGACTCACATTTTGCACTTGAGCAACAAAATGGCCAAGAAAAGGACTAGTGAGATGTTCCATTTTTTCCTTCAAGCGAACAAAGAAGATGCCACTCAATTTAAGCCCCTACCAGTATCGACACCTTAGGCTCTTGGGAGTGAGAAGGAACAACAGAATCAAGAAGAGCAAGGTAAATCTCTATGGAAAGAGAAGATCGCACAGAAGGCTGATTATCTTCATGAAAAACCACTATAATGTGGTCTCATATATAGGTCAGCTTTCCTTAGGATTAGATTGGGAAAACATCTGGAACATGATCCATGAGAGGTATTTCGAGATCGTCTCCTATTTTCCTACTTGATCTTCAACGAGATCGAGTGCTTTCTCGATCGAGGTTCAGTACATCTGCCAGTCATATGGAAATCCGCTTGATTCTCCTAATCTATCACTACAAAAAAATTATCAAATAGGAACAGACGTCTAAAACGGCATTAAGCCGTTTTTATTTAAAAACGGTATTAAACCGTTTTACATTGTAAAACCGTTCTATTCGTAGTTTAAACGCCCCAGTCGCCGTTCCATTTGATTGGAACGAACGCTCCCTCTCGATCTCTCTCTCTCTTTCACAATCGCTCCCTCTTGATCTCTCCTCTCTCGATCGCTCTCTCAGTCGATCGCATCTCTCGATCTCATCTCTCTCTCTCTCTCTCTCTCTCTCTCTCTCTCTCTCAGTCGATCTCATCTCTCGATCTCTCTGTCTCGATCTCATCTCTCTCGATCTCTCTCTCTCAGTCGATCTCTCTCTCAGTTGATCTCATCTCTCGATCGAACTCTCTCTCTAGATCTCATCTCTCGGTCTCATTTCTCTCTCTCAGTCGATCTCATCTCTCGATCGACCTCTCAATCTCTTCCCTCTTTAATTCGTTGGCTTCATATCTCTCTCTCTCTCACAGTCGGAGAACTCGAAAACCCCCAAAATCTGAAACTTCTCCCTTTCTATCAGTCGGAGAAGAACTCCCCCAAAATCTGAAACATCTCTTTCGATCTCTCTTTGACAACATTTGGGATTATTCAAATTGAAAGGTATGTAATTCTATTATTTGATCTGAATTTTAATTTAATTTTTAAAGTGAAGTATATTTATTTTAATTCAGATTCTTCTTCGATCTGAATTTTATTTTAATTTTTGAAGAATTTCGTTATGTGTGGTTGGTACATTTTGATGCTTGTCAATATGATTCCAAGATGAGGGAATTGTGAGTTCTTTTGCATTGATTTGTTCTTCCTCCATTTTCTATTGAAGCATTGATTATGTTTGGATACTATATTTAATATTTATTTTTGTTCTTATGGATTTTGCAAGAGAACCTCTTAAGAGGCATTTATGCCATGGGTTTGCAGACTCACATTTGTCCATTTATGCTATGGGTTTGCAGACTCATGTATTACTTCTTTTTCAAGGTCTAACTCTTTCACGGTCCTCCATTCCGATTAGTCTCTCTTTCACTAAGGATCGAGTTGAAGCCACTTGAGGTATTTCTTATGTTCATAAACACTTTATATCCATGTAATACACTTCTGTATCCTACAATCACAAGCAAAAGATGTTTCTAAAAAACTATCTTTATATCCATGTAAATCGACACTCTTGCATTTGTTTCTACTTTTATGTACATGGATGCATGCAGATATTTATGCTGGTCTAATTTATGTGCAATATTGGATGAATATGTATGCTTTTGTTTGCATTATTTGTGTTGTATTTAAGTTAGATAAATATATGTTACATGTGGTGGTTCATGTTTTCATGCATGAATGTGTGTGCAAGGGTGGGTGGGTTGTAAGCTTTGTGAGTGATTTGTGCAAATATGTGGCTTCTTATGGATGTACTTAACTCTGTTAGCAAGTACTACTGCATATTGATTTAAATCTTGTCTTGAGCCAATGTCTTAGTCATGAGAAAAATCAACAGTCTTGAACAAGATATTCAATTTTCTTTCTAAATCCTTAAAACAATTGTTATGGTTTCAGATTATGGAGGCAAAAGTTCACCAATTGGATTTCGGACTCGAGCGCATTACATTGTCATTGAAGGAAATGACGGTAAACATTATCTGGTCCTTTTATAAACTATGATAGTTGTTAAAGATTATACTGTTCCTCTCTTTTATTTTCATGGCAGCCAGCTCTGTTGATTGAGGCCTTAGAGTCTGTGGTTGGCGACCGTAATTGTTTGGATGGGAGTCTTGAAATGGTGCAAACAGATGTAGAGGTTCTTGATTCCACACCTTTAATATGATCTTGTTTTATTTCCTTTGATATTTTTGATGTGATTTAGATGTTTTTAAGAGTTCCTTTTTCTTTTGTCTTCTTCCCCCCTCCCCCCTCCTTTTTCTTCACTATCGAAAATGCGGGGAAGGCAATCAGCTTGAAACTATGTGGTTTAATGTTCCATCTTAATTTCCCTTACATGACTGATAACTTTTCTTGATGTGCATTGTTATTTCAAGAATGTGGTCTTAATTTCTTCAATTTTCTATAGTTTTTTTATAGAAAAAAAAAATAGTCTTATTATTGATGGGATTTTCATCATCACAATGGCCTTTGTTATTCATGAACTATGGACATCTGCCCTTTATTGTCATTCATGAACTACAATGAATTGTCTCAAATCTGATTCATGGTTTGAGTTATTTCTAAAGGAGTACAACTAATTTATTTGTTTGTAAACATGTTACGCCTTTGTGTTGAAAAAATCTAGATTTTTAGGTCTAATGTCCAATGGAACCCTGTCCATGGCTCTGTTACTGCACAGTTCAATCACATTAATCTTTCCAACCAAAATATGGATGTTAAAGGACAACCTCTGGTACTCGAAAAAGTTAGAGAGTACTCTACCTGATTTCTTTATTGAAGGTGTCAAGTTGGTGAGACAGGAGATGTAGATTAGTACCTTGATTAGGGAATAAACAATAAATATAAATCCCATCAATGACTTTAGTTTATTATGAATAAGGACACTAAACAACCAATAATCTAACTTGAGATCTGATAGTAAATTAATAATCTAATGCACAATTATATGAGATCTAATGTGAACATGCTTCGATCAAAATCCAAACAGATTATATAAAAAATATCTCAACAACATTGAGTTCTATGTTTTACAAAAAATGCTCATTGTGTTGATGGATGAACATCACAGTTTCAGTGTATTTGAATATGCTTCTCCAACTGGCATTTCTGGCCTGTGGAATATATTGATAATGATCGAATAGGTGTTGGTTGGAGTAGGAAATTTACTTTTACAAAGGTACTTTCTTATAATCCAGCATATAAAACAATAGTATTTTGGTTTTACCTTGATGCTGGGACACATGTCACCATCCATAACTAAATATTGATCTCACATATTTATATGATGTATGTTGTCATCCTATCCTATGCTGATGTAATAGAAACAGTGGTGTGTGTGTGTGTGTTGCTAATCTGATTATTCACCCTTAACATCAATCTTGGTTAAGATTAAGGGTGCAAGTGAGAGAACAGATTTACTTCATTTTTGTCAATATTGTAGTATCAAATATTCCTCCCAGACGGGTTGATCTGTGATGAATGGGCAGCTTGCCACTGTGCTAGTAAGAATAAGTTTTAAAAAAAATGCAGATGGAGATGTACGCACCTTATCACAACTTACTAAGAGTTTAATGATATTTCTTCAGGATTCTTCAAGACTTATTGATGAAACTTTTATTCTCATGGCAGATGGAGATAAGTCGGTACTTGAAACAGCATGCACGCATAATAGCAGGGAAGTCTCAGCTTTTTATAAATTCTTATGCGAAAGCACTTGAGGTAGGATTCAAAGCAATCGACGACGAGGGAATGCTGATGTATCAGAGGCCCTTCATGAAGGGGAAGCTCTACATCCACTTCACAATTTCCTCTTTAAACAAAATACAGGGGAAGTCATTTAGCCAAAACAATACACTGTTGGTTTTAGTTATTCTGAATATGACTATGTGACTTGGTGAACAGACCTTAGGTTAAGGAGACTGGTAGGTTATGTTTCAAAGAAAGAAACCTAATATGTTCCTTTAATTATTATTTCTATAATTGTTTTTCAAAACAAAGTGTACCATCTTACCTAATCTAGGTCTAAGTCAATATGTGATGCAGTTAGAAAATATGGGGGGTTTAGGCAATTTGATTTAGGATTGGGTTAAGGATTTGGGTATGATATGTTTTGTATTTATCAATATGATTGTTAGAGGCTTGGGATGGGATCAATGGGTGTTAAACCATTTTACTTTTTAAAGCCAACCTCGAGTGTTTTGCAATAAGAAAGCCTTTATATGTGGCTTGCAACAAGCCATTAATATGTTGTTTTGCTTTCATTTAATTTTTTTGAAAATATTTTCACTTATAATTGTCCATAGAAAAGAGAAAAAAGATAGCAGGAACCTATATTGCATCAAATCCAACTGTAGGATGTTTCACTTTTTGAAACCTAAGATGCATTTTATTATGGGGAACGTGGTTGCCAAGGATTATGGGGAAGGTCACATGTAATAGGTGCTTTCCTTTCTATTTTGACGAAAATATTTTTATGGTTAACATCTGATATGTAAAGTAGAGTAGGGCTCAAGCCTTAGCAGGTTTTCCTATACTATTTAGAAAAAATTAGATTTAGAATCAAGAAGCTGTAAACAGGTAGAAAACATCTGTAGAAAATAACCTTTCTCTTTTGCTATGCTTTGGCTCTACTTGATCTGCTGCAAACATTTTCCTGGAAATATTTCTGCCATTTTTAGTTACTTAGTCATGCCAAAAATTTACAAACAAGGAAAATGCTTGCATGGTGGCCCATACTTTCAGTTGTCTGCATTCCTGTTTGGTGTCATCTACTACAGGCTAGATATACTGCCTTATGCCTTTCTACTAGCGTTGCCAATTTCATGTTTGTAGACAATTCAATGATAAATATTAATTTTTGGGTGATCAAATGCACTTTTTGGTTAAGCTATCTAGTTTTAGTAAATACCATTGTAGCATATTTTACAGTATTTTGAGACTGATTTTGGTTTTATAATGTTATTAGTTATTCTAAGGTTAGTAGGAAACTACTGTGGAATTATATATATTTTTTTTCTATTTTTGAAAGTTTTAGTGTTTCGGGAAAAGCATTGCAGCAGCTTTCAAAATCAGAATTGAGTATGATTGGAATCATTTTTTGTTTTCCCTTATCCTTGTGGATTCAAGGTTATTTTTTGGGTGGAAGACTGATTTTCTCCCTTTCACACACAACCTCTATATCCAATTTGATCATCGTTCGGATATTGTGGTGGTGTTTGAGGTAAGGAGGGAAGAAACTAGAGGGAGAACAGGAGAAGTAGAATTCTAGTTCAAAAGGGCAAAGATGCTCTTCTAACCCTTACCCATGGCCAGGGTAAAGGTCAGGATGTGCATGATGTTGGAAAATTGGAATGCGTTCTCCTTGTAGAAATCTGTCGTGAGTGTTAGCATGCATCATCTGAGGTGGATGTCAGGACATGCTCTAATACTTGTTGTAACGGTTTGTCTATTAAAGCTTGTGCCCTACTAGGTGTCCCCTTGCTTTGGTGCTTGTTTCACCACAAGGATACTCTGCATGGAAGCTTTGGCGAGGGCTTCTTCTCATTGCTTTGAAACCTTTTTTTTCCCAATTTCTGCAAATTGAAGTTATGTTTGCATATGTTTCCCCTGGTTTTCATTTCGTTTTTTATGATGTATTTCAGATGAGCATGAAATAATTCTTTGTAAAACAATAGCTATTTATTGTGTTCCATAGATAGTGAAATAATTGATTAGATAACTATCTGCATCATCTTTGAGAGTGGAAGCTTATCTGCATCATCTTTGGTTGATCAGGAGCACTTGTTTCAAACACTCTTTTGAAGGTGCGGAAGCTCATCGTGAGAGTATGCAATGTGGTGACACGAAAGAATTCTTTTATTAGTAGTTGCGGGCATTATGGAGATCTTAAAGAAGATAGGGAGGGATGGCATTGCTTCCTTGTAAGCACTTGTGCTTGTGTAATGATTGTGAATGGTTTACCGAAGCATTGTAATTTTGAATTTGTAAATCATGACTCATTGCAACTCTTTTTGTGTATTAATTAATGTGATAGAGAGCCTCAATGTTCTCTATTTGGATCTATTTTAACCGTGGGTAATAGGCAAGTAGCAAAAAAAAAAAAAAATTTATATATATATATAAAATAATTTTAGATATCAATTTATAACAATTTTAGATATCGGTTTATAATTGATGTCTAAAGTCTCAGACGTAGGACATCAGTTCTATAAAATCCGATGTCTCAAATCTTTTTGGGTTATTGTGTGTTATTATATAGGAAGGGTTTTAAGCCGTTCCAAATTCCGAGATCTGGAACGGTTTTTAACCGTTCCAAATCATGAAATATAGAACGGCTTCCAGCCGTTTAACCTCATTAACGACGCCCCGATTAAAGACGGTCTGCAAACCGTTTCATAGTGGCTTAGGAACGGTAATAAACCGTTCCTAATTTCCATATTTGTTGTAGTGTATGATCAGCCTTCATGTCGGTATTCAAGTCCCATTCCTGATGTACCTACTAATGAAGTTCCTTCTAATATATCTACTGTAGGTTCAATCCCCGATCATTCTATCTTTAGTGGGGGGATGAGTAATCTTACTCCACATTATAGGATTGCATTCTCATTAGCGAGTTACTTACTCCTAGGGATATAAAATTGGCCCAACCTTCACAAGCCAAATGGAGGATGATGAATAGAAGATTGGTACTTATTTTCTGTCTTTCTTGGAAATTGATCAATCCGAACCGGGACAAGGAGTTTAGTTGGTTGCCGACAAGCCCCATTCCATTAGGGCCCCTTCGGATATAGATGAAAGACTTCATGGGTTTTATCACTACTATTGATTTGATCTTTAGCCAAAGGATAGGGAAATCAAAATGGAGGATCAGAAAGAATATCCAAAAGAAAGCAAAGTTAAGAATATTAGGAAGCAATAGAACCATTTACGTAACCTAGCAAGATGAGGAGATAAAGGTCGAACGATATTCATTTGTTACTGTTATGTTTCCTTGCTTATCAGAGAGGGGCCCCTAAAAGAGCGGGGCTTATTGAAAAAGGGGGAGTGATGGTGGTTCTGAAAGGGGTAAGGTTTGAAGGAATTTTGCCCGCATCCAATCCCCAATTCTTGTTCACCTCGGATGATCGTGTTGGGTGAATTGTAACCTCATACAATCATGTCAGGTGAGCAACAACCGCTTCATCACAGTACTGATTTATGGGTTAAGGGGTCACACTTTGACCAAGTATCCTACAAAGGGACTCCCGAAAGCCACACTATCTTTTCTTCTTCTTTTTCCTAGGCAAGTAAGGGTAAATAGTCAACAGAGGGAAGATGGGTTTAACTGTTTTTGAACCCTAGTCATTGGAACAACACTACACATGTCTCACCAACTTAGTTGGCAATTTCAGATATTCTTTAGCATTCAACTTCTTGTATAATAAATCTTTATGTTCCTTAGGTTTGCTTTACTTACCACACTTTTTTATTTCATTTTTCTATATATTTATAATTTTCAAAAAGAAAATTCTATTTCAATTATTTATTGAGCTTCTATTGCTAAACCCACTTTTGCTGACACCACCTCAAGATGTGTGCTAATTCTTTGGTGATTTACATATGAATTAGAGTGATATTAGCAAAAGTTGGTGTGACAATAGAATTTCTCAATATTTATCGTGGCTTGAAAGGAAAATGCTGAAGTAACATTGAAATTGACATCGTTGCAGACATTGCTGACATGGATGCATCTATAGAACCATAGATGTTTTTCATCAAGATACAGGTGAGAAGCATTTATGGTTATGTGACACCAATGTCCCAGATGATGTCAATTTCAATGTTATTCCAGCATGACTCACCTTTTAATTGATCTTTTTCTCTAATGATTTTTTCATAAGCTTTGCAAGGAAGTTCTTATTTTTTCACTCTTATCTATTTTGGTAAATATCTAAAAACCCTCGTGGGGTAATCTAACAATCTTTTCATATATTGATTGTATAGGGGAAAATGTGAAGTTATTATCAATTATAAGGTATCCTTCCTAGTCCCATGATCACGGAATGGCCACGATCTTCCCATCACAGAGAACGCAAAATTGGATACGCATTGAGGTCTGTGATGATGGGCATTTCCTTGACCAATATGGTGCTCGAGAGCTCTAGTCTGGATTTTTGTTATGAGCCACAAAAACTAATTCCTCATCGATTTTTGGCACATATCGAATCTCCCCCACTATTTGTAAATTAAAGTTTTTGCTGACCTGCTTGTTTCTTTCATCACCATCATCTTCGAATATATTTGCATGATTTTGTAGGCTAACTCCACATTTCTCACTAACCTTTTCCACCTTGATATCTGTTTGAAATCTTTGTACCCATCCATGAAAATTTTAGATTAACAATCACTCAATGGCTCTTATCTCCTCCAAAGTTATAGTACCAATTGTGAGAATCAAGATTGATTCATCAGCATTGGAATGCCACTCCACTACCAAGAATGCATTAGAATGCCAATGATAAGTTTTTGGTGTTGGAATTTAGAGGGTTGAATTTGAAAACCCTTTAATATTCAATTAGTTTTAACCATATGGTAAATCAATCTATTAACCATAAGATAATTCAATCCCATGTTTGCTTTATGGCTTATGTTATTTTACTTTATTGCTTTAAGTTTAATTGATAATTTTATTTTTGTCTTAAATAATTTTAGTCCTTCATTGACTAGGAGAAGAATTGATTTGCAATTCTTAAATAATTGTGCTTCTAATAGCTTTAAAGTGGATAGAAGTAGTGAGTGGGTTCACGCGCTCACACGGGACCCAAGAGAAAAATCCAAAGTTTCAATTGGAACGTTTTTAATTCAGTTTTGAACCAGTGTGTATATTCTGAATCAACCCTGTGTCTGTTCGGAATCAGTACATTTGAATAGGTTTGTGACTGTTCTAAACAGTCACTTTCTCTTTATTTATATCCAATGTTTAGTTGATTTAAAAACATTTGATTTCTCTACTATTTTATTTTTCGATTACTAGTACATCTTTATTCTTCGTTGTGAGAGCACACAACATCATCAAGTTCGAAGTTACGTTCTAATTTAAAGTACCCTTTTGGATACGTGGGTTGTTGAATCCTACAGAACGAACGCCTACAGACTGTGGTACCGTAATAGAGGCAAATTTCGTTTCAGGACAATGCTTTATGCACGCCTCAACCATTTTTTAGGTAATATTTTTTTTATTTATATTCAATTTGAAAATCAGGATTTGTTCTAACTTCTTCTCTCTCTACCCATAAGAAATCAATACTTAAGTAATAACATTTGGTTCATCCCTCAACCACCTATTTTACTCAAACCCAAAATTACAAGGAAACCAACTCCCACTAGGATTTCAAAAATCACGCGTGGGGTTGATTATTCGATAGTTAATCAACAATCCTCAATTTCAATTCCTACTTTGATCTGATCTCCTAATTCAAGACAATAACCAGCATTTAAGAGTATATACAACAAATTCATAAGAGAAGAAGATTCACATTGTACACCAAGACGAAAGCAGCAAAAAAAAAATTGAATTTTTATAAATGTTTAATATCAAGAATGAATATTGAACATGAGCCTCGATGTCTTTTGACATTGTTCGAATACTCTTACAAATTTTGAAATTATTGGGTATGACAGTTGATGTATGAAAAATAAAAGACATGCTCCACAATCCCTTTTCTTTTATGGGTCTGCTAGATAACTTACGATCAATTACAATATCCGATGCAAATAAAAACAGCCACACGCCATTGCAAGCGATACGACATTACTTGGAATTTGCTTGTTTGGTGAATCACCTGCTTCAATATATTCAAATGTAACTTCAGACACCCATACCCACACAAAGATAGATAGACAGACAGAAAAACAGGTAAATGGTGAGCTTAGACTTTTACCAAATTGGAGGTAATTGTTTATGACGTTCCACTTAAAATCCCAGTGCTTCCTATCGTTCTTGAGCGTCCAGTATGCCCATCCAAATGAAGCTGCATTATAAACCTCCAACTGAGCCCTCCCAAAGTCTTGATAATCAAGCTGAGATCCATTTGAAAAGTTCCACTCATTTACCCACTCTCCTGAATCCAGTCCATTTTGTTAAAAAAAAAAGAAAAAAACCTTAATGCAAACATGGTTATTCATGGAGAATTTCCATCAAAAGTAAATTTTGTTCTTTTTTTTTTTCAAACGGGAATCTAGCCTTACCGATAAAGACAAGTGGACCATTTGCATTATTTAGGGCTTGTAGTTGAGCTTGCCTGTCCTTGTATATGAACTGGATATTATCCACAGCGCTAAAGTTAACAAAGAAATTATCAAAGAGGTTGTAGTAATGCAAATCTACCACGAGGTTTGAGAAGCCGATGTTAGCTTGATAAAGCTCCATTGGATCAGCATTGCCAATTCTCTGGCAGATAATTACATAGGCCGTCGATGAGTAGTTTCGCACAATTTGGTAACCCTTTGAGTAGTATGAAACTAAGACATCCAAAGGAACTGAAGAGGCCGAGGGCTCATTCAATAGTTCAATCCCCAATAAGGCTGGATGCTTTGCATACCTGAAAATGAATGAAGTCATGTTCTGTGTAAGCTTGAGTTTAGCACTATATTAGATGAACAACAGCAAACTTGAGAAATTAAACATAAAGGGGAGTTAGTGTCAATTGGTTGAATCCATTAACAAAGATGGCAGAAGGAATTGAGGACAAGAATGCAAAAGCCAAAAAATGGCATATAATATAAGGCATCAAAATGATTGATTTAAGATAGCCATAGATACTAGAATTTTTAAGGGCACCCGCAACATGAATAAAATCTTCTTGCAATTACAAACCAAACAAATTTTCAGTTTTCCTACCTAAAATATTATATCCTAATTTCTGTCTAAATTGCAGAGTAAATGGGCTTCTAAATGCGGTATTTTGTTAGCAAATTTATACTCTCCTCCATTTTAGCCAAGGCTTGGTACTTCAAAGTGGTGGAGCAGTGGTTGAGTCTAGGTTAGGAACTAAGTGGCAAGATTTCATGTGTGTGTGCAGCATATTGTACCTTGAAGCCAGGAAATCGATGACATCAAGGCTTTGTGAGATGTAATTCGGAAATTTCGGCCATTCCACGGAACCATCTTTGCTCGCACTGTGCTCCATCCCATTTTGGGAGCCAGGAGCCGCATGGAGGTCAATTATGCACTTTATGCTGTAGGCCCTGCACAAGATTGAGACTAAGAGTCAAGCACTCCCTAAACAAAATCGAACATGAATGTCAGAAACTTCATAACTATGACAAAGGAAAGGTGGAAAAAAAAGACCTACTGTGCCCATGAGAAAGCATTGTCAAGAGCTGCCAATGTTCCTCCAATGAAAGGAGCCGGCGGATTAGGATCATAGGCAATCCACCACCCAACAGGTATCCTGACAGTGTTTATGCCATGTCGGGCCAGAAAATTGAAATCTTCTGCTGTGATAAAGCTGCTTCTGTGTCTCTGCAGTTTTGAAAAGCAAGCACACCAATAAACTTAACTTGATGGACGAATTTGTTTCTTACAACAATGTATTAAGGATTCTTCTTTTTTTTTACTTTTTTTTGGATGGGTAAGCTGGACTTGAACCCACCACCTCAAAGTTGCCTTGCCATGTGTCAAACCAACTGAGATACGGATCTAAGCCCAATGTGTTAAGGATTATTTCCTCTTCAGAAACAATAGTAGTAAGATCCTCCAATCCCAACCATGTCCCTCCTCCCCAAGGTGAACCATCACAATATGGGTAATAGGAACCATGTCATGTATGGGTCACCAGAATCCAATACTACATTACAAATGTAAAAAAAAAAAAAAAAAATGCATTGGGCTATATCAGTTATAATTAACCATGTCCTGCTATCCAGAAATTTTGGGGTCAGGGATATGCAACACCTATACTCATAGGACCCATACCCAACATTTGTACTTTCACCAGGATAACGGGTCAGTGAAGCCATACTTTTCAGAGAGAAGAATATGGATAGGGAAAGATATATCAATTATAGTGAGTCACGAAGAATATAAATCAATGGGTTCTGGAAGTTACCTTGAGAACTTCTTTTGCTTTAACATGCCCATACCCATTAGCAAGCTGGTAATCTCCATGCAAGTTATTTTCAATATTCATTTCAAATGTGGCCGCATTATCATCCCATCCTGGCCTCCCTCGATAGTCTGATGTGAGCTGGTTTGAAGATAGAGCCTACGCAAATGAAACACATGGCTATCACATTTATTATTTAAGATTTAAATAAAACCTTGAAGTTGTCACTAAATTTAGAAGTAATTCTAGGTATGTCTGGTAAACCTCAACGGCATAGTGGTGACTGTCCCACCATTCATTGGGTCCAACATATGAGATAGCCAGCGGGACTACACCAACAGTTGACACGGACTAATGGTCCAAATCATATAATATATCATGTTAATTTGAATGATGAGAAATAGTCTAGAAGAAGTCAAAATGGTTGGATGGCTAAAATCATCCAATTGGGTTCTGATTAAGGTGAACTAATGTCGAACCCATTCAATGGTTGTAGGTTACACCACTATGCGCATTACTATTCCACCTAAATCTATGTTTAAATTGCTGAGAAAATCTTACCTGAAGATAGGTACCAGTTGAAAGCTTAATGTGAACTCTACCATTGTTACTCCTTTCAATATGAAATGTTTCTCTAACAGATGGTGATTCTGCAGTCGCCGAGACAGGGCCACCTTCACCATCACACGACAGAAACTGGCCTCCAACGGACCGTAACTGAAATAGCGTTTCAGATACTCTCCATAACTGCTACACCAGAAACTAGCTGTATAAACAATCTCCATACATACACTTTAAAAAATAAAAACACTGTTCACCAATATACTAGGATACATTAACTAAACTATATATATAATACTCAAGCCAAAAACATGATGTTTAGAGCATCAATATTATTGTTACAACATATTTACTCAGACATCTAAACCTTTCAGAGTCTTGTAAAGGCTTTAATAAACAAGAACGAGTGTCAATAACTATCATAGGTAAGTTCCTCAAACAGCAACCCATGGCATCCTAAAAATATTGGGTCTCACCCAATAATGCGAAACTGAAATCCATTGACTGTCCTTCCCTCATTTGCCTTGGCTGGAGACATTGAACAGGTCTCCAAGCATGCTATAGATCAGAATCTCATATAGATGAATGGAGACCTTTATTTATTTATTTATTGGTGCTTTATCTAATTAGATATAAAAAGAAGATAGTAGCCACGAGTTTCACTTGCATCAACTACACAGTAATTACTAGAAGTTTCAACTACTTTGCAGTTCTCCTATGCCAAGAGATATCCTCATGACTAATACTTAAGCAAGTCCACATCACATTCCTTGCTTCACAAATGAATTTAAATTCTTAGTCTCATACTCAACCAAGTCATGGTGAAACCTCAGAATACAAATGTCTCATAACTTAAAATTGTAACCACCAATTTCAACTGAGTCATACTTGTATCAGTTAAGAGATTGTAGTTCCCAATCCAACATAAATCAAACCCAAATCAAGAAATCTCAAATCATAATTTGGACTCTATAATGACCCTTTTAACCTTCTAATGTTTGATCAACTTTTACAAGCAATAGGAATAACCCCAGGGCGTCCCACCTCCTAAAGTTTCAATATCACTTCAATGCCATGTACTCGAATATCTCAAAAGTGGGGAAACTTAATGAGAAAGATATGTTGATTGAAATGTGTGTTTACTACCAGAATTTCCCACAAAATATATAAACATCTCAATACTCTATACCATTAAATAAAGACAGGATGAACAATGTGAAAGGTAATTTTAAATACATTAGTATAACAGTCAACAAACAAATGAAGGTTCCAACATATAATTGAAGAATTTAGTTAAGCATCTCTCTTACCCTAAAGGTTTCCCATGAGGAAGGAACGTCTCTGTCTACGCTTACTCCTTGACCTCCCCCATTCTCCGCGCACACGTACTTCTGCAACGTCACCGACTTGAACTGCACCTGTGTTCCATCCTACATTTCAATTCACACAAATGGGTAAACCAAAAACAATTAAAAGAAAAGAAGACATGCAAAGACAGAGACCCGCTTACAAGCATATCTCCATTGGGAATGCCATCAAACAGAGAAGGTTTAATCCATCCTTCAACAACCAACCATCCCCCCAAGTTCACACCTCTAACTTTATTGCCTCCATTCAACCCCTCCACTAAATTGAAGAATTTAAAGAAATAATCTAAAAAAAATTGATTTTTCTTCCTCAAAACAAAAAACCCAATTCTCAAAATGAAGGAAAGAATAAGAAGAGATATGGGTTTTGAAGATTACCCGAGTCTGCTATGGAAAAGAGGAGCCAAGAACAGATTAGAAATGCAAGTACCCATTTACAGGAAACAATTTCCATGTGAAAATGCTGAATTCAGTTGTCACCACCAACACAAACTTGTTCATCAATTTAAATTTGAAATCAACTGGAATTAAAGGAAACCCAATAAGAGGGACTAATCTAAACTTCCCATCCTTCACAATCACAACCCCACTCCTTCGAAGAATCGTAGTATTCGTTTCTTATCGGATTATATATACCAAAAGGGAACTTAGTAACAAAGCATTAACTTTTTAAGTTAGCTTTCTTTATTGCATTATTAATGGATCCAAATCATGAAAAAGGTCTAGACTAGAGTACAAATTTGATGGATCCCTTCGTTGGGAAGCCCTTGTTAGCAATCTCCCGATTGGCGAAAAATTCACGAAATTTTCATATTTTAAAATGAAAGTATTGTTCTCCGGATTATTGAATTATTCTGAATAATTCTATAATTTTAATTTAAAAAAGAATAAAATGTAATTTTACGAATGTTTATAAATATCTGTTAAACAAATAACAAAGCAATGAAATAATTATCTCAATGCCCTCATTATCATCATCATCATTATCATATTACTGAATTTTTTATCTTTTATTTTTAAACTTTTGAAATGAGACGATGTATAAAATATATGTCGCATATTTTTCATTTATCAAATTTTAGACTAGATTTTTGCTATCTAAAATCAAATAGAATTCGAATTTTTCACATATCAAACTTTTACAGTTTTCCAAATTGCTTACAAGGGATGAGACACAAAACCTCAATTTCACTCACTAAAATGCCATGCAAGCCACACTTTCTTTTCTTACTGATATAAAAGAAACTTTTGCAATTTTTCAATCGGCCTACACAATAAAAGTCTGTTAGATTTGTGATTAAAAATAAATTATATATGAATAAATGTTCAAAAAATATTGAAACGGACAACTAAATGATCCGAAATCCATTTCATGGGGGCCTTAGAGGACTTACCTGAGAGAGTGAGAGATCACAAGTTGACACACAATTACACAAGGGGCATCCATTGGGACCTATTTTGAAGAGGCCTTTCAGATATATGAACAAATGAAGCCTCACAAGGTACAACTCATTGGCCCATTTTTCCGTTTGGCTTCATTTCGTCTACCAGAAACACCGAAGTAATTATTTAATATGATTGTATCCCGTCGTCAAAAGTAAAACTAAAAATCAAGTTGATTTTGTGTGTAAATTTCGTCAATAAAGGACAAAAGTTTGATGGGCCCAGCTTACATCGTAAAGTTTGTGTGTTGTTCATCAAATTTGGATTTTATAGCAAACCCCATTAAAAAGCAAATAAAAAGTGATGAATATATAAAAGAAAAAGAAATGGTGACGTGTAACGGACATGGACTACTGAGGTGAAACACCCCCCCCCCCCAAAAAAAAAAAAACAACATATATATCAAATGCTACGTGTCACAATTTTACTGGTCAACGGAACTTTAGGATATCTAGCACATCTTATATCGCCCATACTAAATGCTAGAATGATTGGCAACTTCTGGACTAAGACTGTTATAATATTGGAAAAGTATTCATATATTAACCAAGCAGGGTAGATGAAAACTAAATATGCTTGAATAGAAATGGTCATCAATGTTTTTTATTTTTTTTCTTTTATGATGACAGGGTGTCCGGAGTCTGGACCAATGACCTGACAAGAAACGGGGCAAGACCGGGATAAATTTCATGAGTGGGTTTGAACTCAAGACCTCATCCTTTCTAGAAGGTTACTTTGCCTCACTATGGCCAACGCTAATTGATTTATGTTTAGGGTTCCACATGGAATATTAGATCTTTATTGAAGTATTGATAAAACATCTTTATTCTTTATCACGGTTTTTTTCGATGAAACAAAAGGAATTGTTTGGATAAATTGTTGGGAGGTAGCCTTGATTGGAAAGATGAGAAAGGTAAAGGAAAAAAAATGTAGTGGGCTTTACTTCCTATGAAAGAAGGTCCGATACTTCCTCCACCTTTACTTCCCAATTTTTCATCATTAACTCTTTAGTGTGGATCCACTCCCTATTTTTTAAATGCAAATCCTTGCTCAACTTTTAAGTCTTCTTCAAATCAAATGAAAGAGTCTTGCTAGAGTGACACGAAGTAGAGCTATGTTGTGCAAAGAACCATCGATTTTCCTCAAATATCTAACTATCAAATCTCAAGGAAAAACATCAATGATTTTCTGTCCACCACAGTGCTACTGCAGGTATTGTTTCAAATCATTCTAACCTTTTTTTTTCTTTTTTTCTTGTTCTTGTTTTTTGGAAAGTGAGGTATTTCGGACCTCTTAGATTACCCAACTACTAGGGCATGAGCGATACCCTCCCCCACCCACCCAACATGCATTGGGTAATTTCAGAAATAAATCTCCCGGGGTCCTAAGGGGTGATGCAAACTCAAGACCTCTGCTTCCAACGACATATTAAATGAAATGTCAAATCTTTTCATCCATTTGAACTCTTAGAAATAAATTTCAAGTGTTTATTTCTCAGGAAACATATTAAATGATTAACTGCACAATACTTAATGAGACGTGGACATCATATTCAAATCTAGATCCAAAAGAAACTTGAGAATTAAAGCACTTTTGAGAAAGGATTTAGGCATCTAGTAGACCACTTGACTCCATCTCCATGTTGACTCCCTCCCCATATGCCAAGCCACTTACCATATTTGGATTGAAATTCTATCTTTCTGTTTGTAAAAGGATGTATATTCTTCGTAACAGAGTTGTCCAATGATTTGAACATATAAAAGAGGAAAAAAAAATATATTTTCTAGCAAAAAAGTATGTCATAACCAAGGTATTAAATTTCGATTTCGACCAATATTTCGGTCAACTCGAAGATGGAAATACTTCAACCTGTGTGAAAATAATTACGAATCCATGGAAATATTGTGAAAATGATAGAAATGTTAAATAATTTCTTTTTTTTTTTTTTTATAACTTCATAAGATGATAAATCATAAATGAGAGGTAGAGGTAAATAAAATTTTATAAAAGATTTTTTATTACAAGTTGAAGATGAGGGCATTTATGTTATTTCATACTAATCTATTAGAGAAGGTCCAAGTCAAGAGAGTATCTCAAATATTTAATAAAAGGTGGAGGGCACATTCTTAATAATTTTAAGAAATTTATTTTAACAAATGAGGTAGAAAACATCCACATGTTCTTAAAAGATAAAAGTGGGCACATGACCACTTACTTTAAGAGCATCTACCAACTCTCCATGTGGCATGCTTTTGATCCTATAAAACATAATACCTAACACCACAGATTTTTTACTCTAGGCTTTTGTTCTTTTACCTAATAATACTCAAGGCAACAAATTTTTACTCTAGAAATCTATTCTTCTTCAGTGTTTCTTGATTTCAGGGAATGATGGCAACCTTTTCACATTCCTAAAAATATTTGCATTTTCGTACTATTTTATATTATTATCGTCAAAATTTATTGTTGGCCAAAATTTTGGTTGAAGTAAATAGTAGTTTCTAGGGGTACAACTTGGTTCGAGTTGATTCGATTTAGAGTAAAATCAGAATTGAATTGACTAAGATCGATTATATTATATGAGAACCAGAACGGAATTGAATTGATCTAGAACCGAACCAACCCAAACCGACCTTAATTCGGTTTGGTTTGATGGGTTGTCAAAAAAGATAAAACATTCGAATTCTACACAAAATTGATCCCCAATTCTTCGATTCAAAGTTTGAATTTCAAACCCTATAATCACTAAAGATCAACACAATATAAAGAATGAATAAAAAATAAAAAATAAAAAAAGAGAAAAAAACCCAAACTCAAACCTGTCACAGATCGTATATCACTGGCCGCAGGTTGCAAATCGAAGGTTGCAACCACAGTGAGAGAGAGAGAGAGATGTGCCGATGGCAGTCGATGACAGCCGCAGGTTGCAAGTCGTACCGTCGCAACTGCAGAGACAACGAGAGAGAGAGAGAGAGAGATGATTGTAGCCGGTGGCAGCACAAGTTGTAGTTGCAACCGCAAGTGCGAAGATGAGAAACGAGAGACAAAGAGGGTTTGTATTTAAAAAAAAATTTACATTTTTATTTTTATATATAGTATCGATTTTCAGGTTGGTTCAGTTATTTATCAATCCTGAATCAAAAATCGAATCGAACTCATCGGTTCTTATTTTCTTTAATTCGAAATCGAATCACATTTAATTAAAATCGTTCAACCCAATTTGAAATTCATAGATTGATTCGATTTTTGGTTTGAACCGAATTAAGTTGCACTCCTAATAACATATTTCGATCAAATATACGAACATATGTTGATTTTTAATATAACGGTCATAACCCTACAAATTGCATTTAAGTTTTCCACATACTCCCCGTACGCCCACCTCCTCTACAGCATAAGATGCACTTTACCTAAAGTCAACCTTTATGCTAAGAACAATTGATTACCTCACATTGTTTGGTGAGCTGGAGTCATTACATGCGGACAAAAAGGTCAAGAGAAATATTCCAATTTCTATAATCTTCTCAATTTCTTCAATATTAGAGAGTAAAAAATTATGATTGTTCAATATGAGCTCAATTAACCTTAAAAAGGGAGATTTTATTTGACAATTTATCAATATTAGATATACCAACACTTTCAAAATATAAAAAGTCGCGGAAGAGATGAGGGTAATTGTAAATAAATTCTTTAATGGAAGTAACTAGGTGAGATTTTTATTTTTATTTTTTATTTTGTTTTTAAAAAAGTCTTTTGTTGATTTTTATTTATTGGGGTCTTTAATTCCTTTCCAATGGTACCATATTTATAAAAGATAATTGATATACATTCTCTTCGTTTTGTTACCATAAAGAAAAATTATTGACATTATTGGTTAATTATAATTTGCAACCTTAGAATACAATAATGGCTCACCTACTTTGTAATAAGATTTTATAAGCTTTACAAATTATAGTTAAAATGAACCATCTCTTTCGAACCCACATTATCTTGTCATATGGTATAGGCTTTGGAATCAGTTCTCACCATCCTTTCCACTTTCTTAATTCTTTTAGAACTTTTGACCTATTATCAGTGGGGTCCTAAATAGTTCGTATGGTACATGATCAAACCATCTCATTCCACTCTCACTTGTATTACAACCTATGAGATTCACTCTCATAGAAGCTCCCTAGGATGCACTCTCAAGTCTCAACCATGAAAATTGAATATCAGCTCCACTATAGCCCTAAGTTTTGAGCAAAACAAGGTACATTTGACCTATTTTTCGTACAATTTGCAAAACAAGGTACACATGACCTAACTTTTGTACAATTTGTCAACCTTCTAATATAGAATTTGAAGCATTAGCTGGTATTTTTTATAGCCCATTTGGTTGGAATTGGAGAACATTAGTAGAGCCCAACTCATCAGGATGATCAGCCAGAGAAAAATTTAAATATCTACTCGGCTGGGTTGGCCTGGTTCGGGCATAATGTATATCATCGTGTATAGGCGACAAAGTAGTTAAGCACAAAATATAAATAAACAAGAGAATGTTTCACATAATACAATGCATTCAAAGAATATTTCGAAGGAGGAAAAGTTGAACAAGGAACCAATCTCCATGGATATCCACATACACCCTATCCTATTTAAGTTACCATCATCGCCATGAAAAGTTCGTTGGTTTCATCTTTGGGACCTATCGACGAGGACAAGCAAAGCAAAGCTACTGGTAAGTAATTAAATGGTGAAGGTAGATTTTCAACTGAAGTCGTGGTGTCAACACTCACGGACTTTATGTTATACAAATGGCCTTATGCATTAAGTAACAAAAGTAATATATTCCAATCATAAAACAAAGTTAATAATGAGATCCCAAAAACATTCAGAAAATCAAAGTTATGGGGCACTTGATCGATACTACATAAAGGTTATATGCAACACATGGATTTCTTAGAGGGTATCATCTGAATAAAGAGAAATTAAATGTGTAGGAAATTGCCAGGCACACTTTGATCTGTTTATTTGGCAATAAATGTTTCAAACAAAATCAGCAAAAAAAATAAAATATTACAAAGTTTAACTCTGTAATTTGAACTTTGAATTATTATTTATACAAGACAAGATCACAAGTTCAATTGTAAAACATAGAAACAGTACAAGAATTTAAGGTTTTTAAGTTACTTAGCTCTTGAAGAAGTTGAAACAGCAATTAACAATCCAAAATTATGTCTTCCAAGTTTTGAAAGATATCTCATCGTAGAACAAAGAGAGAAATAACATAGAAACCTCTTCACAAGGGAAGAATTGAGCTCCGGTGGTTTCGACTACATTGGCTTGAGAAAGATCTCTTCAAGGATATAGGCTCCTTCTCGAGCAATCTCCCTTTAGAAGAACTACCAATCAATCTGAAATCGATTGGACTTAAACCGAGATTCTTCGGCATGGTTTCTAAATTGGTTTTCTTCTCTCCTACTACTTGGACAGGTGCATTCTCTTCGGCCACAGAGAAACAAAACATCGAAAAATCCAACGAAACAGACCGTCTCACCGGCACCGATTGTATCCCATTCTCCACCAACCGATGATTATCGCCCAAATCACTCAAAACCCGAATCTCACAATTCATTGGAGAAGAAGACACACCTTCATTTTCGATCTCAGCATCCCTTCTTCCATTCTGTAATTCCCCATCACTTCCCAAGCCACCATCATTCTCAGAATTCTCTACTTGGGTTTCCTCCCCAAGACCCGAATCGTTTAAATTTTGCACCAGTTCATTAGAATTAGAACGAACGTGATTGGATGATATGATAGGGGCACGACATAGAGGGCAATTGGTATGGGATCTTAACCAAGTATCAATACAAGGGATGTGAAAGGCATGGCTACATTTGGGAAGAAAGCGAAGAGATTCGTTTTCTTGAAACTCGTTGAGGCAAACGGAGCATTCGGTCCCTTCAACTAGGCCATCTCCCTTGTTATACTTACAAACAGCAATGGAATTGATGATGGATTGTTCGAGACCAACAGTAGTGATGAACCATATAGGGTGGTCCATCACTGGGCTTTGATCCTCATCAAGAAATTCTTGATGGGTATTTTGAGATTGGGATGCACGTCTTCTTGAATTGTTCCAACTTGAACAATATTTAACAATAATGGCATAATAGCTTACTACAAGAAAACAACTACCAAGTACGGAGACTATTATTATCACAAGGGGTGAGATTTTCTGGATTTGGTTTGATTGATCAATAAAGGGAGGAGGAGGAGGAGGAAGAGGAGGAGGAGGAGGAGGAGAGAAGAGAGGAGGACAGCCAGGAGAACAACTGAAGGGACATTGTGGTGGACAAATTTGACTGATATTTGATTCAGTTGGTGTGGGAACCAATCTTCGATGATTAAAAAAAGCCATTAAAGAAACAAAGAGAAAGAAAGATCAAAGTGAGAATGATGAGATGATGTTTGGGTTTTGAGAAAGAGAGAAGAAAACCAGGTGAGAAGTTGGTTCCATCTCTCACCTTCTCTGGTTGGACCATCTCCTTAAGTGACGATGATGGTGAGAATGTCCTTTTTGGATGATTTACACCTACCCCTCTGTATTTTAAAAATTAAAGATAAACCTTATGTTTTTTATGATTTAGACATAACCCTTGACCTAGTAAATTTAACGTAAAATAACCTAAATACCCTTATCTTCGACGTGTCATCTCAAAGTAAGTTTCAAAGGAATACTATTTTTAACTCATTCCATCTTGCCTTCAATTCAATATGTCTTGTAGAAAATCATTAATTTTCGTACACAAAAATTTCTCTTTGTTTTTTTTTTTTTCTTTTAATTTTGGAGCAGAGGTATTCGGGTTTTTAGAACACTTGACTAATCCTTAAGCTACGTGCAATCCCCTCCCCCAAACGCACCAAATAAATTCTAAGAGAAATCTCAAAGGTTGGCCCTCAAGGTGGGATTCAAATTTGAGACCATCATTTCATGAGACGTGGTCTTGGCCATCTCACAATTCCTTAAGATATAAAAAATCTTTCCTTTTTTTAAGTAGAAGGAGGCTTAAGCGGACTCCCTTATCTTACCTTCTAAATTTGAAGATTGAGAAGGAGATAGAATTTCTAGGTTGAAGAGGAGTTTATCTTAAGAATTCATCATATTCAAATTGTTAGTCTATAGGATAAATTATTTTTAACTTATTCAATCTCCCTTCAATGTCTTGTAAAATTTGTCATTTTTTATTAAAAAAAAACTCATTATTCTATTTATCTAAAAATTGTATCTTGTTCTTGAAATTTAAAGGTTAAAGAAGGTAACATCTTAAGATTCAAAATAAGGAAAAAAAATAAGTTAGAGATTATTAGATTTTCGAAGAAAATCATTGATTTCTTGGCTAAGGGGTCGGAGCCATGTCATCAATGAGTCCAAAATTTTGGAGGAACTCCCCCTATAACATGAAACGTTAGCTTTTATGTTTATATCAGATCCTTACTTTTTCGTTAATATTTGGGATACCTCCTCAACGACATCCCATGTCATCTAAAAGAGGGGTTCCACCGAAATTTTGAAGCAGGGTGAGAAGCATGGTTTTAAAACTCGATTTCGCATCTCATCTCGTCCAAGTCCAATATTGAGTCGTCTCAGACTAGTTTTTCGATACGTTTGAAATGTCTCATTCAAAAAATAAAAAAAAATTGAACGTGGGTCCTAAATCTCGGTCAAAAAAGTGACTTTGTGAGTTGGTCTAGTTCAACTCCAATACCGAGTTAACTCAGACGATACGTCTCGGTCCCGGACGAGTTTTAAAATCATGGTGAGAAGACCTAGGTAAGGGGCCATGTCATCAATTTTAGAACTTAAGGGTATCTCTAATATTTACCAAAAGTAGGAGGTGCATGTCTCAACAGCCGTTGTTTTTTCTAACTTGTTTTTTTTTTGTTTCCATTTCCCTGTCAGCTAAGACTAGGACTACTGGATTGGTTTTATCTTCTTCAAGTCAAAGAACGGTGTAGTACCATACAGACCTTCGTCTGTATAAACTTAATTGATACCGGTGAATCCAAACCGTTTATTTTAGTGTCCATAAGTATGATCCAGATGCTGTGATCATGGAGTTTAGTATCTATATGACTCCCTCCAGCGAATGCGTATGAAACTCCTTGATGGGCCTACAAATCAATTCATCATTGAGTGGATCTCAGTAGGGCTTAAGTAAACCAACTCCCTGAAGTACAAGATCGAACTTAATTGTGTATAGTCGGTGAGTGTGTGCCACCAAACGCACAATATTAAAAGCTTCACCAGCTAGTTATTTGAAAATCTTATCTTGTTAGACCGAGTTCTTATGGTGATTTAAATGTCGCAAGGCTCTTACATTTCATCTATTAAACCTCGTCTTACCTCTCTTCAAAGATCCTAAATTTTTCTATCCAAAATTTTATTATTTGTATTTCTTCAAAAATCTTATATTATTATTATTATTATTATTGAGATTTGAAGACTGAATTAGATAAAACTTAAGATTCAAATAAAAGTTGAAAAAATTTTATAGTCTTTTTTTCATTAGCCTATTAGAATAGACCAAGGTCAAAGGGGTATCTCAATACATTCACCATCGAAACACAATGATATATGTCTAGATTTTATTTATTTTTGTTTAAAGACATGTTTAAATCACCCAAAAAATTATTTAGGCGAAGCCTTCAACGATAAATATTCAAAGGGTATCTTAAATATACACTAAAACGGAGAATGACATGTGTTTACATTTTTTTTTAAGGGTAATTTTTACATAGTCCCCTATGTTTTGGTGAATGTTAGAGACCCTTATGTTTTCGATAAATTGATTTACACCCTTTGACTTCCTTACACGTGTAAAGATAAATGATGGAGTTAACTAGTGATTTAACTTATTTTTAAAATGACAAAAATACCCTCTAATGTTTCTCGCATGTGAATTGATGGCAGAATATCTCTCCAAGATATCAACCTTAAAAAGATGAATTAACCCTTTCTCAATTCAGAAATTACTAAAATGATTATTTATACAAGAAAACTAGTATTGACACCCTAACTTCTAATTATTACACACTAATTTCTAAATTATTTATTACACCCAAATGAAAGATTAAAACACACTCTTCAAACATTACAAAGGTTGAACTCAAATTATAATTTTAATATTACTGTAGACACGTGATTTCGTCATTACGACGGCCACATCTACTATGATTTGGAGTCGCCACCATTCATATTGTAAGTGGGTGTGAATGGTCACCCAATGTGCATTTTTGAAAAAGTGACATTTTGGCATTTTAGTGACTCACGTGGATAAGGTACGGATCAAACCTTAAGATCCGGGGTAAGCGGCTCGGTTGGAGAAAATGGAAGGTGTTAGGCACCCTTTTCTTCCCACTAAATAGCGGTAACCTCAACTCAACTCGGTCATTTAATTAAAAAAATACGAAAAATGATGTGCCACGTGTTGTGCATTTGTACCCTAGATAGGGGTTCATTTTCAGCTTGATCATAGGGTCATTCCATTGATGGAAATAACCCTTATAGACCTTTAGCCTTGGGGTCCATTCATCCTAAAAAATAAAATGAAGGGGAGAGGGGTGATAGAAGAGGGAGGAGGAGAGGATGTAGAAGAGAGGGGGGGTTGCCTTGAACCCACCTTGTATCTTGTTTCTTCTTTTCTTCTTCTTGCTTGAGTCTTCTTGAGTCCTTAGTATTTTAAACAAATACAACTCTTTTTTTTTATTGAAGGAATAGAGAAGAGATGATAATGGAGATGAGTGTAGTGTGTGATTTTTTTTTATGAGACTTGAGGAGGGTTAGTGTGAGGGAATTGATGAGATTTTTCTTAGTGAGAGGGGTGATAGTTGTTAGTAGAGAGAGTTGGAGAGAATTTTGTAGTAAAGGTTGGGGGTCATTTTTGGGAAGAGGATGAGGGTATTTATAGATGTTTAGGAGTTATTTTAGGGATATAATGGGGTGAAGTGAAGAAAATGGGTAGAATGGTTATGAGTTTGAGAGAGAAGTGGGTGTAATTTAGAGGAGATTGGAGGGTATTTAGGGAAGGGGGGTTGAATGGGTGAGTTTTGACTCAAATGGTTTGGATCCTACCCAACCCATTTGGGTGGAGTGTTTGGTGAGGTAAGTTTAAGATGGTGGTTGAGATTAAATGGTGTTTGGTTTAAGAGAATGGAGGATTTAAAGAGGTGGTTGATGATATTTTGGGAGGATGAAGGAGATGATGCCATGTGTTAAAGTGGGTGGAAATGAAGGGTTGGGATAGGTTGATGGGAGAGGTTGAGTGTTTGACTTGAGAGGATGGTGTAGGTTTAGGTTGTAGATGTAGGTTTTGTAGGGAATGATGAGGGTAGATTAGGGGAGGTATAGGTTAGGGGTGTGGGTAGATGTGTTTGATTTGAGAGAAAAGGTGATGGGTTGATGTGTGGGTAGATGGGATTTAAAGCAAATTAATGGGGTAGGTAGTTGGGTGAGGGAGGTGAGATGGGGTGATGACATGTGTCATCTTTTGATGATAAAAGAGTGATTGGTTGATGTGGGTTGTGGTTTATGGGTTAGGGTTGTGGGTTGGATAATGAATTGGATATGGTTAATGATTTGTGGGCTTTGTAGTGTTGGACTTGGGTTTTTACGGATACGGAGGCGGAGCGGTGATAGTAGAGGAGGGGTAGGCATCTCAAGTCTCATTAATTTGATCAAAAATGCCACGTGTTGGCGAATCGGGCTTTTTAGGCCCGTTGGTAAAATTTATCGAAAATTTGACGTTTTTTATTTTGGAAGCGGAGCGGTGAAGGTTGGGAAAGCGTAAGGTTGGCCGAGTCCTTTTGGTGGCCTCCTAAACCATTGAGAGGTCTTAGGGGCCTCGGTTTGGTCAAAATGTTATTTTTCAACGACTTGGGCCCTTAAGGCCCGTTGACACATTTATTTGGAAAATCTGTATTTTTGGGCCTTTTCGAGAAGTGGCCCGTTCAAATTGAGGTGTCTACAATTACAAAAAATTATAACACTCAATTTAAATAGTTCTAATTGCTATCTACAATTATGATTAGGTTCATTTAAAATCCTAGACACAAAAAATCAAAATCTAGGAAAATAATTTTGAGCGCTCCCAATGGCACCCTAACTTTTATTTATTCTCAATCATATATTTAGATTTTTTTTTTTTTTTTTTAATTGGGGTGTAGTAAGTAAATGTTGGGGTGCCAAATTGCCAATCTCTCTTATACAATGTTGTATCATTGTCACCAATGGAATGAATGGTCTAAATATTAAGTAATAGAAAGTGTGTAAATATATAATACCTATAAAAATATATTTAAATTAATAAAATAATAGATATTACATTAGGATTACACGGTCAAGATCTTCTTCTTTTTTTCTTAAAAAGTATGAATTAAATTTTGATTAGTTAGAAATATAAATTGAGTCGACTTGATCAAGCCATATTTCCTTAGACGAGTCAATAAAACATTGTCGAATCAACTGATTTTTTTTTATTTTTTGAAAAAATTGTCAATTTTGAGTAACTTATATATATTTTAAAAAAAAATTGATGTAGTGACTAAATATCTTCTAATCCTCCTATAAAAAAGAAAATTAATTGATAAATTGTTGGTTATAAGAATAAAGAATTATAAACCAAGTTAAATGGATTTTTTAAAATTAACTCGGTTGAATCAACCAATTTTTTGTATTTTTTTATAATTATATATATAAACAAAAGAAATTGATCTCATGACCAAACATCTTCTAATCTACCTATAAAAAATTTATAATTATTTGATAAAATATCGGTTAAAATTTACTCAAAATTATCTATTTTATAAAAAAAAGACACAAAATTGGTTGAATCGACCGAGTTTTATTGACTTGTTGAAGAAAAGATGATTTGATAAGTCAACTCAATTTATGACCATGTAATCCTAATCTAATATCCACTATTTTATTAATTTAAATATGCTTTTATAGGTATAATATATTTATATATTTTCTATAACTTAATGTTTAGACGATTCATTCTATAGGTAATAATGGTACAACATTATATAAGAGAGCTTCTATTGGCACCCCAACATTTACTTTTTACACTCAATTTAAACAAAGAATATTACTGTATGGTTCAAAATAAGTAAAAGTTGGGATGCCAATAGAAGTTCTCACATTTTTTTTTCTTAGATTTCATTTTTTTTGTCTTTAGGAATTTAGATGAACCTAATCATAATTGTAGGCAATGACTAGAATTGTTTGAACGAGTATTATAAATTTTTATAATGTTGAAATTATAATTTGAGTCAAGCCTATCTAATGTTTGAAGAGTGTGTTTTAATTTTGCATTAGAGTATGATAAATAATTTTAAAAATTAATGTGTAATAACTAAAAGTTGGGGTGTCAATAATAATTTTCTTGTATAAATGATCACTTTAATAATTTTGGAGTTAAGAGAGGGTAGTTTCATCATTTTAAGATTAATATAACATAGAGATATTTGTCCATTAAATCACATTCATGGCAATGACGATTAGAGGGTATTTTTGTCACATCCAAAGTATACATTTAAGGAAATCAAAGGGTATATGTCAATTTATTGAAAATATAGGGGGTATCTCTAATATTCATCAAAACATAAAGGGTATGTCAAAATTACCCTTTTTTTCGAAGATAGATGTCTAAATCACCAAAAATATTTTGGGTGAAGCCTTCAACGGTAAATTGTTCTAATTTTGATTGGATGATAAGTCTTCTTAATCCCCTCCTTGGCCTATATTTGTTAGATGTTTCGTGCAAGACTACTACAAGAGTTAGAAGGCTAAAGGAAGACTTTATATGAGATGACCCAGATTTAGACCTTGGTTCCACCTCCAAGGGTCCATTTGGAAGTACTACTTCTCTAACGGGTTATTCTGTTAAAATACGTTAATGAGAAAACCGTTAATCTATAAAAACCTCTGTTGGTTGCAACTTTCAAGAGCATGAAAACAGTGGTGCACATTAATTGCGTTTATTTACTTCGTTCACAGTTACTTTCAAGGTCCGTATCCCAAACGCGAGCCACAAATCATTGCAATTCGTGTCCAAACAGATCCTTATTAATTGGATAAGTAGTGGTATCCAATGTTGACTAACGACATAACGTAAAAGACGATAATTGACAAATAATATTTATTTATTTTTTTCTTAAAACGTGTCAATATTTCATTGGTTAGATTCAAAAGTTAGGCGTAATTAAATAAAGGCCTATCGAAGGTGAGTTAGTTGTATGGTCGTAGCCGCCATAAGTGACGACCAGTTGACAGCTTTGATGACAAATGAAGTGAACATCACTCCTTACGTAATTTAATTTCTTCTAAATCATTTGGGGTACCGTTCGTGAGTTTTCAGTCAACAAAAACTTCGAACGATGTTTTATGGGAGGTAGGTACACCTTTCACAAGAACCATTTAATTTGGGAATCCCAAGGAAACATCTTGTCGTTTAATCCTCAGATTCAGCCACAATTATGTTTTGTCTTATAAAGCAGAACCTTTGATGTTACCCATAAAAATAGTTTTATATTTGTATTATTTAAAGGGTCTTGTTTAAGGCACATGTTAAAGGGTACTAAATACACTTTGAAAATGGGAATCGGAGGGTATTTTGATAAAAAAAATATATTTGTAAGGGTATTTTTGGTATAAAATTCAATTTTCATAGTGTATCACTACCCTTTAATTAACATAATCCTTCATTTAAAAAAAAAGATTTTGTTAATATGTGATTTAGAGGGTATTTTAGTAAAAATTAATTTTTTTAAGGGTATTTTCGATACAAAATTCAATTTTTAAAGTGTATTCATTGCCCTTTAATTAACATAATCCTTGATTAAAAAAAGATTTTGTTAATTAATGCTCTAAGGGCACATAATTAAAGTGCAATAAATACGTTTTGAAAATTGGGATTTGAGAGTAGTTTGGTAAAAATAAAAAATAAAAATTTAAGAGATTTTTTTTAACAAAATCCAATTTTCAATGTGTATTAATTGCACTTTAACGTATGCCCTTGGGCAAAACGTTAACAAGGCCCTTAAAAAAGAGTATTAGTGATAATAGATCTCATTTACACTCCCTAAGGGAAATAATTTTATTTTGATCAACAGATCCAACTTAATGGTAGAGGAAAATATGGATTTATGGATTTTTTTTTCCCTTTCTAGGGTTCACATTACATCAGCTAAGAATAATTTTATTAGAGATTTGTTTGACTTTTCTTCTCTTTGGAATATGTACTTCAAATGAGAATATGATTTTAATTTCTGCGAAGGAGATGTGATTCTTGACCATCCATAAAAATTTTATGCAAATATTATATTTTTTTTCCAACTTCACACTTTATCATTGAAAGGGATTTTTAAGTATTATAAAATGATTTACGATATTTGATTTTCTTTGGAACTTTTCTTTTTCTTAGACTTGTAAGTTTTATTTACTCAAAACGACGCTTTCTTTATTTGGAGAAAAATGATTTGTGATTTTGATCTTCTTTAAAGTTTAAGTTTAAATGTTGTGTTAGGTTTTTTTTTTTTTTTTTGTCCTTTCTTTAATCTAAAAGAGAGTTTTTGAATTTTTTTTTCTCTTTCATAATATCTCAAATTACTTATGTTGAAATTGACTTTCAATTAATTAATCTTTATTTAGATAAAGATATTAATTGAAAAATGTATAGGAAAATGCTTTTATTGTCTGTGTTAAATACTTGGTCCAACACTGAGTTGACCTGACAGAGCACAGAGAATCATTAATTTTCTAACTTGTATCTCGAGAAAATAAATCTATGATTATTTATGCACTGACATGTCAACTCAATGTTGGACCTGGTGCCCAACGCATGTAATGTAGCACAACTTAAATGTATATTTCAACTTCAATTAAATGAAATACGTCAAAGATCCTGAGAATAAATCTCATGTTGAAATAAATTAATAAATCTCCACCATTAGATTTTGTATTTTGATGGTTAGGATTTCATGTTTTTTCACAAGTCAACCGAATCTTTATATCCTTTGTTGCACAGTGAGAACATATTAAATTTTATGAATGATTTTAATAAGAAAGGTGAGGCATTCCTTGATAAACATTTATCACACTTTAGTTGGATTCCATTGAATCATGTTAGATCCCAGGTTGGATTGGGTTTGCGTTAAATCCCAACTTGACCCAATCCGCCCAAGTTACATCTTTCCTATTGTCACATCACAATCTTATACTGTCACACAAATTTAAAGTTTTGTGCAAATTCAGAATATTTAAGTTTTAATAAGGATAACAATAAAATATAAAATGTTTTTAAAATATTTTAAATTATATAAATATATTTCAATCAAGATCATCTTAATTTTTTATCTATAAACACCATATCAAAATCAGATTTTCAAACCAGTTTTAAAAAGAAACGTGTTGTGATCATTCAACCACATGTTTCTCTGAAAAGCTGACTTATCAAGCAAGTTGATGACCTAATAAAAATTATTTAAAGAAGAAAGCAAATATAAATCATGGAGGAGTTACGACTTACGAGGTGTTGGGCTCGACTCAATTCTGATATGTTGCTTCGTGTTCATGCGAAGCAACGGATCATTTCTCACAAATTTAAATAATTCATTAAATCTCATCACATTAACCTAGGCGTCAAAGGATAACAACTACTCTAAAATGAGATTAAAAAATAGGAAAAATTAACTATTGGAGAACAACAGCTTAGTTAGTGACGTCAGAAAAGACTTTGTGGGTTGTTTGGATATAGGAATAGTACTAATCATTCATATATTCCATCCAAATTATTAAAAGAAAATCGCAAAAATATCCTTATAACCTTCTAGAAATTGCTCTTACACCATGACACCTGTTTGCTCAGTTGCCGGGTTTGAAGTCGAGTTTCCTATTCTAGAACAAACCGAATTGGTAAAGGTAGTTCTATAGAGGGCATTTAGGTCATTTAAAGTAGTATTAGGAAAGAAGACCTTGTCAAAGTTCCATGTCATTAATTACTTAAAAAACACAAAATATCCTTAACGTTAACCAAAATGTGGACGTATTAGTTGTTTGAAAGAAGTCTCTGGCATTAACAAAAATGTGGCGAGCATCTAAAATATTGATCAAAATTTAGGTTTCAATGTTTTCCACAAACCCATGTAAACCAAGTCACGAGCTAGTTCGCTTCGAACAATTTTGTGGTTTAGCATAGATGGGAACAACCCTCCTACTACTCTAAAGTAGATTTTAAATAATAAAATCATGGTTCGAATATGTTTTAAGTGATTTATGTTAGGTATAGATACATGCATCAAATAAAATGTGTGATAGTCAATAATTAAGTCTAAAAATCCATTAAAAATAGGTTGGACCAATAATTAAAATAGTTTGGGTACTTATCATGTAGTTGAGGAGACATGTGAGATCTTCCAAAAACCACTAAATTGAAATGGAGCTAATTTTAACTTAAACCAATTAGTAGAGCTCATCAAATAATACAATTGATTCTTTGGGAGAGAAAGAAAACCTCTCCAACAACATTTGGATTCCAATCTTTCGAAGAAGCAACCTTACAAATTGTTTCTTGTCTCCAAAAGAAAATGTAGCTATAAGTCCTCCGTAACAAAAGTATCTTTTTCAGTTGATCAAAGATGAATCAAAGTCAAAATCTTTTGGAAAAGTAAAACCTTTTTTTTTCTCAACTGATCATAAAAGGTGAAGACCTGATTTCTAAGATGATCAAATATCATTTGACCCTGATTCGACTGATATATTATGTTCAAATATCTCATCATCAATTAATTCAAGCATGATTATTTGGTGTTTGGTGCTCAGTGCTCTTGCTACGTAAGGGAGCATTCCTCGAAACCCTCTAATTTCCCCCACCCCCCACATGTTGCATACTTCCATTTTATATATTATTGTCAACACGTTAACACGAACGTCAAAATACAACTACTACAATAAACTAAGGATATAAAAATCAATAGTGGACATAGACTGCTTATATAAACAAATACACTCGCTCCCATCCAAGCATCAATCCTCTAATTAACAAAAACTCATTCAATCTTAGAGAACTTCGCCATCTCCAACACTAAAGAGGATCCCTTCAAGGTGTTTAATCAGCTAAATTATGTCGACGAGCTCCTTCCCTTCTTACAACTTTCATCTTCGTAATCGTCACAGATCTTATGGTCATGATGTTAATGCATCTTGCCTTTCATGGACCTCGATACTTTCGGTGAATCAAGGGTTGTTCTCACTCAATATCAATCAACTTCGAGGAGGAAGAGGAGGAGGAGGACAACGACGACAGACCATAAAGATGTAAGCTTCTTTAATTAAACATGTCTTTTGTTATTGCTTCTATACTTATGGGTCATTAAGTTGTGATCACAGTTTCATTAATATGAGTTTCTTTCATAAGCTTTAATTTCTAAAGTACTTATTTGAGATAAATTTCTTAACTTATATTTGTTTTGAATTTTACTTATAAAACACCAATTATTGTTACAACACATGGATCTCCCTCTCTTCAAAATCCTAATATATAAGCCATCTTCTCTGTACTTCTCCAGCAAGATCCTAAACAAACCAAACCCCAATCCTATTCTTGTCTTTCATCTCTCCTCTAAAATAAATTTTGGTTTTAGAACTTTAGTAGATAGATTTGGATTTAACATGAACCAATGCTTTAAAAACCGGACTGCTCGTTGACCTGTATGACTGACCGGTTCGGTCCAAAGTGGTTCGAACAGTGGGTCAAATCGGTTGGACCCAAAAATAAAATATTAGTAAGTATTTTTCGTTTCTTCCTAAATCACGTAACTTCAACTTCAAAAAAAAAAATTATCAAATGTCATAAGATGTGGATTATAAGATTTTAACTACTTTTACAAAAGAAAAATTGCCATTAGATTTGGATTTGAATTTGAAATTTAAAAGTTTAGTGGTCATTTGTGTTCGAAGCATGGATCAAACCAAAAAAATATTATATTTTTAGTTTATTTTAAATCCAATCTAGGCATGAATCTTAGGGATACATGAAAATCCATTTGGACCCAACAGTTAAAACATTATTAAGTTTGATCATTTTTCATTAATCTATAGGAGGAAGACCTTAGATGAAGGGCATGTCCTAAATTTTAAAACATAGGGCATCTCAAATATTTACCAAATTCTGGAGGGGTGTGTGAAAAATCACCTAAAAGATGGACTGGTCCATTCACAAACCCAGCCGAGTCACTGGTCAAACCGGTTAAATCGAACGGACCCCTTGGATTTTTTTGGGTTGACAAAGCTAATGGGTCTGATCCAACCCGGTCCAGTCCAATTTTTAAGAACACTAATATGAACAAACACACATGTTTTAGGATTATTACTTGGATAGCTTTTCTCTTTCCTATTTCTACTTCCCCTTTTACCATCACCTCTTCTTAACATTGAAATTTAAAAAGGGGGAAAAAAAACTGGTGTGGCACTAGAAGTCTTTTTATTTTTATTTTTTATGGGAATAAATAAAAAATTAAAACTCATGTAAGATAAGATTTAGATCATTATTATTTAATCAGATCATCGATAAAATTAGAATGAGAAGAATACATGATCATTTCATATCTATCAAATTACATTATGAGTGCACTTATAAAATTTGTGACTTATATTTTATTTTATTTTGGATACAGGGATTTAAATGCAGTTCCACCTGGAGCTCCACTCCCTTCAGGATCACCTTTCCCTGGATGGTAATATTGATTTACTGGATTCATGCTTCAATTATTTCTTATTTGCCTTCTTGATTAGTATACTAAAACTATATTTTTTTCATTAATAATTTTTTTTTTCTTTTTTTTGGTATCAAATAGGTCACATTGGTTCTTGTTGACGGTAATACCGATGATTTTACCTTTCTTTAAGAGCAAATGGGGACCGTTGCTCGCACTTAAGCGTAAGAATCTCGTTAAGGCAATCTTGAAACATAGTACACATTATTGGTGCATGCAATATATATTCTGTCGTGCTTTTGATATTTAGAATAAATTCCTTCAATTGATCCCATATATTTTAGAAAAAATTTTGATTATTATAATTTGAAAATTATATATAACTTGATCTAAGGCTTTGAAAATGGATAGCCACCGAACTTCAAATTTTATAATTAGAATTCAACGGTGAAAAATAACTTTCTTTTGTTTTACATTTCAATCATGTTTTTAGATGTCACATGAATGCGGTTAGAAAAGTTACCTTACTAACTTAGTACAGAAAGTGTTTATCATTACATAACCAAATTTTTGACATAAAACTTTGATGATTTATCGTCTGTTGGATATTCAGAACGGGTGGACACAACATTAGAGACAATAGAACATTTAGCAGAGGCTGTGGAAGATGTGGCAGTGAAGATAGACGAAGTAGCTGATGAGATGGTAGAAAAGCTCCCCGAAGGGTCAAAGCTTAAGGAGGCAATTCGTTTGGTTGATAAAGTGGCCGAGGGAGTAATTAAGAGTGCCGATTTAGCAGAAGATCTCATTGACAAGGTTGGTGACACAAATAACACATCCTTATTATTAAGAAAATTCTATTTCAAATTTGGTTAATATATTATTGCATGACCAAGTCTTTAAACCATAGCCTTAAAACTTATCTACTACTCCAATTGACTCGATTAAATTTTCGAGGCAAGGCGAATTATTCTTCAACCGAGAAGTTTTGATCTCTCTAGTTCAACAACCAACAATTATATTTCAACCTTTACAAATTACTGGAAATATTATAGTATTCTTACTATTTTTAATCTAGTTTTCATATGCTTTTTATTAACTTTTAATATATTATTTTGACTTTCGAAATAGACTCATGAATTGTTTAGTTAACTCAACTTCATGGATATCCAAATAAAGTCGAGGTTTAGTCAAACTAGTTATTTAATTAAATTTTCTCATGAAAATGCAGGTGGAGGTGTTAGAGAAAAAGGTGGAGGATTTGATGGAGGAGGAGAAGATGAACAAAGAAGAAGAGGTGGCACCTAAGAGCAACTCCAACCAAGCTGCAAAACTCTGATGTTTAGAGATGAAGCCCCCGAAGCAAGTTCCAATCGGGTTTATTTTTGAAGCCTTGGGGCTTCAAATCACTATTCACAGCTTTATATTTAGAGCCCTCTAGATTTTTGAAGCCTCGGACTCCATCATTGTTCATCCTTTATTTAAATACCACTTGCATTCTTTTTTTTTTTTAAACAAATATCATTTTTATCTTTATTTTTTCATGTAATATATTTTAAATACAACTTCTGTCCTTTAGTAATTTTAAATTCTTCTCCTTCATTATTTTAACAATCAAACACCTTAAAAAATCAGCAAAACAATATGCTTTTTATTTCAATTGGACTGTAAAATAAGTAAAACTTGGAGTGCCAATAACAACTCTCTTTCCTTTTTTTTTTCTTTATTTATATATATATATATATATATAGGGTCGGGTTCCGTAGACCCCCATTACGACCCCCATTGCGACACACCATTTTGTCTTATATGGGCAAAAATGTTTGGAATGGGCTGATTTTTTGTGAGGATGATCACTATGGTGAGGAGATCATCTTTGCCAAAAATCAGCTCATTATGAAACTTCTAGCCCCATGTTTACAAGTTGAAAATTTTTAAACTGTCCAATTTTTGTAAATCAATTTTGATGGGGTTAGAAGTTTTGGAATGGGATGATTTTTTGCCAGGATGATCCCCTCACCACAGAGATCATCCTCATAAAAAATCAGCCCATTCCAAACATTTTTGCCCATATAAGACAAACGGTGAGTCATAATGGGGGTCGTAATAACGCCATCCATATATATATATATATATATATATATATAGTGAATAGTGTTGTAAAGCCTTGACTAGTGATTTGAAGCCCAGGATGGTTAGAGTTCAATAGGGCCCATGGAAAAAACGAACCTAGGTGTTGGGTCAACAAAAGACGTGACTAATAATCGTACCCACATAAGATAGTCTAAATTCTTTGTATAATTAATTGTACCCACGTATGATGGTCCAGATTCTTTGTAAAGAGATCAACATGATTACTCATGATTTAAGCAATTATTATTATTATTATTTTTTATCTAGAAGAGAGTTTTTGAATTTTTTTCTTCTCATTCATAATCTCTCAAATTACTTACGATGGGGGTGACTTACAATTATACGCTTGACTCGATGAGTTTTTGTTAAGATCTACATATTAGTTGAAAATGTATAGGAAATTGCTTTACTCCTTGCGTTGGACACAGGGTCCAATACTGAATTGACATGGCATTGCATGAGAATCGTTGATTTCTAAGTTGTATCTCATGCGTGCATTGTCAAGTCAATTCAATGTTGGATCTAGTGGACCACAACTCAAATGTATATTTCAACTTCAATTAAATGAAATATGTCATAGATCTAAAGGATAAATCTCATTTTGAAATATATTAAAATAATCTCCACTGTTAGGTTTCGTATTTTAATGGTTGGAATTTCGAATATGTTTAATTGCATGGAAAGTGACTTTCCATGAAATTTGAAATCCATAAAAAAATAATGGTGGAAAATAGGTAGGGTTGGAAAATCAAATTATATTATTTGATTTTACTTGGATAAATCATGAAAAAAATAAGAGAAAAAAGAAGAGGAGGAAGGAGAGGAGGAGAAGAAGGAGGAAGAAGATGAGAGGAGGGAGAAAGGAAGAAGAAGATGAGGAGGAAGAGGGAGGGGGGAGGATGTGGCGGTGGTGACTGTGGCGGCAACAATAACGACGGAGGTAAGTGAGGAAGTATAAGGGGGAACATGGTGACGACGGCGACGACAAAGGTAAATGAGGAAGATGAGGAGAAAACGTTGTGGTGGTGGCGACGAAGGTAAGGGATGGAGAAGGAGAAGAAGAAGAAGAGAGAGAGAGAGAGAGAGAGAGAGAAAAGGTGATAGAAGATGGTGATGACGGAGACAGCAACGACAATAGACGACGGCAATGGCGATGGCGATGGCGATGGCGATGGTGATGACGACGATGTTAGTGTGATGATGGTAATGGTGGTGGTGGTAGGGAAGAAGAAGATATGAGTGAGAAAGAATTGGGTGGAAAAGTGAAATCCATGTTTTGGTAGAATTTTTAATTGGGGTAGAAAATGAATTTTCATTTTCATGTGCAATCAAACACTTGAAAAATGTCATTTTCTATGAAAATTGATTTTTTATCATATTTTTCATTTTTTCAGGAGTCAATCAAAATTCTTATCCTTTTAATAAATCATGAAAACATATTAAATTTATGAATAATTTTAATAAGAGGGGTGAGGGCATTCCTTTATAAACAATTATCATACTAACCTCTCTTTGGCTTGGGTTGACTTGTGAGTATCTTTAGTTGGATTCCTTTGACCCAATTGGCCCAAGTTACATTTTTCCCATTGTCACGTCACAATCTTATACTTTCACATACAACTTAAAGTTTCGTGCTACTTTAGAATATTTAAGTGAATATTTTTTTTTTGATAACGAAGGGTATCTAGGCCAGCTTGCGCGCACCAGACTAGTCCCTACACCCCGCAATCAGGCTATACCCCACTACGTGGAGCGGTGCGTGACCACCAAGGTTTTTTATGGGTAGTGGGATTTGAACTTGAAACCATAGAAAGAGTAAATTCCTTGATCCCAAGTTACTACCATTCAGCCACCCCCTTGGTAGATATTTAAGTGAATATTTCAATTTCAATAAAGACAAGAATGAAATATTAAATGTTTTTAAAATATTTTAATTTATATAAATACATTTTGATCAGGATCTTCTTAATTTTTTCTATAAACACCGTATCAAAATCAGATTTTAAACCTGTCTCAAAAAGAAACGTGTTGTGTTAATTCAACCACATGTTTCAATGAAAATCTGACTTATCAATGCCCAAAAATTATTTAAAGAAGACTATGTGGGTTGTTTGGATATGAGTATATTACTAATCATACATATCCAAATTATAATATAAAAAAACTCACAAAAATATCATTATAACCTTCTAGAAACGGCTCTTACACCATGGTACCTGCGTACCCAATTGCTAGGTTTGAATTCAAGTTTCCTATTTTAGAATGAACCCAATTCGTAAATGTAGCTAGCTTCATAGAAGACAAGTATTAGAAAAAAATACCGAGGTGAAAGGGTCATGTCATTAGTTTAAAAACACAGAATATCCATAATATTGACTAAAACATGGAGGTATGGTTGTTTGAACCAAATCATGAACTAGGTCGTTTCGAACAATTTTGTGGTTCAGCATAAACAAGAACAACCCTCTTACTACTTTAAAGTAGGTTTTAACAAATAAAATCATGATTTGAATATGTTTAAGTGATTTAGGCTAGATATTAATACATGCATCAAATAGAATGTGTGATAGCCAATAATTAAGCCCCACAAATCCATTAAAATTTGGTTGGATCAATAACAAAATAGTCTGGCTATGGCTATGTGTCACATAGTCGAGGAGACATGTGAGATCCACCAAAATTCCAAAAATCACTAAACTGAAATGGAGCCAATTTTAACCTAAGCCAATTAGTAGAACTCAGCAAATAATACAATCCACTCTTTGAGGAAGAAAAAAAGCCTCTTCAACATCATTTGGATTCCAATCTTTCGAAGAAGCAACCTCACAAATTGTTTCTTGTCTGGTAAGGAAAATGTAGTTACAAGTCCCCAATAACAAAAGTATCATTTTCAGTCGGTCAAAGTTGATATCCCAACGAAGAAAAATCAAACAAAACTTCCGTTGAAAAATCAAACTCAAAATCTGTTAAAAGTAAAACATTTTTTCTCAATTGCTCATAAAATGTGAAGACCTTACTTGGATGATATACAAGCATGATTATTTGGTGTTTGGTGCTCGGTGCTCTTGCTAAATAAGGGATCATTCCTCGAAACCCTCTAGTTTTTTCCCCCACATGTTACGCACTTCCATCTTATATTATATTGTCAAACACGTTAACACGAATGTCAAAATACAACTGCTACCTTAAACTAAGGATATAAAAATCAATAGTGGACATAGACAGCTTATATAAACAAATACACTCCTTCACATCCAAGCATCAAAATCCCCTAGTTAACAAAAACGCATTTAATCCTAGAGAACTTCTCCATCTCCAACACTACATAGGATCCCTTCAAGGTGTTTTATCAGCTAAATTATGTCGACGAGTTCCTTCACTTTTTACCACTTTCATCTTCCTAGTCGCCCCAGATCTTATGGTCGTGATGTTAGTCCGTCTTGCTTGTCATGGGCCTCAATAGTTTCCGTGAATCCAGGGTTGTTCTCGCTCAATAGCAATCGACTTCGAGGAGGAGGAGGAGGACAACGACGACAGACCATAAAGATGTAAGCTTCTTTAACTAAACATATCTTTTGACATTTCTTCTTTACTTATGGGTCATTTAGTTGTGATCACAGTTTCAATAATATGAGTTCCTTTCATAAGTTTCAATTTTTTTTAGACCTAAATCATACCTCTAAAGTACCTATTTTTCTGTTTTTATTAGAGATAAATTTCTTGACTTATATTTGTTTTTTTTGTTTTTTTTGTTTTTTTGAGAATTTCTATTAATAGTCCAAATTTTACTTATAAGACACCAATTATTATTACCACACATAGACATAGTTGTCCCTCGCTCCTTCTCTTCACAATCCTAATAAGCTATCTTCTCTGTACTTCTCCAGCAAGATTCTAAACTAACCAAACCAAACCCCAATCCTATTCTTGTCTTTCAATTCATCTCTCCTGTAAAATTAATTTTGATCTGTAAGACTTCAGTGGATAGATTTTGATTTACCATGAACCAAGGCTTTAAAAACCAGACAACTCAATGACGACTGATCGGGTTGGTCCAAAGTGGTCCGACCGGTGTGTCAAATCGGTTGAACCTAAAAATAAAATATTAGCAATTATTTTTTGGTTTCTTCGCAAAATCAAGGAACTTCAACTTTAAAAAAAATGATCAAATGTCCTGTGATGTAGATTACAAGATTTTAAGAACTTTTACGACAAAAACAATAGCCATAAGATTCGGATTTGAAATTGAAATTTAAAAGTTTAGTGGTTGTTGATATTCAAAGCATGGATCAAGCCAAAATAAATATTATTTTTTTTAAATCCAGTCTAGGTATCAAACAATTAAAATATTATTAAATCATTTTTCATTAATATATAAAAGAAGACCTCAGATCAAAAGGGCTTGTCATTAATTTCAAAACATAGAGCATCTCAAATATTTACCAATTGTGGAGGGATGTGTGAAAAATCACCCAAAAGACGGATCGGTCCATTCACAAACCCAGCCGAGTCACTGGTCAAACCGCTTAAATCAAGTGGGCCCATTGGATTTTTTTTTCGTTTTGACAAATTAGCGGATCTGATCCAACCCGGTCCGGTCCAATTTTGAAAAACACTGCTATGAACGGAGAGAGAAGATTAGAACAACAAGCACACATGTTTAAGGATTATTACTTGGATGGCCTTTCTCTTTCCTATCTCCATTTCCCCCTTTATCTCCACCTCTTCTTAACTTTGAAATTTAAAAAAGAAAAAAAAAGTTGGTGTGGCACTAGAATTCTTTTTTTTTTCCATGGGAATAAATAAAAAATTAAAACTCATGTAAGATAAGATTTAGATCATTATTGTGTAATTGGATATCGATAAAATTAGAATGAGAAGAATACATGATCATTTCATATCTATCAATTGGAAAAAAACAATTGCCATTGACATCTAATTACATTATGAGTGCACACTTATAAAATATGTGACTTATATTTATTTTTTTGGATACAGGGATTTAAACGCAGTTCCACCCGGAGCTCCACCCCCTTCAGGATCACTTTTCCCTGGATGGTAATATTGATTTACTGGATTCATACTTCAATTATTTCTTATTGCCTTCTTGTTTAGTATACTAAAATTATATTTTTTTCATTAATAATTTTTTTTCTTCTTTTTTTTTTGGTATCAAATAGGTCAAATTGGTTCTTGTTGACGATAATACCGATGATTTTACCTTTCTTTAAAAGCAAATGGGGACCGTTGCTCGCACTTAAACGTAAGAATCTCGTTGAGGCAATTAGTGCATACAATATATCTTTTGTAGTGCTTTTGATATTTAGAACAAATTCGTTCAATTCACCCCAAATATTTTAGATAAAATATTGATTATGATCATTTTTTGTAAGGGGCGGTTCATGGGACATATGTAAAAAATAATGATTTTTCAAAATATATGTTTAGAGGTTTCGGATTGAGCTGATTTTTTTGCAAGGGTGGTCACTATGATGAGAAGATCATCCTCACAAAAAATCAGCTCAATCTGAAACTTCTAAATCCATCAAAAGTTATTTACAAATTATTGACAAAAAATCAACGATCCACATTCTAAATCATTTTTAATGGGGTTACAAGTTTCAGATTGGACTGATTTTTTTTTTCTTTTCTTTTCTTTCGGATGATCTTCCCATCATAGAGATCATCCTCACGAAAAATCAGCTCAATCCAAAACTTCTAACTCATATTTTGAAAATTTATTAATGTTACATTGTTTTTACATATGTCCCTTGATTCGTTCCCTTTTTTGTATCTATACATAGATATATCTTATTTATAAGAAAAATCAAGAAAACTATATATAGCTTGATCTAATTTATAATTTTCTTGTGCCCTATATCCATGTGCCTCTACCTTACTAACTCAGTATGGGAAAGTGTTTATGATTATAGGGAAATGTTCAGCAACAAACATTTTGGCAAATATTTTGACAAAACATTTTTCAAAACATGGGTTAGAGGTTTTAGAATGGACTGATTTTTGGTGAGGATGATCTCTACGGTGAGGAGATCATCATCACCAAAATTCAGCCCATTCCAAAACTTCTAACCCCGTCAAAAATGATTTACAAAAAATGGACGGTCCACCATTTTTCAACTTGTAAATCGGGGTTAGAAGTTTTGGAATTGGCTGATTTTTGGTGAGGATGATCTCCTCACCGTAGAGATCATCCTCACTAAAAATCAGCCCATTCCAAAACCTCTAACCTATGTTTTGAAAAATGTTTTACCAAAATGTTTGTTGCTGAACGGGACCCATGATTATATAACCAACTTTTTGACATAAAAATTTGATCATTTGTCGTATGTTGGATATTCAGAACGGTTGGACACAACATTAGGGACAATAGAACATATAGCTGAGGCAGCGGAAGATGTGGCGGAGAAGATTGACGAAGTAGCCGATGAGATAGTAGAAAAGCTTCCCGAAGGATCAAAGCTTAAGGAGGCGATTCGTTTCGTTGATAAAGCGGCCGAGGGAGTAATTAAGAGTGCCGATTTAGCAGAAGATCTCATTGACAAGGTTAGTCATACACATAACATCTCCTAATCTGGGGATTTCTTATTATCAAGAAATTTTTATTTCAAATTGGTTAGTGCATTATTGCATGACCAAGTCTTTAAACCATAGCCTTAAAACTTGTCCAATACTCTAGTTGACTCAATTGAATTTTTGAGGCGGATTATTCTTCAACCGATGATAAGTTTTGATCTCTCTTATTCAACAATCAACAATTCTATTTCATTATAGTATTCTAATTTTCATATGCTTTTAATTTACTTTTAATATATTATTTTGACTTCTGAAAATGGACTCGTGAGTCGTTGAGTTAACTCAACTCAATGGATATCCAAATAAAGTCAAGGTTTAGTCAAACTAGCGATTTAATTAAATTTTTCTCATGAAAATGCAGGTGGAGGTGTTAGAGAAACAGGTGGAGGATTTGATAGAGGAGGAAAAGGAGACTAAGAAAGAAGAGTTGGCACCTAAGACTAATAGCCCATGAAGAAAAATGAACCTAGTTGTTGACTAATAATCGTACTAACCCACATAAGGTGGTCTAAATTCTTTGTATAATTAATCGTACCCATATGTTATGGCCTAGATTCTTTGTAAGGAGATAAACTAGTTAGATATATTTGTTTCTATGATTTTCACTTCATATTCATATTCATTTTCATAATTAAATTGGTTTCTTGTGTTTGTGAGTCTACCACTAAGCATCGATGTTGAAAAATAAACTAGAGAAGCAATAATAACAAAATAGCGTGAACGTTAAATAGTTGATTGAATCACATAGGTACTCCTCTAAATTAAATCTCACAAAACAGTGCAATTAATTACACATATTTTTAAGAATTTTAATGTTGATGGGTGCTTGATTGGAAAGTTTGTATAAGGGTTGATTGGTCCAATGTAAATCATAGTAAAGTTTGTATAAGGGCAGGGAAAATGTACAATTTTTTGCTGGCAAAAAAGTCTTCAGTAGAAGTTGTCAAATGATTCTATTAATAATATTTAAAAAAATGTAATCTTTGTCGATTTCAATAATTGAAACATTGATGTCAAAGTTTGGATAATCAAGGTAGGGGTACGAATCGTCAATCCAAGACTACAAATCTTCAAGGTCGATTCATTTCTAATCCAAAATGACTAGATATTGCTCTTTTAGGCTAACCTCATCGTTGAATCATTATCTTAAAGAAAAATTCACAAAAAATATCATAAAATAAAGATACCTGAAATTGTAGAAGAATCAGTTGGATCATGGAGAGATTAGATAGAGAGAGAGTGGTCAGTGCTTGAAAAATCTGCTGAGCAAATTTCAATCTTAAAAGTTGGGAGTAAATGAATCCTAAACTTTTGACCTTGATTTGACATACCAATAATGGTATTTTATATATTTAAAAATATATTATAAGGTGGAAATGAGGGTGTGGGGGCATTAAGAAAGAAAAAATTTACTTATTGGACTATTAAGTTACTATCCAAAAATTAACCATAGGGTGCTTCCAAAAAAATTTCTTAAATATTTGATCAAATCGCGAAGGCAAGTTCGTTTAATTTTTCTTAAAGACTTCTCTCTTTTTTTTTTCTTCTAAATGGAAAGCTCCATGAGTACCTGGTAGCTGTATTGTATTAAACGATCGGAACTTTTATTTTTTCTCAATATTGGTTCTAGTTCTCAAATCAATGGAAGTAGTATTAAAAAGTTATAGAAATCACAAAAGATATTGATAATAGAAGCAATTATAAATAAATAACAAATAAAGTTTAAAAAACAATTAAAAAGAAATGAAGAATGAGAATTGGTATGAATTTTAAAGAGAACTTCAATAGCCACATCAACTTTTGCTATAGCCACCCCAACATGTGTGTTAATTCTTTTGATTTAAATATGAATTGATGTGGCATTAGCAAAAGTAGGTGTGGCAATATAATATCTCATTTAAAACTTAGTAATTTTGAGAAAATACTATATGTATTCAGTTTGAACCATGAACCATATACCAAAGGGTATCCGACTTGTAGAATGATCAATTTTGATTTTCGATCAGTTCAATTTTTTTGTGGATTTGACACTAATTATTCCAATAAAAAGAAATACAAAATTGAGATTTTCTTTCCAATTAAATGGTTTACCATTGAAACCCTTATGAAATTCACTCGTTTGACGTGGCATGTGCACACAACCATAGATAGCACGTCATGCAAGTAAAGTTGGAGTGGCTATTTACGAGTCAAGTTTATCATTAATAAATGGGACCAAAACCCTCATTTACGATTTTGAGGAAGGCAAAACACTAATTAGCACATGTAATTGATACTTTAGAATCGGCCAATGCAAGCCTTCTATTGACTATTGATCATGTTAGACACGAATGATTTGACTTGAGTTCAGACCATCCTTCTCTATCTAATTAAAATAGTTGAGATCAAGATTGAAAAAATTATTGATTATCCAAGACATTCCTTCAGTCATCTCAATTGAATTTTCAATCATATTTATAGAAAATTAATTTTATTGATAATTCTTGAATGTTGATTACATATCTCATTGAATTTATATAAATTTAAAATATTCATGAATATGAAAAGATAATCAATCAATCTAATAGAATATATATATATCTAATTAATCTTAATTAATGCAAATTTAAGATTTATAAGATATGTAATGAGATACACCATGTATCTCGTGAGCTCATCCCGTAAGTCAAAAATCTTAACTGAATTTATGAATACTCGTAGAGTAAACTAAGTTTTATATTTTGTAATAAATATTAATATTTTATAATATAATGTTTGTGATAGGCATAAAATAAAACTTTTTGACTGAACGTCTATTAGTCCATTTCTTTCATGATAGAAAAAAGAAGTGTGGGGCCAGAAAATTCACCAGATAGCGAGCGCCATGAGTTTGAGCAAGAGAGACAGTTAGGCACAACTCCAGCAAGGCATGATTGTTCATTTGGCCACACATGTATACGGAAAAAGATGGTAGACCTAACAAGCTAACACCACTCAACTAAAATGATTACACTGACAAGTAAATAACATAGGGAGTGGATCCTCAGTAACTTTTCGTACAGCTAACACTTTTTGAAAAGTTCACATTGAAAAGATGGTTAGTGTGACGAAGAACCACGCGAAACTAGTGCTACAGAGGATCTATTCCCAACAACCTAAGCCAGACGAGTAAATCAACAAGAATGTGTTCACATACATCATGAATGTGGGGGATGGACAAACTCAGTGGGATGCTAACACGAGTCTATCCAGCCAATTGTTGGCTCCCAAGAAAAAGATATGACAGGAAATTAACGATACACTCAAGCATGCGAAACTCTGAAAGGGATCATGGAAAGAATAAGGTATGCAACTTCTACATCTTGAACTTGAAACAAAAAATTTGCCCAAATCAAAGTACTTTTGCAAATCCTAATCAATAAGACAAGTCATAGGAGTCAAATTTAAGTGAGCTTCCATTCACACCCCGACCTAGATGTAGACAACCACATAATTTCAAAAGAATTAATGTGTTGCAAGTAAAAGTTTGTGTGTAAATAGAAACTCTCAAATTTAATCAGATTTCCCATTTAAGTGAACTTTACAAAGATTAAAGGCATGATTGAATTTTGAGTTCACAATAATAATTATTCAAGAGATCTGTTATTGGCACCCCAACGTTTACTTATTACATCCAAATTTCTTCAATTATTTATCACATCTAAATCAAATATTAAAACACACAATTTAATGGGACAAAGATTTAGATTCAAACATAATGAAGGTTTGGCCTAGTGGCAAGCCAAGTGTTGATAAGCTCCCCAAAAAGAGTAGATCAAGCGTTTGAAACTCCACAAAGCATTGAATTCCTTGGGGCAACCCTCCAAATTTGGTTGACCCTCGACTCAATCAGATGCACGTAAGACTTTTCAAGAGGGTAATGCATTTGACCAAGGATTAATCTCACTCGAAGGCTGGCGATACCCATAATTAACTTATATAAAGAGAATTGCTATTGCCACACCAATTTTTGCTAATTCCACCCTAACTATGTGCTATTCTTTAGTGATTTACATGATTATTTGGTGTTTGGTGCTCAATGCTCTTGCTCAATAAGGGATCATTTCTCCAAACCCTCTAGTTTTTTCCCCCACATGTCAAATACTTCCATTTTATATTATATTGTCAAACACGTTAAAAACGAACGTCAACTACCACAATAAGCTTAGGACATAAAAGTCATTGGTGGACAAATACACTCGCTCCCAAGTCCCATCCAAGCATCAATCCCCTAATTAACAAAAACTCATTTAATCCTTGAGAACTTCTCCATCTCCAACACTAAAGAGGATCCCTTCAAGGTGTTTTATCAGCTAAATTATGTCGACGAGTTCCTTCACTTCTTACCACTTTCATCTTCCTAGTCGCCCCAGATCTTATGGTCGTGATGTTAGTCCGTCTTGCCTTTCATGGGCCTCCATAGTTTCCGAGAATCAAGGGTTGTTCTCGCTCAATAGCAATCGACTTCGAGGAGGAGGAGGAGGACAACGACAACAGACCATAAAGATGTAATCTTCTTTAATTAAACATATCTTTTGACATTGCTTCTATACTTATGGGTCATTAAGTTGTGATCACAGTTTCATTAATATGAGTTCCTTTCATAAGCTTTAATTTCTTTTAGAGATAAATCTTACCTCCGAAGTACCTATTTTTCTGTTTTTATTTGAGATATATGTCTTTGACTTATATTTGTTTTGAATTTAATTTTTTTTTTGTTTGTTTGTTGAGAATTTCTATTAATAGTCCAAATTTTACTTATAAAACACCAATTATTATTTAAACACATAGTTGTCCCTCTCTCCCTCTCGTCACAATCCTTATAAGCTATTTTCTCTGTACTTCTCCAGCAAGATCTTAAACAAACCAAACCAAACCCCAATCCTATTCTTGTCCTTCAATTCATCTCTCCGCTAAAATAAATTTTGATTTGTAGGACTTCAGTAGATAGATTTTGATTTACTATGAACCAATGCTTTAAAAACCAGACCGCTCAATAACGACTGACCGGATCGGTACAAAGTGATCCGACCGGTGGGTCAAACCCGTTGAACCTGAAAATAAAATATTAGTAATTATTTTTTGTTTCTTCCCAAAATGAAAAAACTTCAAATTTTTAAAAAAAATTATCAAATGTCATATGATGTAAATTTCAAGATTTTAAGAACTTTTACAACAAAAACAATCGCCATAAGATTTGGATTTGAAATTGAAATTTAGAAGTTTAGTGGTTGATCATGTTCAAAGCATGGATCAACCCAAAATAAATATTATTTATTTTAAATCCAGTCTAGGTATCCAACAACTAAAATATTATTAAATCATTTTTCCTTAATATATAAAAGAAGACCTCAGATCAAAGGGCTTTGTCATTAATTTTAAAATATAGGGCATCTCAAATATTTATCAAATTGTGGAGGGGTATGTGAAAATCACCCAAAAGATGGATGGGTCCATTTACAAACCCAGCCGAATCACTGGTCAAACCGGTTAAATCAAGTGGGCCCATTGGATTTTTTTTTTCGTTTTGACGAAGCTAGCCGATCCGATCCAACCCGGTCCAGTCCAATTTTTGAAAACACTGCTATCAACGGAGAGAGAAGATTAGAACAACAAACACACATGTTTAGGGATTACTACTTTGATGGCCTACCTCTTTAATATGTCCATTTCCCCCTTTGTCTCCACCTCTTTTTAACATTGAAATTTAAAAAGGAAAAAAACAAAAAAAGTTCGGTGTGGCACTAGAAGTCTTTTTTTTTTTCCCCATGGGAATAAATTAAAAATTAAAAATCATATAAGATAAGATTTAGATCATTATTATGTAATCGGATCATCGATAAAATTAGAATGAAAAGAATACGTGATCATTTCATATCTATCAATTGGACAAAACAATTGCCATTTACATCAAATTCCATTATGAGTGCACACTTATAAAATATGTGACTTATATTTATTTTTTTGGAAACAGGGATTTAAATGCAGTTCCACCTGGAGCTCCACTCCATTCAGAATCACCATTCCCTGGATGGTAATATTGATTTACTAGATTTATGCTTCAATTATTTGTTATCGCCTTCTTGATTAGTATACTAAAATTATGTTTTTTTCATTAATATTTTTTTTTTCTTTTTTTCTTTTTTGTTATCAAATAGGTCAAATTGGTTCTTGTTGACGATAATACCGATGGTTTTAACTTTCTTTAAGAGCAAATGGGGACCGTTGCTCGCACTTAAACGTAAGAATCTCATTAAGGCAATTAGTGCATACAATATATCTTGTGTCATGCTTTTGATATTTAGAACAAATTTGTTCAATTGACCCCAAATATGTTGGATAAAATATTGATTTTGATCATTTTTTGTATCTATACATAGATATATCTTATTTATAAGAAAAATCAAGAAAACTATATATAGCTTGATCTAATTTATAATTTTCTTTTGTTCTACATCCATGTGCCATTCAATCATGTACTTACCTTACTAACTCAGTATGAGAAAGTGTTTATGATTATATAGCCAAATTTTTGACATAAAACTTTGATGATTTATCTCGTATGTTGGATATTTAGAGCGGGTGGACACAACATTAGGGACAATAGAACATATAGCGGAGGCAGTGGAAGATGTGGCGGAGAAGATAGACGAAGTAGCCGATGAGATAGTAGAAAAGCTTCCCGAAGGATCAAAGCTTAAGGAGGCGATTAATATGGTTGACAAAGCAGCCGAGGGAGTAATTAAGAGTGCCGATTTAGTAGAAGATCTCATTGACAAGGTTGGTCATACACATAACATCTCCTAATCAAGGGATTTCTTATTATCAAGAAATTTTTATTTCAAATTGGTTAATACATTATTGCATGACCAAGTCTTTAAACCATAGCCTTAAAACTTGTCCAATACTCCAGTTGGCTCAATTGAATTTTCAAGGCGAATTATTCTTCAACCGATGATAAGTTTTGATCTCTCTTGTTCAACAATTATATTTCATTATAGTATTCTAGTTTTCATATGCTTTTAATTAACTTTTAATATATTATTTTGACTTCTGGAAATGTACTCATGAATCGTTGAGTTAACTCAACTCAATGGATATCCAAATAAAGTCAAGGTTTAGTCAAAGTAGTGATTTAATTAAATTTTCTCATGAAAATGCAGGTGGAGGTGTTAGAGAAAAAGGTGGAGGATTTGATAGAGGAGGGGGAGGAGACTAAGAAAGAAGAGATGGCACCTAAGACTAATAAAATGAACCTAAGGTGATTCTTTGGTGATTTAAATATGTATTGGGGTGGCGTTAGCAAAAGTAGGTGCAGCAATAGAATCTCTCATTTAAAACTTAGTAATTTTGAGAAAATACTATATGTATTCAGCTCGAACCATGAACCATATACCAAAGAGTATCCGACTTGTAGAATGATCAATTTCGATTTTCAGTCAATTCAATTTTTTTGTCGATCTGACACTAATCATTCCAATAAAAAGGAATACAAAACTGGGATTTTCTTTCCAATTAAATGGGTAGCCATTGAAACCCTTACAAAATTCACTCGTTTGATGTGACATGTGCACACAAACATATATCTTTTTCTATGGTTGTATGCACATGCCACATCAAACGAGTAAAGTTGGAGTGGCTATTTTTGAGTCAAGTTTATCATTAGTCTTCTAAGAAATGGGACCAAAACCCTCATTTACGATTTTGAGGAAGGCAAAACACTGATTGGCACATGCAGCTGATACTTTAGAATCGGCCAAGGCAAGCCCTAATTTTTTTTTCTATTGACTATTGATCATGTTAGACACGAATGATTTGAATTGATCAGACCATCCTTCGCTATCCGACTAAAATGGTTGAGAGCAAGACTGAGAAAATTATTGATTATCCAAGACATCCCTTCAGTCATCTCAATTGAATTGTTGTCACATTTATTGAAAATTAATTTTATTGATAATTCTTGGATGTTGATTACATGTCTCATTGAATTTATATAAATTCGAAATATTTATAAATATGAAAAGATAATCAATCAATCCAATAAAATATATTTAATTGATTCTAATTGATGCAAATCTAAGATTTGCAAGATATATGATGAGATACACTATGTATCTCATGAACATTATTATACTACATATACCTTAACTCTATCTACATTGACTCATGTGAGATTTGAGATGTCTCATCCTGCAAGTTGGAAATCTTAACTGAATTTATGAATACATGTGGGAGGATGGACAAACTCAGTGGGATGCTGACACGAGTCTATCCAGCCAATTGTTGACTCCCAAGAAAAGGATATAACAGTAAAATTAGCGATCCACTCAAGTATGTGAAACTCTGTAAAGGATTCATGGAAATAATAAAGTATGCCTCTTCAACTTTGAAACATAAAATTTGCAAATCCTAATCAATAGGACAAGTCACAAATTTAAGCGAGCTTCCATTCACACACCAACCTAGATGTAGATAACCACATAATTTCAAAAGGAATAATGTGTTGCAAGTAAAAATTGGTGTGCAAATAGAAACTCCCAAATTTAATCAGATTTCCCATCTAAGTGGAATTTACTAAGATTAAAGGCATGATTGAATTTTGAATCTACAATCATAATTATTTAAGAGATCTGTTATTGGCACCCCAACTTTTACTTATTACAACCCTATTTCTTAAATTATTTATCACATCCAAATCAAAGATTAAAACACACAATTCAAGCATGATAAAGATTTAGATTCAAACATAATGAAGGTTTGGCTAGTGGCAAGCCAAGCCTTTATAAGCTCCCTAAGAAGGGTAGATCAAGTGTTCGAAACCCCACGAAGCAATGGGGCAACACTCCAGGTTTGGTTGACCCTCAACTCAACCTGATGCATGTAGGACTTTCCAAAGGGGCACGTTTGACTCAGGATTAGTCTCACTCGAAGGGTGGGGATACTCACGATAAGCCGAAAATATATATATATATATATATATATATAGAGAGAGAGAGAGAGAGAGAGAGAGAGAGAGAGAGAGAGAGAGAGAGAGAGAGAGAGAGAGAGAGAGAGAGCTGCTATTACCACACCAACTTTTGCTAATGCCACCCTAATTGTGTGCAATTCTTTGTGATTTACATAAGAAATGGTGTGGCATTAGTAAAATTTGGTGTGACAATAGCATCTCTCTAAATAAAATCTCAAACGCAAAACATAGAAATCAAGAAAAAAGGAAGAAAAAAAAAAACATAAAGAAAACGCTTCTATTGGTACTCCCAACTTTTACTTATTCTCACGCATTTACTTATTTCTTTATTTTTAATTGAGGTGTAATAAGAAAAAGTTGGGGTGTTTATAGTAGTTCTTTTATTTAAATATAAAATTTATTTATATATTAAAAAAAGGAAAATTTTATAGACACGCCACAAATCTCCAAGGATGGGCCAAAGTTTTTTTTTTTTTTTTGAAATTTTGTTTTTAAGGGCACCTCTTGTCTTCTCCAATGAACCGACACACCAAAAATCGATAATAGATCTAAATCTTCTTCTGTGATCTCTCTCTCTCTCCTTTGATCTCTATCTCCCTTTCCTTCTTTTTTTCCTCTCCTCCTCTTCTTCCTCCTCCTTTGATCTCTCTCTCTTATCTGCTTTTCTTCTTCTCTTCACACTCTTATTTTTTTTCTTCTTTTTCACGTCTTTCTCCCTTGATATCTCTATCCCCCTCTTTGTTATTCTTCTTCTTCTTCTCCCTCTTTCTATTTTTTTTTTCCTCCTTTTTTTCATCTGAGATGAAATGGGTGCCTTTGACATGGAGCGCCCTAAAAAAATTTGATTTTTAGAGGTGCGCTTAAAATTTTGGGGCCCTTAGAGTTTCTAGGTGTTTGAATAAATTTTCCAAAAAAATAAACCAATTTTAAAGGATTTGACTCATCAAAATGACTCACACGAGTCAACTCGATTTCAATCGAGACGAGACTAGATAGAGGTTTTAAAACTAGATCAAGACGTATCGTTTGAGTTAACTCGGTATCAGAGCTCAACGAGATTAAGTCACTTTTTTGACCGAGATTTAATATCTTACGTTTAATTTTTTTTATTTTTTGAACGAGACATCTCAAACGTATAGGAAAACTTGTTTGAGACAACTTGGTATCAGGCCTGGATGAGACAAGACACGAAACCGAGTTTTAAAACACATACTAGATTTGAAAATCGTACTCCTTACATGATTTTTAAACTCATTCAAGATCGAGTAGTATCGTCCAAGTTAACTTAGTATCTTGCCTGGATGAGAAAAATGCACAAACCCATTTGAGACAGTCATATATCGTGAGATAAACGAGACATCTCGAACGAGATTTTGTAAAATCTCGTTCGAGTTAAATGAGACAGTAAGTTTTCAAGCTTGAAACCCTATGCTCTCATCCCCAAATTGATTTTTCTTTATCTTCTTTTTTTGGTTTCATTTTTTTTAATAGGAATCATTTCTGAATTTTTTTTCAGATTTTTTAAATGGTTAAAAACTATTATCTCAATTCCAAACGAGACAAATCGAACGAGACAAGACGTATCGTCCGAGTTAACTCGGTATCTTGGCTGGACGAGACGTGAAACCGAGTTTCAAAACCATGGCTCCTTATCCAAAATCCAAAACCTTCAAAGAAGTAAGCAGCGTAGACTATACATTGGGGAAGCTCTGTGATAATGGCGCTTCGTTTTCTCTGGGTTCCGACTTTCTCGAGAGAACAAAATTACCCAAATCTCACACTGAAAAACCCTTCTCAAACCTCCCCATCTCCTCTCTTTTTCTCCACCTCGTCTCTCTCTTCTCATGTCTCAGAGATTTCAAGAAGAAGAAGGACAAGCCTTCTCGTCTTTCAGGTCTCCTCCGCAACAGAACAAAACTCTTCTTCTTCTTCAACCACCACAATCGTTGAAACCCCAACAACCGAAGAATCAGAAAACGAACCTCGAACGAGATTAATTGCACAGAACGTTCCTTGGACTTCAACTACCGAAGACATCCGAAATATTTTCGAGAAGTACGGTACCGTTACAGATGTGGAGGTTCGATTCGTTTCTAAATAACTATTTTTGATTGTTTCTCGTTTCACTAAAATGGGTTTCTGAAATTTTGTTGTCTTTGTTAAGCTTTCGATGTACAACAAAACTAAAAATAGAGGATTGGCGTTTATAACAATGGGTTGTGAAGAAGAAGCTCTTGCAGCTCTCACTAATCTCGAATCGTATGTAAGGATATTTTGAGCAAAATAATTTGTGGACATCTATTATTTTTCTGTAATTTTGATGGGTTTTCTCGATTTGAAATGGGTTTCATTGTTGATCTGTAGGAATTAGAGGGTCGTGCTATAAAGGTCAATTTTGCAATATCGAAGCAAAAGAAGGAAAATTCGAATGTACCAATTGTGACAATGCCGACGTATAATGTGTTTGTGGGGAATTTGTCTTGGAAGGTTAAGTCTAGCGATCTGAGAGAGTTCTTTGGTTCTATGAATGGTAAAGTTGTCGGGGCTGAAGTAATATACAAGAGCAACCCAAGAAGGCCTACTGGGTATGGGTTTGTTTCTTTTGGTTCTATGGAAGAAGCAAAGGCAGCTATGTATGCTTTTAAGGGAAAGGTAGTTTTGGATTCTTAAATATGATCAATTACATTTATTGTTGATTTTTTAGAAGATTTGGTTGTTATTGGATTCTCTGTTTTAATCTTTGTGATGTTGCAGACATTAATGGGGAGACCAATTCGGTTGTCATTTGGTAGAACAAATTTGAAAAAAGAATCAAAAGATAGTACCCAATTTAAAGAAATATCGACTGAGATGAATTGTGATGGGGGAGAGCAATCAGGCAAAGCTGATGATATGTAACTCTGCGACTTTACGGGAAGTTTGAGGGTTTTTTCGTTGTCCACGCATCATTATTAAATAGGTGAAGCCACTTTTAAGCTTTATCTTGCTTGTGAAAAAAAAAATATAGATTGTTCTGAATGTCTTCTGTGATAGAATTCAATTAAATGTGCACTTTAGAATGTTTAATGGTAAAAAGTATAATTATTTTGTGAAAGTTTTTATTTTAAAACTTCCATGATTGTTTTTGGGAGGAGCATAGGTATGACTTAATATGGATTTTCTGGTCAAACTATAATTATTTGCTTTCTTGCTTGTTTCTCTTTGTTTGTTTGCGGAAGAAAACCGACATTACAGGAATTGAACCTCCTATATGCAACTAAACAAATCTTTAGCTAGAAGTCTGCTTACAAGAGGGAAGAGTCGTTTACATGTTTTAATTGTTGGTTAAGTTATTTGTGATCAAGTTTAGATACTTAAAGGACTGATTGAGTAGTTTTCACCACTAACAACATCCAAGGCAGTTATGCCTAGCAGCCAATTGAATGTAACTGGTTCTTTCGATTTGGTAACCAGTTCACGAGAACCAGAATACGTTCGACATTGCCATGACGAAAAATGCAGTCCTTTCAAGGTGGATTTTTTTTTTTTTTCATATAGTTATAGTTATCTCAAGAACTTTGCATTTTCATCTCATATTATAATCTTCTAAACATATGCTAACAAGTGGTTATGCATGTTACATAGTAGACAAGTATCTCATGCTGCAATATGTGTGTATCATGCACACTTGGCACTAGTACATGCCATGATATTCTACTGCACATCCTTAATCACATTATAATGGAGAGATGTTCTGCTTTCATTTAGATAGAGAGAAGATACATATTTCAATGTGATTGAAACTTTTTCTTTCTCTAACAGAGGTTTTGGCTTTGATAAATTGTTTTTACGAGATTGAAATCTCGTCCTTGCTTGTTTTGGTAGTTTTATAGATTCCTAGTGCAAGGTTGGGATAAAAGTACCTCAGAACCTGCTAGCTGGAAACTTCCTTGCTGTTTTGATTCAGGGTTGAATGCATACAAATTGAAGTAATAGGAGAGATTCCAGATTGAGCTGGGCTTTTAAACAATGATCTTATACTCTTTAGTTGCATCTTTATTGAAGCTAAATTATAACAAAAATCCAAAATTGATGATGGCAGATGAACGCTTTTAGTGAAGTGGCAGAGAACTATGAGGTATATGGATCTGTCAAGGTTGGGAGATATGTTCAAAGGATCGGATGCATCATGAGGGAGACAACAAATGTGCAAAAGCTCCATTGCCGGTCCATGGCCTGGTTTAAAATTTTACACTGCTTTTGTCATCTCTTAACATGAATTCTGATCCTTTGAGAAGGAGGACATTTATCTATGAGAGCTATGTTTTAGCTGGAGCTATCTGTATTGGATATCCAAGAACTTTTACGTGAAACTAGAGTTACATTGCAGCTTTAATTAACAAAACAAAGCTATGTTACAAGTATCAACTCTACTTTTATTTCATAATTATTGATAACTTTGACTTCCATTTGTTTGCCATTATTACTATACACATGACTTACGAACTTGATGATCCACAGATTAAGACGTTGATGGGCCGGGTGTATTGTATGCCATGGATGAATCTTTAATCATTTCTTTTCAAAGTATAGGAGGTATCATATATGACCTTTGCCAAAATATTTTTTATATAATATTTGGTATTAGGTGGATCAAGACTATTCAAAACCTGTTGATATCTGAAGTATCCAATAAATGTTGTGTGCTTGTTCTCTCTGATTTCATATGAACAGAAATGCTGGGATGTTATGGGAATGGGTGTTACGTATGCAAATATAGCAAAATGTGTGTTACGTATTGAGTTCCAATGTTCCAATCTTTTCTTTCCATTTTATGTTCCTGTAATTAGGGAAGTTTGATTTTATGCATGGATCAGATATATCATGATCAATTCCTCAAGAAAAATTATGATGAAAATGGTAAGTGAGATTTCAAGTTTTTGTTTACATAATCTTCTGTCTTGAGAAATAATTGAGTACATATATCTGCCTTTCAGTGTTTGGATTGAGAGAAATAGAGAGAAGAGAAGAGAAAATAAATGAGTTTTTCTCCTGTTCTCTCGCAGTTTGGATTGTTAAGTGGGGAGAGAAAAGAAAAGAATTCGAGAGGAGAAGAGAAAAAATGGTGAGTTTTCAAGTCTGCCCCCACATCTCTTTAAGACATTTAAAATTTCAAAGTTGTCCCAATCTCTCTCCTATCAATGCAAACATGATGGAGAGAAATTGGGTTTCTCTTTTTTTTACTTAATGGATTTTTCCTCTCTCTACTTCTCTCTACCCAAACAAAGTGCAAGTGCAAGTGCAAGTATCCACTTTAGCTTCTGTCTTGTGATTCACATTACGCTGAAGCAAGCCTTTTTATAGCATTCTGTTATATTACACTACAATCAGCAACGCTTTATTTAACTAAATGGGAATTGGAATCACTCCTACTCGTCATTAAACTCTCATCTTTTCTCACTACTATTTGAATCCGCTTCATTTTCAGCCTTTCCTTATAACTTCCAATTTGCACCAAATTATTTTTCATGAATTTCCCTTGTTTTTCTTTGGTACTTGCATATCAAACCTAAACCAATTCAATTGACTTTCCTCCTTTTTTTTCATTATCTTTGGGATCATTCTTCTCAACAATCCCCAACTTTACTTAGATTCAACTGAGTCCAATTCACGTGAAGTAATTAGACACAAGTTTGATGTTGGCTACTAACTTTTCCTCTATTAGAACTTGGTATGACAGTCAAATTAAGAGAGAGAGAGGGTTCTGCAAGGAAATTTACATAATAGATCATTATTCTTACATGCCTAAATTTTAGATATAATAAAAATTAATAAAAAATAGATAATGATCTCATTAGAATCCTCTATCTTAAAATAATTATAAAACTCCCTACAAAATAAAATAACTCCCTCACAAGCCTACCTAATCAAGAAATCTAACTCCCCCCTAATCTACTCACCGACAAATAACTCCTTCCCATTTTCCACATAAACACAATCAGTAATGATCACGTACATCAAATATACTAAAATTACCTTACTCCCATCCCCACACATATAGGTATGTGTCAACTACTCACCAACATTTGTTCCTTGCTCGCTACAACTTGGATTTTGCCATCGACAGAGATTAAATTAAAGTAGTAATCGATCTAAAACCTCACCAATTTTCTTGGTCCTATTATATTTTTCTTCATTTGTATGGATCCGACACCACCATCTCAGGATGGAGTTTAAATTTCGACAAGAAACTTAACTAAGGAGTTACATCAGAAGAAAATGGTGGTGCATTCAATCAAGGGAGTTTTTCTCTCCCGATAGGATAGATTTGAGATGGTACCATGGTCATAAGCATTTAAGCCATCTGACAGAGGAGAAAGAGGCGGTGATGGGTCCAATGCTCTCTTAGTGTCTTGTATCATCGACCTCATGCAAAACTTTGATTTCCATCCACCGCTCATGGTCTTTGCCAGAGCTAATAAAATCGATCTCATCACCATAAGACCTCCCACTTACATGTATGCATGTGCATGTGTACGCATATATGAATGAGGAATGCTAAAATCCAAAACCTCGCACGGAGACATTAACATTCTCCACAACTTTTGTCCTTATCATCGTCTTTTAATACAAAAAGACTAGGGCATGTTAGTACTGTAACTTGATACTTCTATAAATATAGAGAATCTCAATGATATTTTAATACTTCTGTAAATGCTTTTTCAAGAATGCCATAATGTTTTTCTATATTTGCAAAAGTATCATCTTACAAGGACCAAAATGCCTTTACCCTTCTGAGCGTTGTCCAAGGAGGAAAGCACGTGAAATGCACTAAAATCTCAGAAATTCTTACTAAATATTAACACAAGGATAGTCTGATTGAAACTGAGGCTAACAGTGTTTGATAAGAAGTAAGTATAATGATTTGAAATGGAAGGGGAAGCCTAATAAGACAAACCATATAGCCTGCTCAACTACATATATGCAAACATATTTACATTCATTACTTGCATAAAGAGATACCAGTATGAAATGATTTAGACTTCATATAATTGCTTGGTGTACTGACCTCAAGTGTCCATAGCAGTCATCACTATTGCTGAACCACTCCAAACATACCCAGCAAACATGCCTCCCACATTTGCACTCGATGTGATTGCATCCATCTACCTTCTCTATTGTGTATCCACAGACAGGGCAACTCTTCACGTGCTCCTTTCCCTTGCACCACTCTTTCAATGACAAGTCCGGATCCACCTTGAACTCCTTATACCTCTCACATGACACACAGGGATGGTATTCCAAGTGACACTTGGTGCATGTTTCTACGTTGCAAGCCCCACAGGCAAATGGTTCACCTTCCATCCCAGGGTCTGCAACCCGATAAACTGCCGGACAGTCGGGCGATGGGCAAAACCTGTAAATGCCACCACTTGATGCCACAAATGCCCTCAAGGAGGCCCTGAAGAGCTCCTCCTGCTTCTCACAAGACAACAGAGACCTCAAATCTGTAAGTAAAATGGGGGCACCACACCCTTCATGGGTGCAGGACAATGGGAATCCATCACGGTTTTTGATGGCAGATTCGCACTGCTCCATCAAGCATGATCGGCAGAACCCGTGCGAACAGTCTTCAAGCTGATAACAGTCCTCCACTTCACACAAGCAAATGGAACAGGTGGCTTCACTTTCAAGCCGTTCAGCCATCCCATTACCACTAAGAGACTGTGCAATCTCGTAAATTATCTCTTCCACTTTTTGCTTCAACTCTTTGTTCCCATGGACCAAGAGAACATGGTAGCGAGTGTTAAGTACAAACTCAGTTCCAGGTACCATTTCCTTGAGCCCATGCAGGTCTGGCCCAAATTTCTGAACTACTTCTTTCATCAGGTTGTATGGAAGATCTCTGCCTCGAAGACGGATTTCAAGTTCCTTGCTTTCATGGAGGGTCAGGAGGGACTGCACCAACCGATGCTCAGCCACAAGAAGCTTGTCTTGGGGGCCAAAGACCCTGACATTAAGGTTCTGCCTATCATACAGAATAATTGTCCCCGTCTCTCGCTGCAATGACTTCATGAGTATGATACCATCTCTAGAGAAGAGAAGTTGTAGTATACTTGGAGTGAGACAAGCATGACTTATGGTCTTCCCTTTCATTATCTGCTCCAGTGGCTTCCTTAAGTCCGCGACAATCTTTGTAGCATTTGCAGATATCCTTACTCGATAGGATCCATTATGGTTCCTTTCCACATTGTAGGTTACACCTGCAAATAGACCAAGACATGATTTTGTACAGCACAAAGTAATAATGCTTGAGAAGCTATAAGACATGACGATTTCACAGCATAAACTACAGTCGTAAGGGGTATTTTATGCAACATGCAATGCTTGGAATCATAAAGCGGGAAGTGAAAAAGGTGGGAAGTCATTAGGCTAATGGGCACTTGTCTATACAATAAACATGTGCTTGAGGTGCTGGTGTTTTGTGTTTTGCATGACAAGTCAAACTCAATGGTTTTAAACTAAGTGTTACCTATGATATGATGTGGGGGTATTAGTAAGTGCATGCTCTGTAGTCCCATTCGACCAGCACATAGTTTATGATGACAATCAAACCATAAGAATATTTCAAGAGAAGAAACATGCCATGGTAATGATCTTAGGGAAATGTCATACCACACAATTGGTCCAAGAAGCGGATCAAACCATAAATTACATATGAGAAGGGTCGACATGATGAAGATCAGTCAGTATGCTTAGCTCATGTGAAAATTAGATTATACGGATGGCCCATGATAAAGATCAAATCTTATGCTTATTCCAAAATGAAGGTTGGGCCATATAATTTGTCTGTGATAAAAATCACACAGTAAGGCTAGTCCCAGAAGAAGAAAAAAAAACGAACCACACCGCAAAGATTGTCTATAATGAAGATCAGACCATATGAATAGTTTGAGAAAAGGATCAGACCAAGTGGGTGGTCAATGATAAAGATTGGGTAGTATTCTAGTCTACGGTGATAATTGAACCACACCATTGGTTCGTGAGGAAGATTGGAGTAACCGCCCAAAAGAATAAATGGTTAGGAGTTACAACAGTTTGAAGTAATTTAGGGAGAAAAACATGGTGCAGGTTCAGGTAGAACATAAGATATTCGAGATTAAGGAAGTCTGGATTCTTCGGAGAAGAGGGTTTGTAGTTAAGGAAAAGTCCAAAAGATTCGAATCGAGTCTTCATTTGTTGGAGGATGAAGCAAGATGGGTTTCTAGTCAGTTAGATGCAGCGAGAATATCGTCGAATAGGTTCAGATCGAAGTTCTCAAGGGATGGTCGAATATTTCTGATGCAGGAGGAGCAAAATTCAAATGGTAGATTTCTGAAGTTACAACAGTTTGCGGAGAAAGTCCGATCTCGAGGAGTACTATTTCCAGCAGGGTTAGGCGGTAATGGATGGGGGGCAGTCAGCATCGCCTTTAAAACATGGCTCAATCCAGAGGACAAGATGAAGGCTCCTGTGGATGAGGGAGGGAAGACGTTATCATGGGTTGAAATCCTTAATAAACCCTCTACTCATGTAACAGAGTCAAAGGGCATAGATGCTAGGAATGAAGAGGGGAGAATTAGCTCTACGTCTAAGAGAACTCACATTCCGGTGGGTAAACAAAATTACAATAATGGTTTAGTGTTTGCTAGATGGAGATGGTCGTTTATTTGCAGTGCTAGCTCGGTGGAGGCAGATTGGGAGGGATTGTTGGAGGAAATGAAGCTACGCTACTCACAATACACCACGATTAAAATGTTAGATTGGGACCCAATCACTAAGATGTTGATGGTGGAGAACAGAGCAGCTTTCTTAAAGGTGAACACGACAAGAACAGTGTTAGTAGGGAACAGCACATTCGGTCTGAGTCCATGGTTTGCCGGATGCAATTCTCTCAAACAAGATGTGAAGGAAGGGGGAACCTGGGTAGACGTCAATGGGCTTCCATTCCATCTTTGGACCAATCAGGTTTTCAGGGAGTTAGGAGCCCAGTTAGGAGGGCTTTTGGAGGTGGACTTGGTCACCCAACGTCGAGCGAGACTAGATAGAGCGAGGCTCAGGGTGGGCAGCGCACCATGGAAGATGCCTAGAAGATAGTTCGTTTGGATGGGTGGTTTTCGTTATATGGTAGGGATAGAGGTGGCTGGGGATGTAGACGCAAGGGACGATTCGACAGAGGAGTCGAGGAGGGGAGCCGTTAATGCGAACAGCAACACAGGAAGGAATTGTTCACAGGTGGAGGAGGTTGGTGTTCAGTTGGAGTTACCTGCAGATATCGAGTTGGAGAAGAAGATACCTGCAATTATCGAGTTGGACCGGGTATTATCAAACCCAATGGGGAGAGGCATGTGTAATAAGCCATCGATCAGACGTAGATTCAAATTTCGTGTCAGTAGCAAAACACGTGTCAAGAGGGTCCTGAACATTCAGTCACGTAGATGGGTCTTTAAGAATGACAAGTTGAGAAAGCTGTTAGCTAAAGCAGCTAACAACCTAGAGTTCGCTAGCTGGCTGCGCAAGAATGAGATGGTAGAACGAAGCGGACCCAAATTGATTGGGTTGGGTTGTACTAAAGCAGGGGCCCATAATGTGGGTGGTGGGCCTGTTAGAGAGATAGTAAGTGAAGCCCAACTCGAGGCGTTTGAAGAGAGGGGCTGCAAAGGCCCAAGGGACGAAATGTTGGAACCGGCGTCATTTACAGGCCCAGGTGGGAAAGCGGAGTTGAAAAGCCGGGCTATTAAATGTCGGGCCAGCCCAATTACATTACGGAAAAAAGTGGGGCTGAAGTTTACACAGGCCCGAAGGAGTGCGATGAGGGCTTTAAAAACAGCAAGTTCATCAAGTTTGTCTGAGGTAACAAAAGAAAGAGTATCGATTCTCTCTCAGCTGAAGAAAATAGGGAGGAAAGCTTACAAGGGTGAAGCGAAAATCAGGGACTATAAGAGAGATCTGAAGGTTGTGCCGGGGTTTGAGGATGAAGACAGCAGGGGATATCAGAAACATGTGCACGGAATGGGGGGTGAGTCGCTAAAGTTGAGTGGTCCAGGTATCGGGGTGTTTGATGCTTCTGCAACTAATTTGAACAGATTGACAAGATCTCTTCTGACCGGTAGAACAGAGGAGGTTAGAAGGAAGACACAGGGGGATAGATCAGGGGTCGGTTGGAAGCTTCTGAATTCGCTATCAGAGACGGAAGGAAACTCAAAAGAGAGGATGAAGGAAGGATGCGATGACCTGGAACTGGCGAGGAGGAAGGGAAGTCATTCAGATGGGTCCCTTACAATAGACTTAGAGACTTGGGATAGGGTACGGAGTATTCGCTGGGATTATCTTGGATTGTCGTTAGAAACAGGGAGCTCGAGCACGTTGCGGTTGTGGCAGGATAGTCGAGGAATAATTTCTAGTGAAGGTATTTCAAAATTTTCAACCCTTCCTGTTGATTTTATTCTTCTTCCTTCGTTGAACAACTCTTTGTCGGTATTTTGTTTGGGATCCGGTTGGGCTTCTTGTCGTTTCGTTGTTTCTCCTTGGTATTCTGTTAACAGGCCTCAGACTCCTGAAGACTTGATTGATTCCTCTCAAATCAGCGAGTTCTCTCAAGATGAGGAAAATATGAGGGGGAGTAGTGTAGATGGATCTTGTCGTTCCTCGTCTGGGGTTCCCTTAGCTCAGATTTCAGAGGAGGTGACGGTCATGGATCAGACAGAAGTGTATTTAGATGGGCATTGGGATGACAGAGGTCTCGAGGATTCAAACATGGGGCAGGGGGAGGAAATGCTAGTTCAAACTGAGATGGAAACAGTAGAATGGTTAGTTAGCCAAGCCTTGAGTATAGCGGAAGAATTTGGAATAGTTCATGAGACAGAAGACAAGGATTGTTCGCTTATCTTAAGAGTAGTTATAGGAGATTCAAAGGATAGAGCTCTTTTTGAGACAGAGTTGCAGGAGTTAAGTAAGGATAGTGGAGTAGATGTTGATGAGTTGGGTCTAGATGTGTCGGATAGCCAAGAAATTCAAACATTCAGGGATGGTCAATCGAATGAGGTGGTTGTGGTAGCTCCCATGGAATCGGTGAAGAGGTTATGCAGGCCAAAATTGGCCAAGGTGGCGAAACAACAATAGAGTTGGTTTGCGGTTGAGGCTTGGGCTTTTTGCAGGTTACTATGACGATAAAGATTCTATCTTGGAACGTAAGAGGGTTGGGGGATAGAAGGAAGAGGGCGGCTGTGAAGGCGTTTATTAGATCGAAAAGGCCTACCTTAGTCACTCTTCAAGAATCAAAGCTTTCGGTCTGCGAGGATAGGGTGATAAAGGATCTTTGGAGGGGGAATATTGGTTGGGTTGCTCTTCCTGCTATTGGGAGTGCAGGCGGAATTATTTTGATGTGGAATAAGGAGTTCATTCAAGTGACTGACAACATAGTGGGGGCTTTTTCTATTTCGATCTTGTGTAGGTGCGTGAATGAGGATTTTCAATGGGTTTTTTCAAGGGTTTATCGACCCACTATGTGTAGAGAGAGAAAACAATTTTGGAAAGAGTTAGAGGACACCGCGGGTTATTGGGATAAGCCTTGGGTACTGGGGGGGACTTCAATGTCATCAGATTCACTAACGAAAAGAATGGGGGGCAGAGAATCACTAAGGGGATGAGAGAATTTAACGTTTTTGTGAATTGCTTTGCCTTAATGGATTTACCCTTGCTTGGCAGAAGATTTACTTAGTCTAATAATCAAGTTGAACCCAGAATGTCTAGATTAGATAGATTTTTGGTGAGTGGGGAGTGGGAAGAGAAGTTCCATAATGTGGTTCACACGACAGCCCCGAGTTTGGTCTCGGATCACACTCCTATCGTTATTGAGGCGGGGTCTTGCCGATCCAGACCGATTCCTTTTCGATTTGAGAATATGTGGCTTATTCATCCAAATTTTGTAGACCTAGTCAAAGATTGGTGGAGTGAATGTCCAATGGTGGGGTATCCAGGTGTGGTGTTTAAGAATAAGCTCAAATACTTAAGAGAAAAATTGAAAAGATGGAATAAGGAGGAAGTGGGGAAAGTAGAGTTGAGACGGGGGGAGCTCTTGAAGGAGATTGAGGATTTCGATTATAAGGAGGAACGGGGCGAGCTAGCAATAGATGAGAGAGTGAAAAGGACTGAGCTTAAGGTAGAATATCAAAGAGTGGCGTTGATGGAGGAAATAAGTTGGCGTCAGAAGTCAAGGATCCAATGGCTCAAAGAAGGGGATAATAATACGAAGTTTTTCCATAAGGTGGCCAATTACCATAGAAAGAATAATCAAATGGCCAATTTGATGATTAATGGGTCGATGGTGGAAGGGGAAGAGAGCATTAGAGAGGGAGTAGTGAGTTACTACAAAGAGCTTTATAAGGAAAGAGAGGATAGGAGACCTCGCCCGGACAATCTTGATTTTGAATTGTTGACTGATGAAGAAAGGGGGTGGTTGGAAAGGCAGATTAGGGAGGAGGAAGTGAGATTAGTAGTTGACACCATGGGTGGGAACAAAGCTCCGGGACCAGATGGTTTTACAATGGAATTTTTCAAGTTCTGTTGGGAGATTATATCCGAGGATTTCATGAAGGTGGTTTGGGAGTTACAAGAAAAAGGATGCCTAGATTATGGCCTGAATAGTACCTTTGTGGCGTTGATTCCTAAAAGAGTGGGAGCGGCAGACTTGTGTGATTTCAGGCCTATTAGTTTAGTGGGATCTGTGTACAAAATTATATCCAAGGTGTTGGCCAACAGATTGAAAGAAGTCTTGAAGAAATTAATTGGTTCTGAGCAAGGTGCTTTAATTAGGGGAAGACAAAATCTGGATGGTGTGTTAATGGCGAATGAACGTTTAAACTCTAGAATCAAAGACAAGAAGGCGGGGCTAATAGGAAAAATCGATATGCAAAAGGCTTACGACCATGTGAGTTGGGATTTTTTGGAGTATATGTTGGGTAGGATGGGATTTGGTTCTAGGTGGATTGGGTGGGTTATGAAGTGTGTTACGTCAGTGTCCTTTTCTATTTTAGTCAATGGTAGTCCGGCAGGGTACTTTCGAAGCTCCAAGGGGTTAAGACAAGGGGATCCATTATCCCTATTTTTATTTCTGATTGTGACAGAAGCATTGGGAAAACTGTTTAGGAGGGGGGTGGAGTTAGGGAGGTTGTCCGGTTTTAGAGTGTCCAGTGAGGGCCCGTTGATATCACATTTGCAATTCGCAGACGATACCTTAGTATTCTTAGATCCCTCTAGAGAACAAGTGAGAGTGCTTCGGGTTTTATTATGTTACTTTGAAGCAATTTCAGGTTTACACGTCAATCTGCAGAAAAGCAAGTTGTTTGGTGTTGGTGAGGTGCAGGGTATTCAGGTTTTAGCTATTACTTTGGGGTGCAGGAGTGATATGCTTCCATCATCCTATTTAGGCTTACCTCTAAGGGCTCCGTATTGCAGTAAAAACATTTGGGAGGGAGTTATCGAGAAAATGGAAAAGAAATTGAGTACCTGGAAGGCCAAATACCTCTCAAAAGGGGGTAAGGTAACGTTGATTAAGAGTACTTTAACGAGTATTCCGATTTATTTTTTATCCATGTTTTCGATGCCTCAATCAGTGGAGGTTAGGATTGAAAGACTTGTGAAGAATTTTCTGTGGAATGACAATAACGGTGGTAAAAAGTATCATTTGGTGAATTGGAAGATAGTATGCACTCCAAAGAAGAATGGAGGTCTGGGGATTCGGGGGCTAAGACTAACTAATAAAGCTCTCCTGGGCAAGTAGCTATGAAGATTTGGGGAATAAAGAGATAACTTGTGGAGGAAAGTGATTAAGGCAAAATATGGAGAGAAGAGATTTGGGTGGTATAGTGGAGAGCCCACAGGGACTTATGGCTGTAGTGTGTGGAGAGGTATTATGAAGGTTGCCGAGAAGTTTGAAAGGGGAATCAGATACAAAGTTGGGACGGGGGACAAGGTCAGATTTTGGGAGGATCTATGGTGTGGAACTTCAACTCTGTCTACTCAATTCCCATCCTTGTACGCTTGCTCGTTGAAAAAAAATAGTTCAGTAAGACAATGTCTGATTCAAGATGGGAACACGGACTCTTGGGATCTGGGTTTTAGGAGGTACTTTAACGATTGGGAATTGACAAATGTTACATCTCTTCTAGATCTCCTCAATTCGATTCAATTAAAGAGAGAACGAGCCAGATAGAAGGGAATGGCTCAAGGCTAAGGATAAGAAGTTCTCTGTTAAGTCATTCTATTATTGCTTGTTGCCGGAGGGTGAGATTTCCTTCCCTCCATCCATTGTTTGGTCCGTTCCTGTCCCCTCAAAGTTGTCTTTCTTTCTATAGTTGGTCTCGTTAGGAAGAATCCTCACCTTGGATAATTTGATTTATCGAGGGTGGATTACTCCAAATTTTTGTTTTCTTTGTTCTAGGGATGGGGAGTCTATTAACCACATACTTGTTCATTGTCCTTTTACTCGAGGTATTTAGATGTTTTTCTTATCCCGTTTCCAGGTGGATTAGTTACTTCCTTCATCTTTTTTGGCGCTTCTAGAGGGTTGGAGTTTAAATATATTTGATTCTAGAAAGAAGCTTCTATGGGCTATCCTGCCGTCCGCAATTGCTTGGGGTCTTTCGAGAGAACGCAATAACAGGGTTTTTCATAGCAAGGAGAGCTCGTCTCACACTGTGATATTGGAGATCTTGGGTTTGCTCTTCCTTTGGTCAAAGCTGAATAGAGACTTTGAGGGAGTGTGTTTCCAAGACTTTGTTTTTAATTGGGATAACATGTATGGATTGTAGTCCCAAGTAGGGAGTGTTCTTTTGCTTTCTTTCTCTTTTCTTGTTGTTTTCTTGTCTTGTTGTTTGGGGGCTACCTCAGCCTCCCGTTTGCCTTTCAATTTATATAATTTATATTTATCGAAAAAAAAAAAGAATAAATGGTTAGGATCAACAGATCATACTAGTGAGACAGTGTTGGGCCCATTGTCTTTGTGGGTGTATATGTACAAACAATGGAAGATTGTTTTAATAATCATAATCATCAAAGCCTCATCCCAAAACATGATTGTTGTAAAATATGAGTTACTTGGTCTCTAATGGAACAAAATTGAAGTGGCTTCCTGTCCTTCAAGTTAGTTTTGGTAGGTGTCATTGTTCTCCTCACTGTGACATGTATATTTTCCTATGTGAACTTGATGTACATTTGCTTTATTTGGTCTCAATGGATGCGGTGAGAAGTGGTTCTTGTCCATTGATCTAGTTTTGGTAATTCAAATCTGCTACTTTTGTCTCAAAATAGATGTCTCTAGCTTAAATTTACAAATCCTTAATATCATTTACAGACATAAATAGCCCCACCATGGAAACATAATATCAAGGAAATCATAAAAAGATCAATTTGTCCCTAAGACTACTCAAGTCGGTGTGTAAAATCATCAAAAGATCAATTTGTCCCTAACAACACTCTTCAAGTCAGTGCATAGATATCTAAAATGCCCAACTTATGACGATGTCTTGAAAACGATTGATATTAACATCTTTGATGAAGACATCTGCTAGTTTGTCCATGCATAAATTGACTGATAACACGCAACATACGCAATGTCCAGTCCAGTAAGAGATAAATAATCAATCTCCCAACCAACCTTTGGAACATACATATGTCTTCAAGAGGCACTCCTCCCTCTTCATCTAGCTTATGATTTTTCTCCTCCACCGGACGATACGTGGGCTTGGGACCAAATTTACCAGTATCTTTTAGTAGATCTAGGATTTACTTACTTTGAGATATGAATATACCCTTCGAAACCTGGAACCTTATGTCCCGAAAAGTATTTGAGGGGACCAAGGTTCTTGATCTCAAACTTTTTAACTAAGTACTCAAAACGACTATTACCTATCATAATAATATCAACATACACTATCAACCCAGTGGCCGTGATCCTTGAGTGTTTCGCAAACAAGGTGTGATAAGCATGAGTTTGAATATAACCCAATTTTTTAACCACCCACTGAGCTTCTCAAGCCATGCGTTGGGAGGTGGCTTCAGACCATGCATAACTTCCTTAAATACATACATTTTTTTCGAAACCAGAAGCCTAAAAACCAAGTGGCACCTTCATATACACTTCTTATAAATCTCCATGAAGGAATGCACTCTTTACATCTATTTGATACAGTGGCCACAAGAGTGTTACTTGAATAGAGTTCAACTTGGCTATTGGAGAAAAAATCTCATGATAGTCAATACCACATGTCTGAGTGACCCTTAACCTCTAATTGTGCTTTAAATTTCTCAATTGATCCAAACAGCATTGTGTGTGATAGTAAACGCCCACTTGCACTGTACTGGCCTCTTTCCTTCAGGAAGTATCACCAATTCCCAAGTTCATTTTTTACTAAGAGCACTCATTCTTATGCATAGCTTCATTCGATTTGATATCTTAATAGCTTCAACAAGACTAGATGGAAAAAAAAAAAAAGAGGATGCAAAAACAACAAAAGCTCAAATTGAAGGTGATTAGAAATAGGATGATCAGTACAATTATGTCTTCCCATGCTAAAACTCTGAATCCTATGAATCAACTGACAAAGGAATTGGAACAAAATTAGAAAAGTTACCTGGATTGAAGGAAATTGACTAATGCAAACAATCAACTGGAGTTTTTTTTTTTTACTTTTAAACCCATCAGATGTACACTATCAATTCCTTCTTCTCACTTCAGATGACCTAGAATTAACATAAACAAAGGGTAGGGTACTCGTAGGAGGATTAGAATTAACAAGCATAGAAAGGGGAATAGAATACCTCTCTTCAACTATTGAATGCCCCCCCCCGAAGAGATGCAGGATTAGCAGTAGGAAAGAAACGAACATATTTAAAGAAGGATACATCCATACACACAGATTTCTTAGCCAAAACAGGATTGGAACATTTATACCCTTTTCGAGTGGAGGAATAACCAAGAAAGATTTATTTCAAGGATTTTGGATCTAATTTAGATCAATTTAGACCAAGAATACAAACAAAACAGCTTCAGACCAAAACTTCTTCAAAACATTCTTATATAGTAACAAACCCTGAGTTACCTCCAAAATATGTCTATTCTTTTGTTTAGCCACTCCATTTTGTTGAGGTGTATGCACACAATTGTTCTGATGGATAATACTATGCTCTTCAAAATAGAACTTCAATTTTCCTCTAAATATTCACAACCATTATCTGATCTGATCACTTTGATATTTTTATCAAAATGCATAAGAATCATTTTATGGAACTGTGACAATGTTGGGGAGTCCACACATCAATATGCACAACTTCAAATGAAAAACTACTTCTATTACTTGGAGAATACGAGAAAAAAATGATAATGTTTAAAGAACTCACAAGTTTCACACCAGAACAAGGATAGAGAAACAAAACTAAATAAGTTGAGAAATAACAATTGTAAGGACTGGATACATAAATGATTGACAAAGTTTGAACAACTCACAAGTTTCACACCAGAACAAGGATGGGAAAAAAACTAAATAAGTTGAGAAATAACAATTATAAGGACTGGATACATAAATGATTTACAATATTTGAACAACTCACAAATTTCATACCAGAACAAGGATGAAGAAACAAAACTAAATAAGTCAAGAAATAACAATTATAAGGATTGGATACATAAATGATCAGTCAATAAGGCCATAGAGCAATCCAGCCTTTAGTACTAGAACAACTATTAATCTAAAGGGCACTAGGATATGAAGGAGATGCATCCAGAAGGAAGAGACCCCCCAGCTTCAAGTCCACTCCCAATCATCTTCCCTTCACCAATTCTAAAAACACAATCATTGGGAAAGAAGGTTACACTACAGTTCAGAGTTTCTGTGACATTACTAACATAGAGTAAATTTCTAGGAAATTTTGGAATACAAGAGACAGACGGCAACAAGGAGTTAAGAAAGGAACTGAACAACTCCTTTCCCAAATATAGATGAAAAAGAATCAACAACTATCCAAACCTTATATCTACCGGAACACAAAGTATAAGTGGTGAAAAAATAGGAGTTACCACTTACTGGCAATGTGATCAATTGCTTCTGAATAAATCCAGGAGGGATTAGAAGACAAGGACATCAAAATATGATGAGCAAGGCATGAATACCTGAGTGAGTAAAGGTCATTGAGGATGAAGGTCCATCTAACTGAGTTAGCAAACGCCAAAGGCTCTCCAATTCTACTTGCTTAAAAAAAAAGGCTCTCCAACTCTTCATTTGGAACAGATAACATCTTCCAAGGAGACTGATCAGTCTAAACTGGTGGTCCCATTGTAATAGTAGTTGTCCCAGGTTTAGTAAACTTTGTCAGTCTTCCAACTAAATCCCAACAAATCTACATAGTATAGCGATAATGACCACAATTCTCATACTTGAGCTTATCTTTGTCATCAATGGGACCCCCTCCTTTATTTTTCTTTCAGATCCCCATTACCTCCCTTGAAGGAGGTGTATGATGACATCATAGTGGAAAAATTAGTATTAACTGGTTGAGATTGCACAGTGATCTGTCTACTTTCCCCACTCTGAACATATGAGTAGACTCGACACAATAAAAATAGATCAACAACTCAATATATTTACCACAGAAAGCTGAAACGCGTAGTTGAGTCCAGCAAAGAAATCAAATCGATTATGTTAACTCAAATTTTCAATAGTGTATCCTATCCATAAGGCAAGCTACTATAAACATCAGGTAGTGGTCCCACTCCTCCCACATATCACCCAAAATAGAATAGCACCCTACTAGAGATTTCCCCGTATATCTCAGATGTGATCTCTTGGTGAAGTTGTTACCCTAGCAATATTTCTTATCTGTGAATATGTTTGCGTAGTTGCGCCCTAGATTTCATATTAAGTCTTTATGAATAAGCTCCTACTAATTTGAGGTTGCATCAAATGTAGCAGCCTACGCATAACCATCAAATTTCCAGATTCTCATTTCTCATACAAAGAATCAATCTCTGCAGGTTCATTGACCTTACCATTAACATAAACCCAATTTCCTCGTCCACAAAAGTACATCTTAGCAGACTGAGACAACTCTAAGACGTTACGCCCATCCAACTTTACAGTGGTGATAAGAATCCTGGGACTATCCATAGGAAATGCAGAACTTTCTGAGGTACTCAATGATGTAACCTCAACACTCTTAGTATCAGATATATCCCTTTAATAAACAATATCAACCATAAGTCTCAAGACAAAAAAAATAAAGGATCCACTACTGAAATTTCCACCAACTAGGAATGCTAAGACCAACTTATTCGGAGTCTAGTTTACACAAACCAATCCACCCAACCTACTACTTCACTGAAATAAAAGACAAAATTACTAGAGTCACACTGAAAAGAAGTCCAAACAAGAGCCTGAGAACCATTCAAGTCACAAAAATGACCAATAAGTCGTCAAAAACCACCATAACCATCCAACATAACATTTAAACAAATGGCAACTTGAATCAGGTTAGACCACTAATTGAATGAAAGTTAACAAGAAGGAAAAATACTATAAGCAGTAAATATAGGTTAAAATTTGCCATAGCTCCTACGTTTCTTCTCCAAATTCTGAAAAAAAAAAACAAAAAAAAAACCTTCCCACAAACAATTTCAACACAAAATTGAATTTTTTGAATATTTCAGAAAAAACTCGCATAACAATATTGCTCAAAAAATTCAACATATAATAACCAAAAAAAAAACTATGCCAAAATATATCAATTCTAGTAACGTTTATATGTAAAGGTGTTCATGTTTGTACGGATAGATGGTGTCAAAAAGACAACTCCCCAGTGTACAATCTGTTGAAGATTTGAGTTTATTGAGAATTCTTGGATGAATATTACATGAACCCTGATAGGATATTTATAGGGATTACATCAACCAAGATAAGGAAAAGAGCCTAACATAAATATTCTAATTTATTAGAACTTCCTAATGTAGAATATTCTAATTGATATTGCTACATATATTATTATCCAACACTACCTTACTTTTGAGATGAGATACATTGATATGATATAATGTATCTCATGTATCATAATATTCTCTTACACAATCTTCTTTTCGTTGAACCTCAAGATGATCCCTACTTTTTTTCACTCTAATACCAAGTAGAAATAGTTCACAGATTTGATGTAAAAGAGAAAAAAACTATGAAGAAGAAAGAAGAAGAGAAAATAGAAGATGGAGAAAATAGGGTTTGTGTTATATATATATATATATTTTTTGATAAGTATAAAATTTAATTTATAAAAAGTGGTCGAGGTGGCCCCTAATACAAGAAAAGAAAGAAGTAAGAAACAAAAAACGAAAAAATAAACAAAACAACAACCCAACTTTAGCTACACAAGACACAGAGCATCCCACTTAAAAACAAAATCTTCAAAGAAAACCTCAACAAACTCCTTGCTTAATTTGCTCCAATGGAAGAGCCAACCCAAGATATCCAGAATGACCTCTTGAATAGTCTTATCTTCAAAATGGAACACCCTATTATTCCTCTCCTTCTAAAGACCCCAGCAAACTGCAAAAGGAAGAATAGTCAACTAGTATCTTTTCCTATTGGAGAAAAAGTCATGAGTCCACCCATTGAGCAAAGATAGGACGTCCACAAGAAAAAACCCAATTCAAATGAAAGAGAAACAAGAAATGGGTCTAGATTAAGGCCGAGAACGGGGCAATGAATGAAAATATGAGTCCTCAACTCTCCCTCCCTTTTACAAAGGAAGCAAAAATTCGGAGTTGAAAAGCCTCTCTTAATCATATTATCAAGAGTAAGTATTTTCCCAAGCACAGCTGACCAAATGAAGAAATTTATTTTTGAAGGCACGAGTGAGGACCAAATTGCAGCTTGAGGGAAGACTGAAGAGTGTGAAGGCTAGAGACTTTTAAAGAAAGATTTGAAAAAAAATCTTTTTTCCTTGGACAAACGCCACTCTCTTTGGTCTTCCTCATTTTGAACAAAGGTGTACGAATTTATGAGATCAAGAAGTGGTGCAACTTCGTTGATTTTCAAATCATTCAAATTCCTCCTTAGGCCCAAATCCCAAGAGAGGTAATGCCCAATGCGAGTTAGACAATCAAACATCGTGGTGAATTTCTTCTAAGAAAGAGAATAGATGGAAGGAAACTAAATAGAAAAAGGAACACTGTCAAACACATGTCCTCCTAAAACCCAACTTTATCCCCTTTCCCCACCCTAAAAGTGATCCCCTTGTTGAACTCTTGAGAATTTTTACAGAATCCCCTTCCAAACACTACAACCATAAGATGAACGAGCCTCCCCACTCAACCAGCCCAACTTTTTCTCTCCATATTTTGCACTAGTCACCCTTCTCTACAAAGTTCTCCTTTCCTCCCCAAATCTCCAAAACCATTTGCCCAAAAGGGCATTGTTCATCTTTCTCAAACTTCTAATCCCTAGGCCACCACTCGTCTTTTGGGAACAAATAAATTTCCACTTAACCAAATGAAATTTCTGCTTATGTTCCTTATCATTCCATTAGAAATCCCTCATTAATTTTTCCAATTTGAACTCCACGGACTTTGGAATAGAGAATAATGAAAGGTAGTCAATAGGAATGCTAGTGAGGGTGCTCTTGATTAAAGTCAGTTTTCCCCCTTTCAAAAGGTATCTCACTTTCCAGGCGATCAACCTCTTCTCTAGGCTATTGAACACATGATCCCAAAACCTAAAACTAGTGTAGTGTGCACCTAAAAGAAGACCCAGGTATGAGGAAGGAAGAGTATCAGACTGACAACCCAAGATTACGGCCAAAGTTGGAAGATCTGTGGTTTGCCCCACCCCAAACAACTTACTTTTCTGAAGATTGATGTGCAAACCAATATAGCTTTAACGCAACACAAAAGAGCTCTCAAATATCTCATTTAATCTCTAAACTCTTCGAGAAAGATGATCGTATCATCTGCTAATTGAAGATGCGAGACCAAGGGGGTGTCTTCCCTCACCCTAAAATCCGATAAAACCCCTAGTTGAACTGCTTGATGAAATAGTCTACTCAAAGCCTCCGTGACAATGACAAAAAGAAAGGGGGAAAGTGGATCACCCTGTCTCGATCCTCTAGAGCCCCTAAAATAAACTAGCTAGGGAGCCATTGACCAAAATCAAGCAAGAAGTTGTAGTAACACATTTCATCACCCACCCTATCCACTTCTCCCCAAACCCCATCATTCTCATCATGTACTCTAAAAACTCCCAACTTACATGGTCATACACGTTCTAGATATCAATCTTTTTTCCACAACTCCCAGCTTCTTATTACAAATCCCTAATCTCTCTCTCTCTCTCTTGATAAGTTGAAATTTTATTAGAAACCGCTGGGATGAGAAGTCCCTGAAGACAGAAAAATTAAAGAAAAACAAACACAACCCAAAAAAAAGAGCGATTAATCTCCTAAATTACAAACAAGATCCCATCTAATAACAAAATCCTCAAAGAAGGTACCCTTAAACTCTTTAAAAGCCTTTCCTTAGAAGAATAGTAGCCCCAACACATCAAATTTGAGATCTTCGAAGGATAACTCCTTCCCTTCAAAAGTCCGATGATTCCTTTCCTTCCATAAAATTCCAAAAAATCGCAAACAGCAAAAGACTCCAAAGCATTCGCTTCGAGCAACGAAAAGTGATACCCTAAAACAGCCACAAGTCATAAAGCTCCCATGTTGTTTGTGGTAAGCGACCCATCAAACCAAAGAGACCAAAATAATGGGACCAAAGTCAAGCCGCCATTCCACAGTGTAAAAGGAGATGATCAACAATCTCTTCATTTCTCGTACACAAGACACAACCATTTCCTTCCTAACCTCTTTTCTTTATATAATACAGCTATAAAGAAATAAATATCCCTATTAGAAAGACATAATATCAACTAAACCATAAACAGATAATAAAAGACTAATTTTCCCCTTACAACAATACGAAAACATCAATTTTACAAGATGGAGAATTCTATTATAGTCTCTCCATTGGTGCTAGCTAATAAGAATTGGGCTTAACTCATTATACTAGTAACTATGGGAATAGGTAATCAAACTAGCTATGTCAATACCAATAACTTTTTCTAAGAATTGGAATCAACTTACTATAATAATAACAATAAATATAGGTGATCATAAATAACTGTGAAAATCAAGATAGCTTTATTATTTAAACTAAAACTTTGAGACATGAAACTAACCTTAGAGAGATCAATTGAACACATCAATCTACTACAACAGAAAAAATAGAATGAGCACAAAAGGTATATTCTCCCATAACTTGCATGCCAGAAAATAAGGCATACAATAAGAAAAGAAAAGAAGCATATATAAAAATAAAAAAATTAAAGAGAGAGAGAGAGAGAAAGAATAGCTTTCCCTGCCAAGTTATGGGAAGTACCATTTTGATGCTTGAAGCTTTCAAATAAAGAGTCTAGCTGTGGCTTGATAACATAATAGACAGGAGCTGGACAAGATACAGAACTGTGAAACATCCGCTGGCACTGTATCTTCTGCCACGAGAGACAGACAGTGAGTACTTTTCCTTCAATGTGATCCAAAGCCTTCGCTGCTTCCAAATGCAGCCTCCCATCGAATGTAATCGAAGCTTTCATAAAATAATCTTTTGGTCCAGGCGAAAACACCTGAACCTGGCAACAATTGCTAAGGGGGTTCTCACTAGGCATGAAAGGAGCAATTTCTCTAAGAAGTTCGTCTTCACAAGCAGCATATGGGGGGTCGTTAACAGCATCTCCTCTCAGCAAGAAAATATCCAGAATTCTTCTATTTGTAGCAGTTCTTAAAACATCCCAGATTTCTTGTTCAGAAATTTCTCTATCAATCCCATATATGACCACACAATCACTGTCTCTCTTGCTAATTTCACAACGAACAAACCTATTACCAATCAACAGGTTAGAGAAATCACCGACGAGAAAATCAGTATTCTGCCTTCCACACTTCACAACAGCACAACCCTTGCTATACCTACGTGGCCAAAAGACCTTCGCTTTTACAGCAGGAAATGAGTATGTTCTTTGGTCACTCCCAAAGGTCGTCCGTGAAGGGCATACCTTCAGCAAGGAACCACTTAGTTCAACTTCATTCAGCTCTGTGACAGCTTTTTCAGCAGCATCAGGAGTAAGAAATGTTATCCTGCCCCACTTCTCTGAGTCCTCACCTTCTTGTACATTACATGCATATTTGTGGAAACTACAAATACCGGGGGCACACTTCTCAAACATCATTAGGAGTTCCTTATCATCGAGGGAATTTACCTCTGAATGAGATACTTCCACAGATAAGTATCTCTTTCCCAGATCCAAATGCTTCATTTCAGCACCAGCCCCAAACAGTGCCAGTGAGGGAGAAACACCAGATCTTACACGATACAAGCATTTCTCAATGCATTCATCTCTTAACCACTTCTTTTCATGCTCAAGGGTATTATTTACAAAATCAAACACCTTGTCCATATCTGTTGAGGAGGCAAACAATTGAATTTCCCTTTTATCAACGTCAATTTCAACACTGACTCGTTCGTCCATGCAATCTGTCCGAATACGAGAAACAAGACGAAGCAGACTAGTGTTTGCTTTCCCACATAACCTTTTCAAGAGAGTACTGCCAAATCCAGTTATCACAGTCATCTGCAGTTTTTGACGCTCCATCTCTGAGAAATCCAATATAGAAAGAGAAAGAGTAGACAGGCATTCATAGTCTATAGCAGTGACACAAACCAAATACTGATTAGACATTGATAAAAGTTCACCAAAAACTACCCAACTTGGTTTCTGACCATACATTAACAATGAACACGAAGGATGGAGTTTAACATGTTGTCTGGTTGAAGCCACTTGAAAACCAAGTCGATCGTATCCAGAATACATAGCTACATTTTCCACAAGGCATGAAAGTATAACCTTCTTCAGATTGGTATCATGCTCAGTAGACACATGTGGTTTCCACTGCCAGTAATTTGGAATAATAACACTGACTTCATTTTTAAGGCAATGTTCTAATTCGAGTATTGTCTCTTTACATCTTCGCATAGATTTCGCATTAATGCTGTTGTTCCAACACCACATATTTTTTTTGTCCGGGGGCACATTCTCCCACTCCTTGTAAACAGAAAGCAGAGTGAATAAGTCCCCATCACGATGGCAGAATTGCACCTTAAGACAATCAGATTTTTGTTTATCCTCATCGTTACCAACTCTACAAAATATGGTACTAGCATTTGCCAGAACTGCAGCAAGAACAAGACCTTCTCTACGCAATCGATAACGGAAACTGTCGAGAATAATTTTTCCAAGCCGAGGCTCAATCCCCAATTTAACCAAATACTGACCATTATCATTAAGTTCATAAACACCATTTTGGAATGTAACAGCATCTAATTGAATTAGATTCTTGATGGCCATGTCAACAGCAAGAGGACTAGGTGCATCAACAAAATCAAATTCATGTACATTTTTAATGCCCAATGCAAGGATCCTCAGAACTGCGACACCAAGGTGAACCCTACGAATCTCCGGTTCTTGATGGGAAGGCATGTTCTGAAAATCATACTCAGAGTAGAGCCTGTAACACTTGCCTGGTTCGGTACGACCAGCACGACCAGATCGTTGATTAGCAGAACTCTGGCTGATTCTATGAACTCTAAGGATATTCATACCAGAGTTAGGTTCAAACTTGCTCTCTTTAACCATGCCGGAGTCAACCACGTACTTAACCCCCGGAATAGTCAAGGATGTCTCCGCAAGGTTTGTAGCAAAAATAACTTTTCTCTTTCCTGGGAAGCTGTTGAAAACCCGTCCTTGTTCTTCTGGAGAAAGTTTTCCATGCAAAGCGAGTGCAACTGCAGAGGGGGCTTGAAATTTTTCACAAGCCCATTCGACTTCCATTTGAGAAGTCAAAAAAGCAAGAATCGCACCCACTTCCTCTCTCTCGTGGATCTCGGTCACAATCTTAACAACATCAGCAACATATGAAGCAGAATTACCAGAATTTGGATTCAAAATGTCAGAAGTCTCTCCATACGCACACGGAACGTATTTGATGTCGACTGGGAAGTTTCTTCCCACCACGTGATAGGTTCCGCAACCAAAGAAATAGTCTGAAAGTTTGCTTGCATCGGCTGTTGCAGACATAATAATAAGCCTTAGATCAACCCTATTAAGCAGTAAGCCTTTAACCAATGCCAATAGGAGATCAGTGTTCAAACTTCTTTCATGAGCCTCATCTATAATGATGTATGAAACCCTAGACAATTTATTTTCGTTCATGTAGTGCTGAAGTAGGCAGTGATCCGTCATAAAAATTACCTTAGAATTGAATCCCTGAGCAGATGAATAATATGGATAACAGATAACAGAATTATCTTCATAACACCCATTACTTTCTTCTCCGACCCTTTGTGCCAAAGAAATGGCAGCAATTTTTCGCGGCTGAGTGCATATAATGGATGCATTAGCCACTACTCCTGAGTCAGCAAGAAACTGAACTAACTGCGTACTCTTCCCCGAACCCGTCTCTCCGATCAAGACCATTGCCTGTGTGCATGGAAGTGAGAACAAGAAAATTGACTAAGACGGCAAACCTTCCCATAAATTATAGAGAAAATTCCCAAAACATGCACAAGTTTTGTTAATTCCCATTTCAGTAAACTGCTCATTTTAATGGGTAAATTACCATTTCGTGAGCTGAATATGACGAAATTCTGATTCCGGCTGACTGTTCATTTTAATTCCCAAAACATGAAAAACAGACTGTAGGTTTTACAAAGTGACAATGTCACTGGTTTAAAGTAGCAAGATCGCTGCAAACCTAAGAGATTGCACTTTTATAACCAGCGAGATTGTCACTTCGAAAAACCTGTGATCTTGCTCTTCATGTTTTGGGACCTAAAAAGAACAGTTAGCCGGGATGGGAATTTCATCAAAAGTAGATCACATTTTGGGAATTTTCTCCATTTTAATTCCCAAAACATGCATGAACATGAGTTAACAAGATCACAGGTATTAATTATAATTTTAAAGTAACAATCTCACTAATAAAATTAAAACATGAGGTAGCAATATCATGACTTAAATAAATTAGACATATCGTAACGTAATTAACAGCAAGATCAGAGGTATTTATTCTAAAAGTGGCAATCACGATGATTATAAAAGTGACGATCTTGCTGAAAAATAATTCCCAAAACATGCTCCATCACATGAAATGGTAATTTACCCTATATTATATCATGCAGACAGCAACGTTGAAAGTAAACCCATAATGAAAATGATTTCAACTGTAAAATACCAACTCAAATCAAACTCCATTGCTTATAAAACAACAAATTTAACACATATTATACCTGCTGGCGATGTACCTCGCGAATAATCTCCCGTCTAAAAGCATATATGGGTAAACCATCTTCAAGCCGCCGACACTCCCGCATCATCAAATGATGAATCCGACTCCAATCAAACTCACTAGAGAACTTAAAGAGTTCCACCTCCATCTCTACTTCCTCAACAAGACACTCCTCGGTCTTTAATCCATCAAGATGAGCAAGAATACAGTACATAGCAGCCTTAAATTCTCCCAATCTCTTCGATATGAGCTTCCGTTCCGCTATAAACCCATCTTTCTTTGAATGAAGCCTATTAAATTCTTCAACTCTATTATACTTCCGCCGAAGTAAATTTTGAACTTTTGCAATCTCATCTGAAGTAGTGTCCATCTTCTTTCTCCATCGTTGCACTACATCACCTTCTAGAAGACTCCGAACATGATCTGCGAAGAGGGCTTTGAGCCGATCCCTCATCTCGTCCTGATCCGAAGGTACCGAAACATTCGATTCTAAGTGAGGGTTTAGAAGGTGAGCACCAACAAGTCTTCGTTCCCAGAAGAAAACCACAGCTTCAAGGGCCTCACTCCATTGTAGGAAATGTAGCTTCGCAGCAACAAAACCCGAAGAACAAAAGAAGTATCTTTCTGGTTTCGAACAACAATCAGAGATTAAACCCTCTACATCTTTCCTGTTAAACCCACGACGGCCATGTCGAAGCTCAACTATGAAATTAGGTTTTTGTTGCTGAAAATACGAATGATTCATTCCTTCTTTACGGAAATTTGCAGAAAAATTGCTACTTTCTTCCTTCGTTGTCCGTACTGATCGGAACTTTACCGGAAAACCGCCTCTCCAAGAACTATTTGCCTGTCCTTCTCTCCGTAAATTGGTCGAATTTCCGATTCCTCTCATCTTCTATTCTTCCTCTCAGATGAAGAATCGATGAAAAAACTGGAAAATTTTGAAGCTTTTTTTTTTAAAAAGCAGAAACAGCGAAAAGGGATGAGAAACCCAAGAGTCGATTTGGAGAAAACGACTTGATCAGTTGATCCCGCTTTTTTTCTTTCTTGTTTTGTAAGTTACTAACTACAAACAGCGTTTGACGCTGAATATCACACCAACAATATTTCTAGAGGCACCCAGGATTACGACTCTCTATTAATTTTGTAGATTTATATTTGATCTCGACGGCAAGTCTGATTCTCCGAGTGCGGGCCATCTATCATGTGATGTGAGAGTTTTCGCATGGTATGTACGGAAGCCTAAAGGAAAGCATGAATGCAAGTGAGAAATCGTTCAGAGATCTTATTTGATGAACTTTAAACCCTAAATCCCAAATAGTTGATTTAGGGTAACTAAGCATTCGTAAATATTTTTGAAACCTTTGTTTTTTAACTACATAAACCCTAAGTTCCAAATAATTTAGGGCAAAAAAGCATTCATGGACATTTAAAATCATATGTAAAAAAGAATGCTTTTTGTAAATCACATGCATATCTTGACAATTTTATATGAAATTTACATAAATAAATTTATACTAAAAATGTATTGGGAATTTGCAAGTAGCATGGCCACATCGATCTCAAACATTCCCAACCCCCACGGCGATCACATCTATCTCTCTTCTCCCCTCTCCCCTCTCCCCATCATCTTAGCATCCTTGTCGATTGGTAAGTGTTACATGTGATTAATCTAAACTTCAATTTCATTTGTGAAACTTGAGCAAAATTAGAGTTGTGGGAGTCGATTTTACCTCAATCAAGATGGATGTGCATAATAAATGTTTTCCAAACTATCCACTAATGGTGACCAAATGCTCCATTATCAGTTGAGCGTAAAATCTGCACACACACACAAAAATAACAAAAGAACTTATTAATTAAAACTTTGATGGATCGAAGTACAAACTTGTTGTGTTGTACTAAATGTGATAATCACCTCCCAATACTTCGAAAATAGATGGCGATAGCTTTCAAAAATCATATCTTAGGACTTAACAATCAAACTTTCTTGACCAACATTGTTGAAGGAGATTTTGACGAACTCTATTACAGTGTGAACTCAACAAATATTAAATAAAAAAAACCTCAGCAAATAAAAGAAGGCGATAAAGACGAAGAGATGAGAGAATATGCGAATCTTAAGAGTTAAGAAAGAAAATATTAACTTTCTTGTAAAAATTAAATAAACTTTAATCCCATTTAAGAATATCAAAATTTGTTAAACATTTGTCACTACATATCGATACTAACGAGAAATGCCATAACGCCTCTTATCAGAGGGCATTTTTATAGGTGTTGACCCTATTGACTCAAGAAATAACGTCTTGACTATGTAAGTACAAAATCCAACGGTTAGGATATCTTCTCGAGATAAGCATCATTGAAAAATGTATTATCAATATGAGCATAAAATCTCAATGGTTGAATGTGTACTTAAAAGGTTTAGGTCTTGTATTATTTCTTAAAGTCCTTTTTAATTTGAGAAATGTGAGATTATTCAAAACAAGCAAAATACATTAACATATAACTTAATAGTAATTTATTATATCTTTCATTTATTTTCTTCTAATTTTCGTTCTTTTTGTTTTTATCTCTCTTTATTTTTCTTATTATCTTCTAATTGAAAATTAGCTATTGTTATGTCCTATGGTCTGAAATCCAGATTATCCCAAATCCTGATGATGAATTATCAAGCCTCCTCTAAATTTAAGCTCACGGAACAATTACTTGTGAAAAATCACAAATTTATTCAAGTGAAGATAGTGTTTTGGGACAAAAATTAAGGGGCTTTGGTAAAGATGAGGCAATTTAGGTATTTTTCATTGGTCTATAAAAGAAGACTGATGTCCAAGGGCATGTCACAATTAAAAAATACTAAGAGGTAACTCAAATATTCACCAAAATATGGAGAGGTATGTCTAAATCACCTTTTTTAAAAGGCAAAAATACTTAATCAACCCCGATGGAGGGATTTCTATCCAAACCCCTCCTAACTTTCCCACGCTAACTTTATAGGTCATTTGGTAAATGTTTTCTTTCTTAATCCCCTCACATCTTTCAATTGGTGAAATCCATTATTCAAATTATCAAAATCGATAATTCACATAATTGTGATCAAATTTGTTCCAATTGTTGGGATTGACCTTTTAAACCTGTTGAGACAATGATTTTGTGTTTGAAAATGAATCATTGTGATCACTGATTCAAATTGTTGGGATCGAAGATTTAATGATTGATCTTAATGTTTTGAATCGTCAATCTCTATAATTTGAATTCAGCGTTTTATTAGGGTGAGAGGGCATTAAGAAAAGAAGATTTTGCTAATTAAATTCTTAGGATTCCACCCCAAACCTCGGATTACCTTTAAACAGACATACCTATCACAAAGTCTTCTAAGTAATCTCGTTGTATTAAATGCCAAAAATGTTATATATGTGATACATTATAACGTTTATATACTAACTAGAGTTCACCTATGCCATCATCTTTGGGATTAAGGGGTTAAAAGCAGAAAAAATAAATAAATAAATAAATTTTTTTGGTGTTATTAAATTTTTTGAAGTTAAGGGGTAAAAGATGAAAAATAATAAAGTTAGTTAATAGAGTAAAAGATGAAATATAGTAAAGTTAGAGGGGGTGAATAGGAAAGACAATAAAGTGGACCCCATAAAAATGATTGTCGGATTGGATGTTTGTCTTAGCTAGATGGAAGTTTGTTCCCCAGAAAAATAAGTTGTTCAGTTGTATTTTATTATATAGATATGGATCGTCTATATTGACTTGACTAATATAAGTTTTATATGTAGTCTTATAGGAACTCTCCATTTTCTCTTTTCACTTGTGTTATGGGTTTCTTTGTAAATAGTCATTGACTTTTGGGGCGGTATCTTGATAGTCCCTTTTGTAAGTTTTTTATATTTAAATGTTCTTCAACCCCATCTCCCCTTGTAAGATGTTTTGGAGTACCCAAACTACTTTATTCACATACTTGATTTTTCAATGGTGACTATAATCATTTCCAATAATATTAACCTTGATGGTAAATATCCTTTCCCTAGATGTATGTCAAAAGTTAATGAAATAGATCATTTCTCTTCTGTAAAATAGTCAGACTCCGATATGCTTCTCATGAAAGATCATCTATTTTCGATCTTCTTTTCTAATTGAGTTAGAACACTAGTATAGTGTCTACCTGTAGACACCCCATTTTTGCACCTGCCTGATTAATCAACTCGTCAACCCGATTGCAACGGTTCCCAATAATAGATGAATATTCTAATATTTTTATTTGTTATTAGATGTGTTTTCAAAGTTCGGATGAGATATTTCAAACAAGTAAAACTTTAGAAATCACGATACGCTAGGAAAATATGATTCAAAAACATAGAAAGCATCATGTGGAGACAAAAAGAAATTTTACGAGAAAAAATCACTAAAAAATGATCAAATTATCAAAATACCCCTGACATGACATCAAAACATCCCCAGAGCCTATATTACGCTTAGGAAAATTTTTTCGAACACATAAAATAATAAACTAAAACCAAATAAACTGCTTCATCAATTTTTACAAAATTCAACAAAATTATAAAAGCGTCCTCATAGGATCCACGATCATTTCACGTCAAAAACCCATAAGTGATATAAACCGATACTCTCATTAAAATCCTTATGAAAAACTGATTCCAAAACATTCGAAAACGTCAAAAATCAACCTCTCAACTTAAAAACCCCTTTTGAAGACAAGCTGGTCGGGGGTCTGCCTAACCCCCAGCTTATCTTCCAAAAAAAAAAAAAAAAAAAAAACAATAATTTTTCAAACCTTAAAAATAAAAAATCTGAAACTAATAATTAAAATATTAATTAATGTAAATTAAAATTATAATAAATCAAATTAAAATTATAAAACAAATAAAATCAATTAATTAAGTCCAGGAGCCAAATTTTAAGTGGTGGCCCGTTTATTTGAGTGGGGCTCACATGATATTTAATAAAAAACCCTCTACCGGGGGTCCCAAAGAATTAAAAATATAATTTATAAAGAACTCTTCATTGGGGGTTTCTCCAAAAACTTAAGAAAATTCTCATTCTACGTAAGTTGAAATTCAAAATTCAAATAAAATCTAATTGAACTCTAATTGAAACAACTTAACCTTATCTTTAAGAGACCTAATCAAAATCCTAATATCCCAAAAAACTCTTTAAAAAGGAACCTTCACCACTTAAATTAGTAAGTAAAAAAAAAATCCTAAGAAAAAGAGATAAAAAACTCTCCAAAGACTTTCCAAAATCTTAAATCTAAAGCTCCAAGTCCATACTTAATATTCAAACCTTATTTTTTTATCTAATAAATACCCAAAAAATATTAAAACACCCCGAAAAATCAAAAAATACTTAGATCTAAGAGAAGAAAACATCATCTCGGAGATCGGAAACAGATCTAGCGACGGAGACAAAAGCGAAAAGATTTATACGAGTAATGCTCTCCGTCATTTTCTGAGGGAATCAACCGTTGCAATCACCCAGGTAAAGAAGATAATCTTTTTATTTAATTTTTTATGCCGTTTTTTCTTTTAATGTAAATTTTTTGAAAAAAGTAAAGACCGACGTTCGCCGAGCAAGATTGGTGTCTAACACCTTCAAATCCTGTAATGTGATCCCCAAACCCATTTTTTTGTAGTCAAGTATTTTTTATCCATTTAGATTCATGTTTCGATTCCTAAACCGTAAAATTAAGTGACGACCCAAAAAAATAATATGGATTTGCGCCCGCAAATCGATGGTGTTTTCACTACCAAGCATACTTCATCAATAAAGTTAATACTCATATATGAATAAATAAATGAAAAAGAAAATGATGATGACAATGCTCAAAGAGATGGAGTGCAAAATTCTCATTCCTTTAGTCTTTGGGATGTGTATTTTTAGACAAAATTTGATGGATAGGTGTCACCACATGAATGGACTGGTGTATAATGAGTTCGGTGAGGAATTGGGAAAATGAATAAGTAAAAAGTATTTGAGTGTTTTGGAAGATGTGTACATCACATTTAATACAAACATTTGAGTTTGATGCATACGGGCCTCGAATCATTGAATGCAAAGTAGAAAAAGTTGGATATTTGACATAGGATGTATCATCCTTTGCTCTTTTGATAAGATCCGGTTTGTCTCTCATTTAGTGCTATGATTTGAAGGTACAATGATCTGTTTTGATCTTATTCAATTTCTGAATAAAATTTCGAGCTAGCATATTAATTTTAGCAGTGGTGTATTTGGAGAGTATATGTCATGTATGTACAACAAATGTGCTTGAAAAAATGAACATTCCCAGACGTTACTGCTCAGACTTGATGTCACTCAATATATAAATGCAGGTGAGCTTGGATTACAAATGTGTTTGGATTATGGATGTGCTCAGGAAAATGGATATTCGTAAGTGTTATTGCTCAGACGTGAATTGTCCAACTTTGGGATTCAAATGTACTCGGGAGAATCTGTTTTCAGATGTACTTGGGAAAATATATTTTTGTAGCTGATATATTTGTATAGTTTGGAAAAATAAATTTAGCTGGAGAACATGAATATTTGTTAGGTGATATATTTGTGTAACTCGACTTACTGAGATCAAGCTGAGCTTTATCGATGTTGTGCCATCTACGAACTTAAATATGTGAACATAACTTTTGCACCGAGTGATTGTTTGACTATTATTATATATGAATTTAGGGTAGCTCATGAACATCCACCCAACTAAACTGCTTGATCAAATTGTTTTAATCTTACAACATGTTTTTCTCACAAATTTATATTATCTCTAGAAGAAAGTAATCTTATTTGATAAAATGGGACAAAAGTGATATCCACAACATGTAATAGCTTAAACTGGTTTTGAAAGAATTAACCCGCCCAGGCCATTCAAATTGGACCCAGTACGTCCCCATCGGATACCAAAAACCAAGGTTGGTGAAAAGTAAACGAGTTGTTAGCAATCTTATTCTATTTTGGCTCGCTATGGAAAATGCTGGAATGACACAAATGAAGACACAAAGGTGACAAAAATGATGTTAATAGTATCTCGTGGAAAAGCATCTACGCTAATGTGCAAGATACCATGTCATTTTTATCACCTTTGTGTCTTCGTATGTGTCACCCAGCATGACTTGCTATTTAATAGAAGTAGAATCTTTTTGTGGTAGCTAATGATGTTTCACGTACACATGGTCCACGTCATTAAATTATCTTATTTTTGTGAGAAAAATTGGGGTATGGATAGGGACTCATATATAACATTTTCAAGTTATTAATTAGGCCAGACAAGTTGTTTGGGTGGGTCATGGCATTAGAAAAAGTTTATTTTCATAGTTGACTGTTAATAGTTTAATTTAAAAATTTTAAGAGTCGTGATATTCTGATTCGAAAAGACTCACTCAGTCTATATCCGGCTGACATGGTAAGGGCACGGAACCATAGATCTTTCCCTTCCGATATACAAGGAAAAGATCAACGGTTAAGATCAGAAGATCATTAGTCAAATTTTAAAGGGTTGATATTTAGTTTTTTACTTTAAAAAATTTTGGTACTGCGATTTAACTAATACCAACCAAGCTAATTATTTTTTACATTTATGTTAACGGATTATTTGAAAGTATTACTGTAGAGGATATTTTTGGCATACTTTTATGAATTAGTTGTTCAATTACATGAATATAACAAAGAAAGAACATAAGGGAGATTTATTTAAGGGATTAATCGACAATCCAACGGGTTTCTTCCTAGGTTTATTGAGAGTCATTTCACAATAATCCAAAAAATAATTATTACATGTTTTATTCCTATTATATGATCCAAATATTTATTTTCTAATTTATCTGGTTAGTTTTTGTATTTCGTTAATGATCTTGACTTTTCTTCTTGTTCAGTACTCTAATAATCGAGAAGAAAAGTTTGAGTTTATCAAAAGTTAAAGATTCAAGTTCTAGGAAAAAAATAATCCCTCTTCAACTTATTTTATTCCTGTTTATAATGTTTGCCGAGATCATTGTTCTAGTGATTTTTGCTCTAAATTTCGTTTTTTTAAATTGAAAGATAGACTCCGATCCTGACATGGTGATCAATTAATACTTTATTGTCCCAATCCACATCACACACACTAGGTAAGGAAGAGTGTACCCTCACAGGTACGAGTATTAACCACTTATCTGTTTGAAATTGCCATTGAGCCAAGCCTTTTTAACTTTTTAATTAATAAAATAAATACTCTCAAAGCCCTTAGCCCTTAAGAGGCCTCCATCTCTACTCATACGCCCTAATACATGAATTTCTACAAAACTTACGTATGCGGATGATCTAATTCTTACTAGGGTTGTTAATGGACAGGTTTAGGCCGGGCTTCATTGAGCCCTAAGCTGGCCCTAAAGAGACGGGCCCTCCCTAAATCAGCCCTAATACCCCTATCTGGCCTAAGTCAACTAAGTCATAGCACGGGCTCGGACTTAATTCGGGCTAGGTCCCGGCCTAATAAAATGTCTAGAATTCACTTTTTTTAATGAAAATTTTGCATTTTTTTTCTTTTACAACAATCTATTTTTGTGTTTGAAGATTACCCTATCAAATTTACAATTAATATCGTATTAACATATAATTGTAGTAAGAGATTAGAGTTAAATTCTAATTATACAACGTATTTTATCTTTATTAGAAAAATATTTATGGGATTAATATTTTATAAATGTTTCTAAAATATATAATAGTTGGCTAGGATCGGGCCGGGCTGGGCATTAGTAGGCCCTAGCCTAATCTGAATTTGACGGGCTGAAAATTATCGAACCCGACCCTAACTTGCTCAATATGAAGGTCCTTACCCTCGTTTTGGCAGGTGGGCTGGGCCAGGCTCGCGGGCTCAATTGACACCCCTAATTCTTACTTGAAAAATGATAATTAGTTTTTAAAGCACATGAAACATGATCTAAATCACATTTTTATATCAAAGATTCAAAGCTCCACTGAATACTGACAATGAGAGGAATCACTCCATCGATGGGAGAGAAAGTAGTTAGGCAAAATAACATATATATCTTACTCTACCAAAGGGAAAAGAAGCTTAATCCAATGCTTTCTCAATCGTCTCTCTCTCTCTTTTTGTTATTGTTGCTTTTTTTTTTTTTTTTTTTTCAGTATTACCTTGGGATTCTCAAAACAAAATGACTAATGATTTTGATTTAGTTAATGAAAAGTAATGGTAAAAAAAATAAATATTTCTTACACTCACCTCTATGGAATGTTATCCTCTGATTAAAAAAAAAAAAAAAGAAGGATCGATAATTGATTAACAGAACCCAAAAAGATGATGTGTAGGTGTTGCTCTTGGAAAAGGACTAGTGGGCTTGATTTTCTCTAGAGGTTTTATAGTGCATTTTTCTTCTCTCTAGGCTTGACTCTCGAGTTTGATCGCTTAAGGAGTACTTGTTCTAGAGAAGGCTTTTAGGCACAATTTTTTCTCTCCTCAAACTTGATATTTTCCTCAAAAAAAAAAAAAAAAAATTTGAAAGGGGGGGGAGGCGCACTCTAAAGATTAGTGAGGTGCTCAAAGAGGCCTGGAAACCTTAGTACCCAAAAGAAAACAAAACAAAAAAAAAGGCTTTCCACTTTATCATCTCTAGTGGTTGAAGTCCCAGTATAATGTAAGGACACTTTGTTTCTTCAGTGGAGGAGAGCTTGTGATCATCTTTTATCCTTAGAGAAGGTAGTTAGGTTTTTTTGGGAGAATAGGGATTTATAGACCTAGGATAGGAATTTCTTTCAATTATGCCTCTAACTTAATAAAATTTAATTAAAAATTAATCTAAATGTCAAGCTTGTTCCATTTTAATTTTAGGATTTTTAGTAAACACCACCCATCACTAAGTATGAGGCCCATGAAAAGGCTGGTTGATTGTTGGACCAATCCATTTGATTGGTTCGTTAGATCGACCGTGAGCTAATCCACCATATTGAATGTGAGCCTAGTATTGGTATTGAGATGTTCGAATCATAGAATTTTTCTACAAAAACCCAAGCCCAAATCATAGGAGATCATTCCTAGTTGTTAGATCCAATTTAGATGTGTGAGATCCCTTAATGGCTTCAAGGGAGTTTTTTTTTTAATGATGGAGAGAACTTTCTACAATTTAGTGTCTATAGCTATAATTCAATTCTTGAGTGCCTCACCAACTCCATATATGTGTTCATTGATATCAATACTTATAGCATAAGAGCACTAGGAAAAGAAACAATGGTTTCCTTTCTTTAAGAGTAAGTCATTGATGTTACCGCAACATAAAAACATGAATGAATTCCATAAGTGATTTTATTATAAAATCATCCCATAAGTGAATGGAATTTTGTGACTGTACCATTCATTCATTTACTGTGAGATTTTGTAACAAAATCACTTATGGGATTATTCATAATTGTAAAGAGTTATTATTGTCACCCCAACTTTTACTTGTTACACCAAAAAGAAAAATAAGTAAAAGTTGAGGTGCCAATAGAAAAATAAGTTTAGAATTTTATACGAGCCTAATCATAACTATAAACAACTTCTTAAATATTATAATTTTTTGTAACGTTGAGATTATAATTTGAGTGTGTTTTCAACTTTAATTAGGGGGTTGAAATAATTTGAGAAATTGGAGTGTAATAAATAAAAGTTGAGGTGCCAATGCCATATCTTTATTTTTCTGGTGCTATAGCTATATTATCATCTCTAAGTCTCTTACAATGCTCACATATATATATATATATATATATATATATATATATTTAGAAAAGGAAAATGTTGGAGTGAAAATAAAATTCACATTGTTCCACAAATTGCTGACGTGGACATGTATTCAAAACCATTGATGATAGATGCTTTTCATCGAAGAAAACCATCTATGGTTAATGTGCACACCTCCACATCAGCAAGGTCTAATTCATATACCTGTGAATCATATTTTTCACAAACAAAGAAAATATCTCAAATATAATTCACTTTTATCAACACTTGATAAAGTGAGAATCATGATCCTCCATTTCACGTTATCCGTATGTCACGCATACTTTTATTATTTTGAGTCCGACTAGTCTTACTAAGAAAGGATTTCACCCTTGCTAAGAGGACTTCACTAGAGAGAACAAAATTCTCTGAACTGTAAAATAATAAAAAATAAAAATAAAAAATTTTAATGTTGAATTTTAATTTTAAATTTTGGAGATAACTGTCCATTTTTAAAACCTTGGCTCAAGACTCCTAAAAAATTATTTTTTAATTTATTTGTTATATTTGAATTTTTCGATGAAATTTACCACATTTGAATGAAACGACCCTCGGTGGTAAGCACTTCAAAATTTTGATTAAATCCTCCTCGTTACAAAACACATGGGATTTTGAATTTATTTCATGCCCCTATATTTCCACCAAATTTTAGATAACTTCATTCCGGTTGAAAAAAATTTCCCATCCTTTTTTTGGGTCTTCTCCCACTCTTCTAATATATATATTTTTTTAATTTTATGATTTTCTTTCTGTTAGATCAGCGAATTTTCCTCATTTCTAACCTTCGAAATTATTGAGTGGTTTTATATATTTCAAAATTGGATCTCGTGGACGTTGATTTTGTTTCGAAATGCCCTTGTAAAAATATGTTTTTAACCAAAATACCATCAGATGCTATTCCCAAGGTGTATTTATTGTACTTTAACGTGTGCCTTAGGACACACGTAACCTAACCCCCCCATCCCCATCCAGAGTTTAGCAGAAATTGGGTGTATTTATTGTACTTTAACGTGTGCCTTAGGACACACGAAACCAAACCCACCCCATCCCCATCCAGAGTTTAGCAGAAATTTATGAGGTCTTTGATGTTTCAACGGGATATCTAAGCCGGTCCCCCATTTCCACTTAAATAAATGCCAAACGTGTCAAAATCACCGAATCTCAAATTAAAAAATTGTTACACAGTTGAAACTTCAAACCCCCCATTTACAAATCAAGAGAGAGAGATCTTAGTTAATGATTCCAGATGTCAGTTCAACATTGGTAAGAGAAAAGGACAAATGAAGACCATACACGTGTTACACATCCCCTCGACTTCATCTCCCCCAAAGTCCTAACTAACTCTCTCAAAATCCTTAATCGGACTAATCTCACTTCACTTTTAATTTGAAAATCTAAATCAAGATGAGGAACAACTGCAGAAAGAGATTTCGAGAAACAGAGCTAAAATATTAAAAGAATCTCAGAAATAATAATATTTAGAAGAGTAAATCCAAATCAAACATTCTAATAATCGCCAAATTAATAAACAAAAAAATGAATTTAAGAGAAAAGAAAAAGACATAAAAAAGAGATCAACGAGACCATATAAAATAACCTAATCTTCTACTTCAGCGATTGGAGAAAAAGTTCTAAACAGATCTACATCAACAACGCAGCCGAAAAGATGACGACGATAGCAGATGCGGTGAAGGTGACACCGTTAAAAGCGGCGCCGTTACTTGGAGATCCTGACGGAGATTGTGATGGCGGTGCCGAGATTCCTGAAGGAGACGGAGCTGAGGGAGACGGAGATGGAGACGATGTCGGAGGTGCCGGAGGTGACAGGACGGATGCAGGAGAAGGAGCAGAGGCTGGTGGAGTGGTGGTTGTCGGAGAAGGAGCGAATGCCGGGGGCTTCACTACCGGAGACGGTGCATTAGCGGTCGGCGCCGGCGCTGGTCCTTGTGAGAGACCAGATCCCATCAACAAAGCGAACATCAGCAGAACTACAACGCTTGAGAAACCCATCTTAGTTAAATCTTCAACAACGAGAGAGAGAGAGAGAGTGAGATTTGAGGGTTTAGGGTTGATGAGAGGGTCTTTATATAGCTGGGGGGATGACGCGTTACACAGAGAGAAGAAAGCGAGTATGGGGAGTATGTGTTGTATTTGAATTATTATTCTTTGGTAAGCCAACTAAGCAAGATAGTGGTTTGTTTCTCAATGACATTATAACTTATGGAGATCCAATGGTTGGTATTTATTTGATATGTAATTTTTATTATCGATGAGATCTCTAAGTAGGACCATCAGGAGCTTTAGTTTGAATCCGCGGTCTTTATAATTGGAAAGTTTATATACACGATTAAATCCCCAATCAATTACTGAAAGAAGGGCTGGCAATGATCAGAAATATATAAGATGTCGGCTGAACAAAAAAAAAAAAAACATGAAAAATCAAAATTTTGAATTAAAATCTTAGATCCGAATTTCGGATGTGTCCCAATTAGTTCAGAAAAAATTCAATCCAAACATAATTTAATAGATTTTTTATTATTCTTAATTGCATATAAATATATATAGATAAAATATTTGTCTTTTTTATTTCCCTCTATATTTGTATTTGAAAAGTAGATTTTATAAAATTTTCTAATTTTAAATTATTTTAACATTGATAATAAGGCATGCGTTTGGATCTGATCGGTTCAATTTCAGATTTAAGGATGAAATGAAATAGATCAAATTTATTTCACATATTCATTAATTCAATCAGATCAGGAACATATTAAAAAAATATTGGATCGATATTAGAGTGGTATTGATCCAATATCAAACAATCTGTTGCTAGCTCTACATGAAAACTTGGCCCAAAAGTATTTAGTGGATTTTACAATGAATAATGTTGAAGTAACCTCAGGTTAGAATCTCGTATCGCATTTCTTGATGTGAAAAACGTAAGGGAATCATAGATGTTTTTCATCAAGATACAAGTGAAAAGTATTATCCATGAATCCTATAGACTTTCATGTCAAAAAGTGCAATTTGAGGTTCTAGCTTGAGGTCACTCCAACACGACTCTTTTACAATATAAATGTTTTAACTGTAAACTCTCCAAAACCAAGGATTAAGTTCACTAGCATAAGATCTCCAACTCTTTTTATATAAAAAGAGGAGAGCCGAAGCTAGCATTCTAATTCTAGTTGAATTACTTTAGCCCTAATAGGGATTAGAACTTATTCGAGCATCAGTGTAGTTGGACATCTTATGCTATTGAACTTAAAATCAGGCTTCTATATGAAGGCAATAAAAAACTTATTGATTTACTTGTTTTTTTTCAAAAAAATTGACTAATTTGAAATCGATTTTTGGCTAGGTCCTATTCCACATGCCATTTGAACAAAGTGTCAATGGGTACCCAAAAAAAAACAACCAAGGCAATTAAAAAACTTATTGATTTAGTTGTGTTTTTTCAAAAAAATTAACCAATTTGAAATCGATTTTTGGCTAGGTCGAAGGGGTGGTCCTAATCATAGTGGCAAGCACATGCCATTTGAACTAAGTGTGTCAATGGGTACCCAAAATTTGATTAGTTAGTTTTGGGTTTATCTTCATGTACTCAATCATTTTAGGATCCGGCTCTAAGTAGCCTCTCAAGGACTCCATACGAATAGGGTACTTGACAAATAAATTTATTTTATTTATAATTAAATTAGTAGGTTAATTAAGTACTAACCAAAAAATATCTTAAAGTAAATGTACTTTAACTAAAATTAAAATATAAAGAGAAGTTTGAAGTCTTTCATTTTCCACATTCTTATTCAATTTCAACAATAAATAACTATTCCATATCATAATTTTCTAAGATTTTATTCTCAAAAGTTTGACTTGCTCAAAAAATTCATTGGTGGTCTCAACTCTCAATTGAGGAATTAAAGTTACATTATATTACATTTAAAACTAATTAGCCATTTTATTGAATATACATATTTTTCTTTTTCTTTTTTTAAATATTCTATATCTTAAATGAGTACCCAATGGGTGTCGGGTATTTGTAGGGTCATTTCCAATTCCAATGATCTCTTATGCAAAATTGATACCGAGATTTTATTTAAGTTTTTATTCTAGATGTATGTGGAACCGATCTAGAACCAATCCATGCACAGCCCTAACTATGCTGGAGGCTGTCCCCCATGAATGATTGAGATGCGAAGTTAGATATCATATAAAATGATCCATTGCAATAGCAATCCCTATGATACATGTTTCACGTTCCCGTCTCAGCCATTTTGTTCGACACAAAGGCCCCATCATTGCAGAAGCCAAGAAAAGTCCTATAAAAAATACATATAATTGATAACCTTAAAAACAAAATTTATTCAATTATTGGACAGCTAGAAACACCGAACGAGACAGGTGTTTCCATCACATTAGGTTGTTGGTTGGACAGTAAGAATAATAATAGAGCTAACAAAGAATGAGATTATAAGAACATGTATAGAACATCAAAATATATGGGAAGAATCTTTTTTTTTTTTTGGCAGGTCATAATGTACCCCATCTAAAACCCCCCACCCTTTTGAAATGGTGAGGTTATTTTTGACCTGCTAAGAATGTTCATGGTGGGCAATCTCTTGTTATGGCATTATTATGCCAATAACATCTTGGGTTGATCATAATAGAAGTAGCCCATTTATTTTTGTGCCAAAGAATGGGAATCTAATTGACGGTCATGATCATCTTGTCCAGGTGATGAAGGACCCACCATGGATGAATTATTTTGGCCCCATGAGACGAAAATCATGTGGCATCACCTACACTCTAGTAAACATCACTGATCTGGTGTCGTTTTTCATGAAAAAAGAGATGGTGGCAGAAGTATCTTTTCTCACACTCAAACCTAGCCTTGGGATCTCTCATAAAAAAGAAAAATAGAATAAAATAAAGGCCAATTCTCAATGTGGGGCACCACTTAGTCTCGCAACAAACTCAGTATCATACATCTAGATGTACTTTAGTCTACATAATTGATACCAACCAAACTAATACATCATAAGCGGCCCCACGATAAGGATGCAGACAGTAACATCATTATCTCTAAGGTTGTAACACACCATCATGTTCCACAATCAATGTCCACAGTGGCCTAACATGCGGCAGCTTTCATTCAGGTACCTTTCATTTTTTAGGTCCATGGGTAACACCTTCCTTCTGTGGTAGCTTTCTGCTACCCATCTTTTTGGCCCCCATGTAGGTATAGCCCATTCCCCAAATCTTAGAGAGATGAACCTGTAACATGATACGACTTTTATAACATTTGATATGAATGTAACTAATACATCAAAATCACATAGGCAATAATGGTGAGGAAAATTAAACTCACTCTCAGGTCTTACTTCTATTTAGAACTTTAGGGCAACAGTAGTATCGTAACAGAGTATGTCAGTACTAATATCTCCGTGACATGAAGTTGGCTATGATACCATTTGAAATTAACCTATCTAGTAGATAAAAAAAACCTAGTGATGACAGTGTTGAATGTTAAGCCCTTATTTTATCTTTTTTTTTTTATTATAAGTAAAATCAACTACATTAAAAGAGATCAAGGTGACCTGCAAGAAAGGGAAATAATACAAGCAATTAAACCGACTCAAGATGCAATAACAAGAGGATAAACAACACACCCGATCCCATCTAACTAGAAAATCTTCCGTAACTTATGAAGTTATTGCATAATATAAATATAAGGGCCAACCAAAGGATTCATACTATTAGAAGTGTGTCTCTAAGGAGTTCTGAACGCACCATCCGCCACCTTATCCTCTACTTAAGAATTACCACCAACTTGACTATAAACTGATTTGGGTGGGGGGGACACCTTACGGAATACATTCAAATATTTGTAGCTTCTTATGCCAGTCAACACTTGGTTGGTCAGACTCACTGCCGTATGAGCCCCTTGTTTCCTCCCCTTCCTTTTGGTAGTCAGGGGAGGCAGGGCTCAATGGCCGTGAGTAGACCTCTATCTAAAGAGTGAGTTCAAAAAGAAAATCCCCTTGAACTCCTTAAATACCATACACCAAATATACAAGAGGCTTAAAGTCAACACCACCATATTCATATCCTACACTGATTCACCATTCCCTTCGAAAACCTGGCGATTATGCCCCTTCCAAATCCCCCAACTAATAGCAAAAGGGATGACGCTCCATAGTAGTCTCTTGGATTTCTTAGAAGAGGGTCCCCCAGTTGGTCCAAGCCAGAAAAACTGACTCAACAGAATATGGAATACATCCACAATGCCAAACACACTAAGAAACTACTTCTAATATATGGCTTGCAAAGGGACAATAAATAAGCACATAATCCGCCGATTCCGTGTCCCCCGTACACATGAGAAAAATATTAAGCTCTGGATGCCCTTCCTAATAATTTGTTCCATTGTGTAATGATTCTGCCCAAAAGAGCATACCAAATTAAAAAAGGCCACCCTTGACAGAACTTTCGGTCCCCAAATGGCCACCGTCGGAAATGCATACAATCCCAGCTCCACTAAATACAAGTAAAATGATTTCACGAATATTAAGCCCTTATCTCTTGGGTTGTAACATTATTTCAAAAAAACGAAAGTTCTAACAACTCTACTGCTAAATTTATGGCTTGGAAGAAACGGTTGAGCAGAGTTGGACTTGACTACAACTCCTGAAATGAGCTCCAACCTTTGGTTGCATGCAGTGATTCAACTTGGGGATTGTCCACAATTCCAACTTTGGCTTTGAGTAGTCAACTCAAAGTTGGAAACTACTCAAAAGCCAAAGTTGGAATCGCTTGATTTAAACATATACAATCCATCCTGGTACTTTTGATGAATGTTTCATTAATCCCATAATTAATATATTAGGGTACACATTTTTTAGAAGAAAAAAAAAAACTTTCATTAATATATTGAAATATTTTGACTTGTAGTTTTCTTCTCTTTTTAGTTGTTTTTGGTAGCGCTTGTTTTTGTTTATGTTGGTTCTTCATTGTTTGGGGGGTATCTCAGCCTCCCCTCCTTTTTACTTTCTTATCAATAAAATTTTATACTTATCAAAAAAACCTTGAAAAGTTGATTCCCTCCCCCCCCCCCGACAGAACTAGATTAAGGGCAACATCCCTATACAAGTTTAGATTGCAAGAGATTGACTTGTCCATCAATGGGCTTATTGGCAAGATCCAAAATAACTTGCTAGGACTACATATTCTCGGCATACAAACTTTAGAACAAACTGTGTAACGAGATCCCTCAAGTTAAGATAAAAACAAAACTTAGCTTCTCAGAGATGTTATGAGGTGCCAGCTTGCTAAGTCGGTTAAGTCTATGAGTGTTGATACTAGAACCAGGGACTGGGTTCAACCTATCAATAAAAAAAAAATCCTTATCAAGAACTTTCTTTGAAAAGAAGTTTTAATTATCTTTGTTTAAAATCCAAATATAACCATCATACTTGAGGTTTCCACAAGGTGTTGGAGTATTGAATAGAGCTTTGGGAAGTATGTATACTATAAATCCATAATAATTGTTTTGTTTCGAGGTGAGGATATATTAAGTTCAGCCAAGGTGAATAATGATTGTGCCATGATTTTTGGTTTGTCTGAGGTGAATTTATTCAAAGAGTACATATGGATGTTTATTTAATATGATTTACCCAAGATTATTTTAAGTTGCGATACATTGGCTTTACGCTGTCCAAGATGAAACTATTTTCTTTGGTAGATGTGTATGTGATGAGGACATCAAAGATTGAAGAGTAGATTTTATTTTTATTTTATTTTCTATTTTAGAGTATTTTTATGTTTTTTGGGCTTTTTTTCATGTTTTATTAGCTCATATTCTTAGGATAATGTTTAGGGGTAGTTTAATAAATCCAGTTTGTCGTTTATTTAAGTTTATAAAGGTTGAAAATTTAGGAGAGAGAAAGTTACAATTAGGTTATTTATTTGATATTTTAGCATATTAAGATTCTTAGATTTATTTTCTTTATATAAAGATTGTATTAGGATTTTTTTTAATGAAGAATTTGATGAATAAAAAATAAATTTCTTTCATGTAGTGAAATGAGTTCTCCACCATTCTTGGTGTGATTCCAAGAAACCCTTGGTGTGATTCCACGGTTCTATCTTTCTATCCCTTCTCTTTTTTTCTTCTAATCTTTATTTATTTATTTATTTATTCTCTTAACTTTCTTGACTTCTTGATTCTTGATTCCTGAAACCAAACCTTAACCCTTAATCATTCCCCCTTTCCTTTAATCCTTATCCAACCCCAACCAAAATATTGTAATTTACAAAACTTTGCATTTTACATCTCAATAGCCAATTGGGATTTTGGAACCCTTTTCCTATTGTCGCCCAAATCTTTAACCCAATTTCCATAACCACCCTTTTTCTCATCTTTTTCCCTCACCAACCTGCATCAATATGTATGAAGTGTATGCTTACCTGGCTCATATCTCAAGGCATGCCCTTAATGATATCAAGGTGATTGTGTCACTTAGGGTGGGATAAATTTTGACTTATACAATAGCTCCCTCTTGGCACCTTGGTTAAAATATTTTTAAGAACCGAGATGTCAAGAAGATTCAAGGAATATTCTGATAGTTTGATTCGACTAGTAAATCTGTCCCTTCATAAGAAGTGAATGTGTCAGGCTGTCACTTCATAGGAAGGAATAATGATATGGTATACGGGTTGTCTCAAATATAGTGTTGGTGGTGATGTCTTGAGCCTTTTATTTTGATTAGATTTTGTTTGTACTATTGTGTTTGTAAATCTTTAGGTTTAAGGATTGTCTTTCTTCTTTTTATTATTTTCTTAATAGGCATCCCTGCCGCTATTTTAGCTACTTATGATAGAGTTTGATTGATGCATGTTCGAAAAACAAAACAAAATAAAAAAGGATAAGAGAAAATTTGATGCTCAGTAGATACATAGAGAAATGAGAAAATACTGATAAAACCATGAGAGAAGAAATAAAGAAGATGACAAAGCATCTAGCTTAAACATAAATGCTATTTATAAAAAATAAAAATAAAAAGGGCCACAAACATCTTTCCCAACTAAGCACCACACATAAGGCAGCATCACTTCAAATAAAACAGTAATAAGAACACAGGCACAAATGAACAGATCATGACCATGCAACAAACAAACAAACTGTATGTAACAGTACATAGAATCAACCAATTTAAACTATTCTTTCCAAAGGCAAGAGATTTGAGATATTTGCAAACTTTACCAGTGCAAGCAATGCAGAGTTGTGCATTTCACAATTGTCGCCAGTGTCAGATGCTTTCTCTTGTACACCCTCACCTGCATATTGATCCTTCCATACTATTTATATCAGGAAAGTCATCAATTGATCTTAGCTTTTCAAGTATCAGCTTCTCTTGTTTGGCATCTATAGTGTGTGGTCAAGGTTCACAAATTGTTATAGTTGCAAAACAGAGCAAGTCTGAACCGTATCACCGGAACAGTTGCAAAATAATATAGGACTTAGCGCTGCTAGGATACATTCTTGATCTGGGTATTCAGAGAAGTTGGAGTGCAGGGCATTCCCAACACTGTCCACTATAGCAGAAGTTGTCATCGATGATTCAATGCATAAAATGGCAGCTATGGCATCCAGTCGAGTGACCTCATTTCTGAACATGAGTCTTGCATGTGCTGAAACATTAGTGATGTTAAATCATTGGGGGCATTGTATGTTGACACATTATGCATTCATATGGTTGGAGCCTTGGATGTAACATACCTTGGGCTAACCGTATTAAACTTTCAAGCATACGCACCGTTGTCCTTGCTGCATATTTACAGCAAATCCCATTAAGATGAAGGTGTTTCATAGCTTATAAGTGATTTTGAGGTTGAGACTGAGCCACTCTCATCCCATGTAGATGTAAGGGTCTATTTGGTTGCAGGTGGAAAATGGCTTTCCATGGAAAATCAACAGTGTCTACCATCGATTACCATTTTCCCACTCAAAGGAAATCCCTGCCTAAGAGGGAATGTGTTTTCCCACCAAGACCCTGCGTGGGATGCAAAGAACCCTCCCTCTCCCTTTCTCCCTCTCTCTTTGCATGTGTGTATTTTCCTAGGCAATCAAATGGTGGCATCCATTTTCCCATTATCATTTTTCCAAGGAGTTTAAATTCCCTGGAAAACGAAATTCCGTGCAATCAAACAGACCCTACGTGTTTCACTTGGAAAAGAAACAAACCTGCATTCTGGGTTGCTGATCTTCGCTGGAGTTGATAATAGCTTGAAATAACTTTTTCTGCTTCCTTTGTTAGGATGGGTTTGAAGTATCCTTTTACGAAGTGAATATACCTGCAAGAAAATATGTCAGGACACAATTTTGCCACTTCTCTCGATACACGCGATGCTAAGCTACACAATTGTTATTAACTCACAAAGATAAAAACAATGGTATTATTTTATCTTCTTTTTTTTCCGATGAAGATCTGTATTAGGGAATGTTTATTATGAGTTAGAAAATGCACTGGAAAGGGGGCATGGCAAATAGACACCTAGAGCTGTGAATAAATTGTATGCTTGAGGTAAAACAACTATTAGGTTTCTAAGCTTCTTTCCACACCACCACCTAAATACTGTATTGGGCCTAAGTGGAAATTCATGCCATTATGCTTCTATAAACTCATTTGCTCCCTTAGTAAACAAGAAAAAAAAATCATTTATGGTTGACAATAACACCACTTGGAACCTCTAAAAGCAGCAGACCTTTTCACTTCTGTGGATTGATTGGAATGAGAACCCATCAGTCCCACTTCTTATGGAGAGGAAAAAATATTCTTTCCAGATTGTTTCACTCCTGTAACTTGTAAAGGAAAAGGTTGGGAATTTGTTTGCATTTCCATCTGGAAAGAGACGGATGTATTTGAGACTTTCACGCCATCCTATTGAACAAGAAATCAATTGGCGGCATTTTTATGAGCCTCCGAGAATTATCACACTAATAGGAGAGTCACTTAAGAAACATACACCTTTTGTTCTCTTCTTTGCATGTTATTAGGGTTATCTCCAACTCTATATCATTTGTGTAGTTTACATGATATAAATCTCATTACCCATTAAAGGGATGCAAGGATGCCATCACACCTACATTAGGTTTGAGTTGAACAGCCCACTTTTTACTACATGTTTAAAATTTTATGGATCATATAGACCGCAACTAGTGACTACCTTGATTGAAGGATGCAACATGTAAATTTTCTAAAGCCCGATTACATATGAATGCTATTAACTAATGCATGATAGAGAAAACAACATTGGGCCAAAATTTTCAAGGCTCAGGCCTATTGGCACTGGCCAGAGTGAAGCAAGGTTCAATAATTATAAAAATATTAATAATAACTATAACTAGTGTAAAATTATAAAAACTGAAAAACAAAACATAACTTCTATAAAATTTAAAATTATAAAATGCATAAATCAGATATATTGTAATCATGTTCAAGCATTCAACATTTCAATTTCTATGAAGTAGGCACCAAAACCACCAATAACTAATCGAATGACGACCTATTAAATGATATAGAACACAAATGACACAATCACGAAAAAATAGAGCAAGTAAGCAACCATAGCTATTATATAAAGAAAAAATACAACTAAGTCAGTAAACTAAAAACACAAAATCCCATAATGGGCTAAATCGTGTTGGTTTATTGCTTTGGACAACAAATTAACACTGGACACATTGGATTTTAGAGCTTGGAAATTATGGTTTGATGGAATGTTTATGGAGTGATTTGACGATTTGGGGTTAGGCTGACTGGTTAAGGTTTATGAATGTATGTCTATACCTATTATAAATAGGAGAAAACAAAAAAAGAATATAGAAAATAGAGATTTTGTTGTAGCAACAGAACCGTGTAGTGGCAAACTCTTCACATCTGCCTCTTTTATCATTAGGGAGGTTCATCTAAAGTAGCGGGTCCTAAGATGTCACCTTTGCTCTTGTGGCAAAGTTGACTTTAGTTCGTGTCCTTATCTCCATTGCAGTTCATCAGGATTGGCCCTTTTATCAATTAGATGTGAAGAATGCCTTTCTTCATGAACATCTCACAGAGGAGAGGTGTATATGGATCAACCACCCAGGTACCTATTTCAATGAGTCCATGGAAAAGATTTGCAGACTTATAAAGTCTATTTATGGTTTGAAACAATCGCTTAGAGCTTGGTTTCATCACTTCAGCGGAGTGGTGATTAGCATGGACTCTCTGAGTTGCCACTCTGATCATACTGTCTTCATTCATTTTGGCTCCACATGTCGTACTATCCTCTTAAAAAGCAACCAGTGGTATCTCGCTCGAGTGCCGAAGTTGAGTATAAGGCTATTGCTCATGGTACATGTGAGCTTCTTTGGCTTCAATTTCTTCTATGTGAGTTAGGATTTCCTACCATGAAATCTATGCCGTTAAATTATGACAATGAAGCAGCTAAGAAGATTGTCTCTGATTCTGTTTTGCATGAGTGAACCAAGCATATAGAAGTCAATATCCACTTTGTCAATGAAAAAGTCCAAGATGGTTCACTTAGGTTGCATCATGTTTCTTCCTCTCATCAGCTCGGCGCCGATATATTCATTAAAGTAGTCAGACCATCCATCCTTAAGGATGTCACTATCAAGCTAAGTATGTCTGATGTTTATGCTCCAGCTTGAGGGGAGTTTTGTAAGGTGTTTAGTGTCTATGGTGTGTGCTTGTATCATTTTTGGTGTTTGTATTGTATGAGGGTATACTTGTACATTCTCTTTTCTCTCCTTAATACAAAGGCCAGTAGGGTCATTGCCCTAACTAAGTTTTCCAGATTATCAAGTGTTCATACCTCAACCGCTCAATGATATATCTTGGTGACTAAATAAAATAAGAGAGGAGCAAAAGAAATAGAAGAAAATAACACGTGAGAAGGGACGATTTGTTCCTTGAATAGTTCTTCCAAAAATTCAAAAACTTGATTTGATTGATGAGCGTTGAGGTACTATAGAAGAAAAAATTGCAAAATCCGATCCAATTTATCGTAATCAATTAGTTAACATGTTGGTTAACTGTGTTCTGAAACACAAAAAAAAATAAAAGATTCAACAAAAGACATAAACAAATCCACACTATCTGTTTTATGTCAAGGAAAACATTAACTCCTGATGTAGCAGTAAAAGCAAGACGTGTAGGCGATTCGACTCATCAAGTTCCCATTGAAATAGGATCCACATAAGGAAAAACACTTGCCATTCGTTAGTCATTAGGGACATCCCGAAAACATCCAGGTCAAAATATGCATAAAAGCTAAGAAGCCCACTGTTGGGCAGGGCATTTGTGTTGTGTTGTTTGCTTGGGGTTTGACTATGTTTCTTTTTAACTTTATGAGGGGTGCCTTTGGTAGAACTCCTCATGCACTTCTTGCTATTTTTCTGGTTCTTAATTTCCTTGAAATCTTTTTACTTACCCCCCCCCAAAAAAAAAAAAAAAAGATTCATGTATTGCATTGTAAGACTAGTCTACTATTTCAGAATATTAGGTGCAATCAAAGAAGAAAAATGGAATCCAAATAACAATTTTATGCTTACTAAAGTCATATTGTAAGGTTCATTGTTTTTTTATGGGTAAGTTGGACATGAACCCACGACCTCAAAGTTGCTTTGCAATGTCTTCCTCATTGTTTTGTTGTATTCCCATATGATATCCTCTTATTAAGTTTACCTTGTACAGCATTTGAATGGAGATTTTATTTGTTTCAAAGTGAACAGTTGACATCAATGAAATTTCACTAGCTTGATTTTAAAATGTTGTTAAAGCCAACTCTAATCTATATCCCTCAAGACCGAACACATTTCAGAGCTAAAGAATTTTCCTTGAGTAAATCCACAATTTATTATTATTACTATTTTTTTATTGATAAATAATCTACGATGTATTCTTCTAAGGCTACAGGAACTTATCTTGCGGTATAGATAAAATAAGTAAAGTGTAAACCACCTCTTTTACCAATCAAAACAAGTAATTTGCCTTCTTTTCGTACATCTTCTAAATTCCAATTCAGATGCCATCACCCAACCCTACCCAATAGAAAGGTGGAGGGAAAGGAAATACTAATTTCACAAGTGAACCAACCTCTCCTAGGTATGATAGCTTCAACAAATGGATTACCTTCACCAATGCACAAATGCCTACCATTAGAAATCCAAGGCCAATGGCATCCACTAGGATCCCTCTTGTTGGAGTTTCATTGAGAACATTACTGTAACAAATTCTTTGAGATATTGACCAACCCTGGATATTCTAAAAAGAATAAAGAAAATATGTTCATTTTAACTAATTCCATGGGTTTTAACATGCCTGAACTAGGACAGATCCTACAGACAAGTGAAAAAACAGAATTAATATAAAAAATAGGATTTGCAAACAAATAGCCCATGAAAAAGAAAGAAACTGGTGACTCCAAGCCTCACTAAACGCAACCATTCAACCAAAACAATGGACAAATCATGAGAGATGAGTCCATACAGTAAGATCACTTATTTTGTATAAGCAAAAGCACATTACATGACATATATTCTCCTCTATTTATAAAGTAACTAACTAATTCTTATGGGAATTTAAAACTCCACGCAAACTCATTTTCTATTGCAAAACAAAACTGCTTTGGAAATTTCCAAAACTCCTAAAACTAACCCTAATAACAATAAGAAACAACTAAATGTACTTTCTAAAATAATTACAACTTCTCTTATCTTCTACAACCACCACCACATTCATAGAAATAGTAAAAGTAGATTAACCTAAAAAAGGAGATTTTGAATATACTAAAACGAAAAAAAAAATGGTGTTTATATTATAGTAAATCCCAAATTACTATAAATAGTATACTATAAAGTAAATTTATTGTTTATTTCTAAGTGATGTGTTCAATTTTCTTTTCTTCTTAACACTCTTAGTATAAGTATTCCTTTTTTTTTTTTTTTTCGTTCAGTGGATGACCTAGTGCATTGTGTGTATAAATAAACTTGGCACATCTTATTGCCAATTTGAACATGAGTATGCTACCCGAAACAACTGCAAATAAAGCTTGGAGAAAGGCAAGTAGGCATTCAATGCACAGTCCCAAGTAATAAGAGAGAAACAACTCGCATTCGGTGTACATGGAGATTTTAGGGATGCTGTTATTATGGGCGAAGTTAAGCAAGGACTTCTCTGCGTTTTCTTTCGAGGACTTTGTTTTTAGATGGGATAGTTTTTGTAATTAGTAGGATCTTCCTTTTGGTTTCTCTGTTTTTTTTGCTTTCCTTCTTGGGGGCTCTCTCGGCCTCCTTTGTAATATCTTTCTCTTTTTGATATTTATAAAATCTTTATACTAATCAAAAAACAAAAAAGAAGTATCGTTTGATACATGAACTTGTTGGTTTGAGAGAACAAAATCCAAACCAATTTGTTTGGTCCTACTTAAGTCTGATATAAGTGGCAAAAAAACAGGAATGCTATTCCAAAAAAAAAAAAAGGTTGACGTGCTACTTGAATTTTCAATGTGATGGTCCATTTCTAGGTCTGATAATAACCTTAATTAGTCTAAATTTCAGATCAATTCAAAACATAATGAATGCTTTCAAGAAACTTTTACCTCCTGAGCATAGGAAGAGACCAGACATTTGTTAGGTGGTCTTCACTTCTCTCCCCTCTTTCTGGTTCTCCTTGCTGATAAGTTTCACAAATTAATCAATATTGGCTTTATCCATATGCTTTGAGAATCAATCATAATAGCACTTTTACCTCAGCTAAAATGTGAGATGAAACAATAGCATCCCATTCCGGGTTCTTTGTGTCCAAGAGGACAAGAACAATATCAAATCTGCTCAATAAGGGCCCAGAGAGCGTAGTGTTGACAGACAAAGCTAGAATAGGTTGAGAAAACGAGAACAGCAGAATCGTTGATGCCTTACCATAAACATGTTTTGGTAAGTATAAATATTGGATGCAGTTATTAGAAACCTCCTGTGTGAGGAGATGCAAGAAGTAATAAAGCTTTGGTGCTTACACACAACAGTCTAACAGTTAAAGGAAACTGTAACTTACAAGATTAGCTACATACTTAGATTTAGAAACTAAATAAGACAGAAAATATTTAAATGAAAAAGATACATTGACTTGGATCGTACTGCCCTTTTGGGTTCGTTGCACCAAAGACAATCGTTCTTGTACTAACGGTCGTTACCAGACCAGCCTGAAAGATTAACCTGATGTTATGGATTTACCATTTCTCAAGCGTTCTGAACAACACAACACACATCATAAAAGAAGAAAGCAAGGAATGAAATCTTTTATTTTAAACACAATTTGGAGAAAAATACAGTATAGGAACCAAATTACACTGCATACATCTCCTATTTGTTAGAACCAAGACCCAGTTCACCTGCACTCTGATATCAGTTGTCAAAAACAGAATGCTAAACACAGCAAAATAATGCAGGAAACAAAAAATAATAGCAACAAAATAGAGAGATAGGGAAACAACCAACCACACAAAAGCGCATAAACATGCATGGTTTGCAGCTACGGGGTAGATGGGCATCATTGATTAAAACTTCCCTTATATGAATTGAGAAAATACAGGAGACCGATTCTCTTCCTAACTCATTGAATCAACTCACAATCATCAAATTCCTTGGAGTCATCCTTGAAAAGTAGGTCCCCCTCCAATAGCCTGAAGTTCTTGGGGATCCCCCAAAATCTATTCCATTGCCTGGGTACCTTGGTATACCATTCCAACACCAACAGCCTTCCAGAACACCTCTGGGAGTCTTGTTGGATGCTTATGACTCGTCCTTACCCCTCATTTATCTGGTTAAGGGTAGCTTAGTTCTACTTATTATTATTGTCTTCATTGATGATTACTTATGTAAGGGTACTATCATCAACAACTATTGTATCTTCTTCAAATAAAAACCAATTAGGGGTCGTGTAGAAAAACACAAATTTCTGATTCTCTTAATTTTCTTCTCCTCCTTCCTTTCAATAAATGCTGTCATGCTCTGAATTTTGGGACTGGACCCCATGATCCATGGCCTGATCTGCAAACCAGAACTGGGAGTGATGGGAAAAGATATGAGGGATTTATTTAATTGATGGATCATTGATGATCATATTTTTTTTTTCATAAAGATATAAGAATTCAATTATTCAGCCATAACCTTATAAAATGTAAAACAAAGGAAAAAACACGCAAGTATTGTAACATAATTCGAAATACATCCTTACGGCTGGCACCTTGCAACTTCGTTGTCCTTATACCTTGCACATCGTTGGTTGCTTGATTATCCATGTATTCAATCGACAAAGTCCAAACCACCCTCGAAGTAGATTGTTGGAACTCCACCAGAAACTCTAGTTGCTGCAACTTTATCACCCTTTTACAGCCTCATCCATACTTTATCCATGTCATTAGCTATTATACACCTCAATAACTTCTAGAAACACACCAATCCAAAATCTTCAGCACTAAAGCACCTTGGAAATCCTCCCAAGTCCATCTTATAAGTGATTTTACAGGTCATAGGCATCCAACACAAACAGAACTTTAGTTTTTTCGACCTCAGCACAAAATCTCAGTTATCTCTAGCGATTTAATGATCTCATAAAAAGGTTTTTCCATGAAATTTACTGCATCGAGTTATGTATGGTCGTCACTCAAAAAAGTGGTAAACCTCTTAACTCTATCAAATGCACTTTTATACTGATAAATCGCATTGCATTTACAAGGCTGCATGTTTTGTGCATGATCATCTTATCAAAATCATAACAACAAAGGCTCCAAGATGGGAAGACTTCATTCGATAGTAGCATGGACCTGGTAATTCTTTAATAGTTCCATATAAGGTATTAACATTTCAATGTCTATTTCGGTAGTCTAGAAAGGAATTCAGTGAAAATATTTTGACTAGTTTAGAAATTAATAAAATTTCGTGGAAATGTTGTGCAAATGATTGAAACATGGAGGAAATTCTCATTGAAACTACAAGAAATCATAAACACGCTCATCAAGTAATCAAAACAAAATAAGCCACCATATGAAGTGTGGAGATGAAGACTAATATTTTGTGGCACACGCATAGGTTATGAGAGCTCGGTAATGAAAAAGAAAAATGTTCTACATGGAAATAAGGACAATTTCACATTAACTACATACAACGTAATATGTAAAATAGTTGCTTAAATGAAACTATTTAGTACCACATTCATAAGTTATTATATTTTTATATTTTAAAATATATGAATAAATTACAAATACATCCAACTAATAAAAACATGGATGGTTGGTTGTGTAGAATACATCAAACCATGATGATATGGGTGTAATTTTTAATAGCAAATATAATTGTGTAATTTACAATTCTTTACTGCAGCAATTAATTATTTTATTATATTTACAAACTTAATCAATATTCTACAATTTTTTTTCCAAAAAAAAAAAAAAATGTTTTGATCAAAGTTTACTATTGAATGAAATATTTCCACCAAAATCTTGCATTTTTATACCTAAAATTAGAATTAGATTATTTTTAACTAAAATTCACCATTTACAGAAGGATTTTGCGGAAGGAAGTGATTTCTACTCAAATATATACAAGGGAAACTATCAATTAAATTATGTCAAAGCTTGTGGACATGAAAATATTTTAGCATATTTTGTGGGAATATGTTGAAATTTGATATTATGATTAGGATTAATGCAATCATAACTTAGATTACCAGATAAAAACAAAAGATATTGGATGTACAAAAAATATTCGTTCTAACATGCCCCTAAGAAATTGCTTTTGTAATCTACAAGGATGGAAAGATTGAGGAGGATGTAGCCCATGTGATTAGGAATAGAGAGGTAAAGAAAAGGTATGTTTCTGGAGTGCTATGTGAATGACACACACCATTCAAATTGAAAGAATATTTTAAAAGATGTTGATTAGATAGGCTACGCATTATGGAACTGAATGTTGGGGAATCAATAAACACATTCACAAAATAAGCGTAGCTCATGGGAATGTCAAGATGGATAAGTGGAGAATCTAATAAAAATAAAATTAGAAATGAACACATTCAAAAATGTAGGATTGCCCCAATTGGTGCTAAACTACGGGAAAGTCAATCAAGATGGTCCGTCATGTACAAAGGAGATCAATAACAGTCCCCAATTAGAAGTTCCAAAAGAGTGAGAGAAAGACCAAAAAGGACGCATTGAAGTAGTGATACAAGATTTGGAAATTTTCATCACTAGGGTGTCTTAAATGAATGGTGATTGAATCTCCATGAAAACAGAAGGCTATTCAAATGGATACTGCTGAAAAATCTCCAAGGCTTATTTTAGGAAAATAGGACATTCTTGATTATTTTTTGTCTTTCTTAACTTTCTAGAATGTTCTTGTATATTCTTATAATCTTCTACAATAAGATAGTTTCTAGAATATTCTTGTAATCTTCTACAATAAGATAGTTTTCTAGAATATTCTTGTAATAGGATAGTTGGTCTATAAATACCCTATTAGGGCATTTGTAATAGATATGCAAGAATTCTCAATAAATTCAGTTTACTACATGGTATCAGAGCCTTAGGTTCATATCCTGGGAATCGATTTTTTTCTTTTTTGCCATCTTGTTCGTTGTGCATCTGTTTTTACCCTCCCTTTATTTTTTCCTTGTGATCTTTGCTAAATTCACGATGTCAGAAGAGTCAGGAGCCACCAATCAGTCTGTGATGGTGACACTTCATGGGAGACCACAAAACTTTTCTGGTAGAAATGGGGGAGGATCAAGAAACTGGCAACAGAATTGGCAACAAAAGTTACATGCTAATCTGGCACGAACCGGCAGTGATGGCTCGGATGCTCAAGAGAATTCTAATAGCAAGGAGATCAACAAAGAAGACATTGAATGGCTAAGATCACTTCTCAACTCCTTGGAGAAACCATCGGGTATGTGTTCATTTGCACATTCAGGTATGGTTTATTCTTCTCATGCGTTTAGTGTCTCGGATAGTAACTATTTCGACTCTTGGATCATTGATTCAGGAGCAACCGACCATATGACTCATTGCTCCTTTATATTCTCCACATATAGTCCATGTTCTAGTAACAGAAAAATTACATTGGCCGATGGGTCACTTGCTACTGTAGCAGGTCAAGGAGATATTCACATAAGTCCTTCATTAATTCTGAAAAATGTTTTGCACGTTCCAAAACTTACAATAAATCTAGTCTCTGTCCAAAATCTTACAAAGGATTTGAATTGTAGCTTGACCTTTTCATCCACCTCTTGTATTTTTCAAGACCAAGCTACGGGGATGACGATTGGGCATGCTAAGGAAAGCAGTGGCCTCTATTACCTTGATGTGCAGAATAAAAATAAGAGTTGTAGGATTGACAATCCATCTTCCTTATTGTCAGATACAAGATCTCCAATAAAATACCAGATTTGGCTTTATCACCTTCAGTTTGGACATCCTTCCTTTAGGACTTTGAGTGTCATGTTTCCTTCCTTATTTAAGAATATTGATATTCGTGAATTTCATTGTGACATTTGTGAGTTTGCCAAACACAAACGAGTTTCTTTTCCTTTGAGTAATAAAAAATCCTCATTTCCTTTTCAATTAATCCATAGTGACATTTGGGGACCGTCAAGAATTTCAAATATTTCAGGGGCTAAATGGTTTGTCACGTTTATTGACGACTGTACTCGTGTCACATGGGTTTTTTGGCTAAAACAAAAATCTGATGTTTGTACGGTTCTCCCTATCTTTCATGACATGGTCAAAAATCAGTTTGGGGTTAAAATAAAAAAAATAAGATCTGACAATGCAAGAGAATATTTTAATCAAGTATTATCTCCATATTTTCAAAAAGAGGGGATAATACATGAATCCTCTTGCATAGATACACCCCAACAGAATGGAGTGGCAGAAAGGAAGAATGGCCATCTCTTGTCAACAACTCGTGTACTGTTATTCCAACGGAATGTCCCCAAATACTTATGGGGTGAAGCAGTTCTCACATCAGCCCACTTAATAAACCGTACTCCATCTCGAGTTCTTGATTTTAAAAGTCCCTGGGAGGTCTTTTCCAAATTTTTTCCTGATTTTGCATCTCACAATCGATTGTCACCTCGAGTTTTTGGATGTGTCTCGTTTGTTCATATTCATTCTCATGGTCGTAGTAAACTTGATCCTCGAGCTCTTAGGTGTGTCTTTGTGGGGTATTCCTCAACTCAAAAGGATTATAAATGTTATCATCCACCATCTCGCAAAATCTTTGTGTCCGCCGATGTAACTTTTGTTGAAGGTGAAAGTTTTTTCCAACCTTTTCTTCAGGGGGAGACACTAGTGAAGATAAGAATCAAGGGGATCATGGCTTTCTAATGGACTTTCCTGCTCAAGCTAGCCAACCACCAACCCAAAACACTCCACCATTTCCCTTGCCTGAAATTGAACCACCAAAACAACTTGAACAAGAACAAGTTGGGCCTTCAAAACAACCCGAAGTTGGACAGCTTGAACCTATAACCCCAGGACATACTTGTATTGAATCAGTTATCACGAAACCAATGCAAGTTTACTCAAGGAAGAGAGGTTCCACTGCTAAGCCGAAGCTAACTCAAGCGTCTGAACCAACTCTCGGAAATGAGATAAATATTGATATCCCTGTCATCAACTTGCCTTCTGAAGTTTTTGAAAAAAATGATCTTGACTTACCCATTGCAGTTAGAAAAAGTACCCGAAATTGTACAAAATATCCATTGTCTCATTTTGTGTCATTCGAAAAAGTGTCACCATCACACAAAAGCTTTCTCACCCATCTAAACTCCACAACCATACCACAAACACTATCTGAGGCCCTAAGCAAAGAAGAATGGAGACATGCTATGAAAGTAGAAATGGATGCACTCGCGAAGAACAAAACCTGAGAGTTGGTAAAGCTACCCAAAGGAAAGAAACCTGTTGGATGCAAATGGGTGTTTTCTCTGAAGTATAAAGCTAATGGATCACTTGAACGATACAAGGCCAGGTTAGTTGCAAAGGGTTATACACAGACCTATGGAGTGGACTATGAAGAAACATTTGCACCGGTGGCTAAAATGAACACAGTAAGGATTTTCTTGTCATTAGCAGCCAATTTAGATTGGAGTTTACACCAATTCGACGTGAAAAACGTATTTCTTCATGGAGACCTAGAGGAAGAAATTTATATGGTGAGGCCTCCAGGATTTGATGACAATTCAGGAGATAAGAAGGTATGCAGGTTGAAGAAAGCATTGTATGGGTTAAAACAATCTCCACGAGCATGGTTTGGAAGGTTTACAAAGACAATGTTAGGAATGGGCTACAAACAAAGTCAAGGTGATCACACTTTATTCATAAAACACTCAGCCTTTGGGGGAGTAACTGCACTACTGGTATATGTGGACGATATTATTGTCACTAGTAATGATGCGAAGGAAGAAGGAGCACTCAAGAAACGTCTTGCAGAAGAGTTTGAAATAAAGGACCTAGGCAAGTTGAAGTATTTCCTAGGTATAGAGGTTGCTCGTTCAAAGGAAGGAATATTTGTCTCACAACAGAAGTATGTGCTAGATCTTCTCAAGGAAACTGGAAAAATGGGTTGCAGGCCCATGGAGACACCAATAGAAGAAAATCATAGGCTAAGTGAAGTTCCAGAAGATGAGATTGTAGACAAAGGGATGTATCAACGTTTGGTTGGAAGACTGATTTACCTCTCTCATACTAGGCCTGACATAGCATATTCTGTTAGTGTGGTTAGCCAATTCATGCACAATCCTAAGAGTATACACCTGCAAGCCGTATACCGCATCCTCCAATACTTAAAAGGTAGTCCAGGTAAGGGAATTTTATTTAAAAAGGGAGCAAACTTGCGTTTGGAAGCATACACAAATTCAGATTATGCAGGGTCCGTGGTGGATAGAAGATCGACATCCGGTTATTGTACATTTCTAGGAGGAAATCTAGTTACATGGAGAAGTAAAAAACAACCGGTTATAGCAAGATCAAGTGCAGAGGCAGAGTTTCGGGCAATGGCACAAGGAATTTGTGAACTTCTGTGAATCAAAATAATTCTGGAAGATCTTAAAATCACCTGGGATAGTCCAATGAGATTATATTGTGATAACAAGTCAGCCATCAATATTGCTCATAATCCAGTGCAACATGATCGTACAAAACATGTGGAAGTGGATCGACATTTCATAAAGGAAAAACTAGACAGTGGTTTAATTTGCACCCCATACGTTTTAACAGAAGGGCAACTGGCAGACGTTCTAACGAAAGGATTACCTGGAACCACATTTCAAAAGGTCATTGGCAAGCTGGGAATGGAAAGCATATATTCACCAGCTTGAGGGGGAGTGCTGAAAAATCTCCAAGGCTTATTTTAGGAAAATAGGACATTCTTGATTATTTTTTGTTTTTCTTAACTTTCTAGAATGTTCTTGTATATTCTTATAATCTTCTACAATAGGATAGTTTCTAGAATATTCTTGTATATTCTTATAATCTTCTACAATAGGATAGTTTCTAGAATATTCTTGTAATCTTCTACAATAAGATAGTTTTCTAGAATATTCTTGTAATAGGATAGTTGGTCTATAAATACCCTATTAGGGCATTTGTAATAGATATGCAAGAATTCTCAATAAATTCAGTTTACTACAGATACAGTAACATCACATCCATCCACCTTATTTTATCATCCATATAAAATAAAAGCCATACAAGATACCTTCGCAATACTTATGGTCTGTTGCTCCATGGCTTCATGTATGGTGGCCCTATCATGTTCTCGCATGCTATCAAACCAACAAAATATTGTATTAGCTTGATAACAATGATGTTTCTATCAAAAAATAGGAAAAAAGACAAATATTTACATTCTCTTAGGTGACTAACTATATGTTTTACAAAATTTGTCTTAGTAATAACTCTCAAATGAATACAAGTGACAAAAGCAAACCGCAAGTTATAATTTTCTAATCAGGTCTCCTTGGACTAGGAGAAAAGAATATAGTAATTTGATAGTCAGAAACTAATTCCATGTTGCTTTCTAGAGATTTTTTTTTTTGCTTGGCGGGCAGCACACACCATCCCACCCTATCACATGACAATAGGTAAGTAGCCACTTTTATGTGGAGGGGCATATAGAGATTCGAAAGTATGACTTGGGGAGCAAACCTAGTCGCTCTTACCATCTCAGCTAACCCCTGGTGGGTTCTAAAAAAGTTTATACCAAACAATAGGAACAAAAACTAAAATCTTCATATTTTTCTTAAGGGACTACCTATATTTCCTACAAAAAAAAAATTTAGTGATCTCTCTCAAATGAATGCAAGTGACAAAAGCAAACCATAAGTTTTATTTCTCTAACTAGGTCTCCTTGGACAAGACAACAAGAATACTGTAATTTGATGGCAAGAAACTAATTCCTTTTTTTTTTTTTTCTCTTTTCTACTTTTTTGATTTGTCATGTGTATGCAGGTAAAGTCAAGTTAGGTTGTAGACCCGATAATAAACAATAGAGTTTGTTGTTAACCTCTAGAGAAGACTAGAAACATGCATTAAAAAATTGAGGGGATTCAACAGCTTAATCACAAAACAAAGTTAGAAATTGAAAGATGGTTCACTTCCACGAGCAAATTTCCAACAAATTGAACTAATCAAGAAATGAATATCCTCTTTTCGAAGGACACTTGCTAGATTATCAAGCAACTAGAGATATTTTAATATTTTCTTTATGAGTAACTGAAGAATCCATTTCATTGCTTTTCATTTCATAGGCCCTTCAGAAACTTCGGAAAAAAATCACCAAGAGACTATCAAGGTAACAAATTATACTAATGAGACTAATGTGGTTTCCCTTCAAGAGAAAAGTCAGAGATAAGGCCAAAAGGTAAAATTTTGGGGCTTGTTGCAATCAAACCACCTTTTTTTTTATTTACACTTGTCAGATGTCACAGTTATTGAAAAGCTAAATTGTCTAATCATTTTCCATAGTCATATTAGTGTAGACAATACAAAGGACAATGTTTTCATGACACAACACCCAAAAATAGCAACATGACATACTTTGCAAGTCCACTGACCCTATGAATTTGGCCCCATCCATGGTGGAACACCAGAATTCAAACTGGTTGGTGATTTTGTTTTATATTGATAAGTATGAGTGTCTTCATGATCATTAGTAAATCTTTATCCTAAAAATTTGTGGTTGGCTGAACAAATCTTGCTCCTCCATTCAATAATATATAAAGCTATATCTTTTTGTTAATTCAAGTGTAATCATATCCACTTGTGTAATCCATATCTATTTTGGTCTTGTCTCTTTCCTTTTGAACCTTCAACTTGGAAGTTCTTTTTAACTTGGTTGTCATTGGTTTTCGTTGCACAAGACCAAACCATCTCAATCAACTTTCCCTTAGTTTATCACCTATTAGGGGTACCCTTACATTTTTCACGAATGCATTCATTTCTAATTTAATCTTGCTTCTTCTTTTTTTTCTAATCATTCATCTCAACATCCCCATCTTTGCTACACCAATTTATGAATATGTTTTTTCGAACATTCAACTCCTCTTAATTCAAATAAATCTCATATGAAGAACAAAATCCAATAATTGGAGAAAATGAAAATGTTTTATTACTTTTCTCCTCATCCAAATGGAGATACAATGGTATTTATAAAAGAAGAAAGAACAAAAACCTATTTCTATTAAAATTGACGTACTTAATATAAATAGTAATATTATTTATCGAAAGTCTAAAAATAGTAAAATTCTAATTACTTCCTAATTGGATTAAGAATCCTAAATACGTTAAAACTCTCTTCTACCACAAGTTCAGAATCACAATCGAATTAAAGTTATTTGCGGTCAAAGATTCTATAAATAGAAAATCCAACTTAGATTGTGATTTCGGAGGGGTAAACGACATAGAAACACTTTCATAGGTGGAATGAGCACCTGGGCATTCGGTCGCGTAGCCCTCTAAATCTTCCTTCCAACATCTTCGGAATCGTCGAAATTTTGAGTCCATATGAAAAAGTTAAACCCAATTTACTATAGACTATCTATGTAGATCCTCCTGGATCATAGCTCCCCTCTTTTGAAGATATAGCTTTTGCTAAATCTAAAACTGTAGATGAGGGAATGTTTTGGTCCCCCTGTCTCGACTCTACCACTTGGACTGGCTAGGTAGTTGTCCCTTCTTGCCAATACGAACAGAGTCATACTGACCAAGCTATGTCTTTGTCACCTTCTTTTCGAGAATGCAATCCTCCTTTAAAGGGTCTTCATGGTCAATCTACAGATTATCAATCGATGGGAGACGAGTGTTTTTGTTAGAGTCATCATCAAAGAGTGACGATTCAAATAATTTCAAGTATTCGACATTGATGATTGAATACATATGCATATAAGGCGACAAGTCAAGCTGAAAGGCATTAGCACTAATTTGTTTGATAATCCGGAATGGCCCATAGCGAATAGGCTTGAGTTTCTTACCTTCACCGTGCAACCGCTCCTTGCCAAGACGCAACCAAACAAGATCGTCCTCTTTGAATGTGCATGGAACTCGGTGCTTGTCATGGCGAGCCTTATACTTCTGTTGAGACCTATGCAATTGTGCTTCAACTTCTGTATGAACCTTACTGATTCACTCTAAAAATTTATGAGCTAGAGCATGATCCTCTTCTTCCTTTCCACCCAACTGTTTGTCACTTATAGTGAATGCCATGTCAAAAGGACTTTGAGGCAAACAACCCAAACACACTTCAAAAGGCAACTTCAATGTGGAACTATGCATTGCCCTATTAAAGGCAAATTGTAGGTATGGGAGACTGTCATCCCAAGTCTTCGAATGCTTGGAATTATAGCCTCGCAATAGATTCACCATGGTCCGGTTGACAACTTCGGTTTGTCCGTCGATTTGTGGATGGAAAGTTGTACTATGTTTCAACCAAGTATCCATCATTCTGTAGAAATTCTTATAAGGGTTTCTTGGTTATTTCTAATCTTCCAAGGGTTCTTTTGTTATTAGTAACACTCTTATGATGTTAATATATATAAGAGTAAGAGAGAGAATAAAACAACTCTCTCTTCATCTCTTTTCTTCTTCTCCACAAAAACCCTAATCCTAAAACTCTCAAATCTACTTGGTATCAGAGCTCAAAATCAATAAGGACCTTAGATACAAATTTAAAGAAAAAGGAGAGAGACAAGAAGACTCTCTTACTTGCTGCGTCTGATGACGTCAACAGCCGACGTGCTGACGTCATCTGACGCTATTTTCGTCGGATATTGTGACCTTTTCTGATTGTTTCTAAGAGAGGGTGATTTTAGAGAATTTTAGGAACAAGTTTCATGCGATTTGGAGTTGTTTTGAGCAAGTTATGATGTTTTTAGTAAAAATTAACAAAAATGACGGAAATTTAGGATAAGTCATTTTTTCTCCATTTGTTCATTTCGATTACTTGTTTCTGAGTTTGGACATGAGTAGTTTGGTCGTTTTTTTATGAGGAATCTAATGGTGGTGGCTGTTGATCGATTGGTCAAATATTGAAGCTTCGGTGATCCTTTCTTTGGACCCCTTTTCTGTTTTTTTTTGCTGAAAATGGTACTTTTTATGCAAATCTGATATCTTGTGGTATTTTCTGATATGGATTGACTTGTTCTCCATATTCTAATGCTTGCCATGTGTTGTTAAAGAGGATAATAAGTGTGTTTCTCCATCGGGTGAAGTGTACATCACCTTCGGATATCTAGACGAGTGTATTTCGTGCTCACAAGGTGGTGTTGTTTTTTTTTCGAAAGTTTCTTTACAATGTCTGAGGTTAGTCAATCTTCGAATGTGTCTTTGAATGGTGAAGGGAGTATGAGTAATCCTCAAAGTATTGCTCCTAATCTTCAGATTACTACGGTGAAGCTAAATGGCCATAATTTCCTTGCTTGGTCTAAATCGGCCATACTATACATTAAAGGAAAAGGTAAAATGGGATATTTGACCGGTAGGTTACCAATTCCTGATTCTGAAGATCCAACCTTTGACAGATGGGATGCAGAGAATGCTATTGTTATGTCTTGGTTACTCTATTCTATGCAACCCGACATTAGCAGTAATTACTTATTTTTGCAAACCGCCAAGGAAATATGGGATGCAGTTACAGAGACATATTCAGAAGTAGGCAACACAGCTCGTGTGTATGAGTTGCGCCATAGTATTTGGTAGATAAGGCAAGGAGATAAGTCCTTGTCTACATATTACTCCACTCTCCGACGTCTATGGGAAGAGTTGGATCACTAACAAACATTTCGGGCCTATTGTTCAATCGATGCTATTGCGTATAAGAAGTTGGTTGAAGAAAATCATGTATTTGAGTTACTTACTGGTTTAAACTCCAAGTACGAACAAGTCAGGGTTCAAATTCTAGGAAATGAGCCTCTTCCATCATTAACTACAGTATATTCCTATTTGCATCGTGAGGAGTGTCGTCGTAATGCTATGCTCCAACCTACCATTCATGAAAGATCAGCCTTAGCATCGATGTCCCAAAGAGGAGGTCGCAATAGTAGTCGTGCTCGAGGCGGTGGTCGTTCAGGGACAACTGTCGATGATAAAGATAAGTTGAAATGTGACAATTGTGGTCGTACTCGCCATACTAAGGATACTTGTTGGGATCTTCATGGCCGTCCATCACATAGAGGTTCATTCGCCGTTGGCCGAGGAGGTAGTCATTACAATAGTGGAAGGAGTTCAAGTGCTCTTTCTATTACTTCCATGGAGACATTAGAGCCTACTCCAACTCTAACACCGGCATCTGATAGTACTAACCTCTCTCGAGGTGAGATTGAGGCTTTTCGGCGATTTATGGCTCAATTGGAGCCTCCTAGTACGGCTTCCACATCTGCGATCGCTTACTCAGGTACTTCGGCCTCGGCCTTCAGTGCATCTGTTTCCACTCCTAACAACAGCTCTTGGGTTATTGATTCAGAGGCATCGGATCATATCACTGGTATGTCTTCATTTTTTTCATCCTATCGTATATGTTCTGGTAGGGACAAAGTAAAAGTTGCCGATGGTTCTTATTCTTCTATAGCTGGCAAGGGTAGTGTTATTGCTCATCCATCTATGACCTTATCATCTGTTCTTCATGTTCCTAATTTTGCTTTAAACCTCCTTTCTGTGAGTCATATCACGAAATCATTAAATTGTAGTGTCACTTTTTTTCCTTCTCATTGTGTTTTTCAGGACTTGGATACGAGGAGGATGATTGGTACGGGGTATGAGGAAGGAGGACTTTATTTTTTGGATCCCCCATCACAGGTTGCTACCTCAGTCCAGAAGCTTCCATCTATTGTTCGAAGTGGCCATCGTTTTGAGTTATTACAGTGGCATAGGCGCCTTGGCCATCCCTTTTTTTTGTTGCTTAAACGATTGTTTCCTCAGTTATTTTGTTCTATTTCTGTGTCAGATCTTCAGTGTGAGATGTGTGAATTTGCTAAACATTGTCGAACCTCTTATCCTGCTAGTGGTAGCAAAAGCAGTTCACATTTTTCTCTTGTTCATTCTGATGTGTGGGGGACCTTCCCCCGTTTCCTCATTACGTGGTTTTCGTTATTTCGTTACATTTGTGGATGATTTTTCTCTTGTTACATGGGTTTACTTACTCAAAGCTAAAAGTGATGTGTATTCTGTATTTAAACTCTTTCACAAAATGATTGAAACAAAATTTTGTGTCAAAATTAAAGTCCTTAGATCTGATAATGGTGGAGAATACATGTCTAATGGTCTTGCTTCATTTTTTAGTGAGCATGGTATCATTCACCAAACCACTTGTGTAAGTACTCCTCAACAAAATGGCGTAGCTGAGAGAAAAAATCGTCACTTATTGGAAGTTACTAGAGTTCTCTTATTTACTATGAATGTACCGAAAGTGTTTTGGTCGAATGCTGTCTTAACTGCTACGTTTCTTATTAATCGCATGCCTTCGCGTGTCTTAGGATTTAAAATTCCCATTGAGGTTTTGTCTTCTCCTAATAAGGTGTTTCTCATTCCCCCCAAAGTTTTTAGGTGTGTGTGTTTTGTTCATGTCTCTCGAGCTGACCCCACCAAACTTGACCCTAAAGCCATCAAATGTGTCTTTCTTGGGTATCCTTCTAATCAAAAGGGTTATAAATGTTATCATCCCCCTTCTCGTAAATATTTTATATCTATGGATGTAACATTTTTTGAGTCTACCTCCTTTTATTCCTCTTGGAACACATCTCTCCAAGGGGAGACAATGAAAGTAGAGAAATATTTTTTCCCCAAGAGTTGTTGTCTTGTCCTCTTCCTCTTCCCTCTAACAATGTTGATAGTGGTAATAATAGTGGTGATGATGGCCAGGGGGAGATTCCTATTATACAAGAGAAAGAATTACAAGTTGGCAATAATAATAGCCAGGGAGAGATTCCTATTATACAAGAAGAGAAAGAATTACTTACGTATTCTCGATGTGACAAAGGCACTAAAGAGAGTCCTCATGAGCCCAACCAAGAATCCTCCCCAAATCCATCGGTCAAAGGTAATATCCCTGCTCCTGAAGTTGATAATTCTAATCTTCCCATTGCAATTAAAAAAGGTGTTCGGTCATGTACTCGACATCCTATCTCCAATTTTGTTTCATATAATGCTTTGTCTTCCTCCTATCGTGCTTTTGATATTGCTTTGTCCTCAATATCTGTTCCTCGTAGTGTTGTTGATGCCCTGTCTCAACCAAGTTGGAAAAAGGCAATGGAGGAGGAAATGCAGGCCCTTGAGAAGAATAATACTTGGGATATGGTTGTTCTTCCTAGAGGAAAGAAACCAATGGGATGTAAATGGATCTTTACTGTGAAGCATCGCCCAGATGGATCAGTGGATAGGTATAAAGCCAGACTTGTCGCCAAGGGTTACACTCAAACTTATGGCATTGACTACTGCGAAACATTTGCTCCAGTAGCAAAAATGAACTCTATTAGAGTGTTGTTATCCCTTGCAGCCAATCAAGATTGGCCATTGCTACAATTTGATGTGAAGAATGTTTTTCTGCATGGTGACTTGGAAGAAGAAGTGTATATGATACCTCCTCCTGGTTTTAAATGTCCAACTATTGAAGGGAAAGTGTATAGACTAAAAAAGGCGTTCTATGGCTTGAAACAGTCTCCTAGAGCATGGTTTGAAAAGTTTCACAGTGCCATGGTGGGGTATGGTTACAAGCAGAGTCAAGCTGACCACACATTATTCATTAAACATTCCAATGAGAAAATTACTGCTCTCATAGTCTATGTTGACGACATTGTAGTGACTGGTAATAAATATGATGAAATGAAAAAATTAAAATACCAGTTAACAAAGGAGTTTGAGATTAAAGACTTGGGTCAATTGAAATACTTTCTTGGGATTGAAGTTGCTAGATCAAATAAGGGTATTTTCATCTCGCAGCGGAAGTATGTTATGGATCTCCTTCATGAGACAGGTATGATGCGTTGCAAGCCTTGTGATACTCCCATTGAGTCAAACCATAGGCTTCGTGAGTCTAATGGTGAACCCTGCATTGGTGTTGAGAGATATCAGAGACTTGTGGGCCGACTTATTTATCTTACCTTAACCTGCCCAGATATTGCTTATGCAGTTAGTATGGTAAGCCAGTTTATGCATGCACCAACTGCAACTCATTTAGATGCTGCTTATAGAATCTTAAGGTACTTAAAATCTTCTCCTGGACAAGGTTTATTATATGCTTGTCATAGTAGTTTGCGTGTTGAAGCCTACGTAGATGCAGATTGGGCAGGATCAGTGTCAGATCGTCGTTCCACCTCTGGATATTGCGCATTTGTTGGGGGTAATCTTGTTTCTTGGAGAAGTAAGAAACAGACAGTGGTTGCAAGATCTAGTACAGAAGCTGAGTTTAGGTCTATGGCTCATGGGGTGTGCGAGCTTCTATGGCTTCAAATCCTCTTAACCGAATTGAACTTTCCTATTCATGGGCCGATGAGTTTGTATTATGACAATAAGGCAGCCATTAGTATTGCTCATAACCCAGTTCAACACGATAGAACTAAACACATTGAGGTAGATAGGCACTTCATCAAAGAAAAGTTGCAGTCTGGACACATTTGTACTCCATTCGTGCAAACTGAAGATCAGTTGGCTGACATCCTTACTAAGGGGCTGGGTAGTTTACATTTTCATAGCATTGTTAACAAGTTGGGCATGAAAAATATATATGCACCAACTTGAGGGGGAGTGTAGAAATTCTTTTAAGGGTTTCTTGGTTATTTCTAATCTTCTAAGGGTTCTTTTGTTATTAGTAACACTCTTATGATGTTAATATATATATATGAGTGTGAGAGAGAATAAAACAACTCTCTCTTCATCTCTTTTCTTCTTCTCCACAAAAACCCTAATCCTAAAACTCTCAAATCTACTCATTCCCCATAAGGACCGTAAAAAATGTCTGAGAAACCGACTGTCCCTATCAGAGATAATCGATGTGGGAAGTCCAAAATGTTTCCAAACATGCTGAACGAACAACTTGGCAGCCCCTTTTCTTGTAATGGTCTTCTTACACGGAATAAGAATAACCATCTTGCTAAATCTATCTACACAACCAAATATAAATAATCATGTCCAGACTTGGTTTTAGGTAATCCACCCAACAAATCCATAGAAATACTCTCCCAAGGTCGGTTAGGGACTAGTAATAGTAAATACAATCCTACCTTTCTGTTGGAAAGCTTCGAGGTGTTGCACAAAACATAACCTCGGATAAAACAAGAAACATCGAACTGCATCTTCAGCTAACAAACATAACACTAAAGATTGAGCAAAGTCTTCTCGATCCCAAAGTGTCTTGCTATTCTAGAAGTATGAGCCTCTCGAATCCACTGCACTCGATCCCCATCTTCTGGAATACACAAACATATTCCCTTGTACATCAACCCATCCTTCAGCTGAAACTCACTAGTCTGCCCTTGTAGTAGCTTCTGATAATCAGAACTAAAATCAGCGTCTGTGTCACACCCTTTTGCGTACTCTAAAGGAACCATAGGTGGGATTTGCATTGCCACCAGTAATACGGAATCTACTGAAGTGGGGTTTCTAGACAACATGTCTGCCAACTTATTGGTCACTTCCTTTTTGTATTTGATGATGATGTTGAATTGTCGTAGGTAAGACATCCACTACATGTGTTGAGCTTGCAGTAACTTGGCCTGTGTAGAAAAAAAACTGAAGAGGCCTATGATTAGGCCACCGGTATTCCATCCTGTATCAAAACAACTCCCAATGCATAATTAAAAACATCATCTTCAATCTCAAAAGGCCTCTACAGGTTTGGTAAAGCTAGTATTGGTGCCTCAGATATCTTCCATTTGAGCAACTGAAAAGTATCCTCGTGCTTTTTGTTCCACTTGTATTTTTTATTGGCCTTTGTCAAATAATGCAAGGGTGCTGCAATCTGTGAAAAATGATGGATGAATTTGTGCAAATACTGACATGTGCCCATAAAACTTCGAACCTCTATTACCAAATGGGGTGTGGGCCATTTAGAGATGATCTATACTTTCTCAGAATCTACTTTCAACTCTCCCACGCCAACTATGTGTCCCAAATACATTAGTTCCTGTATCCCAAACTTGCACTTCTTCCTGTTCAAATATAACTAACTTCATCGTAGGGCCTCCAAAACTTTTGCTATATGTCAGAGATGATCATGTCATGTCTTACTAAAAATTAGAATATCATCTAAATACACAATAACAAAATCATCGATAAATGGTCAGAATACCTCATTCATCAGTCGCATGAAGGTGGCTGAAGCGTTACATAATCCAAACGGCATAATCAACCACTCAAAGAGGCCTTGCTTGGTCTTAAAGGCAGTCTTCCAAGTATCTTCTCCTCGAATTCTAACTTGGTGATAGCCAAATTTGAGATCCAACTTTGTAAAGTAATGAGCTCCTTGAAGTTGATCTAAGATATCATCGATCCTCGGTAGCGGATATCAATTCTTGATGGTTATTTTGTTTAGTGCTTGAAAATCGATACACATCCACCAACCGCCATCCTTCTTCGGTACTAGTAACACTGACGAACCACAAGGTGAACAACTGGGCTTGATAACTCCTTGCTCAAGAAGTTCTTGGATTTGCCTCTATTTCTTCAGATTCCGTGATCCGTAGTCTGCTCCTTGCAGGCACTAATATGAAATTTTTTCCCATTTTCGACAAACCTATATTTGCGAAGACGTCGGCAGTGGATCGCATCTTGGTCCCAGAAGTACAAACTACCCAAGATTACCTGACACACATCCAATGGTACTACCTCACATCTTACCTCATCAATATATCATTCAGTGATTGCGAACTTGAAGGTGCATTGCTAGTGATCTTCATCTCCACGTCTTTTTGAATCCACCCCAAGGGGTATGGTCGAAGGTGAGATGTAGTCTCCAACCCCCAGCTTTTGGACTACAGATTTTGAAATTAAGTTTTTTTGATTACCCGGATCTATGAGTCATTACCATACTTTGTTTCATCTGATTCTTACATTAAACAATTCTTCTCGGTCGTCGTGTTCTAAGGACTTTATTGGTTTGGTCATAATGGTGAGTTTAGTATCTGCAGTCTATACCTCTGAAATCTCTTCTACATGTTGCGTGGCCAAGGCTATTGTCTTCCTGTCCTTCCTCCCCTCCTTATTTTTTCCATTCTTCAATCGTAATACGGGGTGAAATACCCAACACTTATCCTTCACATGCCCACTGAGTTCACAATGGTCACAATAGTTCTTTTTGGAGGATGATCCCTCTTTCCTCTACTCCCCATTTTTGTCATCCTTCTAGTCATACTTATTCCCTTGTTTTGGCTTGTAATCCTTCTTATAGGAATTTCTTATTTCTCGCCTCAATGGCAATAGCCTTCATTACGGCGTCTTCGATAGTTTCTACAGTGAACAATTTCAATTCTTTTCATATATACTTCGTGAGATCCCCAGTGTACTTCATGAAAACTACATGGTCATCAACGTCCACATCTAGAACTAAAGCCTGATTGTGAAATTTTGTAGTGTACTCTTGTACAGACTGCCCAAACTTCTGCCTGAGGTACTACCACTTGTACCAATGTTCATCCTCACAACCTATGGGGTAGAATTGCTTTTGCAACATACCTTTGAATTTCTTCCATGTCAATTTTGCCACATCATGGTGTTTTCGGTACAACTTCTACCATGTGAGAGCATGACTTGACAATTGCAAACTTGAAAATTTGATCTTTTGTGTACTAGAATATTTTTTTAAAGTATAATAGATTTCTTGTTGATCAATCCATCCATCCAATTTATCAGCATCAATCATCCCATCATAAATACACAAATCAATTTTAAAGTCAATTTTCAGAGTTTTCGTGGGATCCTTACTAGTATCTTCGGAGTCGCTTTCAATATCAAAGGCATCGATATCCCCTATTTATGGCTCTTTTATTTTCAGAGTGTTTATCCGTGAGGTTTTGTTGGTCGACGAGCCTTCTGCTATCTTTTCCAACAACTTGGTAAGGTTTTCGACTTGCTTTTCTAGCTTGTCATATCTATCGTTACCATCTTTCTCTTTGTTGCCTAACATCTCCCCCAAGCTCGTCTTCGAACTTGGTTTCCTGTGTACTTGCATCGAACAGTGAGTTCTTCACTGGATTGCTTGTGCCAGTCACGAGTTGAGACCATAAACCACCTTCTCCTTCCGGATCTAGATTAGCTCTGATACCACTTAAGCCAAACAAAACTCATATGAAGAACAAAATCCAATAATTGGAGAAAACAAAATTGCTTTATTACATTTCTCCTTATCCAAACGGAGTTACAATGGTATTTATAAAAGAAGAAAGAACAAAAACCTAGTTCTATTCTAATTGACGTACGTACTAAAATAGTAATAGTATTTATTGTAAGTCTAAAAATAGTAAGATCTAATTACTTCCTAATTGGATTAAGAATCCTAAATATGTTAAAACTCTCTTCTACCACAAGTTCAGAATCACGATCGAATTAGAGTTATTTGCGGTCAAAGATTCTGTAAATAGAAAATCCAACTTTGATTGTGAATTTGGAGGGGTAAACGATGTCGAAACACTTTCGTAGGTAACGCTCATTCCACATTTTCGATCCCGTAGCCCTCTGAATCCTCTTTCCAACGCCTTTGGAATAGCATTACATCCAGACTCATTTCTTCGCTTTGAATAGAGGATATAGCAATTTCCTGTGGATTTATCAGTCTAAGCAGAAGGCAATATACCTGGAGATTTTTGATTATTCTTTGATTCAAATGAGCATCCGAGTCTGCATGACAAAGTTATGCCCAATTTACTGTAGACTATTTATATAGATCCTCCTCGATCATCCTCAAAGCACAATTGTCCTTATTTCCATATTATAATATTTCTATGTTAAATTTGATTATGACAAATTGGTTACATAGCACTCTAGAAGAATAACTCCACCTCAACAATTAAACTCTTAATTCTATGGACAATATAATAAAATCAAGGGTTTTAGAATATTTCCTAGCTATCAACTTTTATTGCCCCTTCCTCTTTTTGTGTGTTATACTAAGTTACACCTCATAATCTTTCTTGGTCCTACTTATTATGAATCCCTTGAACTCCAAAGTAGCTATCCAAAGTTCTTTTTTGTTGACCTCCTCTCTAGCCTTCATCAACTAACACTCACCATATGCAAATAACATACACCAAGGGAATTGCTCTTGAATGTAAACATTACTCCATCTAAATTAGAGCAAGTGAAAACAGACTTAAAGCCAAATCCTAATGTAAATTGGATGTAGCAGAGAACTCATTTACCCCTTCACCATTTGTTATCGCATTTTTTTTATGATGGGGGTTCAGACCCGTAGGCCCAACTAGCAAAGGCGACGCAACTGGCCTCTTAGAGCACCATATCTCGCCCAAATCCCCCGAGTACATGCAATACCTCACAAACCACACATACCAGGTAAGTAGGGATAAATCCTTGTGAGTGGCCAACGAGGGGGCTTGAATTCAAGACCTCCATTTTTGGAAGGATGCCTTGGCCACTGCAAAATTTGTTCTCACATTAGTTATAGTTATCTTATACATGTTCTTAATTATACTCTTTTCTTTCCCAATACCTACCAAGTTCATTCTTTAGGTACTTGTTATATACTTTCTCTACGTAAATAAAAATCAAGTGAAGATTTTTCCTCTTATATTTGAACTTCTCAATCATTTGTATAATTTCAAAGATTGCTTCCCTCGCATGAAACCAAATTGGTTCTATGATATCTTTGTTTTTGTCTTAACCTTTATTCCACCACCCTTTCCCATAATTTATAATGTGACTCATGAGTTCAATGCTCCACAGGCGACAACTAGTACATCTTTATATAACGTTAAAAAGAATTACAAAGTGCCCAAGAGATCTGCCAGGCAAACAGGGGGTCAAAGGCTTGTCCAGAACAAATAAGCCCTCCCCGGAAAATTTACATTGCAATCACACTGACTTACAAAATAGTTCTTGAACTAAAACAACCTTGTAGACCTTGAGGGTAGACAACCATTGACTTGGTGACAGCTAAATCATTGCAACAGAAGTTCCAATAAAAGGCAAAGGGAAGTTGGAATTGCATTTTTCATCATGCTCTTGATGCCCTACTTATTTTACGCATGGCCCATAATGAAAAATCCTCAAATCCAACAACTACAAATCACCAATCAGGTTGATTTTGGCATGTAGTCCACCAAGGGTTGGTCTAAGATTCATGGGGTTGATGACCCTAAAAGTATGTGCCACATGGCAATTATGCGGAGTGGACTCGATGAACATTTAGTTACCCCCAAGTCATGAAAATTCTCTTTTAACAAAAAATTATAGGAGCAAGGAAACTTTATGAACTCAGATTCCATCTCACTCAAATATATAGAAATACCAACTTGTTAAAAATCATTTAAAGCACAAAGAATTAGCAGTTAATTAGGGTTTGCAAATGGGCCAAATAGTCAAACTCAAATTTGGCAAGAACGTAGGTCCATGGGGCTAGGCTCAAGCTAGGATTTCCAGGTCCATCAACTAGTCGGGTAAGACTTAAACCAAGCTTGGCAAGCCTGACGAGCCCAAATATTAGGGGTTAAAAGGTAAAGTGAGAATATCTGAGCCATTTACTCTAATTTCTTTATTTGAAACTTCCTTGTTCCGTCCAAAAAGCAAAACCCTCTCCACTTGACACATCATATACAAAAGTATATTGGGGAACAATGGATTCACCCTTGCCTTTGATTTGCAAATGAACAACCTTGGCAAATTGGTCAATTGTGGGAGCAACAATATCCTTGCAATATGAAACGAGGTTAAAACAAACATTTAGTAGAGTGACTATAATCCAAACTTGTGGGTTTTTATTAATTTTTAAACTAACGAAAACTGCAATCAATGAAAACATGTGCCTTATGGTGAGGATCAACAGACTCCACACAATGTTGCATGTAACTTCACGTGCATAGGCTGAACACGATATTTCTTAGTTACTCAAAATAAGGATGTCATAAGAGAAGAAACCACACGTGTCAATTGAGCATATAACAGAATAGTAACATTTTAGGAACAATTTGTAATTGCATACCTATCGAATTCGTCTATGCAACAAAGCCCGCCATCTGCTAAAACAAGAGCCCCGGCCTCCAACATCCATTCACCTGGATATTCCGTTAATGCATGAAATGCTCATGTTAGATACCAATCAATCACATTGGACTAAGCATATAACTCAGAAAATAACTAGATGAGTATATCATCAAAAATAATGAAGTCGAGGAATATAAATTAATTGATGAACCTTCACTAAAAGAATGATTAATATCAACACTTGATAAATAGTAGACTCACATAGAACCCTTATAAAATGATCCTTCTAAAACTATATAATGTTCTTAAGTTAGTATCCAGAATTACTAGTAATAGATCATAAAAACTATGAGGAGGCCTAAAAGTTACCATTAAAGCCAAATTGTGTAACTTCTCCAAATTGTACTAGAAACATGAATAGTCCTACTTATAGTACAATTTATTCAAGATTTATCGGTATTAAATTTCGATTTCGGTGCCTATTTCGGTTAGTCTGGAAATGGAAATATTTCGATGAATGTGGAAATGAATACATTTTTTGGAAATGACAAAAATATTGATGAAATTTTCATTAACCCTGTAGGAAACGATAAAATAGGCATTAAAACACACTCATTAAGTCATCAAAATACAATAAAATACCAAATGGAGTGAGAAATTGAATATCAACAACATTTTGGTAACATACACACATGTATTGAGAGGCTGGCAGTGGAAATAACAATACTAATGTTGCATTAACTACATACAACTTAATATGTAAAAAATTAAAATGAAGAAACTATTAAGTATTGCATTCGTGTGTAATTATATTTCTTTTATTTTTTGAATAAGTATGAATAAATTGCAAATGTATCCAACTAAGCGAAACATGGTTGATTGTATAAACGTACTAATATGCTTAGAATACATTAAAATAAGATGATATATATAACTAACTAATCATAATTCATTTATACTAATGGATGAATGTTCTATGCAATTTTTAATAGTAAATACTTTCTGTAATTTACAAGTTCTTCCTAAAATCAATTATAAGTTTTTTTTTTTTTTTTCAAAAAAGAAAAATATTTTGGTCAAAATTTACTATTCATCGAAATATTGCATTTTTATGTCTAAAAATAATAATTTCGGCCGAAATTCACTATTCATCAAAATATTTCACGAAATGAACAGTGATTTCCACATAAATATATACAAATAGAAATTGTCGGTAAAATTTCGTGTTAGAACTTGTGGAAATGGAAATATTTCGGTATATTTCGTGGAAATATGTCGAAATTTAATACTACGGCTTTATGATTGATTTTGGATTAGATATTTTTTTTCTCTATTGGAATGTTGATAGGATATTTTGCAGGTGAATATAACAAAAAACTTGAATAAGAATATATTACCTTTCCCACTTTATTCATTTCAAATTACTGTTTCGCTTCTCCCTTTTCCACTTAGTAATAGTAAATGTGAAGACATGCACTCATCGTCATCAAAGCCTTGTCCCAATTCCCAAATATTTGGGGAGCTGAGCAAATTATCGTCTCCCATTCAATTCTAACTAAATCCATTTCTTCTAGTATTGCAAATGTGTTCATATCCTCCACCCTCACTACCTCAATTCATGTTCTTTTGGTTTTCCTCTTACTCTTTGAGAACCTTCAACTGGCGCGTTCCTTCAACCAAGGGCTATGATCGGTTTTTGTTGCACATAACCACAGCATCTTGATGAACTTTTTCTTAGTTTATCACCTATTGCATTCATTGCTATTTTTTTATCATTTCAATCATCCATCTCAAAATCTTTGTTACATCAAGCTATTAACATGTTGCTTCTTGATCATGTTACTTTTTGATCAACGAACATTCAACTTCATAAAACATAGCAGGACTCAAGATTTTCCTTTTAGTTTGACTAAGATGCGTCAGTCGCATGGTAGTCTAGAAGCATTCCCCCACTGTAACCATCCAGCTCTAATTTTATGGGAAAATTCCTCCTCAATCTTTTCATACTTACGGATAATAGAGACAATGTAGCAAATAAGGTTGCTACCTCAATTTTTTGGACTACATGCACTAACCCTGAATTTTAGGTTTCATATTTGTTTGCAAAAAGTAGTTCAGACATAATAGATAGAAAATGCAGTATCTTTCTACCTACCCACTTTTTTAAGGCGAGACAATGGATCAAGGAACAGCTAAAATAAACGTATGATAGATAGCACTGTCTACATGCGGATTAGATTCAAAACTCAAGCAATCTAAATTGCACTACAAGATTTGTGAATTAACATCGAGGTAGGCCAATTAGAATGGCATGACCTCAACGTCTAGCCTAATCGGTCTTTATAGTAAATTCTGTCTTTCTTCCACACTACAAGTGCTTCTATTGTACCAAATGAAGGAGTAAACCTAAGTCCCCCCCCCCCTTTTTGAGACATTCAACAATTCTACTTAAAAACTAGACCTTGAAACGAAATCAAGAACTTAGAAGAGGGAAATGAATAGGTGGTGTTTGTCAATACTCTAATTGGCCAATACAATCTGAGTGCTTAAATTAGTGTTGGCAACGCAGTAGACTAGATAGAAAAAGAGGGTCTGCCCTTTGTTGTCATGGAACGCAAGATGAATCGTTGTCCCAAAAAGGTTAAAAAGATCAACTAGTAACAACAAGAGAGAATAATATTGGATTAAATATCTTACACTTATTCACATTAACACGCAGCTCGATCTCATAGCCTCCAACATAATAAGACAAGGAATTCAAGGCGATCTGAGCTCTCACCCATGCCAAACTGGGGCATTTAATGTGATATCTCCAAACAGAGAATGGACATGACATTCTCTCTCACCTACCTCCAAATAGTGAAATCATACCAACTCAGCATCTATTACTCTGAGACACTACTAATCCAACTCAAGTATTAGCATTAATTAAACATGGGCACAATATACAAGAGCAAAGTCAACGGACAGTTGGAAGTACACTTTTCTAAGTAATGTGGTGACACTTGTCCTAGGCATTCAACTATAAAAACCCCTTCTCAAAGACTGGAAAAGGGTATAGAACCCGAAATCTCTTAAGACTTTCATCTCTCTGAATATCACCCACATTCTGCAACTTACTGTTCATCATCTTCTCCAAACTTCTCACCTTTCACTTCATTATTTACTAACCTAAATTTCGAAGGATCTTTGACATGCATCATACCGGGACCCCTACCTTCTCACCTTCCATTGTCACCTTGGACAGAGAAAATGAAAGAAATGTCGTATCTCTCTCAAATGGGAGGAGAATAAGGAACCACCCGAAGCATGTTCAATTGGAAAGGCTATCGCCAGCTGCATCTCCCACCTCTTTTGCGAAAGTGCGGATATTAACCGAGTCATCATCAACAATAGAAGAAGACCGTTAGATCAAGATCAAGCCTACCATCAAAGGACCGTTTTCATCTCGAGGAGTGGAAGGCCGAAAAAGCTCTCCACAACATGGTTGATAGACGAATCTAGAAATTATGAACTCAAAACCTCTTTTGTAATACGGGGATAGACTCTGCTACTCTACCAACATTTCCCATTGAAAAAGCCAATTATTGATAATTTATTATGCATATTTGATTATCCCTTTCCACATAGTCGAGCTTTGATTGAGTAGACAGACCAAGATGCACTTACCATGTGAGAGATACTTAGAAGACAAGTCCATCCTTTACGGGGCCCTCAATATGATTTCTCCACAGCCAAATCCTTAGAAACCTAGTGAAAGTTCTTGTTTTCAGCAATGCCATTTTGTTGCGGTGTATAGGAGTTGGAATGTTGATGAGCATACTCTCTACAAACTCTTTTTAACATACTTTCATTTTCTTATTATGACTTTTGTTTGAAAGGCTGTTGATTCACTTAGCTTAGCTCTATATCGAAGGAGAGGGGCACCACTTGGGATTCATGGTAAAAAGTTGTATTGTTTGCTCTTGCCCATTGATCATGTCATAGGTGAAATTCAATCTTTTTGTTTCAAGCCAAACATAGAAACCATAAGTCAGGCTGCCTACACCTCTTGGAAGCAAGAATGCGACAGACATCACATTCTTCCTTCCAAGGAGAGAGGACTATGGAAATCCAACTTTTAATGAAAAATGTAAATTTTTATTGCAGAAGGAAAAAGAGGACAAGAAAACCTGCCTCAACGACAAGAGAGAATATAGACACCAATACCTAACCCAATACAAAGAAACTCCCATCCAAATGAAAGGCCCTCAAAAGAAAGCCCCCTTAAATTGTTTACACCAGAAATACAAGAGACTATGAATATTAATAATGACTTCTTGGAGGGAATGTTCTATTCCTTCAAAAATTATATTGTTCCTCTCCTTCCAAATACCCTAACATACGGCAAATGGCATCAAGAATCCCCTTTTTAAGAGAGAGCATATCCGACAATTATGGAACAGAGAAGAATAAAACATGGAAAACACCAAGGCGACTGGAATAGGGACAAGAAGAATGTATAACATTTCAGGTGTAAAGTCGCAACGCGTAAGCAAATGACAAAATATTGCACAAAAATGAAGTGAATCCATCCCAATGACCCAAAGATGAAAGTTGTTTAAATATTCAGAACTATTCAGACCCTCAGGTGGGAATTGAAATTGAGACGGCCCTATCTATTTGGAAGCTACTGGAGAGGTGGATTAACACCCCCCCCCCCCCGATGGTATATAAAAGCATTGTACAAAGCTTGCATAACATAAGTATGTGTGAGCATGTGGTTCTACATGAGGCAGTCAAAAGGGAACACAGTAATGGAGCAGTTTAGACTTCTGGATAATTGACTAAGAGAAAGTTTTTTGTCTCAATCGAGCACAAGGCGTGAACATCAGTAAGGAAAAGGTAGGCAATAAACCCAGGTCCCCAGTTCAGTTATTGGAAGAAGAGAACTATATCCATTTTCACGGAAGAATTTCCGGAGAAGGTGAAGAACTGAAGGAATTCATGACTACAAGTACGCAAATGATTAATTGCACTGAATGAAGGGAAAAAAAAATCCAATTGGAAGAAGACTATATTCCATTTTCTGAATTATTTTAGTACCAAGAAGAGAGAAACACACTCACATGAACTCAAGCACATGCATTGGATATTTGGATAAAAAGATTAAGCTACACGAACAACATCAAGAAACCCAAGTTTTCAGTATTGCAGGTATTACCAAATTTAAAAGTTGATAATCACAAAACTTGCCTCCATCTTTGACTGCAGTAACAGTTAATCCAGCACTAGTGCTTCCCAAACCAGTAGTAATGACAGATCGATTGCTCAATTTAGCAGCAAATTTTAAAAACTGAGACTTTCCAGTACCTGTGAGATTTACAAATACATCAATATTATCTCTCTGTAGCCAGCATGATCCTATTGTCTCTTTCCTCTTTCTTGGACTAACTATGTCATTCATTCAAAGCAGAGATAAAGTGGAATTAATGTTAAGTGAAATCAAATTGACAACATGCTGCTTAGTCGAACTTTGCACAAAAAAAAAAAATCAACCATAATATAAATGTATCAGATGAACCGAATAATAGTATTATGCGTTTGTTACAATCCACGGACATTATTTAGGCATTAGAACCTTGTCATAAACCTTTTGAATATTTTCACCAAAAGTAGTACTTATTGTTAAAAGTATCATACTATTTCGAAATGTATCAGCCATTAGTACTGTTATTAGAACATTCCAATACAAAACATGCCTAGAACATGTTTTCTTCTGTGCTGGTTTGTCTTGGAATGTTTTGGCCAAAACATTTCGGAAGAACCGGAACATAACGAAACAAAAGCAGAAATCATTAAGAGAGGATAGGTTAGAAAGAATGACTATTTCTAGGGAACCATTATATGGTTCTCTCACAACAACTACGTGTCGTTGCGGCTCATTTTTTCACCCTAGTTATAGAGTAAAATAACGGGCCTTTTTCTTGGGGATAGAGGGACTCGAACCCTCTCGATCTCTAAAGTCAACAGATTTTCCTCTTACTATAATTTTCTTTATTGTCGGTATTGACATGTAGAATGGAACTCTATCTTTATTCTTGTCCAATCAGTCAGTTCTTCAAAAGATCTATCAAACTATGGAATGACTGATTTGATCAGTGAATATTCGATTTATCCTTCAACTTGAAATTGATGCACAATAATTCTTCAATTTTACATATAAAAATACAGATTTGGATTGTCATTAATCGTTTGAGATTCCAGTACGCCTATACGTACATATGTAGGTTCATCCTTCATCCTTTCTAGAGGTTCAATAAAGGATCCCTATACAAACATAACGTAGTCAATTCCATTAGTTAGAACAGCTTCCATTGAGTCTTTGCAACTCCTTTATTTTTTTTAATCTCTTTTTCTGAACCTTTTTTTTGTTTAAACAAGATTTAGCAGGATTGCCCATTTTTCATTCTAAGGTTTCTCTGAATCCTCTTTCCGGAGGGGGGGCACAAATGATGATTTAGGCTGCTTATAGCCGAGATATGGCACTGGGACATGGGAGGGGTTAGCCAGGAATGGTCTTACAAAGGATTAATTTAATACTTGTTCCCACTGGAACTGAGCCCGTTTGCAGTGCGCAATTATACAAAAACTCTCTGGAGAAATACAAAATATAAGAAAACAGACACAATATAAATAAATACATAAAGGAAAAGAAAATGGAAAGAAATTCTAGATGGGGATGAAGATACTCAAAAAAAAACTAAATGAATAAAGAGCAAAATACCAAAATCTTAACAAAGATATATTTCAAAACACCTCACTTATGTGTTCAACTAGTACGAATAACAATCAAGTAAAACTAGCTCTTCTTCCTAAAAATGACAACACATGAAACAAAATACCCCAGACAGGGAGGGTTCATTTTATAATACGCCACCATGACACTATGTTAAGCCATCACCATGAAAATTCCTTTACATAGGTTCCTGTCAATTAGAGTCCAGTTTTCCACAAGAATTGGTGTGCTACTTAACACTGGTTGTGAAGAGGCAACCTCACTTACAATTCTAATTAATGCTCATATTTGGAGTAATAAGAGATTTCATATTATACAAAGGGGGGGGGGGAGTACCTGGGTCACCGACTAGAAGGAGGTGTGACTCTCCTCGAACCTTTGTCCCAGAAGCATCAACATGTTGTACACCTCCAATTAATGTTAAGGCAACTAAAGATGGAAGGAAGTAACAACGGAGGTTAGAACTGTGAACTCCTCAATGATAGTGCGGAAAGGCATAATAAATGTTAACAATATACAAAATATACAAAATGCACACCATCTTGTAGTCTTGCAACTATAAATTTTCCATGAAAGTTACATTATTCCAATTTTCAAAACTAGTAGAAAAACAAAAAAAAAAAGCTAACACCAGCATCATTATACCTGCAAGCTTCACTGTGAAGAGTCCAAAAACTTGAGGGCAAATTCCTCGCAGAATGGCATTTCTTCCTGAACGAAATTTTGAAATGCTTTGAAGTAAAAAATTATATAATAAGAATCAAGTGAAACTTTATATGGCACTAGCAAAAAAAAGGAAGATATGTATATCAAATAATTTCTTTCAATTGGGGTATTTGACCAAAAACACCACATAAAGATAAAACCTGTACACTATACCTTTCAATGGGGTATCTTTGTATTCGTACCAGAAATGCTTGAATTTATTGACAATGTCATCGGGGATATCTATATCTGATTTGAGTTCATTGGTTCTCCTGGAAACAGACCGTTCAAGTGCAGAGTTACAACAGACAAATGCAAGTGGTTCCATTACCATTCCATTACAAATAAATGATAACTTCCAGAACTATAACACAATTAATGGACACAAAAGTAACAAATGTTGCCAAATAAGATGGTTAAGATTTCATACATATGACCAACTGGTTGCCAAGCACTGAAAGCAATTGAAATGGAAAAATTATAACATTCAATATAAATGGAAGTAAAATTAGGTGCAATGTCCAAAACTATATAACTTAGACATTGACACATAATGGCATCAAACACAAACACAAATCCTTGGAAACCCAATGCCTCAATATTTGTATAAAAGCCGGTTCTCATAAAAAGCCTATGCAACAAGGACATGCATGAGTGTATCAATGTCCGATACAGATATGAAGTATTTGATGCAATGCTTTTGAAAAGCCCAATATGCCAACAGGTCCTTGAGCTTGTATTATAATACCAAATTTTAGATTTATTCTGCTCGTAAATTTGTTAAAATAAAAATAATAAAAAATAAAAGAAAACATTATAAAAAATAATAATCTTATGCCTTATCTCAAATATTGGGGTCGGCCACACGAGTCCTATTTCATCATTCCAATCTAAATAAGGTCATATCTACAATCAAGGAATGTATGAACTATCTTCCCTACTATCTCAATTCAGAACATTTTTGACATTCCTCTTGCTGTGTTAGATCAATTGATTTGCACCGAAGAGCTCTTTGTCATTAGTGTTATTATCAGTCTCCTTGGTCCCCAAACATTTGAAACAACTTTCCTTTTTTCTATCTCCTTTTGGGACTACTCTTATATTTCTAATAAGGTTGTCCTTTCTGATTTTGTCTTTTCTAGTCTTATAACTCATCCATCTCAACATCCACATCACAGCTTTGTTTGGTCAAATTATTGTGTAACAAAATTTTCCTGTTAGTTTAATCAGTGCCTTTCAAATTTAATCTGTACCCCTCAATCACATAAAACTCCAGAAGTGCTCTTCCACTTTATCCTCATAGCATTAATTGTATGGATCACATTCTCACCGATCACTCCATCCTAATGGATAATTGAATCTAAATAATGGAGATGATCACTTTGGGATATTCACTCCATTGTAATGATAATCTTTCGCAAAGATTATCATTACAAAAGATACATTGCATCCATTCGGTTTTAGTCTTACTCTTCTTAAAACCGTTACTGTCTACGGAATCCTGCCGTCATTCTAGTTATGAATTTACTCCTTGCACATATATCATACGCAAATAATATATACTAGAGGACCCCCTCGTGATTGTGTCCATAACTAGTCCAAATGATATGGTTGATTGCTGGCACAAACCCCCTATAATTGTGAATATCCTTGTTTCACCACCAATTATTCTAAAACTAATTACAACCCCATCATATATGCTCTTAATAATATAGGAATACTCGTTTGGAACTCCCCTTTTCCTAAAATCCACCAAATTAAATCTCAAAGGACTGTAATATTCTACTTTCAATATGGATAAAAACCATGTCCAAATTCTTCCCTTTTATTGAAACTTCTCCATAATTATCCTAGTGAGAATATCGCTTCAAATCTTTACAATAAAAAAGAAGAAGAAGAAGATCGCCTCGATCATTGACCTTCTTGGCATGAAGCTGGATTGGTACATTTTTGCACGTTGCCATTCTTCTTGTAAACAGGTGCCATTGCCCTTCTCTATTCATCTCACATTTTCTTAGTCTCCAAAACCCTGTTAAACAACTTAGTTAACCAACACAATCAAGTTTCTCTCGTATAACACCAAATCTCTATTGGGATACCATCTAGACTCAATGCCTTCTCTATCTTCCTCTTAACCACAGCTAATTTGACTTTTGTACCCTTGTGGATAACTAGGGTCCGCATAATTATGTTAACAAATTGCAACACAATATACTAGATAACTCCAACTTCAAATTATGACACCAAAGAGATACAATATTTATAAACCATTTGATCCAAACTACTCAATATCCCTAAATGACTGAATCGCTTATTGTTAAGCTAGGACCATGCACAAGGAGTCCATGGATAGGATGAATAAGATTGATGGACATGAACCTTAATTGTGATAGAAATTAATTGTTCACTAAGTTTATTGTTTGATCTTACATGGCATTGTCAAAACTAGTTAGTTTCCATTTCCTATTTCTAGGATCCAAACACCAAAAATGGTGATTTTTTGTGTTATAACCAAACAGTAAAAAGAGGGGGTCACTGAGAAAATTCTTGACCTATAAATATTTTTGGAGGTTGCATTTTTTCTTGAACCAAGAATAGCGTAGGGTTATCAAGAAGACTTTAAATGTTCATGAAGGTTCCACTCTCTAGCCCTGATGAGGTAGGTTGTTGTGAGAGAACATCAGGAATATAGATGGAATCAAGAGTAGACTTATAATGCAAGACAAATCAGATGTTGAAGATTGGAGATCAAAAACTTTCGAAGATCATGGACAATAAAGGAACTCACATACAACTCAAGGAAGTTAGGCATATGAAATCCAACACCAAATACTTCTACAAATTATCAAAAGTATTCCATTTACAAATCAAAGCAAAAGAAGTATTCCATTTACCTCACGTGATTAGCAATTAAGATAGGATCAAGGTCACAACGGACATCTTTTAAATCTGAGGACCATTTCGCGGTCAAAACCCCCGTAACAATTACATCATCTGAGGAATGAGGTAACAATAGAATCTATCAAAAAGCCATAAAGAGCATAATTTTGTCGAGGTCGCAACGGACATCTTTTAAATCTGATGACCATTTCGCGGTCAAAACCCCCGTAACAATTACATCATCTGAGGAATAAGGTACCAATAGAATTTTTGGAAATGGTAAACATTATGTGAAATGTTTGCAGCAACACTTTTTTTTTTTTTGGCTTGGTGAACGAAACAATATTAAAACACTGGTTGAGATAACCAGCAAAAGAGAACAAGAAAGAAGAGGAGAACCTCTCCGAAGAGAAAACGACTAATCCTCCCCTGAGAGGTTACAAACTTTATCCCAATTAGACACAAAATACTCAAAGAAAACCCCTAGTTTGCAGCAACACTTTCATATATTTGAACCTAGTGAAATAAATTTTGGGAATGTTATTTTTAAATCTCAATTATGCTGTTCTGCTTTTCTACCTTGGTTGCATATAATTTCACAAGTAAAATTTTGAAAATTTATATGCAACCAAGGTGGAAAAGCAAAACAACATAATTGAGTAAAATGTTTAAAACACTCCCAAAATTATTTAACTAGGTTCAAATGTGTGACAATGATGCTGCAAACATTTCACATAACATGTAGAAAACCGAATCACATTTTAAGGTCATGTTGAAGAGGAAAGAGATTCATCAAATTGTTCTTGAAAGAAATGAGAAAGCATTTAGGCCCTCGGAAACTCACCAACACTCTTGATCACATTAGAAATTCAGTGGCCAACTTGAATTTCATGTTGCCATGCTTACCGAGTATGAAAAGAATACAAACACTCTTGCAAAAGATGGTGCTTGAAAATATGCATTGCCTACGGATAAAGACATTTCATAACCATGCCTTTTCTTTCTAATACAATGCACTCTTGTTACCGACAAAAAAAAAAAGGCTCTAAAATCATATGCCATCATTTTTTGTTGTTGAAATAATTGCTAAATTTAAAGATTACTGTCAGAAAATCAAATACTTATTTTCAGCTGCAAGCCGTTAACAAGAACAAGGCCGAATAGCTGAATAAATGGATATAAAATTTGGGAAACAAGAATTTGTCAAAAAAGCAGTGATTTTCAAATATATAAGAGAATTTCCTGAATGATAAAGATGACCTTGAAGTGTGATAAGGCCCTAGGAAAGAAGAAAAATCAGTGGAAAAGGTGCACGTTGGAATATGCATTACCTCCAGCCTTAACAATATCAACGAGATCGTCCTTGAGAACAACAGGAACTGAACGTGGTATGGACCCAACACCCAAAACCTGTGTGCTCTCTTGGATTTTAATTTCCTGATAATCATGGCAAACGATACTGTTTTCTAGAAACTGGAAACTTGTGCTTTCACATGATCTAGCCTTCTGTTACAAAATACATTAGATCTATTGTCAAACTCTAGATGCACTGGTACAAGTTAAGATACCAACATGGATCAAAAAGAGTCAGATACAGTGGTTTGATGACAAAAATAAATTTTAGCAGCCATTAAATGAATTCTGTAGTTATATTTACAAGGAATTTCACAAATCAAAGATGATAAAAAAAAAAGTGTGGTTTTTTGCTGATCACGTACACATCACAGTTGTAGGGATTGATTGTGCAATCTAGTTTGTCCTGGAACAAACCTGAGAAGGGCAAGACGATGGAAGTCGTATGGCATTTCCGGTTTCCATCTCAGGATAAACTTTGAACCTAAATACGGACATTGTTAACCAAACTGGTGTTTCAAGTAAAACAAGAACTGAAATAAACTAAGGCATATCCCACAATCCAATATCAGGATATTTTGAACAATAAATAAACTGCTAAAGACTCCAGGTATGGAATTCATAATGAGATGAGAAAAGATAAGGAAATATTTTTAGTCTAAAAGGGTATAAAACCAAGAATGAAATCATGAGGGGCTTGGACCCATAAATCAGTTCGTTGGCATATCGCACTGAGACTTTGATATAGTGGAATTCATAAACTATGGTTTGCATGCGTGGAATGCAACTAGAGTTGTTCAGGTTCGAGAAAGCTGAGTTGGCAATTCCAATCTTGAACCAGTTCATTTTAATTTGCAATCAGTGGATTAACAAACAATTCAAGCCAATATAATAATTTCCTTTGTATATGTTCCACAATCTATATTAAATTCTTTGTTTGCAACACATAAATTACACTATAGTAGTTCCATGTGAAACGGTGAGCAATAATGCAAATTACTACTTTTATTTTTTATGCATTAGAAGTACGGTGATTAACTATAAACACCTAACAAGAATTCGTATAGAAAATCCAAAAGGGATAAAACAATATAACAATTACAAAGATAGCAATTAAAGAGGAAAAAAATAAAAGATTACTTATGTTTGCATTTGCGACACTCATATACTCGTTCTCCTTCGATCATTTTGATGGATCCAGATCTAATGACAGTCCCTTTGAGAGTGAGAAGAATTCCTCGGTGCTTCACTCTCACACGCCCAATACTAGGGAACGTCTCTACAGAAATTTTCAAAGAATCCAAACTAAAACTAGTTAAAACATGAGAAATTTCTCAAAACGGGATCAACTTATGATGATCCCAAAAAGGTTTAAGGCGAGATCACAGGTTTTTCAATGACGATCTTGTAGGTTTAAGGCAACAATCTCGCTAAAAGTAGCGAGAGATCATCACTCAACCAGATTGTCACTTTGGGAATCAATCGGAATTTCATCAAATTCAGCTCACAAAATGGTAAATTACCCTAAAAACATTACCAAAAACAGAGGAATCCAGAATTCAGATAGTAGAACATATAAACCTGGGCACTCCAAAGGAGAACCGCTAATGTTGATTCGAACGTGGACGAATTCCTTCTCACACGCATTCGCACAATCCTTGTGATCCTCAAAAACGATACCCTAAAATTCAAAAATTAAACATATTCTTCATTCTTCAGAGATATATAATGAGAGACTCTAGGGTTTGGCACCTGAGCGATACGAGCGCCATCATCGAAGAATGGTAAGAAGTCGTTAGGTTGAGAGAAGAGAAGGTGAGCGAGTGGAGGATCGTCTTCTGTCAGCTCTGCGAAGCTGAGAAAAAAAAAAAGATGTGAATGTGAGTAAGAGAGATTGGGATGAAGAAGTGAGGTTTGATGATATCTGTGATAACTTACTCAATCTGAATTGAGTAGTGAAGCATAGGGTCTTGGGAGAGAACAATGGAGCGAATCTGTTGGGAGTGGTGGCAGATGAGAAATCGCGCGAACGCTTGGACTGGATCCGAGGCCATTCGAATAGCTAATGTGTTTTGGCGGTTCTTTCTGTGTCTTGGAAAAAAGAGGAACCGAGGAGGAGGTTATTGGGCGGGAAAAAAATACGAGTCGTAACCACGTGTGCTAGGTACAATGTGAGTGTTTTAGTTGAACGATTCGCTGTTTCCAGAGTTATGTGCTAAGCTGTGAACTAGTGGCAGGAGGCCACGTGTATTAAATGAGCAAAAGTGATTGGTCACTGAGAAAAATTCCGGGAGAAAATTTTGGAGCAATTAAAGTGCTTTATTTTTTGATAACTTTTCGGTACGCATGGCCTCGTGCCATTGGCTCACAGTTTAATACATAACTTTCAAAACAGCAAATCTATGTTCGTCTTAGTTTGCCTAATTTAGATATAACCCTTAACCCTTGGGTTTTGGTGTATATTTGAGATTCCATCCTATGTTTTAAAATTGATGACATTACAACCGTTGACAATGGGCAGCCTTTCTACAGTGAGAGGACAGATATATAATTGGGGAAATTACTTCAAGGTGTTGAAGTATGGCTCAAAACAATAAGGCCGAGTCCAAATAGTGTATTTTTTGGGTTTGATGAAGATAATTTGGATTGGACTTGTAACTTATGTAAGTGATCCACTTATATGATACTTTTAAAAGGGATTTTATTTTACTTTGTTATAATTTCAAATCTACGTCTTTTTTAGAAAATAAAGTAAAGAAATAACGAAAATCTAGAGATGAGAGATTTTGGAAGATTGGAATCTATAAGGTGAAGTTAAATAATAGAGATAACTCATTATATCAATATAATAAAATCAAGTTCCAACACTCGTACGTCCGTGAATATAATCTTTAGATAAACCACGTAAAATCTCGTGTTGTAATCATTGTGTGATTATTTATCTTCTTTGCATTTGTTAATATTTGTTGGGTTTGTATTTCATTGCCATTATCAAACAATATCTTGAAAGGTGTGGCATACGAAATATTTTGTGAAATACCTAATAGGTGTTTAATCAAATTATTAAGTGAGTTTACAAAGGTGTTCACATACACAACACAAGGGACCATAACAGAGGAATTTTTGTTTAAAATAGTCTTTGAATTTTAGATAGTACCTTGATAATCCATTTAGTAAACCTTTTATTTTTTACTGGTCCCTTGTTAGTTTGTTGTCCTCACCATTTTTTATTTATTGTCAAGGTCATCACTTATTATTGTCGAGTTCACCACTTTTTATTGTAGAGTTCGACATTTTTTATTGTTGAATTCGACAATTAAAAGTGGTGAACTTGGCACTGGTAAAATCCCCCCATTTCATTTTTCAACTAAAAACTTGAGATAACGACTTGTGTAGGTGATTTCAAATTAAAATAACCATCATTGGTTGATTTGCATTAAAAAAAAAAATTTGAAAAAAAATCCATTTTTTTACATACGTCTTCTAAAAATCATTTGAAAATGGCTTCTTTTTAAATCCTTTATGATGGAATGGACTCTCTGAACCTCAATTGGATTGTCGAAAATCCAAGTTTTGGATGAAAATAGTGAGATTGAATGATTAGGATATTTAATAATGAGATGTGATGAATGGGATTCAGGGACAGATTAGAAAATAAAATTTTACTAAATTAACTATTAAGAGAAGCCAATAAACTCAGGGACTAATTAGAAAGAAATCCCTCCGCCTGAGTCCTTTAAGTAATTTTCCCCACAAAATTCATATTTGACTTGCCAAAAACTCTTGCTTTTATTCTAAAAGTCCAACACGTTTGACCTTGTAAACCTTTAGGATAAAGGTTTTGATTCATTTGCCAAACTTACATTTTTTTTCTCTTGAAAGTATTGTCTTCAACCATTGATCTATTTGGATGACATTTGTAGTAAATATTAGAGTAATTTAATATGATGCATTATGATAAAAAGGTATTGCAATACATTGTCTTGTATTCACAGCATACATATCATCTAGACTTTTTTATTTTCTTGACAAGTCGTTATCTCAAGTTTACTTAGATGATCTAAGTAAACTATAACTAAATACATATCAAGCTAATCTAAGTAAAATAAGTTTATTTTCTATTATTTATAGTTTATTTAGATTAGGACTTTTTATTTATTTTTACATTTATATAAACCCTCTGTGGTTCTTGTTATCTAATCATTAGTAATCAATAAAAGGATATTTTTCTACATGGTATCAAAGCGAGTAATTCAATAACCTGTGCTCTCACAACAAATTTCATTATGATGAGAAGTCACGATGATGGCTTCATAGATAGACGACAAATACCAATAACACGATGAACATGTTTTCACCATATCAAGTATTCAATCAAATGGAATTGGAGGCTACAATTGCATATGTAACCAATCACTTATTCAAGTGAACATGTTATTGCAAAAGGGTATTAGAGTAATTATATATTATACATAAAATTTGGTGTATTGGGACACATTATATCATGTAAACTGTGAGGGCATTTTCCTTGAGAACCTTATGCCTAACCTTGATTAGCTCCCTGCGTGTGTTCCGTCGTGATCTTGGCAGCACACTTCGATGCTCGAGTCAGTGAATAATTCGGCAAAGTAATAGTAAGGGGCCAAAAAAATTGCATACATAAACTATTGTTGCAATCATAGCTTTTCTAGTCTTCTTAGGGTTTCCTTCTAATTATGGCTCCCACACCTTTGCTAGTTCATTTTTATGTTTTACTTCTCCTTCCTGTTCTACTGAGATTTGGCCTTATATCTTTGCCACATGGATTGTAACTGTTTTGACAAGTTTCTAATCATGTTAATTTTTTTTTTCAAGATTCTCAAATATCCTACCATAACTTTTCAAAATTGTGGTGTGTGCTCGAGACTTTGATCATATGTGTTGGGTTCATCAATGCGCTATATTTGATCCTTCCCTTGGTCCCATTTGGATTAACCTCTACCCTTTATGGGATTTTTACATTGTGCCCTCACATAAACGATATAAAAATTATGTTAGATTGGCTTATCTTTCATTATTCAAGATTTCTCTAGTTAGAATTTCTTTACGTCATTCTTAAAAAAATCCTAGTTGCTTTGTTGCCATCCAACCGTCGAGAACCAATGGAAATATAGTATTCTAGAGTAGAATTTTAACTTTTATCATTGTGTTAGAATATGGAATGGTAGAGAAAACCATGTCAAGGAGAGAACAAGTGGTGATTCTGTTACCAATACAAAGGGTCGAAGATGAAGTATTCTTGACGAGAATCCAAATTCCAAGGATTATGGGGATTTTTGTTAGTCTCCCATCAAAGATTGTGGCAGAGGAGTGCCATTAGTTTGAAAATACAACGAAATCTTGATTATTCACCAAAATCAAGTGCGGATAATTCTAAACTGCCTTTTTAGTTTTGGGGGTGGGCATAAAATAAATGCTATAATTTCAAGTTATTGTAGATGAAACATTTCAAGAGTGCGGATCTCATTGTCTTTAATTACCGTCGATCTAGAAAAAATAAAGTTACATAAATTATTTAAGTTCACTCAATTGCGCCAAACAACATCGATGAACTTAAATTAAGTTTTGTTAAAAAGTGAATCAAACTCTCTTATTTACATTGAGCATCCTATTACCTTGCTCATGGTTGTAGTTGAACATCACCGGCATTGACATACCATTTTGTTAATTAATAATGGATGACAAAATAGTGTCAAATTTTCTCTAACCCACATTGAAAAAGCAGTGCCCATGTGAATGAATATGTAAAGTGACGAACACGCACACGACCATACCCATAACGTAATGTTAAAGAAACTAATAAATTGAAAGAGACTTTTATAACATTGTGAAGGACATGTACCCATCATTGCTCATGTAGGAAAAGTCTCCTAAAAGCTCCAATTATCGGTTGGCCCAACAACACATCATCTCTCAATTCCTGTATTGTAGATAAGACGATCCCTCTTGAAGCACTTTTACGAGATCAGTGCCTGATATGTGACAGATATAATAAATAATTAACAGAAATAATAATTTATTAATAAGCCACTTCTCGATATTTGAACTGGGCACTAGATAAGAAACCACAAGTACTTCGAGAAGTAGAACTTACCATAAAACGTTGTTGTTCATGGACAAATTTAAGATCATACATGTGTACAAATCACATTCTCTTTGAAAGTTACTTGCCCGTCAAAAGTCATCAATTTAGGCTATATTGATATTAATACTAAACTAAATATGAAAACATGCACCCATAGTCGTATGGATTTAGGTCTCATGGTGATAGGGCAATTGGGATTTGACAAAAAACACGGATTTTCTAAAAATTAATTTCGATGTTCTAGGGATTAACACTCATTTTTGTAGGGATGCAAATTTCTTAGACGGTGTTTGTTTGTGTTATTTTTCAATGTTTATTGTTGAAAAAAAAAAATCAACATTTTTGTTAAAACAGTGTATTTGTTTACTCTATATTTTCAGCGTTTATTACTAAAAATAAGTAAAAAAAATTCAGCACTATTTTGATGCTGAAACAAAGTACTGAAGCGATAAGCACTTCACTTTTTTCAACACGGACAAGTATGCCCTTTGTTTTTTTGAGTATGGACAAGTATGCCCTTATTCTTAAAAGAATATTACCTCTTATATCCCATTGATAAGTATATAAACACCCCACAAATTAATAAATTCACACCATAGTTAAATTATTTTGTCTTATATGGGTTAAAAGTTTTGGAATTAGTTGATTTTTTGTGAGGATGATCTCTACAATGAGGAGATCATCCTCACAAAAAATCAGCACATCTTGAAACTTCTAACCCTATCAAAACAAGTTTAAGAACCGTAAATTGTCCTTTTTTTAAATTATTTTTTATAAGTTAAAATTTTCAAAATAGATTGATTTTTGGTGAGGATGATATCTAGACCATATAGACCATCCTCACTAAAAATTTGCTCATTCCAAAAACTTTGACCTATATAAAACAAAACAAAGAAGGGCTATAGTGTGGGTTGTCTTTATTAATTCATAAGGTGCCTTTATAATTACACATCCTTCATTTCCATCGAAAATTATTCATCCAAAATTAAGTTCTTTTAAAGTTGATTTCAAATTTTAGTGACTTGTATGATATTATTATTTTTAATTTGAAATTTGTGAATTTTTATAAATATAAATTATTATTTATAAATTGAAGATTTGAGTATTATTTATTATTTAAAAATAAATTATATTTTAATTTTATAATAAATAATATATTTTATTGTATTTGATAATAAATAAACATTTAAAATATGCAAACAATGTATAATATGATTGTAAGGGTAACAAAGACAATTTATCAATTTCAGTAATGTGTAACAAACATGATTCAGTATATAAACAAACAACTTTTTTAGCACTTAAATTTAACGCTTATAAATTTCAACGCTTAATGCTATTCAACACTTATTTTTTCAGTTTAACAAACAACACCTAAGTAGAAAAATATTGAAATGACAAAAAGTATTTACGGCAATTCTCACAAGTCTAACATGGGATGTGCATATAATCATAAGTGTATTTTCTCGTGATACAAGTAAAAATCATCTACGATAATGTATGCACGATCACATTAGAATTATGAGAATCACAGTGAATCCTGTGTCACCCTAACGCGACTCTTCTTAGTAACTAACATCCCAAATGTTACGGTCATATCGCATTTACTATCATCGTGACATGTGGCACATATTAAAAGGTGGGACTCACATAACGTGCAGCCTAGTAAATGGTGGAGATCATTATGGACAAATCATAGAACTGTGATCCTAAATCCATTTTTTTTTTATAACGGTCGACAGTGGATTTACTCCAATTTCAACGTATGGACACCGACATCTGGACAAATATACGTACATTCGGCTAAATCAGAAGATCTAGTAAACCATTTAATTTTCGAGAAAAACAGTGCCAATGGGCCCACATCATCAGCCCCATTGACTTTGGTCTGCTGTTTCGGATACATCATCACATGCGATAATATTTATAATTTAGGTGAGTAGAGGATGTAGGATAGTGTTTCTATCCACGCGTAACCCATCCCAATCACGTGAGCGCGGACTTCCACGAACTCTCGTGCGTTTGGACTTTTTCCTGTGTGGCTCTAGACAAATTCTTTCCACGTGCACTTGCACTTCCGCCTCCCAACAATAAATAAATAATATACCCCCTACATTTTGATGAATATTAAAGATATCTCCCATATTTTTAAATTGATGACATATGATCGAGGGACCAACAAAAGATGATGTTAGGTGAATAAGTACTTGTTAAAAGACTTAGATACCCTCACATTTTGAAATACCTCATATTAAATTCATTAGTAAATCAATATCTTTTTAAATTTATTGAAATACCCTCGTTGAAAAAATGTCAATTATAGTAAATAAGAACATTTAAAAGAAATTGAATAATTGAAACATCACGTAGTGCATCTAAAAGAATTTGAAATATAAAATAAAATAATGATTCTTTTCATCTAAGATAATTATAAAAGCACCCCATGAATTAATAAGGGCAATCCACACATAACCAATTTGTTTATGTCTTATATGGGTTAAAAGTTTATGAATGAACTGATTTTTTGTGATAATGATCTCTATGGTCTAGAGATCATCATCACCAAAAATCAGCTTATTTCAATACTTTTAACTCATATAAGACAAAAAAAAAAAAATATCGACTATGATATGAGTTACCCTTATTAATTTGTAAGGTGTTTTTATAATTGTCCTTTCAACTAAGCTAGTTGACATACAACCCTCCTATGCCAGGCAACCACAGTAACATTTTTAAAAAATATAAACCAAGCTTCTGTTTGAAATACAATTAAAACACAAATATGGTAGTGTAGGCTAATGTGACTACCTAGTAAGATTTCAAATCTTACCAAAGGTTGTTGGGTCCACGTGAATCACCATATTGACATTCCAACACCACAACACTCTAGATTTCATGGAAAATTTTTGATTTAAAAAAAATCTAACTAAAAATTTGATCTTTTTGAAAAAATTTATAGTGTTGAAAATAAATTGCTATCGACTTTCTAAATTTAAAATTAAAATTTATGGTGAAAAAAATTTATATATATCAAAATGAGAAGTTGAGATGATAACATGATTTCTAAAATAGAAAATTCAAGACTTTAAATCTTACACCCTAAATCTAACGTCCTATATTAATTTTGATATTAGAGGTTTTAATTGTTTTACCAGATTTTAATTATGAGGGTATTTTAGTCTTTTGGCAATTCTTTATCCTCCCAAAACGTGGGCATGACTTAACTAGAAGGGTATTTCAGCCTTTTGACAAGTAGTTATTCTCTCAAATCGTGATTTGTTGTTGGTCTTTCATTAAAGACAATAGTCAAGGGATCTAAGTCATCAATTTAAAAATGTGGGGGGATATCCCTAATATTCATCAAAAGGTAGGGGGTATGTCAAAACCACCTAATAATAGAAAGTCCATCTCTTTATTTTCCCAATTTCACACGTACACAACACGTATAGACAAAATGAGTGGACACACGGCGTTTTCCCAGGCAGCCGCGCCGTCTTGAGTTACTATAGTTTTAATGCTTGAGTCGGATCGGGTGAGTCAAACAAATAAATACAAAATATTGAATATGTTTAGTATGAGGTTATGTATTTATTTAGGGGATGTATTTGTAATCATTTGATAAGTAAAATTTTATTTAGTACAAAGTGTTGAGTGTTGTGGTATTCACTTCCACTCTCGAGTATCACGGGTTCACGTCTTGCTCTTCAATTTGATCTTTGATCTTCTTATATTTATATTTGTGTGTTCCCGAACAAATCAATTTTTTGGGGTAAATGATTATTAACAGAAGGTGTGTATCCATTGCCAATTAACATTTCAGAATCCCATTTATTTCGATGGTCTCAATAAAAATTGATGTCATCGGGAGTCGATCTATGACTATAAATCAATTGATCAATTAATATTTTACTCTAATAGAAAGTGTTTTGATTGTGAACCAATTAGTCAATCTACATATTTTCAAGAGTCGAGCACGGTATTTATCTTTTGTTTGATAAGCTTACAAATCCGACTTGGTGAAATTTTTAGATGGAGTGACCGTGTTCTTGAATTGACTCAGATGGTTGGTTAAAATGAATTTGTACCGAGTCATCTCAAAATCTAAAAGTAAGTCGACTCACATGACTTTTGAGTCAACCTAACGAGTTGTAAAGCCATTATCCTATCTTTGAATTTTTAAGCCTCCGATGATCTAATAAAATAGTAACACGTGCAAACTGGAAAGATGAAAGGGGCGGTGATTGCATTTGTATCTATTAACAGGTGTCACTATCCCATTCGCTCCTTAAACGACGTTGGAGGGGAAGAATTTCCGTAAAGAAAAGTCCAAGTTTACGAAGGAAGTATCATAGGAAAGCACAGATCCCATCTTCTATCTATAAATACGACATAGAGAAGGAGAGCAGGCAAGGATCAAACATCAAAGAATCAAATGGGTTGGATTGAATCGGAGGTACGGTGCAAGATACACCCGAAACACAGGCAATCACCAGGGGTATGCTCTGCTTGTCTTAGAGAGAGACTTCTTCAGTATCAGATCTTTACTTCACAAAATACAACCTCATGTTGCTCTTCTTCTCCTTCTTCTTCTGCATCTTCTTCCTCTTCATCTTCCACGAATTCTTTTCCAACTCATCGCCGAGTCGCCTCAGAGATTAAAGGTTCGATTTCTTTGATGATTAACGGTAACGATGGGCTCATTAAGAGAAGTCGATCTATGGCGTTTGTTACAAAAAGACGAGTCGAAGACTCGGTTCTTGGTGCAGATCAAAAACAGAAGAAAGGTGGGTTTTGGTCAAAATTGCTTCGGTCAACTAATAAGACGAAAAAGCAGGTGTTGATCCACTCGAGAACGATGAGGGAAACACTGACGAACCGTTTGTTTTAACGGAGGTCTTGAATTTTTTTGTTTTTGTTTTTTAAATATTTATTTATAATTAGTTTATGGTTTATTGTGATTAAGAAGAACAAAAAAGAATATGTTCTTGATCATCTTATCTTTTCTGAGTTCTGAGTCAAATATATGCCAACTGTACACGTGGTGCGATTTTTAATTGTCTTGGGCCCACGAAAATTTTTTTGGTCAAAATTCTACCACCGGAATTTGGGATCATCGATGCCGAACAACGTGCACGCTTTACTCCTGAGTTTTTTTTTTAAAAGATGATGTACTCCTGCGATTTGGATAGCTACCACGCTCTATGTCACAAGATGGGTCACTTAATACTTTTTTTGTCAGGCGATTTGGCTCAGCCCACATTTTGAAGATCTAAAACACTAAAATCCACTGTTAACTTTAACTACCAAAAAACGTAAACAATCACGTTTTCGTTATATAATAAAAAAATAGATCAAAGCAATTATTTCGCAGGTTGAAAATGAAATTGTCACTTTAAAAATCTTTGAATTGATTTTAAATATTTATATTTTAAAATTATTTTCTCTTCCTTTTTTACCATTTACATTTAAGGATTTTTTTTTTAAACATTACTTTTCTTTTTATTATTCTTCTGTACGATAATAATTTTTATTGGTGATATTGTATTTTTTTTTAAAGATATAAATGATTTTTTTGTTAATCAAAATAAAATAAAATAAAACTTGTTTAATGAATTCAATCCGAGTTTAAAAGCTCAATCTCTATCAATCATGCACATAAAAATTGTGTCTTTGGTGTTAAGAAATTTTATGAATTTGATGTTGAAGTCTTTATGCAATAGATCCACAACTTGTTTGTTAAATATCGTGATTATCCGATGGCTTAGTTCAATACTACAAAGTAAAGAAAAATCAAATCATATGCGATACAAGAGAAAAGAAGAATAAGGGGAGAGGAGAAATAAAATAATAATTTATTCTTTAAGAAAATTCTCAACAAAAAATCAGCACACATTGCAATTCATATGGGCACTTTTATAAAGAAAAAAAAGGGAAATTATGTGATCTCATATAAACTCGATCAAGTTTGCTCCCAAAACCTTTATACACATCAAGTATGAAATCACTAAGGGTATGTTTGATTGCACATGAAAAATAGGGTGAAAAATCAATTTCCATGGAAAATAACATTTTTCAAGTGTTTGATTGCACATGGAAATGAAAATTCATTTTCCACCCCATTCAAAAAGTCCACTAAATCATGGATTTCACTTTCCCACCCATATGGATGGGAAAATGAAATCACCCATATTTTCCATCATCAATTCTACCCTACCACCACCACTACCACCTTTACACTAACATCGCCGTCGTTGTCATCGTCGTCGTCGTCGCATCCTCCCCCCTCCCTCTTATTCGTCTTCTTCTTCTTCCTCTCCATCTCTTCTCATCTTCTTCCTCCTTCTCCTCTTCTTCTTTTTTCTCATGTTTTTTCCATGATTTTATCCAAGTGAAATCAAACAATGGAATTTGATTTTTCAACCCTACCTATTTTTCACAACTAATTTTCCATGGATTTCAAAATCCATGGAAAATAACTTTCCATGCAATCGAACATACCCTAGGTAGGTGATTAAAAAAGTCAAATATTTATAAAAAGAATTCAACCATTTCCTCATGAAATTAACCCTTTTTTTTTCTTAATAAATTATCATTTTTCTATAAAAATAAAAAAGTAAAATAAAATAAAATTACGACCAGGAAACAACAGGGCAATTCATCCCAAAATTGTCGACTAAAACACTATAATAAAGAGAGAGAGAGAGACCCTTTTAGGTTGAAAAATAAGGATTTGTTTAAAACGTTTGGGTTTCTTTCTCTATATGCTTCTAGAAACCCACCATCAAATAAGCTTTAAAAAAAAAAGAAAAGAATCAGTCCAACAATCAAATTCAGCAAAGCAATCTCTCTAACGTGACTTAACGCTCCGGTCCGAACCATTCACTTAAATTTGACCATCACTTGTGGATCCTGAATCACTTGGTTTGTTAACTCAGCTACTGTTCCGAGTTGGATGGGACGATCTGACTCAAGAACAAATAAGGGTTGTGTGATGTGTCCAAGAAGATCATACCATATAGCCAAACAAAATATTCCACATTTAGAAAATGGTTTTGATCCATCGTATCAGTTTTCCATGCAATCGTGCACCTTTTAACATTTGTAAATCAAAGTATCATATCTGATTAAGGGAGATCGATTACTTGATTTTGGTCTCTATCATGGACATGATCATTTTTTGGTCCGGTTCTAGATAGTCATCTTTTAGGGATCCGATAAGAATCGATTCTTCTTTGAGTAACCAATGGTACTCAACTAATAAATTTAATTAATCGATAAAATAAACTATAGGGAGAATGTGGAGTATTTAATTTACCTTCTCTCTGCATACATCGTAGAAGTAAAAAAAACGAATTCTACATTTCAAATCAATAATTATCTGAATATCAAATTGTGCATTATATGTAAATGCCATTCATATTCAACATTTGTTTTCAATTTCAGCTAAAACAATCACTCTATACCATAATTTTCTAAGATTTTCTTATCTAAAGTTTGGTAAATTTGCTTGAAGAATTCATTATTGGCATCAACTCTCAATTGAGAAATTACAATACATTCTTCTAGCAAATCCTATTTTGTGGTTCCCATCGATTTAAAAATCCAGATTTTAAAACCAAGATGTCCACGTTCATGAGCGCGGTGCAAATTTCAAGATGACTAAGATTTGCATTATATAATATATTTGTCACTTTTGTCTAATTATATAATTAGTTAGTTATTTAAAGTATGCTTGATTGCATGAAAAATCAAATTCTACGTATCTTCAATTTCTTTGGCAAAATAGTTTGTAGGGTGGGGTGGGGTTGGCAATCATAGAAAAATTGATTTTATTGTTGATTGCACTTGAGAAAATAACAGAGGAAGAGAAGAAGAGAGAGAGAGAGAGAGAGATCTGGGTGAATACCCAACTGTGGGGGAGAGAGACTAGATTTCATTTTCCGATGAAATTGGCCTTGCGAAAATGAAATCAATCCAAGAGAATAGGGTGGAAATTCATTTGCTCTAGAAAAAAAAAAATCAAACAATAAAAAAAAAAAAAAAAATTTTATTATATAAGATACATTTTTGACCCATCTTCCGTGTCTAATCAAACACACCCATATTTCACACGTACCACAGAATTGATTACTTTCAAAATTTACGTGTTAACATGAGGTCGCTGTAAGGGTTTATGTTCATGTATTGGGAATTTTGTGGGGCCATAATCCATATATGTTTAATTGAGTGTGAACTTTTTTATTCTTTCTTTCCACTAAAATTAGACTTTCAGGCAACGTGCCGTGTAGCGTTGGATAGCTTTGGACGTCATCCTCATTCCTCTCTCTGAATTATTCTTTTATTTATTTGGAGAGTAATATTGGTACCCCAACTTTTACTTCTTACATCCCAATTAAAAATAAAGTAAATAAGTGACGATTGAGAATAATTTAAGAGTCGTGCTGGAGTGACCTCAGTGGGGCACACACAGGTGACACTTGACATGGTGGCACGCATTTCTGCAGATGTATTTTATTCATATCCCATCGGCATGCATGCACCACCATGTCACTCCAGCATTAATCTAATTAAAAGTTCGGGTGCAAATAAAAGCTTCCTCAATTATTATTATTATTTTTGGATGCAAATAAAAGCTTCCTCAATTATTATTATTATTTGTGTGCGTGCGTGTGTGTGTGTTTTGTCAGTGAGAGCGATTTACCAAGGTTTGCAAGAGAAATAGAGCACTGACGATGCCCAAATATTCCCCTTTTTTATGGGTTTGAAGAGGAGCTTTGAATTGAACTATTCTTTAGCAGTTTCATTTGGTGAAACCTCTTGCATCACATGTGAAAATTGCAAATGATGCTTCAAGAACAAAAGTAAAGACCGGCTTTTTCAGGCTAGGTTGAGAATTAAAAGGATCCAAATTTTATCGCTCATGCATTCTGTAGTCTCTCTTCTTTTGTACCTCTTAACAGCAATATAAATGGCTGGGAAAGTAATAATTGTCTAGAGATAAATTTTGTACTCGATTCAATCATATAATGTTCTACCATATAAAAAGGAATGAATGTTGAATTGCTGCCTAACTGATACAAAATTCCCCAACAATGTAAATCATTTTGCTTCTCATCGTGACCATATTTCCAATTAAAATCTCCTTTTCAAACAGCTACTCACAAAATGTATCTAATTTCAGTTTAACAGAATCTCCTCTACTGTTGAGAAGATCCAATTGCAGAAGAATTTGGGGAGCCTGAATACCTGCATCTTTCTGAAGTCTGTACATTTCTCATGGGTTTCAAGCAACTGTAGGTGGTATCTGCATATTCATCATTTTATAAACAGCCTCATGTAATATTTTTTTTATTTTTGTGTATCTTCTGGTCGGCCCAGAATTTTCAATTTCTGTCCCCCTAATCTTCGTCACTATAATCCCTACGATGGTCTACAGTTGGCCGTTGTTTTAACTTCTGGAATATATCGTCCAGGGACTCGGATGAGGAGCCACGGGATACGACATTTGTTTCCTGAACCTGGCGTAAAGGAATGAACTTCTTGGACCCAATGTTAGCTTTGAAGGTTTGGAAACCTGTCTTCATCGATACCCATGTAGAAGCTAATCCAGAAGATGGGCCAGCTGTCGTGTTACCAGAGCTGTACTTGTTCTGTGAGTTGCCTGCATTGAGCAAAGAGGACGAACTGGTTGCTATATTCTTCTCTACTGACATGGTGTCGGATGCGTGTCTACTTTGTTGTTCTCTTATAGCAGCATACTTGTTTCCTATATCTTCTCTGCTTGTGCCATACTTTCGGGTCTCTTCTTTTAGTGGTTTTGATTGACTTAACTTTCCACCCTCCTTGGCTATACTGGTGGTTACTTTCATTTCAACACCAGACTTATCCTGAAAAATATTTTGCGAGTTTTAATGGTAAAAAGAAAACAAATTAATGACAATATAAGGGAGCATTTTGAAACAATGCATGAGAATGTAAAGAGACATTCCGGGTCCTGTCATTCGTAGTCGAAAGATGATGTTTTTTGGTAAAAATAAAGTTAGCCAAGACAGAATTATCATCACAATTATTAAAATATAGCTCAATAGAATGGTGCTTTCAAGGAATCCCAGTAACAGTAGAGGGTAGGTTACATACAGTGGTATTGCTGCTAGACTCAATATCCATATTGTTGAAATTCCTTGCCAATGGTATAACATGCTCACCAACGTTAGACCCTTGTTCAAGCCAAGATCGTTCTGCAGAAAGAAATCAATTTAGTTCACAATATCAACTGTAAAATGGGAATCCACAAACAAAAAAACAGAAGAAAATGGTTCCACCATCAATCCCAGTAGCATAGTGTGTATTGAGCTCGGTTCCAAATTGTCACGACACCCAAAATCGGATCTCACCAGGAAAAAAAGTAGTAAAATAGGTGCAATTTACAAACTAGAAAAGCAAGGTTACAAGCTACTCACCTTTCTGCAAGATAATTATTCCGGATGGGTCAAACCCATCCATATCAACAGCTTCATTTTGTAACCTGAACCTCTTCCAGCTACCAAAAAAATCAATAACCCGGTCAAAGAAATTGCTTGCCACCAGTAGGGTATATATAACCATAATAAGTGGATATATTTTATTAAACCCTCGCCCGAAGAAAGGGACAGCATCATCAATATTCCCCATTCTCTGCACATTAAATTGGAATGTTATTACAATCCCAAAGAATATGGGTCATACTGAGAAGGGAAAAGGATGGCATGTCACAATAATGTCAAAGTCCAGTATGCACAGGCCTGCTCAAAACTTCAAGATACCACACAAAAGTTAACTACATTGAGACTCTGTCCTCTTAAGTATGGTAGTATGCTTAGGATGATTAAAGCAAATACACCACTATGAAGATCCAAGAAAGGAACTTCCATAGTGAGCATCTCTGTGATGACCGGAGCGTTAATAATTTTTGGTGAAATCCCTTTCTTGGTCACCTAACCTCGGCCATATTTTAATATAGTTTCTGCATCTGCATATCAAAAGAAAAAAGAAAGAAGGAAAACAAGGAAATGATTGATATTTTGGAAATAAAGATGTAATATGGAATTGTTTTTAGATAAATTCTTGCAGGGGTATTTTTGTCTTCTTAAAAAGTTAGAATCCTATTATCATAATATTAAAGAATAACACTAAACAGGCTGATAAAAAAAGACACTCAAATGCACTCAACTGATGTGGAAAAAAAAATGGTTCTGTGCATATTCCATGTCAGTGTCTTTTTTTTTGGACGGCTCAATATTAAATTTCGACATAAATCCATGAAATATAAAATAGATATTTCCACTTACAAGGCTCGACATGAAATTTATCCATAGTTATTGATACTTGATATTGTCTTCAATGCATTGAAGAGTTCATGTAAGTGCTATCAGGAGATGAGATTTCTTGTTCCATTGTTGCAGAAGTTCCCATCAATATATACTGTTCTCTCTGTAGGCTTTTATTTTTGTTTACTTTTGGATAATTTTCTGGCCCGAATTGCAGTCTGGGATTTCTGACTACAATCAAGTTCCCATCTATATTATCATTTCTCTGAACAAGTTCTCTCTGTTGGCTTTTATTTTTGGATAATTTTCTGGCCCAAATTGCAGTCTGGAATTTCCAACTACAACAGTCACATCCCTAAATTTATGTGTTTCTGAAATGAGTGCAGGTTTTAGTTTCTGCTAGTATTACATTCACCATCGGGGAAACCAGCAACAAAATGATATGACATTGAAGGAGGCTCACCTTTTCAAATATAGTTTTGGCATTCCCTTCAAGACGAATGAGATTCAGAAAGTTGTATGAAATGGGTGGTGCATACCGTGCAATCATCCTGCAGAGATAGTAGAACTAGAAGTAATTATCAACATTAATTTGACTATAATAGCCATAAGACAAGGTCTATGCCGGTGTCCAAAGTGCTAATAGGTACAAACTTACGAGCATATCATAAGCAAGCTGACTGAGTTTGTTTGTCTTGGTGCTAATGAGTAAAACATCAGCCTTCTTGGTGCTAATGAGTAAAGCATCAGCATTCCAACCTTGAACAAGGAATAATATGTGCACATGCACATATACATCAGAGGAACAAAAGCAGCTATCTGCAAAACAAATCCAATTTTGAGTCTATGTTTAATAAACAGAAATGCTTGAAACACTATGGTGAGTAATGCAAATTAACTGTCAGAAGTAGAAACTTATCATAGAAAAAGGTGTCTGTTTAAAGTGTTAGCCCAAAATATCACGAAACAAGAATGGTTAACGGTATGCTGGACAGATGTGGGTATGTGTCAAGAGTCCAACAAAGGAACGGGGTGTCGAATTCGGTAATCAACACCCCCACACCTCTGCTCCCCAAAAAGGATTTGTTTCACTGTCCCCATATTTTAAATAATTTATAACAAAATATTTATTTCCATATAATAATAAGGATAATACAGATAATGTGATGATCTATCTTATAATATATTATATACATAAGGAAAAGATAAGATAGACATATATAGGGACGTGTTCAGGGGACATAAAAAAACTGACAACTATTTTTACACAACCACCCAGATATACCATCCTTTTTTTCAATGTTTTCTACAACACTGCCAGATGTTGTTGGATCTTGTAAAATGGATGGCATCTGGGAGATGTAAAAATAGTTGTCATTTGTTGATGTCCCCAGAACACGACCCATATGTATATAAATATATATAATGTTGTGTTTTTCACAAAGAAAATTTCAAATGAAAAAGGTGGGACTGATTATCTATAGTAATTGTTAACCAATATCCTGCAATAATGAAACAATCACACCAGATTTTGGGGTTTTTCGTAATGCAAAACATGTCTTGCACGGGTACCTCACCGTTTTAAGAGTCCATACATAGCCAGTAAGAGTACAACACTCATACAAGCATGATTACCGGATCACACTTTTCAAACAATAAAAGTATAGCCTTTTCCACGGTACCAAGAAGTGTTTGTGTTTCAGTTAAGTCCAAGAAAAGACTTACACGAAGGCATCCACTTCATTCTGCAATGCAACTAAATTTTCAAATGTGGGTAAGAGGTGCAGTTCTCATTTAACCCCTTTCTGACTACAAATGACTCTATTTTGGTAACACTAAAAATTAAAAAGGACTTACTTCCTAAAATAAGGTGCAATTTTCATTTAACCCCTTCCTGACTACAGATGACTCTATTTTGGTAACTCTAACAATTAAAAAGCACATACTTCTTGCCCCTCTTGTGCAATTCTTGACCTCCTCCCTGTTTCCTCCCATTTTAATACAATTTTTAATTATAACAAAGAAAAAAAGATTAATCATTGTTAATACTTACTAAAAAACTATTTGTTACTAATACTTGGTACCTGTAGCTCAGAAAAGTTCTGATTTTGTATTTAATAATCGATGCAAAAATAGAATAGGGTTCTTCCAAGAAGATGATTCATTATATTCCTGGAATTTGCATGACTCAATACCAGTGGCTATCAGGTTTTGTGGTTGGGCTGTTTGGTTCCAGCTTTATCCTGTGTTTGGATGGTCAGCTCGACCTCCTTTTTCTTTGATAATGAAGGTTTACTTGTAAAAAAATATGTGAATAACCCAACCCCCATTTTACTGTCATTATTTATGATTTTTCTTGATCAAACTTCATGGGCAACTGAACATTGAAGCCGTGATATGAGAACTTCACCATGGGCGGGATTCACTCCCAAAGGTAAAATGAGATGTTACACAACATGTGAAACTTCACTGTCAAAAAACTTGAATCTAAATGGGACTTTAAATTTACCTGCACAAGCATCTCTTGCTTTCCCATAGCATTTATGAGAATGGAAAAAAGAGATAAATCAACTCCACTAGGCAGTATAGTAGCCTCTGCTAAAAGAATTGCAGCTGACATGCAACCAAATATGATAGCCAGGAGTTTTTCAAGTCGCTTCCTCAGTATACATCGCCAGAAAAACTCTGCAAGACCCAATTAAAGTTGAGATACAGCTTCAGAGTTATTTATATGTTTCAATCGCTACTGACTAAGTACATGTGAATTATATGGTAAATAGACATCCAAATAGACCAGCAATGAAATATGACATTAACTATCTGAACTAGGGAGATCCAGATCCAATAGGATATACCAATTTAAGTACTGGAACTAATTCAATACGATCCAAAAATTCAGTATTTTCTGACCAGACCCAATCCAATTTTATATGTTAAAAGCATCCACAAAAATATGGATTTACATATTGTATCTAAATAAAATATGTAACATAAATATATAATTTATATATTTCTCACATATTTTCCAAAACTGATCCAGTGATCACAACGGATCCTGTTGAACGGGTCTTTACCAGAACTCAAGTACTTGACCTCAAACTGGAGTTTATGGATCAGATAGAACAGATATAGGGTCTGATCCAATCGATTGACAGCCCTAATCTAAACTATTCATGACTTTAGGCACAAAAAATCTTAAGCACCAACAATGATATAATGTTTCATAAGAAAACTTAGGCAAAATAAGATAGAGATCATAGTAGAACTTATGCGCCCGGGGGGGGGGGGGGGGTACCTATTGTATCAAAAAGAGATCCTAGTGTGCCAGTTCGACCAGTTCTGAAGCTTGAAACATATTTCCTGCAACAATAAATTTTTGGAAAAGTTATATTCAATGAGATATGAATAGCAAGGTCAGGAAAACAAGTCAAAAATTATTAAACCACTCTAGTTAAATACCCATGAAGATTTTTGAGCTTAATGATAGCTTTTGATGTAGAGAAAATTTACCAATCCGATGCAGCTTTCTAAATGTGAAAATAGAATGCTATAACTTCAAACAGGAGCATATGAACAAAAGCACAAAGGGCACATGGCCCAACTTCTTTCTAAGCTATTGAAATAATAAAGATGACAGTGGTGGCGAAAGCACCAACAGAAAATTCATTCTTTTGACATTATATTAAACTAAGAAATTATAATGAGAAGCATAAGTTGGTGTTTGTTTCAGATTTCAGTGCGTTTGCGCTGAAAATCTGTGTTTTGAACCGAAATCACCGTTTGGTAAAAAATTGCATCAATAAATTGCGTTTTGAAACGCAAATGGGTGAAACGGATATTAAACACTTTTTTTTTTCACGTTTGCGGGAGAAGCTATCACCGAAAAAACAGTTCGTGTGAAAAGACGTATATGCCCCTGCCCATCATTGTCTCTGTCGACAAAACTCTCTCGCACACCTCTCTCTCTATCTCACAGATCTCTCTCTCTCTCTCTCTCTCTCTCTCTGCGTCTCTTCTTCTCTTCTCTGTCAACAAGAACAGAAGATCAAACCGAAGCAAAAACTCCAAATTTCTCTCGGCTGAAGGTTTTTAATGGCGAAATTTATCTGAAACCCTAGATCTCTAGATCGAGAGGTACATTCTCCATTAGTTTCCTCTGCAACTATTTTTTTCTTTTTTACTCTCATTGATTTCTTATTAGTAATGGATCGATTATGTTCTCTGGACAATATAGCTTTCTAGCATTTTATGTTTAGATCAAACAGAAAATTCTTGTAGTTTAGTTAATTTTTTAATCTATTATCATGTGTTTTGGTTTTCATAATTGAGATCTTGATTAAGGGTCGATAATTTTTCATGTAGGATCACAGTCTTACATGATTAGCGTTCAGATTTGAATGGAATCAAAGAGAAAACTAGGTCTTTGTAAGAGAAAATAAGCTCAATTTTGAAACACTAGTCTGAATTTCAATCTTGATTCTTTGGAGAAAGTATACAATTTTGCTTCTCTATCTCTTTCTCTTTGTCCAATCTTTTTTAATTGAGAAACTCATCTGAAGTAAAAGATTTCCAGATCTTGAGGTACGTTGACCATGATTTTCCTCCCCTACTGTTTTGTTTATTTATTTTTTGCTATGTGATTGTATTCGAATGCTCGTAATAGTGTTGTTCAATTTTGTTAATCTTGTCTGTATCTGTCACAAAGTAGGATTCAATTATGGATGAGCTATGTTTTGGGCATTTTATGTTGAAATCAAACATGAAAATTTTATGGTTTCATTACTTTTTGAATCTCTTCTCGTGTAGGATCACATTATTACATGGTTGGGGTTCAGTTTTGAATGGCATCAAAGAGGAAACTATAAATTTATAGTATAAAATGAGCTCAATTTTGGATATTATTTGTTAATGTTAATTTTATTTGGGTTTACTTGAATATTGTTAGTTACATAGTTTTTATTTTTCTTATACGTTAGTTGAGCTGCTACCCTTCTTGGTATTATATTGGTAATGGCATATTTTCATTATTTTGTTCTTTCATTTCTTTTTTACCCCATTTTTGCATAACCTTTACAACATATACAAAATTCAAATGTTAAGTTTTTTGTTCCATTTAAGCCCCAGCTAGCTCTCAGGGGGTCCGTCCCCTACCACTTTTATCAAACTTATTTGGAAGTGCATAAGAAAAATCGGATTGTGCTAGTTAACTAAACAATTTAATAATATGACCAATTTGGCTTCACGTTGGGGTGTCAATTATTATGCATAGGAAAAATCGAAATAATCTACATATGATTTTTACTTATAGAGCCTCTAGAGAGTTAATTTGGTGGGTATTAGACTATTAGGAAAGAAAGGAGTCTCGGTTGAATATAGTGGAATTATTAATTCGTGACTGGGGAAGAATTTCAACTAGTGTGAGAACAATTAGTGCTAAGACAAAAGATTTTCCAATTGCAATGGGTTTGCACTAGGGATTGACCTTGAGGCTGTATCTATTTTTTTTTTTTTTGCTTTAGTTATGGGAGAATTAATTGTTTATATTCAAGAAGAGGTCTCCTATATGTATATACGATGCAATGTGGATGTTGGATTGTGTACTATGCAGGTATTTTGTTTATTAGGAAAATTTTATGTTCATTTTTAGGAGGAGATGCTGCCGAAATTTCTATAGAATTATAATTTTTTAAAGAATTATAAACTTTTTAAAATTAAAATAATTATTTTTATAAATTTTTAATATAAAATTATTATATTTATATATATTTAATGTAATTATATATTTATAAGGGTATTCTGATAATTTTTGATGCATTCTGGGTGCACTATTAACCTTAAGGGTATTCTGGTCATTTTACCCTAATATAGCAGATTCCAAAAGCTGTATCAAACAATCATTACCAGATTCTGGTAAAGAACTTTTACAAAGTTGTATCAAACAAGCTTTTCAGTGTTTCAACTTCTGACAGCTGAATCAAACAGGGCCTAAGTTATAGGAATTTTATTCTGAAAATGCCATAGACAAATAAGTATATCAAGGTATCAAAAAATGCAATGCTTTAAACCAAATAAACAAATTCCAAACTATATCCCTGACTACTCTTTCAAATAGAGAACTTTGGCTTTAACATGATTTACTAGCTAACTTTAAAATTTATCATTCATCCACACTCAATTCCAATTTCCAACACAGCCCCTCGTAAATGACAATCGAAATTGATTCACTCAAAGAATTTTTTTTTTGATATATGTGTAAAAGCACGAGGTCAAGGAGACCTACCTATACAAAGGGCCAGAAAAACCAAAGCCGAACAAACAAGAATGAACTGAAAAAAAAAAAAATTTGGAACAGCAAGTCAAAGTGATCCCTTCCCCCCCCCCCCCCCCCCCCCCCCCCCCCCCCCAATACATCAATTCTACAAACCTGGTCCCATATAAATACAAGGTCCTTGGAAATAAATAACTTTTGAAACTTTGCAGCAGAAAAATATGAACCCAATGATGTAGATAAAAGTATGCTCTTCCCCTTAAAAATTATGCAGTTTTGTTCCTTCTAGGTAACTTGACATAGAGCAAAAGGAGTTAAACTCCAAAGAATACTGTTTGCATTAACAAAAGGAGACCCATTAGATTGCCATCCTTCAAATAAGGATAAAATACTGATTTCGAGCAGCAACAAGAAATGTGAAACATTGATACACAATGGGACCAAAGTTCAGTGGAGGGGCAATGAACAAGGAGATGATTGTTCACCGTTGGCTTTGCAAGAGTAAAAAAGTTAGATGAAATAAAGCCCGGAAGGATGACCTGAATTGAAGTCAATATTCTGTTCAAAATCGCAAACCCAATGACTAAAGAAGCTTTTGAAGGGACCTTAGGACCCATACCTAGGGGAACCCCACAACGATGTTTCTGGGATGAGATTCATGAAAGGATGCCAAAAAAAATCTCATTCTTGCTTCCTTTGCACACCAATTGATCATCAAGGCAAATTTATACTACTTCAAAAGAAAAGAGTTGAGCTTCACTTGCCAACTGCACAAAAACATCATCTATCTATCTATAAAAGTTGATTTACTCAACGCAAAAGATTTATTAAATCATAATATCTTTCCTAATTAAGCATGCTTTAGAGTTTCCTAAAAAATAGATCGAATGGACTAAAGCCTGATTTCCTCTACTAGATTCTAGATTAACATAAATGGGTTTCTCAATTGGTTATTTCCAAGATTCGAGAGCTGAGCATCAAGTAAACTAAATGTCCTCGAGCTTGTAAACATGATATGAAAGAGAAAATATCAAAAAAAGAATATTGAAAATTAGAAATGAATATAATTTCAGAAGTAAAATGAGGAACAAAAAGCACTGAAAAGAGATGTTCAACATAATTATAACAAATAAAAAAGGCCACTCTAACATGATCCTCGGATCATTAAAAACTGAAGGATACTTTGTCCCAAAAGTGCCATGCAGGATGCTTTTTGGGACACCACTGACCCATACATGTTTTTCCCATTATTTGGTGGACCTGCACACCAAGGGTTTGAAACCACCCCCCCCCCCCCCCCTCTTTCTCCTTTTTCTCCCATGGATTCAACAGCTGGAAAAAGCTCAATAACTATAACAAACGTTCTGGGCTGCTGTTGCTGCTTTCTGTAGTTTGGCATTCATCTAGTGCGATGACATTACATTCTATTGGTGCTCATGCAAATTCAGGTGGATTTCCATCCTACACACACCCAAGTACCTCAAAAAAAATTATTCTAATATTTTGAATATCAATCTGCTGACATTAATATGTCGAGGAAAGTGATAGGCATCCAAAAGGCATAAACAAAAGAAAGGAATAGATGCATGGGTTAAAAGCAAACCATCCAGTTGCACTGCGACGCTCATAGTTTTTTATAGTATCTTCCAACTCGAGTGCCTCCTTAACATAGGTCATATACTCACTGCAAAAAGCTAAGAACCTATCAGATACAACGGATGGACCGTCCAAATAAGTACCAAGTCAGTATTAGCTCACATTTCTAATACAGTCATTTTGATTCTTGAGGAGGAAAAAAGGGTTCACATACACTAAGAAGATGGAAGCTCTAGAACATATAGTTTAAAGAAAAAGGAAAAAAAAAAATCAACCTTAAATAAATTAACAGTTTGGTACAAAACAATCTATCTATATCCAAATTTGTTGCCTACATTCAACTGATAAGCACAAAATACAGGAAAATGTGGATAGCATAAAATTAAAAAAGTAGAAATCAATTGAACATAGGCATATGCTATTCAAAAAACTAAACCAAATCAATTATGGAAATTAAAAATAGGGGAAAGTATACTAAAAATATGATGGGAAGAATATTCAAAATTATAGATCTTGGAGCTTTTTAGCATCATATAGAAACATAAACTAACTTGTCCCGCTTTATGTTTCATTGCAGTTCATTAAAGTAGTACTTGCATGCTTATACTACTAGCATAGTATTTTATTTTGACATATTACCATTTTTCAACAAAGTCCAACACAATTTAATCAATTGTTTCTTTTTGTATATATTTCGATGAAAATCATTATCCATGTTGCAAAAAATTCAGTAAATAGTGAATGTTGACTGAAATAATCAAATCTTAGGTATAAAAATGCAAGACTTGGTGGAAATTTTTCCATCAACAGTATATTGAAAATTTTAGTCTAGAAATATTGATAGAATTTATAATAATAGTAAAACTTATAAATTTCTATTAGAAAAGACTTGTAAACTACACAATAATAATCACTAATCAGAAATTAACAGATATTATTCAATTATTAGTATAAATCAATTAAAATTAAGTAGGTAACTAGATAATCTTATTTTGATGTATTCTTATTAGCCTTGAAGACCATTGAGGACTTGGGCAAAAAGGAAGAAACTACTCTGCTAGTTAGGGAGGAAAGTGAGTTGAAATTTAATATGAAGGCAAATTTCCAGAATTTGGCGGAATTCGAAGAGATTAGTTGGAAGCAAAAGTCAAGGGTAAGGAGGTTGAAGGAATGGGACGGGAACACGAAGTACTTCCATCGTATGGCCAATACTCGTAGTAATACCAACCACTTATCCAGGTTAAAGGTCAACAACGAGTGACTGGTATTGAAAATAATGTAGTTAGTTTATTTTAATTCTATGCAAGGGCATTTATGTCTATTTACCTTCTAGGTTTAATATATATATATATATCAAGCTCTCATTAATGAGACTTGAGAATTACTTTTCAAAATTCTTCTTGGTATCAGAGCAATAGAAGACGTCCCAAACTCTCTTTGAGTTCTTCTCTTCGATTCCTCTTGAGACCTTGAATCTATTCTCTTCTCCTTTTCCTTCTTCTCCTCCATTCCCAACATCTCCAGATCTTGAGACCTAATAACCTGGTTTATTTTCCTGATTCTTTTATCGCATGTTGCGATAGGATTCTTTTCTTGTTTTCTTCGCATACTGCAATTCTGCACTGTGTATTTTTCTGCCCTTTGATAGGGTCCTTTTGTTTTACCCTTGCTGTCCTACAGAACTTTTGTGGGGACCTACAACAGTCATAGATTGTTGTTTTTGAACCTGCGACAACAACAAAGTGCTGTTTTTTGGACCTACGACAACAACAGGTTGCTGTTTTTGGATCTGCGACAACAAAAGGTTACTGTTTTTTGACCTGCGACAACAGAAGCAACAACAGATTGTTGTTTTTGGATCTGTGACAACAACAGGTTGCTGTTTCTGGACTTGAACAACAATAACTTGATTCTCTGGACCTGCAATAACAGCAGAAGTGTTGTGTGGGTGCCTTACGACAGTAGTAACAATAACATATTTCGTTTTTTTGTGACCTACGACAGCAGCATATTTTTTTTCTAACCAACGGAAACATCCCACGGCAACAATGACATCACATCAAGAAACCAAGGACTCCAACATCAATCTTGGAATAAATCTCTCAGCCCAACGCATTACTAGTACCCTATTAAATGGTTGGAACTTCCAGTCTTGGTCTCGGCCAGTTAGACTTTATTTGGGGAGAAAATTTGGATGACTTTTGGGCACCATTAATAAGCTACTTTTTAATGATAAAAAAAATTAAACAATGGGAAATTGACAACTGCACTATCCTTAGATGGATCTTTAACTCCATGGAGCAATGTATCTACACCATATTCATGTATCATGAGATAGTCTCTTCGTTGTGGTTAGCCCTCACTCAGACACATGCACATGCTCGGAATGATTCGAGGATCTACGAACTTATCGAGACATCGCCCAGGCTACCTAACGGACTCAAAGTGTAGTTGATTACTTTGCATTCCTTTAATCTAGTTGGGAGAAGCTTTCTCACTATGAGTCTATGTCCGAGTTGCATGCAGAGGCAGCCCGGTATGTGGTTACGAGGATTGCTTGACATCAGACATACTAGTTCCTCATGGGTTTATGTCTCGAGTTTGAGGCACTTCGGACCCAGATCATTAATACCACCCCATTACCTTCTTTATTTGAGACATTTGCGACTATTGATAGTGATGAGCGTTGTCGACATGTAGTTCCCTCTCAGACTCAGGCACAGGCTCTTGGTATAATCTCTACTCTAGCTACAGATCAGATGGTTTTAGCAGCCAATTCGGATTTGTTTGACTCTCGTACTCAGGGATTTGGGAATAGAGGTCGTGGAGGCCATGGTCGTGCTAAAAGGAGTGGCCTTACTTGCAGCCATTGTGGAAAGACTGGCCATGAGAAGGCCCGTTGCTTCCAGCTCTATCTCCATCTGTTGCGATCATCTGTCGCTCTTTTTTTGGGACAGTATGTTCCCCGCGCTACAGCTGTGAAGTCATCATCAGTTCCTCCTACTGATACTTCTGCTCTCATTGGCACTATTGATCTACGACAACTTCAGACTTAGATTGCTGCTATTGTACGGGATCAAATCCATGCTCATACTCACTCATCCTCGATTGTGACATCAGTTACTACGCCGCCTCCAAGTACATCTTCTGCATTCCATGTTACGTAGTCTGGCTCTGCTCCTTTAACTTGGGTAATTGATTCCGGTGCCTCTGATCATATGACCGATGAGTCTAGCCATTTTACTTTTTCTATTTTATATGCTACCCATAAGGAGGTTTGCCTTGCTGATGGGTCCCTTACTCCTATCCTTAGCAAGGGTATCATCTCTTTATCTTTTGGTTTTTCACTTGATTCTGTGCTTCATGTTCCTAACCTATCTCTTAACCTTTTGTCTGTGAGTAGTATTACCAAATCTCTATATTCCTCTACAACCTTTTTTTCCTACTCAGTGTACTTTTCAGGACCTGACTTTGAGGAAGATTTTTGGCAAGGGGTATAAGAGATGGGCTATACTTGTTTGGATCTCAACCTATTGCGATTCCTGCATTTGTACTTCCACTCTCCAGAAGTCATTTTTTTTTCTCAGACCCTAGATTTATGGCATGCTCGCTTAGGACATGTTAATTTTCAGCATTTATGTTCTTTATTTCCTGCCTTAAAAACTTCTTATAATGGACATGCTAATTTCCAACATTTAAGTTTCAATACTCTATGTGTGAACTTTCTAAATACAAACGTACCTCTTATATTCCTCGCATGCATTGATTTAATAAAATGTTTGATTTACCTCATTCTGATGTGTAAGGACCTTCCCCTATTTTGGCTTTTAATGGTCATAGGTATTATGTTACATTTATTAATGACTATTCACGTTGTACTTGGGTTTATTTGATGCATTCTCGCTGTGCTCCACATTTTTGTTAATTTTCTTAAAATGATTCAGACTCAATACAACATCACAGTTAAATCTCTTAGGTCTGATAATGGAGAGGACAACATTTCTGATGGTATTAGATCCACTTCCATGAGCATGGTATACTTCATCAGTTGACTTATCCCTTCGCTCCTGAACAGAATGGGGTGACAGAATGCAAGAATCATCACCTCATGAACATTGTCCGTTGCCTTCTTCGAGGTATGCATGTTCCCAAGTTATATTGGAATATGACAGTCCTCACTACAGCATTTCCCCTTAACCGTGTTCCAAGTCGCACCTTAAGGGGGACAAGTGTTTCTTCATGTTCTTCGACCAGATAGCATTTTCTTCCCCATTACACCCAGAATCTTTGGATGTACTCGTTTTGTTCAGGATAAGACTCCTAAGTGCACAAAATTAGATGACAAAGTCATTCGCTGTGTTTTATTAGGTTACTCATTTATGTCAAAACAGTGTCGTTATGACCCCCTGTCTCATCGTGTAATTCATTCTCTGGATGCAACATTTTTTGAAAATGTTCTTTTTTTTCGTACTACATCTTTGCAGGATCCTTCTTCTATGGTGCTACCCTCTCCAGTTTTCTCTCCACCTTCATCTTCTTTGCAGGACTCTTTTCCTTTGTTGGATCCAGCTTCCTCTTTGCCACCTTTTAAGGTCTACACTCGTCGCCTTCGCCTCTTACCAGACTTGCCAATCTCCTCCTTGGACTCAGGTATACCCTCTTCTATTCTAACACCTACTTCTTCCATTTCTGACTCACTTACTTATTGCACTTCACAAGGGTAAGTGAGGGTGTCTTACTAATCACCTTATTGCCTAGTTTGTTTCTTATTAGGGACTTTTTCCTTCTTATCAAGCCTACCTTGTTACTAATGATTCCATTCGAATTCCTCGATCTGTATCAAAAGCTTTATGAGATCCTAAGTGGACTGGAGCCATGACTGTTAAGATGGATGCTTTGCAAAAGAATCACACTAGGGAACTGGTTCATCTTCCCTCTGGGGAATGGACAGTTAGTTGTAAATGGGTGTTCACCGTCAAGTATCTCGCGGATGGCATTGTTGATCGATACAAAGCCCGCCTAGTCGCTAAAGGATTTACGCAGACTTTAGAAAAAGATTTTGGTACTATATTTGCTCATGTAATTAAACTTTGTACAGTCCACCTCCTTATCCCTTTAGCCGCTTGTCATTCCTGGTCTCTTCACCAGCTTGATGTGAAGAATACATTTCTAAATGGGGATCTAATTGAGGTTATCTATATGGACCCCCCTCTTGGGTTTCGTCTTCAAATGGAGATGTTGGGAAAGTATGTCGCCTTCTCAAATCTCTATATGGTCTGAAGCAATCTCCGCGAGCCTGGTTTCAACATTTCTCTGAGGTCATTTTATTTATGGAGTTTTCTAAATGCCATTCAAATCATACTTGTTTTGTTCGTTAAGAAGTGGATGGCCGTTGCACTATTGTATTAATCTATGTGGATGATATTATGGTAACTAGAGACGATACACAGTGGATTGACAGGGTAAAGATGTTAGGTCGTGTATTTGAAGTTAACAACTTGGGTTCTCTTAAATACTTCTTGAAGATAGAAGTGATATTTTGCTATTTCAGTGCAAATACACACTGGATCTCCTTCCGGACACTGGGATGCTTGGGTGTCGTCCTGCTTCCTCCCCTATGGATCAGAATTATCATCTTCCTACCGAAACTGGTAATTAATTACCTAATGCTTCTTCTTATCAGAGACTTGTAGGCCATCTAATTTATTTGACTAACACAAGACCGGACTTGACCTTTGCGGTTAGTGTGGTTAGCTAGTTTATGTATGTCCCATGCACTTCTCATCTTGATGCAGTTTATAATATTTTTCGGTACTTGAAGTCTCGCTCTAGTCTTTAACTTTTCTACTCCTCCACTGCTCAACCACATTTGTCCTATTTCACTGATGCGGATTATGCTGGTTCTCTTACAGATAAGAGATCTACTTCTGAGTTCTGTACTTTCTATGGTGGTAATCTGATCTCATGGAAAAGTAAAAAACAAGGTGTGGTTTCCCACTGTTCCTGAAGCTGAGTATCGTGTTGGCCCTTGGCACTTGGAAGCTTATTTAGATTAGATCTTTGTTGATGGAGCTCGATTTTCTGATCTCTGACCCTTTTACTTTGTTTTGTGATAAGAAGTTTGTCATCATGCTTATCTTTGATTCAATCCTTCATGAGATAATCAAGCATATAGAGGTTGATGTTCACTTTCTTAGGGAGAAATCTCGCTCTGGTGCTCTACAAACAGTTTTTGTTCTTCAGAACAACTTGTTGATATGCTTACGAAGTCTGTTGGTCTTTTTGTCACTAACTCTCATCTTGTCAAGCTGGGTTTAAATGATATATTTGCTTCAGCTTGAGGGAGAGTATTGGAAATAATGTAGTTAGCTTATTTTAATTCTATGTAAAGGCATTTATGTTTATTTATACTATGTAAGGGCATTTATGTCAATTTACCTTTTAGGTGATATATATATATATCAAACTCTCATTAATGAGACTTGAGAATTACTTTTCTAAAATTCTTCTATTGGTAGGTGAGGAGGTCGTAGCAAAGGGGGCATGGACTTCACCCTAGTTTGTACATAAAGTTACCCACTCCCAAGCCAAAACCAACTCGGCTTCCTTTTAACAGAATTTCAAAGACTCAAAAATCTTAGTTGGAGAGACAATTTGAGGAGGAAGTGTGGTCCACCGTAGCAGGTATGAGCAACGGCAAAACTCCGAGGCCAGATGGGTTTCCTATTGAATTTTTCAAAATTTGTTGGGAAATTATCAGGGAGGATTTCATGTTGGTGGTAGAGGATTTCTATAGGTAGACGTTCTTGGATGTTAGGTCTAATTGTTTGTTCCTAGCGTTAATACCAAAAGTATTTGGCATTGAAGATATCAGAGAGTTGAGACCTATCAGTTTGATTAATACGACTTACAAGATTATTTCTATTTTGTTGGCCAATAGGCTTAAGTACGTAATCGCTACCTTGATAAACTTCAAACAGGGTGCCTACGTTAAAGGGCAACATATACTTGATGGGGTTCTTGTGGCGAATGAGTGCATCAACTCTAGATTGGAATCTAGGAAGGCGGATGTGGTGTGTAAACTTGACTTAGAACAAGTGTACGATCATATTAATTGGGACTTCTTAGTGTTCCCTCTAGAAATGGTGGGATTTGGTGGGAGGTAGATTCGTTGGATTAAAAGGTACATCTTGTCAGTTTCTTTCTCGGTTCTTGTGAATGGGTCCCCTGAAGGCTTCTTATAAGTGCTAGAGGTCTGAGACAAGAGGACCCTATTTCCCCATTCCTTTTCATTATCGTGGCGAAGACACTAGGGAGAATGTTGGAGAGGGGGGTGGCGGTTGGGGACATTAGTGGTTTCTTAGTTGGTAACAACAGGCCGGGCAGTGTCACATCTCCAGTTCACAGATGATACTCTTGTTTTCTTAGATGTGTCGTTAGAGCAAGCTAGGAGGCTTGGAGGTTTGATTTGTTGCTTTGAAGCAATCTCTGGCATTCCAGTAAACATGAAGAAGAGTAAGATTTTTGTGGTTGGAAGGGTTCCAAATGTAACTCTTTTGGTGGTTGTTTTGGGTTGGAAGGTTGACAATCTCCCCACTTCATACTTAGGCCTTCCATTGGGTGCTCCAAAATGTGTGACCCAGTGTTGGAAAGGGTGAACAAGAAACTTGCGGCGTGGCAGGCTAACTACATTTCAAAGGGAGCAAGGTGACTTTGATTAAGAGCATTCTCTCTAGCATCCCAGTATAGTTTCTTTCTTTGTTCTAGATGCCTAAAAAGGTCGAGTTAAACTTGGATAAGATGATTCAGGATGTCCTTTGGCATGATAAAGTAGTGAATCGAAAGCATCATTTGGTGAGTTGGAGGGTTGTGACTAAGACAAAGAATAAAGGAGGTCTTGGGATCAAAAAATTTGGAGTGGCTAACTTGGCTTTGTAGGGGAAATGGATTTGGAGATTCGGGGTGGAGGTGGATAGTTTATGGAGGAAGGTTATTACAGCAAAGTTTGGGAAGATCAGTTTGGGTGGGAGAGTGGTGTGGTGAGGGCACCTCATGGTTGTGGAGTTTGGAAAGGAATTCTGAAGGTGTTACTGGTGTTTAGATTGAAAACAAGATTCAAAGCAGGGAAAAAGGATAGAGTAAGATTCTGGGAGGATAGTTGGTGCAGCCATGTGCCACTTATGGATGAGTTTTTTTTTTTTGTTTTCCCCCTCGATCTCCACAAAAAAAAAGACTACCAATTACTAGCTTTAGGCGATGCCTAAACGTGTTGTGATCGTGGGGTTTTGAGTTCCGATGGGCTCTTAACGATTGGGAAGTAGAGGAGGTTGGGAGATTGGTAAATTGCACTACTTCGTTTCATTTTGAACTAAAGAGGGAGAACATAGGAATTTAGAGGGAGAGTAAGGGTGGCTTATTTTCGGTTGGTTCTTTTTAACAGTCTTTGGCTAGTAATGATTCTCCCTCGTTCCTGGAGGTAGTGGTGTGGGGACCTAAAGTTCCTTCTAAGGTAGGTTTTTTTACTTGGACCGCAATTTTGGAAAGGATTCAAACGATGGACTTCTTGATAATGAGTGCAGCCAATTGTTGCATGATGTGCTTAAGGGAGGCGGAATCGGAAGACAATGTGCTAATACATTGCAGGGTGGCCCAAGAGGTTTAGTCCCATTTTTTGGGTTTATTCAGGGTTTTGGTTTGCTTACCGATGTCAACTAGAGTCCACTTTGAGTCATGGCTGCACGTTGGGAGCTTTCTCTGGGATGAAAAGGGCATTGTGGAGTATTATCCACTTTGCTATTTGTTCGAGTTTGTGAAAGGAGCGTAATGGAAGGATCTTTGAAGCAAAGTCTTTGGGGCACACCGGATCTTATTCTTGCTATTTTGGGTCTTATTTTCTTGTGGTCTCAAACTTTAGATGAACTTAGGGGTGTGGGCTTTGCAGATTTTGTAGGAAGATGGGATTGGGTTTGAAGTAATACAAGAGAGTGACTATTGGTGTAGTGTTTTTCGCTTGACTGGCTAAAATAAAAAAGCATATTAGTATGTTGACTACTAGTGGTGACATAAGCTCCATGTAAATAAGATATTATAAGCACCGATTGAGCTCAGAATAATTATCACGTGATGCCTACGGCTCAATATCTAAAACATGAATTTGAACACAGGATTTTTTTATCTTGTCTTAAAACAAATGGAACCATAGGAAAGAACGAAACTATCATTAGAATCTTCCTAATCCAAATTCTACAAGAACAAAATTTTCATACATAATAATTTGACTTCCTTAAAATGCGAAATAACTCAAATGAATTTTTTTTTTAATTTCCATTGAGGCTATCCACTTTCCTAGACACCTGATCAAGAGGCGTAGAAAGAGGAAGTAAAAGCTCCACTTAGTCCTTATTTATATGTGGAAAACTTATGGTAGAGTTCATACAAAGTTAATTTCACAATTATTGGGTAAGGAGTCCCAAGCATTTGTTTTGACTTGATTAAGGACATACATTAACAACTTTCCAACCACATCAGGTTTGCACCAAGTGTTGGCCATAAGCGTGTGCTGTTTTTCACTGATTATGGATCAATCAACTAATATACAAGAGTTCCACCACTTTATCAGCGTGTGCTGTTTTTCACTGATTATGGATCAATCAACTAATATACAAGAGTTCCACCACTTTATCAGGGTCCTCCATTGGAAGCTAGTTATCTTTCTAAAAAAAGGCTGCTCGGTAGGTCAAGATCAACAGCTATCGTGTAATCATTTAAATCACCAAATGGAGTTACGAATCCATAGTTTCCTAAATTGATTCAAGCCCATTATTAGATAACTTTTATTTTGAAAATAGTTCGATTTAATTTGAATTTTAGAAAGTTTTTATTTTCAGATTATCCAAATTAATTGTAATAGAATACTATTCCGACAATAAATGTAACTAAAACTCTTTACTCATATATATATATATATATATATATATATATATATATATATATTGGATAAGTGTATACATTGTTTTACCTTTAAGCCATCCATAAACCCTTTTGAATCCTCTAAATGAACCTATACATCAGCCAGGTTCATCAACCCTCCAAAATCCTATTGTCCATGTTTTTTTCTTTTCTTTTTTTCACATAAATAAAGACTTCCATTCACAAGAGAAAAGAATACAAAGTGCAAAAGATTCAACTGGAGGTCGAGGAGACCTACCGCAGAGCATTACAAAAGAATGGAACAACCAAGGCAACTCAAAATCAATGAAAGTCCTCATTCTCACACCATCAAAGAATCATGCCTAAATATGACATATTTGATAAATAAAGACTTCCATTGACAAGAGAAATGAATACAAAGTGCAAAAGATTCATCTGAAGGTCGAGGAGACCTGCCGCAGAGCACTACAAAAGAAAACACACCCCTCAAAAAAACAAGACTACTAACAACGGAACAACCAAGGCAACTCAAAATCAATGAAAACCCTCATTCTCATACCATCAAAGAATCACGTCTAAATATGACATCTTCGATAAATAAAGACTTCCATTCACAAGAGAAATGAGTACAAAATGCAAAAGATTCATCTAAAGGTCGAGGAGACCTACCAAAGAGCACTACAAAAGAAAACACCCAAAAAAAAAAAAAAAAAAATAGACTACCAACAGCAACTCAAAAACTCAAAATCAATGAAAGCCCTCATTCTCACACCATCAACGTCACACCTAAATATGACATCTTTGACATAGACTTCCTTGAATTCCTCATAAACCCTGGACCCAAAAAATAGCTCATTTGATGTCTAAAACTAAAGCGCTGACGTTCTTTTCTTTCCTTTGAAGGCTCCAGCATTCCTCACTCTCTAAATACACCAACAAATGGCGAAGGATAAGAGGCTCCACAGAAATTAAATAGCATGGAAAAAACTAGTTATGGCAAAGACCCCTCACTGAAGAAGGCACAGCCCAATAAGCATGAGCGCAAAAGAAGTGATACCACATGACATGCAAGGACAGCGATACAGAAGGTGATTGACAATTTCCACATTCTTTTATGTGCAAGGAAGGAATTCATGATGGTTTTACCCCTGGAAATTAAATTTTTGTCCCTGGAAATTAAATTTTTGTCCATCGTTTTTTATTGCCCTACTACAGACAAACAACACCCCAAAAGCTCACTACCTTGACTAAATCAGTTTATGCATACCTTTTGTAGAGATAGTATTCCTCTCGAGCTATCCTCAGTTGACGTCTAAGAGTAGCCATTGATTTTTCATCAGTGTCGTAGTCCATATCATTTTCTCCTAATCTGCCCCCTTGTGGTTTGAAGGATGGATCTTCTGTAAACTGAAGAAAGGAAACTTAAGAAAACATTACAGAGACTAGCATCTTCCCAGCAATATAATGTTGGAAGTTGTTATGTCAGAAGACCTATACAAGAAGGAGAAGTACCATCTGATGCAACATGTTATCAATAATATTCATGTAGGGTCTTAAAGGATCGCGCTTAGACATCTGATTCGATGTTGCTTGAGCGACCTAATGAAAAAAACAAACAATAACTGAGAAATCAATAAATGAATTATCTATGGATGAGTATTGATCAAATCATACACAACTTTGATTCATATGGATGTAGTTCCACTAGTATTTTAATCATGTGTACCAAAGAAAGGGCAGAATCAAGCTAGTTAATGTCCACATGTCAAACAACACAGCTAAAAATGCAGGATGTGGCTTGTTTTAATTGACATGGCTCACACCCTAGAGAAGACACACTAGACAAAGATGGAACTAAAAGATGTAAGTTTGCCAAAGATGGATGTCCAAGGCAACAATGCCATTGGAGTGGTATAGCAGATGTTTGATAAGCTGCTTTCTTCTTTTCAGATTGAAGGTAATAACGCAACCTTCCTCACATCCTCCAACATTTGTTTTCCTTTCCCCATTGTTAAATTCTGAAAAACACAATAAGAGGGATGGAAAGTGATGGAAGAATACAGAGTTTTGGTATGTTTCTAACAGCAAACTTGGAACAAATTGAAAAAAAAAAAAAAAAGAATAATAAAAAACCATGTGCAAGGATTGTAGACAAGGTCCCATCAGCTAATGTAATGGATAAATGAATGATAGAATAGAGGAAATAAGAACACACATCTGACTGTCCAGTCACGTGATTTGAGGCCTTGGAGTCGATAACCCCCAGAGTAAACTAATAAGGAGCAAGGTAAGCATTGCCAGATCTAAGGAAAGTACCAGTGGAGGAAACTAGAGGATTGGTTCAAGGATCAGCAAAAGGTTGTGCAATATATAATTGACCAGAGGTAAAGGCCAAAGCTTGACAACTTTGAAAAAGAGATAATATTGAACTAGGGAAGCACCAAGAGAAATGAGAGAGAGAAAGAACCATAAACATGACACTGGTTTTTAGCTCTTGGAAGAAATAGATGCACCTAAAAAAACAAAAAAAACAAAGTTTACACTTGGGGCTCATGGAGACTGCACAAATATCAAACTCTGTCAAGCCTTTCTCTTATGCATCAGAAGGTAGCACCGTCACCACAAACCAAGCTTTTGAAATTGCAGAGATTGAGATTAAACCTTACTCATCCCTTGTAATCTGACGTAGTAATAAAGCTTATTTTGTATGTGTATGAAATATAAAAAGATATTAGTTCTACACATCTAAATGCACATTGAATTTGTCGATTCTTCTTCTAGTGAACTTCCATAAACAAAGATGAACCCCTTGCATATTGGGTTATATTACAAAACCACTAGCTCTCTATTATAAGGTGAACGTAGTCATTTTTTCCAAAGAAAATATATAATGAAATCAAGGACAATTAAATAGATTAATATAAGAACTCACAAGCACCAAAATGAGATATGCTTAGCTTGTAATGGGATATATCTTACCACAATAGCATTTGAAAATTCCTGATGGGCATCATCAAGGTTCACAGCCATTTTAGCAACTTTATGAGAGAGGACTTTTTGATGGATGTTCCAATCCGCATTTCTCCAAATGTTCTTTGGAATTTCACTCAAACCAAAGCCAAGAAGAAATGCACCTGTAACGAGTCCAAAAGTATTCGAGCAAGCCATGGCTAAACCCACAACACTGCCACCCCTGTCAATACAGAAATAAAGAGTTGATAAATGAAAAATATCATTCTAGAATAGCCAAAAAAGGGAGCTACCATAAACCCACATAATGGATGTGATTGGGAAGGGAAATTGGCATTTTTTGAGGTACAAAAGGGTATGCTGCTACATACACCAGACAATTTCAAGATAGCAAGATGTGTTTAATCTAGAATGGCTAATCTATTCAATTTGATCCTCAATAATATTAGGATGAGAGATTTTCTAACATCATTGGGTTGGAATCATTCTCCAATTCTATCCTTTCGTTGTCCTTTTTATCATGTATTGATCTACGGATCTACTTTATCTTGTAAGTGATATTGTCTTTCAATAGAATTTCAGTTCTATTAGTGTATTTGAATAAACCCTTCTGCTCACCGCATTATAATGCCAGTTGTGGTAGCTTAAAAGGTTTAACATTGTTTTCTGTTTTTTGTTTTCCTCCCAACCTTTAGTTAAATAATAATTAGCTATTCAAGGTTAAAAACATCAAGAAAAACACCTTTCTCCCATGAGAAAGGGATTAAAAAAAAAAATCATTGCTTTACCTAATTTTCTCTTCTAAATAAAATTTTCATACTATTTAATGTACATTTATCTTTTACTGTTAAAAAGCATGCTTACAGGGCTTCTTACATTACACACGTTTGGGCTTAATCATCAAACTTTAAGATTATTGAATCGTCTAACTCTATCTAACCTCCGGCCTCCACATATTGTATGCCAAACTTGACATGCTCTGTCATATTTACAAGCACAAAAAGCACCTATGCTAAGCCAAAAATAACTCGTATGATCATTGACCAATTGACCTTTTAGTTACTTACCAAAATAAAGAAACCACTTGGTAAGTTATAATGCAAGGATTTGTGGTGATCTATGCTTTTTATGGTTTCCACTTGCATGGTGAGTGCCAAACAACTGCAAAAAATAGTAATATTTTCTATAAGCCTACCGAATGTTGCCCAAATTGGTGGAATTGTTTGTAGCCAAAATAGTACAGCAAAAGATTGGAAACCACTCTTCACTGCCCAGCCAACTATCCCCCCCCCCCCCCCCACCCACCCCTCCGCACCACATCTCCCAACCACCACCATTGCCCTCTCTCTTTCTCAACCCCACCACCACCATTGCCTTCACCTATGACACCCAACACCTCTATCATCTTTCACCTCTCTCTCCTCCCCACCAAAGGTCGTGTTCAAAGAATTGCCAAGAAGGTTTCGTTTATGTCCAGATCAAAGCCACCAAGCACAGTAAACTGCAAATCCTTGAAAATGTTTACGACAGCAAACACATACAGCCACAAACATTTGCATTTTCGGATGATTTGCAATGAGCCAACCAAGGCCAAACATTAAAATAGCAAAAATAAAAAAGTAAGAAAATTGAAAAAGCATTTCACATTCAAGTCAAGATTTTTTATTTTTATTTTTTTGATAGGTGAAAATTTTATTAAAAAGAAAAGGGGGGTTGAGGTGACCATCCAGTCATTTCAAGATTAATTTTAACAAATTAAACAAGTTTCAACAGAGTCAAAATTACTCATTCTTCTAGTATCTTTTATATTCTTTTTTCTGGAGTAGGGAACTGTACGGTTGGGATAAGGCGTAGATGATGATGATCAGGTAAGGATTTTGGGTCAGCACTCATGCATTGACACACTGAATTTAAACTTAGAGAAGCTGGTCCTGCTACTGTTTTTTTCTTTTTCCTTTTTTTGATAAGTTAAAGAAGCTGGTGTTGTTACTGATAGACCTTTTTTTAATGATAAGGAACTCAAATGTGCAAATGTTTTTGGAATCTAAGACCTGTCACTCAACAATACAATTTCTTTAGTACGTGGGTACAGCAAAATTATTTGAGTAGTTCAGGAAGGTAATTTGCATGCAGAAACCATCACCACTATATATATGAATTCAACAATAGTTGCATTTTGACGTTTTTATAGTGCCTATGCTTGGTTATTCATTGGTAATATGGGGTAAAAAGAACACTAATATTACAGCATTAGCGAGGAAGAAATAAAAGAACAATACTTGGAAGGTTTCAATTTACATTCAAGGAAGTTCATAATTGCTGTATTGACAACACTCTAACAAAGAGAACCATAAAACAGGACCAGGGAGGAGAAATAGAATGAGATGAAGAAGCAGATTCTGAGTGTGAGCATGCCATTAACAGTCTCAAGAATTCCAAATGAAAAAAGTCAAAAGTTTAAATTGGAAAACATAGGTTTGATATCAAACAAAATATGTTTAGGTAGGGTGAGAAACAAACCGATGTCTGCCCATAATAACGAGAAGAATAAGTCCAAAAATCCCAATAGACCCCACACTTAGATAGAAGACTAAGTTTTCCCGTAGACTAGTCTTCAATCTTTCCCTCACAGTGAAATCCCCAGCATCTTCATAACCCTGAATAGCGGGCACCACAGCCCTGTTTAGAGCATGACGTAATATAAAACAATGAGGAATGTATATTGCTGGAATAGAAGTACATTAAAAAATATGGTAAAGCATTCATCAACTTTATGTAAAGGAAATAGCAGCAAGGCAGGACATAGCAGTAAGGTAGGACACAAAATCATGCATACTTCATATTTGCACTATAAAGTGGAGAACCCATAAATTTCAAAGGGTGACAACATTTGTGTGTTTTTTGCTTTTTTTCTTGTTGCTTATGTTCTTATTTTTTGGGGGGGTGGGGGGGCTGCACCTCAAGACTAAATCATGAAGGAGATGGCAGGCAACTGATACAAAAGCAAGCATGCACAAAAAAAGTGTTGTGCACACAATAACTATGACCCTTTCCTACTAAAAAATAATGTAATATAGAAATATCAATGTTTCAGGGATTGTGCCAGGGGGGGGTGTGTGTGTGTGTGTGCGCGTGAATATCAGAAACCTAACATTGTATAATTGATCCCCCTGATCCCTAAACTTCAAAATCTGTGACCTTGTTAATATGCAGAAAGTTTCACTTAATCAAAATAGCTATGAATAACTGTGACTCCAATAGACAAAGAAGCCCAAAAAAATAGAATTAATATTCAATGGGTGGACTTTACAAAAGGTAACTTCGGCAGGAACTAATGAAATCAAGATTTTGAAAATTGGCTTTTAAATGGAGCTCAGTATTGTTCTTATGAGTAGCATATTGTGGATGAATGACACCGTTGAAATACTGTAGAAAAAGGAGAAGATCACCATTTTCTTCCTTAGAACAAATCACTGAATCCACAAGGAAAAGTAGAGAAGAAGTTCTCTAAAAGAAACAAACTTCAATTGAATCACCATTCAAAGCCAAGATTTCTTAAATGGAAATCTAGAGGGAAAATCTCCAACAGGGTGCTATTCCAAGCAATCCCAAGAGTTCAAAAGGATGCAGATAAAACTCATAAAAGCCTAAACGCAAAATGCATTCAATAAACAAAAAGTCTTTACAACTCAATTCCCATGCCATAAATAAAACATTTAGATCCATAATTTGGTCATAGAAATTCATACCACCAGCGTACTCATCCAACAAATTGAGGGAAATTACTAAAACAATGTTGATTTTAATGTTTACCACCAAAACAATAGTAATTTTTCAAGGATTACCCAAAGCAATTTAAAATGTTGGTCTGTCCCAACATTTTCTAGAATTGCTGGACTGACCAGCATTTTAGCTTCCCATGATTGTCGACTTCAGAAAAAACGTTGGACAGTCTAACAATTTATATGAGTTATTTTAGGTACATGGGAAAAGTAGGAAGGTAAAACATTGGACTGTCCAACAATTTCAAACAAGTTTCTAATAACTGTTACGTCCCTCGAAAGCTAGGATCCATAGATATTTGTTCTTTGGACCCAAGTTCTTCTAATCTAGGCACTCCATGAATTCATTTGTGACCTATCCTGCATCAGTCCCCTCCACTTGAAAAGAAAAATGTGTGTCCTCAAGTTGTTCACTAACTTTAGTAATGACACAAGGCCTCTTTTTATCCTTGGAGTTGTTCTTGAAAGCTGTTTTTATCCTTTTTTTTTCCTTGTTGTCATTCATTCATTGCATGCTCTAATCCACATCTAGTGATGTCTATTCCTCATATCTAGTTTCGAAGAAAAAAAAATTGATCAGTCCAACATATCCAGCATATCATCCAACTGTGGTATAGGAAATATGTACTTCACAATGATTTTACTAACAACTCCGCTCTACTACGATGTAAATATACCAACTTCCACCTTCCATGCACGTTAACAAAGTTGGCACGCAACATGGGACCATACCTTCCTTAGCCAGATTCTTAAAGGTACTCGTCCATCGGCTCCTATAATATTTCAGTCTCCATAGGGATTATTGATAATACAAATGATAGGGTAAATTAGATCCCAAGAAAAGGCAAGTATGGTGTTGAATATCATAATGGCTAGTCCATTTGATGGATCACCTAATACATTCTTTATGGACATTTGATAAACAGAAAATGCTTATGAGTTACCTGATTACTAGTTGGAGAGAATCAGTTACAAAGAGAAATGAAGAAGTGGGTTCAGAAATGTGTCTTCAACCGAATTTTCAATCTTGATTAATGGGTCTCCCACGATATATTTTGAGAGTATCAAAGGATTGAGACAGAGGAATCCAATGTCTACTTCCCTATTTATTGTGAAAATAAAAGGCATTGAAAGGATTTCTAGAGTGTTATATAGAAGGGTTTTAGAAGGATTTTAGTTATTGCAAATGGTCCTGATTTCTGACCTTCAAATTGATGACAACTTGGGATTTTGGCTATAGGAGAAATCTTAACGATTAGGAGATCATAAAACCATGCTAGTTTGATTACCTATCATAATGATATTGCTCTCCACTCTTTACTATAATATAATCGTATGTGGTCAACGTATCGGGACAATATGTTCAATGTCAAACCCTTATACTCAACATTTGACTCAAACTTGGTTCTTGCATATCCTACTTCAATGGTTTTGGGTTCCGAAATTCCTTCCACAGCGTGTTTCTTTTTGTTTGATCCACCTCTCTGGATAAAATTCACATAGTTGACCATTTAATTTCTCAACATAGACTTATTGTGGACTTTCGTATAATGTGCAAATCTAGCAATGAAACCATCAACCATTTTCACATCCATTGCAACATTGCTTGGTACTATTTTTCACCAGTTTCAGAGTTAGTTGGACATCGCAATGTTCCATGTTGGACCTTTTCCTATAGCTGGTATAAATTGACTTTCTCTTCTAGAGGTCGGATCCTTCGAAGATTGTTTCCCTTCATGGTTTGTGGGACCTTGATAAAATGGGTCCATGGTATCGTCCACAACATTAAAGCTTATATTTTTAAGGTCTAAGTTCTTAAAGGAATGTCAAGGGCTACTGTTTGAGGATTTTGTTTTCAGAATAATTCCAGAGTAAATGGATATGGATAGATTCATTGTTTAGTTGCTTGATGATTTTGTCTCTTTAAGTAGGTCTCTTATGATTGTCTATTGCTTTTGTCTCTTAAGAAGGTATCTTAGAATTTGTATTGGTAAAATATTTACTTGTAAAACTAATAAGAAGAATCATCTCCCCTAACAACCACAACACGTAAAAAATATGGTAGAATGAAATGGATAACCATGTAATCATATAGACTTCTTCAAACGAATTTCAACAGAAGAAAAAGAATAAAAAGAGAAGTATCAATCTCCCAGTTTAAGTGTAACATACCAAGTAAGTGCAAATGTACTCCAATATGACCAGCTCCAAAAGAAAGCAATGCCTCTATTTTCATGATCAAGTATCGTCTGCATGAAAAATATGGGCTCAGTTAAATTCACCGAACCAAGTCAAAAATTCAAACCCATCATAACTACAGGTTTACACCTTACACACCTGTAAAGCTCATCAACTTTGTACTCATAACCAAGGAAACAAATTGTTGAATCATGGGGAAAAGAATTATTATTGAATGGAAGAAAATTGTTAAAATAAAATCGCGGAAACTTCATCAAAAGCAGAGTACACGATCAACAAGTCACGGAGAATAATAAACAGATTAAAAAAAAATTGGTTTTGTATCCCAAAATCCTTTGAGGTTTGTTACATCTTTGATTAGTCTCATCTGCAACAGTATGCATCACAAGTTCTATAGCCTCCAAATCATTAGTTGAGACAACAACAGATCAAGCTTATGGATTTGTTGACAGATCCCACCACCAGCTTATGGATCCACACCTATTATCGTAATTCCAAACAAAGTCTGAAGCTGTCTATTTCACGAAAACCGATTCTTTTCTTTTGATTAAAAACAAGTAACAAACCCAACTATACTAAATTATATTTCAACAAAGTAATTGCAGCTTAATCGCCGAGATTCAATAAAGCGATCACTTTTCTCAATAATAAAACCCCCAAAATATGTTTTAAAATATACAAATTCGCCACCTTTAATCCAGTTTCCTCGATCATCAAACCTAATTATAGATAACCAATTAATTCAACAAAATGTTAATCAGATCCAGAACCATTCAGATATTCTGAAATCGAAAATCTATCATACAATCTCGTATTTGCATTTGCTCTGCGAATTATTAATTAAAAAAAGAAGGATTGGGATAGATTAAAGATCTAATAAGATTTGAGCAAGAAAGTTGGTGGGAAGATAGCTTACATTCCAAATGTCTGCAGGGACGAGGATGATGATGGAGATGGAGCAGAACCAAGCGTAACCGACTGTGAAGAGGACGTAGCGAGGAACGTCTGGGCCAGCGAAGTACCTCAACGTGGTTACTACCATGCCCAAGGTGAGAGGGAGCGAGATCAGATAGAATACCCACATCTCTGTCTCTGTCTCTCTCTCTTTGTCTCTTCAGGACATTAGTTGTATATAGTTGAGATTTGAGAATGGTGGTTTCACTTCCAGAAACTTTCACATTGAAGGAAATGGAGACGCACGTTTCCTTTTATTACAGCATCAATAAAGTGTCAAACTTAGATCACAAATGAGACACCGGTTTTTCTAACATCGCGCGCCAAACTTTAGGGCTTTTTTTTCTCTTTAGTGCTGATATTCTAACTAGGAAATCTTCACTGGGTCAATAATTGGCTGACGTGGTACGAAACTACGAACACATAACCATATATCTGTTTTCTCGGGATACATAACTACAAATCTCCATAAAAGATTGAAGTTGGGTATGCCGATGAAATGGATCTATGGTTCTGCGTCCGTGCCACATCAACCGAGTATTGAACGAGTGAAGACTTTCTAATTATGTTTTCCTTTTCTTTTTGTTGCAACATATGTAACTAGGGTATAAAATACGTCGGATTTTATCAAAATCCAAATTTATTGGGTTTGGGTCCTTGGAGTAGATCCGAAAAGAAATGGGCTTAGTATGATTTGATGCACCATACGTACTCTGTTTTGGATATGGAACCATCGATATATCCGTCTAGATTTTAATTATATGTTGCTTCAAAATTATTATTATTATTTTCAAAAAATATATTTTTCTATTACTTTAATATTACATAAATTCTTATAAAATAAAATGATTATAATGCTAAAATGGAATGGTATAACAATTAAAAAATTAAGTGTAGAATGAAAAATATTGCACTATCCGAAATTATCTAATTCGATCCGACCTAAATCAAGCAATTCAGTCCGATCGGATCTGGATTGAGTGGAATCAAAATAATTTGGTTATGGTTTGTCTAGTAATATTTGAGTTGGATATGGGGTTTGGGTCCATATAAATAAATTTGGATATGAATACAATTTTACCCTGAGACAAAATCAACTCATTTTAAGCACTAGTGCATATAAGAATCAAGGAATAAGGATATAATAGGCGTGAGAGTTATGTTACTTAAATTGATGGTTCGCTCAAAATTCGAGTTAGTGGTTCACCACTCTAAAATGAACCTAATTGTAACAGTCGATAAAGATAATTCATTTCTTGGTGCGATTTGGTTCCCAAAATCGGTTCGCTTGTGCATATATATATCAAGTATACAAATTATAATATTAACAAAAAAAATAAGTTAAATACAAAAAAAAAATATAATAATCAAAATTCTAAGTATAAACAATATATAAACTAGAGTTCACTTATGACTAAGGCACAAGCATCCTCTTTAAGGCTAATGGGGTTAAAAATTCAAAAATAATAAAGTTTAAGGGGTATTATTAAAAATCTTTGAGGTTCGGAGGGTATAAAAAAAGTTTGAGAAGTATTATTAATAAAGGTGAAGACAATAAAAGACAATAAAGTGAGTTAAAGGGGTAAAGGAGGAAATATAATAAAATTATCGACATATAATTAAAAAAATGGATGGGGGAAGAAAATAAAACAAAGTTGAAGAGATGAACAGAAAAAAATAATAAAGTAAATAGGGTGGATCCCACAAAATTGTAGCTGGATGAACTTTTATCATCTCAAATTTGTAGTTGGATGGGACTTTTATTCTCTCACAAAACTGTAAAAGGGGGGAGGGGGGTCCTACAATTGTGTTTTATTATATACTAGTGAATGGCCGTGCACGTGTTCCTTACACATTGAAATTTAATTGAATTTATAAAATATCAAATCCAATCAAATTGAAAAATTCTTAATCCAAAACCACAACATTCTAGATTTCATGGGGAAAATATCCGAATGGGAGAAGAAAAAAAAAAGACTAAAAAAAATGTTTATTTTTTTCTATAACCAAGGTTTTGAAAATGTACACTCTCATGGCTCCGAACTTAAATTATGATTCAACAATAAGAAAACCAGTCTCGTGGCATCTATTTCATGGGAAATCTACAATAAAACTCTAATTATTGATATCGTGTATCACACCATAAAATATGACAGAGACATCGAGTATCTTATGTTCTAGTGCCAAAATCTGAGTTTCTTGGAAAATTCCATCATTTTAGGTACCACTTTTGAGTACCATTACACTCGACACAACTTTAGGAGGTACACCAAATTTTTTGAACACATGTAGTACAACTCCAATATGCCTTTATTTGGAATACATGTCGATGAGGGAGCTCACGCGCGTAAGAATATGACTACCTTATATACAATGAAATAAATAATTTCGACATCAAGTTGGAGGGTGATTGTGAGCTAAACTCAATAGTTTGGTTCTCCTTTACTTTCATTTTGGAAGAGCTCAACTTCTTAGGCTTGAAATAGGGGGTCTACTTGAGTAGACGGAAATACAAGAGTTGTAGCAGAGTCCTTAAGGGGAACGAGGACAAAGAGGGATTGCAGTTTATGACAACTCATGGTTGTCAATGTATGGGAATATGATGTTACTCTGTTACAAGATGCCTATTATTCCTAAGTTAGGCATGGACTTTGAGAAGTTAATAATAAATGAATGATTATTTTTCGAGTGCAAAGGATCGGACTAGCAACTGAGATAGTTGTAGACTATTGAGAGTTTGTAATCTTTGTCATTGGTAGTGGATTGATCTCCCTCTCCAGTGTGGATGTTGACAATTTGTTGAACTACATTTTATCTTTTCCTATTGTTATGCTTCTGCGCAACACATTCCAAATGAAGTGGTTCCATTGAGGCATGATTAAAATAGTGTTGAGCTTTTTATAATAGGCTATGCTTAGAGCAGAAGATATGAGTTGATTGTTGATTAAAACAAATAGCTATTCAATCTCATTTTCAATCCATCTAATTCCTCTTGTATAAATGTCTTGATTTTCAACCTAAAATTTCATCATCTTTCATTTTCCTAAAACCATGTCATTTTCTTTAAGTATGACTATATGAAGGTGGCATGTGCAAACATATATGTATCAAAAAGGTTTGTTTGTAAATTTAAAATGTTGATTGAAGGATTTTTCAAGATTTCATTATTTTTGTAATTTTGAAAACTAAACAACACAATTCGTTAATGGTTTGCAGTTTTCCTTATTTTGACAAAAATGACCCTGATTCGGAGTGCAACTTGGTTCAACTTGTGGCCAAATCAGAACCAAATCGACATAAGTCGGTTCCACTAAATAGGAAACGAAACCAAATTGAATTGCCCATAAAACTGAACCAAATCAAACTGATCAAAGATCGATTTGGTTTGGTTCGGTCCCATGGAATGCCAATATCCTATAAATCTACTTGGAAGCAACATGTTTTTAATGAAAAAAAAAAAATGAACATAAATTTCATATAATAAGCCATTAAGAAGTCACTGATTTATGTTTTAAATCCTTAAAAGTTAGAAATTTATTTACTGATGCTAATCATTAAAAGGTAGTATGTCAGTAAGAGTTTGATTCTTGATTTGGTTTGGTTCTATACAAGCTTTAAACTAAGAACAAAAAAAAAATTGATTGATCTTTCATTTTCTTAATCCATAATCAAATTGTAATTTGTTCCCAATCGAATCAAACCAGTCCACAATCATTGGTTTGGTTCGATTCTCAGTTTGAACTGAACCAAGTTGCACCCATAGCTAGGGATTAAAATATCCTAAGTTCATACTGGATATGAATATATCCATATTTGTTTTTTTTTTTTTTTTTAAATTCAAATTCAATTCTGAATTTGAATCTGATTCGAATCTTATTAACTAAAACCGTATTGGAATTTTTTTGTTTTCATTAAACCCGTATCCAAGTTTGATCCGTAAACACCCCAATTTGAACATGCCTTACTTGAAAAAAAAGGCAAAAAAATGAATTTTATAAAAAAAATAGTCAATGGGCTTAAGGGCCCGAATTTTCAAAATTTGTTCATTTTTGTTTAAATCAAAGACCCTAAGACGCTCAATAGTCCTATGGATCCACAATAAGGCTTATCTAAACCCCATCATTTTCTTAACTTATTATCATTCTAACCTTAATCTAATCAAGTCCAACCCAACCCCTAAGTCCAATGTACCTAAATTAATTCTAAATGCAACCCAACCTAAACCATTACTTAATCTTAAGCCCAAACCCCTACTCTAACCCAAATCCATACCCATGTCCATGATCATAGCTAATTAAGATTCATACAATCAATGATCATCTATGATGGATACTTGTCACAATCACAACCCATATCTCAAAATCATTATACCCAACCTCATCATTACTCCTAAAAGTTAGGCAACCCATACCACACCCCACACCCCACGTCATAACTTAACCCCATATCATTCTTTTCAAAACACTCCATAAGTCATCCTCATACCCCCACACCCCAATTTTCTTAATCAACTCACCCAACCCACTCACCCCATACCATTGGACACATGTCACTATCTCTTCCACCCTTCAAAAATCTAATCACCTAATCCCTTACACAAATCATTATTTTAGCTAAACACCCACACTTTTCAATCTAAACCAACATTCAACATAGGAAGGGATTGTCTAACCAATCAAATTGGATTTTATCTATGTGTTTGGATCAAAAATAACTCATCTACCCTCTTTTACCAAGTTACCTCTCTCCAACTTCAAAATGACCAACACTCCATGCCTAAACCTCATGCCATTCTCCCTTATCTTCTACTTCGACATTTCTAACCTCAAAAGCCATCCTTAAAACCTATAAAAACCCCCTATCAATCTTAAAAAAACTCACGCTTGAACCTCTCTCTCAAGTCATCTTTCTCAATCTTTCATGCTCTCATGCCTTAATAAATTATTAAAAAATGAAAACTCTAAACTTTTATTTACTTAACTTTCTTCCTCTCTCATTACCTCGTACTATTTAAAAAGAAACTCACATAATCTTACTAAAGATCTAATAAGAAGCAAGAAGAAGAAGAAGAATAAGGAAGGAAACAAGGATCAAGTCTTAATGTGGGTAAAAAGTCAAGAGTATTGCACCCCCTTCTCCATTTCCCTCTTCTACCCTCCTCCCTCACTTCTTTAATTTTTATTTTGAGAATGTCCACCCTCCCCTACCTCTGGTAGATTGGACCTTGGTTCAGTCGAAAGTGTAGGGGTTGTAACCATTTTCAACAAAAATCATTTTAAATCCCTAAACACGATTTGCACATACCCCATTCAACTAGTTTTGAGGCCATCAGTGACTGGGCCCTTTTCAACCCATGAGAATGGGCCCATAGGCATTAACCGATAATTTTCAAAATTATGTTCCTAAGACAAGATGTTGATGAGGAATATCTTTTTCAATGAGATTATCTTTATAATTCGAGCCGATAGCAAACTCCTTGCTTTTAATGGTACAAGTAGTTGATCATTCGACATTTTTTTATGTAAAAAATGACCACATTTTTAAGGTTACCATCACTTGAGAGAGAGAGAGAGAGAGAGAGAGAGAGAGAGAGAGTGCTTAATACATTCCCCTATCTCCAATTGAACCCTTATCTATACCTTAGGTGGATCAATGTCTTAATCTATACGAGAGTCATTTCGAAGGAAAAACTATTTTATCAAAAATCGTATTCCGGGTGCCCAAATCATATTCTGAGTGCCCATTCAGACATTATTTGAAAAAAAAAATGGTGGCGACTCCAAATCCTCGTACATGTGATATTTGGATTCGAAAATCATGTATTTACATGATCCAACCAAGTATTTGATTCAGGTCGAACAATTTCACATCGTTTAGGTTATTTCAAGGAAAATCATTGAAGGTGTGACAAAAAGATGATTTGAAGTTATGACCTCACCATTTTTTATGAGAGGCTCAACCATTATGCCTAACATCGGTTGGTTCATGATAGACAACTTGAAAAATATAAAAATATAACTTGCAAAGTAATATATCATTCAAATCAATGCATGTATATGAATGGATTTGTATTCGAGCCAGATCCGATTTGGGTCAAGGGACATCAACCCATATCCAACCCATTTTTTTAATCTGGTTATACTTGAAATAATCAAACTCGCTAAATTCGGATCACTCAGATTTCGAATAAAATCAGACCCATTTTAAACCCTACCCCTAGTCTTGATTATATTAAGTTTAAATGTAAAAATAAGGGCATTTGTGAGATATAAATTCTAGTGTTGAAATACTTCTACTCTACCTTCTCTCATTATAATAGTAAAGAAATTTGCACGACCTAGAATATCAAGTTTGAAGAGGAGGGAAAAATATTTTACATACGAATATAAAGATGGGTCCTAAGTGATTTTATTAATAGAAAAGAAAATCATCTATTTTTGCTAGATATTGAATATAAGGGCATTTAAGTCATTTTCGTATGTTTATCAAGCAGACCGAGGTCAAGGGATATCTTGTTAGTTTGAAAACAAAGAGGTTATCTAAAATATTCACCACAACATAGAGGGGTGATCCTCAAAATCATCAAAATTCCAAATAGACTTCAAATACGATTCAAACTTCAAAGTAGTTTCCTTCTTTGACCGTGCTGAGAAGTTTGAGTTGGTCTCCGACCATTCCTGCCCTTTATGTTTTCGAACACCAAAACAACACAAACTAAACAATTTTCCACCAATAGGAATCGTGTATTGAGTCTCAGCGATCCGCACCATATGCTAAGAACAAATCTCAGCCGTCCACTATAGTCAAGAAAACACATGGTCAGTTAATATTTGCCGTTGATTTCCAACCGGAGAAAACACAATCGAAACAAATCTGGATCGTCGAATAAAGCACATCGTTCGTCAAAAGTAACGTTTCGCCGTCTCAAGGAGGCTATAAATAGTGTTTCACCTTAAGTTCGTCAGAACTTTTATTCGTTTGGTTAATTGGGAGAAGAGTTCCTCCGTTTGAAGGCTGAAGAGGTATGTTTTCCCTCGTCTTCTCTCCTGTTAATTAATTTTATATCCAGATAAGATTAGGGTTCGTGTTTGTTGGCAACGTCGTTTGTATTCTTTTTCGATTTTTTTTGTTTTTGCTGGTTTTGAAGATAGGGTTTCTAGTTTTGGTTTCATGAATAATGCTTAAATTTGTTATCTTCTTGCCACCAATCGTCTTTTTGTTTGTTCTTGAATTTCTTTGTGTGTTTTTTTAGTGAATCATTGTTGCGAGTTATGTTAGAACTCCTATTTTCGTTGAAAATTAGGGTTTTGATCCTGTTATTGTTGGGGTATTTTGTACGATTTCCCCAAATACAACGAAGATTGTTCGGTAATTACGCAATTTGATCTATTTGTGACTTGTGAGAGGGTTCTAATTAAAATAGGCAAATAAAGGAAAAAAAAAAAAAATTCGTTTTTTGGCTTTGTTTTTTTTTCTTTTTTTCTTTTTCTATAATGGTTTTGTGAGTCGTTCGTCATTCTATTATGATTTTGAGGAAGTATTGTTATGCAAGAAAAGTTTGGGTTGCTTAATTTGGAGTGTCGCAATTGCAGATGGCGCGTACAAAGCAAACTGCTCGTAAATCAACTGGTGGAAAGGCTCCCAGGAAGCAACTCGCCACCAAGGTTGGTTGAATTTAATATTTCTTCTCTTTAAAAAATTTAAAATTGATATTTTCTTGAAGAGTTGTTGAAAATTGAATTTCAGTATATGTTCTTTAATTGTTCCAGGCTGCCCGTAAGTCCGCCCCAACTACTGGAGGGGTTAAGAAACCCCACAGATACCGCCCTGGAACTGTTGCCCTTCGGTAATCTCACATAAAATGTTGTTTTTCTGAAAATTTACTTGTTTTTGTTTTTTTGTACATTGGGTATGAATTCTTCTTTCATCTCTCTGTGATAGACTTCTAGATTATAATATTTTTCCGTTTATGTAACAAATTACAGTGAAATTCGCAAGTATCAGAAGAGTACTGAACTCTTGATCAGGAAGTTACCCTTCCAGAGGCTTGTCCGTGAAATTGCTCAGGATTTCAAGGTAAATTTTGTAGTTCAGTTTGGGTGGTTAGATCTATGTCTCATTTTATCTGCGATGGGGTTTTATTTTCCTGCAAGTATTATTTGTTGTTTTGGTTGAATGCGTTTTTTCTTATTCTAAATTAGTAATAAAGAAGGGGTTTTGCACTTCTTTGAACACAGACGGACTTGCGATTCCAGAGCCATGCTGTATTGGCACTGCAGGAGGCGGCAGAAGCTTACCTGGTGGGGCTATTTGAAGACACGAACCTGTGTGCAATCCACGCTAAGCGTGTTACTATCATGCCCAAGGATATCCAATTGGCCAGGAGGATACGTGGTGAGAGGGCTTAAGATGGTGAGATTTGAGAGGAAGTTAGGAGCGAGGTTAAGTTTTTATTGCTTTTTTTTTTTAAAAAATAATAATAGTGCTAGTTGATGATTAATATAATTTGTAGTAGCGAGTAACAGTAATTAATTAGGAGCTTCAGACTCATCTATGGAATGTAATGGTGTGCAGTTCAGAATTTTTTTTTTTTTTTTGGGGAGATTATTTCTAAGTTTTTTGTTTTTGAGATGAGACTCAAGTCTTTCAATGTGATTAATGTCATTCATGTTATAATATTTTTCTGGTTTGTGGAAGCTACTAATGATGGTGCTCTTCAACGTATTTTTATTCAGCTTTGAATAGCACACGCAGACATTCCAAATTCCAATACAGATGCAAATTTGTAAATACTATGGCAATGCTTTATGTGAAACATGTCTCCTCTCCCTTCCCACGTTTCGACTAATGAATTAGTTCAGCAACAAACAAGCCAAAATTTTTAATAGCTCGTTGTTTTCAAATAGGATTAATAAATGCATCTTCTGGTTGCTGTAACCTGGAATTGATGTGTCCCATCTTTCTTATCTGCGTTCATGTTAAAACAATGCCATAAAATTGAGTTCTGGGAGTCAATTTTATGAATCCAGCAAAACAAAACACACGAGAAGAGTATTAAAGTCTATTGTGTCTGCCTACTTCGTCAATGACTTCTCATTGAAGTCTTATGGGATTTTTCCCAAAACGTACTTCGACGCATGTCCAAATTCAAGGGTTGATTCTTTTGATTCCTGCCCTGTTATTCTATTGGTGTAAAATTTTTAACACAATATTTTCTGATGAGTTCGAAGAGTATTTTTCGACTGTTTGTTGATTGTTTTATTTGCTTTCCTTTTTTTTTTTTTGGGGGGGGGGGGGGGGGGGGGGGGGGGTGGGTCACCTTGACCCACTTTCTTTGTATTTCTTTTTCTTATCAATAAAACAAAAACTAATGGCCAAATTCTGCTTTCGGTAAGCAGTTTAAGTTCCGAAAACATAACATGCATTTTGAGTGAATTTGTCACTATTGGTAGATATTATTTTGAGTGAATTTGTCACTATTGGTAGATATTAAAAGTAAAACTCACGAGTTTATATGTTATATAAAAATGATAGTTTGTAGGCTATATAAAAATGATAAATGCATGTTTTGGGAATTAAAATCAACAGTACCAAATTTAGAATTTCGTCATATTCAGCTCCATGAAATGGAGATTCACCCTTTACCTATTTGATTGGTTACCCATGTGTTAATAGAAGCACTATTTTATGATAAAGATAGATGAGAGTATTTCCATCATTTTTATGATAAAGATAGATGAGAGTATTTCCATCATTTTTATGAATCTCTTAATGGAAGACCATGATCAAGGGCATGTTATCAATCCAATTAAGTTACTTCCTAATCCAACAACATTTGGGTGTTTACTTGATAGTTCAGTTAGCAAATTTTTTCTAAGAATTTTTTGGTAGTGAGATTTCAAAGAATTCCGAATTGATTAATTATGGGATGTCACATGTAGTAAGAGTTTTTGTGGGTAATTTTGTAAGTTGAGATGTTCTCAAATCATGCGACATCATGTGATTGATCATCTAAAATGCACGAAATCTAGGATTGTCTTCTATGTGTACACATATTTTCCCAATTTTCTTTCATAATGCCTCAAGTCACCTTACTGAAGGTACTAAAATACCAAAAATACCTCTTGTCGCGTCTTTTAACATATTTGGCTTTTTTCAATGGGAATTACCTGATTTATGACAGTGAATGGTGAATGGAGAATGATATACTTCCTGACTTCAAAGTTTTAGATGTAACTTTCTATCTATTTGTGTCAATGAATCAGTTCGAAGAATGACACTCACAATTTTGAGGATTTAATCGTAACGTTTGATTTGAATTTCTGCTTTGTTATTATAACATTGCATTTTGTGTGTTTTAGGAAGATATATATTTAGTCTCGAGCTAAAATAAAAAAAAAAAAAAAAAAAAATCGAGAGGGTTGATGCAACAAAGAGAGGAGATGATAGAATCAGAAAGAGTGGTGCGGATCCTTCACCAGATTATGTCAAGCTTAATGCACATATGACTCACGCTGGAGGCTGGTCATCCTAACCTCTGATTTCATTTGGAGTATCTTACGTTTCTAGTTTGCTTTCTCAAGTGATTACATTGTCCTTATTTATGTAGATTTTGGTTCTTCGCTTCCCTAAATGTGTGTCCCAATTATTTGAAAGAGGATGTAAATGTGTGTGCCCCAACCAATCGATGAAATTCATCCACGCAAATTGAGAAGATCCATCACATTTGAACTGGTACGATCCAACATTGTATCATCTGTTATTAGGGCTATGATGACAAAGACAAAGCTTGCTTAGGAGGACAATAGACTCAATTCGCATTTCAACGAGACGATGCATTGTTTGATGATGAGTAACAGTCCCTTCCGAAGATGACTAATGATAATCTGACACTTTTTATACGCTCCCTGATGTGGCAGTGATAGAACCATAGATCTTTTTTCCTTCTGTATCTCAAAGAGAAAGATCAATAGTTCTGTCACTGCCACGTCAGAGAGTTTATGGCAGGGGGGCGTCAGATTATCACGACTCTCCAAAGATAAGTTGGGTTGTATCATTCATTAAAGTTATAATCCTTTTCTCCATGGCTCCTGAACCTCGGTTGGCATTAACCTCTTAACCGTATGGCTTCCATCTTTGGTGCAAGATCTGGTGCCAATGATAATGTAGGCATTGGACTGACCGACACTGACTCTTCATGCAATGGGGACATCTGGGAAGGCTGGAATGAGCGTGATCGATAGAATTTTTTTAAACTCTCACTTGATTATCACCTTGTAGCCCGGAAATTAAACATCCAACATAAATAATTTAGATCGATCACACATCGCTCGAACACACATCAAACGTTGTTGATGTTTGATGTAACTGGGATAGCTTACCATTGTGAGAATTATTGCAAAGAGTTACTTCTCATCTTCAATTCATTGGACTCTCTATCCTTGTTTAAAACATTGTGAGCATCACAAAATCAGAGCCACACTTTCAAAGAAAACGTACAAGCGGAATTACATATTGTAAGAATTGATGGCAGTCAATAGAAACATGTAAGAATCCCAAAAAACAATATAATCATGTGAACCCTTCAAAAGATATTCACATTTCAGATTGTAACTCACAAAGACGACAGTAAGTGTATTTCAAACATTGTAATTTACAAGGCTGTTATTTCCCTTCTCCAAAGAAAGTAAAGAAACTATATTCAAAATCATAACAAAATCAAATATTTGTGAAAAAAAAAAATGCTGGCTATACTTACAAGCACTTAGCCAATCGATGGTTCCCTTTTATGAAAGCTTGTTTTCCTAAGAAGATCTCCAAATCTACGTAACAACGCCTTCTTCTTTCTCTGTGAGTTCCTATCATTATCTGTATCATCGGACTGAGTCCCGTCTAAATGATCTAAATCTTCCAAGTTTATCGATTCATCATCATTACTGAATACCGAAGACGACGTTTTGTGGTGACTAGGGGCAGCTAATACTGGTGAATCCACCACATCGAATATCGAACCTCTGAGCATCTCAGTCTTTTCAGGGTCCTCATCTTCATCCTTGAACCTGTTTGGAATTTTTATTTCCTCAAATTTTAGAGTAAGAATTTCAGTTATTTTCTTATAATCTTTAGGTTCCTTTAACAATGAATGCTGTTTCTTAAGTACTACTCCCAAATCCCTCTCCTCTGATTTCTTATCCGATGTTGATGTCGTTGAAAGCAACCTCTTCAACTCCTTAATATTTTCAAGTGCAGCTGATTCATTGATTCGAAGACGTTCGTTTTCTCGAATAAGATTCTGCAACACATCATCCTTATCCAATAGGCTATCTTTGAGTTGGGAATTTTCAGCCCTAGCGATCTCCGCAGCTTCCTTTGCAACCGAAGACTCGTTTATAGCTTGTTTGAGTATATCCCTTAGTTTGCAATTTTCTTCCCTTATTGCCTTAGCCGTGTTCTCAGCCACTCTCAACGGCTCTGTCAATCTATTGTTCTCTTGTTTTGTGGCTGCGCTCTCCTCTTCGGCTCTTTTTATGCAATTAACAAATTCAAGTTCTTTTCCATTCCAAGCCAAAATTGAATCCTCAGCTTCTAATTTTAGTCTCTTAACTAGGCATTTAAGCTGATCTATTTCCTTCCTTGCTTCCTCCAATAGCCCTCCATACTTCTCCTCTGCAGTCTTCGCCATTTGCTTCGAATGTTCAACTTCTTCCTTCGCATTCTCTAGCTCAGATTGAGTCAAGCTGAGCTTCCCCTTCACCTCATTGGCTTCCGCCGTGACTTCTATAAGGACTATTGCTAGATCATCCATTGCTTTCTTGCTCTTCTCTTCAGCCTCAGTAGCAAACTTCATTTCAGTCTTCGCAACTTGAAGCTCAGCCTTGAGACTCTTGACGGTTTCTTTTATTGAATGTGTATCAAGCTTTGCTTTCTCTAGACAACTATGAGACACGTCAAGATCTCTACTACTTTGCCCGATCAAATCCTCCAAGCTCTCAACCTTCTCTTGAAGAGAAGTGACATCAATCTTGGCTTCTTCAAGATAAAACTCGGTTTGTTCTAATTGTTTTGTTTGTCTAAGCAACGACTCATACATTTTGGTTTCGGATTCCTTTGCTTTCTTCATTTCTACCTCAAGTGTCTCAACTCTTAATTTACTTTGAGATAAGAAACCCACTGTTTGAGATTCTGATTCTCTTGTATTACTCAGCTCTTGTTTCAATCTCTCTATTAAGGCTTCTTTCTCCACCAATTCTCCCTCGACATGTTTGTACTTTTCAAATTCAAGCTTTAGGGATTCAATACTCTTGTCTTTGATCTCCAATTCTTTTCTTGAAGTAGCCCATGATTCCTTGATAGAACCGAGCTCTGCTAAGAGCTCCATCATTCTCTTGGCATTGGTCTCACCCGTGTTCCTTGCCTCCTCTGCCTTTTTGAGAGCCGCATCTTTGGCTTCCAAGGCCAAGGTGAGATCTTGATGGACCATATCGAGTTCGAGCTGCCACGCTTGGTCTCTCTTCTTAGCCGACTCAATGCTTGCCTTCTCCAATTCTTCAATTCGGGACGTATCCCTCTCTTGTGCTTGAGCAGACAAGGCCTCACCGAGCCTCGTTGTAGCTGCTTCAGCGACCTTCTTCATCTCTCTAAGCTCATCGAGAGCTCGATATTTCTCCTCCTCTACTACCGCCAATTGTTCCCTGGCTTTCATTAGTTCTTCTTGAAGATGACCCATCTGTTGTTGCATCCTCGTTCCACCCGACTACACGTTTCTAGCTCAAATTATCAGAACCCACAATCAATTTTACAAAACCCAATTCGAAAATTTTGAACAAATTATACAAAAAATCAAAACAGCAGAAGGAGAAGGAGGATTCGTTGGTTAAATTTGTGACCTTGGCGGGTCTTCATTCGAGCAAATTTAAATCAGTTTTTTCTGATGATGCTGGGTACACTTCGATTAATTTAGACGCAGAGAGGTTTTAGATCAATTTCGAAGTGGAATCGAAAAAGTTTCATAACTTAAACACCAAAATCAACAATTCACAGATACAGGACCAAGGAATGGATTCAAAAACATGAACCCATCAAACTAAAATGGTTAAAACATGAAACAAACATAAACCAACGGAAATTAAACCAACAAAACCAAGAACCCAGTTCTGAAAACGTAAATTTTGACCGAGTAAATAGGAGAAATGAAAGCAAATTTTAGTACCTGGACTTGAAGGATGCTATATTAATCGTTAATGATGGTTCTTATTATTTCTGAAAAGCCAGAAATTTAGGGGAAAGAGAGATTTGGGCAGTTAGGCGAAGCCCGTTAGTGGACGTTAGACCATCTCTCGTAAGTCCAAAATGACCAAATCAATATAAAAAAAAAAACGACCTTTCAAAAGTGATGGCAGGAGCTTGTTCTGACCGGCCCGCTTTTCGGATTAAGCGATGTCACGCTTTATCGACACCAGCCTTGAAAAAATTAGGTGTTTTTCAACGACTCCACCTTATTCATTATTATATTTTTCTTCAAATAATTCTCAACGAATCTATCTATAAGTTCAGAATTTTAATAATTCGAGGCAGTTTTTGGCTAACTCGCCTGACGCCATCTTCTCTCCCGGCCCATAGTGAAAAAGGAAATTTTTTTTTGTTCTGAACACCTTGTGACATTTAAAAATATGATCCGACGTAATGGAGTTGTAGAAGATAAAATTATGTGAACTTAAAAAAAAAATTTTTTTTTTTCACTATTGAATTTTATTTTTAAATTTGAGTACTAGCTAGCCGTCCATTTTAAACATCTTAAATCAATTTCAAAAAATAATTTTTTTATTTTGACTATAAATATTTTCATAAAATCTGAAAGATTGTGTTGTTGGATTGTAATTGGGATAATCAATGTGAGTTTAACCACCCTTTTTAAGATTTAAAATCTAAAAAAATAAATATGTGGGCAATAGGCAAGAGAGAGAATCTCTTTATTATTGATGTCATTCGCATCACATGTCAAACGTTTGTCGGGTTGTGAGCAAATGCATTAAAGGTATGCATCAAAACCACGTCACATTATCACCAGTCGTAAGTTTAATTAGAGATAAACTTATAAATAGAAATATTATATTTTTTTATTTATTTTTCTCTCATACAAATTCATTTCTATGTATATATATTTTTTCAACTTTCCCTCTTAATGCAAGAATCAAACTTTTAGCTAATAACTTTTTCTTTAGGAAAAAATAAAGAAAAAATGAGAGTTTCCTTCGTAAGAAATGAAAGAATCATGAGGAAAAGTAATATTCGGTTGAGCAGCAAGTAAAAGAAAAGTTTGAAGAAAATAAAATTTTTTAATAAACATAATTATAATTAATAAAATAAATTAAATCACTAAAAGTTAAGAGTGGTGGACGACTCATTAGAATTTAGTTCAATAATGGAGTTGCCATTTACGCATGACTTACACAAACTATCCAAGGGTGATGTGCGTAATGTATGACTTACACAAACTATAAAGCCCTAGCATTCTTGATTTTTGGAATCGTTGTGGGTAGCCATACCCATGAAATTCAATTTGACTTAGATAATTTGATCCTATTTGGATGAGTCAAATAATTCAAAAATCTATTTTGACATTAATTGAATAGTTTTTTTTTAATAACGAGGAGTCCAAATTTACGTTTGACTAGGGAGACCGGATGAGTCAGAGTTGTAGCCAAGGCATATGGGTCCCTTCCCCAAGTATGTATAATGCCCACACATCACACACACAGCAGGTAACTAAGGGAGTGGCCTTGAGGAAATATTGCTTATACTAGGTATCAAACACAACTTACAGACTCTCACCGTTTATTGGATCCAAAATTGCCATTGAGCCACTCCCTTGGAATTACAACAATTGAACATTTGACTTACACATATTTCAAAAGTAAATCATTTTTTGTTTTTTTGAGTGATTTAGACATACCCCACATGCATCCCTTGACCTTAGTCTTCTAAATAGATTAAGTAAAAAAAAAAGACTAAGTGACCTAAGTCTTCTAGTCAAAAACCTATAATTTTCTTCGTAAAACCAATCATCTTCAATTTCTCTAACCTCCATTGTATATCTACTCAAACTTAATCTTCAATTCATCATTTTCTACTTAAAACTAATCATTTACATAAAACCCTAGATTTTTCTACCCAAAATCTTATTATTTTCAATTTCTTTAAAAATATTATTTATTTTTTTCTTCCCAAATCAAGTCATTTTTAAATTCTTCAACTCCTAGTAGCTTTAATCTATTTAACTTTATTTTAATCCATCCTTTTCTACCTTGACTTCTTTGTAGAAAATCCTAGATTTTTCAATCTAAAATTTCATTATTTTATATTTTTCAAAAAATTCTATTTTGCCTTGAGATTTGAAGGTTGGAGACTTGAAGTAAATAAAATCTTCAGACAGTTTATGAGAGTTAAAATTTTATCCAATGATATATAAAATGATTGGTTTTTAGAAGAAAATTTTAGATTTTTTATTAGAGGTTTAATATGAGGGTGTTCAAGTCTTTTCCCCTTAGTCTATATAGAAAAACTGAGGTCAAGGAATGCATGTCATAATTTTCAAAATATAGGGGGCATCTCTAATATTTAGCAAAACATAGGGGGGCATGTCTAAATCACCCTTGTTTTTTTAATATCGAATTTACTAGATCCTACAATCGGTATACAATCCTACGGCTGTAATGGGTCGGGCCGGATAGACTTAATTAAAATACCAAGTCTGGTCTGACCCACAAGAATTTGGGCCTATTAGCGGGCCAGACCAACTAGAAAAAATATTCTTATATATTACAAACCGATCCCAACCCTAAACATGAATCAGACCTAACCAAAATCAAAACGTGCCTAATAGTACACTTTGCTAGCTTAGTTGGTAAAGCCTATGGGTCCGATTTTATCTGAATTTTATCTGAATTTAGAGGGTTTGGATCGTTTGGACTAGACCAGAATAAAAATGGGTTGAATATGGGTTGATGTCCCTTGATCCTAGTCGGATCTGGATCAGTTACGGATCCATCCCAACACCCATCTAGATTTGAAAATTATATTTTTATGTTTTTAAAAATATTTTTTTTAATGCTACTTTAATAAAACTTGAATTCTTATAAAATAAAAGAATTATAAGAGTAAAATAGAATAATATAATAATTAGGAAAGAAATATAACAAGAAAATGATGAAACATCTGAAATTATCTGCCGTGAATCAAGTAATTTGATCTGGTCAGATCTGGATTTAGTAAAAGCAAAATGATTCGGATATGATTTTTGCTAATAGGATTTGAGTCGAATTCATATACGGATCTGAATGTGGATATACTTATACTGATCGAAACCCAAACCATTTTAAGCCCTACCAAAATGTGGGACCAATGTCTAAAAGTACCGTAATCTCGAAGAGGTTGTATGCAATTAGTAAGAATAATGCTCAATGCTTGCTTTCCCAATTATTATAATATTGTAATATTTGCCACCAAATGGGATTGAATTGAAGGGAAGACAACAAACATAGGTAAGTGATCTGTCTATCTATCCATCCAAATAATGCATCGTAGACTCTTTCCCTGTATCAGTAAATCAAAGGCTTTGTTTATGTCTTGGAATCCCACTTCGTGAGTAATGAAATTGTCCAACTGAAGCTCCTGCAAAATTCAAGTCCAATAATTAATTAGATGACAGTAATTGATTTTGTAGGATCAGTATCTATGGTTTTAAAAATCGTTTTGACGTCTTGTCTCGAAAGAGTTTTCCGATACGTTTGAGTCGTCTTGTTCCACAGTGAGAAAAATGAACCATGGTTTTAAATCTCATCCAACGAGTTTGACTTATCTATTCGTCACATTGGTAGATGAAACGGAGATGTATCGGACAAGTCGTCTCGGTCTTGGACGAGATTTAAAACCATGTCAGTATCACATTGGCATAAATTTGGGTCATTTAAACATGTTTCAACAGTTAATAAATTTAGTCATTGGCCCCAACCACATTAATTAGTTGGTCTAAAATAAATTTAGACCTTGTGGTCATTGCCTTCTAAGAGCTGGTTAGGATACACTGAAAAAAATAACTTATCTTACTTTCAGAAGTTGAAAAGATAAAAAAATTTGTTTAGATTAATTTTAAAACTACTTTTAGAAGGTAAAAATTTTAATGCCAAAATTTTCTCCCAAAGTTACATTCCACTTTCTATACAAAGAGGATCTAAATATTTGAGGGTTATCCTCGATCGAGTAGGTCAGAAAATATGGACCAAAACTCATTCTCATTCATTATTTTTTAATCTAAACGACCCTTCTGATTGTCTGTCGATATATTTTTCTTTTAGTGAAAAGATGTATATGTCAAAGAATTAAGTATCCCTAGCTTTGTTATTGTAAATTTTTTTTTTTTCGAACTTATATCAGAAAGAGAAATTAACAGTAAAAACCGTGAAATAAAGAGAGAAATATGACCTTGTCAAGATAACTTTGTGCAAGAAGTGGGATATCAGATTTGGCTTTGATTCCTCCAAATAAAGAACCAGTGATGCTTTTGCCCCTCAAAATCTCGTAGGAGTTCACGCTTATGGGAGCACCGTGCATCTCCACACCCAATATCACTGTCTTGCCCCATCCCTACATATCCAATTCCAATACAATACAAACCAAATTTATCTTCTTTGCCGTACCTTACCTTACATGCTTTATCAGTTATTTGTTTTTCTCTGCCCATTCGTTTAACTAGGCACTATTACTGGCCACTGCAGGATTTCACTCACCATGCATACTGAGTGTCATCCTATGTGGCTAGCAATTTTTTGCTCACATACTTTTTCCTCACAGGCTCTCTGCTGCATGATGTCTGCAGCCTAATGAGGGTAGTTTTGTAAATTTGGGGATGCCCCTCAATACATGCGGGCTAATGTGATTGGTGGATCCCGGATCCAGTGAGCATTGTGAGGAAAATGTCTGTGAGCAAATTTTTTTGAGTCATGCTGGAGTGACATTAAAATTGACATTGTTTCACACATTGCTGATGTGGAGGCCCGCAAAGAATCATATATGTTTTTTTACTTGTATCTCGATGAAAAGCATCTATGATTCCATGTGAAACGATGTCAATTTTAACGTCACTCCAGCATTTTCCTACTTTTTTTCCCATGTCCATGTGGCATACTCCACTTAAATATATTGTGGAGAGCTTACACGGCCACATACACTTTGTATTCCCTTTTTTTTTTTAGTATGTAAAACAAGACAGGAAATAAAAATGATGTATTGCATGCAGATATATGATATTCTAAAAGAATTGATTATGAGTGTGAAAGAGTAATCAAGGAAGAAATCAAAGGATCACTCAAAATTGCTCCCTCCTTGGTTTTTCATTTTGTTTTAAAACCCAAATCTCTAAAGCTATTTGGGTTTCATTTTGTAAAATTAAAGTATTGACAACAACAGTGGGATATTTAAATTGTTTTGTTTGTAAACTACTTTGTGAAACTCACTTAGTAATTTGATCAAACACCTATTAGGTATTTAACCAAACACCTTATATGCCACCTCTTTCAAGATATTTTTTGGATAATGACAATGAAAAATAGATCCAACTAATAATAGTAAATACAAAGAAGATAAAGAATCACATAAAGAAAGAGTATGAACACAATATTCACAATACGAGATTTTACATGATTCACCCAAAACTTATATTCATGGAGGTATGAGCTTTGAAGCTCGATTTCACTATGAAGAAAATTGGACAAATCGATATAAGGAAACACCTCTATTGCTTAGTTTCACCTTCTTCTAGATCTCAATCTTCCCAAACCTCTCAACCTCTCTTATCTTTGATTTTCTCACTTTCTCTACTCTTTTTCTATAGAAAAGACTTAGATTGACAACCAAAGAAAAAAATCCTTTTAAAAATACTATATAATGGGTAACTTACATAAGGTACAAGTCCAACCTAAATTACCTTGCATTAACCCAAAAACACACTCACACACTTGGACTGGGTCTAATTGTTTTGAACCATACTTCAACATAAATCAGGTACAAAGTAGTAAAAAACCCACCCCTTTCTCTCTCTCATAGGGTTTTTTTGCTCATAGAAAAGTCAACGGGGATTTCACAAAGTCCTGGAAGACCAATCGCATAAAACCTAATATAGGTAATTTTGTAAATTGGGGATGCCCTGAAACACGCGGGTTTGTGTGATTGATTAATCAGGGATTTTGTGAAATTATGGATTGACATTTTAGTGAGTAATTCTCTCTCTCTCTCTCTCTCTCTCTCTCTCTCTCTCTCTCTCTCTCTCTCTCTCTCTCTCTCTCTCTCTTTATATATATATATATATATATATATACATACGGCTTTAAAATGTTTGTCAAAATGTTTTGCGCCGAACGCTTCCCTATATATATATATATATATAATGCTCTCAGAAAAATAAGGATCAAGGAAGAAAAAACAGAGAAAAAGATCAGGGTTTAACCACCTGACTTGATCGAAGTCGTTGAATTTTGTCAAACATTTTATTGGAGGTGAAGCTACATTAGCCTTTACAAATTGGGTCTTGCTGAAGTGACCTAAATTCACACTTTGCTGATGTGGAGGTACACACGCAATCATAGATCCTTTTCATTCGTATCCCGATGAAAAGCATCTATGGTTTTCTACACACCTCCACATCAGCAAAGTGTGAATTGAGGTCAATCTGGAGTTACTCTAGCATTACTCTTACTAATTACATACAACCTTATCTACCGGCTACCCTATACTGAACTCTAATCTTTGGGTTATGATACTTCCGCTCTAACACCATTGTTGTAGACTAGTTGTTCATTAGTGTTATCATCACCAGTGAATGAGAATCCATGTCAAGAGATTTACGCATTAAAACTATGGGTCTTTTACTCCTAGACCCAACTCTTGTTGTTCTTTCCTAGACATACCAACACATGAATGTCCCCATGAAGACTGGGCTGAAAGAGTGTGGACTAGAGTAGATTTCAACATTAATAATTAAAGAGTGAGAGAGAGGAACCGATCGGCAACTAGAGAAGGCATCATTCATGAGGGAAGCCAATCCTATGCACTCGAAGCAAAAATCAGCACCTCCATCCGTCATTTCTTTAATAACCTGACATTAGAGTTATCTTTAAGATCAGATCAAATAGTGAGCATAATGTTAGACAATAAACTGTAAAAATTATTTTGATATTTATTTACTAAAGTTAATTGATTTAGGGTAAGTATTAGTGACCAATCATGGGTATCATCGCGGCCACAGTTATTGATCAAGCTAGAAAAGTCTAAATATCTAAAAATTAGTCTGATTGGGGATTTTTAGTTTAAGTAATTTTTCATCAATGGTTTTTAATTTTTTTGCTTTATAGAAATGAGTCAAGAAGTGTCATGTTAATCATGAATTGAGAATAGCAGGAAAAATATGTTGAGATGATATGCGCAAAAGACTAAGAAAGATAAATTAAACATTCGAAAACAATGTGAGAGTAACACCAATAGATAGACTATTAACTAAAAGAAAATTGACTATGTTTAAGTACGTTCAATGAAGATCGATTATAACCCTAATTAAAAGGACTAATATATTAAAATAAGAGAGAAAAACTCAAAAGAATATTAATAGAGATTATGAATCCACTTTCAATAACAGAAGACTTGATTTTCAACATAATAAAATAAAATGTAATTCGTTTAGTTGGTCTCAATGGCCTTAATTGAGGAAAATTAGACACGAACATTAATAGACTAACCTCACTAATAGGTTTTTCTCCAAAGTCTTTTGGATTAATAAAGTCAGTCACCCCAAACTTCTTCCCTGCATTGTCAATTATATAATAATCTTTAATTTACAGTAAATCCCACGATTCTAACGATAAAAAAATATAAAAAAAATCTTAAAAGTTTGGTATGTTACAACTTTACCAATTTCAAATTTATCAGGGTTCATATCCACTCCAATAATTTTTGATGCTCCACGAATCCTTGCACCCTCTGCAACCTGTGAATCAAACTAAATTAATATATATTTAAAAAGTTGGTGTGGCAATAGCACCTCTCAAAAAATATTTATGACAGTATTTTACTTCTACGCAAGAATCCCAAAATACAATTAACGTAAAAAAAAAAGTGGTAATATTTAAAAAAAATCTGTTGAACCCAAAAAAGAAAAAAAAGAAAAATCTTATTTGAAAGAAGATACGAAAATGACTTTTTCACTCAAGTCAATTTGACTCGGTCAATTTTTTGAGTTGGCTATAAAACAACTCAATAGACTCCTGAGTCTACTTGAATCCCAACTGAGTCAAGCTGACTCGCCCTCGGAGAATGTACAATTCACAAAAGTAATTTGAACCGTAAATCATCACTAATATATGGGGTAATTTAGTAATTACAGCAAGTCCAACAGCTCCAAGGCCGAAGATAGCAACTGTGGATCCCGCATGCACACCTGCCACCTTCCATGCTGCACCAACTCCTGTACTTCTCACACACAAAATATCAACCTTTTATTTTTTTAACTTTTTATTTATAATAAGGCTGACATCAATAATACTGCATTGGTCGCCATGAAGGTGGGGTAATTTTTCTTTCAAAATGATTTTTTTTAGATTAGCTGTGGGGACGCTTTCATACCTAATTTCTTTGATTTCTTGTACAACCTTGATGCAAGATAAGGACCCGTGCATACTATCCAATTTGCCGGATCACAGTTCAAGTCATTTTGCATTAATTATTGAGTGATGATAACATGACTCCCCCACATGGCGTACTGAATCGACTCTTCTCATGTGACAAGTTTGAGAGTCGTAGATATGTATGCTTTGAGATACACTAACTGTACTTCCTCATCAAAAAATGTATCCTGAGAGAATCGTATATCCTAAAACATATAGATCTACGATTTTTGAAATTATCACGTTAGGAGAGTTGATTGAGTATGCCAAGTGGGTAGTTGTCATTATTAAGAGCCCTGGTAAATGCACACGTTAAATCATATATGGTTGACGTGGTAAGGGCACAAAATCATAGATTTTCTTCTTCAGGATACACAAGAAAAAGATCTATGGTTTTGTTCCCTTGCCACATCAACCGCGTATAGACAACATATAATTTAAAGCGTGCATTCATCATTGTTCTATTATTAAAGCTGAAATTGAGTCATGTTGATTGCACACAGCCTTGGTATGCGTATGACGTGGCAAGGGCACATAATCATAGATCATTTTCATCGGGATATGCAAGAAAAAGATAAAGATGTGCGATTTTGTGCCCTTGCCATGCCAATCCCATGCCCAATCATGTACTAAGACCGCGTGCATGCATCATTATTCAATTTTGTAGGGTTTTGTTAACATGTGCCCTAAGGACACTCGTTAAAGTGCAATAAATACACTTTGGGAATGAGCATCGCATTTTAATATAAAAAAATGATTTCTTCAAGGGCATTTTCAATACAAGATCTGATTTCCAAAGTGTATTTATAACTTTAAGTGCACATGTTAACAAGACCCATTTTTTTTTAAAGAAAATAATGTTAAAGTGACCTCAAGATTGTACCTCATATCGCATATCTTGACATGAAAGTGTATAGGAGCCATAAATTAGTATAATTTTATTTTCTTAATAATCCCTAACCTCATCTCACGTTATAATGTTGTTGAAATTTCTGAACTACCTTTTTTCTCATCTTCACATAATTAGGTTTTCTAAAGGTGATTACGATCATTTTCGATATTTTTTTATCGAAAACGATGAATGAATAATAATATATTCTTAATTTTGAATATTAGATGTTTTGTTTTTACGATTTATAAAAAAAAATGAAGAACAAAGTTGAAATTCTATATATATATATATATATACATATTTATGATTACTTTGTAACCTTTTGATTTGAGTGTACGTTTCACAACTATGATATATGCATTTTTGGTAATTTGAGAAGATTTATCCAACATCGAAGTGAAAAAAATTAATAAATAAATTGAATCACATTTACAGTATTGTGTTCCCTACTTTTTATTGTCTAATTCAATATTTTTATTATTGAGTTCAACGGTAATTAAATATGACTTCAAAGCTTCGAGTTCATCAATAATTGATATTAATATTTTGAGTTTAACGATAATTATTGATGAACTCAACACTTTTAATTTATATTTAATTACTGTTGAACTTGACAATAAAAAGTGATAAGTTCAACAAGAAAAATGTTGTACCTAATAATAAAAATTGGTGAACTCGACATTATAAATGTGTTCCAAAATTTTATTTTATTTCGCAATTTTTTCACTTTGATGCTAGGTAAATCTTCTCGTTATATATCCCAATAAGTAAGGAGAAATTACTTAAAGGACTCTGTTGGAGGGATTTCTTTCTAAATAATCCCTAAATTTTGAGAGGTCTCTTAATAGTACATTTAGTAAATGAATCAAAAAAAAAAAAAAAAAAAGTTTCAAAATGGATAGTCAAATCTTTTTTTATTTTTATTTTTTAACTTTTTCATTGGTTGTTTTTTTATTTTTATAAATTGTCAAAATTAAAAAAATATCATTCTCCACTTGTCATTCACGATTAAAAAATTATCAAGAATGATCGTAATTGCCATTGGAAAACCTAATTATGTGAATAAGATGAGAAAATGAGTTGTTAGGGTATTTCAAAAAAATTTATAACGTGAGATAAGATAGGGCCATAAAGGGACTATTAAGAAGAATTTTTTTCACTAAATGAACTATTAAGAGACCACCTAAAACTAAGGGATTATTTAAAAAGAAGTCCCTCCGCCAGAGTCCTTTTAAGTAATTTTTTCAATAAATAAACATGTTTAATTAGTCTTACCAGTTGAAACCCCGCAACTAAGCAAGCAAGCCTTGTCTACACCAATTTCATGCCCAATCTTGACTACATGAGCGATATCCACTACTGTGTACTCCGCAAAGCTCGACACACCCAAGAAATTATGTATAGCCTCCTCTCCTTTGGAATCCATAAATCTACTTGTGCCATCCCTCGGCATCCCCGAAACAACTGTAAAGGGAAATTTCGAGCAAATGTTACTCTTCCCCGACTTGCAATCTACACACTCTTCACAATTCGCCAAGAACACAGGAACCACTGTGTCTCCTTCTTTAACATCCACCACGTTATCTCCGAGACTCTCCACAACTCTGCACCATTGAAATGGGGGCGAATCTCATCGCATTTACTTGGAAAATTAAGTTTTCACAAAATCAACTACTACATGAATTTTTTTTTTTTTTTTAGAATAAAAAAATTGAGGACTAAATAAGTCACCATAGTTTAATTAATTTATTTTTTGAATAGGTAAGTTGGATTTGAACCCACGATCTGTGTCAAATTGAGCTATGGGTCTAAGACTAACTCACCAAAGTTCCATGACGGTTTGTACACGTGGAATCTAAAATAATTAGAAAAACTACTAATAATGAATTGAAAGAAGAAAATGTTCAAGGTTGGGTTTGATTTTTAATTTAGGGGTTCAAAAGGTCATCCATTTTCAAAAGTCTATGATCAAAAGAGGAAGAAAAAAATCTTTTATTTATTTTCTCAAAAAATGACTAAATCCAAGCCTTGAACGGTGCGAAGACTTTTTGTGATTCATCTTGCACGTTATGTTGATTAGATCGATTGGGAGTTTGTATATATTTTAATTAAAATAATTATTTTAATATTTATTGGGTAAATAAAATAAGATCCTGTTACTGTCCATCTATTAATCTTTATTTATATATATAATCTAAGAAAAATGCTGAAATGACAAAAATAATTTATTGTGATTCTCACAAGTCTGACTTGGGATGTTCACATAACCATAGATGTGTTTCCTCGTGATACAAGTAAAAATCATCTACGATTTACCTTGTTCGAGACAACTGCACTTTATTCGTCATTGAGACAAGACGTTTGTGGCAGTCCATAGACCCAAAATGGCTAAATTAATCTTAACTCAAATGAATGGTATTCGAAGTTAATTAAAAGAGGGGTCCGGTTCGGCACCCAACCATTTATCCAACAATTTGTCCAAAATGTTTTGTCCTACATGGATTAGAAGTTTAATTAACAAAAAATAGACAATTCACGATTTTTCAACTTGTAAATATGGAGTTAAAAGTTTTGGAATGGGCTGATTTTTTGTGGGGATGATCTTCTAACCGTAAAGATCATCTTAACAAAAAAAAAAAAAAAATCAGCCCATTTCAAAACTTTTAACCCATGTAAGACAAAACATGTTGGGTAAATGATTGGGTGCTGAACATTTTCCTTAAAAGAATTGTGATAATCTGACTACCTCACGTGCTAAACTCAATCGACTACCTTGACGTGATAAATTTGAAAACTGTAGATCTGCACTTCTTAGGATGCATGGCCGCATTTCATCATAAAAAGTGTATCTCGAAGGAATCATGTATCTTGAGAAATGCAGATCTACGATTTTCAAATTTATCATGTCAGGTAGTCGATTGAGTTTGACATGTGGGATAGTCAGATTATCACAACTCTAATTAAAATGTAAAGTTTCAAATTTGGAAGTTTAAATAAATAAACCATTATTTTGCATAAAAGTTAAATACATATTTAATTAATGAAAAAAAATTATCAACCATTACCAATAAATTATCAACCAAGAACATCATTGCCAGGGCCGGCAAATGCATTTAGTGCCAAAAGATTTTCGTTTTTATTTTATTTTATAACAAATTAGCCCATTTTAAATATAAAAAAAATTAAAACCATTATCATCATTTTTTGAAGATTCAAAGAACTCTGAGATAACCTATGGGACAGCCCAAATAAAACTTAGTTTAAAATCATAATCGATCCAAAAAAACAAAAAAAGAAACTGCCCAAATGTTACTATCAGATCCAAGAAAAAAAAAAATACAAAAAGAAGAGATGTTTAAAGGAATTACCCGACCGCCTCGTGACCGAAAATCCTTGGAAAGAGTGCTAGTGGCCCCTGAAAAGCAAAAAGAAAAGAAAATAATAATAAATAAAGAATCCAATTAAAACAAAGAAATTTGTATAAATGGGTGTTTTAGTCTTTGAAACTTATGTTATAAATAAAATTAATTGAAAAAGAAAGAAAAAAAAATGAAAATGGTTGTAGTTGTGGTTTGAACATACATCCATTTTCCAAAAGGTTAGATCACTGTGACACAGTGATGTACATAGAATTTTGATCCGAACTTCCCAAGCTTTAGGTGGTGCTACTTCAATCTCCTCTATTACTAACGCCTCTCCTGCCTTTCTACAAACTGCAGCTGTGGTTTTATTCACAAAGGAAAACATTAAGTAATTTAATTTATGAAGAAAAAGAACTTTAAAAACTAATGAGATTTTATGAACCTTTGCATCGTATAGCTTTTCCTGATGTCTTTTCTAATTGGGTCTTCTCCATACTTTGAGAGAGAGAGAGAGCAATGAAAGAGGTCTCACTTTTGCTTCTTAGTCCAAGAAGAGTGAAGGTTAATTGAAGGGAAGATGGGCAAGTTTGCTCTTATCTTCTCTTTACTATTATTATATATATATAGGACAGGATCCGTATACACATAGAGCTACTTCTACCCCTTATTTATCTTTAGGCGGTCTTTGTTTGCATTATTTTTCAGTATTTATTATTGAAAAAAAAAATTCAGCACTTTTTATTAAAATGACGTTTTTATTTACTTTATATTTTTAATGTTTATTATTAAAAATAAGTAAAAAAAATTAAGTACTATCTCGATGCTGAAAATTATTTTTTTCGACATTGACAAATATGTCTTTCATTTCTTTGAACATGGACAAGTATGCCCTTATACTTAAAAGGATATTACCTCTTATATCTTATGGATAAATATATAAGTATCTCACAAATTAATAAATCCACGCCATGACCAAATTATTTTGTCTTATATGGATTAAAAGTTTGAAATTAGTTGATTTTTAGTGAGGATGATTTTTACATTGAGGAAGCCCATCCTGAAACTTTTGACCCCGTCAAAATAAGTTTAAGAATTGTAAATTGTCTAATTTTTTTTTTGAAAATCATTTTTAACGTGGTTAGAAATTTCGGAATAGACTGATTTTTGTTGAGAATGTTCTCTAGATCATATAAATAATCTTCACAAAAAATTTGCTCATTTAAAATTTTTTAATTCATATAAGACAAAAAATAATTGGCTATAGTGCGAGTTGTCCTTATTAATTCGTGTGGTGCTTTTATAATTACATATACTTAGGTCACTACAAAATGACCCTCATGACCTTCTTCAACCACTTGGTAAAATTTCATTTTCAACTTTATTCAATGAACTTTACTTTTCAAACCTCATGGCAATATATGATTTTTCATAAAGTTAAAAATGATAGAATTTTTTATTATTAAAAATTAGTATTTTCTTTGAATAGGTATAAGGATTAGGTTGGGTTGAATAAATTAAAAGTAAATCACCATAGCGATGGAAGAACTTAAAAATTACTGGTTGAATAAGAAAAGTCTAATAGAACTTTTGGAGAATTGAATTGTGAGTAGAAAAACTATGAAATAAAGACAAGATTGATTAGGTCCAAACAGATCAAAGGTATCATAAAGGTTGAATCAATGTTTTCAAAATCAAATTAATAATTGAATTGAAATTTTGCTTCATTGGTCAGACCAAGGTCCGATTGAGGTTCAATTCAGCTGATCAATTTTTATTAGTAATATATATATAGGGTAGGATTAGTTTGAAAAAATCCTAGAAAAAGTTTTGTCTTATATGACTAAAAAGTTTCGAATTGATTATTTTTTGTAAGGATGATCTCTATAGTTAGTCGATCATCTTGACAAAAAATCAATTAATTCTAAAACTTCTAACCCCATGAAAAATTGTTATAAACTAACGGTAAAAAATTGATGGTTCATGATTATTCAACTTATAAATTAGGGTTAGAAATTTCAAAATTGGTTATTTTTTTATGAGGATGATTTTTTCATCATAGAGATTATCTTTACAAAAATTCTGCCCAATTTGAATCTTTTAGCCCATATAAAATAAAATGTTTTGTTTAGAATGTTGTCTAGAATTTTGTCAAAAGAATATTGTCCCCTCTCTCTATCTCTCTCTCTCTCTATATATATATATAAATGTTCGGCACCAAACATTTTGCCCAACCATTTTTGTCCTACATGGGTTAGAAGTTTTAGAATTGGCTGATTTTTAATGATGATGATCTTTACAATGAGAAGATCATCATCACCAAAAATCAGCCTATTCCAAAACTTTTAACCCCATAAAAAATGGTTAACAAAAAATAGACGGTCCACGATTTTTCAACTTGTAAACATGGGGTTAGAAGTTTTGGAATGGGCTGATTTTTGGTGAGGATGATCTCCTCACTATGTAGGACAAAAATGGTTGGGCAAAATGTTTGGTGCTGAACGGGACCTATATATATATATATGGGTCCCGTTCAGCACCAAACATTTTGCCCAACATTTTAGCCAACCATTTTTGTCCTACATGGGTTAGAAGTTTTGGAATGGGCTGATTTTTGGTGATGATGATATATATGGGTCCCTTTCAACACCAAACATTTTGCCCAACATTTTAGCCAACAATTTTTGTCCTACATGGGTTAGAAGTTTTGGAATGGGCTGATTTTTGGTGAGGATGATCTCTACGGTGAGGAGATCATCCTCACCAAAAATCAGCCAATTCCAAAACTTCTAGCCCCATGTTTATGAGTTGAAAAATCGTGGACCGTCCATTTTTTGTAAATCATTTTTGATGGGGTTAGAAGTTTTGGAATTGGCTGATTTTTGGTGATGATTATGTCCTCACTGTAGAGATCATCCTCACTAAAAATCAACTAATTCCAAAACTTCTAACCCATGTTTTGAAAAATATTTTGCCAAAATGTTTGATGCCAAACATTTCCCTATATGTATAGGGTCCCGTTCAGCAACAAACATTTTGGCAAAACATTTTTCAAAACATGGGTTAGAAGTTTTGGAATTAGTTGATTTTTAGTGCGGATGATCTCTACGGTGAGGAGATCATCCTCACCAAAAATCAGCCCATTCCAAAACTTCTAGACCCAGTTTACAAGTTGAAAAATCGTGGACCGTCCATTTTTTGTTAACCATTTTTTATGGGATTAGAAGTTTTGGAATGGGCTGATTTTTGGTGATGATGATCTCCCCACCGTAGAGATCATCCACACCAAAAATCAGCCCATTCCAAAACCTCTAACCTATGTATGTGGGGGGCGTTTAATGGCCAACTTTTTGGCAAAACATTTTTCAAAACATGAGTTAGAGGTTTTGGAATGGGCTGATTTTTGGTGATGATGATCTCCCCAGAGATCATCCTCACCAAAAATCAGCCCATTCCAAAACTTCTAACCCCATCAAAAATGGTTAACAAAAAATGGACGGTCCACGATTTTTCAACTTGTAAACATGGGTTAGAAGTTTTGGAATGGGCTGATTTTTGGTGAGGATGATCTCCTCACCGTAGAGATCATCCTCACCAAAACCTCAAACTTATGTTTTGAAAAATGTTTTGCCAAAAAGTTTGCCCTTGAACGCTACCCTATATATATATATATATATATATATATATATATTATGAATAAATAAAAAATATAAGATATAAGAGTTAAAATCTTTTAAATAATAAGAGTTAAAATCTTTTAAATAATATACAATTTAATCTTTTAATATTATTTAATAACAAACATTTACTTCATTACATATTTTGGTAACAAACTTAAGAAAGTTTTTGTTGAAACCCTTCTTAAATGTTTTGGTAACCCATCCTACTACTTGAGAAAGTTTTTGTAAAGGACGGTTACTTTAAAATTCACTAAAATACAAAGAAAGTGATGATATATTTGTTTCTTGTTAAAAAAAATAAAAATAGTCGTTTGACTTTTCAAATTGGGAAGTTTTCTGTCAAAGTTGGAAACTATTATGGTAAAAGCGGTTGGCTCTCAATCAAATCTCGGTTCCCACTGAACCGGACCGACATTTCAAGAAATTTCGATCCAATCTAATTGGACCCTCGGTCCAGTCTAATTTTTAAAACAATGGGTTAAAGAAGAATAATTATTTTCTGACACCCTTTGACATATTTCCCCTGACATGGCATGGGTGAGAATCATAGATCTATTCCTTGAGATACACAACCATGCATATTTACGGGGATGTGAAGTTATGTATCCCAAAGAAAAAGATCTATGGTTCTAGCTCATACCACATTAGAGTGCGTATGTAAGAGGGGGCGTCAGAAAATCATGACTCGTTAAAGAGCTTGAAGATGATTGATTTTTGAAAAATGTTAAATTGACTTTGTTGGACACTGCACTAGAGTGAAAATGGGTAAAGAATGATAAAAAAAATTTCCTTGTATCTCGATGGAAAAAAAATTGATGGTTCTGTGCCCCCTATTACGCTAGTGAAATGTCCAACAAAATCCATTTAGAACGACTCTTGATTTTTGGGTTGGAGGTTGAAGATGAGGGCATTTACATCATTTAATTAGTGAAGATTGAGATCAAAGGGGGCATGTCATCAGGTTAAAAGCTCAAGGGTATCTCAAATATTCACCAAAAAATGATGGGTATTGTCAAAATCATTTTTTATTAAAGATTAATGCTGGAGTGAACTCAGTGAGGGACACACGGGAGACATCTTGACGTGGTGTCGTGCGCATGCCTGTAGATGTATTTTCTTTGAATACAAGTAAAATGCATCTATGGACATGCATGCACTACCACGTCAAGATGTCCCCCACTAAGATCACTCCAGCACGATTCTTTATTTAGTCTTTTTATTATTTGTTTATGTGTAGGCATTATTTCTCAAGTGAATGTGAATTCTTTAATTGCACTCACTTCATACATCCTTGGTGTAGGCACACTATAAGTCATTGGATTCATGGGTTTAAAACTCGATTTTGCATCTAGTCTCATCCATGCCAGATAACGAGTCGTCTCAAATGAGTTTTCCAATACGTTTGAGACATCTCATTCCAAAATTTTAAAAATGAACGTGGCATCTTAAATCTCATTCGAAAAATTGACTTGTCTGCCCGTCTCGTCCATGTTTGGTACCAAGATGGCTCGGGCAATACGTCTCAGACAAGTGTTGAAACCATGATTAGATTTGAACATTATGAAAGAGACTGCTGGAGCTATGGCTCTAAGATCAAATATTAATGAGAACAAGAAAAATAAGCTAATTTTTGACATATTAAATTCCTAATTGGTACGATAAGTTGTGTTGGAGTAACATTGAAATTTACATCACTCATATCTTGTTGAAAAGCATCTATGATTCTGTACACTCATCCACATTTGCAATATGTGAAATGTTGTCAATTTCAATGTTACTTCAACATTTTCCTTGGTACGACCTATAAACAAGAGTGCCATGTGGGTGTGTTTTTTATTTGATTCACCAAAGGAAAATACTGCATTGACATCAAAATTTACATCGATTCACACATTACCGATGTGGATGTGTGTAAGACATATGGATGTTTTTCATCGATAATGGAGTGAAAAGTATCAATAGTTATGTCCACACTCACAAATCAGCAATGTGCGAAGCACTGTCAATTTTTAATGTCAGCAAATCACAGTGAAAATCCATCGTTAAATAATATTCTAGAATTTTAGGTCGAGATGATAGATTCCCTGTCACAGGGGACTTTGTGGTGCCATCCAAACATCAAAAGTTTGTCCGTACAATCTTGGAGTTCTGCCTCACCCCCACCCACGCAACGCTCCTACCCACCATCTTTTTCACTTTTAATTATTAACACACACAGACACACAATCTGGGAGTTCTGCCTCACCCCCACCCACGCAACGCACCTACCCACCATGTTCTTTTTCACTTTTAATTATTACCCCCCCCCCCCCCCCCCCCCACCCACATTTCCACTCTTGGGCAAAATACTCCACTCTTGGGCAAAATACTGGCTCCATCATCCTTTATTTAAATCGTTGATTAGGGTTTTTAAAACATGAATCATAAATGATTGATTAATTTTTTTTTATTTTTTAGACGGGTGATTCATCAATTGAAAAAAATAAGTGTTACAGGTAACTATAGAAAAAATGCAGTACAAGGGATCTTCTCCTTTTAAATAGATTTTAGCATTTAAATATATCAAAAAATTTAATTTGATTGGTGATTTTCTAACCATCTCATTTGGTGAAATGCTTGAATTATCTTGAATATGGATGATTGGTCAAAAATTCAAATAGAAGGAATATCAAACCTGAAGTTTGTGTGGTACAAAGGTTTAATTTAAGACAATCGCAAGATCAGTAATAAATAATACATTTGCGGAAGATGATTAGGTTGATGATTCCAAGAATTTGGAATTTGGGACCCACAACTTTGCTCTCATTTGTATACATATATTGGGAAAATTATTTAAAGGACTCTGGAAGATGGGGTTCTTTTTAATTAATCATAAAGTTTAAGGTCTCTCTTAATAATTCATTTAGTAAAATTTTTATTTTAATCAGCCTCTCCTAAAATCTCATTTCTCACATTTCTCATGATTGAATTTTCTAACGATTCGAACTCATCGTTTCATCCAAAAAATTGGTTTTTTGACATTTCAATCAAGTTTTAGAGATTTTATTCCATTGGAAAGGATTTAAGAAGATGGAAGAAGTCATTTTCAAAAAATAAAAAAAATCAAACATTTTGTAGATGTAAAAAAATTAGGATTTTTTTCTTCTTCTTCACTTTTACTTCTTTTTTAGTGAAAATCAATTAAGAATAGTTATTTTCATTTGAAATCATCTAAACAAGCCGCTGTCTCAAATTTTTAGTTGATCCTTTAATGTATTTTAGTTGGAGAAATTTAAAACTTAAAAATGAGTGAATTTTACGAGCATTGTGTTTCATCATTTTTTACAAATCAAACAATAAAAATTAGTAAATTCGTGAATTCGAGAATAGATAATAAGTGAAGATCTCGACGATTAAAATTGTGAACTAGACCATAAATAAAAATTGGTGAGTTTGCCAATAATGACAGACCCTTAAAAAATAAAAAAAAATTACTTAATGGACTATCAACTTATCACTCAAGACTTAAGAATTAGTTAGAAAAAAATATTTTAGCCAGGGTTCTTTAAATAATTTTCTCCAAAATATTTCAGACACTTATTTCTGCACTGTTGTAGACGGCAAAAATAAATAGAAGAGGGTTGTTATGATTTTTTATCCTCTCCGGCAGACTCTCCAAGATTATTATGGTAGGTCCCACGTGTTTGACGTTTGACAAGCTACATGTGATGTGAACGTGACGTGTGAATCAAGGCATTCTGATAGGCCATGAGGAATCTCACTGCGAGCTTTGTAAAAACAAAAATGAAGATGGCTCAGTCCAGATAGTCCTGACTCCTGACAAGATGAGGAAACAAAATTAGTGGTGTGGTGTTTCGTCCATCTAAGAATTTACCATGGGATAACTTGGGTGTGATCATTGAGGTAAAAAATGGATTACCAAATCGGCAATCTAAGGGTATGTTTGGTAACACTTCTGAAGTCTGAAGTCTGAAGTCTGAAATTTGAAGTTTGAAGTCTGAAATCTGAAATCTGGAATCTTGTTCTGGAAAAATTGTTTGTTTATAATTTATAAGAGCTTCTGGTTACAAACAGAATTTTAAAACATAATGATCATTTTGACAATATTACCCTTCTGTAATTATAATAAATTGTTAACCAAAAAACATGCATAATGATGGTAATTTTCAAATTGAATTCTCATTCAAAATACAAAAACAAATCATTTATATATAAAATAATATAATTTTTTTTCCAATTTTCTGTTTTTCGTCTCTCTCATTTATATTATTCTCTCTCTCTCTCTCCAATTTAGCAAACCCAAGAAAATACAAGAACCAAGTAAAACACAATAACCAATTAAACAAATCATACACTCTAAAGAGTCCATCCAATGACCAAGGAAATAACTCATACACCCTAAAGAGTCCACCTAAGGACTAAGGAAACAACTCATACACCTAACAAAACCTATCCATCTCTCTTTCTTTCTCTCTCTCTCTCTATTCGTCTAATGACCCAACTTTATGCAAGAAGAAAAACAAAAAAGATAGAAGGAAAGATAAAGAGAAGATGAAGAGAGAAATAAGGAAAGACGTTGAAAATGGTTCGATTTCTCCATAATGGGTTCGGTTGGTTATTTGAGATTTTAGGATTTTTGTTGAAGTTTTGATTTTTTATTTGGTTGTTTGTTAAAGTTTTGATTTTGGGTTTTTGTTGAAGTTTTGATTTTTGATTTGGTTGTTTGTTGAAATTTTGATTTTGAGATTTTCTCAATATGAGATTCACATGCTATTAATCGATCAAGGAATAACAATAGAGTAGTAGATACACATACCTTTGTAGATCTTGAAAGCCGAGTTGGACATGAAGGAGATGTAGAAGAGAAAAGAGAGGTAAGGGTTTAAAGATTTTTACAAAAGAGGGATAAGTGATGGAAATAACTATTTTGAGGAGGGTATTTTAGGTATAAAATATTTTTTCAGATTTCAGAACTTCGTCCAGCAACTTTTTATGGCTGATTTTTTTCGACTGAAAATGTCTTCTTGTTCTTAAATCTGAAAATAAACAAACAAGATTAAGACATCTGAAGTCTGAATTTTAATGGTGGACCACCTCCATTCAGACTTCAGAAGTGTTACCAAACACACACTAAATTTAGGATTTCTGTTTTTGAAAAAAAAATTATATTTTTTTGAATGAAAATGATTTTCTCTACAAATTTAGATAAAAAATAACAATGAATGAAAAATATTTTTCTAATTAACCTACAAATAAAAAAAGAGGTGTTTCGACTTTTTAATATGAGAGATATTTTAAGATAGGTATTATTGGCACCTCAACTTTTGCTTATTACACCCCAATTAAAAATAAAGAAAATAATTGAATGATTGAGAATAAGTACAAATTAAAGTGCCAATAAAAACTCTTATTTTTTTCTTTTCTTCTACTTAGATTCTTTTGTTTTGGGTTTAGGGTTTTATATGAACCTTTTTTTAATAGTAAAAAATTATTAAAATTATTTGAATGAGTGATATAATATTTTATTATGTTGAGATTGTAATTTGAGACAAACCTTAGTTAATAAATAAAGAAAATGAGTGAATGGTTAAGAATAAGTAAAAGTTGAGGTGCAAATAAAAACTCTCTTTTTTTTTCCTTAGATTTTTTTGTTTTAAATTTAAGATTTTATATGAATCTTTTTTTTAATTGTAAAAAACTATTAAAATTATTTGAATGAGTATTATAATATTTTATTTTGTTAAGATTGTAATTAGAGGCGAACCTTAATTATAAATAAAGAAAATAGGTGAATGGTTGAGAATAAGTAAAAGTTGGGGTGCCAATAGAAACTCTCATTTATTTATTTTTAGATTCTTTGTTTTAGGTTTAGGATTTTATATGAACTTTTTTTAATGAGTGCTATAATATTTTATTATGATGAGATTGTAATTTGAGACAAACCTTAGTAATATTTGAAGAGTGTGTTTTGATATTTAATTAGGGTGTGATAATAAATTTAATTAATTAGGATGTAATAAGTAAAAGTTGGAGTGTCAATAGTCCCTCTCTTAAAATATCTCTCATAGTAAAAAGTTGAAACACCTCATTTTATTTTTGCAAGTTAATTAGAAAAATATTTTTCATTTATTATTATTATTTTTATCTGAATTTTTTGAGGAAATCATTTTCATTAAAAAAAATATAGTTTTTCTTTTTTTCATAAATTAAAATTTTTTTTTTCCAGATCAAAAACCTTAGTTTTGGATTGCCAATTTAGTAATCCATTTGAGCTTAATGATCCTTAGTAAGATTTCAAATCTTACTAAGTTAGTAGGAAAAATGCTTTTGTAAAATATTTTACTATTTTCGATTAACCTTGGGCTCACCTTGTGACATCCAAAAACATGATCGAATGCTTCAATATTGTCAAGGACAAAGTTTATGAATTTTGGAAAAATACATTCCTAAAAAAATTATTTTTCACCGTTGTATTTCAATTTTAAGTTTGGAAATTATTTGGAAGTTCGGTAATTTTCAAAAACTTACATCAAGCTCAAAAGAATTGTTTCTTGAATTTTATTTTTTTGATCTGAGACTTTCAATGAAATTTTAGAAGGTTGCGGTAGTGTTGGACTAGTGATGTGGTTATCTATATGAGTAAAAGACCTTTAATAAGGATTAAAATCTTATTACATTAGTAAGACTAGTGTTTTACTATTTCAATAGAAAATGTTGGTATTTGATTTTGAATTTAATTAAAAATGAGTATAAGGATTGTAAACAAAATTAAGATGGGGGACTGCTACAAAAATATTCCAAGCAATCCACCAACTTTCGCCTTGATCTCTCTTCTTGCCTCATTCCCAACAACTTGAGCTTATTCTCATGACAACTCCGACCATGTCATTACTAGCCAATTCAAAGCACAATTGGCATCCCACGTGTTCATTGCCTTTCCCCTAGTATGTCGTTGTTTTCTCACTTGGTGTTGATCCAATGACCACATGCCAAGTGGCATCTAAGTGAGTGCTTTGAATAGTCAATTATTAGGACCTTCACAAAGTGCCACGTGGCATCGTTGAATAGTCAAAACTTCTTTTCTGCTCTCATTCAATCATATATATATGGGTAGCGTTCAATGGCTAACTTTTTGGCAAAACATTTTTCAAAACATGAGTTAGAAGTTTTGGAATGGGCTGATTTTTGGTGAGGATGATCTCTACGGTGAGGAGATTATCCTCACAAAAAATCATTCAAAAACTTCTAACCCATGTTTACAAGTTGAAAAATCGTGGACCGTCCATTTTTTGTAAACTATTTTGATGGGGTTAGAAGTTTTGGAATGGGCTGATTTTTTGTGATTTTTGGTGAGGATGATTTCTACGGTGAAGAGATCATCCTCACAAAAAATCAGCCCATTCCAAAACTTCTAACCCATGTTTACAAGTTGAAAAATCGTGGATCGTCCATTTTTTGTAAACTATTTTTGGTGGGGTTAGAAGCTTTGGAATGGGCTGATTTTATGTGAGGATGATTTCCTGACCGAGGAGATCATCCTCACCAAAAATCAGCCCATTCCAAAACTTTTAACTCATGTTTTGAAAAATGTTTTGCCAAAAAGTTTGTCAAAAAATTAGCCATTGAACGCATGGTTTTTAAACTCGTCCGAGACCGAGATGTATCGCCCGAATTAACTCGGTATCACAACCTAATGAGACCAACTCACAATGAATCATGAGACAACCGTGTATCGTGATTTATGCGAGTCGTCTCGGACGATATTTTCGCAAAACTCGTCCGAGACGAACGAGATATCCGAGACATTATAGTTTTTTCATTAACTCGCGAGACAAATCAGTTGACTCGGACGAGATTTTCAAAATCTCGTTCGAGTTAACCGAGTTAATTGAATTTAGATTTCCAAAACTAAATGTAAAGTTTATATTTAGGTGCAAATAGATACGGATGGAAAATTATAACTAGTTCAGTTTTGGATCAAATCTATCTTTTGATAAATATCTAAAGGACCAGTATCCTTAATCCTTTTGCCCTTGATGGGTTGGGTTTGATCCGATCCATTGACAATCTTAGAGGAATGACTTCCGATTCAATAAGAAATCTGAACCAAAAATCATAATGGATTGGTTTATGGGTAAATTATATCCAAATCCAATAATAGACGTGGATTGTGAATCAGTTTTATTGAAATCCGGTAGGAGAATCCAATTGGACCACCCTTTTTCTAATTTTAAAAACAATAATAATGCTGAAGTGACCTCAAGCTTGGACCTCACATTAACACATCTAGTCATAAAAGTGTCATAGATTAAAAAAAAAAAAAAAAGCATCTATGGCTCCTATCCACTTTCATGTCAAGATTTGTGATATGAGATCCAATCTTGAGGTCACTCTAGCACGACTCCAAAAACAATGCAAACACAACATAGGAAAAGATGAAGCATTTTTCAAATTTAACATTCAAAACTCGAGAAGGGATAACTATGGGTCTGTTAATATGAAAAAGATAAGTTATTTTTTACCATATTTTAATTTTATATTTTTTTTAGTGGTTTATTTTTTAATAGGAATCAATTCTGAAATTTTCAGATTTTTTAAATGGTTAAAAATCATTATTTCAATGTTGAATGAGACGACTCAACGAGACGAGACGTATCATCCGAGTCAACTCGGTATCGGAGGTGAACGAGACGAGACCAAATACCGAGTTTAAAAACCATGATTGAACGGGACCCTATATATATATATATATATATATGGAAATGTTCAGCAACAAACATTTTGGCAAAACATTTTTCAAAACATGGGTTAGAGGTTTTGGAATGGGTTGATTTTTGGTGAGGATGATCTCTACGGTGAGGAAATCATCATCATAAAAAATTAGCCCATTCCAAAACTTCAAACCCCATCAAAATGGTTTACAAAAAATGGACGGTCCACGATTTAACAACTTGTAAACTTGGGTTGGAAGTTTTGGAATGGGTTGATTTTTGGTGAGGATGATCTCCTCACTGTAGAGATCATCCTCACCAAAAATCAGCCCATTCCAAAACCTCTAACCCATGTTTTAAAAAATGTTTGTTGCTGAACAGGACCCATATATATATATAGGGAAATGTTCAGCAACAAACATTTTGGCAAAACATTTTTCAAAACATGGGTTAGAGGTTTTGGAATGAGCTGATTTTTGGTGAGGATGATCTCTACGGTGAGGAGATCATTTTCACCAAAAATCAGCCCATTCCAAAACTTCTAGCCCCATGTTTACAAGTTGAAAAATCGTGGACCGTCCATTTTTGATGGGTTAGAAGTTTTGGAATTGGCTGATTTTTGATGATGATGATCTCCTCACCGTAGAGATCATCCTCACCAAAAATCAGCTCATTCCAAAACCTCTAACCCATGTTTTGAAAAATGTTTTGCCAAAATGTTTGTTGCTGAACGGGACCCATATATATATATGGGTCACGTTCAATGGCAAACTTTTTGGCAAAACATGAGTTAGAAGTTTTGGAACTGGCTGATTTTTGGTGAGGATGATCTCTACGGTGAGGAGATCATCCTCACCAAAAATCAGCCCATTCCAAAACTTCTAACCCCATCAAAAATTGTTTACAAAAAATGGATGGTCCACGATTTTTCAACTTGTAAACATGGGTTAGAAGTTTTGGAATGGGCTGATTTTTGGTGAGGATGATCTCCTCACTGTAGAGATCATCCTCGCCAAAACTCAGCCCATTCCAAAATCTCTAACCCATGTTTTGCCAAAAAGTTGGCCCCTTGAACGTGACCCTATATATATATATATAACAGAGTCATACTACACCAACTTCGTTGGACACTACATTCAACACTGTGCTGATGCGGCAATGCTCATATAACCATAGATTTCTCTCCTCGACATACAAATTAAAAATTCAACTGTTTTATATGCACTATCACATTAGTGCACTGTTGAACACATTGTCCAACTAAGTCAGTCCATCATTTTCCCATAAATAATTAAGGAAAATGCTGGAGCAACAGAGTTACAAACAGCTTTTACATTGTGCTGACATGGAGGTGCGGATAGAACTATAGATGCTAACTAAACATTTATTAAGGAGGGGGAGAGTGGATACGTGGAGGCCCACACGCACACAATCACTTGTGGAATTTTCAAAATAGAAAGTGTTATAACCTTTTGGATAATTTTAAAATACAAGTGGGTTTTTGTGTATAAAACTTTCAATCTCACATTGAGCATGAGTAAGACTTGCATAATCTTTATATAATCATATACTTTACTTTTGTAGTAATATTAGAAACGAGGTAGCTCGAAAATAAGTAAATTAGGCACGACGCATGCAATTATTGCGAGTAAGGAGTGCAAATCCTCACTTTCTAACCTTGTGTGTGTGCATGGGATTGACCATGTTCTCTTCTCTTCATATTTTCAATAAGGAGGAATCTGAGCTATTCACTTTTTCTCTGTCATTGTGAGCGCACTCACTTGGTTTGGATTACGATTGTTGTAATTTGGAGGGTATTCCATAAATTCCACTAAGATACAATCTTTGTAGGAGGTGAGATACTCTTAAGGGTAGTGATTTTTCATGCCTTACTCGTCCTTTGCAAAAAAAATTTCTTTTTTCGTAGTTGCATCTATGTATTTCCAATAGGTCTTTGATATCATCACTGAAAGACTTTTCTAACTAAACTACTTGGCACTTTACAGTGGAGGCACATGTCTATCTAAAGCAATGGATTGTGGTGGTTAAGCATTCCTATACTATATTCATATAATCGAGTGACGGATGTAGGAGCCAAATAATCCAATCAATCTCTTAAATGAGAAATTAATGACATCCCATTACTATGGACTGTCTTGATCTTATACCTAGCTAGAGATACACCTTAAAGAAGTATATATATATATGGGTGGCGCGGAGGCCCTAAAGAGAGTTATACAATTTTTTCAATGTATAGGTTAGAAGTTTCAGAATTGGTTGATTTTTTGTGAGGGTGATCTCTATGATGAGGATATCATTCTCACCAAAAATCAGCCCATTCCGAAACTTCAAACCCCATCAAAAGTAATTTAAAACAATTTAATGGTTCATGATACTACAACTTGTAAACTAAGGTTAAAAGTTTCGAAATGAGCTGACTTTTAGTGAGGATGATCTCTTCACCATAAAGATCATCATCACAAAATAGCATTCCATTCTGAAAGTTCTAACTCCTATTTTGAAAAATATTTGGTACAATGTTTAACTCTCTTTAGAGCTTTCGAACGCTTCCCTATATGTATGGGAGTGGTTCATATGATAACATCTATTACAACGGTTTTTGTCTTATATGAGTTAGAAGTTTCGGAATAGACTAATTTTTTGTTAGGATAATCTCCTCCACATAAAGATCATCATCACCAAAAATCAGCCCATTCCTACGTTTCTAATCCCATCAAAATTGGTTTACAAAAAAAATGATGATCCACAATTCTTCAACTTTTAAATTGGGGTTAGAAGTTTCAAAATCAGCTAATTTTTTATGAGGATGATATCCTCACTGTAGAGATCATCCACACAAATAAATTAGACTATTCCGAAACCTCTAACCCATAAAAATGGTTGTCATGGATGTTGTCCCATTAACTGTCCCCCCCCCCCCTTTTCTCTCTCTCTCTCTAAATAATATATATATATATATATATATATATATATATATATATATATATATAGGGTTATGTTCGACATACCATCTCAAGGAACAACATTGGGAGACAAAATTTATCTTATATAACTTAAAAGTTTCGAATTAGGCTGATTTATTAGTGAGGATGATCTCTATGGTACGGAGATCATCCTCACAAAAAATCAGCCCAATCTAAAATTTCTAACCCCATAAAAAATGATTTACAATATAGTTCACAATTCTTAAACTTTGTAAATCACTATTAATGTGGTTAGAAGTTTTAGATTGGACTAATTCTTTGTGAGTATGATTTCCTCATCATAGAGATCATCCTCACAAAAAATCAGTCAAATCCAAAACTTTTTAGCTTTATTGGACAAATTTTGTCTCTTAATTTTGTCCCCCTGAGAATGTCTGGTGAACGCTCCTTTTATATATATCTATATATGATGTAGATTATTTCATGATTTTTTTTTTTTTTTGCTCCTAGAGTACATAGAAATCCAAAATCCACCTGCACTTGTTCCCACATGCATTTAATAACATTCCTAACGAATAAAAGTACCCTTGTTAGTTATAAAACTACACTTGTGTGCTTGACGTGGCAAGCACTGAGGACTCTGTGAGCACTGTAAGTAAAAATTCTGCGAGCAAAAACTGACTCCTATTTCACCGTGGAAGGATCTTGTAATAGGAACAAGTGACTACGAGGTTTGAAATTGAAAATATATAGTAAAGTGAGAATATCGTTGCAGTGGTGTACTTGTGATCGAGAGTGGATACTTTGTGGTACTTTTATCATGCAATTTTGTGTGATTCAGTTAGACGGTTGAAAAAGCACCACACTTAAGTTAGACTGTTAATAACCGTTTTTCTAACAATTTTTTTTTTCCAATCTAATACGAATCATGATCAAAACATGGATGATGGGTTAGATTTTATTTTACAGCGTGACCTCATCACCACTATTGAAAGAGTACTACAGAAACTCCAACATAAAAGTACTTTAGATGATCCGCACCCTTTGTGATCACCCAAAATCGAGGAAAGATGCATTGCTTCGAAGGTAATAGAAGGGATAAACAAAACTTACAAAAAGGAGTGTAGGTTTTGTATTTTGAGTCGTGATAATCTAACTACCCCACGTGGCATACTCAATCTACTACTTGACATGAAAAGTTTGGGAACCGAGGATCTGTACTTCTCGGAATACATAATTCCCTAGAGATACACATTTTTAAATGGGGAAGTGCGTCTTTGTATCATGTGGAGAACCAATCTACGGTTCTCGAACTTGTCACGTCAGGGTAGCCGATTGAATTTGCCACCTGGGTAATCAGATTATCACGATTCTTTGCTTTTTGAGTAAAATTTATTTTAGTGATATCATTAATTCAATCATGACAAGAATTGAATCCAAATCTATGGTATTATCACCCTTCCACTTATAACTCTCAAAATCATAATTATTACAGAATTTCCATTCATCACATTTCAAACAACAAAACAGAAAAAAATAAAATAAAACAAATAATTTTTTCTGCAATCATACATATCCTTAAGGTCTGTAAAATTGACACAAAAAATTATTTGCTTAATAAATATGTACTCTTAAATAATGATTCGCTATCATTTTGGATGATGATCATTTTCCCAAGAAAATGAACACCCCCCCAAGATCTTTGCAATGGTATACATCCTTAAGGCCTGTAAAATCAACAAAAATAAAAAATGATTTATCAGGAAAAAAAATGTAATTCACCAATATATATGATTGCGCCTCTTTGCAAGAGAACCATTTTCTTGAGAAAATGATTTTTAGTTATGACCTGAAAATATTTTCTAACCTAATCCTATAAAGAAAAATTCTAATGTCATTCCCATCTTATTACCACTTAAAAACAAATTATCTTTTTTGATATATTTCTACGTACAATCAAACAGTAGAAAATACTCTTTTTGTATTATTTTCGTGAGAAAAAAAAACTTTATTGCAAATTTCCCTTCTTGATGGTATTGGTTTTTGTCACCTTTGCCCTAAAACGTTCATGTAGGACAAGGATAACGACAATATCTTTATTTTGGGTTTTTTTTTTGTTCTTTATATTTTGGATCGTTTTATAATTTTGTAAGTTAGTTTTGTTCTTTTATGACTTGGTATTAAGTAAGCTGCCCAAACTTATCTACACCTACAAAATTATTAATCTATTCAATTGCAACACACATATATATCCAAAACTTATAATGTGTAAGTCGTTATACTATAAATATTGTTGGAAAATCTCTTAGAAAATTCTTATTTTTATAATAATATTTATTATTAAATATTAAAAAATAAATATGATACTTATATTTTTATGTAGTGTTTTTTCGAAATTTATTTTTTACATATATATATATATAGGGAAATGTTCAACACCCTAAGTTTTACCCTACACTTTAACAAACGTGTTTTGTCTTACATGGGTTAGAAGTTTTGGAATGGCCTGATTTTTGGTGAGGATGATATCTATGATTAGAAGATTATCCTCACCAAAAATCGGCCCATTCCGAAATTTTTAGCCCCATGTTTACAAGTTGAAAATTTGTGAACCGTTCATTTTTTGTAAACCATTTTTGATGGGGTTAGAAGTTTTGGAATGAGCTGATTTTTGGTGAGGATGATCTCCTCACCATAGAGATCATCCTCACCAAAAATCAGCCCATTCCAAAACTTTTAACCGATGTAGGAGAAAACACGTTTGTTAAAGTGTAGGGTAAAGCTTAGGGTGGGGATCGGGACCCATATATATATTAATGTTGCCAATTTTTGCCAATAATTTATAAATTACTTTTGATGGATTTAGAAGTTTCAAATTGAGCTGATTTTTTTGTGAAGACGATCTTCCCATCATAGAGATCATCTTTACAAAAAATCAGCTCAATCCGAAACTTCTAACCCATATTTTGAAAATTTATTAATGTTACATTGTTTTTACATATGTTTTTTCGTATGTCCCTTGATCCGTTCCCATATTTATATACAATATAATTATTTTCATACTTTTATCTCAAAAAGTTCGTTAGTCTTAACTCGTAAAAAAATAATAACCAACATTTTTCTTAAGGATGTTGATGGATTGGGGTTTGATTGGATCTTAAACTGGTTGATTTGTAATCGGCCCTAAAAACCTCTCACGCGAGAGTCTAGTTGGGGTATAATAAAAAGTTTATGTCCAAGTTCGAGCCACCTCTACTAACCTGACCCAAGCGTATTCATGCCAATTCGTAGATTAGGCTGAGCCACTTTGATTCAGACCATGGGTCCCTAACAATATGTTAATCTTACGGAAGTTTGAATTCACCTCTTGGTGGAACCCCAAGGGATTGATCTAGACCTAGTGGCAAGCCAACCCTTGATTAGCTCCTCTGAAAAGGGCAGGTCAAGTGTTCAAAATCCCACAAAGTAATGAATTACTTGGGGCCACCTTCCATGGTTCAATTGACCCTTGACTCAATCACTTGCACGTAGGATTTTCTGATCGGGTGGTGCATGTGACCGTGGGATTAGTTTCACCCAAAGGGTGAGATACCCACGATAACCCCAAAAAAAAAAACTCTTGGTGCAGCTTTCCATGGATCCCCCTATAAAGTCAACAATATTGATGATATCTAGTTGGCATATTCAAGCTCATCGATGGGTCCTTTACCCTCTAACTTATCGATAAAAAAAAATTTGATTGATGACTTTAGCATATTTGATTTTTTTTTAGTAATGAAGTCAATGCGTAGAAATCACAGGCTAGTAGGGATCCACTTTAGGCTTGGTCTTAACGATTCTTATATGATAATGGCCTGGTGAGGTTGCATTTCTTTTAGCCGTACCTAACCCAACCCAAATATTTATCTAGGTTATTTTTCTTGCACTCGTCTGACCCATTGATACACTAGTTTTGCCAAAGTAAATTATGTATTCCTCATTGTCTGTCGGTGGCGGTTCAAGGGCATATGAAAAAACATATGTAAAAACATATGTAAAAACAATGGTTTTTCAAAATATGAGTTAGAGGTTTTGGATTGAGTTGATTTTTTGTGAGGTTGGTCACTATGATGAGAAGATCATCCTCACAAAAAATCAGCTCAATCTGAAATTTCTAAATCCATCAAAAGTGATTTACAAATTATTGAAAAAAATTGGTAAAAAATCGACGGTCCACATTTTAAATCGCTTTTAATGGGGTTAGAAGTTTTAGATTGGACTGATTTTTTTTTTTTTCCAGATGATCTTCCCATCATAGAGATAATCCTCACAAAAAATCAGCTCAATCCGAAACTTCTAACCTATATTTTAAAATTTTATTAATGTTACATTGTTTTTACATATGTCCCTTGATCCCGACCCTTGTCTGTCTACTAAAATAGAGTTGTGAGAGTAACTCCAACGCAAATCTCTATTTTTTGTTTTTATATTGGCATCTTCACTACTTTTAAAGACGATGCTCTCCTCCGAACGAAATTGAACTCCATTTGAGTACCACCCTCTAAATCACTATTCATGTCTCTAATTCATTGTTCACATAATTAAAAAATTGTAAAGTTGCTATTGGCAATCCCACCTTACTTATTACACCCCAATTTAAATATATATTAAAAAATCAAATATTTAAAATAATTAAAAATTAATTTTAATAAAATTTATTTTATTTGTTTCGATTTTTATTGATTGAATTTGTTTAGAAATTAAAATATTGAATAATAATAATTGAAAATGAGTAGGGGATAAAATTATATTTAAAATTTTTTTATTAAAAAATTGAAGTTAAATATGACATTTATGTATAAAATAGAAAGTGGGAACACAATTGGTATTTTACATGTGATGAATAGTGAAATAGAAACCATCTCTAAATTTCAATTTGTCTCCAAATCTAGAGATGTGAATAGTGAAATAGAAGGCATGTCAGAAATATAAAGACCGGTTGGTGTTGCTCTAATAAACTGACACTCTTGACGTGGCAGTGTATAGAGCCATAGATCATATTCTCCGGGATACATAGGGAAAAGATCTATGATTTTATTCACACGCCATGTTAAAAGTGTCAATTTATCATTAGTCATAAAAATAATATATTTTTATTTTTTTATTATTATAATAAAGGCAGAATAGACGTGTTTTAATGCAAAATCTCGGATTTTAAAAATGCCCCCATCTTAATTTTTAAACTTATATAATCAGAATCACTTTGGTCAAAAATTAAAAAAATTATAATCAAGTTGATTAATTTTTAAAATTACAAAATTATTTTTTTATTATGTAATATTTAAATTCATCTTTTAATTAATATTTTAAACTACAAATAAACCCTTCATAGACATGTGCACTTTCTAGTTTATGTAAAATTAGATTATCTATTTAAAATTTTAAAATATTTATTAAAAAAATAATTACGTACTTTTATGAGCATACGCCATCTACCACCACTAAAAATATCAACGTCACGTGACTTCTACACTTTATGGTTGGTGAAAGTAAAATTCATCCTTTTTTTTCTCCCAAGCCTTGTGTACTTTCGAAGCGTTTTTTCTCTTTTTCTTGGTTGGATGTCTTTTAAAGTTCAAACGCATATCTTTGACCAGATGAGGTGCCTTCTTTTAAGGGTCCTCTTGTCTTCTCATCTTCTCTTCAAAAGAAGAGTCGTAGAGAAATTTGCTGTATTACTAAATAATAAAATCTTGATACCTAATGTCCTTTAGAACACTTTATGCTCCTTTTGATCGATCTATAGACAATCATTCAACTTGATTGTTATTTTCTAATTATTGTATTTGATAACTTTTCTTATTGATTTCTATTTTTTTTTTAAAATTTATCACTTAAGTTAATATTTTAATTTATGGGTTCGATATCTAACCAATTATTGATTTCTATTAAGTATTTTCAGGGAAAAATCTCATATTTGGACACATGGCAGCATATTGTTGATTTTATAGCTTGTCACCGTCCTTTATTAAAACATCAAATCTTTCTTTATACAGGGTGATTTTGACGTACCCTTGACGTTTTGGCGAATATTTGAGATGTCCCCATATTTTTTAAACATTAAGAGATGCACCCTTTGAACTTCGTCTTCCCCAATACAACTAAGGGAAATGACCTGAATACTCTGTCTTCAGTTCAACTTCTAAATCAAAAATCCATATTTTTCTTCTCAAACTTAGTCTTCTCAAGGGTAATATTTTTTACCCTTATCTTCAATCTTAATATTCAATCAACAACAACGTTTAAAGAGAAGAATTTTTGGCCTAGAGAAGATAAAGAATTTTTGGGATTGGGAAGTATTAGTAGGAAAGTCAAGGATTTTCTAACAAAAGGTTTAAGGTGAGGTTGACGAAGAAACATTGAAGAACATATCAAGGGTATTTTGGATTAGAGGTTGAAGAGGAAGTCAGATCCTCTTCAACACCATTTCAAGCAGGTCTCAGTAGTGTTTTTAGACAGTTGATAGAGTGCCCTGTTGAGGAGGCACTAAAATTATTTTGTTTAATTTAGTAGTAATGTGGTCATTCATTTTCAAGAGTTCAAAATAATTTTTTTGTTTTTGTTATATCTTACCTATGTCATGGATTCTAGAGGATTGATGTCTTATTTTTTTCAATGTGGCACTCTCCATTGTGAGAAAAAAAAAATGCATGGAGCTATAGATGACAAGGTATTTTTTAATTTATAAATCTCATTGACTTTTTTCGTCACAGAGCTCATAAGTTCTCCATTGCGTGACCCGTAAAGGCCTAACGAAGGTGGTTATGTAAATTTGGGAATACCCTCAATGCCCATGGCTGAATGTGATTGGATGGTCCCGAATCCACCAAGAATAAAAAAATTCAGTAACAAGTCCTGCAGGTGGGGCATTTGGATAATTTAGTATTAGTCTATAAGACAAGATTGAGGTCAAGGGGTGTGTCTCAAATTGTTGCTAAAGCATAGAGGAGTCTCTCTAAATATCCCAAATTCTGTTAAGCTCTAGTTAGTGTCACTTTCAGAGTATCAGTACTCTATGTTTTACAATACTATATTCTGCTTCAGGTTAGTTTCCTAGAAAGGAAATCTACAGGACAGGAAGAAGCTCCACACACACACACACACACACACGCAGAGTAATAATGGAAAAAAGCTCTGAAGATTCTTCCAACAACAACAACAACAACAACAATAGGGAGAATCAAAGTGAGAACTATCTCAAACACCTCAACAAGTTCTCTCACAAGATATCCAAACCAATCAGAAGAACCCCTCCTCTTGATCATCAACAACAACTTCTGATCCAGAATCAACAACAGCAGCAGCAACAACAACAACAACAACAACATCAACCACCGGTGTACAATATCAACAAAAGCGATTTCAGAGACGTTGTTCAGAAGCTGACTGGCTCCCCTGCACACGACCGCTTCTCTACTCCTCCACCCATACATCCTCCCAAACCTCCAAGTTCTCGCCTCCAACGTATACGGCCTCCACCCTTGGCTCACATTAGCACCAGACCCTCTCCTCCGCTAAACAACGCCATCCCTCCTCATTCCATCACCACCACCAACAACAACAATGGACGACTGATATCACCTCTATCACCTCTCCCTCCATTCCCAACCGTCCACGTGGCAGCAGAATCCCCAATAACAGCTTACATGAGGTGCCTTCGTGGTTCAGTCTCAGCCGTTGATTCCGAATCGAAGCGATGGAAAAACCCTAATTCGATTCCACAGCAACCACATCAAGGTATTCTTCTTTCTTCACCTACATCAACAATGGGTCCATCACAGTGTCTGATACCCAATTCACCTCTCGCTTTTGGACGAATCCCATCACCCAGGTCTCCCTATCCTTTACTTTCGCCAAGTTTGCTCTTTTCGCCCTCAAGTGCGCAAGGGTTTCCACAATTCCCTCCATCACTGAGCCCAAGCTGGAAAGATCTTTGAGGGAATATTGAACATCTACGTTTTTTTTTCCAAAAATCTTCTTCACTGTGAATTTAAATTTAGGGTTTTGTTTTGTGTATTAGAATTTGTAATTAGGGTTTTTGTTATTCAAATAGGCCATAGATGGAAAGAAAGCAATCTAACAATGAATTAAATTGGATCATGTTCTGTAAATTGGATCATGTTAATATAAATATAAAACCCTAAATTTGTTATTCTTGTTGGATATGATGGAGAAATAAAAATAATTCATGTTTACTTGTTTTCTTCTTCTTTTAAAAAAAATATAATGCTTGCTTCATTTGACTGTAATTTGGTGCTCCATTGACATTTAGTTCACGTGAGTTGATCTGTTAGATAGATTTGAAATTAAATTTTTTATATGTAGGGTCCATGCACAGGTATTGATATATGTGTAAAAATCAACTTGAATGAGGTCATGATTTGACTATTTGGAGTGAGTTTGATTATTTAGGCTTGGAAAATTGTATTTTGGAACAGTTCATATTTTTAATTGATCTCTATCCCTTTGTCGATGTAAGATAGATGTCACCCACATTTTTGATTGAATCTACACTGAAATGAATGGTGACAAAAATCATGATAAATCACAACATACACTCTTTTTTTCTTGATTTAAAATAGAACATGAGGGAGGGGTCAGTTAATCTTTACTTCTTCTTCTAAATTTTATAATTTTTTTAATATTATGTTTGTCATTTAATATATATATATATATATATATATATATATATATATCATTATATTTTTCATTAAAAAATAAAATAAGAGGGGTATTATTGAAAGAATTATGTGTTGGAGAATGCTATATATATAATTAATAAAAGAATTAAAATTTTAATTTTTCCTATATTTTCCTCACTTTTGCCAAATTATTCCTTTTGCAGAATTATTTCCAAACCCAATTTTGTCTCTATGATGTAGTGAGAGTTGATTTTTAGTTTAGTATGATTCATTATCGCATAATGATGTTCTGACTTCCCCCTCTGACATACACTTCCATCACAGAACCGTAGATCATTTACTTCAGGATATACATAATCATAAAAAAATTTCTTGTGTATCCCAAGGTAAATGATCTACGGTTCAATGATAGGGGCGTGAGAGGGTCTTTTTAATTCATTACTGAATGATAAGAAAGGGCCTTAATGATTGTGCTAGCTGCGCTGCTTGTTAAGAGTCAGTTGAGGCCTAGCCTTCCAGAGTTTGAGATGTTAATTGAATGGTTTTTGTTGTTTTGCAATCTTAGTTGAGCACTACAATTTAGTGGGTGCCCCATGAAATTTTATTCATATGGAGATAGAAGGATCTCTTCTTTTTTCTAGAGGTATATTCTTTTGCCTACCTCAACACTTGCTTCAATGGTGAATCCACTTCTCTCTATTGAGCTCCAACACCGTAGTGGTGTTGAATTAGGGCACTGGTGTGGTATCTGTTAAAAATCCTCCAATGCTCAAGTCAGTGCTAATAGTGTAGAAAGTAATGATTATAATATCAAACCATCACACAAAACCTTTCTTGCATGACCTCTTCCCCTCCTTACAGGCTAATTCCTTTCCTTATTGAAAGGGATTCTTCCTAATCTTCTCTTAGTTCTTTGGGTTAGATAAAGGAAAGCCTTCACAAGGTTTGAAATTATCCATTTTGGAAATGATGTGATTGAAAACTCCCAATCACACCAAGATTCTTGGGATACTCTCCCAATCCGATTGGAGGAATTCTCACCCTAAGTATCTAGTCCGCTACTCTACTAGGTTACTAGGTCGACTCAATTGTGTCGAGCCAGCTATTTTGGTAGGCACCACAGGGTTGGGTTGTGTTGGGATGAAATCACCCTGCCCTTTCAACCCTATTGTAAAATAACCCTATTGTAAAATATATATACATAGGATCAGGATCCGTATACACATAAAGCTACTCATAAAGTTACAACATGTTTTGTTTTATATGGGTAAAAAGGTTCGAAATTGGCTGATTTTTTGTGAGGATGATCTCTATGGTGAGGAGATCATCCTTACCAAAAATCAGCCCGTTATGAAACTTTTAGCCCCATATTTATAAGTTGAAGAATTTTGGATTATCCATTTTTTGTAAATCATTTTTGATGAGGTTAGAAGTTTTGGAATGGGCAGATTTTTTTGCTAAGATGATCCCCTCACTATAGAGATCATCCTCATAAAAAATCAATCCATTACGAACCTTTTTGCCCATATAAGACAAAAACGGTATAGCTTTATGTGTCTATGGATCCTTACCCATATATATATATATAGGGAGCGGTTCGGCAGCCTTAAAGTTTGTCAAGTTTGGTGCCAAACATTTTTTTGTAAATCACTTTTGATGGGGTTAGAAGTTTTGAAATAGGCTGATTTTTTGTGAGGGTGATCTCTACGGTGAAGAGATCATCCTCACAAAAAATCAGCTCATTTTGAAACTTCTAACCCTAGTTTACAAGTTGAAGAATTATGAACCGTCCAATTTTTGTAAATCACTTTTGATGGGGTTAGAAGTTTTGGAATAGGCTGATTTTTGGTGAGGATGATCTCCTCATCATAGAGATCATCCTCACAAAAAATCAGCTCATTCCAAAGTTTCTAACCCATATTTTGAAAAATGTTTGGCACTAAACTTGGCAAACTTTAGGGCTGCTGAACTGTCCCCATATATATATATATATATATATATATATATATATATATGCCACATGTAGGCCCAGATCTAATCCAAATTCCATCCTATACACTTTTGATTGTATTTTTTGGTGGTTCTGGTGAGATCAGTCCTCTCTTATAGTAGTTCCTTATATGCTTATGTACTCTTTGGATTATTTTCCTTTTATTTTAATTTGTTTTGCTGATAAAAAAACAGTATTTCCTTGTCACTTCGAGAGCTTATGAAAATGTTGGAAAAATAGACGTGGTTCATGGATCTCCATGATCTGAGGGGAAAAATATTAAGCAGGCCAATATGATGTGAAGCTTTGATAGTCAGATTCAAGAAAAAAATTTGCCAATTATTTCATCTTGGATCACTAATTACAATATTCTCTGGAAAAATAATTGTCCTCCAAACTCTAACAGGTACTTGGAAAGTCTTCGATCATATTTTTATTTTTACCTTTTAAGAGGGCATCCACTGCCAATATGATTTCAAAATGCAATCCCAGCATCAGCTTTGCTTCTTTGTAGCAGCGGCATCATGAACATGTTTCTTATAGTGGGGTCCAATTGTTTTTCTTTCCTTTTCTTAAGGTCATGGGTGAGATGTTCAGGTAGAGAGATTATTTGTGAACATGATTTCAAAATCGCCCCAAGACCGAGATGACTTAGGCAAGTCATCTTGATATTGTTCTTGCAAGACCATTACACCAGAAAGTTTGTTCTTTCTGATTCAGATGCGTGGATTCTTGCTCAAGTCTTTATCTGAAATAATAACCGAGCAGTATTGTCTGTCAACGAAACCAAAAATTGAGATTGAAAACTGTGGAAGATATTTTTCTAAAAAGCAACACGTGGCACTTACAAGACAACCTAACCGAACGTCCGAATTAGCAAAGGAAGAAAAGTCCGTCGATGCTTACAACAAAGCTCCGAGGGTTTATGATTGAAGTTTGGAGCATATCAAATCCCTTAAAATAAAGAGTTTAACCATTCCCAGAGATCAAGAGAAAACCCTAACAGAATGGACCCGTCCAAATAGACATCAAGGAGAATATCTAGAGAGATCAAAAGGTAGAAACCCCCATAAATACATAGGTGCAAGACACTAAAAGGTACGCATTTTTCTCTAAGAAAATATGAAATATTATTTCTTGTACAAAACCCTGACTTGAGCATCAAAGTGTTGTTGTTGCAGGCATACCTAGAGATAAGAGGAGAGGAGATCACAAGGTTGTCACAGATCTAAACGTAGTGCAATTTTTTTGCATTTACAAAAACCATGCTTGGGAATCAATTTTTCCTTCTTTAAAAAATATATAAATAGAGGAAAGCTTTTAAAAAATTTCACTATCACTAGGTTTCTTTTGTCATTTTCATTAGTCATACAGTTTAGACGTCAAAATGAATGATTTTCAGCATTGGATCCTATTCAAGACATGCAATTAACACTGATGCCGCAAGAGACAACAAGAATACCCAATGATACTGGGAATACGATGTCAAAAGGCAAAACTCCTACAACTAACATGTGGAGTGAAATCTATTGGGGCTCAATTGGGTGTGGATTGAATGAGGACCAAAAATTTCTAACCAACAACCGTAAAGGATGTTGGCACGAGTTTACCAGTAAGAAACCAGTACTACTATTTGTGTTTTGAGTCTAAGACTTGGCTAATACGCACTTCAAACAAATTATGAATTCGTGCCAACACCCATACAACACTCAGGCCAATCCTCAAAGTCTGCAGACTAGCTCAGCTTAACTCATTCATATTCACACGTGTTAAGAATTCCCTCTACTCACCAACTTGGTAGGGTTAATTTTAGAAACTTGAAGCAATAAGTGAAGCTTCAAAGTTACTCTACCAAGTGTCCAATTTCCTTGTGAATGTTTCTTTCTTCCCGTCGAAAGGGGATTCGAATTTTGAAATCCTGAGTCCTGGCCTGAAGATTTTTATTAAAACTAATAATATCCTAACTTTAACATAAAGAGAGTAAGAGAAACATAACAAATGTATGACAACAATAAATGCCAGATTTACATCTAAAAGGGGAATCAAATCGACAAAAACCCAACAACAATGATCAATCCATCTCTAACAATATCAAGAACAAGATACTTGATCTCGCTAGTAATATCAAGATGGTGATCCAAATATAGATCAACAAACTTGTTCTGAGACAGGAATTGTAAAAAACCCTCCCCTTATGAGAAAAACCACTCCCTAAAAAAGCATCTTAATTTAAAAATAAAATTCATTTGTAATAATCAACCATCTTCACATAAATGACCATATATTTCCCTAGGCTAATATTTGAATTGGGATCAAACTCAAAATGAAGGATTTGGATACAATTTAACTACTCCCAAACAAAATGAAAAGGTAAATTCTACTAGAAAAATCACAACCTCGTCAAATAACTTGGAGATTCATCCCCCTTAATTCCTGCACACAAAGCTGCCATCTTAGCTTTTTCATTTACCTCACTCCCCCAAAGGAAAACACCCCATGTGGAGACTCATTCCCTTTAATTCCTGCACTCCAAAGCTATCTCAGCTTTTCTGCATCCCACCCCACTTCCTAAAAGTCAAACACCCCCATGCGTGTGGTACACCACATAAAAGTTTCCACAAAAGCCTTGCCTCACCTAATACATAGTGTTACCATGTCAAAATACATAGTGTTACATAATCATATCCGTACATAAAGGTTCCATTCCATCACGGTCTCGATCCATTTTTAACTCCTATCATCACTAGCAATATAGATAGACAGAAATGCTCAGGTCCAAGCATTGGGTTGGTCTGGCCAAGAGGGGCATGGGGGGTCTTTGGGTATTTTGCCATGTCTGTTGGACAGGAACGGTTGGAATAGTTTAGGCTGCAGGGACAATAAACGATATAAAATAGATGAAGCTCGAGAAAGACTTAAGGCAGGGGAAGCATCCGAATCCCTAACTTGGTATTCAGTTCCAACCAAAGGGATAAGAGAAGCAGCCGAAGAAGCAATCTCTTTCTGATCCTCATGGTTGATAAAGTTGAGAATACATTCCAACTGTACCTGTGCCAACAGAAACGGTCTCAACTGGGAACAGAGACAGGAACCGGGGAAGTCAGAGGAAGAAGTCGCATTCAATCTTGGCACATCACACTTTTCACAAGCTAATGAACTACCAATCATTAAGTTCAAGAAATGACGGATGCCTTCCAAAGGGGCATGGATAGATATAACAAGCAAGCATGCATGGTGATTTGTCTTAAATCAAATACACCTATTAAATTTGATGAAATGAAGGACATTCGAAGCAAGTTAGAAATATTGTTTTAATGCACCCATTAATTCCTTCTAAGAACACATCAAACTAGAGAACCAGTTACGGCATTCTGATAGCAAACACACCATTTCAAACCACTCAAGAGATGAAGGCAATTAAAAACACATTAAAGGTAAAAAAAACACAAACTAGCATATCCCTGTACCTCAGAGTTTTGAGGGAATCAAGGGAGGAAATCAAAAAGAAAAAAAAAATTCATATAGTTGCAGAAATGTCACCAATCATATTCTATTAAAAAGAAATAGAGAAGTGAAACCCTAAAAAAGTAAGAAGCTTCACTACTACTCGTCTTCACGCTTGGGTGCTTCTTTGATCTCATCTACCCCATCATCCTACATCAAAATCAGGAATGTGTTGAAAATCAGTAAAGAAAATGTATCACTGCAATCAAAAAGATAAAGAACAATCACATAAACAAGATCAAATTCAAGACCTGCATGTCAGATGTCCACAAAGTGAGATTATCGCGAAGGAGCTGCATTATCAAAGTACTATCCTTGTATGAATCCTCCCCTAGGGTGTCCAGCTCCGCAATTGCTTCGTCAAATGCCTGATCAATGGGAATTAACATATAAAAAAATTTAAAAAAAATTGTAAATTGGATCGGTGAATAAAATTAAGAGCACAAAGTAACAAACTACAATGGTAATTAAGGCATTAGGAAAATTAACATATAACTATATAAGTTGATCCATGGGCAACTAAAAGCCTACAAAACAAGATCAAATGATCAATTAAAGCAATAATTTGACTCACCAACCCGAAATTTTATTTGTTATCTTATATCCATTTTTCTTTCCTTTTATCTAATGTTTTTTATATTTCTATCAAGATCATCAACCACATCCATGAAATTGAAGAAAAGTTGTAGGGTCCCAAGATCAAGAGCACAGAGTAACAAATTACAATGTTAATTAAGATTTAGGAAAATTACAATGTTAATTAACCTATAAGTTGATCCAAGGGTAACTTAAAGCCTCCAAAACATGATCAAATGATCAACTTAAGCAATGATTTGACTCTCCTAACCAAAATTTTATTTGTTGTTTTACATCCATTTTTCTTTTCTTTTATCTATATATACATTTCTACCAAGATCATCAACCACAGCCATGAAATAGAAGCAAAGTTGTAGGGTTTGAAGATCTGAATCATTCACCTGTTTTGCAAGATTACAAGTAAAATCAAATAAGAAATGAAGGGCACAAAGGAACAAAATACAATGGACTTTAAGGCATTAGGAAAATTAACATAAAAGTTGATCCGAGGGTAACTTAAAACCTATAAAACAAGATTAAATGATCAATTAAAGCAATAATCTGACTTACCAACCCGAATTTATATTTGTAGTCTTACATCAATTTTTCTTTTCTTTTATCTATTTTTTTTTAAATATTTCTATCAAGATCATCAACCACAACCATGAAATAGAAGGAAAGTTGCATGGTTTCAAGATCTGAATCATTCACCTGTTTTGCAAGATTACAAGCTCGATCAGGCGAGTTCAAGATCTCATAATAAAACACAGAGAAGTTAAGAGCCAGTCCTAGCCGGATCGGATGTGTTGGCGCCAGCTCCGCAGTTGCAATATCCTGAAATCACAACAAAAAAAAAACCAAAAAACCCAAAAAAATTACAAAATAACAACCAGAACAAGAAATAATCCTAACCCTAACGCATCATGTTAAACAAAAAATCTAAAATTACAATAAAAAAAGGTGAGGAAAATAGGCTAACCTGCGCCGATTTATAAGCAGAAAGAGTGCTCTCTGCGGCCTCTTTACGCTCCGCACCAGTCTTGAACTCAGCGAGATAGCGATGATAATCACCCTTCATCTTGAGATAAAAGACCTTAGAATCTCCAGAAGAGGCCGAAGGGATGAGTCTCGAGTCGAGGAGGCGCAGTATACCATCACAGATCGAAGTAAGTTCGGTCTCGATCTTAGATCTGTAGTCACGAATGGTGGCGACATGGTCTTCGTTGCCGCGACTCTCCTCCTTCTGTTCGATCGAAGATATGATGCGCCAGGAGGCGCGTCGCGCACCGATGACGTTCTTATAGGCGACAGAGAGAAGATTTCGCTCCTCTACAGTGAGCTCTTCGGCCTCCACAGAGGCAGTGACCTTCTCCATGAACTCGACCATCTCTTCGTATCGCTCGGCCTGCTCGGCTAGCTTCGCCATGTAAACGTTCTCTTCGCGAGGTGACGCCATTGATGAGATCTCTTAGGTTAAGATCTGATCTGTGTATTTTAGGGTTAATTTTGATGGAATGAGGAGAGAAGTTGAGAACTTAGAAGAGATGTGGAGGCGGAAAAGGGGGGAGAAATAGGGGTTTGTTTTGTTCAGTTTTTCCCTCTTTGGGATCCTATATTGAGGAGAGACAGAGAGGTGGGGAAGTGGTGGCAGCTGTACAGGCCTTTGATGATCCCATATTACCGTTCCTATGGGATTATGTTGCAGTAACCTATTGTGTCGAATTTTAATTGGACCACAGTACAGTTAGGTTGATAGATTTGAAATTTTGCTTTTTTCCAATAAAAGATTGCCACGTGTATAAAGAAGATATGAGTCCAAAGTGGTACCTGTACGGGATCACAGCTCTTTTTTAATTCCCGCGTTTTTTCCATTTTATTCTTTAATTTATGAATGCAGCAGCCAAGGACATTTTCATCGGTAGCTATTTTCAATAACTCAAAGCACCTTGATCGTGGCTTGACCTTGACCTACTGTTTGTTTATTTTGTGCGGGGGTGGGGGGACCACGTAAGAATCTACACTTGCCTCGAGATTCACATTATAAAATAGAGAGATCCATTTTTAAAGCCCTCTTTTATTTCTCGATATGATCAACACTCAAAAGTCAAAACTCACAAGTAAGTTTTGTAGGTGTTTTGATAGGACTCCTCGGCTACTTCTGACTCTTGCGAGGAGTTAGAAGTAGTTTGGATGAACAACTCCTTCGAAGAATTACTCCGCACAAAAACAAGAAATTACTCTTTGTGAAGAAGTCGAGAAAACCTATTTCTCAAAACTCATCTTGCGGGGAGTCAAAATCTAACGATTTGTTTTACCAAAATACCCTTAACTTTATTAATTTTTTATGAAAATATTCCTAATTCATTTGCCCTTAAATCAAATGTAAGAAACCTTTATTAATATTTAATTTTTTTTTTTAATTTTGAGTATAATGGATTTAAACACATTATATTAATATTTAATATTTAATATATTATATTATGTTATATTAATATTTATTATATTATATTAATATTTATTATATTATATTATATTAATATTTATAGTTAAAATGTCAAAAACAATATAGTTTGAAGGCATATTATGATACTAAAAGACAGTTTGTCAATTTTTTTTTTTAATATTATGTCATATTATGTCAAAAATAGTTTGTCAATTTTTTTTTTTAATATTATGTCATATTATGTCAAAAATAGTTTGTCAATTTTTTTTTTTAATTCTGAGTATAATGGATTTAAACACATTATATTAATATTTAATATTTAAAATATTATATTATATTATATTATATTAATATTTATAGTTAAAATGTCAAAAACAGTATAGTTTGAAGGCATATTATGACACTAAAAGACAATCTGTCAATTTTTTTTTAATATTATGTCATATTATGTCAAAAACAGTTTGTCAATTTTTAAAAAAAAAATTGAGTATAATGGATTTAAACACATTATATTAATATTTAATATTTAAAATATTATATTATATTATATTATATTATATTAATATTTATAGTTAAAATGTCAAAAACAGTATAGTTTGAAGGCATATTATGACACTAAAAGACAATCTGTCAATTTTTTTTTTAATATTATGTCAAAAACAGTTTGTCAATTTTTAAAAAAAAATTTGAGTATAATGGATTTAAACACATTATATTAATATTTAATATTTAAAATATTATATTATATTATATTAATATTTATTATATTATATTATATTAATATTTATAGTTAAAATATTAAAAACAGTATAGTTTGAAGGCATATTATGACACTAAAAGATAAAAAACAGTAACTGGTATAATATAAGGGTATTCTAGTCTTTTTTCTAGAAGTCATGAGAAGTCAGTATGGTTCCCAAACAGACTTCCAGCACAAAAGTACTTCTGCTAGTACTTCGCAGAGTTGATTGCCAAACGCCCTTTCTGTACAGAATTACTTTTCCAACTCCTCCACAGAGTAGTTCTGCTCCTGTTCTTTGGAACAGTAATTCTGCTCCTGGTATCCAAACAGGCCCTTTGTAACTCCCTACGACATGTTCTCCTATGCAATTGTAAATTTGTTATGGAAGATTGTCCTTTATTTATGAATTTAAAAATCTAAAAACAAAGAGATGAATGCCCCTAAAAAAATAAATCGTGTGGAGAAAATAGGTATGAATAGGCTCCCGACGATAATAAAAAAAATGTGACGGTGCATCAAATTGAATGGAGGAACATGATTTATTTAGTCAAATCCAAATCTTAATCTATTCTTGAGGATATGAGATCACTTTTTAATTTAAAATTTGCATTCGGGTGAGACTTAAAAAAAAAAAAAGATTAACATCTTGGATCAAAACTTTATTCAACTCTATGTAGGTAAATAGTGCGTACTTTGGAAAATTTGGGAATCTAACTCAAAATCAATTGGCAATGAAGAGAGAGGCCTAGGAACTTATAAGGAAAAAGGTAAGGCAATGAGCCTCCGAGATTAGACTAAACTCAACACGCCCTCTCGAGTGTGGATCAGATTAGGCCAAAGCACATGAAGATATGAACTGGGTGATGTGGATAAGAGAAAGTCCTGCTCTAATACCATGATAAATTTGAGGGTCCAACTCAAAATTGATTAACCATGTAGATAGACTTAGGAGCTTATGTGTCTAATCTGGAACTAAACTGAAAATACTTGATATGGGGTTAGATTCTGGTGAATGGTACTGATAAACTCTGTCTTACATGTTCGAAGTCACTCATGTCACCTCCTTATTGGCACGAACGTGATACCTGTCAAAAACTCTTCGATGCTAAAGTTAAAATAGCAAAGGAATAATAAGTAATATTGACTAGACTTCCAATCAACCAAAAAATCCTTAAATCTGTGCAAATTGTGTTATTTATAAATCCTTCCTCTGAATTAAGGTTTTCCCTTCTCGTGGAAGGTGATCCCGGAGAATCCCATGATTCCCAAGATCCTAAACGGAATGGGAATTATAATAGGGAGAACTCCTCCGAGATCTCTAGGCTTGGCGTGCGCAAACCAAAATTATAGATATTCTTTGACCAAGTCTGCCCTACTTGGTGTAGACACCCCATTTTCGCACTTGCTCGATTAATCAACTCATCAACCCAATTGCGACAGTCCCAATGATGGATTGATATTCCAATGTTTTTTTATGTTGCTAGATATGTCTCAGAAATTTGGATGAGGTATTTCAAGCAAACAAAACTTCATAAATTACACTACAATACGAAAATATGACCTAAAACATAGAAATCATCATTTTAATAAAAAAATAAACTTTATATGAAAAAATCATAAAAAATGATCAAATTACTAAAATACCTATGATTAGGAAAATCCTTTCGAATACATGAAAGAACAAATTAAAATCAAATAAACTATTTTGCCAATTCTTACCAAATTTGATAAATTTATGAAAATGCCCCTCATAGGGTCCACAACTATTTCACGCAAAAAACCCATAAGTGGCACAAACTGATACTCCCATTGAATTCTTTGTAAAAATTGATTTTAAAACATCCTAAAACGTTGAAAATCAACCTCTCAACTCTGAAGTCCTTTTTAAGGGTAAAACAGTAATTTTTCAACCCTAAAAATTTAAAAATTTAAAATTAATAATTAAAACATTAATTTACGTAAAGTGAAATATTAATAAATTAAATTAAAATTTTAAATAAAGAAAATCAATCAATCAAGCCCACGGGTCAAATTTTAAGTAGTGACCCACTTATTCAAATGGGGCCCACATAATATTTATAAAAGATCCATCCATATGAGTCCCATATAATTAAAATATAATTAGGGGGTTCTCCAAAAAAAACTTAAAAATCTTCATTGTACGTAAGAATTGAAATCCTAATTCAAAAATCTAATTAAACAACTTAACATTATCTTGAAGAAACCTAGTCAAACTGAAAAACTCTATAAAAAGGAACCTCCACAACTTAAAATTGTAGATCAAGAAAAATCCAAGGAAAAAGATATCAAAAACTCTCTCAAATCTTTTCAAAACCTTAAATTTGAAGTCTCATGTCCTTACCAAACACCCAAACCCCATTTTTTACTCTAAACATACCTAGAAATCCTCAAAAAAATATCCAAAACCCTCAAAACATATAGAAAATAAAAAAAAAAAATTCAAATCTAGGAGAATACCTCATCTCAAAGATCATAAGTGGATCTAGTAACGGAAACAAAAGTAGGAAGACTCACACGAGGAACGTTTTCCACCAGTTCTAAGGGAATTGACCATCGCAATCACCAGGTAAAAAAAAGTATTATTGTTATTTTAATTTTTAGGTCATTATTTTTACAATGTAAATTTTTGGAAAAATAGAGACTAGCGTTCGCCGGGCGAAATTGGTACTTAACACCTTCCAATCCTGTAACGTGATCCCCGAACCCGTTCTTTTCGTAGATCTGTACTTTTTTATATGTTTTGAGTCATGTTTCGATTCCTAGACCATAAAACTATGTGGTGACTTCCAAACACCAAAAAACGGATCCGCACCTACGAATCAAGGGCATTTTCACTTGGTAGACCAGGTCTAGTTCAGTGTTGTGCTCTAACCAAGCCAAGCACTTTCCACCTTAGCCTGCCCTTCTGTTGGGCAGCATTCCATATGTTGATTTGCGCATGGTACCACTTAACCGACTTGGACACGTGTACGATTTAGATGACTATACGATTATTTCTATCTACATTTGATATAATGCATATTCATTTGTGACTTAAAAAAATTACACTTCACATTGTAGGTACAATTTCTAGTTCAGTTCCTAACTCCTGGTCATTTACTCTTAAGTGATCACTTAATGATACTTACAATTGCACTTCAACAATCAAGTTAAAATCTAATTTTGGGAGACTTTGTTTTTAGAATAAGGTAAATTGTGTGCCTTTTGCTTTCGTTGATTATTTATTTACATTCGATAAATAATTGGTTGTAATGCTTTATTGAAAATTAGTATCATTTTTGAAAGTTTTGACATATGTTTGCATCAAAGCCAAACTAACTAGTAAATTTGTTATATTAATATGTTTGCATCAAAGCAAAACTAACTAGTGAATGTCAGATTTTTTTATTGTTGTTTTTGTTGATAAGTCAAGATTTTTATTAATGACTTGGTTGAGGTGACCATGCAACAATATACAAACAACAAATAGAATACTACAAATCAAAACCAAACTAACTAGTAATGTTACACACCGAATCCCACTTAAAAATAAAGTCTTCAAAGAAAACCCTCTTGGATCGAAAAAATTTTCCTCTCGAAAATCCTAAGGTTCTTTTCCTTCCAGATTTCTCAGCAATTCACAAATGGAATGATACTCCACAGTCTTCTCTTAAACGTCAAAAAACCCAATCTTATGGTTAGTTACTCTTCCATTAGCTTACGAAAATAGCATGGAGCTTACAAATCCATCTCAAAAAAATCATAGAAAATGAGCCCAGATTTTAGAAGCTATCTTGCAATGGATAAGAATGCGATCCATGAATTCATCACTCTTCTTGCATAAAACACAATAATTTACCGCAATGACACATCTCTTAATAATATTATCCACAATCAAGATTTCCCCCAACGAAATAACTCAAATAAATGAGACAACTTTAGAAAGAACCTTTGGTCCCTATACCTTCACCTCAGGAAAATATCGAAAATGCACCCCTACCAACTCATTATAAACAGATTTGACAAAAAACAACCCTTTCTTACTTGAATCCCAAATACGGACGTCATTTTCACGAAAGCTTAAAACCATTGAATATACTGCCTCTATGAGGCTACCCACATGATCTACTTCCCAATCGTTGAAGTCTTGTCTAAAGCTAAAGTCTCAAGCTACACCTGTCTCCAAAGAATTCAATAAAGAAGATATGTTTGCGTCTTTTTCATATACATTACTGTAGATACCCCATTTTTGCATCCGCCTGATTAATCAACTCATCAACCCGATCGCAATGATTCCTAATGATGGATGTGTATTCCATTGCTTTATTTTGTTACCAGATGTGTTTCAGAAATTCAGTTTTGGTATCTCGAATTGACAAAATCTTAGAAACAACGCTACGCTAGGAAAATACAATCCCAGAAACATAGAAATTCTTATCTTGCAAACAAAAAGAAGCTTCACGATAAAAAAAATTGACCAAATTACCAAAATACCCCTAACATCAAAACAACCTTAGAGCCTACATTACGCTTAGAAAAACTCTCTCAAACACATAAAATAACAAATCGGAACCAAATAAATCATTTCGCCAATTTTAATAGAATTCGACAAAATTACGAAAATGCCCCTCATAAAGTTCATGACCATTTCACACAAAAAATTTCATAAATGACACAAACTAATATTTCCATTGAATTCCTTACGAAAAATCGATTCTAAAACATCCTAGAACATTAAAAACCGACTTAAAACGTGAAAAGTCCTCTCCGGGGGCAAAACGGTAATTTCACAATTTTTATAATTAAAAAATTCGAAATTAATAAATAAAATATTAAATAATTAAAGTGAAACATTAATGAAATTAATTTAAAATTTTGAACCGAAGAAATAGATCAATCGGGTTTTCAAGTAAAATTGTTGAGGGTTCGTGAGATATTTCTTTAAGGACCCCTCCATTTGGGGGTCCAAAGAATTAAAGATATAATAGAGGAGGGTTTTCCAAAAAATTAAAGTCAATCAAGCAAGACTAAGGTCAAGGTATTAAATTCAATCAAGTGAGACTAAAGTCAAAATTAAAGTCAATTAAGCAAGACTGAAGTCAAGATATTAAAAGTCAATCAATTAAGACTAAAGTCAAAACATTAAAAGTCAATAAAATAAGACCAAAAGTCATAATAGAGTTCTAATTAAATAATAATTCAATCTAATAGAGTTCTAACTTAAAAACAATTCTACCTAAAACAATTCTAATTAAAACACAATTCTACCTAAAACAAGTCTAACTAAAACACAACTCTAATTAAAAGAACTCTAATTAAATACTAACTCTATCCAAATCAACCTCTAAAAACATCTATAAATAGAGGTGCTCACACCCTATTTTCGTATCAAATCATAAACCCTAAGAGAAGTAGGTCTAGAAACCCCCTAGCCTCCCACAAACCCTAGTTTTGGAGTCCCAACTCCTTATCTAACATCCCTCATTCGATTTTAGCCTAAAGAACGCCTAAAAGCCTTCCAAAAACATCTCAAAATCCGTAACAAACTTGAAGAGTTCATATCCAAAAATAAGGAGATACCTTGCCTTGGAGATCCGAAATCAAATCCAGAGACAGAACGAAGCAAGGGAGTACGATACAAGGAGTTATTTTTGTCAGATCTGAGGGAGCAAAATCCTTGCTATCGGAAAGGTATAAAAAGTTTTTATTTTTATTTTTATCTAGGTTTTTAGCAATGTGATTTATTTGGGAAGTTAATAGAGACCGGCTTTAGTCGGGCGGGGTTGGTGCCTAACACCTTCCAACCCTGTAATGTGATCCCCGGATTCAGTTTTTCTTTAGTAGATTAGTTTATTTATCTGTTTAGAGTCAGTATCCGGTTCCTAGACCGTAATAACTAGGTGGCAACTCCCAAACCTCGAGGGTCAAAAGCGGATCCGCGCACCCCGCGGATCGAGGGCGCTTTCAATTACGAAGAGATCTGGACATTGGTTATTTATGGGCTCAAACCACACTACCAATCCTCTCAAAATCTCACCCTTTGTTCATTCCCAATATTGAAACTAGTTAGATCTTAAAACAAAAGAAGTATTTTTTTTTTAATTCCTTTTCAAACACCACAAGCAAATGACAACCGAGAACAACTATTAAGCCAACCAAAATTCTCCTTTCAAAATTTCGTCGCAACGACTTATCTCCAAAGGGTATAATGCTCGATACCAAATCTTCATAACCACTTCCTTAAAAATACTTAATTCATCTTCTTTAAATTCAAAACTCTGAGTGCCCCAAATTTTCTTGGAAGACAAATACACTTCCAATTCACCACAGGAAACTTTCTACGCCCATCACTATCATGCCAAAAGAAATCCTCAACAATCTTGCCCAATGTTTATCTCTACCGAACTTGGCATGGTGAACAAAGAAAGATAGTAAATTAATATACTAGCCAAAATACTATTTAACATCATTAATTTTTCCTCTCAGCAATTACCTTGTTTTTCAAGAGAATAGTCTTCTACCAACCCTCTCCAACACCAGATCCCATATTTTTTCATTAGAATAGGTCGTTCCCAATGGGAGCCCTAAATAGGTTGACAGAAAGCACTCCATCGTCGCCCCAAGCACCTAAATGTTGTTCACCCTACCCACCACAAAGACTTTATTTTTGCTTAAATTTAAAGGAATTCTAGAAAAAGCCTCAAAACAAATAAGAAAAGTACATTCAAGAAACAAACTTGTTGCATAGAAACATTCATGAAGATCAAGGTTGTTAAGAAAACATGGGAAATCAAAATAAGAAAACGAATCGAAAAAACAAACACAAGATGCAATCACACATAGATTTTATGTGGTTCCCTCAAGATTAAGGTACTTCCACAGATCACACCGATACCGCTATGAAGAGAAACTTGTAGTCACAGATTACTCCCTTTTACAAAAATGAGAAATATAAATACCCCAAGAAACCTAACTACGGATTTACATAATATTAGTGAAATTATGAAGTTTGGTGTTAACTTGACCAGCGTGACTTGATTTATAGTACCTCCTTGTTGACCAATACTACCAGGCTCTACAAATTGTAACAAAGGTATCATCCACAAACTGGAATATAAGGGACTAAAGGGCCTTGTGAACCCACACTAAAGCTTAACAACTCTCTAATTACTACTGCCTTACCTACCATCCTCTCAAGAGCCTATGCCACAATAATAAAGAGGAAAGATGACAAGGGATCTCATTGTCTTAGGCCTCTCAAACTCTTGAATAAATCAGTCGACTCCTCATTAATTAAGACCAAGAACAAAGCCGTGTAAGCAAATTTCATAACTCAATTTCTCCATATTTGCCTAAAGCCCATTCGACCTAATAAATATCTCAAACTATTCCAATTTACATGGACATATGCTTTCTCAAAATCTACTTTGGAAATCAATCCTAGGATGCCTGACTTCAACCTTGAATCAATGCACTCGTTGGCAACCATTACCCCATCCAGTATTTGTCTACTTTTTACAAAGGCACCTTAATGAGATACAATAATACCATCCAAAACCAACTTCAACCTTTCCGTCAAAAGTTTTGAAATTATCTTGTAAGTGGATCCCACGTGATTAATAGGGCTCAAATCGACTATGTCTTCTACCCCCTCCTTCAAAATTAAAGTAATAAAAGTCTCATTTAAGCCAAAGTCCAAGAAACCATCCCTGTAAATGTCAAGAATTACCGTCATAAGATTTTCTTTAATCACCTCCCAACAAACCTTAAAGAATCCCATTGAAAAATCGTCTGGTCCAGACGCTTTATCACTCCACATGCTTGACACAACTAGGTAAATTGTGTATATACTCAATTGACATTCAATACTTTTATGTAGATTTTTGACAAATTAGTTTACTTGATGCATGGCCGGCTCGATATTAGTTAAGGCTTAAGGCAAAATCTCTAAATGAGGCCTTTTTTATATTTAACATAAATAATATCAATTAATTATCTATATGATATTTTATTTTCTTATGATGTTAAGAGATTCCACTAAATGTTATTTATGACCAAATGTCTTACAAAAACTTAAGTAAAGTATGATTTATGAATAACATTAGGATACACATGAATCTTGGGGGTGTATATGAAGGAACCTTTATTTTATTTTTTTTAAACCTTGAAGTTTCAAGGTGTATGGGGATGAAGATTTAAAGAGCTTTTGAATTTTTAAACATGATCAATTTGTCAAGTAATTGGGATATAATACATCTTAATTAACATATATATATATATAGGCAATCCCAACGTAAGAACCTTAAAGAATTTTGTTTTTGGACGGGGTGTTCCTTTAACATGGAGCAAGGGCTTATAAAAAAATAATAGCAAGTATAGTTTTACTAACTCAATAAGATTTGAAATCTTACTCACCACGTGAAAATTGAAAAGAAAATTCAACAGGCTAAGGCCACAAATTTTAGAAATCAAAATTCGATGATCTAGTGTCGTCAAAATTCTTGATGTTCCCCAAGTTCGACGGTTTAGAGCCGTCAAATTTCTCCCATCCTCCATTAATTTGATGGTTTCAACGCATTGAAAAAAAAAATTTGACCATGAAAAATTCGATCCCTTGCTTCGTCAAATTTTATGAAATTCGACAGTCTTGGACCATCGAATATGGGCTTTTTTAACATTGTGACTAAGGGACGTTGGGCTCACCTTATCATCTAAAAACATGATCAATTGGCATAGGAATGTAGAAGACAAATTGTAAAAAAAAAAGTTATTTTTCACCATTGAATATTAATTTTAAATTTGAGAGTTCGATGGGAGTTCAGTAGTCGTCCATTTTCAATACCTTAGATCAAGACAAAAGAAAAAAAAAATTCAAATTTTTCTTCTTCTTCTATTTGAACTAAGTTTGTGCTTGCAATCTAGAGGGTTGTGGTGTTGGATTGCCAATTTTGTAATCCATTTGAACTTAACTACCCTAAAATAACAATATGGGGGTGGGGTTCCACGTTAGAGTTTTTTTTTTAGGCTTTTCCTACACAACCGCAAATGAATTTACAAAAAACAGGAAAAAAAAATGAAGGCACATTTTCTGAGAGAACCTTAAACAAAAAAAATATGGGGCCTTAGGCAATCGTTATGCTTAGGGGTGTCTATGGGTACCCATTTACCCGAAATTGAGTCGAAATCGAAAACCCCGATTCCGATTTCATTCTTATTTGAACTGATTAGAGCCTGGTCTAATATGAAACCAAACTGATAGGAACCGGAACTATTAAGTTCTATTCAATAGGTACTTGGAACTGAGTTTTTTTTTTTTTTTCATTTATATTTATATTATACATGATTTGACATTTTCCTATATTTTAAAAGTAACACATGTTATATAAAGTTCTTCAAAATTAATATAAACTAAATATTGGTGTTTCAAATGAGTCATTTCTTCTTAAATTTAATACTTGTAAAGGAGAAGAATTTTAATTTTGAAAAAAAAAAATCATGAAATCTTATTTTTAGTGGAATAAATTATTATTAAGTTGATATTTTGTAGATAATATATTATTTAAAAATATATATATATATATATATATATATATATATATATATATATATATATATATATATATATTATTCCATTCGATTCTTGAGAACTAGAACCAATGGGTATGCGTGATTTTTGACGGTTCTAGTTCCATTTATTTTAAAATCGGAACTAACCCATGGACACTCTTACATATGCTTCAGCCGGCCCTGACTGACATGATATCAGGTTGCATAGCCTCAACAATAATGTTATGTGTGAATTTTTTTTTTTTTTTTGTGAAAATGCATCCATTTATTTTGCACTAGAGATACCTTGCCTGTCACTCAGCCTTAGGATACCACTGTTTGATTTTCATTCATTTTGTCTGGGTTTGATATTTATGATTCATCTGAGTTCCTACAAATTTATTGTATAAAAATTATAAATATTAAAATAAAATGTAACTTCAAATATTGAGTGAAATTAAGTAGGTAACTATGTAAACGTCATGTGAATCGGAGTGCTTAACACCTTTCTGGGTCACAACTGAATATCTTATTTTCAAAGTCAACTCATCAATCAAATCAAATTGGGTGACCTATACACCCAATTAACTCAATGAACGAGGACAATCATGTATCACGTAGCATCTAGGTCACTAAGAATCCGGTCGCTAAAATACTAGGAATTAACTTATATAATAGATTGTGATAGAACTAGGAATTAACTAATATACATAGGACAAAAGAAATTACCTTTTTTACACGCCTTAATATAATAATTGGTGGATATCAATTCACTTTTTTTCCCAATTGGATAGGAATTACAACCATTGTGTGTAATGGTTTGGGATATAATGAGCACCCCTATTTTATCATCCCACTCAGAACAATGGACATTGATAAATACTGAAAAATTTATAGTTGTTGTCTAGCAAATGTCTTGACTCTCTTGGCAAATTCTTTTAGGTCAGCTAACTTTATGCTTGTTTAAATTATCTCTTATAGGATATTCACACAAATTATTTAAATGACAAAAACCATTAAGAATCAGCCATTAAAAATACTCAAATCCACATCGATCAAGTTAATTTCTATTTACCAATAAAAGGTAAAAATAAACTAATAAAATTGCAAAATAAGTGTGGTCTTCTTTTTCTTTTTTGATAACGGGGGTGTTTAGACTTATGTTCGATTAGGGGGTGTAGATGAACCGGGGTTTGGAACCAAGGCAAATTGGGACCCTCCCTTGGGCATGTGTGACGCCCGCACATAACATGCACCAAGTAAGTGAGGTAATGCCCTCGCAGGTGATCCCAAAAAAATATTGCTCATATTGGATATCGAATACACAACATATTGGATACAAAATTACCATTGAACCACCCCCTCTGGATTAAAATAAGAATAGTCTTATTGAACACAATTAAAGTTCGTTATCAAACACTCTCCGTCAAATCTTCTAGTATACTTAGGATTTGAGTCTTTTAATTATAACTTTAGAAAACATCTTGATGACATTGGTTAGCTCTTCATCATGAGACCTACCTATTGGAGGGCCCAAAATTTGATTTATTGTTAATTTGATTTTAAAATTGAGTTGGATTAGGCTTGTTTTCAGTTCTTTTCATGACAATCATGAGGTCGAAGGCAACATCCACTTTTGTGATTTTTCAGTTTTAAATTAAATAAAGAAGGTTTATGTCGTCAAAAGCTCTAGCGGGCCAAAACATACAATCCTACATCGTAATATAGCAAGCACATTGGTTTCGGTCTCTTCTTGGCCTGATGAAAGGTTCCTTGACCTCAATCTCCTCTAAAAACTTCATAAAAAATTACATAAATGCCCCATTCTTAATATGTAGCCAGAAATCACTTTCTTTATACCATTTTGATACCTAGCTAAAGTCAACCTACGTACAATCTTGATTCATCGCATTTCTCTATTTCAAGTCATTCCTCAATTGCCGTCCTTGCGTAAGGGATGGGATCCTCTATAGTACTTTTTCCCTGTAGTTTCTTGTTGTAGATTTCGAATGGTAGAGAGTGACATGTTGAAAAGAAAAATCAACATCTCAAGCAAGTAAGGATCATGGGGTAGATCATATGCTAATTTTATTTTTTATTTAAAAAAAAAAATTAAACTTGATCGAAGGTTTTGAAAATAGATGGTCCTTGAACTCCAATGTTTTAACAAGTAGATTTTTGTCTCTATGACATGGTGCTCCCTCAACTATTGAAATCCATTGCAGAGAACTGCAACGAAAAAGTACTACAAAGGATCCGTCCCCCTTTCTCAAAGGGTGTTTTTTCCTAGAAAACCCCAAACCCGTAACACTAGTTGGTAAGGTGATCCCGATGATTATTACTCTCATCAGAATTGTGTTTTCTTGGACTAATTTTTATTATTTTGGAAAAGTGAAAGTAATTTAATATTGCTTATTTGAATATCAAAAGTGAACGTCACTATTGATCTCATTAAAAATAAACTTACTGAAAAAAAAAAAAATCAATATCACAGTAGAATCAAAGTGCCATCTACACCTCCTTGAATCCAAATTTTCAATGATATGACAAAAAATCCTAAGGTTGATTGTCTATTTTTATTTTCTTACAAAGTTCTTTATAAATTTGCATTAACAATATGTCTCAAATTAATGAGGAAAAATCAAATTATTGATATCACAACTAAAGCACTTCCGATGGGATGGGTATCGAATTTTTTTTAAAAATATATTTCTTCCAACTTTTTTCCATTACCACCTAACAAGTTGGATTCTTAATTCAAATTCAATTTAAAAAGGATAGTGAGCAGGAAATCAACTTTACAGACCAAGTGTATAGTATTATAAACACTTGAAGAGGATTGTTTTTGGATTATTTCAAGACTAAAATGACCGTTGTTGTGGATTTAAGAATCTTCCTAAGGTGTCTAAAATTATCCGCTACTTGCATTGGAAAAAATTGTTTAGAATTAAAATCTAAGAGGCATGATGGATGCACGCATTTGGACACACAACTGACGTGATAAGGGCATAAAATCATAGATCATTTTCATTGGAATACACAAGAAAAAGACGTGCGGTTCTATGCCTTTACCACGTCAGTAGCGTACCCAACCGCGTATCAAGATCGTATGCATTCATCATCATTCAAAATCAAATGATTAATAGTTTATTTCAAATTTATCGGCATAACTTTTATACTTATTTTGAATTTTGGAAAGAAAAAAAAAATTTGAATCACGAGTCAGAAGAATACAAATTTTTCTTGCTTTACCATTTTCTTCTCCCATTATACCAAATTGCTGACAAGGCTTTGAAGTCGTGGCACAAGTGATAAGACCTATCCATTGGCCTTTGGTGGACCCCAAGTTTGACTAATGGTGTTATTAAAGTTAAATCGAATAAGCTTGTCTGATTCAATTCCACCTCCACACCAATAGATTACATTGGACCCTTAATATCGACCAATTAGGTAACAGTCAACCTACCAATTTAGGCACTTTTATATTGATGGACTGGGACCACATAGGGCGGATCGGTACTTATCTTCGAATAAAATATAAACAAACTACTTATATTCAAATAAAATATATAAAGATAATTTACATACTTTGGTACATTTTATCGTCCAACTGGGACTAGTATAGGAAAAGATTGATTGAAAATTGATCTGATAGACTATTAAATCGTATTTATATCAAAACCCAAATCCTCAATCTTTGATCTAATCAATTAGGTTAGATCAGATAATATTTGATCTGATAGACTATTAAATCGTATTTATATCAAAATCCAAATCCTCAATCTTTGATCTAATGAATTAGGTTAGATCAGCTAATATTGGATTTTAGGTCATATTTAAGCGGACTTGAATTTTCTTAAATTTTAAGTTAATTTAGACAATTTTGTTAGGTAAAGAGTAATATATAGATGTTTTATATGGGTGGGGCGTTGCCATCGCCAACCTTAACATGTCAGTGATTAAAGAGGTCGAGAGCCTGCATGGAGTACGATTGCAGATTTTATTGGCTTTAAACGTGAAAGCTATGGCTTATAATTTGTGTACATGTTTTGCAAATGAAAAACGTGGGCTGTCATTGGGCCGGGTTTTTCCTGGACTGGTCCAAATTAGGCATTGATGGTTTTATTTGGTCTGGCCAGAGCGTTAGATGGCTGGGTTTGGATTAGGATTAAGGCCCATTTACCATAAGTCTATTTATGGCCCAGCCCATTGATATCCCTAAGCAAGAGTATGCTTGCTGATGGATCGGGTTCGGATCAGATCATGGCTGAATTGAGACCATTGTAATCAGAGTCGGATCGACTACTTATCCAAATGGGTTTTATCTGATAACAATATTAGGATCCAAATCTGATCCGATTACTCTTGGACTGCGTTGTTCACACATTTTCGGATTGGATTCCTATTGATAGTGGCATGGTTCATCCAAAATTGATCGGTAGTTTGTCAAATTGGATTTTGATTTTGATTGGGCCAGGATAGTGAGTCTTTTCGAAACAAGCCTTGTAGCCCGTAATATGAAAATCCTGGCCCATCTCTCTCTCTCTCTCTCTCAAATTCCAACCCAACCTAGCCCGTAAAATGGCCTCAATTGATTTGGGCAAAACCTGGTCTAGACATTAGATCAAATTAAAAGTGGTAATGTTGTGAGGAAGAGAAAACATGAGCAAGAAAATAAACAAAGGAATCGTGATAATATGACGCCCTTTTTTGTATGCTCTCTGACATGGCAGTTCACAAAACCCTAAATCTTTGTCTTTGTGTATCTTGAAGTAAAGTATCTACGGTTCTGTGAAGGGAGCATACAAAGTATCAGATTATCATGACTCAACACAAAGAACATGGTATTTAAATGGTTCAGTAAATTGCCTACATCCATGGAATATAGGGAAATAAATCCACTATAAGAGAACAAAGTCTCTCATCCACCGAAGACCTCACGGAGCAATCAGAATAAAAATAAAATAGAAAATCTCACAAAAGGTCCCCTTTGCCTTTTGAATTGGCCTCTTGAAATCTAAACCCAACTTAGGAATACTGGACATTTCACAACAATGTTCACCTTGACTTGTTTTCCCTCAAACTACCATGAAGACATCTTGTAGATGCCGTCATGAGTACCTCTTCAGTAGATATAATGCAAGGATCTTTTTAAATTTTAAAATATTAATTAAGGTGATTTTGTAGATAACATGATGAAAGGATATGTTTATTGTTTTAGAAAACTAAAATCTAATTAACGTGCGAATAGGGGTGGTGACCTGCTGCATTGTAATTTTATTAGTGTTGTTCAAAATGACCTTGATAATAATGAGGTTAAATGTGAAAGTGGTGGCATTTTTTATCTTCAGATTTTTGGTGTCAACACCTATATGTGGCTATTGGGGTCATGCGATTCTGATTTTTTAGTTTTGATGAAAAAAAGTTCGGTAATAAGTATAAATGTGAAAGTGGGGGCATTCTTTTATCTTCTGTTTTGGTGTCAAAATACACAAATTCGGCCTCCTCTCATTATAACAGTAAGGTTGTGTTTGGATTGAGAGAAGTAGAGATAAGAGAAACTCATTAAAAGAAGAGAAGAGAAACTCAATTTTTCTCCATCATGTTTGAATTGACCGGAGAGAACTTAGGACAACTTTGAAATTTTAAAATATCTTAAAAGGATTTCTCTTCTTTTCTCTCATCTTCTTTGTAATTCTTTTATCTTCTCTCTCCACTTAACAATCCAAATAGGAGAAATGAAGATAAACTCATTTATTTTCTCTTCTCTCAATTTCTCTCAATCCAAACACAACTTAAAGAAAAGATGAGAGAAGGAGCAATAGACATCAAAACTCTCTCAAAAAAGGCCCACAAAAACACAATGCCTGGATTCATGTTAGTTATATATCCCTATATTTTTCAATGTTATGATAAGATATGAGTATATGATGTAAAGTGAAATGGTTGAAATTATAAAAATACAATTTTAATCTTCAAAATCATTGCATGAGGAAAGATCGTGAATGCCATTGATTCCTCGAGATCTACTCTCAACAAGCATCTCTTACTTCTTTGAATTACACACAAGATCACATTGTAGGGCTGGCTCAAGCATAAGCCGCTGCCTAAGCACCCCCCCCCCCTCTTCTAGACAAGGACCCCAAAATAAAAATCTTTATTAATCTGAGCTTAGATAAATGCCTAAAAAATAAGAGTTGTGATAATCTGATTATCCCACGTGCCATACTCAATTAACTACTTGACGCGATAAGTTCGAAAATTGTAGATATGCACTCCTTAGGATGCACAGTTCCTTCGAGATATAAATTTTTATGGGGAAATGCAGCTGTATATCCCGAGCTCAAATCTATGATTGTCGATCTTGTCACCTCGAGACAATCGATTGAATTTGTCACGTGGATTAGTCATCAATTAGTGGAGAGAAAGGGGTGCTTAACACCTTCCCTTTTTTTTCTAATTGAACCACTTACATAAATCTTAAGTAGATCGGTGTTTTATCCGTATGAGAGTCACTAAACGTCAAAACGATATTTTTTCTAAAAATATACCCCGAGTGATCATTCACCCCATTTTACAAAAAAAAATGGTGATGACTCTAAATCCTCATAGAGGTGATTTTCGAAAATAAAAATTCGCGTATCTACAATAATGCTCCTCTTATATAAATACAAAAACTAAATTCTAAAAGAAAGGACAATCAAATGAGGATTCCCTATTTAAATCTATCATTATTCAGAAATAAAGACTTACAATCAATTGAGAGACTTTCAACTATAGAATACAATTATATACTTATTTAAATAATATTAAATTCAAAATATATTCATTGATGCCTCGAGATGTATTTTGAAATTTATCATACAATCAATCATCGGGATTCATCTTGATTATGCCACGTGTGTGATACCCTGTTTTACACATACATACAATTATAATGAGATAAGGATCCGTTGTTTAATCAATATCACCCTAATTAATATTTTAGAGTATAAACCATTATGTAAACTTAAATTATTAATCCAAAAATTTTAAAATTATTATTTAAATTAATTATAAATAAAAAATTATTATTTTTACTTAAATCTTAACTTTTCTAATACATGTGCGTTTGCAGGTGATGTCAAACGACACGACACGACACCTACAGTCTGAGTTAAAGTCACGATAGCAGTGCTTTCAATCTACTTCTTATTTGCTTTCATACATATTTTCCTATAGTGGCCTTCCCCATTTACACTACTCTGTCTAGCTTTTGAAAACCTTAGCGTTCAAAAATCAACAACAATCATCATCACCTTTGTAGGGTTGTACATCACCCATTGAAATATTGGGTTAGACGTCTAGAAACAAAATGTTTAGATTAACTTTGATGCTGGACGATTAGTGAACATCTTTGGTGGGCCATCCTACGAAATCAAAAAATATTAGTATGAACTTTTCTGATGCTTTATTATTAGTTAATAAATAGAGATGGTCTGATCAATCATGAACTTATTAAGGGGTCATCTCAAAAATCATAAGTGGGCCCACATCTTTAATATGCTTGGATCAACATAATCAACAATAAAAAAAGAAATCAGTTATCTAACAATAAGATCACCAAGCCAGTGTGAATATTGGTTTTATAAATCTAGATTCAATTTGATAATTTATTGCTTTTGGTCTTTACTCTTTATCTGATCCGAAATCCTAGTTCTGGATCTCTAATTATAGAATGGATCGGATCGGGTTATGGAGATCCGGTCCATCGATAAAGCTAGACAAACTGTTGTTTCTGTTGAAACAGGTATCTGCAGCCGTGGGTTAGACTTTAGAGCTGTGGACTAAGGTTACATTTGTAATTGCACAATACCCTTACCATCATCCAGCATTATCACAATCGACGAAAGCCCATTGTAAAGCAAAGTCAATAGGGAAGCCCAAGGTTTTATTGACCCAATTCTGGGTTTAAAAGACCTTATATATTGTGATTTTCTGTTAAAAACTTGGGAAGATAACACATTTCTACTTCCAATGAACCATGCAATGGAGAGAAGTAAAATACAAATCCTTTATGATGCTTGTAGCATTTTATTCTCAGAGAAAGAGCCCCTATCCTTCCAAAAGATTCAATGGTTGAGAAGTCTCTTAGGTACTAAAACATCTCTTTAGCCAAATTTCATGTCTCTCTCTCTCTCTCTCTCTCTCTCTCTCTCTCTCTCTCAACAAATTCATAATTTAACATTAAGATCTAATTTTTTGTGTTATTTCTATTATGAAATGTAGACACCATAGAAGCCATTGATGTTGGCATCGATGAATTCAATGAGCAATGTTCGGAATTCTCATGGGTAACCACATCGAACTTGGAGGGCCGCACGGGGCTGATTTGTGGGCAAGGAGTCTCCGAAATTACGTACATTCACATCCACGAATGTGATCATTTCTCTGTGAGTCTACATTTAGTACCTAAGAAGTTTATACTATTATGCAAAACAATGATTTTTTCAATAAAATGCAATTTTCTGATGTATGACAGTGAATTTTTGTGGGAAAAGTCATTTTTCCTATCTGATCCAATCCTCTAATTAACGGGGTGGGAATATCTTAATGTTATTACCCCTTCCTCCCCCCCACCCAAAAAACAAAAAACAAAAAAAAAAACCAACTCTTTCTCCTTTTTTTTTTTTTTTTTACATTTTTATAAACAAATCTATTTTGTCAAAACTATTTTTATAAGAAATTGATTTTTCAAAGAAAACAATTTATCTGCAATCAAACACACCCTAAATAAAAAATAAAAACAAAAAATTTGAAATCCACAAGAATGCATGCATTAATTATGTTAGAGCTTAAATGGGATTTGAATTTTTTTTTTTTTTTTTTTGGAAAAGCAGATGGGCGTGTTTTGCTTCCCAGCCGGAGCGAAACTACCACTTCATGATCACCCAGGAATGACAGTTCTGAGCAAAATTTTATATGGTTCAGTGTACATTAAATCTTATGACTGGGTGAAAATGGAGAATTCTAATTGCAAAACTAGTAAGCATTTTAAGTTTATTATTTTCAAACAATTGCAATTTATCCATATATAATTCCACATATATAACAATGGAATTATTTTCCTCTCATTCTCTCTCTCTCTCTCTCTCTCTTTTTTGATTAATTGTGAATGTTGTTTCTGTTTGAATATTGGGTACTGCAGTTGGATTAGCAGGTAATGTAGTGGATGGTGTTTTTAAAGCTCCATGTGAAGCTTCTGTTTTGTTTCCAAAGAGTGGTGGAAATATACATTCTTTTACCGCGTTAACGCCTTGTGCTATCTTGGACGTGTTATCTCCACCGTACTCTGAAGAGTTAGGGAGGCCATCGACTTACTTCGACGACATTTCTATTCCTTCAATTCCTGGTGCGTCTGACAAATTCATGTTAAAATTGGGATAGAATGGAAAGAATCGTGATAATCTGCCTACCCTGTGTGGCAAACTCAATTGATTACCCTGACGTGACAAGTTTAGGAACAGTAGATCTATGCTCCTCGGGATACACAGCTCCCCTGAGATGCACATTTTATGGGGAAGTGCAGCCCTGTTTCCAAGGAGCGCAGATCTACAGTTTCCAAACTTGTCACGCCATATAGTCAATTGATTACGCCACGTGGGATAGTTAGATTATCACAACTTGAATGGAAATTCACTAGTAATGATAAGAGTCCTGATAAAATGACTTGCTAGGTGGCATACTCAATCGACTTACTTACGTGAACAAGTTTGAAAATCGTAGATCTTTTTACTCTGAGATACATGGCTCTTTTGGGATACACTTTTTTAATGGGAAAATGCAATTGTGTATACCGAGGTGTACAGATCTACTATTTTCAAACTTGTCACGTCAATAAATCGATTGAGTATGCACCTGATGAGTCATTTTATGACGACTCTATTAATAATCAAGAGTCCTGATAATATGACTCGTTAGGTGTCATACTCAAATGACTCCATGATGTGGACAAGTTCGGGAATCGTAGATCCTTTTGCCTTGGCATACACGGCTCCTTTGGAATATACATTTTTAATGCAGAAGTGCAATTGTGAATCCTGAGTTGTACCGAAACTTGTCATGCCACAGAATCATTTGAGTATGCTACTTGGCAAATCATAATCAAACATAACATGTTTTGAAAATTAAAATGAACAATGTACTAGACTCAAAATTTTGTCATATTCAACCTATGGAGTGGAGATTCACCAATTTTAGTTTCAACCCTTTTTAGGAGTGCGTATATACTTATTGGTGTGTTATGTATAATCTTATGAAGGTGTGATATAAAAAAAAGTTGATCTAATTATGCAAAGTTCTGTTTAAAAACTCACCCCAAAATAACTTTCTATGTAATTTAGTAATGGGTTGGAACCGTTGGCTCAGGGAATGAATATACGATCCTAACTACTTACATACAATATCCAACAATTGATATTTATGCGTATCTTGATAATACATATCTCGGAGATACATATCCTCTGGATAAATCAAAGGATAAATCTCAATCATTGGATTTGGCAGGATCATGTGTTTTTTATTTCACGAGTCAAGGGATACAGACCCGTTAGTGATACCCTTTTGTGAAATTGGTGATATTAGGTTTATCTCTGAGCAATGCAAGACTAGGTTTACCTTTCTTGATTGAAAGTCAAGGTTAATTTTTGTGAAATTTTGATTTTGATTTGTTTTGCTAGTTATCCTCCAAAAACTTAAATTATTAAATCAAAATATGAAAAAAAAAGAAAAATAGAAAAATAGAAAAAGGGAGGGTCAATTACCATTTTGTGAGCTAAAATTGACGAATTTATGATTTTGGCCCACTATTAATTTTAATTACGAAAACATGAATGATAACAAATTCGGAAGTTTTAAAGTGACTATCTCACTAAAAATAGCAAAACCTGCGAGATAGTCACTTTAAAACTTTTGAATTAGTTACTATTTACATTTTAGTAATTAAAATGAACAATGAGTCGGAATTGTAAATTTGTCAAAAATTGATCACATTTTCGTAAATATTCCCCCCCCAAAAAAGAAAAAAATTCACCGTTAAATCAACAACAGAAGGTAACGTTGACTTTTAATGGGGAGATAAACTAATCTTGCATTTTGCATGAGATAAACCTTGTATCACTGATTTTGTAGGGAGACAGTACTAAATGAACTCAAAATTCGAATGCTAGATTCTACGGTACAGTTGTCAATGGACTTGATCAGACCTGAAGTTCGTTGTGATACAATAACTTTTGGTCTAGATTGAGAATTAATTTGGATCCCGATAAGGATCCAATTTGATAACCTATCAGATCGATTAAATCGACAATGTCCTCATCTAATAAAATGTAAGAAATTAATATGAAGTTTATATTTTGTATATGGAATCGGTTTTGGATCTGGTTAGAAAAACCTTATTAAACCCATCAGTTCTTGAATTGATCTGGACCCGATCCATTGACAACCCGGGCTTTATAACACATCTTACTTAAGGCATCATTTCTGATCCTAATCTCTAAACACATAATAAAAGTTTGCTTTAATAAACCTAAACCTAAATTTCAATAAATAAAAAAACTCAACCTAAACTTGACTCCATGGTATAGTTTATGTGTTAAATTTCTAAAGATGACTTTGTTTAATTTTATGACTTAGGTTATGCGATTCTGGAGGAGCAAGATTTGCCTGATGATCTAGTGGTTACTAGTGCACCATACCTCGGTCCCCAACTCATGACCAGTTTTGACTTGTGTTGACTACTGTATGAGCTACTTCTGCATCTTTTACATGTATAGCTTGTAAACAAGAAAAACAGTTTCACTATGTGTGACCCTCGACAAATTCTACTCCTAGAGGAGATTAATTTGTCATGGTCATCATTGGTACTGGCAGTTGTTTGTGATTTGGGTTTGTCTTCTTTCGCTGTATAAAGAAATTATTGGTCCAAACATGTGTATTATAAATAAAATATTTATCAAAAAGGAAATATCCATGTTTATATATATATATATATACTTTTAAGAAAATGGTATCTCCTTTACAATTATTTTAGTGGATTTATCTTTATATCTTAATTTTTGAATATATATATATATATATAGGGAATATCAAGGGACATATGAAAAAATAATATAACATTAATAAATTTTCAAAATATGGGTTAGAAGTTTTGGATTGAGCTGATTTTTTGTAAGAATAATCTCTATGATGGGAAGATCATCCGAAAAAAAAAAAAATAGTCAAATCTGAAACTTCTAACCCCATTAAAAGTGATTTAGAATGTGGACTGTCGATTTTTTATCAATTTTTACCAATAATTTATAAATCACTTTTGATGGATTTAGAAGTTTCGGATTGAGTTGATTTTTTGCGAGGATGATTTTCTCATCATAGTGACCATCCTCACAAAAAATCAGCTCAATCCAAAACCTCTAACCCATATTTTGAAAAACCATTGTTTTTACATATGTCCCATGAACTACTCCCATATATATATATAAAGGAAGGTATAAAAGTAAAATATCGCACATTTTGACGTGAAAGTGTGTAGGAACTATAAATACTTTCATCGAGATACAAGTAAAAAAGTATTTATGATTACTACACACTTTCACGTCAAGGTGTGCGATATGAGGTACAATCTTGAGGTTATTCCAGCACGACTCAAAAGTAAAATCGAGAAGTAGTTGTAGAAAATCACTTGGTTACTGGACTTGGTAAAGTTTGTAAGTACTAATACTACCTATCGAATCCATAAGATTCGGATTGAGATAACCATAGTTATGTACTAACTTAGGATTTTCAGCAAGGCCTCGTTAGCGTGATGTCGTGGTCCATCTTAAACCCTGGCATAGATGTTCTAGTGAAAATTAGGATTTTGGCTTACATATATTGACTAATGGGGAAAAAATTGATAGGGTAAGGTGGACTTTGACGCACTAAGAAAGTAATTTGGGATTTTATGTAAATCCCAATTTAGAAGTCGCCTTCCAATATGCTCCTCTAATCTCTACGAATCAAGGGTTAGACATTTCTAAGATTCATGTTACCCATTATGCAACAATGATGTTATTATCTCATATTCATTTCTAATATCCCGTTAAGCTGCTCAACCTAGAGTCCGTGAAGGGTTTTGCAAAACATCCGAGGCACCACATAAATCCTGTGTTGTATAATTTGACATACAAGACGGAGAGAGAATTATCACACCCCCAATGAACACATATTCCTCATTGGCACATTTTAAAAGATGGAAACTTCAAATATAATTTCAATATTTTAAAAAACATTTGATTTCCCAAAAAGCAACTCTTCCCTAATGATAGTTTTGTAGCTACACTTCGTTCTTTCATTAAAGCAACATGGATGTTGCATTGGACATTGGAATGCAGGAAAAATAATAATGATTTGTCTAATCTCTTATTTATGGGAATGGCTTTGAGGATGATCACTTATATAGCTTCTATTTTCAGCACTTCTACTTCCAAGATTCTTAAAGGAAAAGTCCGCGTAAAATCCAAACAAGACTTAGGTGTTGTTTGTTAAACTGAAAAAAATAAGTGCTGAATAGTATTAAGCGCTGAAACTTATAAGCGCTGAATTTAGGTGCTGAAAAAGTTGTTTGTTTAGATGTTGAATCATGTTTGTTACACATTGCTGAAACTGATAAATTGTCTTTGTTACCCTTACAATCATATTACACATTGTTTACATGTTTCAAATGCTTATTTATTATCAAACACAATAAAATATATTATTTCTTATAAAATTAAAATACAATTTATTTTTAAATAATAAATAATACTCAAATAATCTTCAATTTATAAATAATAATTTCTATTTATAAAAACCCACAAATTTCAAATTAAAAATAATAATGTCATACAAGTCACCAAAATTTGAAATCAACTTTAAAAGAACTTAATTTTGGATGAATAATTTTCAATGGAAATGAAGGATGTGTAATTATAAAAACACCCTATGAATTAATAAGGACAATCCACACTATAGCCATTTTTTGTTTTGTTTTATATGGGTTAAAGTTTTTGGAATGAGCAAATTTTTAGTGAGGATGGTTTATATGGTCTAGAGATCATCCTCACAAAAAATCAGTCTATTTTGAAACTTCTAACTCGTTAAAAATAGTTTTCAAAAAAAAAAAAAGGGGACAATTTACAGTTCTTGAACTTGTTTTGATAGGGTTAGAAGTTTCAAGATGTACTGATTTTTTATGAGGATGATCTCCTCATTGTAGAGATCATCATCACTAAAAATCAACTCATTCCAAAACTTTTAACCCATATAAGACAAAATAATTTAGCTATGGTGTGGGTTTATTAATTTGTGGGGTGTTTATATACTTATCCATGGGATATAAGAAGTAATATCATTTTAAGAATAAGGGTATACTTGTCCATGCTTAAAAAAACAAAGGAGGAGATCATCCTCACCAAAAATCAACTCATTCCAAAACTTTTAACCCATATAAGACAAAATAATTTAGCTATGGTGTGGGTTTATTAATTTGTGGGGTGTTTATATACTTATCCATGGGATATAAGAGGTAATATCCTTTTAAGAATAAGGGCATACTTGTCCATGCTCAAAAAAACAAAGGGCATACTTGTCTGTGTTGAAAAAGCAAAGTACTTACCGCTTCAGCACTTTTTTTCAGCATCAAAATAGTGCTGAATTTTTTTCACTTATTTTCAGCAATAAGCACGAGTAAACAAACGCACTATTTTGACAAAAGTGCTGAATTTAATTTTTTTCAGCAATAAGCACTGAAAAATAGCGCAAACAAACACCGCCTTACTTTTTTCGACGAACTTTGAATTTCTTTATTAGCATAAATAACATGAGTAATTTAGTAAATTCTTTATGAAAATTTGGTAATATTAGATTTATCCCTATAAAATGTAAGATTAGACTTACTTTTACTAGAAATCAATGTCTTATTTTTTATTATTTACGAATTAGTTGTGAAAATTTGATTTTTTTTCTTTAAAACTTAAATTATTACAGGGGATAACCCTAAGGGTAAATTATCATTTCGTGTGTCGAATATGACGCAATTACGTTTTCGACTAACTATTCATTTTAATTCCTGAAATGTGAGCCATCCAAGATCACGAGTTTTTCAAGTGACAGTCTTGCAAGTTTAAAGTGACGATTTTGTTGATTTATGTAGTGAGATATAGCTAAAAATAACGAACCTACAGATAGTCACTTGAAAACCTGTAATCTCGCACATCCATGTTTTAGGAATTAAAATGAACATTGGACTCTAATCGGATTTTTTTTTTAAATAAAAAATTAATCGCATTTTAGTAAATTTCATTAACCCTAAGGGTATGTTTGATTGCATGGAAAATCACTTTCCATGGAATTTGAAATCCATGGAAAATTAATTGTGGAAAATAGGTAGAGTTGGAAAATCAAATTCCATTGTTTGATTTCACTTAGATAAAATCATGGAAAAATATGAGAAAAAAGAAGAAGAGGAGAAGGACGAAGAAGATAAGAGGAGGGGGAGAGGAAGAAGAAGATGACGAGGAAGAGGGAGGGGGGAGGATGTGGCGACAAAGGTAACGGCAACGACGGAGGTAAGTGAGGAAGATGGGGGGAGAACGTAGTGGTGGTGGTGGCGGAGGAGGGTGAGGGATGGAGAAGAAGGAAAAGAAGAAAAATAAAAAGAGAAAGAAAAGGCGATCAGAGACGGAGCCGACAACGACGACAATGTTAGTGTAATGATGGTGGTGGTGGCGGTAGAGAAGAATTGAAGATGGAAAATATGGGTGAATTTCATTTTTCCACCCATATGGGTGGAAAAGTGAAATCCATGATTTAGTGGACTTTTTAATTGGGGTGGAAAATGAATTTTCATTTTCATGCGCAATCAAACACTTGAAAAATGTCATTTTCTATGAAAATTAATTTTTCATCTTATTTTTCATGTGCAATCAAACATACCTAAGTGTTTTACTAAATTATGAAAATAACTAATACTTGCAAAATTCTTATGGGAGAAATCTAAAACAATGCAAACAAGCCTAATTAACGGTAATTATGGACAATGGCCTTATCCTCCTCCAAGCGGTGCAGATGTGAATAGATGAATAATTCAATTGATACAATCGATGATAATTAACGGTATGGATCATATCTTAAAGATACTTGTCTCGTACTCCTCAGTCTGACAAGGAAATTTTGACTCACCCCTATCGAACAACAAGAAATGGACATGTGTCATCCTGTTCTGACGATGCACTTCGTGCAGAAAAGGTTCCTCGTTTGCCGTGTCCTTGCACGTGGGAGATTTCACCTGACGACGAATTCTTCTCGAGAAGAGATTTCTGTCGTTTTCATTGCCTCACCACCCTAGCCAACTCACGTGTCATAGTTATCTCCGAGATTATTAACTTCATCAAACTACGTTTGTGATTTTCCATCCATCGTACGGCTGAGATCAGAGGGAAAAAAAAAAACGAAGGCTTCCTAGAAGATTACTTAGGGATTAAAGTACAAGATGTCTTCCCATCTCAGCCGTTTGTTTGATGGAAAAACTCAAACGTCATTTGTGGTTTGAAAAGTCTAAATTAAAATGCTGTAAATTACACTTCGAGGACTTTCATGTATAAATACTGCTCTATGTTAGAGAAGAAGAGAAGAGCAGAGAAGTAGAGCGATAGAGAAAGAGATTGGTCTTTTGAAACATATGGAGCGTTACGAAATATTGAAAGATATCGGGGCTGGGAACTTTGCTGTTGCTAAGCTTGTTAGAGATAGATGCAGTAAGGAGCTTTATGCAGTAAAGTACATAGAGAGAGGGCAAAAGGTTTGCTTCATCTCTCTCTTTCTCTATAATTGAATTTTTGTATTAAAATTTTCAATTTTACCATCTGGGTTGTATTTCTTCTACATGGATTTGTTCAGTTAGATTGATTGAGAGGTTCTTTGTGTCACAGATTGATGAAAATGTGCAGAGAGAGATTATGAACCACAGATCCTTGAAGCATCCCAATATAGTTAGATTCAAAGAGGTTGGTTGTTAAATGTCCAATCTTTATCCCATAAATGCTAAAGTAATAATGGTTTTTGTTGGGTTTTATTTGTTATTTTTTTCTACCCAAAAAGATCTGTCAGAGAAGCAGAGTTTATACTTGTTTTGATGTTCTTTCTCTTCTCTTTGTTTTTAATTATTGTTGAATATTTAATATTCTAAGATACATCTTTTGTTCCAAACTGAAAAGATCTCTATATAAGTAGTCTGTGAATTTGTTCATCCAAAAGTACAATTTTCTTTTTCAAGGAGTAATCTAATCTAAGTTTGATTCTTGAAGTCTAATATCCAAAAGGAATTTAGGAATGATGTGTCTGAATTCAACTTGTTTCCTCTGTTTTAGATGATCAAGAGTTGTCTATGAGCTTCGGTAATGGTTAAGCAGCTATGTTGCTTCCTCTGTTAAACGAAGTTGGTGTAATTTCAGTATTTAAGGAATAATAGATTTTCCTCACTTTGATTTGACTCAACCCTTACATCTGTTTTTATAAACTTGCAACTTATATAATTTCTACTTATTATGGTAATGAGGTTGTCATCGTGAAGACAAGAAGTAAACTAGACCCTTTAACTTATTTGCTCTTTTGTTTTGTTGGAAAATAAGTGTTATTTAGTGGGTTTTTCTGGAAATTTGGACTAAAATGTGGTATTTCTTGCAGATCCTGCTTACACCTACTCATCTTGGCATAGTCATGGAATTTGCTGCAGGTGGTGAACTCTTTATGAGGATATGCAATGCTGGTAGATTCGGCGAGGACGAGGTAAGCTTAAGAGTTAAGATGCCATTATTTGATGAAAATATTGCATAGTGTACGCTATGTGGTATTCGGCACTAAGTGATGAAAATAAGTGTTATCTTGAATGGTTCGGTCAATCAGAATCGTTAAATTGATAAAGAGCTACAGCTCATCAAATCGGAAAGCGAAGAATTGAAAATATATCAAAAGAAATACGTGGACTCAATAACAGAAGGAAAGCTAAGGTTTTAGAAACAATTAGTCGTAAATTTGAAATTTTGATACTGAGGACTTCTACTTGAAGAACTCTAGCTTATTGGTTAAGAAGATATCTGAAGCATTTAAGTTTAGTAAGATTAAATTAAAGATTAGTATTAATTTGAGAATCCTAACTGAAAAAAAAAAAAAATCAAATTTCTTGGAGACATATTGAAGAATTTGCTGAAGATGGAAGATGTTTAACTCTCACTTTGATTCTTCCTCAAAACTAAAACTACCCATTTATCTAAATTTTTTAATTCAATTGAAACAGGCAAGGTTTTTCTTTCAACAACTGATATCGGGAGTCAGCTATTGTCATTCCATGGTATTATCTTCCATCTTTCTTATCCAAGAAAATTAGTATACCTCTAGTCGAATTTCCTATAATTTAATTTATTTATTATAGGAAATCTGCCATAGAGATCTGAAGCTTGAGAACACACTATTAGATGGGAGCAGGGCACCCCGTCTAAAGATATGCGATTTTGGGTATTCTAAGGTGATTAATTTGCAAAAGCTGCAGAAATCGAGCTAAATTTACTTCGATTCTAACTATTCTTCCTTGTTTGGAAGTCGTCCCTGTTGCATTCGCAACCCAAATCCACAGTAGGAACGCCGGCCTACATTGCTCCAGAGGTCTTATCTAGAAAACATTATGACGGAAAGGTGAGACTAACTTTCTTTTTCGACTTCAAATCACATTATGCTTCGTATATTGCTCACCATCAATACATAATTCTTGATATAGATTGCAGATGTTTGGTCTGTTGGTGTTACCTTATATGTGATGCTCGTAGGGGCATATCCCTTCGAAGATCCTGACGATCCAAAGAACTTTAAAAAAACGATCGAGGTTTGTTATAAATAAAAAAAAACCATTTAAGAAATATCTACTAGTTCAAAACTTTGCATTAGAGTTTATAAATCAGATTAAAAAATTTGCAACTTATGGCAGTGGATACTTAGTGCCCAATACTCGATTCCAGACTATGTGCGAGTATCGATGGAATGTAAACATCTTTTATCTTGTATATTCATGGCTAACCCAGAGAAGGTACTTATGTTCTAACCTTATTAAATACAAGTTACCATTCAACTTTAATTTTAATTTGATCTTGTTGATTTCTTTGCAGAGGATAACTATTTCTGAAATTAAAAGCCATCCATGGTTTTTGAAGAGCTTGCCATTAGAGTTGACGGGAGAGAGTGATAATTTTCAGATCGATAATATAAATGGTCCGGCCCAAAGTACTGAGGATGTATTGGCTATATTACAAGAGGCACGGAAACCTTTTGAAGGGGTTAAGATTGGGTATCATTTTATCGAAGGTAGCATGGATCTTGATGACCTTGATGGTGATACTGACATAGAAGATAATGAAATGAGTGATTTTGTGTGTGAGTTATAAATGTAACATTTAAAAATCGAAACTAATAGACTCTGATCAGAATCTACGATGTGTAGAATAAGGTGGGGTTTGTAGATTGTTCTTGCGACAGAATAATCTTGTTTTTGTTGTTTCGATTAGATTACGGGGTAGTTTTGTGTAGATTATATGTATCAGTTACATTTCAGTTGTAATTTTGTTTTGTGTTGCAATTTAGTTCAGTTTGGCAAAAACCATACTTAGTTGTTTAAATATTTTCTTCAAATGGAATCAGGTATGTACTAGGATGACTAGACGTCCATGGTCTACACGAAAAAAAAAATGAAATTGTAAAGATAACACAATTACACAAAATACAAGGATTTATGTGGTTTGGCTGTGTGCCTGTGTCCATGGAACAAGAACAATCATTACTTTCTCAAGTTTTATAGCCTTAGAGATCTCTATTTATATATCTGAAATCCCCCCCCAAGTAGAAAACTTTAAAAAAAAAACATGACACGATTACCATTTTTGTACCCCAGGTGAAAACTAAAGATAAAGATTAAATAAGTTCATAAATGTCGAACTAATTCAAATGGATTACTCAATTCCAATAAAAGATTTTTAAACTTCCAACCGACTTGACCACATTTTGACAAGTGCCTAGTTGCCATATGGAAGAAGACGATCAGGATATGAATAGTTCTAGCTATATCTATCAGTGTATGGATTTTGAAATAAAAATACCCACGTGTAATTAGAAATAAGACTAACATCAGTGTTGGAAACCTCAGTATTATAAAATTTTCAAATGGAAAATGCTAGAATGACACAAACAGAGATACAAAGGTGACAATAATGATGTGGTGGCGCGCACATAACCGTAGATGCTTTTTATTTGTATCTTGCAAAAAAGCATCTACGGTAATGTGCGCGACACCACATCATTTTGTCACCAGTGTGTCTCCATTAGTGTCACCCCAGCATGACTCTTTTCAAATATATTTAAAATATATAATCATACAAACATTAGTTCATAAAGCCTATCATCATCACGTTCACTTTATGATAGTGAGAGTATTATATACTATAAATTAGTATTTTTCTATTTAATCCAATGTCTAAACTAAATAGATTTTAGTCCTTGTGATGATGACTCAAGCTTGCATTACATTGAGGAGGATATTAAATGTTATCTAAATTGATACAAAAGCAATATATGCAAGCATTAAAAAAAAATTTGAAACATTAATGCTTGTCTTTAATTGGCAAGACCGCGAGAGTGGTTGAAGACCACAAAACCAGGTGTTGAAATTTCACTTGATGCGAATGACCAATGAATTGAGTCAGAGAAAAAATCGAAATAGCAAAAACAACACAATTGCTCAAAACACAAGGGTTTAAGTGATTCGGCAGTGTGTATACATCCACGAAAACATAACAAGAACAATCACTATTTTCTCATAAGTTTTATAGCTCTAGAGATCTCTATTTATATAATCGAGAGTTACAAAAATATGTAAAACTCTCCAAAACAGAAATCACAAGGTTACGAGACACACCAACTTTCCAAGTTTTTGTTATGCCAGTGAGTTGACAAGATACAACACTTCTAAGCACTTCACAAATTGATGGTGAATTTTTCAATTTTTTTTTTCAAAAAATGAATGGACTTTGCAAAATGGACCATGTATTCTAGTAACTCTAGTGGTTACATTATTCAAGTAAACATTTTCTTCACGAGAGAGCACGAAGCACCTTTGGAGACCTTGACTCTTAGCACCCACCAGGGATGGAGCCAAGGTTTTCTGTCAATGGGGGCTAAATGCTAATGATAGTTGATCAATACTCTTGGATTCCTTACATGTCAAATTGTCAATGTTAAACTTGTCACTGTTTAGTTGCAAAATAATGAATTTTTAACAAGTTGAACTTTAATATATAAGTCAATCAAAGACCATTCAATATTGAGGTAAACTGACTAAAACATGGGTTTTTAATATTAATTGTTATAGTATGTTTTCTATTTATTTTTTCAAATATTATTTTTATATACCGTCTTTATAGAACTTATGATTTTTTCTAATATTTAAAAAATATAGTGGCGGCAATATCCACCACTATGGACCTAAAAGAAAAGTAAACGTGGAATAAATCTATGATGTAGATTTATAAAAGATGTGGGTCCAAGTCCCAACCCATGTTTTTTTTTTTTTTTTTTGTTAAGAAAGAAACACTAATCTTATGAAGCTAGTAAGAAAAGTTTTCTAACGGCATATTAGTGGTGTCTAAAAAACTTGATTTGATGTCAGATGACAATTTTTTAAGAATTATGAAAAGAAAAAAATTTGTTAATTTTGATCGTTAGATTTTAATTTTAAAATCATGAGTTTAATAGCCATCCATATTTAACACCATGAGACCAAGCTCAAAATAGATTTTTTTTTCTTGAATTTATCTATTTAAATCTTAAATTTTTTATGAAATCTAGAAGGCTGTGGTGTTGGATTGCCAATGTAATAATCCATGCGGGCCTAAAGAGCCTTAGTATAATTTGAAATCTTACTAAGGTAGTCCGTCTAGTATGATTCCAGAATAAAGGTTTGTAAAGTAACAGACTTTAAAAAGCAAGGAGTTTTTGTGATAAAATTGCAACAGTAGGTCTGTCTAGTAAAAATGACGTGGAGTCCATTCCAACGATTTCTAGCTATACTTTTTTTTATAAAAATGCAACAATGAGGCCTGTTGGTAAATTTACGTTCATTTTTCAAATTTCAGTAGGGGCTATAGCCCCCACTGGCCCTATCTAGCCCGCCTTGGCAACCACGCTACACATCAAGGTAACACTGCCAACGATCCCAAGAAGGATTTGTTTAAAACGATTCAACCTAATTGAATTTTGGGGTTCCTTAAAAATTAAAATCATTTTTTTTTTTAATAGGGGTATCCTAACTTACATCCGACTAGTGGGACCGGGTGTATAGGTCCCTCCACCTAACACAACACAACACCCGTACATCACACACACCAAGTAAGTCAGGGTACACCCTCACGGGTGATTTTGAGGAACCATTGCTCATACTAGATATCGAACACACAACCTACGGACTCTCATCACTTATAGATTTGAAATTGCGATTGAGCCAACCCCTCGAAGTTTAGGTTCCTTAAAACTCATTCTGACCAATTTTCATGTCAAACAACACCAAATCAACTTTCAAACTCAACCAAGCTATACAACTATGTTTAATAATTTTTTTTAAGAGTCAAGAAATCTCAACCACTCATTATTTTTCAAAACATTTCATGAAGAGCTTTCACCTAATAAATAGGGTCCACAATCTACTAACTAAATTTTTTTTCCCCTACTGTTTGCATTATCAAAGCTATCCATATTTTGTAAAAAAAAAAAAAAAAACATGAACCTCAGAGATCTGAAGTGTCATTTAGACCAATGTAGTAGCTTTGAATGCTGACGAGATTTAATATGGACTAAGATTTAATGGTTTTAAGAATCAAGGCCCCAACCTATTTTTGTTGGCAAGTCTAGTAGCGCAATTGACATGCCTACTACTTAACACTAAAGGTCCTCGTAATCGATATATAAAGGTCGGGATTGGGATCGGGTGATTCATAAAAAATGACTCACAGAAATGTACACGATCCTAATTGTTAAAATACGAAATTCAACGGTCAGAATTTACCAAATGAGGACCTTGATTCAGGCTCTACATGATCCTTCGGCCGAGTGGGAAGGGTTGAATCCCATCGAGACTTACTCTGGGCCAGATTTATTGGGCTTGAAAATTATGATATCAACCTTATTTTGTGGGCTCAAGATGAGGCCCGAACCCTTAGTTTGTTTTTCTTGGAGGGACTGACTTAGCGGGACAGAGGCCCATTTGATAGGCCTACTATCCTTGTCGATATATAATAGAGACGCACAGTCTCAAAAACCCTAATTCGTGAGGGAAAACTCGAACCAAGAGCAATTCTCGCTTACACTTCGCGCCTCCTCTGTTCGTTGCGGCAGAAGATCGAAGATGAAGGTTTGATCGAAAAGCCCAACTAGTTCAATTATAAACAATTAGATGTCCTTATCTTTTGTTCACATTCAGATCATAGTACTTTGCTTGGTTCATAATTTTTTTCCCCGATTTTGTGCAGTTTAATATTGCGAATCCGACTACTGGATGCCAGAAAAAGCTCGAAATCGATGATGATCAGAAACTGTGAGTTTGTTCATTAGATCTATCAGTGAATTTCATTTTCTTTTTCTTCTTTCAAATCTGTGTTCTTAGATAAGAAAAAGTAGACTTTTAGATCTTATTTGCTACTTACCTTGTAATGTTAATGGTGCATTATTTTTATTTTTTGTTTTTGGGTTTCGAGCGAAAATATTTGAAAGTGTACAATATAGCGTGGGAACACTTACCAATAATTTTGACTATGGTCTTAGAAATCAAGGGTTTTTATATTTTTTTAAAATCTTTCATCGCTCTCTGTTAAAAAAAAAATTACAAGACCGTGTTAATAGATTAGAGTGAGAAATTGGGTAATTTTCTAAATTTTATTCTAGATCTGATCAGTGCAGTGGCCGATGCTCATATGTGATGCATAGTAAAACCATTAGAATTGTAATCAAGATTTTAAATTTCGGAGTGTTTATTCATGGATTTGGATTGAAGTTGATGCTTTATATATATATATATATATATATTGGATGATTTACAAGAAAAATTGGTACTAAAAGTCCAAAATAGTCATTGTTTCGATTCGAATGTTGTTTCATCTCGGTGGGGAACAAAATATTAATCCATGATGCCAAAAGCCACTCTGTAAGCCGTGTTCCGTTCTTGGTTTTCACAAAGCCTATTCCTTGAGGACCGACCTTCAGCTCAATTCCAAGTTCAAATATGTATAGTCAAGCACATTTTAAAAATAAAAATTATAGATTATTGATAGCCCAAATCTAGCCAATGATCAAGTCCACAATAGAGTCGCATTGAGCCCATCTAAGTTCCAAAAGTGGCATTGACCAATGATCGAGCCCAACATAGGGCCTACATTGAGCCCATTCTATGGTCCAACATAGGCTATTTGATCATGTTGCTTTTTAGGACTGCTCCAATGATTTGAATTGATTGCACTTTGTTCTTTTTTCCAATTTATATGATCATGGGGATGTATTCTTCGGCAACACTTGTTAGGCAATCTTCGACGATCATGTTCTTGGTGGCAATTGATTTTAGCAAACTCCAAATGATCATTGATCACCATAAGTTCGAGAGGGTACTAGAGTATTATAGGAAGCAATGCAATAAAGTGTACTATGATCTACTAAATCATATTTTAAAATTAAAATAGTTTAGAAGTTAGGATTATATCTGAACGTTGTTATCAGATCATTTAATGGCTATGATTTATTTTGTTTCTATATAAACCTGAACACTTGATTTGTTACTTTCATCTTGTTTGGGCTGCCACATATTCTTATCCAGATATTTGTATATACTAGTATGATATTGATGCCAATCTAACTATGGAAATTGTTGGTCCATTAAGATACCTTCATGGATTTCTTTTCTCACAATAAGAGTCTTGGATTAAGGTAAAATACTTGCAGCAATTAAATAGCTTAAATTCTGCAAGAGGCTTTATTATGCGGGATCTTCAGTTGAGTTAAGAGGATATATCTACAGCTCTCCTATATTCTAGTCTCAAAAGAATTTATTGTATTTCCCTTTACTGGATTGATTGTTGCTACTGAGTTAAGACAACAATCCTCTTGCACCATTTGAGTTAAAATGGTGCGCTCCTGCATTTTTCACTTACTAGCAAGAATGGGATCTTATCTTGTTGTCAGTAGCACTAATGTGTTATCAAGCAGCCATCTTAGTATTGGACATATGACTTTGCAGCTGAATTAAGACAACATTCCTCTTGCACCATTTGATTAAAATCGTGCGTTTCTGCATTTTTCACTTGCTAGCAAGAATAGAGTCTTATCTTGTCGTTGCTAGCACTAATGTGTTATCAAGTAGCCATCTTAGTATTTAACAGATGACTATTAGGAAGGTGCCACCTTAATTTGGAAGGTCTATATGTGGTAATGTGACGGATCTGATTCAAACCTAATTTTATAACCTTTCATATGTGGTAGGTGCTTTACTGATCTTATGGTCTGATGTTTATTTCACTTGAGCTGCTCCCATTGGTTCCCTTTACATCCATTATTTTTATTTTTCAAATGGATATGCCTGTTCCGTACCTCATCCTCTAAACATGCAGCCGAGCTTTTTTCGACAAGAGGATCTCACAGGAGGTCAGCGGAGATGCTCTGGGCGAGGTACATTTCAGTCACAATTTTGGAACTTTACAGTTTCAGGACGAGTGATCTCTTCAATTTAGGTGTGTGTCTATTCTACAGGAGTTCAAGGGATATGTTTTCAAAATCATGGGTGGTTGTGACAAGCAAGGGTTCCCAATGAAGCAGGGTGTACTGACTCCTGGCCGTGTCCGTCTCTTGCTGCACAGAGGTGGGTAAGCTGTAGGCTCTTTTTGTTTTACTAAAAACTTATATAACTGATCGTAACCTTTTTAGTTGGCTTTAGCACTTTATGGTCATTTAGAAGGGTATCTCGGTCAAATCTGCTAGTTAGTTTTCTATTTTGCTTCATTTGTTGTATGCGGTCTGTGCTAGAAGATAGGGTTTAATCCTGTATGGTTTGTCTTTGGCAGGCACTCCTTGCTTCCGTGGATATGGAAGGCGCAACGGAGAGAGGAGGAGGAAATCGGTTCGTGGGTGCATTGTTAGCCCAGACCTGTCGGTTCTGAACTTGGTTATCGTGAAGAAGGGTGAGAATGATCTTCCTGGATTGACTGATACAGAGAAGCCAAGAATGAGAGGTCCAAAGAGGGCATCAAAGATCCGGAAACTCTTCAACTTATCCAAGGAGGACGATGTCCGGAAATATGTCAACACATACCGCCGAACATTCACAACCAAATCTGGTGGGTGGTAACATCTCATCTTAAAAAAGATGAAGAGATCAAAAAAACAAAATTGTTTCTACTCTGCGCTAATAACGGTGGCATTTGTTTGGTTGGCAGGAAAGAAGTGCAGTAAAGCTCCTAAGATACAGAGACTTGTGACTCCCTTGACTCTGCAAAGGAAGCGAGCAAGGATTGCTGAGAAGAAAAAGAGGATTGCGAAGGCCAAGTCTGAGGCAGCGGATTACCAGAAGCTTCTGGCCTCCCGGTTGAAGGAGCAGAGAGAATGCCGCAGTGAGAGCTTAGCAAAGAAGAGATCCAGGCTCTCAGTTGCTTCTAAGCCATCTGTTGCCACTTAGGTCCGTGACCTGCAGACTTTTGAATTTCAGTCAGGTGAATGCCATCTTGGGTTTTTTTGGTAGTGGAACTCTTAATTCATATGTTCGAGGTATTTTTTTATGGCTACTTCTGGTCTTTTATTTTGATACCCGTGATCCCTTTCTAGACTGATCTTTATGGTTACTATTATCATATTCTACTTATTGGTGGTTATATATTTCTTGTTAAGATTTGGATTTTATTTTTCTTTAGTTTTGGTAGATTAGAAGATTTTGGTTATCTTGGCTCACAAAAGAATGAGAAGGAAGACTGTCCAATGACACGGTCGCCATGCTTTTAGAAGATCTTCTTGTTGAGAATTAAGGTAGAGTGAACTGATTTGAGTGTCCTAACTGTTCTATCTGAGGATGTAGTTAGAGTGCTTGGTGCCTCTCTTTCCTTGGTATCCTTTCTCTTCAATGGTGAGGTCAGTGAGACTGAGGAGAGCGCCAACTAGTAATAGTTGTCATGACAAACATATGCAACTGTTACAATGTTTTCAAACCTGGGTTCTTATCTCGTCTTGGATGAGTCAAAACCCTTTGTGATTGTTTAAGTAGATTGTTAAGTAGATTTCAGAATTCAGTCCCTTTTCTAGAGATTTGGTGGAATTTTTTATCTAGAATGCCTAGGAAGTGCAGTCGATTTGGTTCTTACTTCATTAAACTCAAAAGTGGGGTAGTACCAGAGCGAGCCCTTGGTTGCGAATTTGCAATTTACCTAATCGAAACAAGGTTGCTTTTTATGTCATTATGATGTGAGCCTTTTCATTACCCAATCAATTATGGAATAAAATCATATGAAATTGGAGAGATCCTTACACGGATAGCAGAGATCTGAGCGTTTTAAGGGTTCTTAGTGGACGGAGAAAACAGGTATTGGCAGCATGGTATGGTACATCCTAAAACCAATGTTATCAAGCAGCATATGCTGTGCCCATATTGTACAAAATATTTTTTTTATTTAAAAAAAGAAAAAAGAAAAAAAGAAGGGAAAACGTTTAAAAAATTAGAAAAATATAAGAAAATAAAAGCAAACCTATAACAATATATTTGGATAGTACTCATTTTTCAAATTGAATAAAATTTATTACATTTAGTCCTTTAATAATAAGAATACAAGAACTCAAGAAGCTACATAGTTAATATTATACAAATTATTTATGATACGAATGTGGCTTACTTTAATCAACAAGTTCTTGATCTAGATCTAGATAATTGAACTGGATTTTACATTAATTCAATATTTTGAAAAAATAAAGTAAAAAATAAGATTTAAAGAGAATATGCGAGTGATAAAATAAAAAAAATTTACTTAGAATAACGCAGGAATGGGGGTGCAAATAAGGTATTTGTAATAGTAGATAGATTAAAAAAATTTGATTTAATGCTCTAATAGTTAAATTTTTGCCTATTGGAGTAATGTGCCTTTGCATACTTTTGTATGCTATCGCATAATGAATAAAAAAAAAGCATATGTGATCGCATTTGATAACATTTCCTAGAACATTTGATTGTCGATGGAAATCTCTCTCACCCCAAGTCTCATTGGGTTATCTTCAATATTTAGATTAGCACTCTTATGCCTCAGCTCGTGTGTAGTGCCTTCTAAATCCTAACACAAATTTTCATGATTTTGATGTTAGAATCACTAAATAACACTCCCTATAGATGATAACAATATTAATAGACAAACAAGTTTAAATGGTGATAAATAACAATAGAATAACATGGACTAAATATAACACTTGTCCAAAAGCTCAACATAAACATTATAGTATACTCAAAGATGAAAACCAACATAATAATGATAGAAGGGAAATGACATATCATCACCAAATATAAGAAAATCCTCCCATTAACATCAAGTCCTACCTTCTTACTCAAAAAGGAAAACAAAATATCATAAATCTAAACTGCAACTGGACTAATAGAAATAGTCCCAACACTCGTCTAGGAGTGGACTCTAATTGTTTGTGTGCCCTACAAGCTAGAACTCCTCTAGAGATTTCTCATTGTGCTCTTCAATTGAGGATGCATATGCAATTGGAATGGTAGGGTGAGTAATGGGGGAGTTACTCAACAGGTAAATAACTATCTCAAACTAATAATCCCCTAACTATGAATTTATAATCATTCTAAAATGTTTGAAACATATGCAAGTTTTTCAGTATAAACAAAAGTAAGGTTATAAAAATTCTACACATGAGTAATTTTTCTTTGGTAAAGATAGAATGGAATCTCTGAAATCTCAGTTTTGATGCTACTCTCCTATGTATCATATACTACATATGAGTTTGTTATCCCAACTGTACATTTAGGATAATGTCACTTTGAAAATAATATGACAAACTATCCTTTCAGGCATTCACTGACTCTTTTATAGATCTTAATATATATATATATATATGGGTCAGGTTCAAAGGACAACCATTTCTACACACATATAGACAACGTGTTTTGTCTTATATGGGCAAAAATGTTTGGAATGGACTGATTTTTTGTGAGGATGATCTCTGTGACGAGGAGATCATCCTTGCCAAAAATCAGCTCATTATGAAACTTCTAGACCGTCCAATTTTTGTAAATCAATTTTGATGGGGTTGCAAGTTTTGGAATGAGATGATTTTTTGCCAGGATGATCCCCTCATCACAGAGATCATCCTCACAAAAAATCAGTCCATTCCAAACATTTTTGCCCATATAAGACAAAACACGTTGTCTATATGTGTGTAGAAATGGTTGTCCTTTGAACATCAGCTCATTATGAAACTTCTAGACCGTCCAATTTTTGTTGAAAAATTATAGACCGTCCAATTTTTGTAAATCAATTTTGATGGGGTTACAAGTTTTGGAATGGGATGATTTTTTGCCAGGATGATCCCCTCATCACAGAGATCATCCTCACAAAAAATCAGTCCATTCCAAACATTTTTGCCCATATAAGACAAAACACGTTGTCTATATGTGTGTAGAAATGGTTGTCCTTTAAACCTGACCCTATATATATATATATATATATGTTCAGTACCAAACATTTTAGCAAAACATGGGTTAGAAGTTTTAGAATGGGCTGATTTTTGGTAAGGATGATCTCTACGGTGAGGAGATCATCATCACCAAAAATCAGCCCATTTCAAAACTTCTAACCTCATCAAAAATGGTTTACAAAAAATGGAAGGTACACGATTTTTCAACTTGTAAACATGGGACTAGAAGTTTTGGTATGGACTGATTTTTGGTGTGGATGATCTCCTCACCGTAGAGATCATCCTCACCAAAAATCAGCCCATTCCAAAACTTCTAACCCATGTAGGACAAAAATGATTGGCTAAAATGTTGGCCAAAATGTTTGGTGTTGAACGGGACCCATATATATATATATATGGGTCAGGTACAAACGACAACCATTTCAACACACATATAGACAATGTGTTTTGTCTTATATGGGCAAAAATGTTTGGAATGGGCTGATTTTTTGTGAGGATGATCTCTGTGGTGAAGAGATCATCCTTGCCAAAAATCAGCTCATTATGAAACTTCTAGACCGTCCAATTTTTGTTGAAAAATTATAGACCGTCCATTTTTTGTAAATCAATTTTGATGGGGTTACAAGTTTTGGAATGGGATGATTTTTTGCCAGGATGATCCCCTCATCACAGAGATCATCCTCACAAAAAATCAGCCCATTTCAAACATTTTTGCCCATATAAGACAAACACGTTGTCTATATGTGTGTCGCAATGTGTGTTGCAGGAACCCGACCCTATATATATAGGGTTGGGTTCCATATACCCCTATTACGACTCACATTGCGACACACCGTTTTGCCTTATATGGGCAAAAATGTTTGGAATGGGTTGATTTTTTGTGAGGATGATCTCTATGGTGAGGAGATCATCCTTGCCAAAAATCAGCTCATTATGAAACTTCTAGCCCCATGTTTACAAGTTGAAAAATTTTAGACCGTCCAATTTTTGTAAATCAATTTTGATGGGGTTAGAAGTTTTGGAATGGGATGATTTTTTGCCAGGATGATCCCCTCATCACAGAGATCATCCTCACAAAAAGCCAGCCCATTCCAAACATTTTTGCCCATATAAGACAAACGGTGTGTCGCAATGTGAGTCGTAATAGGGGTCGTAATAACGCTATCCATATATATATATATATATATATATATATATATATATATATATATATATATATATATATATATATATATATATATATATATATATATATATATATATATAGGATGACGTTCAGAAAGCCAAATATTATGCCAAACATTTTTTCAATGTATGGGTTAGAGGTTTCGGAATGGGCTGATTTTTTGTGAGGATGATTTCTATGACAAGGAGATCCCCATTCCAAAACTTCTTACCCCATCAAAAGTGGTTTATAAAAATTAGACAATCCACAATTCTTTAAGTTGTAAACTAAGGTTAGAAGTTTCAGAATGACCTGATTTTTGTTGAGGATGATCTTTTCACCATAGAGATAATCCTCACAAAAAATCAGCCCATTTCGAAGTTTTAACATTTAAATAATCTTTCTACTTAAATTCAACCAAATCTTGTACCCTTTTTTAAAAAGAGAAAAAAAATAAAGCTTTCAATCATTTCAAACTCATTTTATAAAAGTATTTTAAGAAAATGACAAAGAATGGTCAAAAGTAGGTTTTCAAGGTGATTCACATAAGGTTGGGCAACGACATATGTTTGATTAACTAAACCGAGAAGTGCACATTTTTCACTTGTACATGGGGCTTTGGGTGTGTACGTCGAGCAGAAAAGTTTTGTTATCTTCTTTTGTGATTTTTACCCCAAATTCACCTAACTTTCTAAAAATCAAATTTAAACACAAGGTCAAAAATTGTATAATTTTTTTTCTAATTTATAAGAAAAATATTGGATTTTTAATTGAATACTATTATGTATCGAAAACTATGACTATTAAGAAGATCTAAACATTCTCTCCCTTCGATCCAAGTTATAAAGTCCACGAAGAACACGAGAAATCAAATTGAGTTAGATATTTTACTCATGAATGTGGCCAAAAGCTTTACTTCTTTGGTTTCGCTCGAAGCTTGTGACTAGTCGACCAATTCTTTTTTTTTTTTTTTACGATGAAACCTAACGGAAGCTCTACTTATATGATAACTAAGGTAGAAGATGGAGAGGAGGCTAGGGGAGAAGAAATAAATTTTTTTAAATTTCTCTAATTTTAGTATTTATAGTGGCCTAGGGACGTAAGAGTTATTTTTTAATTTATTGTAAAAACGTGATGTCCCAAGCTTCGTTTTTTACGAAATTATCGTATATTTTGGGGCATTTTTTGATATGAACCTAATGGTGTTATCAGATTTATCAAAATCAACTCCTATAAAACAAATCCTTTGTGGTTAACCTTAGTAAAAAAACCTTCGAGATTTGCATTAAAATTTTAGGTCATTAAAACTTTTTTTTTTTCTAGTCTTAGTAGTTGGATGAAGCTCAAGTAGATAACAAGAAGCGACATAAGATTTGGAAGATTACTCGTGGTATGTCGTGAGTGAGGAACTAAACGAGGAAGCAATATAAGAATATTAAAAAATCAATTGAAATGCCAACTTAGCTAAGTGGTAAGACATGTGGAATGTTCTTCTCACGTTCTAGGTTTAAACCCATATGTATATATAAGAGAATACTAACATCCAATACCTCATGGGGACATTAGCATTATCCAATACTTTTTTATTTCAATAATATCTTTTGTTTTGTCTTTTAGTGAAAAAGACAAGGGTATGTTAGTCTTTTACACAATAAATACATTTATTATGTTATTAATAAATGTGGTTATTATGTTGGCATTAATTGTCAAAAGTATTTACTACAAAAATATATATTTAATTCAAAATACTTAAATATTCATAACATTTATTATGTAAACAAACATTTATTATGTAAAAGACTAATACACCTTATCTATTTCATTGAAAGACAAAATAGAGAGGGGTATTATTGAAAAATGAATATGGTTTATAATGCAAACTTTCCCTTGAAGTATTGGACGTTAGCATTTATTATATATTAAAAGATCACTTGGGCCATGACAATTTGTTAGAAGTGATAGTGTGCCCTTTATATGACACATCTGGTCTGGGGAGGTGGCAGTGTTTCCCATTACACTACACTGCAGCTACTGGTCCCCAGCCTGGATGAAGGTGGATTGAGTCAGGTTGGCAATTGATGTTTAAAAAAATCTGCTAAGCTAACTTAAATCCTGATTATTATACATTTATAAGTATATAAATGAATTTGTTTAGCCAATCCTATACATTTCGTAAAAGACTTTGATGCTGATGAGGATGACACTAAGAATACTGATGTCAGTCAATGTGGAAATTTTTTTTTTAAGGTAATTTTATAAATTGAAGTTTCTTTTCACTCATGACTCATGGGAGCAGCAAATGTTAGAGGTGGTTGCCTGGCATTCTACAACAGTTGTAATAAGTTAGACGACTCAACTAGATAGATACCAAACAAAAAGTTTTTTTCTAAATAAGAAATCGAAATTGACATTTGAATTTAAAAGTTTGAGCTGAAAACTGTATGCAGATTTTAGAAATTCAATCTTTGAGATCATTTTCCCTATATATAGTTTGATGTCTTTCTTATGAAAATCAACAATGGCACACTTAATCTCACAAACTCGCACCTGTATAATTTAAATTGCATAAGCACTATAATTTTTAGTAGAGGGATCAAACAACTAGGAATCAATCATGAAAATCATTCATTCAACTAATAAATATAAATTGCTAGAATTGAGTTATCGTAAGGCCTATTCAAACAAGGGAGTCAAGACCTAAGAACCATGTACCGATCAAAAAAAAAAAAAGCCTTGTATGTCTCTTTCTCATTATGGTGGACCTGAGAAGAATTCTTTTTTCAATCCAATGAGAAGCAAGGATGTCATTTTCCACTTAGGCAATATGTATGAAAAATGATTACACCTAATAAATATCAGATATTAATAAGAATCAAAAGATGTATCAAACCAAGTATAGAAGAAATGATAATAGGCCAATCGATTTACCCATTTGGTGGAACATGTCATGCAGTAGCCATGCAAAGAAGATTTGACAATTCACCAACTCTTCATGTACTATAAATAAAGTTTTTTTTTTGTTTTGTTTTGTTTTTGGTTGAAGATTAAGGGGGGGGGGGGAGTTAGGCAGACTCTCAACCAGAAAAACAAAGGACTGCAAACGATCATGAATGTGCCCATTGAGTATCTTTACAAAAGAACCTCATTAGCTCACTAGGGATGTTCTTAGGCTCTACAACAACTTTGCCTAAGGAAGGGAGGAAGGAAGCAAGGAAATCGATTGCTTGGTTGCACTCTTGGAAACAAAAGTTGAAATCTATCATGAGGAAATGAGTAGCTATGGCTCTAATTTTTTTTATCAGTCTCTCCTCTCTCTAAGGAGCTTTGCACTCCCCCTTGATGTAGTCAATCGTTAACTTTTAATTAGCTCTAACTTTCACCGAGTAGATGTTAAGCTCAGAAGCAATTATCAGCCCCTTCAACATGGCTTGTAACTCATGTACCAGAATTGATTTGGCATGGGTGTTTTTTGTGAGAACTTTGTGGAGGGATAAAATCGTCTCCCATCTGGATTGTTCATTCGTACCATCAACACACATCTCGAGGTGGACACGTGGCATCATTTAAAGAGAGTTCTATCTTATTAGGGAAGATTCTTAATTTAAGAGGATTCTTCTCCTTGTTATGTAATTGTTAATTTGGATAAGGGGCAATGTGGTCAATTGTAACTTGATTAGGGTTAAGACTTTAATTAGGATTTTTCTATTTAAAGGCCGAGAGGTCATTGTAAAAGGAGAGAGAAAAAGGGAGAAGAAGGTAAAGGAAAAAGGAGAAGAGGCTATGTAACCATGAGATCTATAGTGAAATGACTCCCTGAGCTCGTGGACGTATGCACGTTTGCCGAACCATGTAAAAAGTCATTGTTTTCCCTATTTTTCCATATTTTTATTATTATTTTTTTATTTGAATGTCGAGATCGTAATCGAGACCGATTTATCACAAAATCAGCCTCCACAATTGGCACCGTTCGTGGGAACGAAACAAGGGACACGATGTACACATGGAGACCGGAGGATTGGTGGTCCGTCGTTTGGGGGCTGTCATGAAACACTAAGATCTACGTCTTTGCATTGTTTTTTTTTTTTCACTATTTCTTGAATTTCAGTTTACTTCAAACTCAAAAAAAAAAAAAAAAAAAAACTCTCTCAATTTCTAATTTGTTTTTTAGGGTTTTAATAAGTTTTAGATTCAAATGGGTTGTGATAAATTGGCCTCCACAAGCTCTAATGGCCCTACCATTGATATCTTTGATGATTGCTCCCTCGCTTCCAGAATTGACTCTAAGGGAGCCCTCTGCATTCAAAACATGGAAGTTTTTTGGGGGCAGAGCATCTCACAGGAATTCTAACTTCGAACTTGGGTGATATTTTCCTAGAGTCCATGAATTCTCTATTCGAGGCATTGTCCTCCGAGCATGTCTTTATGCTTTGGAATAGTTGCCTACATTTCTCTCCCCGGATGTAGTGAATAAAAGCATTGAAATCAAGGTTCTTAACGATAGCACTTAGGTTCTTGCCCCTAAAATGGTTGCATGTCCACTCCACTTAAGCACTCCATACCCTATTTGAGTGACTCACCCTTGATCTTTTCAAGATTTTTTGTCAAATGTTAAAAGATAAGTCACACTCAAGGAGGATGTGATCCTCATTTTCTGAAGAGCCCCTAAGCCTATATTGGGTTTTGATGCCCATACTGATACCCAACCATGAGGTAGCACTGTGGTGTTTGATGTTATTAGGGAACCACGCAAGGTTGTGCCGACTGACGGGAGAACTATTGCTTTGGAGAGCTATGTAATCTGACCTCAAAGGAAAGGTTCTCTTTGGGTTAGGGGTCCATATGTGCTTGTTTTCCTAAAAAATGTCGAGATCCAAAACTCCAATCTGACTCCACAGACCCCCCCTTCGGGCTTGCAATAAGGTGCACAAGCAAATGCTATTGGCTTTCTCTGATAAGGCAACTGACTTTGGCTTCGTTGTGCAAACTTGTTTCATAGGTAGCCTCTAGCTGATGGTTGTTGGGCAAGACTCCCTCTGAAATCCAAGGGTCATGCCAGATGTAAGTGTTATAGCCATTCTCAATTTTGTGCCTTGCCAAGCTTTGGATGCTGCCCCTCAATTGCAGCGTCTTTCTCCACATCCATGAGGCTTCATAGGGTATAGGCATTGTCCAGAAGTGGGCCTCCTTGATGATGTTTTTTTGGACCCACTCCACCCATGTGTTTTTTTGTTAGACGCAATGTCCCAAGCTTGCCTAGTTATCCCAGCCATGTTGATAAGAGGGGTGGGGGAATAATTAACTTGTAACAACAATCTCTATGCTAAAATTTGCTCTCAAACTCGGAGACGTTTGATATATTGAACCCATTTGGATACACAATATCTCGAGGCTTATGTTGAAAACAATGTCCTTAAGACAAATTTGTTCTCACAACTTGGTGCATACGAATCAATGAACAATTGTCTCCCAAGATACAACAATCACACGTGTAGAGGCAGCACTACAATCTATATGTCTAACGAACCAAATGCTAAGGTTGTACTCTCTAAGAATGCAAATGAAAAATTAAAATGCAAGTACGTTAAAACAACAAAGAAGAAGAAGAGAAATTTTTGAATAATAAAAACTAAGGTTGAAATGACCTATTTATATAATTTTAAGAGACAAGGTGTCTCTTAGGAAAATAGAGGTTTTAAGAGACATAATATCTCTTGGAAAAGGAAAGGTGTATCTCTTAAGAAACTACTCAAAATCAAAGGAGGTGTCGTTTCTGGAGGAACAACCATCCATGAAAATCAAGAGGTGTGTCCTCTCTGAATTAAGGGGTGTGCCCCTTCAAAATCAAGAGGTGTCCTCTAAAAGGAATAAAGAGGTTGTTTGGAGTCGATTTCTCATTCACCCAAAATGAAATTTTGATAATTAAATACATGAAACTATTCTTTTCAATGAGAAGAATAAGTTTTCAAGTGGTCCCACCTAAAAAAAATTATGAAACCCACTTAAATCGTAGCTCAAATAGACCTATTCGATCACAAAAATATGAAAAAACTGTAGATTTTTCCAACAATAAATTCTTCTCAATTTAATCTTTTTTTTGTTTTTCCCCACAACGTACATCAATTAAACTCTAATTCATTTAAAACTACATATACCTCTCCTTCAGTCTACTCTTTCTTTATTTCAAAAACTCCATTAAAAAAATGAAAAGAGAAAGATTGAAACAATGCTAAAGAACCCTTTCCATTATTGTACTATAGTTTGGTGTTCGTTAATAGTTCAATTTCTTATTTGCTAATGATTCTATTTCTCGATAGTTCTTCTATAAGTATGGTAAAAGAAAGATTAGAAGGTCCATAAAGATGCAATATGTGATCCAGTGTAAATCCTAATCACCCTCTACCTTGGTTTTAAAATATGATTTCTTCTTAGATGAACTCATCTCTTTTCAGATGAATCAAACCATTCTTGTTTACAAGGGTTGATCATTTGATTCCATCGAGTTTGCAATCAAGCAATTTCTTCAACCTTCAATGAAGGAAGAGCGATGACAAAGACATATGATGAAGAAGGTAATCGAATATTTAAATTATTTGATTTTTAGAATGGAGAGGGAGGTAGTTGTAAAATGTGGAGAGTTAATTGTAAAATAATATAAGAAAGAATTTATTTGAAAATAAGTTAAAAAATCCGACAAAAAGTTATAAGTCCCGTGTGAATGGTCTACAGCTGTGAAAATTATATTTTGACCATCCGATCAATTAAGATCCAACGGATGAGTTTCTTAAAATGAAACGTGAGATTTTTTGACTGATGCCGAGCGCTTCCCATGTTTAATATTGCAGCTACAAAGGGGATCAGGATAGGAAAGAAATCACTACAATTTCATAGGGATAAATTTAAGAGGAATCCTTAAGAATATCCTTCCATCTCAGCCGTACATTAGATATCCGTCAAACAAACTACCCTATAATTTGTAAACTGCACTCCGTATAAGTAAAAATCACAAGTCCGTGCACGCGTTGCAGGCTTTTTCAATAATAATGAAACAATAATCCTTAGGGGACCCCTCTCTTTCTCTCTCAATGAAGAAAGAGAGAAACAACAAAACCAACTGTTTCGTCAAAATATCGGGGGACAACCTTCTGATCTGACACCTCCAAAGTACATTAAGTGGTCCTCCACTGTTCTCTCTTTATTGGTTCGAATCATAACTGTTGAGAGATGTCCACATATAATTATTGAACAAAGGATGACTATTATCAGATTGTATCCATGCATGATGGACCTTCGTGCATTCATGAGTCAATAATGTTACTTTCATCCATAATTGAATCCATCACCTCATCACCTCACTTAAAGGATAAGTTTTAAAAAATAAAAAAAAAATTCCTAAACATTTTTACTCGTATGGCTGAGTGAGAAAGAATGATTATATCATATTTTTCTCGTATGCATTTGTGTATATCTTCAATTATTTCACTCTGATGATCAAATCAATTTATAATTCGATTAAGATTTCAAGGAATGTACATCTTTGCCTTCGATAATGTCCTATTTTATAACTAGGATAACTACTTATGTGGACGTCATTTGAGATCGTCGGAATTGCTTTTTTTTTCTGACTTACCATGAGTGCGAATGTTGCCTCTCACGTTGATCTTTTCCAATACCAATTTTACATGTTGTTGAGCATTTTCATAAGGATTTTACTTGTCCAGAACTGTTAGCACTCATCTCCTTAATAGATCCCTCTCTTGTGGGATGCTTATGCAGTTGCAATTCAAAAATCCAATTCAGTGCCAATTGATAAGTATAGGGGTTCTCCAATTTGTTAGGGGCATGGTTTAAAATCCTGTTTTGATCCAATGTTTCAATTTTTTCAAAAATCGAAACAATCCCAAAATATTTGAGACATTCAATACATTGAATTAATGTTTTAAAAAAATCTTTCAAACGAGATTATGGTCAAGGGGTATATCATCACTTTGAAGCACAAAGGGTATCTCAAATATTTACCAAAACTTGAATATGTTGTCTAAATAATAGTCTTCCAAATAAGACAAATGTCAAGGGTAACATTCGATAAAAATTAGATGAAACTTTCATTTTGAGATAATAAATAAATAAATAAAACTAGAAAACGAAGAAAAGGAAAACCCCGACGTCGGCATACATCCGACGATAACATCAACTAGGTGCCTTTATCTCTCTCTATCTCTCTATATTTTTATCCCCAGATATGTGTGTGTGCACCTTTTTCTCCCTAGATCTCTCTCTTTGTATTTTTCTTCCTAGATCTCTCTAATAGATTTGTTGATCAAAAGAAATTAGAAAAAAAAATGATTGAAACTTTGATTTTTATTTTATTTTTTCAATTTGGACGTTGTTTTGTCTTAGCAAGCTAAAATTTCAAAACATTTTGTATGAAACATTATGAAACTAGACAAAAGAACCCAAAATAACTTTTTGAGACTATTGTCATTTCATCGTGCTTGGCTACTTGAGGCTTGAGATTATGATTTGATGATAGTTATGATGTCCTTGACATTGAGGGGTGGCCCTAAATAAAAGTAATGTTGGATATTTTAAATTTAAAGCATATATGGACACACGTGACTAGACAAAAAGTATTGCTTTAAACAAAATTGGGTGGAGAAACAAGATTCATTCAACTGATATAATTTTTGTGATAAGGCTTAGATGACGATGATAATTGATCCATGATTCGATAAAAAGTCGTGGTAATCTGACTCATTTTAACTTCCCCTTCACATCACCATACATCATTTGCTTCACGATACACAAGTCTACATATTTATGATTTTGTTTGGTGATGTGAAGGAGGAGTAAAGCGAGTACAATAAAAAAAAAAGAGTCAAATTATGAGGACTCTTCAATAAGGAGAAAAATTGTAATGGTTTGGATCAAAACTTTTTGAGATGGTACAAAACTTTAAAGTGTTATGATTTTCTAACTCAACTTTGATAGAATAACTTAAAAACTCACAACATGGCATGTACCAGAATTGTAGATTTTTTTCTTTAATATATACAATTGCACATCCCAATAAACATTTGCAGTAGTGTGCCTCGAAGAAAAAATCTACGATTCTTATATATGCCTCGTCAATAAGTTTTTGAGTTATTTTGTCAAATTGAGTTAGATAATCAACGCCCAACTTTAAAACATTATAACGCTTGGTTTATCCTTATAAATTAGTCTCAGATTTGGGACTATGTATCCCAGAGGTTCAAAGGAGGGTTCACAAACCTGCCCCAACTTATACCATAACCATTGTACCAAAGAAGGAGAGAATCACTGAAAATGAAAAATTAGCTAAAATAGCCATAAATGGCTATAAGAGGTTGTGGTTAAAATGTTGATGAAAAAGGTTAAGTATTTACTAATTAAGAAAAATCGTTTTAATAATCATTAAATCCTAACTTAAGTATCGAAGAACCTTTTGAATACACACGATAGAACTCAGAATGATCTAAATGAGCAAAGATAATCATTTTGAGTGCAAATCTCAAGGAATAAGTTAGATTTTTTTTTTTTCTCTTTTAACCTACCATAAAATCATTTTTCCTTCAACATAATAGAAATGTTGCCTCTGCATCTAACATATGGTGTATTCTACTAAGATTTTCTATATTGCCCATTAATTTCTTGATTAATTAAAGACACATAGTTCTCTCTCTCTCTCTCTCGATTCAAACTATATCTCCTCCACATGACGGCTATTAACAACCCTGCAATTCCTCCTAATCTCACCGGGTCGACCCGACTGAAAATCACCCATCTTCACCATCCCCTCAACAAAGGCCGAGAAGAAGCCACTCTGATCTCTACTAAAACCTATAACAAATTTCCGAGTCCGAGAATCCAAAGAAAACAACGTCTGATCCGAATTAAGAAACCCTCTCTCTCCAACCAAATCCTTGAAATACTGATTGTCAAAAACAACAGGAGTTGCATCCAGATAACCCGTCACGTTCCCATCTCCACCAAGCGGACACAGTTTATCCAGTTTTTGTCTAAACGCAGGGTCCATATTAGGGTCGGGTCTACCCGTACCCGATTGATTGTACAAACGGAAGACTATAGAAAAGCATCTCCCGTTACCAATCGAATGTGAACCCGAAAGCGCAACCAAATCCTTAATAGAGAGATTGAATCTGTTGAAGAGGTCGATGAGGAGAGTTGCGTTCGCTCTTGGACTCGGCATGATCTCGTTCGCGTCTTCTTGACTTGCTGTTAAGCTGTCTTTCCTCCCTAATTTGACTTCCCAATAAGGCCCTCCACTCTAACCAAAAACCCAACAAAAAAAAAGGGAGAAGTCTTAAAAAAAAAATTTCTTTAAAATGAAAATTAGATAATAAAAAATAAAAAATAAAAAATAAAACAAGAATTGGGTTTCTTGTTGTAATCGTTGGTGTGTACCAATACGACAGCATCTCTTGCAGCCATGATTATGATATCTGCGCAGGAGACGATATTAGGGCAGAGCTTCTCTATGGCATCTTTGATCTCATCGACGACTTCGTATGATCTAAGTGAGTTTATGTTTGAGAGAGAGAGTTTTTCACCAAGCATGGTTGGTGTGTCGTCGAGTAATAAAGAAGCATCGCAACCCTATTCAACATCAACAAGAACACAAGAATAATTTGTGAGTTAATTTTGAAGAAAATTAAATAACTGATTAATTAAAATTAAAACTTACATTAACAAAGCAATCGTGGAATTGCAAGCGCATTACAGACGCGCCGCTTCTGGGTTCTCTCCTCATCGCCTTCAACATCACATCTCTTACTAGTGATTCGGCTCCCGGGCATGTTTGTGAGTAAAACCCAGGCCGTAATTGAGCTACAACGGCCATGGTTATATGGAGGAGGAAGAGCCAGAACAGGGATGAAGACATTTGGGATACAGTGGAGCTTTTAGTGATCATGAGAGAGAGAAAGAGAGGGGGGACTTGATCTTTATAGCCCTTCTAGGGATGAGTAGAGGGGATGGATGGATGGATGGATGATGCATGTGGATGTCTGAATAACACATTCCACATGGCATGAGAATCAGAGAATCAAGGGTGTCAGCTGCGGGCGCTCCTTCCAACGGTTGAGGGTGTGCCACATCATCAAGGGGATTTCATCCAAGTCCGTCCATTTTCAAACTCTTTTTTTTTGATAAAAAAAAAAAAATGAGCTACAACGCTTGATTACATGTCAAAGATTTTATTTATTTATTATATAATAAATCTGATCTAATATGCGGGTGTTATTATTTTTATTTAATTTAATGTTCCACGTACCGAAAAACGAGCTACAACGCATCCGCTATGTATACACAAAAATGTTTATTCATTAATGGAGCGTTAATGATTTTTGAACTCAACCTGACAGCCGGACTCAAAATTCACCAACGTGTCATGCACAAAAAAATTATGCATTTATCGAAAGACTGATTATATGTGTTCATCGTATAGATTAAAAACTAAATCATCAATATGAATCACCAAATCAATCAATAAAGTATGCATTACAATCTAGAAGACCAATAAATAATCGTACAAAATTGGAGATTCAAATGTCTTTGAATCAATGTGGCACAATGCTTTTCGAATGGAATGCCCTAAAATTTCTCCAATGTGCTCTGTACATACTATTATACGTAAGAGTGATGACGATTATTTTTAAATCCTTTTAGAGTACTTAAAGTCTATAAATATATCATTTTCCCAATTGGAAAAAGGGTCTTTAACTCATGGTTCATTCTCTCTTCTCCCTTTAATACTCTTGGCATTTTCTCTGTAATTTTTCACTTTTAGATAGGTTTTATTTCAGCAATTCTCTGTAATTTCTCAAAGAAGGAGATAATGCATATTGATTACTATATGAATACAAGTGTTAGTTTTATAACTTCTCCTTATATCTTTGCAATGATCATAGGCTAGACTCCCTCCATTAGTGAGATGAGAAAGTCTAGGAGCAAGCTTTTAATTTTGTGTTTATGATCTTTATCCTTTCATGCTTTAATGATTATTTGGTTCATTTCAAGGTTTTATCAAATTTTAATGGATCAAATCTTTAGATGAATCTTTACATCTCTTATGCTTAATTTAAATGTTTTATGCTTAGATAATCTAGATAGTTGGTAATAGGGACTTCACACATTAGTGAATGAAAGAATCCTAACTAATGTATTATTTCAAACTTCGTGTTATATCTTCCAGGAGCTCACACCAAACCTTTGGGGTTAAGTGTAAAGAAGGATATAATTTAGATGTAGTTTTATTTATTAATCATATGTTACTCTAATCACTAATGTATTTATTCTTTTGTTTCTTAGTATAAATTTCCTTTTTATTACTTCATTTTCCAGTAATATTTACCCTCTATTTTTGTTTCACAAAAATACAAAAATAGATTTTTAAATTGTAACTTAGATTAACTTAATTTTGCTTAGCTTGGTATCAACCCCCATTTTTCTTGGGTTTGATCCCTTACTTACTCACAAGTTAAGTATAAACATATAAATTTTCGATAAGATGACGATGACATCATAATTTTTCTTTTGCTCAGGATACACAATTGCACCCTTGGGATACACAACTGCAAATGGCAGGTCGGTTGTGTATCCTGAGGGAGAAAATCTATGATTCTTTGCCTATGCCACGTCAATGAGTTTTTGAGTTTGCTTGCCAGGTTGAGTTAAAAAATCAACACTCTTATTAGAGTGTTTTAAAAATTGGAGCGAACTAGTACTCTTAACAATATGACTAATGATAAAATGATGCCCTAAAATGTACATGGCCTGTATGTGGCAAGTGCACATAATCATATATTTTTCATTGTGTATCTCGAAGAAAAATATCTATGATTCGATACACTTGCCATGTTAGCTGCGTACAAACCACACATCATTTTATCACAAGTTAGTGGATTTGTTAACATGTGTCCTAATGCATTAAATATACCTTGATAATAAGTATTTGAAGGTATTTTTAGTAGGAAAAAAATTAAAGCATATTTGCTAGGAAAACTAATTTGCAAGCTTTTTTTTAAGTGAATGATGGGACAGGGATATATATATATATATATGGGTCAGGTTCATGGGACATATGAGAAAATATATGTAAAAATAATGTAACATTAATAAATTTTCAAAATATGGGCTAAAAGTTTCTGATTGAGCTGATTTTTTGTGAGGATGATCTCTATGATGGGAAGATCATCCGAAAAAAAAAAATCAATCCAATCTGAAACTTTTAACTCCGTTAAAAGTGATTTAGAATGTGGACCGTCGAATTTTTATCAATTTTTGTCAATAATTTGTAAATCACTTTTGATGGATTTAGAAGTTTCTGATTGAGCTGATTTTTTGTGCGAATGATCTTCTCATCATAGTGACCATCCTCGCAAAAAATCAGCTCAATCCAAAATCTCAACCCATATTTTGAAAAAGCATTGTTTTTTCATATGTTTTTACATATGGCCCTTGAACCGCCCCCTATATATATATATATGGGAAATGTTCAGCACCAAACATTTTGGCAAAATATTTTTCAAAATATGAGTTAGAAGTTTTGGAATTGGCTGATTTTTGGTGAGGATGATCTCTACGGTGAGGAGATCATCATCACCAAAAATCAGCCCATTCCAAAACTTCTAACCCCATAAAAAATGGTTTACAAAAAATGGACGGTCCACGATTTTTCAACTTGTAAACATGGGGCTAGAAGTTTTGGAATGGGTTGATTTTTGGTGAGGATGATCTCCTCACCGTAAAGATCATCCTCACCAAAAATCAGCCAATTCCAAAACTTCTAACCCATGTAGGACAAAAATGGTTGGCTAAAATGTTGGCCAAAATGTTTGGTGCTGAACGAGACCATATATATATATATATAAATGTTAGTTGGTCTAACCACACTGAACGGTGAACTGACAAGGGCCCAATCAATTTGACAAAGTTTCAATCAAGTCGATTTGATTTTTAACAAGGAAGAGGAATCTTTCCAAACACAAACCAATGATCCAACTAGATATAGCTTAATTTTTAATGATAAAATGGGGTTGGCTTATGAATTATCACTATTTTAAATAATATCATTTATGAATATAAATAAATAAAAATTTAGAAAAGAAAAATGCTAAAATTACTTTGTAGGACATTGCATTCAACATTGAGCTAACCTGGGGGTGTGCATGGAACCATAGATTCTTTTCCTCAAGATATGATTGGAATGCATCAACAGTTTGCGCGCACTTCCATCTTAGATGAATGTTGAACGCATTGTCCTGCAATTACTTTAGGCCAACTCTTTAGCAAGAAATTTACATATAATTTTAAAATCTAGGATTAGAGAGAGGGAATGCTAAGACGCCTCTTTATTGCTTTCTAGAGGGATCCTTTCCAATTCTACTTTAGTATTTTAATTAAGTAATAAGTATCTGATTGCTTTCCCTTGCTCGGAATGTCAATATGCTTTTATCCGACATTATTTGAAGCAATTTATCAAGATCTCTATCTTAGTAAGCACATGTACCTACTAATTCATTTTTTCAACCAATTTATTAAACAATGAGACTATGTTTGGTAATATTTTTGAAGTACAGAAATATCTGAAGTTTGAAAATTAGAAATTAGATTTCAAAAGTTTCACCGAGCATCCCCTCATAGCTGGTACAAAACTTCTGAATTTTGATTCTGAAGTTTGAAACGAAACAAATAAAAATAAATTTTTAAAGATGGATCACCTCCATTCAGATTTCAGAAATGTTACCAAATAAATATTGAGTCTGATGATAAGTGCATGGGTTTAAGAACTGTTTTGGGAATTGGATCGATATACATATTGAATTTTGAGCCGGAATTCCAATCTGATTCACCAATTCAGACTCATTCCAACATTAGTTGATAGGTGTATCTAAATTTTAAAATAAGGGCCTTTTGTGTAATAAATCTCATTTTAGTATTTTATTTTATTTTAATAACAAACATATATATTCTATACAATCCCAACAACTGAGTTTTTGAAAAACCAAAGCAGTTATTTATAAACATCATCAATTTGAATGGATTTTCTTAACCGAGTCAATGATTCCGATTCATAATGGAAAACTCGGCCCGATTCCAAGTCAAATGGCACTGACCCAAGTTTCAAAACCATGGGCAGGAGAGATTCCTGAAACTGTTGATAGTGTAAGTTCCACGTCCACGTCACCGATTGCGACACCCACGATGTGAGTAAATTACACACAACCATGCCTATCTTCTTCTTATGCAAACAAGTGGTCCCACTCTTTATGTGGAGTTTGATCTTTGATGATGGATCATTTGCTTGGCAACCATTTCATTCGATCAACCATTGATGGACCATCCTAATATATCTGTGGTCAAAGCTTATGGAGATTATGCTACATGTGGGATTCAAACTTTTAGAGAGTCAAAAGTACAACGTGTGGTCTTTTTCAACCAAACCCACAAGTGTGAGAAAAATAGATTATTAGGGTTTGATTGAATAAAATTTTAATTTTGATGGAATTTAAAATCAATTAAAAAATGGCATAGGAAAATGAATAATTAAGTATTTAATTGCATAAAAAAAAATAGAGTTACTATGGCCACACTAACTTTTACTCACCCCACACCAATTGTGTGCAACTCTTTGGTGATTTACATAAGAATCGATATGTCTTTAGTAAAAGTTGGTGTGGCAATAGCAGCTCACAAAAAATATCAAGAAAGAAAACAAAGAGGAGGAGGACGAAGAAGAATAGAGAGAGCATAAATTATTTTATGTATTTAATTTAAATTTATAATATTTGTTCCTTTTTATAAAATCAAATTTTATCCGATCTGGATCCAAATCCAATTGTTAGTGAATTGAGTTTGGATCCTATTAATACTAAATCATACATGTTTTAAATCACCTTATTTGATGATGATGATGACGATTGATTACAATTTTTCTTTTTCATTGTTTTTTTAGAGAACTTCTATTAACATAACAATTGTTACTTATATCACATCAATCATTTAACTGTTGTCACGTGCAGGGTGATTGGTACGGACGACTCGCTAAAGCAAAATATATATATACACACCAATCTATATGTAGTTAATTGTTTAATTTCAAAGCGATTGATGCATTGTAAGTAAAAGTTAGTGTGCCAATAGAATCTCTTTCTCTCTCTCTCTCTTACTACACAATTGAGGTTAGTGTGGCTAGTAAATTGGTAGGTAAATACAGAACTTGAATCCAAATTGTGGCATAGTATTCACAAAGTTTACCTAACTTGATAAGTAAATACCTTTTTTCTTTCCTTGAACCTCTAATTGTACTTCACGGATCAAGCTATCTCCATTTTTATAGTGCAAAAATATTTTTAGATAAAGTTGTATACATTTATCTTTATTTGCTATCCAAGGGCAGGTCAATAAAGCAATGAATTTTTTAAGACCACTTTCAAGGATTTTGTTGATCCTCGACTCAACAAGTTGCATGTAGGACCAACGTAAGGTAGCCCACCTCCCTTTTGAGATAAAACTTAGTCCTGGAGTCACACATTCCAACTTTTGAAAGTTTTTCAATGTAAAATTAAATAAATTAGGAAATCACTCAATTTTGAACACACGACCAAAGACAGCAAATCCCAATGGATAGTTTCGTCGATTTACTACTCCATCGTGTAGTTACAACGATTTCTTGATTGATACTTGCTTGTAAATTTAGAAATTCAATGCCAAATCATTTTTAAAGTATCATTTACTATCAAGCATCTACATTTTGATCTTAGACATTATTATCTAACAAACCTTTTGACTCGAATATCAACTTGAGTGTAGAAACTGAACAAAATATGAGAATATCATATAATAGTCAAATGACTGAAACACCCTTTTACCCTTTTTACTGGATAAGAAATTATGATGCATTTTTGTCAACTTTTGTGGGCTACTTTTGAAATTATTTGGGCAAATTAGTGGGGTTGCCATGTTCCGTCACAGACTTAAAATATCTTGTAAGTACTGTACGCTTTAAGTTGGGGGGTGGTGGGGAGGCAGGCCAGCCCCCTGTTTTCAAACACTTGCCAAGATTTGACACGCTGTACCATAGTGGGTGCACTATCATCACTATTGACGGATCTGATTCCGAGGCTGCGTGATTTTGTTGATTGAGGGAACACTCTTAGAAACCAGTTGTTTTGATGGTGAAATATTGCGGTGACTTCGATAACACAAATAAGAAGAACGGATTTGGTTAGAGTGCAATAAATAAAATTGAAAATTATCCAATTGGAATCAGAAGGTATTTTGGTAAAAAATAATTTTTTCAGTACAAAATCCAATTTACAAAGAATATTTATTGCACTTTAACGTGTGAACGTAAATCTGTGAAGAGTGCTGATATTCTAACTCGAAAGTCTTCACTTGATGAATGCTAAGCTGACGTGTTGTGACACGGAGTCATGATCTGTTTTTTCCATATACACAAATGCATATTTTTATGAAGATTTACATTTATGTATCTCGAGAAAACAGATCTATGATTCCTTATCCACGACACGTCAGCCAAACATCCGATTACGTTACAAATCTTTGGACTATCCATGTGTGCCCCCAACATGGTACTCAAAGTGTCGATAGACGCCCATTTAACAGAAACTAACCTCACAATTCCCTTTTTAATCATTATCATTCGATGGAAGTCCTATAAGCATTCCACCAAATAATTTGAAGCTTTATTTAATAGAAACTGATAACCTCAATTGTAATTCCCTTTGTAATCAATCTAAATCCTATAAACTATCCACCAAATAATTATCTTTGATTGTGTTTGTTACATGGCTTAAATTGTTCGATGGTTGGATTGGTGAGGGCATTTGGTTTGAACCGTAGAACCCGATTCTCAATTTTGATTATGGAATGTCAAAATTAAATTATAGAAACTGATTTTTAAAATTCAAAATCTCAGTTGACCATTGCTAATGAAAATTAATCTTGTGAGAAAAATTACCCAATTATTCTTCTTGACTTTAAAAATGAGAGTAAAAACACATGTTCAAAATATTGAAGATAATGAATTTTTGAGAGAAAAAATCAAAGATTTTTTTAAAAAAATTGAAAAATAAGGACACTTAAATTATTTTCTATTAGTTTTCGAGTGAATCATTCGTTAAGGGGCATATTGAGATCATTCAAAAAATTATGATGATTTTGTATTTTAATATAAAAAACTATTATCATTATTATTGTTGTTGTTGTTAACTATAATTATATTTTATTATTAATGATAAGATTAGTTATTATTATTATTATTATGATGATGATTTTCTCTTTTGTCATTATTATTACCACTATTATTATTAATTGTAATTGTAATTATATTAATATTAATATTATTATAAGTTATTATTGTTATTAATTATATTATTAATATCATTATTGTTATAATAATATTAATATTAATACTACTAATATTATTATTATTATTTTCATTATTATTATTATTATTGGATACTTTGTGAGAATGAGGAGAAACAACTTAAGAACTGAACTCCATGATTTTGATTCTAATTGGGAAAAAATCAAGTTGATAATCCAAACCAAAAGATGCATCGAATTCTAGAATCTAAATCAAACGCCCCCTTAGTGTTGGTCTCACAATGTTTTAAGTATTAGTGAAAATTGTGGATCCCATAGAAGATTAGCAGGTAACACAAAAAATGGAAAAAGTGGAATTCTACCAAAGACATGAGATTCCACTTTCCCATCAAGAATCATCTGCCTTAATAATCCTCAATTGCAAAACACTTTGCTTACTAACTAAACAAGATTTCAACACTTACTAAGGGTTGTTGGGCCCACATGGATTACCACATTGACAATCCAACACCACAACCTTATAGATTTCAAGTAAAAACTTAGATTAAAAAAATTAAAAATTGTTTTGAGCTTCCCCCAAAGTATTGAAAATGTACGGTTACAGAATTACCAAATTTAAAAATTAAACTTAATGGTGAAATTACTTTTATTTTTTATTTTTAAGTTTGTCCTCTACACCCTATGGCAATGGATCATATTTTTGTATGTCATAATATGCGATAATAATGCTTAGTAGGATTGAAGTTTTACTAAATTAGCCAGACTAGCCCGACTCATGTCAAAATTGTCTCACTAATCCATTCAAATTATTTATTTTTAACATGATATTTCTTTAGTTGTCACAAACATGTTTACTTGAGCTTTCTTTTCATTTTCACTAGAGATCTGTCATTATTAGACAAACAATATGCAGACTAAACCCGTAATATGATCGATGTTAGACAAACAACGTGGAAGCCAATCTGACTAAGGGATTTCCACCACATGATCAAAAATCCTATTCAGTATAAGTAAATTTCAAAATTTAATTGTCAAGTAAATGAATACTGTGGGTGCATAATTGTGATTATTGACGTGGACTAATAAGAAGAAATCATGTGACCACTAGCGCATGAAGAAAGTGGCCTTCACAGACATATGGAGGATATAAAAAATTAATAATTCCAATCGACGGAGGAGTGATTCCAACTGAGACTCTCTCGTGCCAGCTCCCCTAAGTCTAAAATAGGACTCAGTTAAAGTGACTCATGGAGACATTAAACCACTCGGATAAGAATGGTCAAGTGACTTTGTTAATTAAGAAATATTATAGGTTTAGTAAGAAATCGGATTGAAGATTTGAAATCGGATCGAAGATTTTCGTGTTTGCTTAAAATTTTAATTATGATCAAATTCTCAGATCAACATAAGGAGAGTAAGAAAGAAGAAAGAATCATAATTCTAAAAAAGATATCGATCAATGGCAAGATTTTCAGCAAAAGTTATTTGAAGAGATTAAAATTCTTTTTTCTATAAATACAAGAAGGATCATATAGATGAATGATTCTTGGATTCATTATCTAACTCACCCTTTGATTATTTTTACTAACTCAATAGTTAGAGGGTCTTAATCTAGGAAAACTCCCAAATTTGAGATTTTTGTGGGAATTAAAGGGAAATCACCATCATTGAGATTCGAGTTTGGGGATGTATTAATATTTTTGCCTACAAATACCTATATACAATTGCACACTTCTCTTAAACCCCACACCATTCTACCATTTTTCTTCATTTCACCTCATCTTACCCTCAAAATAACTCTCCAAATACTATAAAACCCCCCCATTCTCCACTCACGACCCCTAATGAAAAATCTAATTTCTAACTCTCCAAAAGATTAAAAAAACAAGAAATCACTCTCTTTAAAAAACTCAACTCTCAACCCTCAATACTCAACTCTCAACTTTCTCTCAACTCTCAACCTTCTCAAGTAAATCCAAGAAGGTTAAAGGAACTCATCAAGAAAAGTTAAAGAAAGTCAACAAAGGAACAAGGTGGGTTTGGACAAAAAAACACCCCCTCCAACTTCCCTCCTCTACTTGTCCCCTTCTCTACACCTTTGTACACGCCACAATGATTTGAATCACCAAAGGGCCTCTTTTTCAATAAGGGTGCCCTCTATGGTTTAAAATAATATTAAAGTCCCTCATACTTAAGGGTACATATGAGATTTTTCGATTATTTTTATTCTTATTTTTAAAAGTCGACTGAATCCGGGGTTACCACCAACGGTGGATGGAGTAGGGTGCCTAACATCTTCCTTACTCCATAAAATGGACCCTCTTACCTAGATCGAAAGTTGGAGTGGTAAACTTTATATAAACGAGAGTCACTAATTCAAAAAAAATATGATTTTTCCAAAATATGCAACCTGGATGACTATTCACACCCATTTCCAATATGAATGATGGCAATTCCAAAACACCCTAAAGTGGATGATATATTCAAAAATGAATAAATCACGTGTCTATACACGCCAAACTATATGTAATTAATTGTTTAATTTTAAAGGGATTGGTGCATTATAAGTAAAAGTTAGTGTGCCAATAGAATCTCTCTCTCTCTCTCTCTCTCCCTCTCTCTTTCTCTCCCTCTCTCTTTAGTGTGGCTAGTAAATTGGTAGGTCAATACAGAACTTGAATCCAGATTGTGGCATAGTATTCACATAGTTTACCTAATTTGGCAAGTAAATTCCTTTTTTCTTTCTTTGAACCTCTAATTGTACTTCGAGGATCAAACCATCTCCATTTTTACAGTGCAAAAATATTTTTAGATAGAGTTGTATACATTAATCTTTGTTTGCTATCCAAGGGTAGGTCAATAAAGCAATGAATTCCCTAGGACCACCTTTAAGGATTTTGTTGACCCTCAACTCAACAAGTTGCATGTAGGACCAACATAAGGTATCCTACCTCCCTTTTGAGATGAAACTTGTTCCTGCAGTCACACATTCTAATTTGTGAAAGTTTTTCAATGTAAAATTAAATAAGTTAGGAAATCACCCAGTGTTTAGTACACAACCGGTGACAACAAATCCCAATGGATAGTTTTGTCGATTTACTGTTCCATCGTGAGGTTACAACAATTTCTTGATTGAATTCAATGCCAAGTTTTTAGAGTATCATTTACTATCAATCAACTACATTTTGATCTTGACATTATTATCTAACAAACCTTTTGACTCGAATATCAACTGTTGACTGTCCAGGTGAGTGTAGAAACTGAACAAAATATGAGAATATCATATAATAGTCAAATGACTGAAACACCCTTTTACCCTTTTTACTGGATAAGAAATTATGATGCATTTTTGTCAACTTTTGTGGGGTTACTTTTGAAATTATTTGGGTGAATTAGTGGGGTTGCTGTGTTCCCTCACAGACTTAAAATATCTTTTAAGTACTGTACGCTTTAAGTTGGGGGGGGCAGGCCAGCCCCCTATTTTCAAACACTTGCCAAGATTTGACACGCTGTACCATAGTGGGTGCACTATCATCACTGTTGACGATTCTGATTCCGTGGTTGCGTGATTTTGTTGATTGAGGGAACATTCCTAGAAACCAGTTGTTTGATGGTGAAATATTGCGGGTGACTTCGATAACACAGATAAGAAGAATGGATTTTGGTTAAAGTGCAATAAATAAAATTGAAAATTATCCAATTGGTATCTGAAGGTATTTTGGTTAAAAATAATTTTTTTCAGTAATAAAATCCAATTTTTAAAGAGTATTTATTGCACTTTAACGTGTGAATGTAAATCCGTGAAGAGTGCTGATTTTCTAAGCAGAAAGTCTTCACTAGGTTAATGTTAAGCTGACGTGTTATGACACAGAACCAATCAGTTTTTCGATATACTCAAATGCATATTTTATGGAGATTTACATATATGTATCCCGAGAAACAGATTTATGATTCCGTGTCCGTAACACGTCAGCCGAATATCCGAGTGAAGACTTTGTAGTTAGAAAATCATTATTCATCTTGGAAGAACTATCCGTGTTACCATCAACTGTCCACCAAACATCTACATTACGATCGTCCTAGAGATATACGTTACAAATCTTCAGACTTTCCATGTATGCCCCTAACATGGTATTGAGAGTGTTGATAGACGCCCATTTAACAGAAACTGACCTCAGTTGCAATTCCCTTTTTAATCATTATTATTCCATCGAAGTCTATAAGCTATCCACTGAATAATTATCTTTGGTTGTGTTTGTTACACGGCTTAAATTGTTCGACGGTTGGATTGGCGAGGGCATTTGATTTGGATTGTAGAACCCGATTCTCAATTATGATTATGGAATGTCAAAATTAAATTATAGAAACTGATTTTCAAAATCCAAAATCTCATTTGACCACTGTTAATGAAAATTAATCTTATGAGAAAAATTACCCATTTATACTTTTTGACTTTAAGAATGAGAGTAAAAACATATGTCCCATATATTGAAGATAATGAATTTTTGAGAGAAAAATTCAAAGATTTTTTAAAAAAAATTGTAAAATAAGGATGTTTAAATTATTTTCTATTAGTTTTCAAGTGAATCATTTGTTAAGAAGCATATTAAGATTACTCAAAAAATTATGATGATTTTATATTTTAATATAAAAAACTATTATCATTATTATTATTATTGTTGTTGTTAACTATAATTATATATTATTATTAATGATAAAATTAGTTATTATTATTATGATGATGATTTTCTCTTTTGTTATTATTATTACCACTATTGTTATTAATTGTAATTGTAATTATAATTATATTAATATTAATATTATTATAAGTTATTATTGTTATTAATATCATTATTGTTATAATAATAATAATAATATTATTAAAATTGGATAGTTTGTGAGAATGAGTAGAAACAACTTAAGAATTGTACTCCATGATTTTGGTTTTGATTGGGAAAAAATCAGGTCGATAATTCGAATAAAAAGATGGATCGAATTCTAGAATTCAAATCAAACACCCCCTTAGTGTTGGTTTCACAATTTTTTAAGTATTAGTGAAAATTGTGTGTTTCATAGAATATTAGCACGTAACACAAAAAACGGGGAAAAGTGGGATTCCACCAAAGACATGAGATTCCCATCAAAACTTATCTGCCTTAAAAATCCTCAATTGCAAAACACTTTGCTTACTAACTAAACAAGATTTCAAAACTTACTAAGGGTTGTTGGGCTCACATGGATTATCACATTGACAATCCAACACCACAACCTTTTAAAATTTCAGGTAAAAACTCAGATTAAAAAAAAAAAAAAAATTTGTTTTGAGCTTCCTCCAGAGTGTTAAAAATGTATGGCTACAGAATTACCAAATTTAAAAATAAACTTAACAGTGAAATTACTTTTATTTTTTATTTTTAAGTTTGTCCTCTACACCCTAGGGCAATGAATCATATTTTTGGTCATAACGTTTAGTAGGATTGAAATCTTACTAAATTAGTTAGACTAGCCGTACTCATGTCAAAATTTTCTCACTAATCCATTCAAATTATTATTTTTAACATGATATTTCTTTAATTGTCACAAACATGTTTACTTGAGCTTTCTTTTCATTTTCACTTGAGATCTGTTATTATTAGACAAACAATATACAAACTAAACTCATAACATGATCGATGTTAGACAAACAATGTGGAAGCCAATCTGACTAAGGGTTTTCCACCACATGATCAAGGAAAATCCTATTCAGTATAAGTAAATTACAAAATTTAATTGTCAAGTAAATGAATACTGTGGGTTCATAATTGCGAATATTGATGTGGACTAATAAAAAGATACCACGTGACCATTAACGCATGAAGAAAGTAGACTTCACGGACGTATGGAGGATATAAAAAACTAATAATTCCAATTGACGGAAGAGTGATTCCAACTGAGACTCCCTCGTGCCAGCTCCCCTAAGTCTAAAATAGGATTCAGTTAGAGTGACATATGGAGGCATTATACCACTTGGATAAGAATGGTCAAGTGACTTTATTAATTACGAAATATTATAGAATTAGTAAGAAATCGCTGCAAAATCAGATGGAAGATTTTCGTGTTCCCTTAAAATTTTAACCACGATCAAATTCTCAGATCAACACAAGGAGAGTAAGAAAGAAGAAAGAATCATAATTCTAGCTAAAAAAGATATGGATCAATGGCAAGATTTTCAGCTAAAGTTATCTAAAGAGATTAAAATTCTTTTTTCTATAAATAAAGAAGGATCACATAGGTGAATGATTCTTGGATTCATTCTCTAACTCACCCTTTGATTATTCTTACTAACTCGATAGTTAGAGGGTCTTAATCTGGGAAAACTCTCAAATTTGAGTTTTTTGTGGGAATCAGAGGGAAATCACCATCATTGAGATTCGAGTTTGGGGATGTGTTAACATTTTTGCCTACAAAGACCTACATACAATTGCACACAAGAACCTTTGGGAATTATAAACTTAACAGTTGAACCATTAAAGCTTCAAATTCTACAGTTCTTTTTATGCAGCCATGCCTTTCCAAATGAGCTCTAGCTGTAGCACAAGAACGAATACAATTGCTCACCAAAAAGATGAATAAATACAATTAACCTAAATCACATCGGTGATTGAAATACTTACTTTGAAAGTCAATAAGAAGAAAGTTGATTTTAACTCATCTACTCATGAAAATAGGATTTAAAATTTTTACCAATTCAAAATGAAAACAGTTATTGGCCCCCCAACTTCTACTTATTACACTTCAAATTCTTAAATTGTTTATCACACCTCAAATAGAGATTAAAACACACTCTTTAAACATTACAAATGTTTCAATCAAATTATAATCTCAACATTATAACATTCATTCAAACAATTTCAGTAGTTATTTAAAATTATGATCAGGCTCATATAAAATCTTAAAATAAAAATAAATCTAGCCAAAAGAACCATAGACCTTCGGCACCCCAATTTTTACTTATTCTCAACCGTTCAGTTATTTTTCTTTATTTTTAATTGAGGTGTGGTGACAGAATGAATACTTACTGTATTAATATCTTTATGGTTGTCCAAGCAAACTTCTTGAGAGGATGCTTTTCATACGGAGGTCTTCTCATCTTATCAGACCAATAAACGGTTAATGCCCGTAGGTCATGAGTTCTATACTCAATATGAGCATTAATTCCTCCGAGGCACCCGCGAGCCCGAGACTAGTCCTTGGACAAGACATGATTTATGGACTCGGCAAAGCCCAGAAAAATGTTATCCAATTCCCGAAGGGCCACCTGTGAACCCCGAGACTAGTCCACTGGGCTAAGCCCAGGAAAAAATGTTAAATGTATTTGCATAAAACACTCTCATATGGTCATCCACATAATGGTGAGCCCTGATTACTGAATGTATGCACTATAGTGACCAAAGCAATACATTTAAGAAAAGACTAATGATAAACTGACGCGCTAAAACGTGGGCAGTGATGACGCATGAGAAGTGCATAAAACTGTAGATCTTTTTCCTTGTGTATCCCGAAAAAAAAGATCTATGATTTTGTGCACTTGCCACATCAACCACGTATAGACCGTGGATGTTTTAGCACATCAGTTTATCGTAGCTCTTATTCGAACCAAAATGAGTCAGTTCGGGGGAGTTGGTCCAATGGCTTCAAAACGAATGCGATAAAAGTCAAGTCGATTCCAAGATCTTATTCTTGAAACCATGATGGCTCTGTTGCAAGCCCATGTTATAATAAATTAAAAGAAAAAAACACTCGAATCCAACAGCCAGAAATCGATAATCAGGAGGATAGTGTGTATAAGTCCACCATTTACGTAAGGTTGGGCTAAAAATTAATGTAATCTGTGGGCCATAAGAAGTATGATGTCCACAGTCCATTCTCCTTCTCCATGCCCTAAATCAACTTAACTCGCCTCAAGTTCACCGCACCATCTATTTCAATCTCGCTTGCTTCGTTCTTCTTCCTCTCAAGCGGACAAAGTTGAGAGTGAGATAGTTAAGCATTGGCAGCAGCCGCCACACCACAACAACAGCATGGGCGGAGGGCAGAAGAGAGGCCGCACGCAGCGAAGGCACTTTAGAAACAACAGAGAGAACGTATGGAAGAAGAACAGATCAGACAACAACAATCCTTCCTCGACCGAAACCAACTACTCCGCTTGGGAACCCTTCGCCACTCGAAACCTAGCCTTCGAAGAATATTACAAAGTAAACCTCTCTCTTAATCTTTCGACATTTGTCTAGTTCTTCTTCGATTTCATGGTTTTGAATTATGTTGATGCTCTATGCATTATAGGAGCAACACATAGTATCCGAAGAAGAGTGGGAAGTATTTCTTGAAATTCTTCGAAAACCATTACCGGCTGCATTTCGAATCAATTCCAGGTATTATAACTCTCTTACTTATTGTAATTGTGATAGAAAATCTTTATTTTCTGGAATTACAAGTTTGCAAATAACTCATCTTTGAGAAAGAGCTTCACATTTTTGCATAACTTGTTATTTGCATCTTAATCTGAAACGATACAATTAGGATTATTTGGGAATTTTTTAAAAACGTGATCTTTTAGCTGGCATTTCGTATAGATAGGGAAAATTTTCAGCTTTTAATTTTTTGTTTTTTTCTTCCTTTTGCAGTGCCCAGTTTTATCAGGACATTCGCTCGCAATTAGAGAATGATTTTATGAAATCTCTTGAGTTGGAGGTCAATAAATCCAATACATTTTCACCCCCAAAACTCAAGCTCTTATTAGTTGTATTTCCATATTGTATTTGAACTTGTCTTATTTTATATTTTTTTTCTTGTTTATTTTAATACTTGGTAGGTCACTGATGGTGGTGAAGTAGAAGCTATTAGACCGTTACCTTGGTATCCTGATAATCTTGCTTGGCATTCAAATTTTTCTAGAATGCAACTAAGGAAGAACCAGACACTTGAGAGGTAAAATTATTTCTTAAAATCGATTATTCTGTTTGGACGGTGGATTGCTTTCAGACCAATGGTCTTGTGCTGGTCCTTAACAGGGGGCAATTGAAAGAAAAACTTTGTATCCAAGTTCACTTGAAGTTCACATTTTGAATCTTTGCATGCCACCGTAATAGTCAAAAGACCCCGAATGTGCCATTTCTGGCAAACATTAACTGAGTTATTTGTGAGGGCTGACTTGAGCATATAGTGTGGTAGTGCATCTGTGGTTCATACGATAGACCTGTGCCATCAGATTTCTAGGCTTTTAGTAAATGAACTATTAAGTATTAATAGAGAGATTCTATAGGCACCCCAACTTTTACTTATTACACCCCAATTAAAAATAGAGAAAATAAGTAAATGGTTGAGAATAGTAAAACTTGGGGTGTGGCAATAGAAGCTCCCGTTTTTTTTGGGGTAGATTTCTGTTTTTGGGTTTAAGATTTTATATGAGCCAAATTATAATTGTAAACAACTACTGAAATTGTTTGAACACGTGTTATAATGTTGAGATTATAATTTGAGCCAAACCTTTGTAATGTTTTAAGAGTGCTTTGATCTTTAATTGGAGTGTGACAAATAATTTAAGAAATTGGGGTGTGATAAGTAAAAGTTTGGGGTGCCAATAACAGCTCTATATTAATGTTAATATTATTGGTCAAATATCTTGAAGGGTTCTATCTCAAGACAGTTTTCTGGTATAAGAATTTGATACTTAGCAAAAAGAAAGTGGTGAATTCTAGTAATGTTTCTTTTACAGGTTTTATGTTTTATGTAATCTTTCATAGTTTCAAGTATGAAAAATGTGTGATTGTAGAACAATAGCAGTGGAAGATTGTTGTGTGGTTAGAGGTAACTATTATGTTGGGGAGTTCTTCAGCAATATAAGCTGGAATATTTTGTCAGCATAAACAGCATATGTAAAGTGATGTGTAAGATTCCCCGGAAAGTAGATAGAGTTTCACATCTTTTTAAGCTTAATAAGAAACGATAAACCTAATAAGGCGACATCTTGAAGGGGGTTCATGGTTTAGGAATTTGACATAGAGGGTTAGTGTGTTACTTTTTCATTGGCTCTTGTAGTATGAATTCACCATTTTGAACTAATTGAAATCACATTTATGTTAGCAGTATGGTAAAATCGTTGTTATTTCTTTATTTGTACTTTGGTGCTCTAACTTTGGAGACTCGTGTAACGGAGAACTGTTTTATGATATTTGATTTCTCCGTTTTACAAGTGAATGCTTTGTACTCTTTAACTAACAGCTGATAGGTTTTATTTCATGGATCTGCTGTGAATTTCAGGTTCCATAATTTCTTGAAGCTAGAAAATGAAATTGGAAACATAACAAGACAAGAGGCTGTTAGCATGGTGGGTTACTTTATCTAATGTCAGTCTTTATCAAAAAAAAAAACTTTATCCAATGTCAGTACCCAGTAGCTTTTTGGGCGCAATCTTAATATTTGTTTTTGTTTTTTCCTTAAAAATCTATGGCATTTCAATGTTGGTTTATTTTAGGGTATTTTAGGTCAGGATCCCTTGACTCATGGAAAAAACGCATGATCCCAACTGTTTAAACACAAATTCCAATGGTTGAGATTTATCCTTGGGATAAGTATCTCCAAGATATGTGTTATCAAGATACACATAAATCTCAACTGTTGGATTTTGTATCTAAACAGTTGGGATCATGTGTTTTCTCATGAGTCATTCTTCATGAGTCAACAGATTCCAGCCCTTTTAGAAATACCTCCTGTTAAATTGTTGATATCAGGTTTACCCCCTTGACTGTAAGCCAATGTTGCGTTTTCTTGATGATTTAACAGTGAAATTTTTAATTTTTTTTTCTAACCCTGATTTAGTAATTTAAGTATTTGAAGAGCATTTAAAAAAAACTAAAACAAAATTTCATCAGTATATCATCAAGAAAAAGCAACGTTATCTTATGGTCAAGGGGGGTAGTCCTAATCTTGCATTTTGCAAGGGGGTAAACCAAATGTCACCGATTTAACAATGGGGATATTTCTAAAATACCCTTTATTTTATCATTTCTCTTTCTGAAAAAATATTGTCCTAATGTCCTGGTATTGCTGGTGACACAGGTACCTCCACTATTCTTGGCCGTACGTCCAGATCATTATATACTTGACAGTAAGCTACTTGTTGTGCATACCAATTATTCCAGTCAATTCATGATGTTATTATTATTATTATTATTTTATATTGCAAAATTCAGAAGCTAATCTTGGTGAAAATACAAGTAAACCAATTTTTTTACTTAAAAAAAAAGGTAAAATAAATTTTCTTACAACCTTAGTATCTTATTCCGGAAAATCTCTTCATTGTCATGGAGCCTATAGAAGTTTCATTAAAGAACTTGTTAAATTGTGGATATATCTTTTATGTTGTAAGAGTTTATAAACTAATTTTGTTATTTTGTATTGACCATTTCTTGTACTTCTATGCAGTGTGTGCGGCTCCTGGTTCAAAAACATTCCAATTACTTGAGATAATACACCAATCAACTGAATCTGGATCACTGCCTGCTGGAATGGTCCTAGTTTCTTTCTCTTTCTTTACCCTCTCAATGAAAAACAAGCCACTCACTTCGCTTTGTTTGCTTTGATCTGGTTGATTGTCCTTGCTCTTAAAAATTAGGGGAGAATTACAACATTTTATTTTATTGACTCAAATCTGCTTTCTTTGGCCCCATTGATCTATATTTTTTAGCATTATAATTGTTGTTGTGTATAGTTATGGTTGCTTTTCTTCTTGATTGCTCTAGGTTATAGCGAATGATGTTGACGTCCAAAGATGTAACCTTCTCATTCACCAAACAAAAAGAATGTGCAGTGCTAACTTGATAGTTACGAATCATGAAGCACAACACTTCCCTAGCTGCCATGTAAACAAAAATTGCTTAGATACGTCTGAAATGGGAAGTGTAAGAGAGACTGGGATTAGTAAACTCCAATTTGATCGTGTCTTGTGTGACGTTCCCTGCAGTGGAGATGGCACTCTTCGCAAGGCTCCTGACATTTGGAGGAAGTGGTAGTTACTTATCTTATCTGGCACTATGTCCTTATATGTCAGTCCTGTTTGACCTTCTATTACAAATGGGACACCTGTTTCTTTTTATTCAGGAATGCAGGAATGGGCAATGGGGTTCATCGTCTCCAAGTGCAGATAGCCATGCATGGTACAATTCATGTAGAACTGTGTACTTGTGCTTGCTTTGGATTTCCATATTTTGACATTATGTTGGTTCTAATGATTGTTTTTTCCCTTAAATTTTTTTTTTTTTCAAGCTTGCCAAAATTAGTAAGAGATGGATTTCCAATTCTCTCGCTTTCCTATCAGGACAAAAGGAAATAAGTAAAAGAAATGGGAGTCCATCTTTGTTTATTCGTGAGGTCTGGGAATGCACCTAGGTAGATTTACATGCTATACCTATTTTTCGTATTTTATCCTTTGTGATTTACACTTCGAATAAAATCTTTATTGATAAGAAAAAAAGGAAGAGGGCTTAGACCCATTGCTCAGTTGGTTTGACACATGGTAATGCAACTTTGTCATGGGTTCAAGATCAGCTTACCCATACAAAAAAAGAAGAAAAGATCTTATTTTTCTTCCAAATTATAATAGAAAATTTTATATAGGAAATGTTGGTATGTGCTTGATGTTAAAGATTTATGGAATTCACCGAGCAGTCTGAAAATACGTGGGCCTGTTCTATGCCCCCCACCCCAATTTTTTAAGCTGGCCAAAATTAGTAAGAGATAGTAGATCCTGTGAGTGGTAATACCGCAGATGGAGTCCTGCCTTAACTCGCTTGCCTATTAAAAGAAGGAAAAAAAAGAGGGAGAGAGATGGAGCTTATCTTGTTTATTTGTGAGGTGCAGGAATGTGTATATAGGATTATTCTGCTATCTTATCCTTGATGATTAATACTCCAAATAAAATGATATTGATAAGAGGGAAAAAGAACTTAATTCTTCCAAATTATTATAAAATCTTATGAGATTTGAAGTTTACGAGATCTACATATGGTATATGAAGAAAATAGCCTGATTATCCCATTTAGTGTCTAAACCTAATAACTATTGTACATTAGCTTAAAATGATTAATGCTGCTTGAATTGGAGATCGTTTATGAATCATCTCCATGAATGAAGTTGAGCTCCTTTGTGTTTTGAATACCCAACTTATATGGACTGAACTTATAAATTGTCCTCTGGTTTGTTTGGAAACTCTTTAAAGCTTTTGTGTAGTGCTTCAAATCATTGGTATTTTTCATTGCTTATTGCAGGTATAGCTTTGCTTAAAGTCGGTGGAAGGATGGTTTACTCAACCTGTTCGATGAATCCAGTCGAGAATGAGGCTGTGGTTGCGGAGGTAATTTGACATTAGAAGGGATTTTAGCATATACTAGAAAGGAATTCTTTAACTTCTTTATGCATTTCTCGTCCATCCTACCATCCAACCATATTTCTTTGAAAATTTATCGTTCCTTTATCTTCTTTAGGCATTTCTCATCCATCCTTCCAGCCAACCAATCTTATTTATCTGCTGTCTATGTATCTGTTTTTTGTTCATCAAAATTTGTGTCAACTGTGTTTCCTGAATATATATTCATCTCAGTGTTCCACCTTCTGGGATCCATATTTTTGTCCTCACAATCTTCATTTTGTTCGGTTTCTTGTTAATTTTACACATTTTATATAATTAGTTATGTGCAAGGGTAAGATACTAGAGATGAACTGTTCAAGGAATTTAAGGGAACTTTTTTTTGAGGATTTTGTTGTAAGGTGGGAGAACATTTGTAATTTGGAGGCGGACTAGTTTTTTTCTTTCTTCTTTTGATAAGTTTTTGTACTTTTGGTCTACCCCATCTTTTTCTCATTAATAAAATTAACTCATCTAAAAAAAAGTCAGTTTAATACTATGATGTGGTTGGAGTTGCATATCAGATTGCCTTCTGTTAATAGGAGGATTAGGGTGACAAGTTGAGACTTGAGAGGTACCTTCCGATTCCTTCCTTTTCTCGAAGTTTGTTATAGAAGATCTGTTGATTAGATCAAAACTGTAGAATGTTTGCGGAAAATCCTCAGACATAAATTCTCTGCTAGAAGGAGCCTCGTTGATTATATTGTCATTTATATATTCATAGTTTCAATTCTATTAAAAGACAACCTATTTATTTGATTATAATATTATTAGGGAAATTTTAAATATTGGTCTGTGCGTCACACACCCAATCTCAGGATTGTTATTACCATAGAAAAACTTGCAGAGATTTTGTTATTACTGTAGAAAAGGCCTAGCTCTTATTGCTTATTACCATTGACAAGGCGTAGCCCCACACTGATCTTCCTTATGTTTTGAAATACCCACTTTTGCATTGAATCCATGATCGTTACCACTCAATCTAATTGCATATTTTGATACAACTAAGGCCAAACGCCTTTTCTTTACCTGATTTATGAATGGATCTCCTGCCTTAATTCCTGTATCCTCGTTGACTTCTCTGTCACAATCTGTGTCTTGGGCATTGTTTACCTGCCCGAGTTGGATATAGTACCCGTTATGAACTAAATCCTTGAGATGATCGATCAAGCCCTCTTGATATTTTGAATTCCAACAATGCATGTCCATCCCCTACAAGTTATTGACAACTGAATCCAGAATCAAAGACAAAGATAAATTTGTCACCTAACGAAAGATAACTCTTGAGCGCTACACAGGAAATAGTAAAAAGAACTCAAGGCACACGACCTAATTGAAGATTTATTTCTTCCTTGCGCTTGAGGCAAAGAGCAAGATGCTTGGGATGGAAGGATGGGGAAGCCATGGTCCATAAAGCATTTCATACCATCGAGTATATTTCCTATGAGAGCATAATATATAACCATGAGACAGTTGCAACTTGCAATGAGTCATACTTAACCAGTTTTCCCTGACCTCTTCAATCTCTGAAGTTTCCCCAACCTCAGAATGATTTGTGCCACTTTACCTTCTTGGACATTCGACTTGAAGAAGGATCCTACCAATTTCAGTTTTCTGCCAAGCAATCCGTTCCCATCCGGATCACTGCTCTTTCAATCGTTGTAAATTGTTGAAGTAGAGAGGAGACATGCAGCCTTAGCTTCCTTTAGAATGAAGCCGGGGATAATTTCTAATCCGGTTCAAAACATTTTCATGCTGAATCTGCTTTCTAGACGCAGCTTCTTTATCTTTCTCCCTCCTCCAAGCCTTCCTATTGATTCCTATGACTTTAGCAACATAGCTTTTGCAAATAGAGTTGTCCTCTGTGAACCAATCAAGTGCTGAATCCCACCACCCATCACATGCTTCAATTGTATGACTTCATGTTTATAGATTGTATTAGTATTCACCATCTATAAGACTCACACAATACATTTTCTCTTGATATCCTATATCGATCCTTTTGCTGACCAAGAATCAGACATCAAGATTCTTGCTATAATTGATCTGGCACTAATGTTATACAGTAGAGACTGCTGTGCCTAGGAGTTGTTAATGAAAATGCCATGCTCAATACTAGGGTTTCATTATATATCCTAACTGGTTTCTAGCCCAGACTCTTTTTATATTTTAAATGGTGTGTCCAGTGTATAATGGTCTTCTTTTTATGAGTTGTGTTTCTTCTCTTGTTTTTGTGGCATAGTCCTTGCTATTATTTTACCTCAAATAATATCTCATCATCATCTGTCATTTTCTTCAGATTCTTCGGAGGTGTGGGGGATCTGTTGAACTTCTTGATGTTTCCACTGAGCTACCTCAATTGGTCCGTCGGCCAGGTCTTAGGAAATGGAAGGTTGGTTGATAATATCACTTGTTATATGTTTGAATTACCCCCTTTGTCTGCTTTGAAGTTTCTGAAGGTTTTGAAATCTGAGTTGCCTACTTGTGGGTCACAACATTGATGTGAAGAAATAACTCTATTCCCTGCAGACGTAAAATGTACTCATCCTTGGTCATTTATGAACATTGATGGACCTATTCATTTGTGGGGTGCATTTGAGGTGACTATTCAGTCATGGTCTTTGTGTTACTTCACATGTGTTCACTATGATAATTTGACGTGCATGATGGCTCACAACAGGGTATAACAATGTGAAAGGACATTATTTTCTGAAAGGTATCTTGTCAGATGTGTTTTCGATGCATGTTAACGCTTTCATTATGAGGAATCATACTTTTTTCTTAATACTATTATAATTATAATGATTATTATCATTTTCAATTATTAGTAAGTACAGTATATATAGAAGCCAACACATGCAATAGCTAGTAAACTACCATATTTATTGGTCTTGTCAATTCCAGTTCTACAAATCACGGTGTCTGATCCATGTAGAATACACAGTAAAAAATTGTACGACTAATCTCACACAAAACAAAGATTGTGAATTTTGAGAGAGTGATATGATGAAGGTGCTACCTTTACACTGAAACGTATAAAGAAAATTTGATCTATGAGATTGTTACCCTGAATACATAAGACAATATAATCTGTACATGTTTACCTACCAAATTGGGTTCAATTAGATGATTAATAGTATACTGTCTGCAAAGGTATTCTATTTTACACACATCTGAAGTGAGAGTCAATTATCAAAATAGAAGTGATAGAGTCGTACCTATTTAAGCACCCATGAAAAATATTACTTGAGTATAATCTTAGTGAAGGTTGCATGATTCAAAGCGGTTAAGGACCAATTTTCTAACGTTGTATATTTTGTCCCTATTTAAGCACAATGTACACAAGGGGGGTCTGAGTGGTCAATTCTTGTTTCTTGATACATTTCTTTTCTAAGTTTATTTGTGTGCTAGAAGGTTCCCTGTTCGTAAAGCTTATGAGAGACTAGCATGGTAGTGACCTTGGAGGTCACTTTGGTTGAGATAATATGTTGGCATCAAAGGAGAAGTTCCAACTTGGTGAAGTTGGTAAAGTCTAAATGTTAATACCCCGGAGCTGTGATGAAATCCGGGCCTTCACCCCTAACCTATAAAAAAAATGGAAAAATGATGTGACCATTTGTTGTAAGGTGAATGGTGTGTCAGACTTCAAAGGGGCAGGTGCAAAATACTAGATTATACACTCACCTTCTAGTACCTACAACACCACGTCTTAACTTCTAGTACCTACAACACCATGGATTGATGTTTATATTAGAGCTGGTGAGGATAAGAGTTGGTCATGATTCTATTTTTTGGTCATTGACCATTTTATCAGGATAGCTCACTGCACACCCACATAGGAGAGCAATTGACACTTCACATGTGAGCATGATACTTTTTAGGGAGACTGTACCTCTACATGGTATCCTGCTGTGACACCGAATCCGCCTCATTTATGGCGTATGTTATGTGTGACCAGATGGGAATCACATTGCATTTTCCAGCCTCATATCACCTAGAAAAGGACAATTGGATGGATGATGTCACTAGGGGCCTTGAGAATCTATTAAATATCATTTTTGGAGTACTACAGTAGAACAAGGTTCTTCCCTACCCAATTTTAATTTTAACAACACTCTTAATTGTAGCACTGGGAAAGTATGATTTATGTGTTATTAGTGGGTGTTTGTTGACCCATGTACTTGATTTCGTGCCCTTCCCAGTGCATGGACCAACAAATCCCTGTGGAAGGCGAGTCATTCTAGATTTTGAAATGAGTGACAACGTCATAACATTTTTGTCCAATGATTGAGATATTTCTCCGATCTTGAATGTACCACATATTAATGCTTTTCACGAAGAAATTCCACATGCTTATTACATTCATTTACCCTATGAGTGGAATATATTTCCAATCTTTAATATGTCAGATATTTATGCTTTTCATAGAGATTGCTACAAGACCCGGAACCCCAGTGAAGACTAGATTTTCCCTAGAAACATAGGAATGATATTGAACATCTAGTGGCAGCAAAAACCTTAAAGGTATGACATAGACAACGTTGACATTTCTTGGTCAAATGGAAGAATCAGTCTAATTCAAAGAACATCCATATTACGTGGGGACTACAACTCGGTATTGGACTTGTATGACTCGAAAAACTTGACTGTTATTAGTTCTCCCCAACAATGGAGGATGACACATACCAGTTTTAGCGTTGTACCTGGTTTATTTTTATGTTTTTTTTTTTAAAAGTTGAACAAGAATTAGTAATGATCTTTTGTACAACCATAACTAGTTTTCGGGTTATTTATGTTTTATGCCATTACTGAAGAGTATTTTTGATGTAGGACGATGAGAGGAGATAAGAAAATATGGTATTTTAGGGAACTTGATTTAGGATTGGGTAAGGATTAAGGATTTGAGATTGGGTTTACGATTTAGGTTAGGATAGGGTAAATCCAAAAGTAACTTTTTTTTCTTGCAATTACGACGATTTCAGTAGGATAGATGAAAAGGGTTAAAGAATGGTTAAAGGTTAAGAGAAAGGATAATGGATTGAGGTTTATAGGTTTCAAGAATCAAGAATCAAGAGAATCAAGAAAAATAAAAGAATAGAAAAAAATAAAAATAAAAATAAAGATTAGAGGAAAAAAGAGAAGGGGTAGAAAGATAGAACCCCTTAGAATCACACCAAGAATGGTAGAGAACTCAATTCACTCCATGAAAGAAACACATTATTTATTCATCAAAATATTCTTTCATTCATTAATAAAAAAAATCATAATACAATCTTTATAAAGAAAGTAAATCAAGAATCGTAGTCAAAATAAAATACTAAATAAAAAATTTTAATTTTCGTAAATTTTTCTCATAATTTTATAATCCTAATAAACTTAAATAAAAGACAAAGTAAAGTTACTAAACTGTCCCTGCATATTATACTAAAGACCATAAGCCAATAAAACATCAAAATAAGCCCAAAAACATAAAATTAAAGTCCTACAACAGAAAATTAAATAAATAACTAATCTAAAATAATCCCAAATGATAAACCGATAAATCTAGACTCAAATAAGTGAAAACCTAAATAATTGTAATTTTTCCATCGGAACCCTTAATTGTTGACTTGATTTCCGTTCCGCATTAACTTTAGATATCGTTACCCTTTTGGATGGAATGATTTTATTATTTTTGAGTTTTGGAGATTGAAAGACCCCAACAAGACCATTCAAGAAGCTATTATGAGCTATTGCTGTGTTGTTACTAATCTCTGTTTCTCTCTTTTTTTTACTAGATTTATTTCAGTTTCATATGTGGCTTGCATCAACTCTACCATAATTCTATATTTGTTTTTTCCTTTATACCTTTTCAATCTACAGTTATGCATAAAAAAAGAAGAGGAATAGATGGAGGGGATAAGTTAGGGAACACCCCATGTCATTTTTTTATTTATTAATGATACAATGGAAGGTAGACAAGTATTTTTTTTAAGGGTGTGGACATCAAACTAATGCAGGGGACAATGTCCTGTCCTTCAGTCTTTCATTAGGAGGAGCCATCCTCCCTTTTTTGTTTTATATACGTGATACACATCCAATGGCTCATCATTGGATGCTGAAAGGGGAAATTCTTGATGTGATAATCAAAACTATCGATCACATTCTTTTGGGTCTGTCAATTATATGATTAACAGTACAGAGGAAAGTTCTTAGATTGGGTGGTTTATGTCCATCTTATACGATTCCACATTTGACGTAGAAAATTCCCTTGGTGGCACTAATCCAAAGGTGGGTCTTCACTCCCTAAATGTGTGCCATGTTTATGTCACATCTTGCTAGATTGTTCGTCTGGTTGTACATTTCATTAATAAATGCTATTTACACGTTCATATTGATAGAGATTCCTGGAACATCTTTTGTAGTTGGTTATCTTACATCATTGTGTATGAAATGTATGACATGATTGACATCATCACACATCTACATGGCAGGTTCGAGATAAGGGCCACTGGTTCACTTCCTACGAAGACGTTCCAAAATACCGGAGAGTTGTGATTGTTCCAAGTATGTTTCCTTCGGGTAGAAGTTGCGAGGTGGAAATCACAGCACCTGATGGTTTGCAAGATGTACGTTCACCTGAAAATTGCGATGAGGTGGGAAAAGCGACCAGCTTGGGAGGGCATCAGAACGGCAGTAATTTAGATTCTGAACATGGTTTTGTGCAGTCAGATAACCTTGGGATTACCACTGAGATTTTGGACGAGGAAGTTTCAAGTTTCCCTCTAGAAAGGTGCATGAGGATACTGCCACATGATCAGAACAGTGGAGCATTTTTTATTGCTGTCCTTGAGAAGCGGTCCCCTTTGTCTGGTAACTTTTCTACATCGTTTTGTACACTCCTCGCCTTTGTATGCCATGTCACTGGACGTGCGAAACTGATTTTCCTGAGGCTGACTCCATCTTAAACAAGTTTTAAAACATAGTGTGTTCTAATGACCAGGAGTGTTTACTTGTTATTTCCATTATAACAGTAACTTATGACGTTACACGATTGTCGTTTCCACCAAGAGAATATTAAAAAATTGTGTTGAAAATATGTTTCAAAATGAAGTTTGTGATTTGAATTTAAAATTTGGACTTAAAATGGCAGTTATTCCAAAAAAAATACTGAAATAAAGGTATTATTTGATTTTGAAAATGTTTTTAAAAGTTAAAAAATGATACTATTACAATAGTTTTTATAAGCAGAAAAATGGTCTGGAAAAGGTGCGCTGCTATTTTCTGAAAATGCAATAGGCACAGAGCCTTCCTGTTATAATGACCGTTATTTTCATTCCATTACCATTATTTTAAATGCTCTCGGATCTAAGATACTAATTGGTTGGGGATAATAGACGGTAAGGCCAATCTACCTACTACATCATGGGAACCTGACTAGGGAATGGGACCTTCTCTGTACAAGGAATTCTCATGTAGCAGTTCTCCATTAAAAACTAATGACCAGATCATGGTAATCATCCAATCAATTTCATTGTTCTGGACAGTTGGAAACTATATCAATGGTCTGTAAAAGAATGGTAAATAGAAGGATGGTTGCAACCACGTAGTCCATTTTTCCTTTTCATGTGAAATTCCTTTCTTAGACCCAGTCCCACTCCTCTGCATGTGCACCATGTTTTCTGGTTTGCCCCGGTTAGGTTGTTCGTATGATGTACACAATCCGTACCATAAGTGTGATTTAGTTCTACCACTGCAACCATAAATTTGATTCTTTTTTTCTTTTACAAGAAGGGTTTAACAAAAGTTTGATCGTAATTACCCTTTTGCAGTTGTTACGGAAAATACTAGTAATTCGAGGGGTCGTTCTACTAATGGGGACCTTGAGTTACCAAAGAAGTCAGATGAGATAATTGAAGATACAAATGGATTAGAGATAATTCCTTCAGAAGAAGATATAAATCACCAACAATCCAATTTAGCTGAAGTTGCTTCTGATCTTGATGTACTTGATAAACAATCAGAGGAAGGTCCGTTGGAACTTGATTCTAGTGGGATGTGTGAAGAAGATAATGAGCCCGAGGAAGCCAAAGTGAATGAGGATGAGGAGACTGGCCTTGAGAGAGATAAACGAGGAAAACAAAGGTTACAAACTCAAGGCAAGTGGAAAGGAGTGGATCCTGTAGTTCTTTTCCAGGATGAAGCCAAGATCAATAGCATTAAGGAATTCTATGGCATCGATGAAACGTTTCCATTCAATGATCACCTTGTTACAAGAAACAATGATGCTGACCATGTAAAGAGAATCTACTATATATCGAAGTCAGTTCAGGATGTTCTCAAACTGAATTATCAAGTTGGGCAACGACTTAAAATAACATCTGTAGGCCTGAAGATATTCGTAAGTGCTCTTCTTTTTATATTATTTTCTTATTAGTTATGTCTTCAACCCCACATGGATTTCAATGTGTGAAAAATATGATCATATTGGTCATTTTGAACTTAAAATCCCATCTACAACAACATTTTTGGGGGATGGACAGGTTTCTAACTGCATGAACAACCTCTCCTCTTTAATTTCTTTCTATAACGACTATATTTCAGTGTTACTTTATTCTCCCCTCCCTGCAATTTAGATCATATTAGGAATCTTGTTCTTTATATTCCTTTGTTGTAAACAAAAAAAGGAGTTTAGGGGCTTTTCTTTTGAGGATTTCTTATTTAGGTGGGACCTTGTTTGTGATAGAAGAGGTTAATTCTGTTTGTTTTTCTCTTCAAGGACGCCTCATCCTCTTTTAACAAAGTTACACTAATCAAAAAAGAGAGAAATGTTGTTCTTTCTCACCATCTAAAGAGCACTTTGAACCTTGTATACGAGGAGAAAATTATCCATTCTTTAATGTTGCTTTTATTTCATTAAAGGAATAATCATGATGTTGTTTCCTTGTAATCGTTGTTTCAGGAACGTCAAACATCAAAAGAAGGCACTTCATCACCATGTGCATATCGGATATCTTCGGAGGGATTACCTTTACTTCTTCCATACATCACCAAACAGATACTATGTGCATCCTTAACTGACTTCAAGCACCTCTTGCAATATAAGTCCATAAAATTTGCAGATTTTGTTGATTCCGAGTTTGGTGATAAGGCATCAAAGCTAATGTTGGGGTGTTGTGTAGTAGTGTTAAATAAAGGTGGGGATGACATCCATGATATCCTCTTATGGCTTCTAAATTTAAGATTGATCTATTGTTTTTCACTGTAATTTCTATGTATTCTGACTTGGTTTTCATTGATGATCACAGGAGATCACACTACTTCGGACCCTATCCGTGTGGATGCTTCAACTATAGCTATTGGATGCTGGAAAGGTAGGACCAATGTAAGTGTTATGGTCGCACAAACAGACTGCCAAGAACTGCTTGAGAGGCTTTCTACACTCTTGGGGAGTGAAAAAGATGATTCAATGCAAGAAGAAAATGAGCACTGCGACACGGGGACAGATGCAATAGAGGCCACAAATGATGCACAAGTCACTGTTGGCTGAACCAATTATTGAATTTTAATTTTTGGATTCTACTCTTGTTTTTGTATGTACTTTACCTAGTTATTTATGTGTTACAATAGATTACTAGCATGAAAGGATATCTTATAGTTGGAGGAAAAATTGTAGAGGTGTTTTTTCCCAAGAAATTTTAAGTTTGATTTTGATTTAGCAGCTTTTTGCGAGGCTCCTTGGGCTGACTCCTTGGAAGGCATAAGTCTCCATTTATTTACAAGAGGTCTACACCATGTTTGAGGCATTGGGTCTTCGTTGAACATGTGTGGCAGAGATTCATGTAAACATATTCTTTTTTAATTTGTGTTTCATTACAAAGCAGGTACCATTTTGGTAAAAATAAATTAATATCAATTTGGGTATTATGCGCTTTTTGGTAATATGTTGACATTTACAAAAAAGTGGACCAATTTATTGAAAATTATAGAACCAGGTATGTTCTTAAAAAAGTTACAAAAATGGGTAAGAGTGTACAAATTAGGCTAATAAATTACCTTTCAAGTCCTAAGGCTCTTCATAGGTGATCTCAAGGTATAATTGATTTGAGGAGAGAAATCACCTATACAAAAATATATGTGTTTCAACCGATCTTTGATCCAACGGAATGACAAGTTTCTTCTTCATTTTTCACCTTTTTTTTTCCAAAGAATCCAATTAAAATTCATTCAAAACATAAGAGGAAGTCTAGGGATACTAACTGTTTTAGTATGCTACATTAGCACTAATTCAAACCATAGATTTTTCTTAATCGAGGGTTGGTGGTGGATGTAAGAATAGGGAGTACTTACAAACTTCTTCAAAATATAAATACCATTATAATAGTAATAATAAGTTGATTACCTTCACCATGTATGCTGTATCTTTAGGACCCTGATAGAGGAATTTATTTCTAAATAGTCCCTAAGTTTTGTGCAATAGCTTGATAAAACATTTGGTAAACATTTTATTTCTTAATAATCCCTCAGGCGATCTCACCACTTTTTAGTTTATCGTCAAGTTCACCACTTTTTATTTATTGTCGAACTTGATACTAGTAAAACTCACTCATTTTCAATTTTTGAGTTTTTTCGACTGAAATACATGGAAAGATCTTCTAAAAATATGAGATAACAACTTGTTTAGATGAATTCAATCCAAAATAATCATTCTTGATCAATTTTCATCCAAAAACTAAGAAAAAAGTGAAAAAATCATAATTTTTTCCATACATCTTCAAAATATTTAAAAAAATCTTTTAAAATGACTTCTTCCTTCTTCAATCTTTTTAGATGGAATGGAGTTTCTGAAACATGATTGAGATGTCAAAAATCTAATTTTTTGAATGAAAATAATGAGTTCGAACGGTATGAGCATTCAATCATGAGAAATGTGGGAGATGAGGTCGGGGGACTGTTAAGAAAAGAAAAGTTTACTAAATGAACTATTAAGAGACCGCCCAAAACTTATGGATTATTTAAAAAAATATCCCTCCGCCCAGGTTTTTAAATAATTTTCCCTTAGTTTTATATAATATCAGATAAACTAATTTTTCATAAAACGAAAAATCCAACCTTCATCTTATTTTCTTCTGTGAGTTGGGTAACCATATTCTTCTTTTGGGGCTTAAAATGAAGACCATAGCCGTTATTTTTGGAGTGGGCCAGGCTAAAATAACAGGCCATCCCATCAACAGCCCAAGGTGGGGAAGCAAGTTAAACAAATGCGAATATGCGATGATGAGCAATAATGATCCTCTCTAGGTACCAATCTAATCGGAGTAATCTTGCAACTATCTCCAAACACTCAGTAGGAGTTTTGGTTAATTGCGCACCAAGCGCATTTTAGAAATCCTTGCCACGTAATCCACTCCTTTTCCTTCCCACCCACTCACCACCACCGTCGTCTCCACCGCCTCCACCGCTTCCCCACCAAAATGTCAACACAAACACCTCAATTACACCAAACCCTAACTCCCAAAACCCTAGAAATCCTAGACAACCCATCCTAACCCCAAAAAAAGTTACAGAAAAAAAACCCTAAAATGGTTCAAGCTTCTTCATCTTCTGCTCCAGAACCAGAACAAGCACACGAACCCTCCTCACAGCACCAACCACAACTACCCTCACCATCAATCCCAATCCCAAAGAAAACTCCTCCACTCCCATGGTCTCACCTCGAGACCGTACACCTCATTGAGGCGTACCAAGAGAAATGGTATTCCCTGAAGCGTGGTCAGCTCAAAGCCCACCAATGGGAAGAAGTCTCTCTTACCATCGCCTCTCGTTGCGGCTACAACGAACCCTCCAAGACCTCCACACAGTGTCGCCACAAGATGGAGAAGCTCCGCAAACGTTATCGATCCGAGAAGCAGCGTTCCACACCTTCCACATGGCCTTACTTCGATCTCATGGACCACATGGAACGTGGACCCTTTCCAATCTCCGCCCGTCCCATCCCTTCGTTGGCGGCACCTCTTCATCATCACATTTTCGCCTCGAATTCTAGTGAGGAAGATGATGAGGACGATAACAATGATCTCGATGAAAGAAACAAATCTCGAAGCATTAATCATATACTTCGTAGACATCCAATTGTGTCTTCGGATGTAGTTGATAAGTCGTTTTCGCCTCGGCAATGGAACAGTAGTGGTCGGGGTGGAAGTGAAGAACCTGGTGTTTCTAGGTTTTTGAGGAATCCGATGTTTCGAAAGAGGAGAAAGTCATTTGAGATCGATGAGAATGAGGAGGATGAAGAGGAGGACGAAGGAAGAGGAGGAGAGCTTCTTTCGGAATTGGCTTCGGTGGTTCGAGCATTCGGAGAAGGGTTTGTTAGGATGGAGAATATGAAGATGGAAATGATGAAGGAGACAGAGAGGTTTCGGATGGAGATGGAAATGAAGCGGACAGAAATGATTCTTGAATCACAGCGCCGCATTGTTGATGCCATTGCTAAGGTTTTTGGGTCGCAGAAGAAGCCCAAGAAGGCTCAAGAAATGTGAATTTTGAATGATCAGGTTTTCTTTTTTTGTTGCAAAATAATAACTTTTTTAGTTTTTAGTTTTTAGTTTTTTTGGGAATAATTAGTTCTTTGCAATGTGCATCTTGTTTAGTTAGGTTTATTAGCAATGCATATTGAATCAATGGATGCTTGATTCATACAACTTAGCTCATTTCACCATATGATGTATCCGAAGTGAGATCTACTTGATTGGTCCATCAAATTCTCATTGTTTCTTTGAAAATTTGAGAATTAAAATTTTCTTCTTTAATGTGTCATCATTGGAATAATTAGTTCCTTGCAATGCATCTTGTTTAGTTAAGTTTGTTAGAATACATATTGAATCAATGTATGCTTGATTCATACAACTTAGCGCATTTCACGATATGATGTATCTGAAGTGAGATCTACTTAATTGGTCCACCAAATTTTCATTGTTTCTTTGAAAATTTGAGAATTAAATCTTTCTTCTTTAATGTGTCATCAATGTTGTTTCTGCTTGTTTGTGAATTTTCCATGATTTATTTGCCACCAGTTTAGCAGTGCAATACTATATAACACATGTGGTGCGCTCCGGGTTCTTTCCGAATCTTATTGGAGGAATGACTTGCCATAGGGTTGGATTTTTTGGCATTCAAGAGGAAGCTTTGGAGCATTACTTCCTTTGCAATTTGCTGGGAAATTTAGAAGGAAAGGAACCTTAGGTTCTTTGAGGGAAAGGAATCCTTGGTCCCTAAAATATTTTTTTCTATCTTAGGGTCTATCTTTTTGTGGAGTAAAATCTTTGTAGAGTCGAAGCGGGTATTCTTTGAAGATTTCATAGCCAAGTGGGATTGGGTATGTAGTGTTGATCGATAGGTAGTTCGTAGTTTGTTTTTGGTTTTGCTTCTTTGTTTGCTTTCCTTTGTCTCCTTCCTTGTACTTTGCTTCATGGTCTTCTTGACCATGCTATTAATAAAGATCTTTGATTTATAAAAATAAAATAAAAATAAAACTCAATAAAAATTCTAAGTAGGGGAGAATGACTTTAATCAAAAGCACGTTATCGACAATCCCTAATTGTTTTCTGTCTCTTTTTTCCTTACCAAAATCTGTGGAGCATTAGCTTGAGAGATTATGCAGGGACTTCTTTTGCATTGCAAAAATGGTAGCTAGAAATTACACCTTGTGAGTTGGAAGAAAGTGTGCATGCTGAAAATATATGGAGCCTTGGGTATCGAAAATATTGGTATTATGAACTCGGCTCTTTTAGGGAATTGGTTATGGAGATTTGGTAATGAGAACGATAGCTTGTGGAGGAGGGTGAAAAGGGACAAGTTCGGGGCCTCTAGTAGTGGTTGGGCAAGCACCATTGAGGAAGTGTACGGGTGTGGAGTGTGGAAAGGCATTATGAGGAGATTTCCGTTGTTTCGTAAGAAGGTGAAATTTATAGCAGGAAAGGGGATAGGGTGTGGTTTTGGGAGGATTGGTGGATTGGAGATTGGGCTTTGAACATTTTATTCTTGGAGTTATATGAGCTCTCCTTGAAAAAAGGAGAGCCAATATCTTCTTTTATTCATTGAGAGGTGAATAGGGTTAGCTGGGATTACAAGTTCAGACGCTCTTTCAATGATTGGGAGTTAGATAGTTTGGCAAGATTTACATAATATGTTGAGGTGACGTAGATTGATTTAAATACGAAGGATTGACAGTTGTGGGATGGGTTGAAGGATGGTAATTTTATGGTGCGGTCTTTGTACTTGTCAGAAGCCCAAGACAGTGATCCCAACGTTCCTTGTCCTGTGGTTTGGAGAACAATCATCCCATCTAAGGTTTCGGTGTTCATATGGCTAGCTACACTTGGAAGATTGCTGACCATTGACTTATTGAGAAGCAAAGATTTCTACTTAACAAGCTTTTGTAGCCTTTGTCAATCAGTTGGGGAATCAACAAACCAATTGTTTTTGCATTGCCGTTATGTTTTTAAGGTTTGGAGTTATTATCTTAATTTGTTTGGGGTGGTGGGCTGTTTACCTAGTTCAGTGAATTGTTGATAGAAAGTTGGGTTGAGTGGGGAAGGGTTTTTACCAAGGCAAAACGAGTGCTATGGGATTTTGTTCCGTTTGCTCTATGCTGGCTGATATGGAAGGAAAGGAATAACCGGTGTTTGAAAACAAAGCTAGGAATGAGCACGAGCTAGTGCTGGAGGTGTTGACCTTGTTAATTTTTTGGTGTAAAAGGTTTAAAGAATTTAGGGGCATTTTTTCAAAGATTTCCTTGTTAGGTGGGAGAGGGTGTGCGATGTAAGTATGAGGTAATTCTTGCTTTGTTTTTGGCTGTTTGCAGCCTTTTGTTAGGTTTGTATTATTTTTCTGCCTTTTGGCATGAAATTATCTTTACCTATTAAAAATATAGAGTAAAAAAGACTAGATAAAGATAGATATCCATGTTATCATTTACCCCTTTTTATGTAAATGTTGTGAGTAACTATCTCATCATTCAAGTGAAAACTAAAACAACCTTTTATGTATCAACTGCCAGTATATCATAGCACATGGGCTAAAGACGAGCTCAAGTATTTTGTTGGTTGAGAGCTGGAATTGGTTCCCAAAAATTCTTTAGTCTTGTTTGTTTCTATTTTACAATTCTAAAGTTTGCTTCGTTTGTACCTTGGGATTCTATTGTCACCAAAAATGCTGTTAGATTTTATTGGTTAAGCTAGGAATTTCTTTTATTGTGGTTAGTTTCAGCTAACACTTATGTTGCTTGTGGTTGATAGGCCATATTCCTTTGTGACAAACTTTATGAACTCTGAACACCTTAATTTTTGGTAACATTAGAGGGCTTGCTCAAATAGATCCCAACAAGACCACGATTTAACAGTTCACACATGATTTCAATGAGTTTACAACAAAAATACTAACTTGGCTTGTATTGATGTCAAATTACTACTTTTGATTTGTTTATTTTTTTTTTTTTTAATTTGAGTAAATAGTTTATATGTGCTTTTTTGTGGATTAGATTTTTTTACTTTTCAGGAGTACTTTATTCTCTTGCTACAACTTTCTGTAACTTTTCAGCAAGTAGTTTTATTTTATTAGTTCTGATTGAGTTGCATTAGGTTTAAGAAAGTCTTCTATTTTAAGTCGAGCAAGTTGTTGATGTACTAGTAACAAAACAAAGTAAGTAGTTGTTTCTTTCCCCCTTTTAAAGGTGTTGATTTATTAAGTCATTGTTGTAGTCCATGTAGGAAAGAATAAAGGTGTTGTCCAGCACATCTTTGTAAAGCCATGTACTTTCTCCCTTTCGAATTTATGAGGTTATTTTAGCTGCAATTTACTGCTCCTGAGGTGGGGGTTCCTCTCTATTTTGGTTGACTCACTCTAGAAGGTTTTTCTTTATGATGTTTCCTTGAGATGGTTTCTTTAAAGCTCGTATATTCTTCCCATAATGGGACTGTTTTGGGTTTTTCCTACATAAAGTGTTGATGCTTATGCCCCATGAGGCTTGCAGTCCTCCATGATTGTTAAGCACCCGTTTGTAGAGTTACTTGAATGATTCCAAGAACTAAGGACTTATGATATGCTTTAATGGGCTGCCACCCATATGTCGTGGAAACTAGGGCTGTTACAAATGATGTTGTTACTACACTTCAAAGGAAAAAAAAATACTATATAAGTGTGCTTAGGTGTATTCGGTGAGATTCTAGGGAGCCACCAAGCTGACTTAACAAGCCCAGGCAAGCATTTGCAACATAGTGTTGGAAATTTTTACCCCTTAGGTTTCCTACACACCTATTTCCCTAACTTTTGGGGGAAAAAGGAGTGATTTAGTCAAGACTCCAGAGACCCAAAACACCTTTCATTCATTTCATTTGTTTAGTTGGATCTAGAATCTGATATCAGGTGTGATTTTTTGTGGGAAAAAGTAGATTTCGTTCGAGGTCTTTCTTTTCAGATTGTGGTAAATTACCACTTAAACTTCTAATGATCTTCTGGATTTCAATTTATATTACTTTATCATCACTGATCATTGTCATCTTAACAATTATGATTACTACTAATTAATTCTGAATGTTCTTTCTTTTGTTTTGTTTTCTTCTTTTTGATTGATGGATTTATCTTTTTATGCAAGATATGATACTTAATAAAATGGAATGATGGGATAGGCATTCACTTGTGTTATTGCTTTATTCCAGAAACATATTCAATCTTTAGTTTACGTATTTATGTAATATTTAGTTATTGTTATTATGTAAACATCCAAATTCTAGTTCCTTGGTTAATTATATGGTGCATGGGAGCTAGGCTTGTCAACAAGGGCAGTCTGTTGCTACTGCTGGTCATATTAGGCCTCTACTCACATCCCCTACTTCTGAAACTTTCAGTTTATGATCTTTAACGTGAAACTCTAGTGTTACATGAGTCATCACTCGCTCCCAATATAAATTTTAGGCATCTTCAAATCTTTTCTTACTACATATCTTTTTTGGCATTCTCTCCTATTAGAGCCTTCAAACTGAACCAAAGTGCTTCTTTTCACTGGTGCACTCAATAGCCTTTGTAGTACGTGCATAAACCATCTCAACAACTTTATTTTTCTCACCTTCCTAGGGCTTTGTAGATTCCCTCATATGTATTCATTCTAAGCTGACTTCTATTGCTGGATTTCATTATGGGGTTGTGAATTAAAACTAGTAAACGAATCATGTGTTCCTCCATTCACTCTGTCCAAGGCCCATTCTTCTGTTATTGAGAAAGATTCTGTATCTACTTTCACTGTCTCCATCCAAGTTCTTTTGGGTCTTCCTCTTGTTCTTTTAGGACAAATCTTCTTATACAAATATTGAACCTATATAAAATGTAGTGATGGAACGAGATTTGCGTAGCTCAACTCCGTAAGGGATATAGGGAAAGCTTCTGATGATGATGATACTTCAACTCATAATTAAAACTGGGTGATACTAATCATTTTTGTTTTGTTTTGTTTTTGTAAGTAATTTGAAAAACTCTTACCAAGTTATGAAAATTATATTACAATTAATTGGTAAGTTGGTAAAGTACTGTGGCTGGTACTGCCTCGCCCATTTGCCTACCAGGAACAAAAAATTTACTAGAAATTGGTTTCCTGGAATTTGTTTGAAGCTAGAACGGAGCAAAATGCTGATTAGTGGCTTAGTTCTCCACATTAGTTCTTCATCATCTTGAAAAGTATAAAAAAGGTTCAGGAGGCTTTGATCAATATCAGTTCTTGAAAAATGTCGATGTAGATTATTGCAGATTCCATGAGTATAGATTACATTGTTGACCATCTAGAGCCTAGTTGGGAGGGAGGTCTTGGATTCAGTGCGGAAATAAACATTAATGAACATTTTTGTTTTCTTTACTTAATGGATCATTTATGGAACTTGTTAATAAACTACCCTGATATGGGTGACTCAATATTTGAGAAGGTGACTATTTGTTTAGGGGAAACTGGATTGTGTCAAGTGAAAATATGGAGCGACTGTTGGTAGAATGGTAGCCGTACTTTTTTATCAGGATTGGAACGAGCAATGTAGTGTAAAAGAATTACTCAATATGCGTGCTTTTAAAATTTAGGTTGTGTTTCATTAGGCGTGCAAAATAGGTTGGAAAATGATATTTTTCATGTGTTTGATTGTATTTTTCTATAAAAACTGAATTTTCACTCCCATCCAAAAGTCTAACAAAGCTGGATTTCATTTTTCTACTTATACCCAAATAAAAGTGAAATCCACCCCTAATTTTCATTTCAAAATCTTCACTAGCGCCACCACCACTACATTGACCCCCTTCCCTGTCGTCATCGTCATCACCACTTCTTCCTCTCTTTCTTCTTAGTTCTCCTATTCCTTCCACCTCCGCTGTTACCATTGCCTCTCTCTCCATACGCCCCAAACCTTCTCTCACTCTAGTCTTTCCTCTTTCTCCTCCCTCCGCTTTAACTCTCTCTCTCTCTCTCTCTAAAATTTATTCTCCCTTAATGTTGTTTAGATGCAATCAAACAATGGAAATTAAATTTTCAACCCTACCTATTTTCCATCACCATTTTTTCATGGATTTCAATGCAATCAAAAAAATTCCAATAATAAGGAAAAAGGAAAAAAAAAAAAAAAAAGAGAAATTGTGAGTACCTAATTAAACTTACAATGGCTTGGTGGATCAAATGGTTATTAGTCTACCAAGGTCACCCCTGATTGGATCCTTTGCTCGCCCACTGCTCAGGGGAATCCTATGCTCCAGTAGTTGGGTATTGCTATCCAACTCCACTTATCCATTTTTATCTTTTTCATTTGGAATGGCCTACACACTAACTAAATAGAATAATGGTTTTCTGGCGGCCTCCTCTGACACACACCCCAATATGCCAACCCCCCTCCCCATGTGGAATGTGTTAAAGCCATAAATTCTTTTTCTTGGGATACACAACTGTACATATTTATGGGGATGTACAATTGTATATCCCGAGAGAAAAATCTATGATTTTAGCCCATGCCACATCAAGGGGCATATGGGGGTGTGTGTCAAAAAATCATGACTCAGCTAAATATGACCATTAACTATATAAAGAATTATTTTGGGGAAAATTACTTAAAAGATCCGGACATAAGGAAGGAATGCTTTCTAAATAGTTCGTAAGTTTTCTACGTAGCTTGATAGTCCATTAAGTAAATTTTTTCTTTCTTAATGGGCCCTCATTATTGTTGAGGTCAACACTTTTTATTGTCAAGCTCACGACTTTTTTATTTTCGAGTTCGGCATTTTTTATTGTTGAATTCGACATTAAAAAAAAAAGTCAAACTCAACAATAAAAAGCGGTGAACTCGACATTGATAAATCTACCTGTTTTCATTTTTCAAGTTTTTTCGACTAAAATACATGGAAAGATCGAATAAAAACTTGAGATAACGACTTGTCTAGATGATTTCAAACCAAATTAATCATTCTTGATCGATTTGCATAAAAAATAAAAGGGTAAATATGAAAAATTAGTTATTTTTATGTACATCTTCAAAATATTTGAAAAAATCCTTGAAAATGATTTGTTCTTCTTCATTCTTAAATCCTTTCCAATGGAATGAAGTTTTTGAAATTTAATTATAATGTTAAAAATTCAATTTTTTTAGATGAAAACGTTAAGTGCGAACTTTTAGGACATTTAATCGTGGGAAATGATGTTCATGGACTAATTAGAAAGATTATTTTTACTAAATGGACTATTTAGAGAGATCCTAAAATTTGGGGACTAATTAGAAAGAACTCCCTTTGTTAGGATTTTTTATGTAATCCCCCTCCCCATTTTTCCATCATTCGCATAGAGCACACCTACTTTTCCTACTTGTTACTAAGGGTCGCTAAAATCCAATCGCTACATATCTCTAAGGGATCGACTAGTTGCAATCAATTGTACCCCACTTAAAAATCTCCGTTTGCACTCTATTTGTATGATTATACTAAAAAAGTAAAAATGTTGTGTTTTTTTTCCCCTTTTTATCTTAAATCACGTCTGCACAAATTACATAAATTTGTTAAAAAGAGACTTGGCCGATTTTTGTCAATTCCCTCGACAAATTAAAACACATTCTCATTTTCAATCAATCAATTATTAATTAAATATCTTAAAACATAGAGGACATAAAACAAGGAAAATGATCAAACATGTTATCTTAGTGAAGGGCAATTTGGAGGGTAGGAAAGATTTTTCTTTTTAAAAAAGAAAGGTAATTTTTTTTAGATTGAACCTGATTTTTGGTATATATGTCAGAAAAAAAGAAAAGAAAAAAAAGAATCGTGATTTTCTGATGCCCTCTTTGACATACACTCTCCGATGTGGCATGGATTAAGATCACAATTCTTTTTTCTCGAGATACATTATTATAATCTATAAATATGTGTAATTGTGTATCCCAAAAATAAAGATGTATGATTCTAGTACATGCCAAGACAGGGGGTGCTGGAAAATCATTATTCTTAAAATAAAATAAAATAAAGAAAATCAAAATTTCACATTTAAATCATCTAAGAAAAAGTAACCTTGACTTAAAGGTACCGGGTAAACCTAATATCGCATATTACTCATTTCGGGTCGTGTTGGACAGACCTCATATGCACTTCCTGACGTGAAAATGGCTAGCACTGCGTTTGGATAGAGCTTCTTGACGACTTCTGCTCTTGCGGGGAGCTAGCAAACGTTTGGATAGATTTTTGCTTTGACGTGGAGAGGTTTTTGCTCTTGCGGGGAGAGGTTTTTTGCTCTTTGTGGAGAAGCTTCAAAGACCTGCTCTTCCGCGGAGAGGTTTTTTGCTCTTGCGGGGAGTGATTGAGCTTTTGCTCTTGCATGGAGAGGTGTATCCACACAGGCCCTAGGAATCATAGATACTTTTTCACTTTTATCAAGAAGTGCGATATGAGGTTCGTAGCGGTTCATAGCTTGAGGTAACTTCAGCATTATTCATTTCTAAATTACCCAATAGGGCATTATCTCATCTCAACCGTTCGTTTGATAAGTACCCTCAAACGTCGATTTAGGTTAGTGTTCCTTGGTGGGGTTGAGAGAAAGAGGCGAGAATACTAAAAGGGCGTAGTCGTGGAAGTGGAAGGCGAGGCCATGGAATCTCTTCGGAAGCTGGAAGACGTTCAGAGAACGCTTTCATGGATGCAAACGCATGATCTCTCTACTAACCACCACGACTCTGATCGCTTTCTAGCCGATTTCTTCCTCTTCATGGTAAAAAAATCTCTCTCTCTCTCTCTCTCTCTCTCTCTCTTTGATTTATCTATGTTAAATGCTTTCTTCTCCCAAAAAAATAAAAAAAAAGTAAAAAAAAGTAAAAAAAAATTTGAGACCGATTTACTGCATTTCTGATCCTTCTGTTTGGAAATCGATTCGTCCCCGAAAGGCTAAACCATGTGGAATGCTCAACATGGAGAAGAAGTGTCATCTGATTTCTGAAAATCTGCCAAAGGTAAGCTTAAATTGCTTAAATTTCGATTCTTTGCTTTACTAAGGTTCCCTATATTCTTATATTATTTCTTTGCCAGATTTCAGCAGAAGTTCTCCAAGAAGCCGTGTTCTGTCTAACAGAAGAAGGTATACAATTGGGTCTGGGAAACAATCATACTTATATCTTATAATTAAGTTGTGCTGTGTGGAATTCATGGTTTTTAAACTCGGTATCTCGTCTCGTCTCGTTCAGCTCCGATACCGAGTCGTTTCGGACGAGTTTTCCAATATGTTTGAGACGTATCGTGGGACAAATAAAAAAATTGAACGTGACTCGCTCGATCAGAAAATGACTTTGCGAGTTGGTCTCGTTCAGCTCTGATGCCGAGTTAACTCGGGCGATATGTCTTGGTCTTGGATGAATTTAAAAACCATGGTGGAATTATGAAATAATTTTAGTTTTTTGTTATAGAAACAATTAGTCGGGATCTGTCACAAATGCATCTCATTTCTTTTCCTTGAAAAATCAAAATCCCAATATTTATTCTCGTGATTCCTATGATCTCAATAAATACTTTTTGAGATTCCTAGGCTATGTTTGGTAACACTTCTGAAGTTTGAAGTCTAGTTTTTATTTTTCGAAATATGATTATGGAAAAGTTGTTTGTTTGTCATTTTTAAAAGTTTCTGGTTACAAACAGAATTTTAAAACATAATGGTTATTTTGAGAATATTACCCTTTTGTAATTCTAATAAATTGTTAACTGAAAAACATAACATGTTATGCATAATGAAACCATCCACACATTTAATAAATCGAACGTCCGAAAAGTATTGTTTTCAAATTGAATTCATACTTGAAAAATTATATTCCAACAAGGTAATACTCAAGTAATAAATAATTATGCATTTTCTAGTTGATTTGCAATCTGATCACATAAAGTGATCATATCAACTTGTGCTTGTCTATTGTTAAAAATATAGACGACATTCAAAAATAGTTTTTGATTTGTAAACACTACTCAATTGGATTGAGATGTGAACTACTTAATCACCTCTTCATCATCCATGTAGATAATTTTAAGCTATTCCTAGACTAGACACTAGTTTGGCCTTGCACCAACTAACGTTCCCAACCTCCATCAAAACTCGGGAAGAAAAAGATCTAATGTTAAAGTCCAACTAGCAATTACTAACTTGGCATTGTATCCTATGGTTTTAAAAATCGTCTAAGATCAAGATAACTATCTTAATAATTTCAATCATTTTTTCTTGAAACACTCAAATCAGCAAAACCTTAATCCCATACACTCAAAAAATCCTAGAGATTTTTAAATTACAAACATATGATCAAAATTACATATATGAAACATATGATGTTAAAAGAAAAAGAGATGTCTATTAATGGATGAAAATGGTAGAACAAAGATAGAGAGAACTTACTGTGTTAATTTTAGAGTGAAAAATATAGGATTTTCGAGAGAAATGGGAGAGACCTTGACAATACTGTTGTAAAGGAAGAAGAGGTAGAAAAGTTAAAAATAAGAGTTTTAGGGTTTGTATAAAGAATGGATAAGTGATAGAAATCAATGTTTTGAAGAGGGTATTTTAGGAATAAAAAACAAATTCAGAATTCAGAAGTTTCATTCAGCATCCCCTCATCACTGAACCAAAACTTCTGAATTTTGGTTCTTAATTCCGAAATTTGAATCGAAACAAACGGCAATAGAACTTTTGAAGTCTGAATTTTAAAAGTGGAACCACCTCCATTCAGATTTCAGAAGTATTACCAAACACACACCTAAATAACAAAAAGATCAATTGGGATTTTCGGAAGAAGTTTGAATGAAGGTGGATCATCTTTAAAATTCAGACTTCAGAACGTTTAGTGTGTGTTTGGCAACACTTCTGAAATCTGAATGGAGGTGGTCCACCTTTAAAATTCAAACTTCAAAATCTCTATTGTCGGTTGTTTCGATTCAGATTTCAGAATTAAGAACAAAAATTCAGAAGTTTTGGTTCAGCGATGGAGGGACGCTGGATGAAACTTTTGAATTCTGAATTGTTTTTTATTCCTAAAATACCCTCCTCAAAACACTGATTTCTATCACTTATCCCTTCTTTATACAAACGCTTATTTTTAATTTTTCTACCTCTCCTTCTTCTACAACAGTGTTATCAAGGTCCCTCCCCTTTCTCTCGAAAGTCCTATATTTTTCACTCCGAAATTAACACAGTAAGATATCTCTCTATCTTTGACCTACCATTTTATTCTGTTAATGGTTATCTCTTTTTCTTTTAACATCATATATTTCATATATGTAATTTCGATCATATGTTTGTAATTAAAAAATCTCTAGGGTTTTTTGAATGTATGGGATTTAGGTTTTATAGATTTGGGTGTTTCAAGAAAAAACAATTGAGATTATTAGGGTAGTCATCTTGGTTTTGGATGATTTTTAAAATCATAGGATATTAGTGTCTATTTTAGGAATAGCTCAGAATTATCTATTCCATGATGATGAAGTGGTGATTAGGTAATTCACATCTCAATCCAATTAGGTAGTGCTTACATATCAAAAATTATTTTTGAATGTCGTCTATATTTTTTTACCATAGGCAAGCAAGTGGTTCGGTAGGATAATTAGGATCTTATGAATTTTCTCTTTTTTGATGAAATTTTTTCAAGGAGTTCAGAAGTTATTTTTTGATGAATTTTGAGGGAGATGGTTGGGTGTATAACATTTCAAGTGCTTAGTTATTGAGGTATTTTTGGGCGTTTGCATCTTTGTATGTTCCTGATTGTCCATTTCAACCTCCTTTCTTTATGACTTCAATGAAATTTTCTCATACAAAAATCTAGATTTTCGTACCCACCATTAATTATCTATGCTTATGTTTACTAAGAAGTACATCTATGCTTACTTGCCAAAAGTTGTTAAATTTAAGATTTGCTATATACGACATGGACGAATTCCACATGGCAAACTTGTTTATCATCTTGAGTTTGACCATTCAATTTTTGTTCCACAAGTTCAATGGTTTGGTTGGCAACCAAGTTTGCTAGCACATTGTTCATAGGGAGGGCATTATATGTAAATTGCATGTTACTTTTTTTATTATTCATGTTTAGATGTATTGATTGGATCTGGATTCTCATGTTGTTTGATTTTGTTCTGGATTGTTGTTTTCTTATTGTAAAACCTAGGAACCATTACTGATAAGTTCTCAAATTGTGGTTTAATTGATAAGGATAATAAAATTATATGCGATACATAAGTATGTGTTAGGTGTTTGATATTATGCCAAAACCAAGATAAAAATGAAGATTAACCATACGTACTTTGGAATTAAAAAGATTTTTTAAATTCGTCAAAAGTTGATCATTGTTCGTTGCTATTCATAGGTATGGCTTCCAAGAATAAGGGTAAAGAAAAGAGTAATCAAAACTCTCAACAAGAAAAGAGTGTTGATAGAATGGATTTTTCTACGGATTACTCGAAAAGGAAGCACTTCCTTGAGTTGTGCTTGAGCGAGGTGAATAAGGAAGGGTACAGAGGAGTATCCCTTACCACTGTTTCATGGAAAAGACTAGAATCTGAATTCAATAAGGCGTGGGGGGTGAACTATAGTCATAAGATGTTAAAAAATCAATATGATTACCTGAGGGCTGATTACAACATATGGAGGAAACTTGTTGGATTATCCGAACATGAGCTTAGTGCGGATATCAATACTATAAATTGGCCTCTGCAGAAGTTGGATGATGTCCTAGAGGCAAGTTTCTACCCTTAACTACATATTTTTAATTTGATTAACTAGTCTTAGTCTAATTAATTTTATATTATTGTTTGAATAGAGAATTTCCGAAGCTAAGAAGTTTAGGAACAAGCCTCTCGTAGATGCTGAAATGATGAATATTTTTGAAAGCACCTTTTCAAATGGGGATAAAGCATGGAGCCCTTTCTCATCAATTCCGCGCCCCACTGTTGATAGAGATGTGGATGATCCTGAATCTGTGGAGTACACAAATTTGGATGATAAAGACACTTATGGTGACCCATTTTCAGGGGAAGGGGATACATACTTCCAAGGTGTAAATGTAGAAAGCACCCCTAATACCCCAGGAATGAATAGTGACATCGGTGCCATCTCACTTGAAGAGAACACATCACAAGACTCGCTGAAGAAGAGGCGTAGGAATTTGAATTGTGATGACACTATTGAGAAAAACTTGGAGAGACTTTTTAATGTCATCGAAGAACAGATTAATAAAGAAAATACTAGTAAAATACCTTGTTTCAAAGATGTGAATAAAGTTATGAAGGATTTGAAGAACTTAGGGGTGATCAACATTCATACTTACCATGTTTCTATATTGAAATTTGCACAACTACCGAAATTGAAACAAGTATTTATGAACTTTGATAATGAAACAGAGAGAGTTCAATTTTTAGAATTTATTGTAAACAATTAGTTGAAGTCAAACATCTCTTTTTTTTTTTTATGAAAACCAATGATGTATTGGTTATTTTGATATTTTAATTTTTTGGATAATTATTATAAATGATTTTTTTAAGATTGTTAACGTAGATACTATGAAATTTTTTATTGTTTAATTGGAATTATTATCTTATTACCTAATCAAATAGGTATGTTATAACTTATTATATATTGCATGTTTGAAGAATTCATTTTTATAGCTTTAATTAGTACTAATTTTTATAATTTTTTTTTATTGTGTTTTAGTGATAATGACGATACAACAATGGTTAGTAATATTGGTAACATTACTTTTTATGCTTAAACTAAAAAATTGTATTAATGTTCGACAAAGGTTGTGCACCTCGTCACTTTCTAGTAAGGCATATGTGCGAGAACTTTTGGAAGGATCTTCGACACAAATGTATGAGATCTTTAAGATGGAGAAGAGTGTTTTCGTATAATTATGTAAATATTTTTGACATAAAAATTGGCTAAGTGATAGTAGGTATATATACGTAAAAGAAAAAATGACAATGTTCTTAGTGACAATATGTCATGATTGTCGGAATCAATTAATAAAATATCGATTCCAACACTCTGGAGAAACCGTAAGTAGGTATTTTCATGAAGTGTTGCATGCAATGATATAGTTTGCACAAGAGATAATAGTCCCCCCAATATTTAATAAGCTAATGGGAGAAATTCGATCTTATGTATATGTGAGAGAAGGGTCGTTTAAGGGTGTTATCGGTGTATTGGATGACACACTAATTGATGCATACATTTCGTTTGATCAACAAGTCACATTCATAAGAAGGGAATAGGGAAAATGTTTTCAAAACGTCATGGTGGTGTGTGATTTCAATATGGAGTTCATAAATATAATGGCTGGATGGGAAGGAGTTGCACATGACTCGAGGGTGTTAAATGTGACACTACGTAATCTGTTTAACAATTTTCCAATTCCTCCTCCAGGTATGTATTTTCAAATTATATTTTTAGAATTAATCTTACAGTTAATAATATAAATTTTACATATTTTTTATATTTGATGTAGATATGTATTATTTGTACGACGTTGTATACACACACACACATTAGGGGTTTTATGATTCCATATCACAACACACAGTGTTGGCTAAGAACATACCGAGAAACACTTACAATGGGTAGAAATGAGAAATTTAACAATGCACACGCTCGATTAATGAATGTTATTGAGAGAACTTTTGGTGTATGGAAAAAAAATTATCGATTTTGAACAAAATGCCTTCATATCATTATCACACACAACGGGACATTGTTATTGCATGCATGATAATACACAACTTTTTACGTCGTGTTTCTCTCCATAATGAGTTGTTTCGATAATATGAAGTTGATGTCGACGAAGCAATCAACCCTTTAATAGACTTCGAACTTCCACAAGATCCACCAATTTATAATGAAATATTCTCACCGCAAGCACAAGTTGATTTGGTCACTTTACGTGAATAGATTGCAATCTAATTAGAAAATGCATGATTGTTTATTATTTGTGTATGACCTTGTTGGAATATAATTTCTTAAATGTGAATTTAGTTTGGAAACGACATTTTTGGGGTGTTTGATTCATCAAAAATCAAAATTGAATGTGTGGATGGTTTCATTATGCATAACATGTAATATTTTTCGGTTAACAATTTATTAGAATAACAGAAGGGTAATATTGTTAAAATGACCATTATGTTTTAAAATTCATTTTATAACTTGAAGCTTTTAAAAGTGGTAAATAAACAACTTTTCCAGAACAAGATTTTAGATTCTAAAATTCAGAAAGCAGAAACCAATTTCCAAACTTCAAAAGTGTTACCAAACATACCCTAACCTTTTTCTTTTGGTAGAGTCTCTTTTATCTTAAAGTTTTATTTGTATATTTGTTTTTCTTTTTTTATTTTGCATTATTAAAAAAATGTCACCATGTGTAAAAGAGGCCCAAGGGCGCCATCTCTTGGAAGACAGCTGAATATAGCATCATTGCCCTTGAAATATGGCTTTTATAAAATATCTAGTCTATTTGCAATATTGCTAATGTGACTGTAGGAGTTGACAATCCACAAAGGACCCAAAACCTTATCCTACAATACCAGTTGTCCCCTTGGTTTTGAAAGAAACCTTCAAATTCAAGTTTGATTCTTTCTTGTTCTGTCTGCACGAACTAAGAGTAGACAGTGCTTTCAATCTAGTGCTACCAACACATATCTTGAACCTCTTGTGTGCAAAATTAGATAGGATGATACCCTAGAATTCTTTGATGATAACAGTGACGACAGATTCTATAGAATTTTGCCTAGCATTCCAAAGGCACCAAAATGCCATTTTCTTAGTTGGAATAAGATTCTTTCATGACTTCATAGACACTGAAAAAACCAATCCAAAACATTGAGGAACTAGCAGCAAACTCTTATGTGAAATCACAATGTAGGTACAAATGGGTAACAAACTCTTCTGCTTTTGACACACGAAACACGTACTAGTAGAAAATTTGTTCCATTTGGCAAAGTTCTCAACCACTATAAATTCACCTTGAGTCGTGATCCAATAATAAAACAACATTAGAAAGGATTGAAATCTTCCACACATTATGTGCACGATCTGATCTCCCGCATGGGCGGATAGAAGTGACGGACGAGGGTAGCTTGCTGGCAAAGGACGTGCGTGGTAGTCTTTTGTTTGATGAGAATGAGAAGGCTAGGTTGTAGGTCCACTTAGATAGGAACAAGACGTAATTGATGTAGCTTATCCTGGCTCCATTTCTGCATTCATTTGTTAACTCCGCAAGTGGGATGTGCTCCTAAAGAGGAAAAATAAATATGAAAAAGAAATGGTCTCATAATTGTTCATTAGGATTTCTGTTAATTCATGAGTTATACCCTTGGATTTTTGCATTTTTTGTGCTACTCTAATCAAGGGCTAGAAATCAATAATCAATTTGCTTTTTGGCGAATAGTTCCAACAAGTGGTGGGCATGGTTTTAGTGGACCCAAAGAGTGGCATTTGGTATTCTTGGGATGTTGTGTCGAACTTTTGATTTCGTCATAGGTACCTAAATCCAAACCTCCCTTGAAATGCTCACTATATAGACCATCAGTCCCAATCTCTCCTTCGATTTTATTGCCTGAGTTCTTGCCAAAAAATTCGATTTTACCCTTGGATTTTTGCATTTTTTGTGCTACTCTAATCAAGGGCTAGAAATCAATAATCAATTTGCTTTTTGGCGAATAGTTCCAACAAGTGGTGGGCATGGTTTTAGTGGACCTAAAGATTGTGGCATTTGGTATTCTTGGGATGTTGTGTTGAACTTTTGATTTCGTCATAGGTATCTAAATCCAAGCCTCCCTTGAAATGCTCACTATATAGACCATCAGTCCCAATCTCTCCTTCGATTTTATTGCCTGAGTTCTTGCCGAAAAATTCGAAGGAGATTGTTTGACCTTTTTTGATAAGAAAAATAATTGTAAATAAAATTTGAAAAAGGTAAAGATTGTTTGACCTTTTGGCTAGGAACTAAATTGTATTTTTATTACAGCTTGTGAACAAAATTGTGCTCCACATCGTACGGAACTTTGTCTCAATGATGAAAGCAATCTTGTTTCATGGAGGCTTGATATTGAAGACATGGCCATGGTTGGATTGGATGCAATGCAACGAGCAAATTCTACCCTGGAGGATTTTGTGAGTTCATAGTCCTTTAGTTGCTGGTAACTAATTATAATTGCATTTAACTTTTTAAGATTACACAAAGGGTCATTCTTGTGTCTTTTATGTATATCGTGGCCTATGATTTAGTTTATCCTTGTATACTAGAAGATGTATTTTGTTTTGCATAATCAATTCCTTGCATCTTTGAAGGTATGTATATGCAATACATGTCAGAAAATTGATTTCCCTAACGATAGCATGGAAACAAAATATACATAACAAACTTAAGCCAAACATCTCGAGGGCATGAAAGTACATCATATATAAGAACTTCCCAATTCTTCCCATAATCTATCAGTTAGGAATCATGTAACTTTCTTGACTGGAGACTGCTCCATGGTTAAGTGCCCGATTGCTCTACAAATCTGTATAATTTCTCAGTATCTTTTTTTTTACAAGTAAATTTTTTATTCAAACGAAAAACAGGTACTGCAGTTGGTCTAGGTGACCAGCCGAAAGAAAGCAAAAGAAACTAGTTACAACAAAGAGAGTCCCAACAGAAGACAAAATCTTTGAAGAATATGCCCTTAAATTCCGTACACAACTTGCACTAAAAGAGCAACAGTCCCAAATTGCTCAAAATAACCTCTTGACCCGAAGAAACAACCCCTTTGAAGATCCTCCTATTCCTTTCTAACCATGGACCCCAATAGTAGCAAAAGGAAGGAAACAAAGGATTTTCTTTTTCCCTATAAACATGGATGAATCCCAACTTTAGAGCAAAGATAACAATGAATTAGGAGTCACTTCAGAGATTTTGAATAATCTGAGAAAATGAGACCAAATGGAGTAAAGTAGTTGCCAATGCAACAAAATATGGTTTACGGACTCACCGCTTGCATGACAAAGGCCCTGCTTGTTTGCACTGCGAAATTCCGTAATTGCAAAACTTTGTGTTTACAGAGTTTTGCAATTACAAAATTTTACACCTTTTTACGAGTTTCATATTTGGTAGTTTCTCACACTATTTTTTGGGTGCTTGGTAATTAGTTGACACCCAAAAAAAAAATAATATATATTTTTACTAAAAATATTAATTAAAAAAAAATGATAAGTTCACTAGATGTATCATTATATTCCTGAAATATACCTCATACCAATTCACTCAGATTTAAATATGACTACTATTAACAATTAAAGTTTGACAACCTAATTGACCACATTTATGTATGTACGTAAAAACAAATAGGATGTGCAAAGATGAAGACCTATTGTTATGTATGCAATCTCCTTGGTCCAACTGCCATTCAAATGTGAGAAACCCTTCAATACCAACAAAGACATCCTTCAGAACATTATTCAAAGTTGCAATTAAACCCATCAACTAGGAAAATCTATTAAGACTATACTCAACTAACTTCCATACTTGAAAACACAACATAGACACCAAATAACACAACCTAAATAAGAATATATGACTGATCCTGCATTCAGAAACAGAAAACAAAAGTAAAAAAAAAAAAAAAAGAATAAAATAAAGATATTGATAATTAAATCAAAAGAAAGAAAAAAAAAATCAAGAGGAAAAAATCAATGACTACCCAGAGAGAGAAATATTGGTGAAAAATAAAAGGCAAAAAAAGGGTACAAATGAGATTGAAGTGAAACAAAGTAAGATTGGATACAAATTATGTTGATGAAAGAAATACCCATACAAATTTTACAGAAGAGATTCAAATGAAACACAAGATGAAAAAAGACTCATCTACATTAAAACCTCCAACTGAGTTTAGAGAGGGAATTTTTTATGGTGTTTGGTTTAACTTAAGCAAGGGTCCAATTTCTTTCTGGACTCCTCTAATCTCAATGGCTCAAACCAATACGAAATTCTGGGTTTTCTGTATATATATATATATATATATATATATATATATATATATATATATATATAGAGAGAGAGAGAGAGAGAGAGAGAGAGAGAGAGAGAGAGAGAGAGAGAGATGGGTTTTTTTTTTTCTGGTTTTTGTTTCCATGTTCAATTGAGAAGTGCAGCCGATGGAGAAGAAAAAACAAAGAAGGGGAGAGAGAGAGAGAGAGAGTACCTTGTGTAGCCTCTTGGTAGAGGAGAGAAGAGGTGAACTGCATAGGGTTTAGGAAAGCTTTGTGGAGCTTTTTTGCCCACAAAATATTACGACATTTTAAATGGGTTTTGTGTCAATTTACGAGCGGGCCCACAACATATTCGTTCAACCAAGCACTTGAAAATTGCAGAACACCGTGTTTTTTTACTATGCCAATGTTTAACAGGTGTTTCTAGTGCAAACAAGTGGGGTCAAAGATGACAAAAATTTGGGGTAACACCCGTCTATTTAAGTAATCAAGAGTGGGTAATTTGTCAAGAGTTGCTAACCAAGTAAAGAAACAGACTTTTGAAGGAACCTTTGAGCTCTAAATGAACTTGAAAGGGAAATGCAAAGAGGAAGTATTAGGAGTTATCATACCAAAGGCAAACGAGTTAACAGGGAAATTAAAACCTTTAGCACAAGTCCACTCCCTCCCATCCTCTTCTGTGCTCACCCAGTGGATTTGATCAAGTTGAGTCGTAAGGTCTTGAAGATCCTGCAACTCTCAATCATTGTAATTCCTCTTGAAGCCCAAATCCCAACAAGCTCGTTTCCAACCAAGTTCAAGAAACTGGCACAAGGTAAGTCATTTTTCAAGGATAAACTATACAGGCATGGGAAACGATGGCAAAACATTGAATCCCTACACCACTAGTCCTCCCAAAATCTAACCCTATCTTTTTTCCCTACTTTGAATCTCACCCTCTTCCTAAACTTTGCCCAACTTTTTTTTTTTTTTGATAACTAACTCTAACCCAACTTTCATAATCCCCTTCCACAAACTACTCCTATATGACAGTTTTACTTCTTCGCTCTCCTGACTATTCCAATTTTCCCCATACTTGGCCCTAATTGTCTTCTTCCAAAGATTGGAAGTTTCAACTCCAAACCTCCACAACCAATTTCCCTAGCAAAGCCCTATTAGCGACCCAAAAACCCCTAATTCCTAAACCCCCATCCTTCTTTGACTCGCACACAACTTTTCAATTAACCAAGTGGAACCTTTTGTCCCCATTCTTATCATGCCATAATATCTCGATATCTGTATTCAAAGATTACATTCCTTTGGGTAACCCAACAAATGGTATGTGGCACCACAAGATCTCTTTGTTATAACTAAAGAGCATGAGGCACCAACAAATGGCATGGGATCCACTACAAGATCTAAAAGAGTTTATTAGGCCATGTGAGAAAAACGTCTAAAATATCTTTGGTACCAATTGAAAATATATCAAAGAGAAAGAGATAAAAATACCATATCACCTAAGCTTCCCTACAATTTTGGAATAAAGTATTTACACTCTTTTTGTTCTCCCACATGTAATGGTTTGGTTGGCTATTATTCATTTGCTCATATAGTTGTTTGGAAGACCCCAGTCCACATGGTAATAAACATATTTCTTGTTGAGTTTTTATGATCTACTCCCTTTCTGCTATAAATCAATACACTCGCTAGCAATTCAAACTATTGAGAATTTATTTATCTTTGATGAATGCATATTGATATGCACTTGTCGTCGTGTCAACATATTTCACTAGAACTGGTGAAATTTTGGCCACAATCTTGTACACATTTCCAACAAGACTAATCGGCCAAAAATCTCTTGAACTCATTTACTTTATGTACCAATGGAATGAATGTAAGGAATATGGAATACAAGCCTATGTCCCATTTGACCCTCTCATGGAATTCAACTAGAACTTTCTTGAGTTCTGATGCAGGACCGTGAATGTTACCCTAGGATGATAAATCTAAGATCAGACTGAATTAACATAAGCAATGCAAATGTAAATCATTAGTTCATATATTCATGGATATGTAAGAGAATCCAAACAATAATCAAAATAGTCCTAAGGTTCGTCACAATCCCACAGTAATAGCTATTCAAGTACTAACAATACGTTCAATGGAAGACAAGTCTTTCTCTAATCTAGGGTTTCAATTAGATGTTCAAAATAGATTTCTTGGCTCAATTTTAATGCGAAAATAACCAAATAAGTAGTGTTGATTTATAGGGTAACAAGCTAACAACGTTTGGAGAAATTGTAGGCTAAAAAAAAAAAGGATTGTGATTAGGCTTTTCAGTGATAAGGAATGATGTGGTTTAAGTAGGGAAGGGTTAGGTCGGGTTTTTATGGGTATTACGGTTAGGTTTCAATGGAGAAGAGAATGTCGATGGGGTTTTGGTTTATATAAGGGATTGGGTAGGGTTTATGATTGTTTTAGAGGTTCAAAACAGAAATTTAATAGAGAAAGTAAGAAAGAAAATGTTAAGAAAAAATAAATAAAATACCCACCTCGATTGAGAAATCGATAGAGAAAATAAATGTTACCTTAGACTCACTCTAAAATGGTCTCACACCACACCTTTAATGGGAATATCAAAGCTTCAATCTCAATTTTATTCATCATTGAAGAAAATTACAGCAAGAAGCAAGTATTTATAATGTTCTCTAAACCTTAAATCTAATCTCAACAATCCAAATAAAATAAGGAGATCCAATGGTTGTAAATAAAACTTAAAACAACTTAAATAAAACAAAAGCAGAAATACCATCTATGTCTCAATCCTATAACTTTATTTTCCTTGAAATTTCAGTCTATGAAAACTCATTAAAAAATCAATATAAAGTTATCAAATTACCCCTAAACACCTATACTAACACCATAGGCTAATAAAACATGAAAATAACCTCAAATACTCATAAACATAAATTAAATAAAAACATGATATGATGACTCAATAAGGATGCAACAGTGCTCGTCCATATTCCGTCTATCCACAATGAATCTAAGTGCTTTTTTTTTTCCTTTGGAATGCTCTGAAGGGTATGTATGTGATGTCCTCATCAAGATCCTTCTTTAATGTTGTAGATGGTGGTGACTAAACTGCCAACAGGCTTAAGAAGAACAACAAAATGTGGAATGACGTGGTATGGCCACATGACCTTGGGATGCCATTCATTAGGATGACCTAGATTGCTCATTGTCCGACACTTAGGAGGAAGTGCCATCATAAATGCCAATGGAGGGTGGTGCCCGATGAAGGTGTCTAATCTGTCAGGATGACAATGAAAGTAAACAATTATATATATATATATATATAGTATCAAACAATTATATTGGGGACCTACATCATCCTTTGACCGTCAAGATGAGTTGACACTCCTTACCTGCCTCAAAATGAAAATGACCTGGCTCACCAATCATGACAACGAATGAGACATGGTAGGAGTTGATCTAGATCTCTCTTCACCTCACTCCCTCTCTTCACCGTGGTATAAGTAGAATCCCCCTTAACTAAGTTCGCACAAATTCTCGATTAGACAAGTGTACCCCTGATTTCCCAGTCTACTTGGCACAACGAGTCCCAAACTCCTGCTCTAAGCGATTTAGGTGGGCTTTGGAGCTTCTCCATACAAATTATATATATGTGAGCAAAGTCTTTATCCATCCTTCTTACAAGTGTATCACAACAGGTTTTGAAAAAAAAAAGCCAGAGGGAAACCATAATATTTCAAGTCAGAAAACACTTCAAAGCTGATAGCGCTCCTTCCTCTTCAAAGATCCTCTCTAACCAACCTACAATATGCTTTTGACATGTACAATCTCTCATAAATCTAGAGATCCCATCCCTTAAAGAATCCTCCTATTAACCACCAGATCCCCCATTAAGTTTGCTTTGCGTTTGCACATTTATGGAAAACCTTTGAATTTGTTTCCCCAATTTTGAGCTGCTGGACTCTCAATATCTTCTCAGATGATTTTCTCTTTGCGAAGTATAGAAGAAAGATTTCTTATGAGATCATCCCTATCCTCCCCAAGGATGGTCAGCAATTTTCTCTTATGTGGATTTTTATGTTTATAAAAGAAAATTGAAGTGTCAGTCACAGGTACGACATCCATTTTGAGGTGTCCTGGTAACATAAGTTTTGGATATGATGTTAATAACATTAGCATCTTTTCATCCCTTTGGAAAAAAAAAATTATTGCAATAAAAGGGTTTAAAATGCTTATGTGAATGATTGTGTGGTCAATTAGCAGTGCAGGTCCTATTTTATGTTTCATGGGATGGATGTGAACAGACCACAATCAGCGTTCAGATATCTCCCTGTGCTTTCATTTACAGAAAGTTTTATCTATCAGGTAATATGCTCAGCCCAGTAACATGATCACATACTTCTCTATTAAAAGGAAGCATTAAGTCACTTGTAAAACTGTTCATTATAGGAGGCTTTGTGGTTTCCAATACCTTGGTCAAAGTTTTGAACCCAATAGACATGAGCAACCAATGCTTGTGCTTGTTACAGTAGGGTCGAAGCATTGGATTGAGGAATGAACCGTTTGGGGCTCATGAGCTACCAAATCAGTTTCTTTTTTCAAGTATCTTTTCTTTCTTAACACTGTCTTGTTTTTCATGATACAGCTGGACAGTTTAAATGAAGAAATTTTAAATATATCAGCGAAGAGTGTTATTAATGATACTTATAAGGAAGTAAGTTTGCTGGTTTGCTGATACTCATTGTGAAACCTTTCAACAAGTTGTTCGACTCTTACCTGTTCAGTCTGATTCTGACTGAGATGCAGGAAAGGAATAGAAGGTTAACAGATCGGTTTGTAGAAGTTTTCAAAACTGGTCCATTCAGACCTCTCATTTTTCTATTAGAGCATCATGGACTTTTGTCGGAGAGGTCTATCATCTTGCATATTCTCTATTGTCTTTTACTGGTAAAGTTGTTTCTTTTGTGGTTTGGATCGTGCATAGCTCTTATTTTTTAATATTTTCATTTTTTTTGCTTCTTGAGTTCAGAATAAGAGCAGAGCTTAAGTGTGGAGAAGAGTATTGGGTTCTAGAGAGGAAGCTCTGTCATGCACTTATGAGCAAAAAGGAGGTACATACATATCGCTGGGCCTTTTCCTTCTTTATATTGTTGCATACCCTTCTTTATATTGTTGCATACTAAGTTTCCTAATTCGTTCCTTCATATTTCAAACCCAATAATTGGGATTCACCAAATGAGCATTTACTTCTTTGCATAAATGAACTGGTTCATTCTAGAGTGGCAAACAGTGAACCCAAATTTGAATAATGAATTGGTAATATAGGTTGCATACATTGGTAAAAAAAATCATGCTAACTTTCTTGTTTTCTTTTTTGGTATGATATTCTATGTTATTTGAGTATATTTCCGAATATATTAATATATGTATGTAATTTGGAAAGGAATACTAGGATGACAGTCCAACCTTTTCATTTGCATGGAGATTTTCTTTCATGTGTAAGACCTTGTCATTAATCCATTATGTACCAACAGTGGGCAGGCCCTTCCATTGGTCATAGTCCAAAATTTACATGATACAATATTAGCTTTTGATTTGGACTATTATTGCCCTGGTGAAATAGGTGTGCTGGAAAAGTTAAATCAATATATTAAAATGAGTAGAAACCAAAACTTTGCTTAAAAACATTTAGGGAGGAAATGGACTTCTCATAGGTTTGGTAGTCTACTTATAAGGGCCAGAGAGGATCTTGTATAACGTTTATAGAAAAAAAAATAGCAATTGCACAATAGAAAGACTGGTATGAGAAATTTGAATTATTCTTTTCTTGCCATTGTGTGGCTTTGACCAGGAAGAACTTCCAAGATTCAATTGTATGGTATTGAATGCAATGAAAAGAGTAGTGATTCGGTGGAGTAGCACGTAATAACTTGAAAGATTTGGGTGGTAACAACTTGCAAATTTCTCATAGAACCATAATCCAGCATATGTGATGCTTATAGTTGCTGCAGGTTTTGGATGGGTGAGAAATTGCATAAAGAGGCTATGATCCATATAGTAAAGAATCCCCGATAACAAGCTACACTGAAGACACTTCCAAATTTATGGCAAAAACACGATACATACCTACCTCATAAAAGGGGAAAAAAAGAAAAAAAGAACAAAAAAGAAATGACTGGGTTTCAATTGTTCCCATCGGTTCAAATTTCAGTGTCCAATTCTCAAGTTGATCTCTTATATAATCACCAATGCCCTGCGAAACAAGTGAGATATCAGTTGAGTTTCATGAAAGAAAAGCAGGATTGGTACTCCTTTCCCTTTTATCAAACTTGACATCATATACTGGTAATCTAACACTTGAAATTTGTTCACGAACATTTTTAATGTCATAATCTGAGAATACCTTATTTAATCCTGTGGTAGAGAAATGTCTGAAATTTTGCAAGTGGCCCTATGAAGCAATTTGTTAGATGATTAAGTTGGATTTGAACCCACAATGTCATATTTGAGTTTGCAATATGTGAACCAATTAAGCTAGGGATGTAAGCCCTATGAATCAATTTATCAAGAAGGAATAAATGCGTTCATTGATTCTTTCATGCTTTAAAGTGATATGGCTGTAAAATGTTGAGACTAAATTACCCTTTTGAGTGTATTAGTGTGTTCTCCATCGGAGGATCTTTCCATGCATGATACTGTGGTGTTTCTTACTTTTTCTTAATCCAAGTAACTGTGTAAAAGGTTACATGGAGACATTATTATATTTAGAAATGCTTTAATTATGGTTTCTCATCCATTCCATTTAAGAGATATTATAATCTTATAGTCAAGGTTTTATATTTAATTTTTGACTAAAGATGTATTATTCAGATTTTGATTGAAGATGTGATGAGAGCAATTCATTTGAAATCCTTTGATTACCGAGTTTTGAATCTGTTACTATACCAGTTGAGGGAAAAACAGGTAATTTTTTTTTTCACCGAGCTTAATATATTTCTGATGTTATTCTTTGAATGTGCTAGCTAATATTTTAAAACCATTCATGTATCTTAAGAAGATTGTTTTATGAGGGTTCCACCACTTGATAATATTGAAATTTGTTTTTTGTTGTTCTATAAAATTGGTATTTTATAACTGTGCCTCTGCTGTTATGGCATTAGAAGGGTTTCTATGGTATTGCAATTCTCTGTAACAAATATATTGCATTAGTTGTTGATTATAATATATTCTCTTAAGTTGTCATGAAGGTTGATGATGTGCTCATGGAGTTTCTATCTATCTCGGAGTTTCTTGTTGAGATTTCTGATGACTTGTAAGGACTTCCTTTCTTTGTTTCTCCATTGTTTTTTTTTCATATTTTAGAATTTTTTTCAACCAGCATTTGTACCTGGTAGAAGCATAAAATCACTCAAAAAATTCAGAATTATTGGGTCATGGATGTGTCAGTGCAAGTGAGCTGCTTAGGCCACTTGTGCTGGGATGGATGCATCTGCATGAGAGGGTTTGAGCATTCCATGAATACATGTTTGCATGTACAGTTTTGGGGTGTACTTGTGAATGAATTTTGTGCTCTAGCACGGCGTGTGTTAGATTTAGATTTATTCCCGTTTTGGGTTGGTGTTTTATGTACTGTTCAATAAATGTTTCCATTTTTTCTATTCTAGCTCACGTTTGCTTTCATTGTTATTTTCTCGTGCAAGCACAAAATCATTCCCAATCGATGACAATATTGGATGATGATGCTTTAGGTTTGATTATGAGGTGTGGCCATTTACAAAGATCTACTTTATAACTTTCTGGGTCCTTAACAATGTGGCCTTTTCTAATGTGAAAGATGATGGCATCTTTTGTAGGATGATATCGTTGAGAATAATTTCAACATTCTTCGCATGTTTGTTGGAATATATGGAGCTTCAGTGGCACCAGTCATGTTGGTGAGTTATGACTGATAGTGTTGCACAGGACAGTTATGTGAAAATTCCCTACTGTCTCAATATGAATTTTTAATGGATCTGTGGGGCCCACATTGTGATTCTTTGTGAGGATCCCTCCTCACAGACCCAAATGCCTCCTTTTGGCCGATATGAACACTGTTCAATAGTAGATGTAACTTTGGATAGTACGGGATGAGGGAACACGATTCATTTATCCGTCCCCAAATATTTGGAATGAGGCTTTGATGATGATGATGATAAGTTTCACATTCTTAACAATCTTTCCAGGCAAAATTCATCACTGAGGCTGAAGAGAAGTATGAACATCTATCGAAGATGTTGGACCCCGACCTTGCCTTAAATTTCTGGAGAAGATGTGAAGAAGCCACAAAAGAAGGTAAAGTTTTGTTTCCCTTGCATTGCATAAAGTTACATGATAGTTATTTCTATTCTAGATTTGATAAACGTCACCTTTTTGTGCCCAGGTGGGAATAAGGCTAGACATTCTCTTGGAACATGGAGTATACCTCCTGTTATAGCAGACGAGGAATTGTATCGTTCAAATCTGTCTAGTTCTAAGGCAATGGCATCTCCGAGCTAACTCGCATTGTTTTGCCTCATCGTTTCGTATTTGGTTGTCAGTTGTTCAGTGATAATGATGGGTGCCCGATTAGTGCTTTTCCTAGTAAATAAATCAATGCCCATGAGTTGCAAGCAAAAGAGGAAAGGAATGGAGATAATAGTATTGAAACTTGGGATATCTTATTTGAGAGTTAGCTCTGACCCTAAAGTTGCCCTCCAATGTGTTCATGATGCTTGGGCTATTCCTCGGGAATCAAAAGAATTGTTTAAAGGATTAGAGAGACAATATTTTAAGTTTGATGATGTGTAAGTCAGGTTCCACTTAAGGGAAATTAACAGAGTTGGTGTTAATTTTTTATTAGTTTTGGTGAGATAGAGTTGCTCTCCTGTAACATGCCAAGTGAGTAGGTTGGTCTAATGGGAGAGTAAACTTTTTTTTTTAAACGGACCTTCCTTCCTAATATAGTTTTTTCTTTCTTTTTCTGAGTGGTATTATGCAGTAGTACGGCCATTCAGAGAAGGTAATGAGTGGGTCATGTGTGATGCATGGGGAATATAGGACCTCTCTCTCTCTCTCTCTCTCTCTCTCTCTCTCTCTGTGCTCGTCTTGGAAAAGCAGTCCTGAGTCGTTGTCCTTGTTTCCTGTGTAATACACGTGAAGTTCGTTCAGCTTAACCACCACTCGACGTTGTCATCTAACCTTGGAAACCTCAAAATCACAAGAAACTAACCGTGTCAATAGTGTAGTTACCGTACTCTCGGCTGTTGGGTTGCAAAATTACTTCCCGCAATACAGTACACTCACCACCTAGAGATGCACGTGCACACACAAATTTTGCTACCACTCATCTCATGCCATAGTGGTTCAGGGATGGAGATACAACAAAGGAAAACGATATTAGGAATCGAGGATAGAGATGATATATTCTCATGATATGCGCACTGATTTAAGTGTAATTGAGGTGATCTGACATACTTACCACTGTCTTAGTAGTTAAAACTATTGATGTAATTAACCTATAGGGGTAGAATAATGCAAAAGTGACCTCACATTGCAGACCTTGACGTGAGAGTGTAAGGGAATCATGGACGCTTTTTCTCGAGATCCGAGTGAAAATGCATTTATCATTCCTATCCATTTTCACGTCAAGATGTGTGATCTCAATATTGGACCTCACATCGCATACCTTGACATGAAAGTGTTAGGGAATCGTAGATGCTTTTCCTTGAGATACGAACACAGCCCATAGAGGTAGCTAACCTAATCATGACATGCAAACTGATAAGAATACATCTGCCCACATCACACAAATATAATTACTTGTCGGCTCTTGTGATTATAATTATTAATTGGGTGGCTTACGAAGAATAATGGCCATTGGGTTGCAATCATCAAAATAGTTTTGCTTATCCCCACCAACTCAAGTAATTCGAACCAGGGAAGTTAAGTAAAAGATGTGTTTGATTGCAGAAAATACATTATTTGACAAATCCTTTTCTACTATTTGAGCACATGAAAAATCTCATAAAATTGTTTTTGTTGTTAGATTTACATAAAAAAATTAAAAAATATATATATTATTTTAATTTGACTTTTGTAATAACTATATAAAAAATCACGATAAAATCATTCTTTTGTGAAAAAATTGAATTATTACACCCTAATTTCTTAAATTATTAGAGAGATACCATTGGCACTCTAAATTCTTAAACTATTTATCACACCCCAATTAAATATTAAAACACACTCTTCAAAAATTATAAAAGTTTCGCATAAATTATAATCTCAACATTGTAACACTCATTTAAATAATTTTAGTTGTTATTTACAATTATGATTAAGCTCATATAAAATTCTAAAAAAAAAAAGATAATAATCTAACAAAAAAACTGAGAGAGTTTCTATTGGCACCACAATTTTTATTTATGATTTTTTTCTGGGTTATAATCAATAAAAGTTGGGATGCCAATAGTCTCTCTCTATTTTTATTTACAAAACAAATATTATAATAATTTAAAATTACATATTTAATTAGAAAATAAAAAAACGATTGACTAAGTTAAATTTTTTTATGTAAAAATAATTAAGTTTTAACAATTTAAGTATTTATTTTACAAATTAAACTATGATCTTTTATATATATATATATATATATCATTCAATTTAAATATTTATTTTACAAATAAAATATATTTTTTAATAATTTATTATTTTAAAATTTTAATGCAACTTGTGATGACAAATCATTTTCTTAGGGGGAAGGGGTAAGAAAATAATTTACCACTAACAAAGGAAAATCGCTTGTGTTGACAAATTATTTATCTTGTAATTTTCTAATTTTTGACGCATTAAACATTTGACAATAGCAATTTTTCACAAAATTATACTTTTCATTTGATTTTCCGTGCAATCAAACATACACTAAAGGTAGGATACTAATTTGTGCCAATACAAATAATGCTCGAATCCAATGGGAAGACATAATTAATGTCATTGTTTTTTTAATTTATTAGTTTTAAGATGGCAAGAAAAAAAAAATCAATTTAAGATGAAAATGAGCAAAAAGAAAATGGAGAATAGTTGAATTACAACCCAACATGGGGAGTACCAAATATGAATGGATGCAGAAATAAGTCAAAAAAAAAAAAAACTTGGTTGGGAGTTGAGGGGATTGGTAGAACATGACTTGGGCCCTGCCTAAGCCTGACAGGTCTTTGACGCTAAAATAATATATAATTTATATCGATATACGAAGGGATGTGGCCAATATGAACATGTGATGTGCTCTCATCTCGTAATCTGCACTAGAATTATTCCTAAGTACTCATATAATATAATATAATATAATAAAGTTCCAAATCTTTTTGTTTTTTATACTTCAAAGTTTCTGCGTTGGATTGAATCTGATGCCAGTTGGGATACTTCTTGGAATGTTAATAATTCTCGGATTATTTAGATATCCCAACCGGGTTTTGGTGGAAACTTAGTGTTTTTTTCCCTAATTTAAAAAGAGATGTTTCCCAATTTGTCGAGAGATGTTGTTGCACATGTTAGTTGACTAAAGGACAATGATAGGACATCATATTATATTTTCTTCTAATTATTATATCCCCCATTACTTATTCCCAATGCTCCTTGGAAGAATATTAGTATGAATTTTTGTACCCCATTTTCCACATATGCAACGAGGTCTCGATTCAATATTAATTTGTCATGCCACGCATGTTGCTAACTATGTACTTTAGGGATATCCATATTGTAATACCATATGGTCCGGTCGGTTGGGGTCATGATTTTAAAATTCGTCCGATTCGTCTCGATATCTTCTACCAACGAGATGAATTGATAAGTCGTCTCAAATCTGACGTGTCTCTTAGAAATTAGTTGATTGTGTCATTCTTGAACGAGGCACCTCATATAAATTGGAAAACTCGTCTGGAAAGACTCAATGTCCTTCATGGACAAAATTAAATGTCAAAACAAATTTTAAATACTAAATTTCTCGAATAAAGTCAAGTAGTTTGTTCGGTAGATGAAAGATATACATGAATGGGTATGCGAACTAATTTAGAAGTCGATACAACCAATTACAAATAAACACATATTGTTATTTTAAAGAGTTCAAAATCTGAGTGATGATGCTTTTTCTCTTATAAAAGACACGTCTGGTAGTAAAATATAATAAGTTGAATAAGGATAAGGCATGAACTTATTCAGGGTTTTGATGAAGATAGGAAGTAATGCATGTAAGGTTGAATAGGCCTAACTTATGTTTATTTCATAAGTTTCCAATGTGATTGATTTAAGTAACAAGCGGAAGAGCTTATAGAATTGATTCCTCTGATTTGAGAATCAGGAAAGAATAGGCATGTACATTCGGGTAAAACCAAACTGATTCGAACCGAATTTTCAGGTTCGGGTCAGGTTTCACTAGAATTGGAATCGATGTACTTTGGATTCAGATTTTCATCAATATGCAATACCTAGAATCGAACCAATAATTGCAAGTTTTAACTTTGGGTTCGGTTTGGGTTCAAGTTACTCGAAATTGACTATAATATTTTTAAAGAAAAAGGATTTTAAGTGAGTTTAAAAGACTTGAACTTGAGATGTGATAAGCACAACTTATCTTACCAACTAGCCAACTTAGTATTTGTATTAAATCTAATAAATTTGTTTGTGTCAATATGCCTATGTCGATGAGGACAAAACCATGTGACATAGATGAAACCCCAGATTTTTTTATATATTTTCATTCCATTATTTTCTTATCTTCTGCTTTTTTAATTCATTAGTTCATTGCGTATGTTTTGAGTTCATTATTCCCTTCATATTGAAGTCATTGAGTTCAATAGTGAATTCATAAAATAAAATAAAATAAATAAAGTTTTAAGTGAAACTGGACCCTAGACTTCCATTGATGTAATATGTAGAAATATGAATTGTGGAAGCTTTAGAAAGATGGAATCCATTGAAAATAGAAGAATGCCAGTTCTTCACTTCATATTCCACACAAGATGAATCCCAAGAGATTAGTCTAGTAACAAGCTAAGCCTTGATAAGTTCCTCAAGAAGAATAGGTCAAGCGTTCAAAATCTCACAAAGTTAAGAATTTCTTGGGGCCACCCTCCAAGGTACGATTTATTCTCAACATGCTGCACATAGAACTTTCCAAGGGAGTAATGCGTGTTATTGGGAGATTAGTCCCACTTGAAGGGTGGGGATACCCACGATATCAAAAAAATAAATAAATAAAATAAAAAACCTTCTACACAAGACGTATGATAAAGATTAGTGCTTTAGTATTTTTTAGAATGGTTGGTGCACTTATTGAAATTTAGGAGACATAATTTTTTTCTTTTTTCTTTCATTCAAGAGTGAGCTAAGTTTATGTCAAGTAGTTGTGATAGGTGAAAATAGAGTAACTAAAAAAAAACAATCGTGATAATCTGACTTTTATTTTTTTTTTTATATGCTTTTTGTATAGAACCGTAGATCCATTGGTTCCGAGAGAAGGGTAAACATTTGATATTTTTCTACGGTTCTTTGAAGAGAGCGTAAAAAAAAAAAAGAACGTCCGATTAACACGACTCTTAAAAAAATGTAAATGAAGATTCTAGTTTTCATTACGAATTCCGTTACGTGTCACAGACGGTGTTACGAATTAGTACACGTCTGACATATTTCAGGGCACCCTCTCTCAAGCGTGTGCTCCAACTTTTTCGTGACTTGAACTGACTCGAGCCGAGTCAAGCCGAATGAGAAAAATGTCATCCCATAAGTAAATCTGAAACCGTCGAATTTTCTCTAACGGCAACGTTTGATTTACGTGAAAAAGGGAGTACGAACGCCGTAGACGTACTTAATAAAACTCCTCATTGAGTGAGAGGGTTTTTTCGGTCATTTTATGATCGTGGCAGAAAGGAGGAAGAGCAAACCAAAAGTGGAAACAGTGGTTCAGATCGCACGAGATCCTCTATTAAAAGCAAGTAGGGTCCACAAGGACTACCCATTCAGGATGACGGCCACATACGTCATTAAATATTCCCATCTCATTCTCGTCCTCCAGATGTCCCGAACCGTCTTCGTCAATGGGCCCTACTTTGATTTTTAAACAATTTTTTTTTTTGTTTAATTATAGAAAATTAAGACATACACCCCTGATATTTTGGCCAATATTAAAGATACACCCTGTGGTTTCAAAATGGTAAGATGCCTGTTTGCCCTTATTCATTAAAACTGCCATTGGCACTCCAACTTTTACTTATTACACTCCAATTATTAAATTATTTATCATACCCAGTGACGTGTTTACCATGGGCCCACAAGACTTTATAAAATTTCAAGGAGTAATTTGTAATTTAAAAAGAAAATTTGATTCCTTGAGAGTTTGCCTCCACAAAAATTTTAAAAATTAAGGTTATTAATAATTTAAAATTTAAAATTTCTGAAGAGTTCTGCCCCCCACAAAAATTTCTAAATTTTAGGAATTTTGAATAATTTAAAAAATAATTAAAAAAAGCCTCCCTTACTTTATTAAGTTTGTTAGTGAACAAACCATCCTTTATGTATTAGACTAGCATGACTAATAAAGTAAGATTTAAAATCTTACTAAAGGTTATTGGGCCAGTATGGATTATAAAATTTGCAATCCAACACCACAGTCTTCTAAATTTCATAAAAATTTCAGATTCAAAAATAAAAAAATAATTTCTTTATAACCCTGTGACACCAAATCATGTTTTTGGATGCCACAAATTGATGTGGTTAGGATTCACTACATGGTATGTTAATTAACAAACTAATCACATCATTTTGAATCTTATGACATTGATCCCCCACTCTAAGGTTTGGTTATTACTGATTTGTGATCAAAATATGAGAACTTGTCAAAAACAATTGTGAAAACTTATGCATATAGATTAGTGATTGATTTTTTTTTTTTTTTTTTGTGGGAACGATGTTAACATTTTGTATAAATACTATGCGTTAATGTTTTTTGTCAATTTAAATTGTTGCTGATTCATATAGTAGAAGTTGATTTTTGTAGATTTTATAAAATAAAATTTAATATTATTAATAAATTTTTAGTTGCCTCCACATAGACAAAATCTTGACTCCACCCGTGATCATACCCTAATTAAAGATTAAAATAACACCGTTCAAACACTTTAAAAGCTTGCTTCAAGTTATTACCTCAACATTACAAAGCATTATAACACATTCAAACAACTTCAACAGTTGTTTAAAATTAAGATTAGGCTTATATAAAAATCCTAAATGTAACAAATAGATATTTATAGAGAGAAAGAGAGATTGTATTCACGCCCAAACTTTTACTTATTCTCAGCCATTGATTTATTTTTTTAATATTAATTGAGGGGTAATAAGGCTAGGGTGCCAATAGCAACTCTTTTACAAACACTTATTTGTAAGTTAAATATATTGATTTAAAGAGGTTTTGAAGATTACATAGAAAAAATAGTGTTTTTGTAATTTTAAAATTAAGCAACTTGGGTAGGTGGTGCTATCGTAGGTTGTAATTTTCTTATTATTTTATCAAAATGACCTTTATTATATTAAATATAAATATAAACATGGAGGCATTTATAACCGTCAAAAGTTTGGTTTCAAACAACTACTTTCCTTGTAATACTAATGATATATTTATTTTTGAATAGTTATAAACATTCAAATCATTAAAAAACTAATTAATTTATATCAATAGTTGCAATAAATTCTCGATGATCGAACAGCAACTTGCCTAATTAGTCTCAAAACATTGGATGATTCTATGATCTAGAAGGCATCTAAGAGACTATTTAAACATCGGAGTATAAAACGCTTGACAATCCAATTTATGTAAAGGTTTATTCCAGATATGCAAAAACAGATGGGAAGCTACTACATCGGATAGTCCAACGATTTTAGAAAATGTTGGACAATCTAGTATTTTAAATCATTTTAGGTAATTTTTAAAAATTATTTTTTTATAATAGATAACAAAATTAACTTTATTTTGGTAATTTTCATTAATACAAAAGATTATTTCAGAAATTTCAAATAAATAGTATACATATCATTTCATTTCAAGGACAATTTTCTAGTGTTCAATATGATTAATGTGAATTTATATCAATGATATTCACCATTCATTAAAATAGTAAGGATAAAGTTGTCAAATCCATGTTATCATATATAATTTATATAAAGGTCCTTAACTATATATATATATATATATATTTATAAATTACATACTTTCTTTTGACTATTTTTCAACAAGTTCTAATTTATTTGCAATTCTCTCACTTCCTACATCTTTTCCTTTTACTTTAATTACATTTTCCTTTCTTTTTCTAATCTCTATTTCAACTCAAACACTTCTTTTAGTGTTGAAATGATGTTAAAGAGTGATTGTTACTGTAAGTATTTTTCTGTGTTTGAGGGTTTGGAAGTTGAGAAGTTGGATGGATCCCAAATGTGGCGCTTAGGTCAGAAATAAAACTGACACGTCTTAGACGGTCGCTCCACCAACCTACTCAGAGGCCTTGGATCCCGACCTCCAAATACCAATAAAGACTGAAAGATAAGAGAGTTGAAGCAATATGCAGAAAAACCAATTACTAAAGCCTCCAAACAAATACTATCTATCTTGTGTCAAGGCATGCTAAGGACCAATAAGGAGAAGGAACATAACAACTCATGGTTAACCCCAAAAAAAAAAACAAAAAACTAAAGTTGAGAAACATATGAACTGATAAACTAATAAAAATCTGACACATATTGCAACATGCATGAAAGTCATCCCAAAACATAAAGTCACGATCCCAAATAAGACTCCAAAGAATTATATGATAAAGCAGGCAAACCAATGAGATCACCACACGGCCAAAGCTGGAAACATGCGCTAGAGAGAGATGCCTCCATAACCACCAAACAATCATGTGTCGACAAGTACCGAGACATACAGATATGATGTCAAGACAAGTCAACAAGGAAGGAATGCAATATAACTAGGAATGTCAATGATTAATCCAGAGATCTCTGAAAAATTATAAATAAGACCTCATGCATAAGAAAAGCAACGTAATCTTCGTTTTCTCAAGCCAAAACTCTTTCAAATGAAATATTAACTTGGTCGTTGGAGTATTTACAAGTGGAGGCAACAGTAGGATCATTAGGGAAGGAAACACAATCAAGTCCAGGACTTTGTCTACCTATAGTTCCTACTTTTTGCCAAGACAAAAGTAGTTCAATTTTTATTTAACTTTTATAAGTTTGGAATTTAGATTTGGATTATAAACCTTAAAATGTTCTCTTCATCCATTTTTAGTAATTTATTCTTACATTTAGTAATCTATCTATTTCCATGAGACTTGGGCCTTACAAGATAAGGCTTTGGCTAGTGAAATACCTCACCTCACGCCTTAGCATTTAATAACACTGTTCTCTAAAAATTTCATGGGAAGAGAACCTCTGATAAAGATAAAAAACGAAGAACACAACCACCAAAAAATTTAAGCTATTTTGATCATCCTTTGTTAACTTAATTTATTATGCCTTCTCATTAAGCAAAGGAAGACTGAATCTGCCTTGATTAAAAAGCTATAGAACCTACCCCCCTTTTGCAAGAAGAAATAATTCAAAGGCATCTTCCTTAACTTCCATGAAAGAAACCGAATGTGTTTAGATAGCAAGTTTCTTCTTTGGAAATATTTTACCATTAGAAAAGAAGATAAAGTTGATGGGGTCATTTCCTTTCTCTTCCAACATTATTTATGTGTGTGTGTGGGGGGGGGGAGGTGGGGGCACCATAACTTTTGTCTGGAATCTTATTAAAAAAAATTAGTAGATAAACATAGGATACTAATTAATTAAACTTAAAAGCATGATTATTCTAACACAACGTTGGCAAAAAAGTCAAAACAAGAAAATATTGTATAAAGGAAATCAAAAGATATCATGAAGTGATCACTTGAAAACACCCAAGAAAGAATTCCAAACAAATCAATAAGATTCACCACCGAGACTTTTCTTATTATTTCTTTCCTTTTCGGTTTTTAACGCTTTTAAGTAAACAAATTTGAGATTGGCAGTCTGCATGCTCATACATGTTTAAATTTCATATTTATCATTGAAAAAACTGATTCAGTATTGGCCCGGTACTTTGATACAATCGGAAGCATTCAATATTTCGGGGTAAATATTCCATATTGGTCTTGGTCGACACCATGATTGAAGCGTTAGTTATTTTAAGCTCAATGGGCATGAAAAAGATCTATTTTATATGAGAATAAGTAAAACCACACAACCTCACTTCCATTGAAACAAATACATCTTTAAAACATACTAAGTTCCAAGCAAAGTAGAAGTTGCATCTAAGTAGTAATAGAAACTACAGTAGTAGAGTAATAGTTGCAATAGAAACACTGACCTTCATTGAGAACAAGAACAAACACTCTCACTAGTAAGAAAAACATCTAAGGAGATGGGGGCCAATAAAACTCAATAGCCTCATCGAACCCTTCATAGAACCTCAGTTCCAGCTCCTCCAACCTCTGTTCATCGTCCCACACCCCATCGGAGCTTGCATCATCATAGTCATCCACTTCACCAGCAATAATCCCAAAAATTCCTTTCGTAAGAGTCCATTATATGGGGTCCTAACACCTTCAACCCCGAGAATTTCTCCTTTAGTAATTTATCATCAAACTTCACATCCCAACAACCTCTCACATCCAAGAATTCAAGTGCCGGGCAACTTGAAAGGATCTCAAGCACGCCTCCTGTGGTGAGGAGTAGGTAGGCCACCTCAAGGTGCTTTAGTTTCGGCATTGTGGTGGCAATGGCATGGGCCTCATCATCTTGGCATTCCTCGTCGGCTACCTCTAATGGGTGCACGTTTCGTTGCAAACGAACAATTGATTTACAATGCTTCCCAATTGCTTCAAGAGCATGAGGCCCAATGTTTCTGCAGTAACTCAAGTCCAAGAAAGTGATGTTAGACAAACGCCCCGCAACTTGTTCGATTATGGAATCACTTATATCGCTTCTCGGTAGCCTCAATGTCTGAAGGGAGCCAGCACTTGCAAAACCCAAAGCACCAAATTAATGATTTAATCCTAAATCTACCTAAAGATGAATCAAAATTGGGAATTGGACACAATGAGGAAGACGTGTGTTCCGCTTACTGATCAGCGATGAAGGAGACAGTGGAGTCGTTGGGGAGGTTTGAAATGCTGAGTTTACGAAGGGACCCGGAACTTCTAGTGATCAGCATTTGAAGCATTTGATCGAGGTGCTCGGGCTGGCACCGACGACTCCATTCCTCGATATCGATCTCTTGCCAGCAGTAAGGACCGGAAACAACTTTGCCCCAAGATTTGCAGACCCTAGGAATCACAGTTAGTATCTCCTGAAGAGAAAGATTGCTGAAGATAAGACCAAGTGCATCGGGGATTAATTCATCCCAACTACGGAACTCTGTTTCCCCGCCTTCCATCTAATCTTTCGCAATCAGTTCCTGATGACATACCCATATAGAACTCAAAAACCTCAGAATAAAAAATAAAAATAAAATTCTCCATTTGTTAAATTCTTGGTAACCCAGATGGAAATTATCAAGAAATTAAGATCCAGACACAAGAGGCATCAATATCAGTGATTATAATTTAGAATCTATAAGCAAATGGATAAAGAAAAGAAGAAATAATATTTTCAAAACAACAAGATTACATGAAGAGGAAAGTATAGAAACTCAAGAACCTATTCAAAGTAAAGAAGAGAAGAGGATATAAATGAAGAGGATCGAATTGATTAGTCACTAACCATAAACCAAGAAGGAAGAAAAGAGTAAAAAATAAGGAAATCCAAAGCCACCACTTTCTTCTGTTCCTCAGTGTCACAATTAATGGTTTGTACCAGAGAAATGAAGCTGCTTTTAGAGAGAAAAGAAACCCCTTCTTTCAATAAAGCCAAAGATCCAGATGAGAGAGAGAGAGATTAAAATACACAGATAAGGAGGAATACCATTGTAACAAGAAAACGGAAATCAGATAAGTCCACAAATACAAGAAAGCAATGAACCAGCTTTATGAATCAACCGTACCCAGATGAGAAAATTGATGAAGAAACCATTACCACAGAGAGAGAGAGAGAGAGAACCAGATCAAGAAAGAAAATCCATAGCCATAATAAAATAAAATAAAAAAATAAAACAGAAAGAGAAGTTCACCAACACAAAGTTAGCATCTTTTTCACAGAATGTAAAAATAATCTATTTTCTCGAGAGTTCTTCAAAACCCAGAAACACGGTGGCCGACAGACAACAAAGAGGCCACACTGAGCAGCTATAAAGCGAAAAAAAAGAGGGGGGAGTGACAAAACTAAAATAAAATAAAATTTGCTCATCTCTGTGTTTTTTCATGGATCTGCAGAGACTCACCTGTTTATCTGCCTGTATGTGTGTGTGTGTGTGTGTGTGTGTGTGTGAGTGAGAGAGAGAGAGAGAGAGAGAGAGACCTACATATAGAGAGGGAGCTTCACATCAACCAGCTACACAGAAACAAGAGAAAAAACAAGTAAAAGAAACAACACAAATGCGTGAAGAAAATTATACTTGAATGCCAGATGGGAAACTTTCTTTGTGTATGCGCGTGTGATTTTGCCAAATGTGTTGTTATTAAGACGCGTGGGCGTTACTTCTTACAACTTACAACTTACACAACCGGTTTCCAAAACAGGAGACACTAACACAAGTCGGGTGGCAAAAGGCTTGGACTGTGACGGGTAAGAGAAATGGGATTGTTTCGTTCGCACTGTTTAAATGGTTTTTGAGCTTCAAATTTTTTTTTTGGTTCTAAAGCTCAATTTCCTATCTCGTATTCTCTCTCATTTATTGATATAGTTGAGGGAGAGTTAATACATTCTGAGAAAAAAGTAGAAACCTTTAATGGGGCATTAAACACATTCAACCTCGTAAAAGCTATCAAGTGTTCCTCGTTGGTTTTGGGTCAAGGCTTCAGAGACTTTCAAGACTTGAAAAAGTATTGCTAATTACCAATTCTGATTAGTATTAATAAGGTCATTATGTTATCTATGTTTTTCATTTTTCTATACCATTTTTTTTCTTAATTACTTTTCTTTTATATATTTTTTTTAGAGTTTATACAATGTGCCTTATTTTCTATTTGAGTTTGAATGAAAACGAGCACGAAAGGGATTAGGGCGTAAAATGGGTAGGGTTTGATTTAGTTCCAACATTTAGAACGACAAATGAGACTAGTCGGTATAACTTGTCAGCGGATCTCGAATGGTGACAAAGGTGCTACCGAAAGGCACTCTAATATTAGTACAAACATATAATTAATACGAGTACAAATTTTCTGTTAACGAACGAGGTAGTTGTTAAACCGTTAAATTAACAAGCCGCAACGTGTCTTGTAAATATTGGATTTGAGTTTGATGGGAAGGCTTTACACAATAGGGACAATGCGTAGTCGTGCATGCTTGCCATCCAACTATTGAAACTGGCGCACAATGTCTCTGAGAATATTTGAGATACCTTATCGTAAATTGTAAAATGACCTAAAAATCCTCTTCTTCAACATGGAGTCAAAAGCCCTTTGATTTTTTCCTTCATCAAAATTAGTCTTCAACTTTTGATTTTTTTTAATATTTTAGTCTTAAGATTCTATCTACTCCAACCTTTAAACGTCAATGCAAGATATATTTTTGAATAGTTTATTCAAGATAAGGTTGAATAGATTAAAAAGGAAGGGAGAAATTCAAATTTTTTGATGATTTTCTTAACAAAATTGATCTCTTTATATAAGGAAAAATCTCAAAAATTGACATCCATTCGAAAATGCATAAAGGAACCCAATGGGGTACGCAACCCATTGGCAGTGTCATTCGGGTGAAAATTTCGTTGGAACGACCGTTGGAGGCACCCTTTACACTGAAATCCAGTAGGCACTGTTTGGTACCATTAAGCATCTTTTCGAGTTCAAAAACCCGTTAGGTGTCCCGTGAGCCCATTCGACACCCTTTGGGCCAAATTGGAGTCTATTGATGAGCTTCTCTTTTCTCTCTCTCTCTCTCTCTCTCTCTCTCTCTCTCTCTCTCTCATTTCTTTCTTTTATATTATATATACAAAAAAAATATTTATTTATTTTTTCCATATAGCTAAATGAACATTAGGGGCTCTCAACAAGAGAGTCTAGGAATGAAGAATGATGGGAGAAAAGACTCATATTTTATAGGTTTCAAATTTCCTCTGAAAAATTTATTTTAAAAAAATGGGATTTTATGAATATTTTGAAAAAGAGACCCAAAACATGTTTTCTCAAAAAGACAAACTTTAATCCATGTGAAATGATAATAACCAATAGGATTGCTTCATTCCACATCACCTACTTTTTTACTTTAACAAAAAACACAATAAACTTCATGAAATTTTCAAATTTCAATTCAAGATAAACAAATTAAATTAAATTTATTCAATCAATACTAATAAAAATAAAATACATTTATTTTCAACATTTTGATCATTTAGCATAAAATATCAAACCGTGGAAACTACCTTGAAATTTGAACCCAACAAGGTAGTTTAAAGGGTGACATGGCATTCATATATAACTTTGCTCAATCCCTACTATGCGAAGTCTTTGCATGAAACTCGGCTCTTTAAAATTTTTACTCTTCTTAGATACAAAGAAAAACATGGGAGAAATGGTTATAGGGTTTACATGTTACTTTTAATAGGAACATGCTAGTTTGCTATTGATTTAGCAACTTAATATCCTCATTCTTGAAGATCAACAAATATGAGAATTACATGCATCGGCTTTTAGTTTGCTCACTTGAGTTAAGTCAATTTAATGCCTTCAAGCAACTTTTAAAAGGAAAAAAACATAGATAATCCATAACCCAAAGTAGAAACAGACAATCCATCCAAATCCGCATCTAAACTCCTGATTCCCTTGAGGAACATGGGTCCTTTTCATCGCCGACCATCTCCACAAATAGTTTCCACTCTTTCCATGTCTCTGGGAGGCAAATCTCCATGTTATTATGAGTTTTCTCTTATGTTGGGGATTGCAACGTTTCTTGGTCTTGGTGCCATGAACTTCTCCTACAATTTTCTTAGCTTCTTCTTTCTCCATGTCCCACGGTGGGCTCCAAAAGATGTAGGTAAAAATTATTGCCCCACCTCCAAGTTCATATCTCAATAACAATTCTCTTCCTGATCTTTGCAAAAAGTCTTGGATCTAGAAGGTGTTTTGAGTCATGATCCTCTGATACTTAAGTTAGAAGATATCAAGAAAGAAGTTCAAAAGATCAAAAAATTGGTGTACTAGGCAAAAAAGTCTTTTAGCTGACTGTTTTCTTTTTATTTATTTATTATGGGATTATTTTCCTCTTTTCTTTAGGTAATATTCCTTGGTATCTAAATCTCCTATTATTTTAGTATTCTCCTCAATTAAGGAACCTTCTAATCTTATTTTCGACATTTCCATATTTGTTCTAACATTTTTCTAATTCAATCTTCATCTCTATCTTGTTACTCTGTAAATACAATTCTAAGATCTTCTGTTGTGATTCTTATGGATCCTTTCAAACGTTATCACAATTCTTTTTTCACAAAAATGATAATTCGGTTGTACTCAATTGAGTGCTCCTACTAGTCACGCATCACTTTGATTGAATCTTCTTTAGGATTCAGAAAAGTCGAAATGTAGGGATTATGGCCAAATTCACTCATCAATCGAGTCTATTCCAATGCATGAATAAGTCAACATATGCCCATATTAATTAAGCTTATTTATGCAATTATGACCACGTAGAAGTTTCTTATTGATTCATGTCAGTCAATGTAATTATGCACTTACACTGGCACTCACTTCATTCAAAGTTGTCTTGCCCAAATATCCCATGTTGCAAGATCTATAGGTTCACATGGGAGATGAATTGAATATATATATATAGGGAAATGTTCAGCACCCTAAGTTTTACCACACACTTTAACAAACGTTTTTTGTCCTACATGGGTTAGAAGTTTTGGAATGAGCTGATTTTTGGTGAGGATGATCTCTATGATTAGAAGATCATCCTCCCCAAAAATCAGCCCATTCCGAAATGTTTAGCCCCATGTTTACGCGTTGAAAAATCGTGGACCGTCCATTTTTTGAAAATCAATTTTGATGGGGTTAGAAGTTTTGGAATGAGCTGATTTTTGGTGAGGATGATCTCCTCACCATAGAGATCATCCTCACCAAAAATCAGCTCATTCCGAAACTTCTAACCCATGTAAGACAAAACGCGTTTGTTAAAGTGTGTGATAAAACTAAGGGTGGCGAACGGGACCCATATATATATATATATATATATATATATATATATATATATATATATATATATATATATATATATGGGAGCGGTTCGACAGCCCTAAAATTTGTCAAGTTTGATGTCAAATATTTTTTGTAAATCACTTTTGATGGGATTAGAAGTTTTGGAATAGGCTGATTTTTTGTAAGGATGACCTCTACGGTGAAGAGATCATCCTCACAAAAAATCAGCTCATTTTGAAACTTCTAACATTAGTTTACAAGTTGAAAAATCGTGAATCGTCCAATTTTTGTAAATCACTTTTGATGGGGATAGAAGTTTTGGAATAGGCTGATTTTTGGTGAGGATGATCTCCTCATCATAGAGATCATCCTCACAAAAAATCAACTCATTCCAAAGCTTCTAACTCATATTTTGATAAATGTTTGGCACCAAACTTGGCAAACTTTAGGGCTGCTGAACCGTCCCATATATATATATTTGTTGTGTGTGTTGTGTTGTAAATATTGGTCTATGTTATAAATGACATTACCACTAAGGTGCTTGGTTGAATTCTGTGATTTATTAAAATCTAAGTTGGTTGGTTCGCTTAGGTGCTAACTCTATTCTAAAATCATTCTCTTGATTGATTAACAACTTAGTTTTCTTTATTTTTATCTTTTAAATCAGTGAAAAATAAGTCTTTACTACTATAGTGGGAAAAGGCCAAATGGCTGTTTGTTTACACCAAAATTTGAAAGATAAAAAATGCATCTACATTTTTGTTAAAAGGAATAGAATTTTAATTTCTCGAGCACTTGTAACCAAATTGCATTTTAACTTTCTAAAATTAAAAATAAAGAAAAATAGAAGAAGTTTATTACACTAATTCATGGTAACAAGAAGAAAGATGACGATTGATAGAATTATTTGTAAGTATTCAAAACCTTTGTTTTGTTCGCTATAGATTGAATATAGGGTGTTATCTTCCATTCACCAAAACCTATAGTTACGGGCGGAACTAGGATTTTCTTGTAGTGGGGTAAACTATAGTAATTGTATAATGAAAAAACTTGAAGATGAATGGTTTTAAGGAGAAATTTAAAGATTTTTTATTAGAAGTTGAAAAAAATATATATTTAGATCATTTCCAATTAGAACATGAGAAGCCTAGTCAAGAGGCAATGTCCTCAATAAAAAATTAAAGGGGGGTTGGGGGTGGGGAACAAAAATTGGAGGGAGGTGAGGGTGTGGGAGCAAATGGAGAGAGAGGTGAGGGAGTGGGGACACATGGGACTTGTAATTAGTTGAATGTATAGGGTGTCTCAAAGTTATGTGCGGCCCCCACCAGCTCTTTACTAGCTCCGTCCCTGCCTGTAGTGCTTGGTCTAAATTCTTAACTACCCTTAATTAGTATTTGGTATCTAAAGTCTAAGCTACCCTTAATTAGTGTTTGACTATTGACTAGTTCACGACGTTATTGGGAATAGTTAGGGAAGTTGCCACGTGGCTACAGGCAAATAAAGATGAAGACCTTTTCTTCGGGGAAGAGACGATCCAATTGCCACGTGGCAAGGATATATTGGCTTTTTAAATATTATTTTTTTATTAAAAAAATAGCATTTATGTTTGATTATCAAATCAACTAAGTCCAAATTCACCAATCATTCGATTTTGTAGGAGTATCTTCTCATATTTGCCATTCCTTAGATGGACTCCTGGTATTTTAAAATGAGTCATGATTTTGTGAGGTCCCCCTCCTACACATGTCCCCTGATGTGGCTTGGGTTAGAATCATAGATTTTTCTTTTTCTCCTGGGAATACACAACTGTACATCCCCATAAATATATGCGGTTATATATCCCGAGAAAAATAATTTATGATTTTAGCATATACTACATCAGGTGGCGTGTGTTAGGGTGGGAGTCAGAAAATTATTATTCTTTTAAAATTTATTTATTTTCATATTGTAATGATTTTCCCATACCTTTTTATGATGGACCTAATCCCTACTTTCATGCTCTGACATTGTGAAAGTTTCTCAACATGCAATAAGGTAAGTTAGGACTCAGGTGGTCACTTAGTTTTATCGATGAGCCAATCCTTTAGGGGTGATATTTCTTTTTTTTTTTTCTTCCCGATAAATATACTTTTAATGAGTTTAGTAACTCGGTGTTGGTGGGATTTGAACTCAAGTCTCTAGTAGTAGCATCTAAAGACTTTACCAACTAAGCTAGCTAGTAGGACTTAAAATGGGTCAGATTTTATTTGAAATTTGAGTGATCTGAATTTAGTAGATTTGATTCCTGTATATATGAATAAAAAAATTGTGCGGATATGGGTTGATTTCTCTTAACCTAAGTCGGATTTGGGTCGAATACAGATCCATCCTTATATCCGTATAGATCCAAATGATATATTCTTTTATAACTTATATTTTTTAAGATATATTTTTTTAACCAATAAGTGTTGGGCGTAGTGGCCAAAACTTCCATCCAAAAAGGGAGAGGACTTGAGTTCAAGTCAACACACATTTAGAGATTTTTATTGTTTATTAAGATAACCTTAAAGGTTTGAAATTAATCACCTGAAACAATTACTTTGGTCAGTCAATCTGGATACAAGTTTAGTGAAAGTATACAAGTTTAATGAAGGTAAAATGGTTTGGATATCGAATCCGGATACAACTTTAGAGAAAGTAAAATGGTTTCGATATGGCTTTAGCAAGTAGGATCTGAGTCGGATATGGATATACTCATATCCGGCTGAACCCGACTTGTTTTGAGTCCTAACACCCCCTATTAGAGGGTGCAACTTCGTCCGAATCAAACCAATAGTTTTGGAGTGGTTGGGTTTGGTTCGAAACAAGTTGTGGTTCGATTCTGGGTTAAGAAAATGGATGACCGACCAATTTGGTTCGATTCTCAAATCAAGCTTGTATAGAATCGAACCCTTATGTAATATATGTATTATGAATTATTTTAACAGTTAGGACATATATTAATGATTTTTTTTTTATGAATAAATTAACAATTTATTGTATGAAAATTTATGTTTATTATATATTTATTTTTTCATTAAAAATATGATACTTTCAATTTAAAAAAATATTGGCAATCCATATAAACGAGCCGAACCAAGCTAATCTTAGTTCAATTGGGTTGGATTGATTCCAATGGTGTTTGGTTCGATTTTGGTTATTATTTAGTGGAATTGACCTATGTTGATTTGGTTCCAATTTGACCTCAAATTGAACCAAGTTGCATCCCTACCTATTATACATTTTTTGGTTTAGGTGCACAAAAAATTTAATATCTTACCTCAGGAATAGATCCTCTCTAGTACTTTATTCTTGTAGTTCCTGTAGTGCAATTAAATGGTTGAGAGTTGAGATAACAGCACTTGGAAAAAATATCAAAATCCCTTCATTGAAACGTTAGAGTTCAATAATCGTTCATTTTCAATGCCATAGATTAAACTTGAAAAGGTGAAATGTTTTAACATTTTTTTCAAATCTTGCCTAAGACATGATCATTACATGATTGATATGTTAGTTTTTATATTTCAACATGGTCACTCCACTATTGGAAGATTACCATCGAGAACCGCAAGAGCAATGTACTACAGAGGATCCGCTCGCTCCTATCCCCTAGCACTAAGTTGGGTCTACCAACCCTATAAGGTATCTTTTGACAGACCTATACAAAAACAATCGACTTTATTGATAACTTACAATTATTAAATTGGATAATCTTTTATAATTGATTCTTAACTCTCGATTGATAATTTTTTGGTAACATTTACCTATAACTAGCCAAACTATTCTTTTATAGGATATTATGTAAATATCATAAGTTTAGGGCACTATTCAATGTGTTATAATGCATTTTCAGAGTGAAAGAGAGAGGAGACATGAAACTTTTCAATGTCTCTCTCAATCTAAAATGAACTTTACATTAATGAAAATTGTTTGGAGTGATTGTTTAGGAACTTGCATTAAACTTGTTCGCATGCATCATCTCTACTCAGACCTATGGAGGTTCACTCTTGATTGTGAAATGATTTTAATAATCTACTCTTATTTGAATCTATGTTAGACAAGGATATATCCTATCCTAGGTTAAAGTGGATGTCAACATAACATGATAGCAAAAACTGAAATGATGATATTTTTGCTCTCGGTTGGCTTCATTTCAACAAATAAATAGTGATTTGGATTATTTAAATATATTTCTTTCATTTTCGTAAGGTCTTTTCCATTGAAACTTTTGAAAGTTTAAAGTAAAAGATGCACAATATTTTTTTCCCCCAAAAAGTTTAATTACCACATTGGAAAAGAAGACAGTTTCACTTTACTTTCAATTTTTGCTAAAATGGAGGGATTAGACATGTGCTAAGGCGGCGAGGCCACTGCGGCTTGTCTTTTTTATTTGTCATGTATTACACTAAATGGTTGACTTTGTTGACCGATGATTCCCTTAAAATATATATATATATATATATAATGTGTGTTAATCATAATTTTAAACATCTCATCTCGGCATCGTTCACCAATGAGACTCAAAATTTATCGGATGAGATTTAAAACCTAAGTTCATTTTTCTCATTGTTGAACAAGATGAGGCGTCTAAACAAACGAGTTTTAAAACCACGGTGTTAATAGGCATGAACGATCCAAACTAATTATTGGATGCCATACTCAGAAGGGAGAGGGTGGTATCTCGTTGGATAGATGAGTCTATAAACGTAAGATCTCATGTGGATTAGAGCTGTGTTACCAGATTTGCTCCGAGTCCGACTTTGAAGTGGGTAGGCCGCTTCAAAATTTTGAGGGAACCCTCCTTGATCCAAAGATGAAACTCACATCTTTGGATGCCATAAGTTTATTTCTCTTTCTTCTTTTAGATATTCTAAAAGAAATTGCCTGACAAAGATAATCAGATTTTAATTCAAGTTTTGGAATTTTGTTCACTGTATTACTCACATTTATATTTTATTTGCAACATTACACATTGTTGGAATTTGGATATTTAAAAGAAATAACAAAGATGTGAGTTTCATCTTATACCTGAAAGGGACCATTTTGGGAATCAAAGTAGCGAGAAAAATAAAAATTTATGTATATAATACCTTTGATTCATATCACTATCAATTCTAATACTGGGAAAGGTGGAGACATGAAAAGATAAAGCCCAACAGATCCTTACCTCGATCAATTAGAAAAAGCAAAATATTTTATCATCCCACAAATTGCAGTTCTAGTATAAAAATGGTGGTGAATCTTTATATTACCAGCGTGGAGCACCTATATTCTATCTAATTAACCTCTAATTTTCTCCCAATAACCAAGGACCCTTGAACATCTTGGAATGGAATTGAATTCAACTTCTTCAAATAAGATTTTGGTTTGAGAATCAAAGCGGCGAGAACCATAAGGCTTTTCTGATTCTTATCGCTTTCAATTCTGATACTGAGAAAGATGGGAGTTGAAAGGATTATAGTTGTTTTGATTCCAGTTGGACATCTACTATACCTTTAATGGAGACTATCTAAATAATAAAAAAATCACTTCATTTGCTAGTGGAGACTTAAGCAATGTTGATGCTGGGAGAGATTTTGACAGCAATGACCATCTAAGTGAATATGACCCTTTTTATGGTTGGATTGTCTAGCCTGATGTTCATATGAATCCTACAACATAAAATAGATGGTAAGAAAATATAGACTACCCAACATACAGACAACGAAATTGTTTAATAACTACTTATAATAAAAATTCCTTAAATAACTCGAAAGCGAGTAGCTCCCACATTAGCTTCAGAAAGGGGTAGGTTGTCAGCCAAAACTGCAGCTATAATGAACAAATTATAAAGCTCAAACAGGGCATATATGATTTGACAAGAGGTTTATCCATGTAAGATCCAATCTGATCAGTTAACTTACAGTTTGGATAAAAGATTAGATACTATGTCTAATTGAATTAGTTCTAAGTACATCTTATTCCTTAGTTTTGAGAGGATTCTCTATACACCTAAAAATCTTATAGTTTGAGCAAATTTGTGCATACAAGTACAGTTGCAATAAATTGTACAATGTGCATTCTAACCACGTTGTATCTTGAAGTCGAATTCTCCTGCAAACTTTGCATTGTAGTGGCAAAAATATCCTCTTAAATATAGCCATTCTTGTTGTCAAATCAATTGATACTTGAAACCTTCTGTAGCAGTGAAAATTTCTGTAGATTGTAGGATTTATAACTGAACTCCATAGTGAACCTGTGTCTAATTTGGTGCTAAACTTTGCATAGTAACGACAAATATCATCTTACACAATGACATTCTTTATAATTAAAATTTCTCATAGGATTTCAGAACACACCTTGAGAGTATGAAGATAAAATTTACAACACACATTCCTTGCTCTTTGGGGAAGTCAAATAAACGGATCGAAGAGCCTTTGTACTTTCAACTCATTACCGATTAAAGAAAACTATCTCACAATATCTCAACATATATTTAACAAAAAATGTAGTGCTATGAACTGCAAGCCAATCGGTGCCTCAAGAATACAGATGACAGAACTTACATGAATGTTTTATCACCAAAAATATGCCTCTCCACTCTCTTATAAGCTTCTTATATGTGTGTAAATCCTGACTTGCCTTTGTGACACTGCAAATATCCAACAAAGCTGATGCCTAACGTCCTCACTTACTCCCTGTACATATATCAAAAAGTGAATTATTATAGTCACTATTCCAAATCACTACGGCAAAAGATAACAGCACGTCATATGAAGAACAAAGGTGCCCTGCAACATAAACTGGACCTATATCTACAATTAAAAACCAAATACAAAAGCCTGTAAAATGCTACAAATTTCATATGTATAATTGTTTTCTTCCATCCAAATTATTACCCAAAACAAAAATATGTTCTGTTACAGGCTTACAGCTCAAACAAATTGGAACAATGGTTTTAAAAATGTTTTATAATGGTAAATAACAAAAGACTTAACGGTAACACCCATAACCAGTTCCATTTTCAGAAAAATAACGGCATTTCATTATTGGGTTATATTACTGTATATTATTTACTCATATTAGTGGTTAAAATAACTGTGCAGTTTAAGTCTTCCAGCCTTTCTTTCTTTTTTAAAGGTTTTTTACGGATGCTATTTACCATTATTTTGAAAATAACCTGCATTATTTACCGTGTTTTCAAATAATTATCTTCCTAAAGTTCAAAATTCAAATATCATTTTGAAGACAGTTTTTTGAATCATTTTTGTGGTGAGGCCCACCATTATGTAACGTTGTTCCATTACCGACATGTTGAAAACAATGGAACGGTTCCTACTCATTGTTCAATGAAATAAATTTATTTAAAATCTCAGTCAGAACAAAAGGACGTGACAAAGGAATCCTGATATTTCAAACAAGGACCAAAGAGCATATAAATATTCAAGAAAGAGTATAAAATTATTCACAACATGGAGATGTGACACCAAAGCTCCATAAGGTTATTAGATGCTATTAAATTAGGTTTATTAAATTTTACCTCTACAATGGATGATAACACGCATCCAACTACAAGAAAACTTAAAATGGTAGTCTCCAACAGGGTAACTTGACTTCCATAAAATGGCAATCTATAAGTTACCTTCAAAGTCATGCCTAAACATGGTTCCCAAGGCAAACATCTTAGGTAAAAGTTGTTCTAAGGACCAAAAGATTAAGCCAAGGTGACTAGCCTTGTTGAAACATCCACCATCATCTATTCTATCTCATATGAGCTTCTCCCTTTCAATTCGGGCTTTTTGATTAGTGAAAGATATTTTATTAGAAAGGAGGACAAGGTAGCCTCCAGGAAGATACAAGAGCACACTTAACTTCTCTCACTAAAAACAAGACCCCACCTAAACATGAAATCCTCAAAGAAGAAGCCTTTAAATTCCTCTGATTGCTTACACCAAAAGAAAATCCTCAAAGATGATGGCTCTTAGAAGAATAATTCATATGGCATCCTCTGGAAAAAGAAAAAAAAAAAAATTTCTTCTGATATTGATTGAGAAGTTGATATTTCATTGGGTTTTGCTTCAAAAGAGATAAAATGAATGAAAATGTGTGATACCTAAGGAGATTGGAAGGCATTGATTTGGTCATTCCATTGTCCCATGGCATTAAATGTATGGCATGTTTCAAAGAGGACAAACACGACTTGAGAGATATTGTAGTTAGGGCTCCAACAAGATAATAGGGGTCATGAAGATTTGTTTTTTCTACCAAGGTCGATTGAATGATAGAATAAGCATTTTAGTAAAAGTTAGAGTGAATACGTCATCCGTGTATCATTTTATCCTCTATATTGAAGTTTTATCTACTCTCTCTTATATCTCCTTATTTTAGTAACGTTCATTATCAAAGATAAAAAAGCACACCCATAAGTCTTTATGAACCATTAAATATGCTTAATCCTAGCCACCCATCAAATCCCAAAATAAATTTTACACCATAAAACCAAATCAAATAAGGAAGAAAACTTGTTTTTGTTAACCATACTATTTTTTTTTTTTTTTTTTTTATAAGCAAAATTTATTGAAAAGAGGACATGGAGTCCTCGAGGAGAATATAGGGACAAAGGGGGGAGAAGACAAATAAAGCAAAAAGATCACTCCCTGATTACATTTTCCCATCTAAACAAACAATCTTCAAAAAAGAAACCTCTAAACTTCTTGAATTGCTTAATTCAAAAGAACAAGTCCAAAACATTAAAAATAATCTCTTGCAAGGTGTTCTCCTTCCCCTCGAGCGTGCGTAAGTTCCTTTCACTCCACAAGCCCCAACCGATTGCAAGTGCAGTAAGCTTCAAAACCTCCACAACCACTTCCCCAACAAAGCTTTGTTGACTAATATGAATCTCCTTATACCAAGACCTCTGCATTTCCTAGGACGGCAAACAAACTTCCAATTCACCAAGTGGAGCTTATGATTCCCACCCCTATCTTTCCAAAGGAAATCTCTCACCAGTTTCTCCAATAGGGATTCAATTCTACTTGGATGAGAGAACAGAGATAAAAAAATGCACCGAAATACTAGAGAGTGCTCTTAATCAAAGTCAATTTATCGCCCTTAGATAAATAAATAGCTTTCCAAGAGCTAAGTTTTCTCCAAACTCTCTCAACAATCATCTCCCAAACCAAAGTGGACTTATAAGCCACCCCCAAGGGGAGCCTTAAGTATGAAGATATCAATGCCCCGACTTCGCAACCCAGTAAATATGCCCAATCCTTGACATCAAGAATCACACCAATAACGCTGATCTTGTTCTTCCTCAAATTGATTGGGAGCCCTGAAATAACCTCGAACCAGCAAAGGAGGCCCCTAAGAAAACAAGCCTCACTAGGAGAAGCCTCGAGAAAGACCAAAGTATCATCAACAAATTGAAGATGCGTAACTCTGGGCCCCAACTGCGCCACTCAAAATCCAGACAAAACACCAACAAAAGAGGCGCGAATAAACATCCTTCCCAAGGCTTCAACCACAATGTTGAACAAGAAGAGGGAGACAGGATCACCCATCTTAAACCACTTGAACTACTAAAGACACCAGCTGGACTACCATTCACCAAAATAAAAAAGGAGGCCGAGGAGACACATTTTCTCGTCCAAAGAATCTACTTCTCCCCAAAGCCCATCCTCTACAAAAGATGCCACAGAAACCTCCAATTGACATGATCGTATGCCTTTTCAATATCCACCTTGCACACTAACCCAGCTTTCCCTGACTTCTTTCTGGAATCAATACACTCATTTGCCACTAGAACTCCATTAAAGATGTGCCTTCCTCTGATAAAGGCCCCTTTCTCCTTACCCATAACCTTCGTTATCACCACTTTTAACCTCAACGCAAGGACTTTTGCTAAAAAATAAAATCTTGTATGTGGAAGTCACCAAGCTAATGGGTCTGAAATCCCTCACCATACTATTATTCCCTCATAAAGAATTTCCTAAGGACCTCAATGAATAAGAAGGTTTGCACAAATTGGGCCCACCAAATACCTCAATAAAGCTAAACCTAAATATAAATTAAAATAACACCAAAATAAAAAATAATATTCTGTGTACCTGGTTTAGCCTAGACGTATGTCTTGGGAGCTCCATTTTTCTATGTAATTCCTCTATTATCTTTTCCTTATATACAAACTTCATGTACATACCGAAAAACAGATAAGGTTCCTTATGGACATGCATAGGGTTAGGTGCAACCTTGGGGTGATGATTGTATGCGCTAGTAGTGAGTAACATATTCTTGACTGGGTTAGGGGAAACACTGTGATAGATAACTCAAGTTGACTCGATTAGGGGAAACACTGTAACATGTTCGTCCTTTTTATCTTCTTTCAAAACGAAAACTACAATCTAGGTTCTTCTCAACAAACATTGAAAGATGGCAAAAAAAAAAATTTATAAGTGTAAAACTTTATTGAAAAGAGAAAGAAGATACAAAAGGAGGTTGGGGTAGCCCCCAAGCAAGAACAAGAAACAATAAACTTAAAAAGGCTAAAAAAATCACAAATAAACAAGAACAAAAGATGCACTAAGAATCACACAAAGAATCTTATCTGAACACAAAATCATCAAAATAGGACCCCCAAGAAATCATTGTTCAACTTCAATCAAAGGTAGATCAGCCCCAAAATCTCCATGAACACAACGTGAGAAGTACTTTCTCTGCCTTGGAACACCCTAATGTTTCTCTCCCTCCAAAGTCCCCAAGGAAGAATAGCTCAAAGGTATCGTTTTCTATGAGAAAATAAAGTCCACCCTTCCAAAAGTAAGAGGAATGTTTGAGGGAGAACCCAATCCATTTAAAAAAGGGAGAAAAAGACTACCTAAATACCCCAGGAAAAAAAACAATGGATTAGGATGTGATTAACAAATTCCTCATCCCTCAAGCATAGGGGGCAGAAATTTAATGATGGCAAATATGATTGTGTTTTGAAGTGCAGTTGAACAATCTGGATAATTTGATGGAACTTCTGCATTTTTAAACTAACAATTCCAATAATTTGGTAACAATTTAAAATTTTAAGAAATTGATTAAAGTAGTTCGATAAAATTGGTAGAAAATTCCATTTTCACCCAGAAATATTGTTTCTTCTGAAGATTCATCATTGCATTCCCCAATAACCTTGACCATTTTGGTGTGTTCTCAGACATATTAACATTTCACTGTTGGCCAGATTTCATCTATAACACCTCTTAAAACTTGGATTTAATTAAACTAAATTGTGCCAAAATATGCTGAATTTAGAAACCAGGATTGCTACAACTGCAACAATTTTCTTCCATACATGTAATGCCTCAGTATGGTATATTATTCCTCGGACACTTTCCATTCTCCTCAGGGTGGCTTTGGCATTGTGAATGGATACAAGTAATCGAGTTACACCTCTTACCCTTTCATCTCCTTCAAATCCTTGATAACTTGTTACCCCTCTCTATCAATGACTACAAACCAAAAATACAGAGCACGATTGAATGCTAACTTCTTAATTCAAATTATGTCCAATACAAACAATGTCATTGCAAACCAATTATACACTTCAACAGTTGCCAAACATTTTAATTTTGCGGAATCACGGTTTCATGAAGAGCACAAGATTCTAAGTTTGCTTAAAACTTAACTAATAATGCAACAAATAATTAATGTAAGCTACAACTCAAAGATCAAACTAAGGTGGAGTGGAATAGTGCACACCTCACAAAAACCGTTGACCAATGCAAACAATGTCATTGCAGACCAATTATACAATTCAACAGTTGCCAAACATTTTAATTTTGCAGGAAACACGGTTTCATGAAAAGCACAAAATTTGCTTAAAACTTAAATAACAATACAATGAATAATATGCTACCACTCAAAAAGTGGCTAAAAAAAGTTGTACCATTTGATGATCCACCCAAATAGGAAATGCTGCATTATAGGGACCTTCCCCAACACCTCTACTTTATACATCTTGAGTAACCCACTATTCACTTTGTTCCATGTTGGCACCCCACTGATATCATCCAGCAATGGTGAATGCTCCGAAAAGGGACCCTTTTTTACCTTCTTTACAAACGCAATGCAAGAGAGGTAAAAATATTCGTCCAAGAAGTTGTCGAGTATATCCTGATTATGAATCGACTTCGGCTTCATATACTTGTGATCGATCAATTGTGATGATCCAAAGATATATGGAAGAAAATGGTAATCATCCAGACCCCAAACACCATGGGATCCAGCGGGTTCAAGATAATAAACCAACTGCAATTTCCTCATCAATTCGAGATACTTCACGAAAACCCTAGAAACAATTGCCTGGTAATCCTCTTCATTAATAATTCCCAATCTCGCCAAACAATAGAGCCACGCCACAAAATTGGTCTCGTGGCCCGTACCATAGTCGATTCGGCTGGAATTCCCAAAACTATCGGTGAAATAAGGGACTATTTCAATAGTGGCGGATTGGAATTCTTCGGGGAGGAATTCGAGCATTAAGGAATCGGCATTATCCACGAGGCGATTATGCCAAACCCTATACGAGATGTTACCGTATCGAGATGATTGTTGAACAGGGGGGATCTGATCGATCCAGAGAATTAGGGTTTGGAGGATGGAGATTATGGAATTAAGGGTTTGGGATTGGTGGGAAGGATCGGAAATCTTGTGGCCTCGGATGGATTCGCTGAGAGCGACGACGAAGCCAAGGAAATTTTTGCAGGAATCGGAGTCGTGGAAGCGGCGAATGTGTAGTGGGGAGTTGATTTTCTTGGAAGGAGATTGGAAGAAGTAAGGAGGAGAGATGATGGGGACTTTGTGGGATTGAGGGACGGGTGAGAGAAAGATGGATTGTTGGGGGGTGGTGTTTGTGTTGGGTGCGAGGTTTATGGCGGGAGAGCGGATGGGGCGGTAGTCGGGAGGTGGAGAGATGTCGGGCCATTTTGGTGGTGGAGCAATGGAGGTGGGCCCACTGCAGCTACAACATGTAGTGGTGGTGGTGGTGGTGGGTGGAGGTGGGGTTTGTGGTGTTTCTTCTTGTTTTTCGTTGACGAGAAGGATTTGGGGTTCCATTTTGGTTGATTAAAAAATGAGTAGGAAATGAAATTAAAGCTTTTTTAATTGGGAAAATTACTTAAACGACCTTGACGAAGGGATTTCTTTCTAATTAATCTCTAAGTTTTGAATACCCTAACTGTTGGATCTCACAGTTTCTGTCAAAAAAATAATAGAATTTTCGACATCCCAAACGTGTTCCAGAGAGTCCATTCTGTCGGAAAGAATCTAAGAAAGAAGAAGAATCTATTTTCAAGGATATTTTTTTAAATTTTTTGAAGATGTATGTAAAAAATTTGGATTTTTTTCAAAAAATTTCTTCATTTTTTGGATGAAAATTGATCAAGAATGGTTCTTTCGTTTTGAAATCATCTAGACAAATTGATATCTCAAATTTTTCATGTATCTTAATCGAAAAAACTCATAAAATGAAGATGGATGAATTTTACTAGCATTAAGTTCACCACTTTTTATTGCCTAGTTCGACATTTTTTTTAAATTGTTGAATTCAAAAATAAAAAATGGTGAGCTCAACAATAAATAAAACTGGTGAGTTCGACAATAACAAATGGTGAGTTCAATAATAAAAATGTTGTTCTCAAAAATAAATAAAAATTGGTGAGTTCGCTAATAATAAGGGACCATTAAGAAGAAGAAGAAAAAAAGCTTTACTAAATGGACCATTAAGAAATCGTCCAAAACTTAAGGACTGTTTAGAATAAAAGTCCTCCGCCAAGGTCCATTTTTTAAATTGTCAAATTCAAAAATAAAAAATGGTGAGCTCGACAATAACAAATGGTGAATTCGATAATAAATAAAAATTGGTGAACTTGTTGATAATGAGGGACCATTCAGAAAAAAAATACTAAATGGATTATTCAAAAACTGCCCAAAACTTAAGGACTATTTAGAATAAAAGTCCTCCGCCAAAGTCCATAAGTAATTTCCCTTTTAATTTTATACATGAGATCTTGCAAATTTGCAATTCTTTTTCCGTGCTCAGGTTTTGTAGACGAGCGAAATGATGATAAGTTGCGAAATTGCTATTAGATATTGTGGTTAGAAGTCATCAAAAAGTAGAGTTTTTTGGTGGGCCGAAAGTTGATCGATCAATGTATATACAAACCATCAAATCCAAATGGGGGTGTTTTTAGTTTGAAGAAGGATTCAAACTATCTTAATTAGGCTAATTTTTTTTACAAGGTTGATTAGTATTTAGTACAACTAAATCTATTTCAGGCTAGCTTTTTATTTTTGAAGGCTGTGCTTGAGCAACGCATTGCATTCTATGTATTTTACATCCATGAAGGTCGTAAGAGTACTCGACATATGCTACGAAGAGTGGATTGGCTCTGTCATCCTTTTATAAGGTCCAACATATATATTTAATGATGATAGGCTATTAATGTTTCTTGTGCCCTCGTTTTTTAAGTTGTGAGGTGTTTGTTGTTCCCCTTGGTTGTGTATCAGATTTTGTTGTGCTGCATTTAATGGATGTGCAGCGGGTTGTTCTATTTGCACACAACAAAATAATCAATTATACCTAGTTGTTACTTGTGATACTCACCTTAACTTTAATGGGTTCTTCGATTCAAAATTAGTGTTTTAAAGGTTTTAATAATAGATTTTCTATCTTCCTTGATGATTAAAAAAAAGAAGACGAAAAAGAAATTTCAAATAAATAAGTAGAAATTTTTTTTATAAAATCTTATATGCATTAATTCAATCTCTTACAAAACTCAGACAAAGATGAATATGAAAAAAGAGATGGAGAGAGAGAAGAAGAAGAAGTAATAGAAGAAAGGGAGGAGAAATGAATTTTTTGTCTGGTGGGTTGTGGTGTATGTAATAAGTAAACAAAGGGGTAAAATTTTAATTTACCTTTTTTTTTTACAAAAATCATTTAAAATGGGTGCAATTAGCCATTTGGGTGTGTGCAAATAAAGTGACCCATGTGCACCTCTCTCTAGACTATGCCAACTTTTAAGTTGGTTAGATGTTGTGAGAATTGATACAGAAGTTGCATCAAAATTCGCTTTTACCTATTAATTACTAGCCACTGGTCTATTTTGCCTAACATAAGAGAGTGTACTTTGACCACTTTGACCTTAACGTAATTTTACTTTTATCTTAGACTATAGATTATCGCATTGTCTCCCTCTTTGTTAATTTGGTAAAAATAATAAGACTAATGCTGGAGTGACATAAGGGGAAGGTGGGGTGGGGGCACAAATGATGTGGTGGCACGCACGAGAGGAGACATGCAACCGAGTTTAAAAACCATGGTCACCCCAGCACGACTCAAATAATAATAATAATAATTAATTAGTGATTAGTCCTTATAAGAACAACTTGGTTCATAGTTAACTGCGTCATGTTTGGTCTTTTGGCCCGAATATCCGGCTGGGACACATATATTGTTAAACAGCCCATCCCAAGTTCTCAAACAATTAGCAGACTAGGCTTGTACTAAAACTTTTAGGCCGAATAACACGGTCCAGCCCAAACTCGGACGGGCCCGTTGCCAGTGCAACACCATGGCTGACCAATGGAAATCGTAAACCATAATGCCAGTTGGATCCATTTTTATGTCCCCATTAATGTTTTCGAACAAAGGGAATAAAGGAAACCCATATTTAACACAAAATTAAACTTTTTTTTTTTTTTTTTTTTGTCAAAGCAGATCTAAAATGACAAAACTTATTCCAATCTTTTATATATCCAAAGCTATCTGGAACGACCGTATCTACATACGCACACGCCTCGCTCACGCAAGAATAGAGCAAGCAGACGTATGTGGGTCCCACATGGATGGTAATAAGTACTTGCGACCATTTAAACCATGCGCATTATAGCTTGCACCCGTCGTCTTGTCCACCAAAACCTCCCCAGGATAACCCGGATAAGCTCCCTTCCCGAAAATACCCGTACAAGCCGAAACAGCTTCTAACGGCGCGTTTGCTGGCCCTTGAAAATAACCGTCATTAAACGGATTCGTAACTGTCCCAGCCAAGACAGTCGCTAAGTTAATAACCATTCCGTCAACTCCAACGTCACTGTTAGGTGAAATTAACGAAGGGGTTTGTGGGCCGTAAATCGGTTGATGAAAAGGCCAAGCGCATTGACCCGGGCATTGACTCTCCGAGTTACCAACCCAAACGTACGCGAACTTACTCCTCCTCTTACTCTTAGTCTTAACCTGCGCACTCCCTATAGCTGACCCATGGGTTCCACACCTGCTCATGCAGAATCCATCAACGGCTACATCTTTATCTGTGAACACGATGTTGATTGCATTCTTATGACTAGCTTTAGAAGCCAAAGCGATGACTTGAGATGTCTTAAGAGACTTCCCAATAGAGTAATTTTCGTCGAAGATTTGATTCCCTAAGATGAGCTTGGACGAACCCTTTTCGTACTTCTCAGTGGTTTTCCACCATGATGACACAGAGGGTAATGGGTTCTTAGCAGTGTTCAAAGATTGGATGAAATCGATGAGTATGGACCGCTGGATTGGGGAGAATTTTCCGTACCAGATGAGATTAACGGTGAAGTTTCCTTTGAGAAGTACACCATTGTGATACTTTAGAATGAGGGGTTGTTGTTCAACAAGAGCTGAGAGTTTTCTCGTTGTTGCTGTGGATGGGTGGATGATGATCATGAAGAAGAAGAGAAGGGTAAAATGGTAAACTGATGCCATTGGAAAGGGAAGATGTGGCAATGGGAGTACTGGGAGAAGCATTTTATAGTAGTGACTACGTCCAGAGATGCCACGTGGAGTTCAATGGTTGGTGTGAGAATAGCATCGGAGTTGCCAGGCTGTGATATGCGTAGAGGGTGACGTGTTAATAAAGGGAAAGGGATGTTGATGTGAGAGGTGTAAGACCATTTCGTATGTATGAGGACGACTCTTTGGTGTACCACAAGCAACATGTACTTTTTTCACTTTCACTTTTAGCTGTGGAGTAGATTTTTTTTATTTTTTTTCTTAGTCCCATGTGAATGTCATTTAAAATAGTAAAACGCTGGAATGACAAACGGAGACATAAAGGTGAAAAAAAAAATTGATGTGATGGCACGCACTCAATCGTATGCCTTTTTTACTCGTATCTCGTGGAATAACATCTACATTAATGTGCGCGATTACTTTTGTGTCTCCGTTTGTATCACCCATTACTACTAAAATAGAAAAATGCTGGAATGACACATAGGTATTTTTTTTAAATGATGTGGTGATGCGCATATAACCATATATGCTTTATCTCGCAGAAAAATATCTATGATAATATGTGCGACACCCATCATTTTATCATATTTGTGTCATCTCAACACTACTAAAATAGAAAAATGCTGAAATGACACAAACATAAACACAAAAATGATGTGATAGTAATGCGCACATAACCATGGATACTTTTTACTTGTATCTCACAAAAAATTATTTACGATAATGTGCATGACATTCCATCATTTTGTCACCCCAACAATACTATTAGTTTCGTGATGAATGAATAGTAAATATTTGAGCCTAAAAATACAAGATATTGCATCATATAACATGTTCCAAAATGATTTATAGGATCTGTTTTATGGGTAAATTACCATATCATGAGCCAAATTTGATGAAGTTATAATTTCGAGTAATTGTTCATTTTAATTTTCAAATCGTGAACATGTAAAATCGCAGATTTTTCAAGTAATGAGATCATAAGTTTAAAGTGACAAACTCACTAATATGTATAGTAGCGATCTCGCTAAAAGTAGCAAAACTTGTAAGATAATCACTTAATACCTATGAAATTGTCACTTTAAAATGTCCGATATCATTATCGTTCATATATTTGGTAATCCAAATGAACAATACGATATAATTATAATTTCATAAAAACTTGATCATGCTTTTGTAAGCATCTCGTTTTTTTATTGTATGAAAAATGCTATTTCTTAGATCCCATGTTAACTCATTTTTGAATGGCTATAATACATTTAAAATGACTAATGAGATTACTTTCATGAAGGGAATAGACAAGACTATTATCACACAAATAAAGGAGAGACGAGGTTGCAACCACTGGGACTAATCCTATATCAAAGGATGTGGGGGATACAAACATAAGAAGATACTTTAAAAATTATTGAAAAAAAAAATGTCTAGCTAAAAAAAACTCATTGATAAGGTGGTTTAATGAATATATATATATATATATATATATATATATATATATACTCAAATACTTTAAAAGAATATTTTAAAAATTGTGAAAAAGATAGCAGACAAAAAGATAAATAAAATAAATATGGACTGAATTATTTTGTCTTCCACTTTTTTATTTCTCACTTTTTAGAAGAGTTATGATTTTCTGATTCGATCTGCAATAAATTGACACAGCAAGGACACAAAAGCATAGATCATTTTCTTTTAGATATAGAATTAAAAACATATATGATTCTGGGCCCTTGCCACATCATCTAAGTACATACCGAGTGAAAAAAATCGAATAAAAAATTTGTTAATCTTTTCAAAAAGAGAGAAATCAATCATTCATCAAAGGAAAATGCCGAAATGACAAAAAAAAATTTACTGTGATTCTCACAAGTCTGATGTGCACATAACCATAAATGTATTTTCTCATAATACAAGTAAAAACCATCTACGATTATATATGCAAATCTACATCAAAATTGTGAGAATCACAATAAAACCTGTGTCACCCCAGCACTACTCTTCACTAAATTATAAAACACTAGAGCCAACAACCACAATTAAAGGTCCCCCAGATTTAAAATTTGTTCCTAAACAAATTGCCAAAACTGTTGGCTAAATATCTAATAAACATTAGCTAAATATTCAATAAGAAAGTAGGTTTTATTACCCAACTCTAATCCAACTAGGGAGTTAATTTGAAACTCTTGAGTCCTCGATTCATTTAAATGTATATAACGTGCTCCATCATGAGACATGAAAAGCTTCTTTAAATGTGTAATCAACGATACTCAGCTAAGCTGCCAAACTTTAATATTTATAGGTTTGGACCCACTGTCACATAAAGGTTTATTATTATGAAGTCAATAGTGGATTATGGTCCAAACTTGGATGAAATTGGATCAGTTCTTTTCTACTACTTTATGGAGTTATTTCCACCTAATTACTACCGTCAGATTAGATTACTATTTTCCAAGATTGCCTACTTTAATCGGTGATTCGGATGCCAATTGCAGCGTGTGTTTAATGGCATTATCGTTATATTTTAAAGTTAGAAAGGCATTTGTTGTTGGGCACTTGGACCAGTGTTAATGGTTGAGACTTTAGAAGAAAGAACGGACCGACGCAGCAAGATTGAAGTTCAGAGCTGGCACAAAAGTCAAAGAGTGTGTTCTGAAAAGTATTACACGTGATTTGGTTTCGTTTTCACGTGTGGGATAAGAACAACGTAGGCATTGTCGTGACACGGTTGGAAGACAGAGAGGACCTCAAAGTCAAAAATGGTGTTATTAAAAGTTGACCGTAGGCGCTTTTGCAAAATATATATATATATATATGGGTCAGGTTCAAGGGCCGTCTGAGAAACCGTCTAAGAAAACTTTCGACGGTAAATAAAATTTTAAAATATGGGTTAGAAATTTTGGATTGAGCTGATTTTTTGTGAGGATGATCTCTATGATGGGAAGATCATCCCAAAAAAAAATCAGCTCAATCTGAAACTTCTAACCCCGTTAAAAGTGATTTAGAATGTGGACCGTCGATTTTTTACCATTTTTTATCACTAATTTGTAAATCACTTTTGATGGATTTACAAGTTTCTGATTGAGCTGATTTTTTGTGAGGATGATCTTCTCATCATAGTGACCATCCTTGCAAAAAATCAGCTCAATCCAAAACCTCTAACCCTTATTTTGAAAAACGAAAGTTTTCTTAGACGGTTTCTCAGACGGCCCTTGAACCTGACCCTATATATATATATATATATATATATATATATATATATATGGGTCACGTTCCTAAGACTCATATTGAGACTCACATTGCGACACACCGTTTTGTCTTATATGGGCAAAAATGTTTGGAATGAGCTGATTTTTTGTGAGGATGACCTCTGTGATGAGGGGATCATCCTGGCAAAAAATCATCTCATTCCAAAACTTCTAACCCCATCAAAATTGATTTACAAAAATTGGATGGTCTATAATTTTTCAACAAAAATTGGACGGTCTAGAAGTTTCATAATGAGCTGATTTTTGGCAAGGATGATCTCCTCACCATAGAGATCATCCTCACAAAAAATCAGCCCATTCCAAATATTTTTGCCCATATAAGACAAAACGGTGTGTCGCAATGTGAGTCCCAATATGAGTCTTAGGAACGCTGTTCTATATATATATATATATATAGGAAGGGATCAATAGACAAAATTTGGGACAAAGATCCAGACAAATTATATGGATCATTGGATCACGATAGATCTAATGGCGCAAATCTATTTAACATATCAATAACCCACGTGTGAATAATTTCACTTAATACTTTTACAAATTCTAAACACCTCCCCGAGCCAAAATCACAGATTTCTCTCCTCTCTTCTCCTTCGTTTCAAATTTCTCTAACTCAAACCCTTCTCCCTTCTCTCTTCTCTCTTCTCCTTCGTTTCAGATTTCTCTAACTCAAACCCTTCTCTTCTCCTTCGTTTCTCTCTTCTCTTTCGTTTCAGATTTCTCTCTTCTCTCTTCTCCTCATTTTACCTCAAATCCTAACTCTCTTCCTCTCGGTTCAGTCCACCATTAATGGCGGACTCCGTCAAACCTCTAAACTAGAAGATTTGAAGCACGAGTCGAATCTAAAAAAGAGAAGGAATCGAAAGAGGGAGGGGGATCTTCAGTCCACCATTAATGGTGGACATATATATATATATATATGCAATTTAAACGATTCAATTAAAATTGGTAGTTGCAATTTTGACAAATTACCCATGTTCTTCATGATCTTTTAGAATGATTGGATTTCGACATAATCAATTTTGTAGGCTCGGATCTGTTAGGGTGCTTGAATTTTCGATGTTTTAGCTTCGTATGAGGTGGTTTTTGTTAGAGGAAGAATACGAATGTGATTTGGGGATTTGAAGACTTGGGGAGGTGGATATAATTTTTGGAAAGAATTAAGTGAATCAATTGGTTTTGAAGACGCGGGGAGGAAGTTGCAATTTTGTAAAATTTTAAGTGAATCAGATGCGTACGTGGATTTATAACATTTTTGCGCCGTTAGATCTCAAATTATCCAACGGTTGGGATGATTTGTCTGGATCTTTGTCCCAAATTTTGTCTATTGATCCCTTCCCTATATATATATATATATATAGGGTTGGGTTCTGCAACACACATTGCGACACACATATAGATAATGTGTTTGTCTTATATGGGCAAAAATATTTGAAATGGGCTGATTTTTTGTGAGGATGATCTCTGTGATGAGAGGATCATCCTGGTAAAAAATCATCCCATTCCAAAACTTGTAACCCCATAAAAATTGATTTACAAAAATCGGACGGTCTATAATTTTTCAACAAAAATTGGACGGTCTATAAGTTTCATAATGAGCTGATTTTTGGCAAGGATGATCTCCTCACCACAGAGATCATCCTCACAAAAAATCAGTCTATTCCAAACATTTTTGCCCATATAAGACAAAACACGTTGTTTATATGTGTGTTAAAATGGTTGTCGTTTGAACCTGACCATATATATAGATATAATTTTTAATTTTTTTGTGGGACTAGGAATCCCTACCCCTTACCAACTGGGATAATTCCCAAGAGGATATGCATTGACTACCACGGCCAACACATATAGAGATGTGAAGACATGACCTAAATAGTAAATCCAGTCATTTTTACCATCTCAGTTAATCTATGATGGGTAGTTAATGACTATCTTAGTCATTATGTTGTCCATGAGTTCAGGTTGATCCAACTCAAAATAATAGGACTTCCAGTACCAGACTAATTTTTCTTTACAACACACTAGTCCTATAATTGAATACATATAGTTATTTGACGTGTTATATTTAATTTTACTAATAGGTATATATTGTAAGAAAAGGATGGTGTGGCAATGAAAGTTCTCAAAAAACAAATTAGAAGATTGGATATCTCGAAAATTCAACTAATAATCAAGGAAATGAAGCAAAAAATATTAGAAAATTGCAATAAGTGATTTGTTTTTTTTTTTTTTTCTTTCTTTCTTTTATTGTAAATTAAGCACTTTTTGACGTCAAGATCCGTTGAATTTAGTATTTTTTTCATGTAGTATTTAAAAAAATGGACTGACCAGTTGCACACCACTAATTGTTCGTTGCACATAAATCTTAAAAAAATAATTATTTTTGTAGCCTCCATTTTAACCCACTAATTGCACTTTATTACGATGACCTAGGGTTTAAGGCTTATTCATCTTCTCGCCTATAAATTGTGTAATGTACACATACTTGCTAGTGAAACATTTTCTTTATCATTTTTGAAGTGCAATCATCCAAATGGAATGTAAAGAAAAAATTTTAAGTGGAGTACAATTGGTAGCAGGCATTGTGCAACTAGTTGATCACTTAAAAAAGTTGTAATGAATTCATTTTTAAGTATTTCAAAGAATATAGATATTTGCTAATCCCATTGGAGAATGCACGGTCTGGTCTCACTCACCTCCACAATTTTTGCCTAAAATGATTGCCTTATATAAGAGAAATAGAAGGTCCAACCACTCCTTTCTCTGTTAAGGGAGTACGATCAGAGCAAACTTCTAAGAATTTTTTTCTTTTTTTTCTTTTTGGAGATGACAGAGATTTTTAATATCTAAGTCTTTCCAATAGGTATGTATATAATCAACTCACCTCAAAATTCTAACACTTGAGTCGACGGACTGAATTTCATTGTGCTTCAATTAACACGAATGATGCTTATTTACCTCCCTATATAATTAGATATCAAAAGAAAAACACTTTCCTTACTACATTAGTAAGGAAAATTTCTTGAAGGCCCATACGTGTGGCATAAAAAAAATGATCGGCAGCCAAGAGGGATATAGATCACAAAATGCAAACAACTTTCAAAAATATATATATAAAAATGCTATTTTTCATCATTGAATTTAATTTTAAATTATTGCAATCAATGACTGGATTGTCCATTTTTAACACCTTGGATCAAGCCCAAAAAGTTTTTTAATTTTCTTTTAATTTGAGTTATTCCATGAAAATCTAGAGTGCTGTGATCTTGGATTACCAATGTGGTAATCCATGCGGCCATGTGGGCTGAACGATCCTTAGTAAGTTTTGAAATTTTACTAAGTTAGTCAGGTTAATTAGTCTTACTCATTTGAAAAAACAAATAAGTTTGCTTTAACTGTTTGACTTTGACTCAAAGGTGTTCCAAACCCAGGGTTGCATGTGAAAATATATCTAATTATGGTACATGAAAACCCAATCTCTATTTTATAAAACTATATGCTTAATATATAAAAAATTATATTTTAATAAATGCGATATTTATGAAAAAGTGATCAACTTTTGATGAATTTATGATTCTGGTTCACTGTTTATTTTAAGTACCAAAACGTGAACGAGAACGAACTCAAAGATTTTTAAAGTGATTATTTTACAACTTTAAACTTGCAAAATAATTGTTTCGTTCTGAATTATTCTATAATGAAAATGTGATTATTCACATTTTGGTAATTAAAATAAGCAATGAGCCGAAATTGGAAATAACTCATTTTCAGCTCATAAAATAGTAATTCACTTAATGAATAGGGAGTTAACGCAAATGTATTTTACTAAGTTAGTCATTTGCAAATGACATAGTGTTAGTTGACCATTAGATTCAATAGGGAGAAAATGCAAAATTAAAATTCTAAAATTCAAATAATACTTCAAAAGTCCAACTACATTTTAGGACGTAGAAACAAAACATTGTATGTGGAGCACAACTTTAGTAATGTTACTAATAAAAATTGATGATTATAAATTATTAAAATGATCATTTCCGTTACCTTAGTTTCAATACAATAAAAAAAAAATTGAAGAACATATATATATATATATAGAGAGAGAGAGAGAGAGAGATATTTTTGAGAATTAGACTGATAGTTAAAGAGATGTATTTTTAGTAAACTAAGGGATTGACAATTCCAATCAAATTAAAAAGAAAATTTATTTATAATGATAATAAAAATGTTGAAAAAAAAAATAACATAATATTGGTGTGAATGCTGAGATGCATAAGCAAACGAGTCCAGATGGTATGCATTCAAGGTGGAGGATTGAAATCTTGCTCCCACACCTCCACACATGCCACGTAAGCCATAATTCAATGACTTAATACTTAAAATATCTCCTTTTTAAAATTGTAACTTACATGGGATGTGTTGAGATGTAACACCTTGGGTGCATTCAATCTGAACTCTAAACAAAAAAGCCCCGATAAACAATATAATAAGAGAATGTTGATTGAGATGATTTAATCACTTGTGACAAATATTATTTACATACTTATATTACAAAATAGTATACACTTAAGTGGAAGGTTCTAATTAAATAAAATAAAAAATTAGAGAATAAGCTTTTCAAAAAAAAATCTAGATATTGAAAATAGACTTGAACACACTTCCAATAATGCAAGATATAACTTTAAACAGAATTAAATAGAAGAAAATGATTCATTAATCAATCTATCTAATTATTTTTGGATACATCTATCTCGTAACCATGCATGCATGTGCATGAGCATGCACATGTTGACCATACCCTTAATAATGTGTGGGTGTTTTAATCAATCCTACCATGCATGATTTGATAGCTATAAGTGACAAAGAAAATTGCATAAGGTCTAACTCCAATAATGCAAGTTGAAGGACACCTGTACATGTATATATTTGAGTGAGTCGCGTCCTTCTTTTCAGCCATTAACCTACCATTTCAAGGATATGTTTGGACGCTTGACTTACTTTAAATGCGTTTGGATTCGTACTAAGCAGCAGCCTATACCCGACAAATGTTACTTCTCAGCTTTTGTCTAATTCCAAACAAGTGGTTAGAGACCGCCCAATAAATACTCAGCTTTAACTTCTTTCATAAGGACTTTGAAGAAGAAACTCTCTTCTCTTTTATTATTGGAGAGTATTTTATACGCATCCCTGGCTGTAAAATAATTTGAGCTACCTCCTTAGAAACCCCACGTAATCCAGATTAAAGGCAAGGGTTTCTTCGAAATTTTGAAGTGGGATGGCCGATTCAAAGTTTTTTCCAAGGAAAAGTATAATGGTTTTATGCACAAGGCCACATTATTATCTTTTAAAGTAGGTTTTTTTTTTTTTTAGTTAATTCAACAATTTTCAATTAAAAAAAAACCTATTGTATAATAATGCAATATTATTACTGATCCGCACGAGTAAAATTAAGGAAAAGGATTTGATCTTTTTATTGTGTGTTCGAAATTTGGTGGCCTCTCAATATACTTAATTGTATAGTGAAAAATATTCATGTGAACAAGGTGAGTGAATATAAGGATTAGTCCCATTCCAAAATGGTGTAACGGAAATCATGCGATATGTATAAAAATAAAATACAACAGTGGATCACCCTCCAACTATAGTGGAGTGGGATTCACACTACCTCACTTTATTGCATTTTCTTTTCATCACTTCAAATTTATTCTTTCCTCTCCCCCTTTTTTCAATAATATTCTTTTAATTTTAGTATATTTCCTCTTTTACTGTTTTTTTTTTAATAATACCCCTCTAACTTTACTATATTAGAATTTGTCGTAAGTATGGGTAAACTCTAATTTATATATAATCATGCTGGAGTGATTATGTTATTTTGTGGGTTTCACACTACACTAACTTGGATGTGTGCACAAACCCGTATATACTTTTCCTTGAGATGTGAGTAAGAAGCATCCATGATTCAGTGCACACCTCTACCTCAACACAGTGTGAAAAACAATGAATAACATAGTCACTCCAGCATTTTCATATACATATTATCATTAAATGAGTAGGAATTCAGATATATGAATTTTATAGTGATGATTATGAACTAATGATTCTGGCTCCATTTTTCTATTTATTATTTTGCAAAGCAAACAAGAGGTAGATGGTTAGCAAAGATGAAACTTGGGTCAAAGGGTAGTCGTGGTATAAACAATTCACAAGCCTTTCCAACTTGACACTTTCAATTGTGATTATGATTCCAATTTGAAGTACAATTAACCTTGTTAATGTGAATAACATCAAAATCTATGTAAAAAAATAAGATTGTTATCCCCCCTCCCCTTCTTCATCCCTCATTAAAATGGGTTGAGATTTAATTTCACCATGAATCACAAGGATATCTTTCAACTTTATTCATTTTCTTTTTTTCTCGTTCAAATAATACCTTCCAACTTTATTGCTTTCCCTCTTCTACCTCATATTTCCAAGAATACCTTTCAATTGTCCTCTTCGTCTTAATGATGTACAAATTACCCATTACCCAAAACTTGACTTGGAATCGTACCAAAAAAAGGGAATTGAACCGATATATTTTGGTTCAATTCTGTGTATTGCCTTTGAGAATTGACCTAAACCCAAACCCCAAATCGAGGAACCAAACCATGAACTGAATAAATAATATATGTATATTTTTATTAGAACTAGCACAAATATTGAGTTGCTTAGTTGGTAAAACGAGTTATATTTACTACATCTCAAGTTCAAGTCTTTTAAAACCCACTTAAAATTATTATGGTCAATTTTGGATTACCTGAACCTAAACACAAACCGAACCCAAAGTTAAACCCATGATTATTGGTTCGGTTATGGGTATTGCATATTGATGAAAATCCGAACCCGAAATACATCAGTTCCAGTTCTAATAATACTTGCGCTGAACTCGAAAATTCAGTTCTACCTGATTGTACATGCTGACTCCGTCCTCTTTCAACGATACCTCCCCAATTTTATTGTCTTTCTTTTTAACTCCAAAGAGAACGACATAGACAAACTCTACCCTTTTATCTCTAGTATATATAGTGACTTTGCACTACGATACATCTTTCTTTTGCTAAGGTTTCTCTGTAGCAGGCATTATGATCTCAACTTATAAGTATTTTCATAGGTTAGGGTAGTTTTGTAAGTTGAGGACTTTAATCTTAAACAATGTTCTGAAAATTGGATCGAACGAGTGGTTTGACTTGGTCCAATCCCCTTTATGAGAAAATTGATTTGATTAGTGAATTCTAGATACATTTTGGATATAATCCTCTACATCCTTGAAAAGGGAATTGGTTTCTCTTCCGTCACTTATTTAAAAATGAATTATTATTATTATTTAGGTCGCTTTTTCTTAGTTATCCACTCCACATTTTTATCAATCCCTCTTCTCCTAAAATAACTAACTCATTTTCTTACTTGCTCACCACATTTTTTAAGAGTCCTTCCCCTAACATAATTAACTATTAATATATATATATATATATATATATATTATTAAGGTCTTTTTTTCTTACTTATCCACTCTTCTTCTAAAGTTAGTTTTAGATTTGGATCTATTGACGATTGAACCATGAGAGTGCATTCAAACACAAATTTCTCAATCTAATCTTTGAAATTTCTTTTAAATTCTCACACTTTTGTACCAATTTTGCTTAATTTTTTTATTGTTCTTGAATTCAAGATTGGGTATTTTTAGATGTGATTCAATTCTTCATAGCATTTTTTTCCACCAAACAATTAGCATGTGCAGATTCAAGAAACTGCACAAGTTCAAACATTTCTTTAGGTCTCATCTCATCAAAACCTTAACATGATTTTTTTTTTTTTTTTCATTTTGTTGTGAATGTGTTTTTAATTCTTTTGGGGTCTCATGTACCTTGGCTTTTTTTGCATAACCTTTTAAATTTTTTTATATATTTATGATAGGAGTTTCGGACTTGTAGGCCTGAATACCAAGGGCAAGGTAACTGACTTCTTAAAGAATCATATATTATGCAAATACCCCACAAACCATATATACCAGATAAATACGGATAAATCCTTATGAGTGGCCAACGAGGGGTTTGAACTCAATACTTCTCCCTTTTTGGATTGCAGAACTATTAATACAAGTATGATAGTATTTACTTTCACTTCCTTTAATTTTTCACTTTCTCTACAATTTAAAAATCTAATAATCCTCTACCTCTAAGAAGCAAATAGAATCTAGATTTTTTGTCCATATTTGATATTTAAAATAAATAAATAAATATCTTTAATATAATATTTTCTCATATCATTAAGTACAATGACCCATGTCTCCCAACTCCTAACTCCTTGATCCTAAATTAAAACATATGAGATACCTGGAATGTTGTTAATATTTGAACTAACTCTATGTTTTCAAACTATGACATGCACCTTGAGCACAGTCTCCTCATATAGACTAATGAAAAACTGATTCTAATCTATAATTACAACCTTATTCAATCTAAACTTACATGAACATAAACTTAATTTAGAAAGTTTTAATCATGACTAATATAATTGAATTTCCAAGTATGGACAAAATGCTTAATAAAAAGTTGATAATGATTTTCCTAATTATAGTGAAATATAGAAAACTATTAAATAAATCTAGGGTAAATTACATTTTGACTCTCTATAGTTTGGCATAATTCCATTTTGATCCCCTAACGTTCTGAAAATTGCACTTACGTCTCTTATAATTATCTAAGGGGTTTACTTACCATCTTTCCGTCAAATTTCTGTGAGTCTAACAATTAAATTCCTTTTATAAAGATAATTTTGCCCTTTCAAAATGATATTCTTTTTTATAAACAAAAATATGCCTGTGAACAAATGGGTTCAATGAATGCTTAGATTGGGGCATTTTAATTATTGTTTTATAATTTATTTTTTTAATATAAAATAAAATAAGGGGGTAAAATAGTAAAATAACATCTGAATTTTAACCTCATCAATGAAAGGGTAGGTAAGTGCAATAATCAAAACATTAGGGGGTCAAAATAGAATTATGCCAAATTATAGGGGGTAAAAAATGTACCCATAAATCTATTATATACAAAATTGCCCTTAGGATTTTCCTTTTGAATTTGATAAAGAAAATCTAGAAATTCTAGAGTCATCCAAGGATATTGATAGGGTTAAACATCATGTGTGGTCTCCCTTACTGATTCTATTATTTAAAAAATTCAAGTAATAAAGAAATTAAAAATTAAAAAAATCACACAAAAAATAAAATTAAAAATAAAAGAAAAGAAAGTATTGAACATAAGATGAAACTAATATAAATCACAACCACATGACAATAAAAAATTCAGACAACTCTCATATTTCTAAAACAAAATCAAACTTAAATAAATATGTAACAATCATAAAAATAAAAATAAAAATAAGAAAAGAATGTATTAAATATTAAATAAAACTAATATAAATCGAATAATTAGTTTTTCTATACATTTTAAAATTAATAATTAAGAATTTTATCTAAAAAATCCACATGCGTTGCGCATGTGCTTAAAATCTATTTTTTTTCCTTTATATATATATAAGTAAATGAATGTAATTTAGTAAAGAAGAATACAACTAAATTAAATCATGGCCCAATCAATTTAATACATTTTTGGTCTAGTCGTGAGTTCAATTTTTAGAGCATCGATCTCACACAAAATCAATGTGATTGATGTTTATTAGGGCTCTGGTCATTAAAATTCATCAGACAATTCCACTACCTAAGCATCATGTGCACCACACGCGTTGATTAAATCTTCGCATCTCAATTAATATAGGATTCGAGTACATCGAACCAAATCTGATTGACAATTTATATTCCCTGATTGGCAAATTATATGGTTGATCATAATTGCCTGCCAAGTAGTCCACGACCTTGGACTTTTATTGCTGGTGGCACCAAATTGTCAACTTTCCTTTCCGACCATCCACTGAAGATTAGTTTTTCAATTTAGTTGTTTTGGTACTAAAATATAATTGTATGATACACTGCATAAGTCCATGTCTCAATTAAATGAGTCCGCCATCTCTGGCCCACTTAGCTAATTATGTTACACATTATTTGATGGACCCACCCATCAAAAGTCTATGTGATTATAGTTTTGAATTCAAACATTTTTCATGAAAGTGGTTGGGGGATCTGATGACTTATTCACAAAAATCTCACATTCTTCCTCTAGTGGTCTATGGACTGGGTAAAACCCAGATATGGGCCCGGTCCACTGTCTACCGAAAACTTTAGTGGTAGATTTACCTTTATACTCTTTCGGTTTTATAATATTTGATTGCATAAATTTTCAAAAATAAAAAGGGTATACAGGTAAATTCACAATTTTTAAAAAAAACATAGACAGATAAATTTATTTGGATACGTAAATATTTTAAAATTGTATCCGATTAGGTAAATTTTGAAAAAAAAATTAATTCGTTTGTGTAGAACATCCATTTATCAATCAAAGATGTTCAACAAAATAAACCAAAATTTGCCAAAGTTGTTGAGACTTGAGGCAGCCTTCCCCCACCACCCTCCCTCCCTTAATTTTTTTTTTCTATTTTGGGAATGGGATTCAAGACAAGCGCCTCCTTTGGGTTCTAAGTGGGCTTTGAGAGTTTTCAAGTTTACTAAAGTTTTTAGGGTTTTGGTTTAAAAATGGCCTAACCTTATTGGGCCTTGTTGTATACAGATGTATAATAAGTAGGAAGTAGCTCTTCAATAGTTCAGCGTCCTCATCGAACTATTGAAGCCTAATCTAAAAGATTTGGAAGTCAGCTAATTAATTAATCGGAGTTCTTGGATATTGGACACAGTTTGGTCCAATTTAATTTGGGCTGGGCTTGATAGCTCATTCTCAACCTTGTTTTGATTTTAATAATGGGTTTCTCAAACCTATCTTCAAGACTTTGACCACTGAATGTTGAATATCAAGTGTGAGAGAGGACCGCCGCCTGGCAATTGATTTGCATAATTCATCAATTTTTAATTAATAAATAAATAAATTAATTTATGAAATTTGAAGAACTTCATATAAATATATATATTTTAAATTATTATTATAAATTTTGATTGAAAATCAATACTTGCTGCTTTGATACCAATCGTTGGAAATCCTTACCAATAACACCAATAAACCCACAGGATTATGATTTTCAAATATCAATTAAATCATTAGAAGCAACTGATAACTTGACACCCACTTTGACATACGCTCCCTAACGTAGCATGGGCGAGAACTATAACTTGTCCTCGGGATACAAAACTGTATATCCCCATAAATATGTGCAGTTGTGTATCCTGAGGAAAAATCTATGGTTCTAGCCCATGCCACGTCAATGAGCATTTGTTAGAGGGGGAGGGGTGGTGTCAAAAGATCGTAATTCCTATCTCAATTTGAAGGATGAGACTAGGGATTTTTATTTGTTTATAAAGTCCCCTAGTGGGACGATAATATTCAGAATAGGTATTTTTAATACATGTAATGTGCCAACAGATATACATACATTTGATATGCGTCCAACGAGAAATTACAAATACATTTATTTGATTTTTAAGAAAAGTGAAAGCTTACCACTACAATCCAATCAATTTGATAAATTTTGGATTCAATACTCAATTTGTTTTTTTTATATAATTGCAACTAGCTATATACATGCACCTACAAGGTGGGCATCAGACACTGTCATCCCTACATTTAGACTCCTATTGATTTAAGATTGCTAATTTCTTAACTCAAACGGAGACTCAAAAACTCACAAACGTGGCATGGGCAAAGAATCGTAGATTCTGTCACTCAGGATACACAACCAACCTGACCGATCAGCCATCTGCAATTGTGTATCCTGAGCGAAAGAATCTACGGTTCTTTGTGCATGACATGGTTGGTGAGTTTTTGAGTCACGCTGTCAGGTTAAGTTTAAAAAAAAAAATCAGTAGTCTTTGATTTAAAAAAAATCATTAGCGGGTGATCAAACCTGCCCTCATCAAGTTCTCTTGTTTGGTCTTCTTTTCACTAGGACTGTCAATGGGCGGGTTTGGGTTTGGATTTGGGCCACGCTTGGTTGATCCGTATACCCATTTCAGGTCTAAGTCTATTAGACACTGGCCTGGCCCTAAAAAATTTGGGCTTGATTCAGGCCTAATAACATCACTAAATTTCAATATTTTTTACTTGAAAAAAAAAGTATTTTTCAATTTGTTTTTGGTTATATTTTTGGAGATCATCCAATTGAATTGGAAATTAATGTTTTATTAAACTATAATTTTCATATAAAAAAAAAACTAAATTATAATTATATAATTTATTTTACTTTTATTAAAAAATATTCATATAATTTATAATATTATGAATATTTCAACAAGATATAGTAATGGGCTGGGCCGATTGGAATCCCAAATCTGATGGGTTGATAATTGTTGAGCCTGGGCCTACCTTTGCAAGCTCAGTATGGAAGTCCTAACCCATTTTTTGTCAGACGAGTTAGAGTGGGCAACCGGGCCAGAAGCCTCAATTGTTGGAATCCATACATAGGAGAGAAGGTTATATTACTTTGCACTGGCCTCAAAAATAAGAAAAATTAAAATTTGAATCCTGATAAAAGGACTCACTTATTTGTACGCTTCCTCCACCAAAACCGTACAAAATCATATAAATATATCCTTGTGTATTCTGAAGTAATGGATCTACGGTTCTGTGATGGGGGCGTATTGCGTCAGATTATAACGACTCTTTCCATATTGGTAACCGTTGCGCCACAACGGTTTTAACGGTCCATATTTCCCACTGCTACTATAATTTAATCTTGGGAGATAGATGCCAGCCACACGAACGAATCCTCTACCTTGGATAATCCAACGTCAATGGACGCTAAATGTCCAACTAGCCAATAAAATAGTGACATGTTGTTTAGAGAACCCATCATCAGCTCCAAAGCTACTCAACTTCAAAGTCCTCCCTTAGATTAAACAGAAAGAAAGATGGCGTCTTCTGCGATGCTCTCTCAACTACTCTTTCCTTCAAATTCTCTCTCTCTAAGATCTCTCTTCCTTCCCTCTTCAACCTCTACTTCTTCAGCCCTAACTTGTACTAATTCTCTCTCGCAATCTCACTTTCTTCGATCCAATACGATCCACAGGAGACGATCTTCTCTGAAACCTCTCTCTGTATCAAATTCTTCTGCCCTTCAAGCTCTCATCTTCGACTGTGATGGAGTCATCCTTGAATCCGAGCACTTACATAGACAAGCCTACAACGATGCTTTTGCTCATTTTAATGTCCGATGCAATATTTCGGCTTCAGAGCCCCTCAATTGGGGATCTGAGTTCTACGATGTGCTCCAGAATCAGATTGGTGGAGGAAAACCTAAGATGAGATGGTTTGTGTTTCTTCTTTTTTAATTTCAGAATTCAGATTTAGTTATTTTATCTCTGATTGATGAATGATTGAATTGTGGATTAATTAGGTATTTTAAGGAGAACGGATGGCCGTCTTCTTCGATCTTTGAATCACCACCAGAAGATGATCTTGATAAAGCAAGGCTGATCGACACCCTTCAGGTTAGTAATTCTCATTATCTTTCTACAATTTGCTCTGTATTAAATTTCTTGTTTTTCATTCAAAAATCACAATTACTTGAATTTAAGTTGAACTACATTGTTTATATAATTATTCTTTGATGGTTTTTTTTGTTTGGTAGGATTGGAAAACTGAAAGGTACAAAGAAATAATTAAATCTGGAACTGTAAGGATAAAATACATTTTCCATCTATGCTTGTCAATTGTAATTATGCTGAAGTAAATCATTTTAAAGAATTAAATTTGATCTTTTGGTCAGGTGGAGACTCGACCTGGTGTTTTGAGATTGATGGATGAGGCCAAGGCCGCTGTAAGATAATTACGTACCTTAAAATTCACTTATTCTATATTGGTACATGAATTTCTCTCATTTTATCTTTTCTTCTCCTAATTAAATGATAGGAGTATTTATTTCATTGGCCGCGGCTCCTCTCATTTGTGTAGAATTAATGTGCAATGACATGTGACCATTGGTTTACAATAATTTATTTTTCTATGTTTTAGGGAATCAAACTAGCTGTTTGCTCTGCAGCAACGAAAAGTTCAGTTATACTCTGTCTTGAAAACCTTATAGGAATCGTGAGTCATTTCTTCAACATTTGGTTCTCATTAGAATTACTCTTATCTTTGATGTGATTTATTTGTTTCTTATTTTGGTCTTTGTTGTAGGACCGCTTTCAAGGTCTTGATTGCTTCCTTGCAGGTAGTTTTCCTTCCAATTTTTTTTAAATTTGATGTCTTGATATTTGTTGTGGCTGAAAAATTTGAGCATGCTTTGAGGAAGAAGACTTATTCAATTGATGAGCCCTAAATTTATCAAACAACATTATAAAGACAAAAGCAATAGATGATGAGAAAAAAAAAAAAAATTAATTCCTAATCTAACCTTGTAGAAGATAAATAAAGGCACACAAATGAAAGTCTACTATCACCTCTGTTGAAATCTTGGTGCATTAACTGAGAACATTGAGAGTTTGTTTAGAATCTCCTGTCGCTTTTGGCTTTTGATAATGAGTGATCTATATAGGGGACCCATTTACGGACTTGGAAACAAGGATAAACCAACTGTTGTATAAGTTATGACGCTTAATTTTCTTCTGTCGAGTGTTTTCAAAGGTGTTGGAGGCTTATGCCTTGAGGCTCGCTTGAGATTATGTCACATTTGAGTGGTTAATATATACGGCCTGACTACGATCTAGGAAACAATGATAAATATACTGTATCAATTTTGATCCTTAACTTTCCAATGCCAGTGTTTTCAAGGTATTTGAGTCTTATGCCTTGCGTCTTGCTTTATGAGAATTTGTAATGTATACATTTTTCTTTATATTTTTATAGCGTTATTACATCGTAATCCTTAAAGTTTTAATGTTTTCCATGTTATAACATTGGATTTATATAAAATTCCTCAACTATATTTATTGCATCATTTCTTTTTACCATTATCTCTACAAGCCCAACTTGATTTACAACTGTAGCAATCTCTGGCTTTTCTCAATGTCAATATTAAAAATTCACAGGAAATTCTGAAATGACCTAATCAAATTTTGGTTTAACATATTATTGCAAAGTATTGACAAGTTAGACATTCTTTTTATTAATAGAGTCATTAATTAGATAAGATTTTGTTGCCAGTAATAAAGGCCATTAATGAGAATTTTCTCATCAGTTATTGTTTTTTCTAAATTTCACAAAAATTATAAAATTGTGGCAAGAATTTTAGCTTTGATCACCTGGACCAAAATCATGTTTGAATCAACACTTCAATCCTTTACCGATTGGTGGATGTATATTTGTACATGTTATATAAGAGGTTAGAGAGTTGAGGTACATGATTGTCACATTATTTGCATGTGATTGTGGGTTTAGCATCTAGAAAATTGACATTGGCATGGGAGGCTTCCATGTATTTTTCAAAAAGATTGGATTATGTTCACGAGATAGATTTAGTATATATTTTGCAAGAACTGCATGATCCATTATTGTGTTTTTGATATATTTTAACACCAACATGCATCTAAAGCAAAATGCCTATGCAACCTTATTGGAGCTTCAAACAATTCCAATATCCTTATGATTCTAAAGCAGTCTTCTTCTATGTTTGCAGGTGATGATGTTAAGGAAAAGAAGCCTGATCCATCAATTTATTTAACAGCTTCTAAGGTATGTGATTGTGAAACAGATTATTAATGTTTTGTGCTTGTAAGATGATAATTTTTTTTCCCTTTTCTATATTTACATTATTCATTTTCATTTTGTGCAGAGGTTAGGTGTGCTAGGACAAAATTGTTTGGTGGTGGAAGATAGCGTCATTGGGCTACAGGTAGATCTTGTGCTCAACAATGATTAGCTCAAGATAGGTAGTTGAGACCAACATTTAAAATCACTAACAATCTTGAGATGTGTTGTACTTGTTGTTGTCCTGGCTTCATGAGCGATTTGCTTATGTATGAAGAGTTTCATTCAACTGTGACAAAGACTCAGCAGAGTTTTTACAAACAAGTCATATCGGTTTCAGTCCTGGCCAATCTGCACATAGAAACTGAGATTTTTAACCTTGGTTGAGACTGAGCAAAGCTTGTTTCTTCACAGGCAGCAACCAGAGCAGGAATGTCATGCGTGGTAACGTACACATCTTCAACAGCTGACCAGGTGAAGTCTTAGTTTCAGTAAATATTGTTTTTTTCCCCTGAAAATAGTTCACATATGGGAGTTCGAAAATTTTCTTATTGAGGTAACCTATGGTCTCACTCTCATTTACTGTGTATAGGATTTCAAAGATGCAATTGCAATCTACCCTGACTTGAGTAATGTAAGGTAGGTAATTACCATTTCATGTATATATCGTAGACTTCAAATTTTATTCACTCATGTAACATTTATACATATTGATCCTACTGTTCTTTCAGGTTGGAAGACCTAGAATTGTTGCTTCAAAACGTTCCCGTTGCAAAGTAGATAAATGCATCCTATCCTCCAAAGTTGGGGTTGAACCAATTCCTCATTAGGACTAAGGCACCACACAATTTATAGTTCAATTTATCGTAAATACATTGAACTCTGATTCATCCTTTATCAGAGCGTATGAGCTTCTACAATCAGGTGAAGGCTTGTGATCCATTTATATGACTAACAGGAGTCATATTATGCCATCAGAACTCAAGAAATTCAACTAAAAAATAATAATAAACCTTGCACCATATACATTCTCTTTTTATTAAAGAGAGTTGCTATTGCCACACCAACTATGTGCAATTCTGGGTGATTTATAAAGGATTGGTGAGGCATTAGTAAAAGTTGGTGTGGCAATAGTAACTCTCTTTATTAATTATTGTTGTTGAGATTTGAAAATATTCTATGATACAGGTGGAGGTGACTAATCATTACTTACTCGAAGGAATGCGATAGAGTATTAAGAATTATGTTAGAGTGACTCTAAAATTCACATCGATTTACACTTTGCTGATGTGATGTGTGTATCAAACCGGAACCATATACGCTTTTCATTGAGATACAATTGAAAAGCATCTATGATTTTGTGAGCACCTCCACATTAGTAAAGTGTGAATCGATGTAAATTTTAAAGTCACTCTAACACGACTAAGTATTACATTTGTCAATCATGATAAAATTCTTGTATGGTTTATAAATTTTAGATTATGTGAAAATTCAGATCAATTGATTCTGGTCTGAATTTTCTATTAAATAGAGAAGGTGGATGCATATGGTTATGTAACTACCCTAACTATAAACATGATCCAGTACTATTCAATACACTTTAAAATAAGACAACCTAACTATTTGATTCTATGCATCTCAATACATCTTAATAAATTATAACATAACTAATACTCTCCTGTAATGGCATGTTCCTTTGAGGAACGTGCGATTGATTACATAATAGCAATGCCCTTGTGCCATAATGTGATTGATGATCGGTAGTCAAAAACATCGAATGTAAGCGTTTGATATCACCACAGATTTGTGGAATAGGGTTGCCAATTGCTTGTTATTGATAGAATTGGAGAATTCAACTTGATTATTGCCTGAAAGCTGATAGGCAAAACTAAAATAGAAATGAAGAACTAGAACAAAGTAGAGATGAAGAAGATGTGGAAAAGACTAGAGGAAGATGAGGGCTTTTTTTTTCCAGAAAGAAGATGATTAGATTTAGGATCTAACCAATAAAATGGGCTTAGGGTTAAGAAGAATTAAAGTAAAACAATTTGGGCCCAATTCTTGAAGTGTTCCAATAAATTTTTGATGCAGAAAATTACGGATCTGAGAAATTTCAAGCTTAGAAAATTTTTGATATAGACAATTACGAATCTAAGAGAGAGAGAGAGAGAGAGAGAGAGAGAGAGAGAGAGAGAGAGAGTTGTTATCTATATGTGAAAGTGTGGTACATCGTAGAGAGAGAGAGAGAGTTGTTATCTATATGTGAAAGTGTGGTACATCGTATTTAATACTTTATAGGAGGGGGCAATTTGGTTCTGGTTGGTTTGATTTGTGATAAAATTAGAATCGAACCACCATAGATTGATTCCACTAAATAAGAATCAGAATCGAATCGAAATGCCCATAAAATCAAATCAAATCAATCTAAGATCGGTTTGATTCTATGGGTTGCCAATATCTTATAATTTTACTTAAAAACAACATATTATTAATGAAAATAAAAAATAAAAAATTAAATAAAAAATCTTATATAATAAATTATTAATTGATCCATAAAAAATGTCATTCATTTATCTATTAAATAAAATTATTTATTTATGTGTTAAATAATCATTGAAAAGATAATACTATAGGGGCGTTGGGCAAAAAGAACGTGTATGTAGCATCTCTCTTTCAATCAATTAAAAAAAAAAAAAAACATGCATAACTAACCGACACTATGTGAAAAAGGCTCATATTTGACGGTCTTAGCCCGTCAAATTTTGAGAAATTTGACGGACCCTCCCATCAAATATGCCCGTTAAATATTCTCTTGTAGAATTTTTTTTTTTGACGGCCCTGGACTATCAAATTATTGGAGAATAGACTTCAAAAAAAAAAAAAAAAATTCATAGAGTATGACCGTCAAATTTGGAGGTTTAACAAACAATAGCACGGTCCTCTAATTCACCAATCACAATGAACGAAATAATATTAAAAAAAAAAAAAATCAGAAAAAGAAAAAACAAAAGAAAAATCATAAAACAAACTCCAAATTAAATTAAATAACCCAAAATTAATATACATGTAAATCTCTTTGTTAAGATCGAAAATTCTGTCGAAGCTACAAATAACTGACAATAATTATACTAAATAAGACCAAATGATATTGAAATTACTGGATCGGTAACATCTTTGGTGGAGGTCGGTGTTGTTATCGTTGTAGATTGGGGAATGAACCCTTGTGCTTCACGTGCCGTTTTTTCCTTGGCCTTTTTCGCCCTTTCCAGCACATCCTCCTGCATGCAGCATTTCATTAATCATTTTCCCTATATTGCATCCATCGATAAGTAAAAACCATTCAAAGGGGAATATGAAGACTAGACTGTATAAGAACAAAGCCTTCAATGCCAAATTAACAGACTAACGTTCAAAAATATGCCTTAAATAAGAGTGTCCCTATTTTTGTCTTCTGCAACTGTTTTGAGTGTTTGCTTTGGTCCTTAACTCATAATCTCTTTATACCTCAACAACAACAACAACAACAACAACAACAACAACTACAACAAAGACTGTTGGCTGCATCGTCGGTCCTATTTTCAACAACAATGGCTGTAGCTCCTCATAAACAACTGCAAACAGTTTATACAAGCAAGAGAAAGGTTTGCCTTTCCCTACTATTAGGCTTCCCTACATCTTGGCGTGTGGTTTTCTATTTTGATTTGGTGAATTATAAAGAGTCCTAACTGGAACCATAAGGTCCCCTCCACTTGATATGGTTGGGACTGTAACTTCCATTGTTACTTTCTTTCTTGTAATCAAGAATTCAATGAAGTCTGCTTTATGGGTTCGGTAAAAGCTGATGTGATATTCTCAGTCCTTATCTTTTTCTTGTTTTGATGGCAGTATCATACAAATCACTGAATAGTGAGTACTCAGTACTCACTCATTTATGTCTCTTTTTTTTTTTCCTCTGTTTTGGGCTGTTTTCTTGGTGACAACATTTTCCATGGCACGTTTGGAAGTATCCTCCTGTTTGTTTGTTGAGAGTTGAGACCAAAAAGAATCACCCATCTCAGATTTCAGTATAAGTGCTTCTATGGAATTATTTCTATTTGAATCACTCCAAACTTATTAGCAACCATATTTTACTCTTTTCTCACGCTTATTAACCTAACAAAACCTTCATGTAGTTTGGAATCATCAATGTAAAAGCCAATTTGCAGTAATTCACATGAATCTAAGTTTTATAGAAAACTAAATGAAGTTGGTGTAAAACAACCAAGGAAGTCTAACAATAACAATAACAATGTGTTGATTCATCAAATAATAAGTTGTGAGGAACAGAGACAGATTTAGCAAAAAGAACAAAATTATATTAGATAGAGAAACTCATAATGAAACAGTACTAGTAACAAATTAGATTTAATTCTTACTACCTGAAGGTGCATGGGTAACTCGAGGCTTTATCGCACGGAAAGTATCAAGGCGAAATCCAGCTAGCTCAATATGCTAAAGCATGCTCTCTACAATTTAACTCCAAATACACCTAGTCATTGGAGAACAAGAAATTAGATGATTAGATCTGTTCTTGGGACTGCACCATAAATTTATAACTAGGAATCATATTTTACTTAGCAGACTACACCCACAATCTTGTATATAAAGATTCCCACTTTATGGAGCATAATTGGACATCTTAGGCTAAATTATGTCAATATACAGGATATATTTACATGGTTTTTACACAGATTTGCTGGGGCCAGATTGACCACACCAAAAAAAACTCCAACCCAAAAACGTTTAACCTATCAAAAGTGGTTTTCAAGTAGAACAATATGGGTCGTTCATTTAACCATCAACTTTGAGTCCTTTTTTCATAGGGTTCGAACATTCCAATAGGCTGATTTTTTGTAATTAAGTGATCCTTAAAAACTCAAAGGCCTCAATGAAGATTTTTAATCTGCACTTCATTTGTTACACTTGGATGTGTAACTGTTTACCAATTCCCTAATAAGTAAATAAATAGTCCAAGTATTATGCACAATGTGTGGAAATCTTAAATTGTTTTGTAGAAATCTTAAATTGTTGGAGAACAAGTGTGGATAACAGCTATGAAGTAACAGAATAACTTTTAACAGATATATCCAATTCAGCAGCAGTATACCTTTGCAAAACTTTGCCGAAGTGCAAGCAACTTCCCTTCTTCACTTCCATCAAAAACCAAATTTTGCTTTATCAATTCTGAAGCAAAGTTCCTATACAAAATATCTTGATTGAGAGGAGATTTAACGATAGATATTTGGATTTTTTTTTTTAATTGAGTAAATGTAAGATACTCTCAGAACCCAAACCTAAGATCTATCAACCAAAACACACATACATGTGATGGACATGCAGAGAAATGGAACCCATTACCAAAATAGGTTCCATGTTCAAGATTTGTTCTATGCAACTTGGATGGATGGGTGTATGGGTGGTGTGTATGAAGAGATGCATATATTCAGAACGGTCCAACCAAATGGGTATTAAAACAGAAGGAATTAAAGGATAAACACAGATTTTGTACTATTTTAATAGCCAACTTGCATACCTTCCCTTCAGGTTTGTTCCTTTACGGAACCAGAGGAGAATATTGCTGCATCAACTTCGTTCACTGTATCATTTTTAATCTCTACCAACTCCCAGCACAACTTCTTTGTTAGTTCAGCCATTTCTACAATACATTTCATGAGAAGAAACATTGTTAGATATTTACCCAAAGAAATCCCTCTCTTAAACACAAAGTGACTAGGTAAGGATGTATATACCTTTCGGGTGGAAACCACAAAATCAGATGTCATCACCATATTGTTGGTCATCGGATGCATGTCTACCCTCTCCAGTTATTTGATCACCATCTGAGCCTTCTCCCCTTCCTCCACCCATCTCTTCAAACTCTACTGCGTGCTGGTTCCCACCATAAGGCCGATTTCTCCACCCTTGTTCTTGGTCCATGGATTGCCCATGCGAGAATTGATGCTCATTGTCGTCTGCACCAAGGCAAATAGACCACACATTCATTAAGATAGCTAGAAAAATTAAAATAGTGATGTCTTCCATGTTATAATTAGTCCATGAAGGACATACAAAAATTTAACAAAACCTGCTTCCCCATGCAGCTAATTAGGTTTGGAAAAATGAATCTTATTTCACCATTTATCTCTATTGGGCAATATAATCTGTCAAGGCATGACTTCTTTTCATATTATCTTAGTCCACATCTTTTACATACTTGAAAACTACAATAACTCCACATAAATTAGATGTGTCTGACACACGAAGTGATTTCCAGCAATTAGACAACAGACGTCGCACTTCAAATAATATACATAAGAGCATGTATTAGGCTTTATAACTCCAGCGTCAACAGTTAAACAATTTCTTTAGTAAAGACTGTACTAAGACAGAATGTTGGACGATTTGAGAAAGAAAACTGACAAATCTGTTTCCAGATGTCTGATTTAACTTGAAGCAATATCAAGTACAAAGACATATCTTTTCTTTCCTTTTTTTTCCTTTTTTTTCCTTTTCTTTGGTCTCGAGATTAATTGATATAACACAATTCATAAAAAGACAATATGGATTTTAACCTTGGAGATAACAGAAGATGCAAAGGACAACATAAAGCAGAAGGGTCTTATATATATTTATTACCACTTTCACCATCAGACACATTTGCAAGCCTTGCAATCGTATCAATCATCGCTTGTTCATGCTCCTGCCATTACAATCAATCAAGTTTGCTTTGCAAATAAAGTATGCAAGATTCATAATATTGTAAAATGTATTGTGGTTCTTACTTTCAGTGCTTTCTTTGCCTTCTCAATCTCAAGAGGATCAGGATGACTTGCACCAAAACTCTCTCTACCTGCTCAAAATCAACAAAAAGAAAATAAGAAAACCACTCAAAATGTTTGCAGTTCATAAATGGGCTCAAGTTGCTCAAATATACCTCATTGATTAGAGTATTCGTGTGAAGTAATTCGATATCATCCGAAACCTTCTTCCCAATGCCATTCTGTGATGATGGGAATTCTTTCTTGGACTGACCCTTTGTTGCCCCCCTTCCTCTTCCTGTACCCGGAGCAACACCTCCACGGCTAACAGACTTCTTAATCCCACGACCTTGTCCACCACGGCCCCCTCGATGAGAGATTCATGGATCAACACCTTCCCATCGAATGTCTTCAGGAGAAATCTACCATAAATTTGTAAAATCAGTCACAAGTGGATGTACCACAATTTGAAAATATAAGTATCGATCCCCCAAACAAATGTCTAGTGAGTGCTATACTAGAAGCCAGGAAATGATTAGCCCCAGCATATCTCTATGCATGAAATAGAGCAAGACATTCCAGGTTATAGTCTACAAAGGCTGCTGTTATATTTTAACGAAGTCCGTAGTTTCCCATCAAAGATCCTACAAATATTAAGATATCCGATAACAATGATTCACTGTCAAGGAGAAAACTTTAGGTGAACCACATGAAGATAAAACCTTGAGTAAGATATCTCACCCACGTATATGATCCCTTAACTCATCATCTGAAATCTTGGTTCTTGCATAACCAAAAATGTGAAATTCACTTGGGACCCACATACATAATAAATTTAACTAATAAAATATGTGGGACCCACATACATAACATAAGGTGGGCCCCATTGCATAAATGTCCACTAAGAAATTCAAAAAAGCCTTCCTAGGGGCTGTTTTGTATGAACAAATTCTAACACAGTCAATGGGCTGGGTTTTGGCCCAGTCCAGCTCATCATGGGCTGGTTTTTGGTAGTGTTACTTGTCCCGTTTAGTTATTGGGATGGGCTAGGTCTGACTCATGTTGATGGCCAAGCTCAGGCTTGGGAGCTAGGCTGGTCGGGCAACTAATGTTAATGCTGATTCCTAATTTTATTGTCTAATGCCAATGCATTTGCCTAATGTCATTCCCTAAATCCTAAGGAAATAGGAAAGAAACAGAAATAAGGAAAGACAAAAATCAACTTCCAAAGAATTCACTACTTCAACACTTACACAATAACATTCACAACTACTTCAACACCTACAATTTGTGAGTCTAAGGTCTCCTCAAAATACAAATTTGAACTTGAATAATAACTTCTTTATACTAGAAGGTATGAAGAAAAATGATTCTTCTCTTGTTTTGTCACCCATTAAAGTTACTCCCCTGCACATCAGGGTTAGAGATAGATCTCAAAAAAAAAATCTTGATGTGGCCTAGTATGGGAAGTAACTTGGTAGTTCTCTTGAATTTAAAACTTAAAGATAGAAAAGTCCTAATGAAACAGTTATGGGGGACCATTAATTGTCCCAAACCTACTCAAGTCAGAATCTGCAGAAACCATTCATTGATAGATAAATCGATCACCATGTGCTAAGCCATTACCTCTCTTGGCTGAATCATAGAAGGTATATGCTCAAAGTCGTCAACAGATTCACTATAAGGTTTCCTCGCTGAGCTTTCTCTAGATGTTACCTCACCAACCCCAAATATTGATGAAATGGCCCAAACTTTACTTAGTTTGAAGAATAAAAATCAGCTGAACTTAATTCCTATCGATTCAAACATATAATATATAACTCGAAGAATAAAGTACAAAAATAAACAAAAGCAAGCAGATTCAAACCTTGAGGCCACTCAGGTGCTAGCCTTTCCTTCAGTGTTGGAACAGTAGTTGATGGGGCATAGCTATCATGACTGATATCTGTACCATCATAGATACGGAATTTAAGTTCGATACTCTCCCGTCTATCTTCCATTATATCTATTATTCTCAATCACCGAGATTTCAGATCCTTCCAAAACCACAAGAAGACTCTCCCTGTCGCCTAAAGAAACATCAACAAATCTCAAATTAAATTCTTGAAAATTTTCGTTTGCCAAAATCTAGAAATTAATTTCCCAAATTTATACCTTTTCACACATTTAGACATCAAATCCTTACTAAAACCTATAATCCGATAATGAATCTGCCATCTCCAAGACTCCTAAAACCAGAGCTTCGATCTAAAGAGAATCAAAACGAAAACAAAACAATCAAACAAGAATTTTGAAATTCTTTCTGATTCAAAGTAACTACGAAAGTTAGATCTGCGAGAATCTTTCCTATTTTTAATTTCTTTGTAAATTACATCGATCAAATACAACTCCATAAAAGAAAAACGAGATAGAGAGGTCGATCGATCGAGAGAACCACTATGAGAAAGCGAGAGACCGTTAGAGGCGATCGATCGATCGATCGAAAACTGAGAGAGAGACTGCGAGAGAGAGAGACCGTGAGAGAGGCGATCAATCGATGAGAGGCACATAAACAGTGAGAGAGTGAGATTATCATTTGGGTTTTAAAACGTGGTCCATGGGCCGCGAATTTTGGGTTTTAAAATTCGACGGGCCAGGCCCAACAAATTTTTTTTATGCAAATTTTAGATTTTCACGTAGTGCGAGCATTTGGCAACCAAGCCAATTTTATTGCAAAATCAGGTTCGACCTGGGTGACCCATGTGTCGACCCGGTATTGAGTACAATCCAATCAAACATGACATACATCATGAGCAATAAATGGAGAATCTCCAGATAAAAAATAATAAATAAAGGAGGAAGTATATGGTTAACTTATTACAAAGAAGTATATGGTTAACTTATTTATCAAAAAAACAAAAAAACAAAAAAACAAAGAAGAAAGCTAATAAAAAAAAGTAACATAAGAGTCTATCTTTCAGTTTGAAACGGTCGAGCTTGAGATAACAATCCTTGACTAATGTTTAACTAGAAGGATTTCGTTGACGAGCTTGTCGACATTAACGTAAGAAGACCCACCACGTGCAGCAGCCTCTTCACCACTCTTCTTCCACTCCATTGCTTTCTTCTTCATCTCCTTACCCTTCTCTCCCTCCATTAACTCTCTCACAAGACTATCTACTTCATCTCTTTTAACATCATTATCTATCTCCATCCCTATACCCCAATGGGTACAAGTATATCTGCAGTTCATCTGCTGTTCGGCGAAGAATGGCCAGCAAATCATTGGCACACCACCACACACGCTTTCGATCGTTGAATTCCATCCACTATGTGTCAAGAATCCACCGATCGAAGGGTGGTTAAGTACTTGTACTTGTGGGCACCAACTCGCTAACATACCCCTTTCTTTAGTCTCCATTACGAACTCGGGAGGAAGAATTGCCGAGTCACCAGCAACAAGATCGGGTCGAATGATCCATAAGAAATGTTTTTGGCTATTGGCAAGACCCCAAGCGAACTCAGTGAGTTGTTGAGGAGTCATGACAGTAATGCTACCAAAATTCACGTAGACGACTGAGTTGGGATCTTTGGAATCGAGCCATTGGAGACACTCTGGTTCTTCCTTCCATAAATTGGATTCAATGGACTTCAACCCATTTTGAGAAATCTGATGAACAAGCAAATGAAGAGAACCTGTGGTGTAGATTGGAGGTAAAGATTGAGCCTTGAGTGCAGTTAAAACCTCGCTTTCAAGGGCATCGTAGGTGTTAAAGATGAGGGCAGAAGCTTTGGAAGCTCTCTCTATTTCTCCAAGGATGAATTCGGTCATGATGTCGTTGGGATCCGTTGTTCGAATAAAGCTTGGAAGATCTCTCAAACGGATATCTTTCATTCCAGGAATCCAATCAATAGGAGTCTCGAGATACCCATTTGTTAGATAACTCTCATCTACACATTAGACATCAACACCACAAAAAAATATGTCAGCCTACAATTTAAACAAAAAACATATGTTTTGTAAGTTAGGTTCTTATTTACTTCATTCATTAATCAAGAACATATGATCTACCTCATTGAAATCAAAGGAAATTTAGAGTCACCTCTCTTAATTTTTTTTTTATTACTTTAAATCAACTATTGTCAATTAATCTATCCTTCATTTAATGAACAATTTTTTGTTAATTTGATAATTCGTCGGTTGATATTGATAAGGAGGAGTTTTTTTATAAAAAAGAGAAATATATTTAGTAAAATATATATTGAATTCATTAATACCTTTGAGTGGCGTAAGACCTCTTTGGATGAGCTGGGAATACTGAAAATAACCCATGAAACCACATGCACTTGTAGTCCAAAACAATACTTCTGGGATGCCCAGCTCTTTAGCAACTTGTAGAGTAAAGCTCATGACTCCATCAGAGATTATACAAGTGACTGGAGGTATTGTAGAAGAAGAAGAAGAAGAAGTGTGGTTAAGTTTGGATATGATGTTCCGAAAGGGAACTACGCAGTTCTTTCTGGTGGAGATACAGAGGGATGGGATGTCTTGGGTGGCGTCGATATCGGATGGTGGGAGACCGTCGGGGATGGTTTCAAATTGAAAATCGGGTAATCCATTGAGAGAGTCAGGACCTCTGGACTTGAGTAAGCGTTTGTGATTGTACTCTGTGTTAACAAATGTGATATGAAAGCCACTATGATGGAGAATCTTGGCTAATTTGAGCATTGGGTTTATGTGTCCTTGGGCTGGGTATGGGATGCATACTGCATGAGGTTTGTTGGTTTCAGCATTAAGGGAACCCATATCTCTCTCTCTCTCACTAATAAAAATGAGTTGTGGGTGTTATTGAAGGGGAAGGAAGGAAGGTCCTGGTTTTATAGGGAGGGAGAGGTTGATTAAATTTTCTCTCTTGAATATTTTATTAATTCAAACCCAAAAGCTAGGGAGGTTGATCTAGTTTTTTCTATTTGAATATTTTAATCCCAAAAACTATCCTTGACTTATGAACAAGTCTAATGGGGAACTCTTCACGTTAAAGAAAGAGAAAAAAAAAATACTAAAGTAAAGCGAGTATGACAGACACGTAATGGGGCACCGTTTTCAGTGGAAAAATAGTTCAATATTTCATCTCTTTTAAAATAAATAAATGATATAATGAAGATCACAAATTCAGGTCGGTTAAAGACGAGAGCCGACTAGATCCAAAACTTTTAAAATCCTCTTCTACACATGATTATAATTTGAGATACTTTTTATTTTTCTGAGAATGACCCTTTTTCCACTCTGTTGCCTTCACATTGTTAGATTTACGTTCCATATGATACACAATTACACTTTATCATAAAAAAATTCATCTTGAGGAGTACAAATCTGTGTTTTCAAACTTATCACGTCAAATAATCAATTGAATTTGTCATATGGGATAGTCAGATTAGCACAACTCTAAAAAAAATTATTATAAGAAAAAAAGTGAGAATATTGACTGTATTGCCGACAATTAAGAACACAAGGCAGATCGGGAAAACGTGACAAATAATGCGACGATTGCTGGTAACAGCCAATACTTTGAGCAATAAGTGAGCAGTGACGTCGTATGACGTCCCGCAGATATTACAAAATGGCCTGTCACCATCTTTGACCATATGTGAGATACGTTGACTTTACTAATTGGTAACGTAACTAATTTTCAACTTCTTGTAAAAAATATTTATTATTTATTAATTTTCCCTAAAATTTCATCACCGTCAACATCTCATCTAAAACTTATTGGTCTTACCCACGGGGGGTTGGCTGAGGTGTGGTAAGAAGCGATTAGTCTCGCTAAAAGACGGATATATTTGCTGGGCTAACAAAATTTTATTTATTTAATTATCTATTATTTAATGATTTATATGAAGAATGTAATCAGATTTATTACCTTAATTGAGGTACGATGGGTCCTAATAAGAATGACTAAAAAAAACTTGTTTATTGTAAATATGTATCAGTCATTCTCCCTAAAATTAATATAAGAAATAGGGAACACTCTTAATAATTTATCAATTTTAATATTAGAAAATCAGATCTAAACTAGTCTAATATTCGGAATCTTAGCTAATTTGATTCCTTGGAAACAAGCATTGATTTTTCTCGATATACCTCAGGACATCTCAGTCATTTAATTATTAGAAAAGTCCATTTGAAAATTCGTCTTTCCAAAATTCCTATCTCACAAAAGAAAAGTTTTCACAAAATTTTACATATTTAATTGGCTAAAAACAAATAATCGATTGTCCACTTTGTTTAAAGTTCCACCTATTTGATGAATGAGTCAATGATGCGTTCAAATGATTCATTTCTATTTAAATCAAACGTACATTATTGTCAAATTTGGCTCTCTGGATTTTAAATGGGTGAAGCGCAAATTCGGACATAATATTAACAGCTTTATAAAGCATTGTTTGAAATAGTAGTAGTAATAGATGTTTGTAAAGGTCTGTTACCGTAGCTAAAATGGCAACAAAATAACACTTAATCTGTAGTGATGGATATTTCCATCATTATTGATATGAATAAATCCGCCGCAACAGACATGTAACGACTGATGCAAATTTCGTTGTTAAACTTATAACGACCGCCAAGACGCAAGCGGAATTTTTTTCTTCGCAATAGGTTGTAGCAGCAGAAATATCCGTCAATATAGATCTTCTTTCTTGTTGTGTGAGATTGTGAGGGTAGGATATAAAAATTCCGTGTCCACGTTTAAATAGGGATATTTATGAAAAAGTGATCAATTTTTGATAAATTTTTGATTCCGGCTCACTATTCATTTTAATTACTAAAATGTGAACGGTAATGAATTTGGAGGTTTTTGAAGTGACTATTTTGCATGTTTAAAGTGACAATTTTGTAAGATAAAGCGACTAATCGGAAATAGTCACTTTAAACCTGCTAAATTGTTACTTTAAAACTTATCGTTTTTAATTTTTTTTAAATGGAAACATGATCATTCACGTTTTGGCAATTAAAATGAACAGTTAGTCAGAATCGTAAATAATACATTTTCAGCTCATGAAATAGTAATTCACCCATTTAGATATCCCATCATCCTAAGCTCTAGGAAGAGGGTTAATTTGAACCCTGTTGGGTTTGAACTTGTAAACCCATTATATATTACTTCATTCCTAAGTCTTAAGCATAAATAAGGACAAATATAAAACCCCAAATATTTTCCTTTATAGAGGCAAACATGTATGTGCCTTTGAAAATCAAGGGAAAAATCTTATATACTTCACGAACAATTGTTATCCACATGGAAAAAGGATAACCTTGAAGTTTTGTGTAAAAGGAAAATTTATTCCTAATAAGAAAATTTTGCTTAAGGAGAAATTCAGATTAGAAAGTTCAAAATGTGAAGGACAGCTCTAAGAAAAATATCTATAAATAAAGATCTAATCGTAGGCAAAGGCAAACAATCTTTAATATTCTTATTGTTACTCCGTCAAATTCCCAACTGACTTGTGTGTCCGAATGTTTTCGTAGGACCTTGTTAAGTTTAGTCCTACATCGGATACAAATTGCCTTATATCTCTCCTAATAAGCTTCTGGGCCTCTCCACTCATTGCCAATTGATTTTGAGTAGGACCTCAAATTTATCAAACCCTGTGAAAACATCAAATCAGATTAATGAAGGAAGGTCTGAACACCCTCCCCCCCCTCCCCCCTGCCAATTGGTTGTGAGTTGGACCTCAAATTATCAAACCCTATGAAAACATCAAATAATGGAGATAATTGAAGGAAGGTCTGAAGGATTAATTTGAAAATCAACCCCCCCCCCCCTCCCCACACTCATTGCAAATTGGTTTTGATCATCTAAATCTTGTTGGAATCCATTGATTGATGGGTTTCAAGCACCAAACTTGTGCCAACTATTTTTTTTTTTTGGGTGGTTGACAATGTTTCCAATATGAACTATGTTGTTGTTGTTTGTTCTTTATTTATGGATTCTGTAGAGGTTTTTGTCAGACATCCATACAAAGCTACCACTTTATCAGATTCAATTACATCAAGCATGATCAAAACTTTTAATATTTTTAAACTATGGGGTGTAACGGATGAATGCTAGAAAGGCCTATAATAACGACTTGTTAACTCTTCCCTCTTGGAGTATTGTAAACTAGGGAGATATTTTAGATCTGCAGGTCTCGGAATACATGATTGTACTTCCCCATAAAAAATGTATCTTGAGACATAGATCTACGATACCCGAACTTGTTCACGTTGTGGAGTCATTTCAGTATGCCACCTGATGTGTCATATTATCATGACTATGTAAAATATTTAAAATATAACGTCTCAAACCCAACCACATCTCATCCATTTGGCCCCTTATTCATGGATGTTCAATCAATCCCTTTGTCGAAATTTGAGCGTGATAACCATTGAGAAAAACTGGAAAATGAAACAGTGATAAAAATAAATAAAATAGAATATAAAATTTAAGTGATTCGGCAGGATTGTTTGTCTTCAGAGACAACGAGCATATCTTTTCACTATTTCCATGAAACTTTGTAAAGTTATAAACTGTCAATCCCTCATAGGGATCCTAAGGCAAAAGTTACAAAATTGACAAATGAGTTGGACCCTTTGGAGTCTCTCTTGGAGTACAATGGATTCTACTAATATAATACCACCAATAGAATACAAGATACAAATATATAACACCTTGGGGTATTAAAAATCTACATGTTTGATAATTTTTAATTATTGATTTGGAGGGTTAGAAATCATCATCAACTACTTGTTATCCTAATTATTGGGATTTGTAATGAGAATCATTACATTTAAAGAAATATGAAATTAATCAGTGGAATTACTTATAAAATTTTGCAAAATGGAGAATGAATGTGTTATTTGTAGTGAGATTTTTCATGACCGTTAGGAGTGGAGTGAAAAATGTAATTGTTGGAGCATAATCGAAGAGAGAGAAAAAAAATAAATTTGACCATTATAGTGAAAACCGGCAGTCCAAACGTCAATTTTCGATGGGTTACTTGAAGACCGACTGTTAGATTGTCGATTTTTGATAGCTACTTGAGAATCGATGGCCCAACTGCCGATTTTCAAGGGGTAATTTTGTCCTCTTGAAAATCGACGATTGGACCGTCGATTTATTACTTTTTGATAATTTCTGAAATTTTATTTGCTTTAGCAATTGAATTTTCTTAAAGCTTTTACTTCTAACAACAAATTTAAATTATTCCTTCACATTAAAGATTTTTTTCATTAGAATCATGATAACTATTCAGAAGAAGCCACAAAAATTCATTCGTTGATTGATTCTAGTGGAAAAAGAGTTGTGCTGGAGTGACCTCAAGATTATACCTTATATCATACTTTCCTATGATAAAAATGTGTAGGAACCCTAGATGCTTTTTCACTCATATCTTGATGAAACGCATCTATGATTTTATACACTTGCACATCATGTGCAATATGAGGTACAATCTTGAGGTCACTGCCTTTATTCTTAAAAAAACCATAACAATGATTATGGATTCTTTTACCTTGTTTCATTCCAACTCCTCAATCTTTCTTTTGATTAATATTATTTAAAATATTGTAGATCAAGTTAATAATAGTATTAGTAATTTATTAAATTTAAAAAAAGAAAAAGAAAAAAGAATCGGGATAACTCGACCACCATGTGGCAAACTCAATCGACTACCTTAACGTGACAAGTTCAGGAACTATAGATCTACACTCCTCGAGATATTAAAGGTATTATGTATCTCTAGGAGTGTAGATCTACGATTCTCGAATTTGTCACGTCAGATAATCGATTGAGTTCGCCACATGGGATAGTCAGATTATCACGACTCTAAAAAAAAAAAAAAATTGTTATAAGAAAAAAGGTGAAAATATTGACTATATTCTTCGTCTCCAACCAATTGTTATTTGTCGATCTTATTATTATCTTGCAAAGTTTTCATTTAATTTAATTGTTATTTGTTGATCTTAGAAAACTTTTGAAATATTAAATCTTGTCCACTCAATGATAATTCTACAAGTCACAATCTTGTTATTATTTTCTTCACTTTTGTATAAAATTGAAAACAAATGAATATCATTCTTTTGAGATGCAAATGATTTAAGGGTTTGATGATCCAAACTTAGAATATCAAAAATGATTCTCTTTCTCCATCAATATATAATCAAAACTACTAGAATTTACGGTATGATTTTATCGTACATGCAGGTTCACAAAGGAAAACTCAGAAATGTTGACTCATTAATTTTTGGAATGTATTTACAGATAAGGATGAACAGAGATTTGCTGTTTAAAAAGTTACGTAACTTAGTTGATGGACCAATGATACGACGCCACGTGTATTAAATTTTTTTTAAAACTTAGGCTGCTACCAAATTTTCTCTCAGTGACCAATCACTTTTGCCTCATTTAACGCACATGACGTCATGTCATTCGTCATCAGCTTACCACGTCCACGAAACTTTGGAGACAACAAATCTCAGTTCGATAAAGATGGGATGTCACGTGACATCATTCCTCGCGGCTTACTAAAGTTAATGGATTGTCGGCTGAACGGTGTTTTTATTTTGTCTCATTAGAAGAAGGGTTTTGTTAACTCGTGTCTAAGGTAACGCGTACGTTACATTGGTATCTGAGGATATTTTGATTATAAAAAAAAAAGAGAAATTTTATTTTAAAAACTCCCTTAATTTATCATGTATGTTACTTGTAGAAATCTTATTTTATGAATTAATATAGTATGACTAACTTAGTAAGATTTTAAATTTTATTAAGGGTTGTTCGGCCCATGAGATTTATCAAATTAACAATCCAACACAATAGATATCTAGATTTTAAGGAAAAATTCAGATTTAAAAAAAATTATTATAAAAAGACCTTTTTGAATGTGATCGTAGGTGCTGAAAATGGATGATTATTGAACTTTCATTTCAAGGTATGTTAAGTAACAAATTAACAGAAATCATTTGATTTCTATGACGTGGATCCCTTCTCAAAGGCTTGCTGGGTAACAAACTCAATAAATGGAGGTTTGATGGGTAACAAACTTCAGAAATGAAGTTCTCTTAATGTTGTCAAAACTCCAAGGGTGTTTTTGAAATTAAAATGTAATAATTAGGCCTTTCACATAAATTTCTCTAACAAATTTAGAAGACATCTTATGTACAAAATCCAATTTCTAAAGTGTATTGCACTATAACACGTACCTTTAGACAAGTGACTGTTTGCTCATAGCGTTGTGAGTAAATTTGCTCATAGCCCAACACCATTTTGACATGTGGCGCTGATGACATAAACAATGATAGAAGATTTTTTCTCTCCTATCCACTGTAAAACAACTAAATTTTCTCTTAAGATCACCTTGTCACATTCAAAAACATGATCCAATATAATGGTATTGAAGATGATGAAATTTTATGAATTTCAGAAAAAAAAAAATATTTAGAAAGTTATTTTTTACCATTATACTTTAATTTTAAATTTGGGTGCTCGGTAATTGTTCATTTTCAATACCATTACTAAGTTCGAATTTTTTTTTTAACAATTTTTTTTACCATGAGTTTCTTTTTATGAAATCTAAAAGGTCATAGTGTTCCATTACCAATATGATAATCCACGTGGATTCCACAATTTTTTTTAAAGATTTGAAATCTAAAATAAAGATTTCTAAACAGTGATGTGTGGGTAAGAGAGAGAAATTTCTCTCTTATTACTTACGCCATTAATGCCACATGTTAAATAGGTGTTGTGATGAGATGTAAGCAAACAATCACTCCCCTAAGGCACACGTAAACAAGACCCTTAGAAGACAAAATGCAAAGTCCTTGGATGTTGAATCTGAATATGACGGTAGAGGATTGTTTACACTAATTGTCTATTCTTAAAGTGTGGTCGAGAGTGAAGATATAGGGAAACAAGGATTTCAAGATTATTTAAATATATGACATTCACAAAAGCTAATGGTTGATTAGACAAATTGATTTTAGGGATATTTGCGAAAAAATGATCAACTTTTTATTCAAATATATGACATTCACAAAAGTTGAATATTGATCTCCAAGAAAGTCCATTGAAAAGTTAAAAATATGTCTACTTTTATTTTTTTTCATAAATTACCTTCACTTGTTTTCATAAAAAGATGTTAAATGGACGTCATTTTTTGCCAACGTCTTAAACACCTGTGACGTGTTGGCTCACAACCTAACAAACGTATGACATGTGATGTAATGACATCAATAATAGAGAGAGTTACTCTCTCTTGTTCCCTGCTCATATATTTATTTTTTTAGATTTCGAATCTTAAAAAAGGTTGTTGGACCCACATTGATTATCAGGTTGACAATCCAACAACACAATTTTTTAGATTTTATAAAAATAATCATATTAAAAAAATATTATTTTTCAAGTTTGATCTAATGCGTTGAAAATGGATGGCCATTTAACACCCAAATTTAAAAATAAAATTTTAACTGTGAAAAATAATTATTTTTTTTTTAAAATTCATATAATTTTGCCTTCAACAACTTCTTTGTATCTAGTCATGTTTTTGAATGCTACAAGGTGATCAAATCAGAAAGTTTGTTTTTTTTTACTATGGACAGAAAAGAGAAAGAATTGGCCAAAAACAACGTGTATTTAATATCACTCTTTCAATAAAAAAAATAAAAAAAAAGAGAAGCACCATTCACAACAATCTGGGAATTTGGCAACCAAATCAATTTTATTGCAAAGTCAGGTTCGACCTGGGCGAACTATGGGTTTACCCCGTATTGAGTACAATACAATCAAACATAACATACATCATGAGCAATAAATGGAAAATCTCCAACTAAAAAATAATAAATAAATGAGGAAGAATATAGTTTCCTTATTACAAAGATTAAACCTAATAAAACAAAACAAAGGTCTCTCTTTCAGTTTGAAACGGTCCAGCTTGAGATAACAATCCTTGACTAATGTTTGACGAGAAGGATTTCGTTGACGAGCTTGTCGACATTAACGTAAGAAGACCCACCACGTGCAGCAGCCTCTTCACCACTCTTCTTCCACTCCATTGCTTTCTTCTTCATCTCCTTACCCTTCTCTCCCTCCATTAACTCTCTCACAAGACTATCTACTTCATCTCTTTTAACATCATTATCTATCTCCATCCCTATACCCCAATGGGTACAAGTGTATCTGCAGTTCATCTGCTGTTCGGCGAAGAATGGCCAACAAATCATTGGCACACCACCACACACGCTTTCGATCGTTGAATTCCATCCACTATGTGTCAAGAATCCACCGATCGAAGGGTGGTTAAGTACTTGTACTTGTGGGCACCAACTCGCTAACATACCCCTTTCTTTAGTCTCCATTACGAACTCGGGAGGCAGAATTGCCGAGTCACCAGCGACAAGATCGGGTCGAATGATCCATAAGAAATGTTTTTGGCTATTGGCAAGACCCCAAGCGAACTCAGTGAGTTGTTGAGGAGTCATGACAGTAATGCTACCAAAATTCACGTAGACGACCGAGTTGGGATCTTTGGAATCGAGCCATTGGAGACACTCTGGTTCTTCCTTCCATAAATTGGATTCAATGGAATTCAACCCATTTTGAGAAATCTGATGAACAAGCAAATGAAGAGAACCAATGGTGTAGATTGGAGGTAAAGATTGAGCCTTGAGTGCAGTTAAAACCTCGCTTTCGAGGGCATCGTAGGTGTTGAAGATGAGGGCAGAAGCTTTGGAAGCTCTCTCTATTTCTCCAAGGATGAATTCGGTCATGATGTCGTTGGGTTCCGTTGTTCGAATAAAGCTTGGAAGATCTCTCAAACGGATATCTTTCATTCCAGGAATCCAATCAATAGGAGTCTCGAGATACCCATTTGTTAGATAACTCTCATCTACACATTACACATCAACACCACAAAAAATATGTTAGCCTACAATTTAAACAAAAAACATATTTTTTTTGTAAGTTAGGTTCTTATTAATTACTTTATTCATTAATCAAGAACATATGATCTACCTCATTGAAGCTAAAGGAAATTTAGAGTCACCCGTCTTATTTTCTTTTCTTTTTTTTTTTTTGGCAGATTTACCAAAACATGCACAACATTTCGAATATTTACCAAAACGGTACGCTATAGCAAATAATTCCGAAAAATGGTAAATTTACTGTTTTTGGAATTAATTTTTTTTACCAAAACGGTAAAAACAGTAAAATGTATTTTTTTTAATACTGAAAATACCCTTTTTTATTTTTTGACTGAAATTACGAAAAATTGATTTCGGTAAAAAAAAATTGTAAATACATATGATTGTTAGATTACCGAAACAGATTGAATATTTTTAGTTGGATTTTCATTTTTTTAAGGTTAAAATTGTAAATACATATGTAAAACAAAAAAAAGGGTATTTTTGGTATAAAAAAAATACATTTGACTGTTTTTACTTTTTTGATAAAAAAATTTAATTCCGAAAACGGTAAATTTACCGTTTTTGAAATTATTTGTTATAGTGTACCGTTTTGGTAAATTATTCTTTTTTGGTTTTTATTACTTTAAATCAACTATTGTCAATTAATCTATCCTTGATTTAATGAACAAAATTTGTTAATTTGATAATTTGTCAATTGATATTGATAAGGAGGAGTATAGGTGGGATGGGATTTATTGTTCTACGCGTGAGTAGTCTTATTTTGTAAGGCCTCACCAGGTTGATCATCTTGACTAGGGGCAGAGCCAGGATTTTTTTTATAATGGGGGCAAATTATGATTGGTCCCGTTCAGCACCAAACATTTGGACCAACATTTTAGCCAATCATTTTTGTCTTACATGGGTTAAAAGTTTTGGAATGGGCTGATTTTTGGAGAGGATGATCGCTACGGTGGGGAGATCATCCTCACCAAACATCAGCCCATTCCAAAACTTCTAGCCCCATGTTTATAAGTTGAAAAATCGTGGACCCTTCATTTTTTGTAAACCATGGTGATGATGATCTCCTCACCGTAGAGATCATCCTCACCAAAAACCAGCCTATTCCAAAACTTCTAACCCATGTTTTGAAAAATGTTTTGCCAAATTATTTGATGTTGAACATTTCCCATTATGATTAGTTGTATAGTTGAAGAACTTGAATGGAGGGAAGTAAGGGTGTGGGGGCCAAAATTAAAGGGAGATGAGGGTGTGGGGGCAAATGGGGAGAGAGGTGAGGTGAGGGTGTGGGGGCAAAAATTAGAGGGAGATGAGAGTGTGGGGGCAAATGGGGAGAGAGGTGAGGAACTGGGGACAAATGGGGCATGTAATTAGTTAAAAATATAAGGATGTTTCAAAGTTCTGTGGGGGCAATTGCCCCCCCTAGCTCCTTACTAGTTCCGCCCCTCCCCTGATCTCGACCAACTTGATTTTTTTTTCATGAATACAATACTATTTATCAAAAAAAAATATATATTGATAAAGAGGAGCTTCTTATAAAAAAGAGAAATATATTTAGTAAAATATATATTGAATTCATTAATACCTTTGAGTGGTGTAAGACCTCTTTGGATGAGCTGGGAATACTGAAAATAACCCATGAAACCACATGCACTTGTAGTCCAAAACAATACTTCTGGGATGCCCAGCTCTTTAGCAACTTGTAGAGTAAAGCTCATGACTCCATCAGAGATTATACAAGTGACTGGAGGTATTGTAGAAGAAGAAGAAGAAGAAGAAGAAGTATGGTTAAGTTTGGATAGTATGTTCCGAAAGGGAACTAAGCAGTTCTTTCTGGTGGAGATACAGAGGGATGCGATGTCTTGGGTGGCGTCGATATCGGATGGTGGGAGACCGTCGGGGATGGTTTCAAATTGAAAATCGGGTAATCCATTGAGAGAGTCAGGACCTCTGGACTTGAGTAGGCGTTTGTGATTGTACTCTGTGTTAACAAATGTGATATGAAAGCCACTGTGATGAAGAATCTTGGCTAATTTGAGCATTGGGTTTATGTGTCCTTGGGCTGGGTATGGGATGCATACTGCATGAGGCTTGTTGGTTTCAGCATTAAGGGAACCCATCTCTCTCTCTCTCTCTCTCTCTCTCTCTTTCTAATAAAGATGAGTTGTGGGTGTTGTTGAAGGGGAAGGAAGGTCCTGGTTTTATAGGGAGGGAAACAGTGGTTGATTAAATTTTCTCTCTTAAATATTATATTAAGTCAAATCCAAAAGCTAGAGAGGTTGATCTATTTTTTTCTCTTTGAATATTTTAATCCCAAAAACTATCCTTGACTTACGAACAAGTCTATTTATCAAAAAAAACAAGTCTAATGGGAACTCTTCACGTTTAAAACAAAAAAAACAAAATACTATGTAAAGCGTGAGGCGATGGGGCACAGTTCCACTGGAAAAATAGTTCAATATTTCATCTCTTTTAAAGTAAATAAATGAAAGAATGAAGATTACAAACTTCAGGTCGGCTAAAGACGATAGCCTACTGGACCCAAAACTATTACAAACCTCTTCTACAAATGATTATAATTTGGGATACCCTTTATTTTTAGAGAATGCCCCTTTTTCACCGTGTTGCCACCACATTTTGACCCCACCTTCCCCTCAACTTTTTTGGTTTATTTTTAGGAAAAATTATTTAAGTTTTTTTTACAAAATTATAAAAAAAAGTAATAAATCAACAATAAATTGTTGGTTTTACGGTTGATTTTCATACCAATCTGTTCTCTAATTACCAACCACTTATTTTTAATGAAAACTAACTGTTGGAATGCCGATTTTCGTCCTACACAAAATTCGCACGGTCCCCCACTCACCCACTCTCATTTTGGTAAAAGGACCTCACTCACTCACTCTTATTTTGAAAATATCAAGTAAGAATTATGTTTTAAAAATTTTTTTTTTAATTTTTTATATTGATAAAAATTCATTAAAATTATTGAATAAATATTATATTATTTTTATAATAATTTTCCCTTATTTTTAAGGAACATTATGAACAAAATAAAATAATAGTTATAATTATTAAAAATAATAATTTTTATTATTTGTAAATATTAATTATTTTTAAAATAATAATCCTAACACATGTAAATAATCATTTTTAAATCATATCATCACATGAGTTAAAAATAAATAAAAATTCTTTAAAAATTTCGTTCAGGATTAATTTTTAGAAAACTAAAATTATCGGGATTTGTTTCTAAACTGGTTTCCCAATAGTGATTAAGGTTCATATATTTTTCAACTTCACAAATGTGTATTTCGTGGTTAGATTTTATTTATTTATTTTTAAGTTTTTCGAGCTTAACATATAAAATTCTTACATTACGTTCATCCAAAATATCATTTATAATAGCATGAAGAGTATAAAATTGATTATTTTTTAATCTATTTTATAATTTTATCATTTATCCAATTACTAGTTACTTGTGGGTGTGGATGTGATCTCGAGTCCATCCTACCATTACATGTGTACACTGTATTTAAAATAGAAATAGTAAAAAAATCACCATTGACGATCTTCTTATATGTGCAATTTTCATAATCACAATTTACTATTAATTTAAAAATAAAAAAATTATTCAATGCATAATTTACAGGAAAATTATTTTGTATTGTTAAATCAAGAATATGAAAATTGATTTTTTTTTTTTTTTTTTACAATTTTATAAATCTTACCTACATAAATCTCGAGCATATTCTTACCATTGTTTGATTATGAACTTGATATATTAGCTATTAGATCATCATTATTGCTATCAGATTTATTTTTTTCTACAATATAATTATTTTCAATGGAATTATGTATAGTTGGATTATATATATTTTCACGTTTTTGATTTGAGGAGTTAGGCTCACCTTGACTATATACTATATGGTGACTATATACTTCGCCTCCAACCAATGTGAATTTGAAAAAATAAGAGAAAATTCTTCCCTCAAAACCAGGGGCGGATCTAGTAAGGAGCTAGTGGGGGCAATTGCCCCCATAGAACTTTGAGACACCCCTATATTTTCAACTAATTACATGCCCTATTTGTCCCCACTCCCTCACCTCTCTCCCCATTTGCCCCCACACCCTCACTTCCTTCAAATTTTTGCACCTACAGAACTTTGAGACACCCCTATATTTTAAATTAATTACATGCCCCATTTGTCCCCATTCCCTCACCTCTCTCCCCATTTGCCCTTACAACCTCACCTCCCTCCAATTTTTGCCCTCACAGAATTTTGAGACACCCTTATATTTTTAACTAATTACATGCCCCATTTGTCCCCACTCCCTGACCTCTTCAATATTTTGTTGATGACATTGCTTCTTGATCAGGACTTCTCAAATATTAATTGGAAATGACTTAAATATTATTTTCTTCAACTTTTAACTAAAAATCTCTTAACTTCTCCTTAAAACCATTCATCTTCACTAAACAACTAACCATAGTTTGCCCCCACTACAGGAAAATCCTGGCTCCACTCCTGTTTCTATCTTATTAATGTTTTATAAGCTTCACCAGAATACTTTTTTAATTAGTTGGATAATTCAAATCGAACCACACATCCAAAAATGCATTCAATGTCTTGGATTATAAGTTACAAATCCGCTTATGGACAATTACATCACTTTCATTTTTCATTTTTCATTTTATTATTTTTGAAAATGCTAAATTCCAACTCTTCCATCAAATAAACAATTGAGATAAGAGGAATAACGAATATTCCCTAAAAATCAATATTAATCGTCTAGAAACTAATATAATTTTTTTTTCTAGGGGTACATTTTTCTTGAAAACCTATATCATCTCAACCGTTTATTTGACGGAGAGCCTCAACGTGAGACTAAACTTTTATTTGAAAATATGAATAACATGCCCCATTTGTCCCCACAGAACTTTAAGACATCTCTATATTTTCAACTAATTATATGCCCCATTTGTCCCCACTCTCTCACCTTTCCAATTTTTGGTTAATGACAGTGCCTCTTGACTGGTACTTCTCAAATATTAATTGAAAATGACCTAGATATTATTTTCTTCAACTTCTAATAAAAAATCTTTTAATTTCTCTTTAAAATCATGTATCTTCACTATACAACTAACCATAGTTTGCCCTTACTATACGAAAATCCTGGCTCTGCCCCTGCTCAAAACTTAAGTAAACGCCGCCGACGATTAAGAACCTAAGCTGACTCGGTAAAACATGACAAAATATGCGATGCTGGTAACATCCCATTAATTTGGGCAATAAGAGAGCAGTAATGTCATATGATGTCCTGCAGATATTACAAAATGACGTGTCACCATATGTGAGACTCGTTGACGTTACAAATTTGGTAACGTAACCTCATCTTCAACTTCTTGTCAAAAATATTTATTAATTTTTCTTAAAATTTTACCAACTCCTACGTCTCATCTAAAATTTATTTGTCTTACTCACCAGCGGTTAGTTGAGGTGGTAAGAAGCGATTGGGTGTGCTTCATGGAAATGTGACTACTTACCCATCCAGACACACGACAAGGTGGGAAGGTGTGTGCAACCCCTCAAATAGATTAGTCTCACTAAAAGACGGGGATACTCGTTGGGCTAACACATTTTTATTTATTTATCTTTTATTTAATGATTTATGTGAAGAATGAGGTATAATGAGTCCTAATAAAAATTTGGAAGAATGACTATAAAAAAAAAACACAAGTCTTTTTAATCATTCTCCCTAAAATTAATATAAAAAAATAGAGAACACTCTTATATTAATTTTTAAATCCATCCATACATAAATTAAAAAAATTAAAAATTCTTTGAAAATTTCCTTCTAGACTAGTTTTAAGAAAACTAAAACTATTGGGATTTGTTTTTAAACTGATTTCCCAATAATGATCAAGGTTCATATATCTTTCAACTTTACAATCATGTATTTCGCGGTTAGATTTATTTTTTAGTTTTTTAAGTTTAACATGTTAAATTCTTATACTATGTTCATCAAAAATATCATTTATTATAGTATGAAGAATATAAAATTGATTATTTTTTAATTTATTTATAATTTTATCTTTTATCCAATTATTAGTTGTTTGTGGATGAAGATGTGGTCCTGAGTCCATCCTATCATTACATGTGTACATAGCATTTAAAATACAAATAGTGAAAAGATCATCATTAGCGATTCCTACATGTGCAATTTTCATAATCACAATTTATTGTTGCATTTTTTTTAAATATATTATCCAATGCATAATTTATGAAAAAGATTATTTTTTATTGTTTAATCAAGAATATGAAAATTGAATTATTATTATTATTATTATTTTTTATATTTTTATAAATCTTACCTACATAAATCTCAAGCATATTTTTATCATTGTCTGATGATGAACTTGATATATTAGTTATTAGATCATCATTATCACTATCAAATCTATTTTCTTCTGCAATATAATTATTTTCAACGGAATTATGTATAATAGGATTATATGCATTTTCATGTTTTTTATTTGAGGAGCTAGGCTCACCTTGTGAATTTACATGACTATGACTTGTCCCATTTTAAAATTTCTTAAATTATATGAATTTTTGACATGGACTACACAATAAATATACTTTGAAAATTTAATTCACTTCTAATATGTACTCTAAGTAGATTGATTATAAATATCAATTAAAATTAAACGAGAATCTATCGTAACAACTGACCTATATATAAAAGTTGTTATAATCTAACAATTTGAAGAAATCATCGTATGTAACACGAAAAAATATAGTCTCTGACGTTACCATTAAAATTTGAATATTACCACCAATATAAGTCAGATCTTCACAGTAACCTCAATACTGGAATATAATCATACTTCAAATAACCATCTAAAAAATTTAAAATTTTCTTGCAAAAAATTTAAAAAGAATATACCAACAATTAAGATAAATTCGAGAGTAAAAACGTAAAGAAACTAAATAATAGAATTACTTATAAAACTATGCAAAATTGTGAATGAGTTTATTATTTATAGTGAGATTTTTCATGACCATTAGGAGCAAAGTGAAAAATGTAATTGTTTGAGCATAATCGAAGAGACAATTTTTGTTTTTTTAATTTGACTATTAAAATGAAAATCGATAGTCTAAATGTCGATTTTCGATGGGTCACTTGAAAATTGATTGTTGGATTGTCAATTTTCGATTGCTACTTGAAAATGGTCCCATCGTCGATGTTCAAACGGTAAATTTCTTCCACTTGAAAAGGTCTTTTTCTATAATTTAAATATCCGTCATTGTTGATATGACAAATTCCATGTTCATATTTAAATAGGGATATTTATGAAAAAGTGATTAATTTTTGAAGAATTTACGATTCTGACTCCGGGTTCATTTTAATTACTAAAACGTGACGGTTATGAATTTGGGGGTTTCAAAGTGAATATTTTGTAAAATGACAATTTTGTAAGTTTAAAGTGACTAGTCGGAAATAATATTCCCTTGAAGGTTAAGTAAATGCCGACAATTAAGAACTTGAACATTACCAATTTGGTAATGTAACCTCATCTCCAACTTCTAGTCAAAAATATTTATTAATTTTCTGTCCTCCTTAAGTCGTTACTTTGAATCATATGTCCTTTCACAAAAATGCCACTACTTACCCATAGTGACACATGACAAGGTAGGATGATATGTGCAACAACCCAAGTGGATTAGTCTCACAAGAAGGTGGGAATACTCGCTAGGCTAGCAAATTTTTATTCATTTATCTTTTATTTAGTGATTTATGTGAAGAATGTAGTCAGATTTATTCCCTTAATTGAGGTATCACTACAAAAAAATTGCAAAATTGGAACATTAGGTTAAAACGGTATTAAGCCGTTTTTATTAAAAAACGATATTAAACCGTTTTACTTTTAATAACCGTTTTATCCGACCCAATATCCGTCTCTTTAGATGGAACGAAAGTGCAGTAGAACTCTCTCAGGCGTCTCTCTCACTCGTCCCTCTCTCTCTCTCTCTCAGTCGCTCTCTCGTCTCTCTCTCACTCGATCGCCTCTCTCTCGTCTCTCTCGCTCTCTCGATCGTCTCTCTTGATCTCCCTCGATCTCATCTCTCTCTCTCTCGATCTCCCTCGATCTCATCTCTCTCTCTCTCTCTCTCGATCGTCTCTCTCTCTCGATCAGTCGCTCACCCTCGATCTCATCTCTCTCTCGCTCAGTCGTTCGCTCGGTCGTCTCTCTCGCTCAGTCGCTCGCTTGATCTCAGTCGCTCTCCCTCAATTTCATTTCTCTCTTGCTCAGTCGCTCGCTCAATCTATCTCTCGGGCTAGGTACTCTCTCTAATCCCTCTTTTCTTTATATAGATTGTATTAGGGATTTGGATTGAAGATTTAGATTTTTAGATGTGATTAAACACAGTTTTGTTAGTTCTATTATCTCACAGTTCTGATTTACATTGGATTCAATCTTAGATCTCTTGACCTTATTTTGATGTTTTTGATTTTCTTTTGTACTGGAAACAATGTGGTTTAAATGAACTAGTTTTGCCTATTCATGTTAATGTTTGTGGGATTTTTTAGTTATTGTCCTAGAAGACATAAATCATTTTTAAATGTCCAGAGGTTAACAACAACTCCAATCCCCTCATTTTGCTGCTTGTTCTTATAAAAAATGTTTACTTTTCTTTCACACTTTTTATTTTGTTTTCTGATATGTGAAAAATATTTATGTAGTTTTCATTTGCTTCAAATAATAAAAAAGTCAGATCTACGATTTCTAGTGTACAAAATGATGCCCTATATGATGAATACTTGTCATGAGCTATGGATTTTTTTCGTTTTAAAAAAAAAAAAAAAAAAAAACCAAGTGAGGCTTTTTGTCATAATTACTCTGATAGGAGAATAAATTGTATTGGTGTTGTTTTTTTTTTTTTTCGGTTGAATTTAAATGAAAGTGGTGGATATAATAAATTTGATTTGATCTTTGAAAAAAAAAAAAAAAAAAAGGCAACTTTGCTGAGGTGATCAGATTCTTTATTGATTCCCTCTTTTCCCTGTTGCCTATATTGTAATTAGCTATATTTAGGTGTTTCAGATTGATCAGTTATGTTGATTGATTCATATATTCCTCTCTTAGCCTAGATCTTTTTTAGTTGATCAATATTATGAATGATAGGGTTTTGAAGAGTTTATTTCTTGTTGAATTGATTCCCTCTTACATGTTTTGTTAAATATTTGATTAAAACTGATGCCATGACCCTTGACCAGTCTCTTGGGGAAGACTTTAATTTTTAAAAATTATAACTATTTCTAAATGTTCTTTACAATGTTTTGGTTTTTAAAAAAACGAGTCATGTTGGAGTGACCTCAAGCTAGAACCTCATATTGCACTTCTTGACGTGAAAGTGGATAGGAACCATAGATGATTTTCATTTGTATCTTGATGAAAAGCATCTCATATCACACACAAACACACTCCTTGAATCACCTAACCTTTCGTATTCAAGGCAAACAGAGAAGCACTAATAGAAACAAACAGAACAATACAAGCTTCCCAGGAGCTAGTACACCCATAAAGATATCTAAATATAACTTGAAATTAGTGATAGTATCTGGATCTACCATGCAGAATTTGGGAGTGGCCTCACTCAAGTGAGGGAGATACTCCTAGTTGTCGAACATGTGCTTTTGATCAATAAAAGGTTGAGTATGGTTTTCACTTGGGCTATAATGTAATATATGACGAAGAAAACGAGAAAAACACGAATTTAATTACGACGTGCCTCACCAAGTTAAATGCATTTGTGCATGTGTATAAAATCAGTTGTCTAATATACGAGTTTGTTATCGACAAGTTGTGACACATTCATAAGAAGTCTCACTTACATTCGTAAGAAGTTGGGTTATTTTTGCCGATTCATTTTCACGTATTCTTAATTTTATGAAACTTGAGTTTGGACTTAAAAATATTCATGCTCTATAGTTACCTCTTAAGAAGGCTTTTGGTTCTGTTGGCTTGGGCATGTTCTTTTTCTTTGGATGCTTTATTGGGTATGACCTTTAGCTATTCTGTTTGAGTGATATTTATTGACATATATCGTGCAGTGTAATTGTGGAGGCTCTCAAGGTGGATAGCCTTCAAAAACTTTGCTCATCATTGGAGCCTATTCTTCGCAGAGTTGTAAGATAAACAACCTCTTATACAGTGATTATTCAAGTTTTCTTTACTTCTTTCTTTTTTTAATGGTTGCGTGACATTTTTGGAAAGTACCATTTCCTTTCGTAATATTAAGGTGTTTTTGTGAAGTATGCAGACAGTAACTATGATGCCGACCGAATACTTTGATCCCTCCTTTATTTATAATGTTTTTGTAAAAAGTATAATATACAATTACAATCTTGTCGTTTAATCAACATATTATGCACTACTCGAATCACAGATATGAACTTTTCATAACATTAGAAATGGACCATCTAATCTTTGGAAACTTTACAGTTCCTTTTCCTTATTGTCACTTTTCTTTGCTTCTAACTCAATGTATATTTTCCCTCTTTCTATACAAAGAATACATTTGTGATTGCTTATGCCTTCAAATTTGCATATGGTGGCCTCTATCAGGCGGCTCTGTGAATTGGTGCCCTATGATACAAGGGAGTTCTCTTTGAGTTTAGCGAGTCCCTTCTTAAATCCCAGTTTTATGAGTTGTGTGCTATTCCGGGTGAGTAAAATTTACCGATGCAAAATTTCGTGGTGCCATGGCAAAGGGTGAGACATCTTCGGACCTTGATTTTAGGAGAAATTTTAATGACTTGTAGGTTGATTCTTTAGCTAGTCTTGGCAGTCTTAGATTTGATACCCCAATCTGTTCTTCAAATGAGAATGTTTGGGCATGGAGTAAAGAGCTGCAATGTAATTTTCCAGTCATGTGCTTCTTTGAATCGCAGTCAAACTCTCGAACCTCTTTCCCTACATCCTTCATCTGGGTTTGAGTTCCCTCTAAGGTGGTCTTTTTCATTTCGTTTGCTGCATTTAATAAGATTCTGATTGTGGATTATTTCATCTCTCATCTGTTAATCATATTCTAATTAATCGCAATTTAGTTCGAATTATTTGGTCATACTTTTTGTGTCCTATGGGTATTCACCAAGTCAATGCTTTATCTTCCCAAGTTGGATTTCTTCTCCTTTTAGATCACATTAGAGAATTTTGTGGAGTTTTCTTTCTCTTACATTTTTTTGGAGCATCTAGAAGAAGAGGAACATATATATATCCGAAGGAAAGAGCGTAGTGGATACGGAATCATCACCTTATTAGGTGTCTTATTTTTTGGGATAAGTTTGTTTGAAGAATATAGGTTTTTCTTTTTTGAGGACTTCATTTTCATATGAGAATCGGTAAGTAGTGGCGAGATGAAGGGAGGTGTTTGTTTGCTTTGTTCTATTTTTATTTATTTATTTTTTGTGTCTAGGTGTTTTCTTCTACTTTTTCACTTGACTTATTGTTCTTCTGATTTGATATTTATTAAAAAAAAAAGTTTTCTTTCATTTAGTTGTCTAGTTGGTGCAATGAATTTGTGCTTATTGTATTTCCTATTTAATTTTTATTTTCATTGAATGCAAAACAGGTTAGTGAAGAAGTTGAGCGTGCTCTTGCAAAGTTAGGCCCTGCTAAGGTTATTGAAGGTATGTGACTGCCATGTCACTTTCAGAAGACAATCATCACCAATAGATTCCAAGTTTTTTCCCACTTGCCTCTTACAAAGAGTATAGTAGAACATTTTATGAAACATATATTATGACATTTGCTTTTAATATTCTATTCTGAAGGAATTCTTTTCACGGGATTTTGTTTCTAGCTGAGTGATTGTCATTATTAGCAGAGATTACAATCAAATATTCGTCGACCATACCCAGGATATTAATTTCAGGAACCTTCTATCCTCAGTGCTGCTCTTGTCCCCTCACCCTTTTGATTTCTTTCTAATAAAATATTAGTTGTTCATTAAAAAAGTAGTTTATATTCGAGGCGGTGTTCCTTTGCATCTGTTCTTTCATTTTAAGTTTAACACTATTTTTGGTGATGTTAACTTTTCTATGTATTTTAACAACTTTTTATTGTATCAACCTCTAACATGTTTATTACTTTCTATCCATGCTATGTATTTTAACAACTTTTAATTGTATCACTTGTTCACTGTAGACAAAGATTTGGATTCCATCCTCAAACAGATTCTAGAAGAGAAGATAGATTTTGAGTCTGAACCATGGCCTGAAATCTCAGAAAATGCAAAAGATCTGATACGAAAAATGCTTGAAAGGGATCCAAAGGATAGATTGACTACTCATGAAGTTCTGTGTAAGTGAGCTTAATTTTTTCAGTATTATGCCTTTGATTCTTCCTTGTGAGTGTGATAGTGGGTTTCTATACTAACAGGTCACCCATGGATTGTGGATGATGGAGTTCCCCCCGTATAAACCTCTAGACTCTACTGTCTTATCACGCCTCATGCGTTTCTCTACGATGAATAAATTCAAGAAGATTGCTCTAAGGGTAAGCTTTTATCAATTTCTTCTTTAATAATAACACTTCATCTATCATGGGTCATGGAAATTGCAGCTATTATGATGCTTGAAAAAAAAAAAATAAAACACAGGAAAGCCCGCACTCGAGAGTCCCTACCAGTTACAAATAACCCTGGTGATGAAGTCTTCTCTGGGTCCACTTGTAAGCAAGGTGAAATCGAGGCCATTGTTATAGCCACTGGAGTCCACACATTCTTCGGTAAGGCTGCATAGGTTTTGACTATTTATGAACTTTGTTTTAGTCTGTATTTTCAATCCACATCACATCATTAGTTGTGGCTGTCACTATATTTCAGTTTTGGTGAACATTAATGTGGGTACACAGCACAATCTTACCTGCCTTCCATGAACTAACCATTCAAACAATATGTAATGGATGCAAATGTCTACATAGATCGAACCTATATTTACAACTAGATAGTTGAAGGTTGTGCTGTTTGGTTTTCCTTTTTGACCATTTTTCAAGTAATATAATTGGATCTGCCTAATTGGATTAGGCTTCCTTGAAGCTTAATGTTCACTATTTTCGCACTTTTTCTAATTGCAGATGCCTGGTACTATTGAGGAATTGGAAGCTGGAATTCAAGATAATATTTCTGAAGCAAATTCTATTCTTTTTCTAAACCACAATGTTCTGGAAGAATATGAAAATCGTCAGCGTAAGGTAATTTTATCATTTTTTGGGTGTTTAGTTGTTTGATATCCATTTTCACCATTTTCCTACAGATAGAAGTCATTGTTACAAAACGGTGTTTAAGTAAAATAGACAGTCTGAAGGTGAAAATACAGATATTTAATTTTTTGGTGATTGTAATATCTGCTAGTCCTGTTGTTTCTTTTCTCCATTCTGTCTTCTCTCTCCTTATTATTCTGAAAGTTTATCCATATACTTTTTCTATATCTGTAGAATTGTAAACTAGTTGTCATTGCTTGAAAAATAATTTTCTGATCCAAGAGATTTTGCAGGAAAACTGGCTTCCAACTTTGAGAAACCTTGTTGCTCAGATAAACGAGACATTCAGTCGAAACTTCCAAGAGATGGCTGTTGCTGGAGAAGTTTTATTAGGTACTTAATTTCATTCCCACGGCTGTTAACAAATTTACTTTTAAAACAATTCCCTTGGTTTTCATTTCGTTTTTTATGATGTATTTCAGATGAGCATGACATGGACTTTGATAAATTTGGGATCCTTATAAAAGTGAAATTTAGGTGAGTCACATTTTGGGAAAATGACTTTTTACTACATTTGTGCTAGTAATTATAACCTGTGACAAATTTTGCTATATCATCATCATCATCATCATCACCATTATGACCCACGACAATTTTTGCTATATAATCATCACCACCTCTATCCCGACTATATTGACATGAATCACATTCTTCCATCAATAATTTTTTGTAAAACAATAGCTATTTATTGTGTTCCATAGATAGTGAAATAATTGATTAGACAGCTATCTACATCATCTTTGGTTGATTAGGAGCACTTGTTTCAAACACTCTTTTGAAGGTGCGGAAGTTCATCGTGGGAGTATGCAATGTGGTGATACGAAAGAATTCTTTTATTAGTAGTTGCGGGCATTGTGTGGATCTTAAAGAAGATAGGGAGGGATGGGAGTGATGGCATTGCTTCTTTGTAAGCACTTGTGCTTGTGTAATGATTATGAATGGCTTATCGATGCATTGTAATTTTGGATTTGTAAATTATGACTCATTGCAACTCTTTTTGTGTATAAATTAATGTGATAGAGAACCTCGATATTCTTTATTTGGATCTATTTTAATCGTGGGTAATAGGCAAGTAGCAAAAAAAAAAAAAAAAAAATTTAGATATCAATTTATAACAATTTTAGATATCGTTTTATAATTGATGTTTGAAGTCTTAGACGTAGGACATCAGTTCTATAAAATCCGATGTCTCAAATCTTATTGGGTTATTGTGTGTTGTTATATAAAGCCGCAGATTAGGACGGGTTTTAAGCCGTTCCAAATTACGATATCTGGAACGGTTTTTAACCGTTCCAAATCATGAAATATAAAACGGCTTTCAACCGTTCAACCTCATTAACGACGCCTCGATTAAAGACAGCCGGTTCATAGTGGCTTAGGAACGGTAATAAACCGTTCCTAATTGACACATTTGTTGTAGTGATTATGAATCCTAATAAAATTTTGGGAGAATGATTAAAATACACTTGTTTATTGTAAATATGTACACAAAAAAAAAGTCCTTTGAATCATTCTTCCTAAAATTAATATAAGAAATAAATAACTCTCTTAATAATTTATCAATTTTAATAATAGAAAATCAGATCTAAACTAGTCTAACATTCGGAATCCTAGCTAATTTGATTCCTCGGAAACAAGCATTGATTTTTCTCGATATACCTCAGGACATCTCAGTCATTTAATTATAAGAAAAGTCTATTAGAAAATTCATATCTCACAATAGAAAATTTTTCACAAAATTTTACATATTTAATTAGCTAAAAACAAAGAATTGGTTGTCCACTTCGTTTAAAGTTCCACCTATTTAACGAATGAGTCAATGATTCATTCAAATAATTCATTTCTATTTAAATCGAGTGTACATTATTGACAAATTTGGCTCTCCGGATTTTAAATGGGTGAAATGCAAATTCAAACAACCTAGAAGTCAAAATTAATTTATGTGTCATGCCTTCTTAAAATATTTAACATAAAAGAGATATCTCTTTTTTGGTGATGACACTACAACAATATTATTCAATTCTTCGGTTATGAATGATAAGGGCGGAACAAAAGATCTGTTGCTACAAGTGTAATTTTTAAAATTTTTTTTTTGCAGTCTCTTCCCTTTTTAATTCATTGGCTTCATATATATCTCTTTCTCTCACTGTCGGAGAAGAACTTGTAAACACTCAAAATATGAAACTTCTTTCTCTCTCTCTCTCTCTCTCTCGCTATTAGTCACTCATAAATCCCCTAAAATTAAAACATATCTTTCTCTCTCTATCAGTCGGAGAAGAACTATCCCAAAATCTGAAATAACATCTCTTTCGATTTCTCTTTAACAACATTTGGGACCAAGGAGATGAAAGATATAGAAAGAAACCCTTGAAAAATAGCGCAATTAAGGTCGAGATAGGAGGTAACTAAGAGAGATTGATAATTTTCATAAATTACTATCTGAATTTACTTCTCGAGATTGAAGAGTGATTCTCAAATTATTCAAATTGAAATGTATGGAATTCTATTATTCCATCTTAATTTTAATTTAATTTTTAAGTCAGGTATATTTATTTTAAATTAGATTCTTCTTCTCTTGATTTGTTTAAGAGCTTTTCAAAATTATTAAAAATCTTCATCTCTAAAACAAATTTTGAAAGAGATTGATTCGATTTCTTAAAAACAATTATCTCTGTAGCTTTCTTGTCTTTGTAGTTCCTCCTATTCTTCATCGATTTTAGCTCATCTTGTTCGTCTGTGTTGTTTTCATTTGTAACGTTTGATTTTGCTCTTCTTAGACGATTTTTTGTCATTTTTCCTATTTCGGTTGTTTTCTTTTGTAAATCGATTAGATTTTGCATGTTTTGTGGAGTTTGATAGAAATTATTACAAATCCGAGTGTTCATACTAGTTTTGTTATCTAATTCGTGATTCTTAGCCGATTTTTAATGGATCTTGACGCATGAGTTAAAGATCTAGCATTGGCAATACATTTTTTTTTATCACTCTTAGGATGAACAAAGCTCTTCGATATTTGAACTTAGCATTGAGCCTTGAAAATTCAGATAATTAAATTTGCTTCCTGCAATTCAGTGTCAATGGAAGTGAAGTTTTGGTTATTTTCTTTGAAAAATCGATTAGTTATGGTACAGTGAATTCCCTGTTTCAAAATCATGCTAGCACTAGTTGTAATTAGCTGTAGTTAGTAGTATCATAGTAAGGAATTACTACTATTAGTATTAGTAGTCAATAGTAGGTAGTGATATAAGTAACATTAGCAACTTTATAAAGCATTGTTTGAAATAGCAGTAGTAATAGATGTTTCAAAAACGTCTGTTGCTGTAGCTAAAATATCCACTGTTGTGGATATGAATAAATCCGTTACAATAGCCATGTAGCAACTGATGCAAATTATGTCGTTAAACTAATAATGGCGGCTGAGACGCAAGCGGATTTTTTTTTTCCATTGCAATAGGTTGTAGCAATGGATTTCTTGCCCTGTAGCAGCATAAATATTTACTGCTATAGACCTTTTTTCTTGTTGTGTGAGATTGTGAGGGTGGGATATAAAAAGTCTGTGTCTGTGTTTAAATAGGGATATTTATGAAAAAGTGATCAATTTTTGATGAATTTACGGCTCCGACTCATTGTTCATTTTAATTATCAAAACGTGAAGGGTAATGATTTTAGAGGTTTTTAAAGTGACTATTTTGCATGTTTAAAGTGACAATTTTACCGATTTAAAATGACTATTTGACAATTTTGCAGGTTTAAAGCAACGAATCGGAAATAACCACTTTAAACCTGCGAAATTGTCACTTTAAAACTTACCGTTTTTAATTTTTTTAACGAAAACATGATCATTTACATTTTAGTAATTAAAATGAATAGTTATTCGAAATCGTAAATAACTCATTTTCAACTCACGAAATGGTAATTCACCCGTGTAGATATCCCATCATCCTAAGTTCTAGGAAGAGGGTCAATTTGAACCACGTTGGGTTCGAACTTGTAAACCCATTATATATTACTTCATGCTCCTTAGTCATTAGCACAAATATAAAATCCCGAATGTATTCCTTTATAAAGGCAAACATGTATGTGCCTTTGAAAATCATGGGATAATCTTATATGCTTCATGAACAATTGTAGATACATGGCAAAAGGATAACCTTGAAGTTTTGTGTAAGAGGAAAACTTATTCCTAGCTAATAAGAAAATTTTCTGAAGGAGAAATTCTGATCTATGAATATAGATCTAATTGAAGGCAATGTCAAACAATCTATAATATTCTTATGTTACTTTGTCAAATTCCTAACTAACTTTTTTGTGTAGATGTTTTTGTAAGACCCTATTGAGTTTAGTCCCACAATAGACATAAATTGCCTTGTCTCTCTCCTTATAAGCTTCCGAGCCTCTTCACTCATTGTCAATTGATTTTGAGTTGGACCCCAAATTTATCAAATCCCTATGAAAACATCAAATAGAGATTAATGAAGAAAGGTCTGAAGGATTAATTTGGGGTATTAAAAATCTACATGTTCTGATAATTTTTAACTGTTGATTTGGAGGGCTAGAAATCATCATCAACTACTTGTTATCCTAATTATTAGGGTTTGTAATGAGAATCATTGCATTTAAAGAATCTCTACATTTAATCATGGGTTTGAGATCAGAGTACTAGTGAAAAAGCTCTCATAAAAAATACGAATTCTAAACCATGTTGTTGGGATGAAATACGTATCTCAATGATACATCATGTACTCATAAGATACAAATTCTAACCATATATAGGATTTTGTATTTCTTCCCGATGGATGACTCCAACCCTTTGTCATTTAATTGTACTATGAATTATATATCTTCACTCAATGATTATTATTACAATCTTTTCACACCACCTTCATTTATATCGCTCTTTGGTCTCTCTCCTCGTTCCATTAACGTCTTTATTTATACCAAACATTTTTTCCCCAATAATGCAATTATTAATCTTCTTCACACATGTTCAAATCATTTCCGACAACTCTTTCTTATTTGATTTAGTACTAAATTTCATCTAATACATTTGTTTCTTATTTTATTACTCCGAATCTTATAAATATATTGCTTCTTAACAATCCAACATTTAGCTCCATAGTGTCGATCTTATTATTATCTTGCAAAATTTTCATTTAAATTAATTGTTATTTGTCAATCATAGAAAACTTTTCAAATATTAGTTATTGTCCACTCAATGATAATTCTATAAGTCACAATCTTGTTATTATGTTCTTCACTTTTGTATAGAATTGAAAACAAATGAATATCATTCTTTTGAGATGCAAATGATTTAAGGGTTTGATGATTCAAACTAAGAAGATCAAACATGATTCTCTTTCTCCACCATAAATAATCAAAACTACTAGAATTTACGGTATGATTTTATCGTACATGCAGGTCCACAGAGGGATAACTCAGTAATGTTGACTCATTAAATTTTGGAAAGAGATTTGCTGTTTTGAAAGTTATGTATTTAGTTGACGAATCAATAGTACAACGCCACGTGTATAAAAAAATTACATAAAAATAAGCACTTAAGCTGCTGCCAAATTTTCTCTCTTTTGCTCATTTAGCACACATGGCATCATGCCATTCGTTCATTAGCTTTCCATGTAACTTTCGAAACGACAGATCTCAGTTCCGTAAGGATGGGATGTCACGTGACATCATTCCTCGCGGCTTACCAAAATTAATGGATTGTCGGCTGAACGGTGTTTTTTTTTTTTTCTCGTCAGAAGACGGGGTTTTACTCGTGCCTAATGTCACGCGTACTTCAAAGTGAAATTGGTATCTGTGGATATTTTGATAATAAAAATATAAGAGAAATTTACTGGGCAGATCCATCTGTTGCATGACTAACTTAATAAGATTTCAAATTTTGTAAGGGTCATTGACCCATGAGACTTATCAAATTACCAATCTAATATCACAGACATCTAGATTATATGAAAAAATTTATATTCAAAAGAAAAAATTATAAAAAAGTACCTTAGCTTGATCGCAGGTGTTGAAAATAGATGGTTATTGAACTTCCAGATTTAATATTAAAATTCAATCGTAAAATTAAAATGCTACAACTAGGTTTGTCCGATAAATTTTTCAAAAAAATTTAAAGGACATTTTCGATATAAAATCCAATTTCCAAAGTATATTTATTGTGCTTTAACACGTAACCTTACACGAGTGATCGTTTGCTCATAACGTTAACATCATTTTGACATGTGGTACTGATGATATAAACAATAATAGAAGATTTTTTTATCTTCTGCCCATAGTAAAAAAAACTAAATTTTCTCTTAAGATCACCTCGTGGCATTCAAAAATATGATCCAATACAACGGTAATGTAGAGGATGAAATTCTATGAATTTCAGAAAGGAAAAAAAAGATTTTAAAAGTTATTTTTCACCATTATATTTTAATTTTAATTTTAGGTGCTCGATAGTATTTCATTTTCAACACCATTATTAAGCTTGAAAAACATTTCTTTTTCGTTTTTTTTACAATGAGTTTTTTTTTACATGAAATCTAAAAGGTCGTGGTGTTCCATTGTCAATATGATAATCCACGTGGATTCCACAATATTTTTTAAGATTTGAAATCTAAAAATTAAGATTTTTAGGTAGTGGATATGCAGGTAGGAGTGAGAATTTTGTCTCTTATTATTTATATCATCAACGCCACATGTCAAATAGGTGTTGGGATGAGATGTGAGCAAATAATCACTCTCCTTAGGCACACGCAAACAAGCCCTTAAAAGACAAGAAACAACATCCTTAATATGATGTTGAATTCGGATTTGACGGTGGAGGATTGTTTCCACAAATCATCTCTTCTTACTGTGTAGTTGAAAGTGAAGATATAAGGGAACAAGGATTTCAAAATTATTTAAATATATGACATTCACAAAAGTGATGGTTGATTAGGCAAAACTGATTTTAGGGATATTTATGAAAAAGTGATCAACTGTTGACAAATTTATGATTCTGACTCAGTGATCATTTTAGTTATCAAAACGTAAATGATAATGAATTCGGAGGTTTATAAAGTGATAATTTCACAGGTTTAAAGTGACTGATTTAAACTTGTGAAATAGGCACTTTAAAATCGTCGAATTCATTATTATTTTGAATTTTGTTTTAACAAAATGTGATTATTCACATTTTGGTAATTAAAATGAACAATTAGCTAGAATCGTAAATAACTCAGCTCATGAAATGGTTATTCACCACTGATCTTATTGCAAAATTCGGTTGGATGAACGACCTGTATGGTCGAGTCTTTAAAACACTCGGTACAAATTACAAACCGATTAAACATACAAGATGAGTAGTAATAATGGAAAAATTCCGACCAATTTTTATTTTTTATTTTTTTATAAACTATCCAGTTATCTCATCTTATTACATAGAAGAGAGGAAATAAAACTAAATAAAACAAAAGTCTCTCTTGCAATTTGGATCGGTGTCAATAGAGATTGAGATAAGAAACCTTGACTAATTTTTGGCGAGAAGAATTTCGTTGACAAGCTTGTCGATATTAACATAAGATGACCCACCAGGTGCAACAGCCTCTTCACCACTCTTCTTCCACTTCATTGCCTTCTTCTTCATCTCCTTACCTTTCTCTCCCTCCATTAACTCTCTTACAAGACTCTCAACTTCATCTCTTTTAACATCATTATCTATCTCCATCCCTATACCCCAATAGGTACAAGAGTATCTGCAGTTCATCTGCTGTTCCGCGAAGAATGGCCAGCAAATCATTGGCACACCACTGCACACGCTTTCGATCGTTGAGTTCCATCCACTATGTGTCAAGAACCCACCAATCGAAGGGTGGTTAAGTACTTGTTCTTGTGGGCACCAACTTGCTAACATACCCCTTTCTTTCGTCTCCATTATGAACTCGGGAGGCAGAATTGTAGAGTCACCAACAACAAGGTCTGGTCGAATGATCCATAAGAAATGTTGTTGGCTATTAACAAGACCCCAAGCGAACTCGGTCAGTTGTTGAGGAGTCATGACAGTGATACTACCGAAATTCACGTACACGACTGAGTTGGGATCTTTCGAATCGAGCCAGTCAAGACATTCTAGTTCTTCCTTCCATAGATTGGATCCAATGGACTTCAACTCATTTTGAGGAATATGACCGAGAAGCAACTGAAGAGAACCAATGGTGTAGATTGGAGGTAAAGATTGAGACTTGAGTGCAGTTAAAACCTCACTTTCCATGGCATCGAAGGTGTTAAAGATGATGGCAGAAGCTTTGAAAGCTCTCCCTACTTCTCTGATCAAGAAGTTGAGCATGATATCGTCGGGGTCTGTTGTTCGAAAAAAGGTTGGAAGATCTCTAAAACGGATGTCTTTCATTCCAGGAATCCAATCAATGGGAGTCTCGAGAAACCCATTTGTTAGATAACTCTCATCTACATAGCATACACAAACACCATAGAAATGTAGGCTTAACTTCAAAAATCTTATTAGAAATCTTAGATTGAAGGGATATTTATGAAAGAGTAATCAACTTTTGACAAATTTACCATTCTGGATGGCTCAATGTTCATTTTAATTGCCAAAATGTGAGATAACCAATTCGGATGTTTTTAAGGTGACAATTTTGCAGGTCTAAAGTGGCTAATTGGAAACAGTCACTTAAAACCTGCGAAAACGTTATCATTCACGTTTTCGTAATTAAAATGAACAGTAAGATGGAATCCTAAATAGCTTATTTTCAGCTCACGGAAATGGTAATTCACCCTAGATTTAAATATTTATGTACTTTTAAATCAACAAAGGATCTTATAAGAAACCTTAGATTTAAAAAAGCTGAATCTTAGTCTCCACAAAATTCATCCATACCTCTCTCTCAAGAGAATATTTTGAGGAGAAGAAATATATTTTTTCTCTCCTCTCTCTAAAATGAGCACTTAGAGAAGAAAAAACTATGGTGCCATAATAAAAAATAAAGACCAACTATCTACCGTAAGGTAAATTAGTTAACTGGAAAATTAATAATGTGCTACAAGTAAATGCTGGAGTGGCAATAAAAAATTTCTTAATAAAGAATATTTGATATATGAGTCGTGAACTTGTGACGAATGCACGCGGTCTTGATATGCGGCTGACGTGGTAAGGGTACAGAACCTTTTATCATTTTTATTGAGATACACTCAAAAAAGATGTGCTGTTATGTGCCCTTGCCACATCAGCCACATATCCAACTGCATATCAAGACAGCATGCATTCATCATTCTTGTTGACATATACCTAGTCATATTAGTATCTGTTAGAACTTTAGACAATGAAATTATCAATGGATGCATATCGCTAATCAAACTGATTTTTTGTGTGTAGATTCATCAAGGGATGGATCACATATCCATTGGATTAGTGGGTCATTAAAACTTTAAAATGGTATTATAACATGGGGTGCCATCTGACCTTAGTTAGGAAGGATGGATCCCTACTCTACTTTTAAATGCCAATATTTATGATCTCTTCCAAATAATAAATAATCTTATCATGATTCATGAGTCCAAAGGTCCACGGAAAATGTTTTGACTCAGAGCATCAAACGATAGTTGAGATAGGAAGATAGGGATGGTTTTGTAAACAAAATGCTGAGAAATCTGTTCAGTGCCGTACAAGACCAAACATTGTCCTCACTCTGGCTTGGAATGTTAAATGGCCACAAATCAAAGATGTCAGGATAGCATATTCTTTTGGGTCTAAAATAACCCATACAATCTTGGGGGCAGATCCTCTGTAGCCGGATTTTTCTGTAGCTGTCATCAACAGGTGAGGGTGTGGCCCATCATCAAGACGGTTACATCCAGTCGTTCAAATATTTAAACGAATGGTTACCGTCTATTTTCAAACACTTGATTAGGTGTAAAAAAAATTTCTTTTTCTCAAATCTGATCTAAACTATGAGCAAAAGAGGATTGACTTGCTATTTTTATTCAATCTGATATTCTAAGGAGTGCAGGATCATCTAATAAAAACAGAAATAAGGGTGGCAAGTAAACTCTTGAATTAATAATAATAATAATAATACCTTTGAGTGGTGTAAGGCCTTTACGAAGGAGATGGGGGTATTGAAGATAACCCATGAAACCACATGCACTGGTGGTCCAGAATAATACTTCTGGGATTCCCAGCTCTTCAGCCACTTGTAGAGTGAAGCTCATTGATCCATCAGATACTATACAAGAGATTGGAGGCCCTACTCTTGATGATGGTGATGATGATGAAATGTGGTTGAGTTTGGAGATGAGGTTGCGAAAGGGAACTAAGCAATTATAACTGATGGACTCACAAAGGGCTGGGATGTCTTGGGTGGCGTCGATATCACATGGTGGGAGACCGTCGGGGATGGTTTCAAATTGAAAATCGGGTAATCCATTGAGAGAGTCAGGACCTCTGGACTTGAGTAAGCGTTTGTGGCTGTACTCTGTGTTAACAAATGTGATATGAAAGCCACTATGATGGAGAATCTTGGCTAATTTGAGCATTGGGTTTATGTGTCCTTGGGCTGGGCCTGGGATGCATACTGCATGAGGCTTGTTACTGGCTACAGCATTTATAAGAGAATCCATCTCTCTCCCTCTCTTCCTATAGGTAGGTGGGGTGTGGGTGTAGTTCTAAGGGAAGGAAGGTCTTGGCTTTATAGTGAGGAGAAAGTTGAACATTAATTTGAAGCCCAGTCAAAAGCTATAATAAGTTTGATTATTGACGGGATCTATCTCTCTCTCTTTTGGCAATAAAATACTATGCGTACGAATTAAATATTAATTTGCAGTCCAATCTAAGCTTCAAGAAGCTTGATTATTGACGGGGTCTCTTTCTTGGCAATAAAATACTATGCATCTGTATAGCGTGTAATGTATCCGCTCGCGTGGGGGACAAGTCATAGAGCGGATTTCAACGGAAAATTAATTGACTTCGCCTCTTAAAAATTAAATTAAAATAAATAAACAATAAAGGTCATATATCCGTGTTTGGGTATAAGTTTAGGTCGGAGAAAGACGATAGCTATTTTGAAATCACATTTTAAGAACCCATTTTTTTTATAGATAAAATAAAATAAAATTGATGAATACTATATGAGTTTGGATCTCAAAACTTTATATATATTGGGTAAGGTTCGGCAACCAACACAAGGGAGACAACACATGGCTTATAAGTTTTGGATTAAACTGATTAAATACAAAAAAGTTTAGATAATACAAGTATTTCTATGAAGTCTTGGATGTTTGCATTCTCCTTTTATATATATATATATATATATATATATATATATATATATATGGGGGGGCGTTCGATTGATAATCTTAGGATGACAAAATGCTAACAAACATTTTGTCCTGTATAACTTAAAAGTTTCAAATTGAACTTATTTTTTAAGGACGATCTCTATGGTGAGGAGTTTATCCTCACCAAAAATCAGTCCAATATGAAAGTTATAATCCCATCAAAATTATTTCAGAATTGTGAGTCGTTGATTTTTTATTTAAAATTTGTAAATCACTTTTGATGGACTTTGAAATTTTAGATTGGGCTGATTTTTCATGTGGAGATCATCCTCACAAAAAAATCATATCTCACAATAGAAAAGTTTTCACAAAATTTTACATATTTAATTAGCTAAAAACAAAGAATTGGTTGTCCACTTCGTGTAAAGTTCCACCTATTTGACGAATGAGTCAATGATTCATTCAAATAATTTCTTTCTATTTAAATCGAGTGTACATTATTGACAAATTTGACTCTCCGGATTTTAAATGGGTGAAATGCAAATTCAAACAACCTAGAAGTCAAAATTAATTTATGTGTCATGCCTTCTTAAAATATTTAACATATAAGAGATATCTCTTTTTTGGTGATGACACTACAACAATATTATTCAATTATTCTGTTATGAATGATAAGGAAGGAACAAAAGATCCGTTGCTACAAGTGTAATTTTTAGATTTTTTTTTTCGCAGTCTCTTCTCTTTTTAATTTGTTGGCTTCATATATATCTCTTTCTCTCACTGTCGGAGAAGAACTCGTAAACACTCAAAATATGAAACTTCTTTCTCTCTCTCTCTCTCGCTATTAGTCACTCATAAATCCCCTAAAACTAAAACATATCTTTCTCTCTCTATTAGTTGGAGAAGAACTCCCCCAAAATCTGAAATAACATCTCTTTCGATCTCTTTTTGACTACATTTGGGATCAAGGAGATGAAAGGTATAGAAAGAAACCCTTGAAAAATAGAGAAATTGAGGTCGAGATAGGAGGAAACTAAGAGAGATTGATAATTTTCATAAATTGCTATTTGAATTTACTTCTCGAGACAGAAGAGTGATTCTCAAATTATTCAAATTGAAATGTATGGAATTCTATTATTCCATCTAAATTTTAATTTAATTTTTATGTTAGGTATATTTATTTTAAATCAGATTCTTCTTCTCTTGATTTGTTTCAGAGCTTTTCGAAATTATTAAAAATCTTCATCTCTGAAACAAATTTTGGAAGAGATTGATTCGATTTCTAAAAAACAATTATCTCTGTAGCTTTCTTGTCTTTGTAGTTCCTCCCATTCTTCATCGATTTCAACTCATCTTGTTCGTCTGAGTTGTTTTCGTTTGTAACATTTGATTTTGCTCTTCTTAGTCGATTTTTTGTCATTTTTTCTTATTTTGGTTGTTTTCTTTGGTAAATCGATTGGAATCTGCTTGTTTTGTAGAGTTTGATAGAAATTATTACAAATCCGAGTGTTCATACTAGTTTTGTTATCTAATTCGTGATTCTTAGTCGATTTTTAATGGATCTTGACGCATGAGTTAAAGATCTAGCATTGGAATACTTTTTTTTTTATCACTCTTACGATGAACAAAGCTCTTCGATGTTTGAACTTAGCATTGAGCCTTGGAAATTCAGATAATTAAATTTGCTTCCTGCAATTCAGTGTCAATGGAAGTGAAGTTTTGATTATTTTCTTTGAAAAGTCGATTAGTTATGGTACTGTGAATTCCCTGTTTCAAAATCTTGCTAGCACTATTTGTAATTAGCTGTAGTTAGTGGGTCTCATTCAACACCAAACATTTTGGCCAACATTTTAGCCAACCATTTTTGTCCTACATGGGTTAAAAGTTTTGGAATGGCCTGATTTTTGGTGATGATGAGCTCCTCACCATATAGATCATCCTCACCAAAAATCAGCCCATTCCAAAACTTCTAACCCATGTTTTGCCAAAATGTTTGGTGCTAAACATTTCACGTAGTTACTAGTATCATAGTAAGGAATTACTACTATTAGTATTAGTAGTCAATAGTAGGTAGTGATATAAGTAACATTAGCAACTTTATAAAGCATTGTTTGAAATAACAGTAGTAATAGATGTTTGAAAACGTATGTTGTTGTAGCTAAAATATCCGCTGCCGTGGATATGAATAAATCCGTCACAATAGACATGTAGCAACTGAGGCAAATTATGTCGTTAAACTTATAATGACAGCTGAGACGCAAGCGGATTTTTTTTTCCATCGCAATAGGTTGTAGCAACGGATTTCTTGCCCTGTAGCAGCAGAAATATTTATTGCTATAGACCTTTTTTCTTGTTGGGTGAGATTATGAGGGTAGGATATAAAAAGTCTGTTTCCACGTTTAAATTGGGATATTTATGAAAAAGTGATTAATTTTTGACGAATTTACGACTCCGACTCATTGTTCATTTTAATTACCAAAACATGAAGGGTAATGAATTTAGAGGTTTTTAAAGTGACTATTTTACATGTTTAAAGTGACAATTTTATCGATTTAAAGCTACCATTTGACAATTTTGCAGGTTTAAAGCAGCTAATCGGAAATAACCACTTTAAACCTGCAAAATTGTCACTTTAAAACTTACCGTTTTTAATTTTTTTAACGAAAACATGGTCATTTACATTTTGGTAATTAAAATGAACAGTTATTCGAAATCGTAAATAACTCATTTTCAACTCACGAAATGGTAATTCACCCGTTTAGATATCCCATCATCCTAAGTTCTAGGAAGAGGGTCAATTTGAACCTTGTTGGGTTCGAACTTGTAAACACATTATATAGATATTACTTCATGCTCCTTAGTCATTAGCACAAATATAAAATCCCGAATGTATTCCTTTATCAAGGCAAACATGTATGTGCCTTTGAAAATCAAGGGAAAATCTTATATGCTTCATGAACAATTGTAGGTACATGGCAAAAGGATAACCTTGAAGTTTTGTGTAAAAGGAAAACTTATTCCTAATAAGAAAATTTTGCTTTGATCTATGAATAAAGATCTAATCAAAGGTAATGTCAAACAATCTTTAATATTCTTACCGTTACTTTGTCAAATTCCCAACTGACTTGTTTGTCCAAATGTTTTCGTAGGATCTTATTGACACTACAACAAATATGGCAATTAGGAACGGTTTATTACCGTTCCTAATCCACTATGAAACGGCTTGCAAACCGTCTTTAATCGAGGCGTCGTTAATGAGGTTAAACGGCTGAAAGCCGTTCTATATTTCATTATTTGGAACCGTTAAAAACCGTTCCAGATCTCTGAATTTGGAACGGCTTAAAACCCTTCCTAATCTGCGTCTTTATATAACAACGTACATTACCCCTAAAAGATTTGAGACATCGGATTTTATAGAACTGATGTCCTAGGTCTGAGACTTTAGACATCAATTATAAACCGATATCTAAAATTGTTATAAATCGATATCTAAAATTATTATTATTATTATTTTTCTATTTGCCTATTACCCATGGTTAAAATAGATCCAAATAAAAAACATCGAGGTTCTCTATCACATTAATTTATACACAAAAAGAGTTGCAATGAGTCATAATTTACAAATCCAAAATTACAATGCATCGATAAACCATTTACAATCATTACACAAGCACAAGTCCTTACAAGGAAGCAATGCCAGCACTCCCATCCCTCCTATCTTCTTTAAGATCCCCACAATGCCCGCAACTACCAATAAAATAATTCTTTCGTATCACCACATTGCATACTCTCACAATAAACTTCCGCACCTTCAAAGGAGTATCCGAGAAGCAAGTGCTCCTGATCAACCAAAGAACCAAGGATTATAAGGTGAGAAACTTTCATGTCCACTAGTTCATAAAAGCCACCGATTTAGAATGAGTGTACTAGAGAGTTGTATGTAAAAACTAAAACAAAATGGATATAATTTCATAAAAGCCAGCTCTTATAGTGCAAGAAAGCAAAGAAAAACACACACACACATAGAGAGAGAGAGAGAGAGAGAGAGAGAGAGAGAGAGAGAGAGAGAGGGAGAAGATGAGAGGAAGTAATCATTTAATAGGTTTTATAAACTTTGCAACATTATTAGAAAAAAAAAAGAACAGAATTGATTATCTTAAAATGGATATCAAAGATATCAGACACAATAAATTTTCACATCTAAAAATATAGATAAGGATCCAAAGGGTAGACTACAATTTTAATTGTCACAGAAATGTTTGTGAAGCAGATTTCCCAATTTAATAAAATTCTGAAGTCATACTATAGAAAAAAATTCAAGTGGGTAAAAAATTCAACAGCTTCAAATGTATAAAAGATTAAATGCATATTCAGCAATGATAATCTCAAATTATACACACACACGCGCGCGCGCGCACAAAAGAAAGTAAGAAATGAATATTAATCGCGGAAAAGAAAAAAAATAAGCTAAATTAATGAGGTGTAGAGTTTAAGATAATTATACATCATTGTAAAGCTCATAAGTGTTGAATAAATGCCAGAAGATAAACCAGGCAAAAGAAACATGGGCAGAACTCAAAGGGCACTCATCTTCCAGTTTAAATGGACGGATCTAGTAGTCATGATGGCATAACCCACTGCAATAGCCTGAAAATATTAACAACCCAACTTGGAGTTAAAAAGAAAATCTTATATGCCCAAGAATGTGTTAACAACTGAAACAATGACTACAAATGAAAGTAACTTTTTTCTTTCATATCCAGAATCTCAGGAACCAGATGATATGAGAAATCACAGTACTGACAGGTTTTATATATTTATTTATTTATTTATTTGATAGATAAGCAGTAAAGAGTTATGTCTGTGGCATATTGGCATGACTAGTCACGTGGAAGGATGTACAAATGAAATAATAAGGTCATTGGATCTGGATTCAGGAAAGAAACAAACAATGTTGTTGGAAATTGGAAATTGGAAATTGGAAAGAAAGACTCACTTCTAGAATGACAGAAAAAATGATAAGATTCCTAGCCATTCTTGTCCACGTTAAACCCAGGTTGATTACAACCTCATTTGGATACCTTTTCTTCCTTCTCATGCTGCAATTCCACAAGCTTGATCTGTTTTGTTGAGTAAACACACTTCCTATCAAATACAAAAACAGATGTATATTTGCCTAGATGATATAATTCACTATAATAACATTATTCGACAAACAGAAGATCTATTATTCTCAAATAAGATGGATATAATATTAAAAAAAAAATTGTTTTGTTAATGGCTAAGATACCCCTGCATATTTCTACTATTACAAAAAAAGAGTCATGATAATTTGAGTAGTTCTTTGACATGCTGATAATGTCTCCTGGTATCAAGATACAAATTTGTTTTGTTAATGGCTAAGATACCCCTGCATATTTCTACTATTAACTCTTACTCTTGTTTAAGGGACAGTATGGTCAATAAAAACACAATTAAAAATGTATAAGCTGTTTTTCACCCAAACCCTCGTGGCTTTTGGAAGTGCTTTTACACTCAAAAAAATACTTCTTGTATATCTTCACCAAACAATTGATATTGCAATCATGATTCTTATAGAAGTGATTCAAAGAATTTGAGGCTGATAGAGAATAATATTTCTGTTAAAAAGACTACCACGTTATGCTAGATTGAAGAAGTAAGTTGGAGTTGGAACTTACAATGAATGAAATTGTTCTTCAGCACTGTTTTTCATAGAGGTGGGCTTTGGATTTGGATCAGACTTGGGCTGAATGAAATTCAATCTTCTTGACCCAAGATAGATGACATGAGAGTACAATTGAGAGAGATCTGCACAAACAGAGACCACCCTAGTCCTCCTCCTAATCATTGTTCTGAGTTTCCCAAGCGTTGTTCTGAGTTTTGTGCTAGAATCTGATCAGGTTTCCGTGAAGCATGCAAAGCATGTGCATCCTTCTGTTTTCCAATCCAATAAAAGAGAAAAGTAAGTTGTTTCCTTAGTGCAAGTGCAAATCATATTGACAACAACGACTCTTGAAAGAATATCTGTAATTAGCTATATCTGTAGTTACGATTATAATCAGGAATATGTCTGAAGAGATTGATAGAAAGGACAATCCCGACTACTCAAAAATGAGCCATGCAACTGTAGCCACAACAATGATCCCAAATGAAACATGTCATTGTTTCCACAAGTTGACATCAGCAACTAAAAAACTAGTAGATAGACTAAGTCAAGTTAAAAATGACGAAATCACAACCAAAAATTTATTTAAAAAAGAAAATATTTAAATTGAGAAGATTTTCTAAAATTATGAAGTCACAAAGGCCGAAATATTCTAGTTAACTGAAGCAATGGGATGGTTTGAACTAACATTAAACAAACGGTGAATGTGGAAGAAGCTCTTCATATTTAAATACATAGAAAGAAAAAAGAACTATAAAGCAAGGTTTATACAAATTATAAACCCAAAATAATGTGAAAAGGGAGCCAAACATGCACATTGTAGATCATAAAAGAAACCAAAATGTAGAATACAACATGGATGTCAAAGCAAGCAACTTCAAAAACCATTCACTCTCTCCCTCTCTCTCTCTCTCTAATCTATAGCGTCACATTAGTACCCAAAACACCACATCAAATTTGCTTCCTTTCCTTTTCATGTTCCCTTATTTTTCAATTAGTATTCGATTGCCCTTTTTCTTCATAAAACTTCAATTCATTGATTTTAGACAGTTTTGGACCCATAGCTTAGTTGATTTACAGATTGCAATGGCACTTTGAGGTCTTGGGTTCAAATCTAGGCTTACCCACTAAAAAAATAGAATTTGAAAAATGCACCTGATCAAAAAAAAAAAAAAAAACTTAACACAAGAAAAATAGCGACGCATAAACAATTTAATTTTCAGTTTTATCGTCTGCTTTTGTTCCTTTTATATTTTTATTTTTTTTAGCTTTTTCCAGAAATGTCCAGAATCAGGAGAGTAACAAAAATGAGTTGAAATTACAATTTCTTCATAGACATAGAAGCAAAGAACAAGGATACAACTTCTAGCAGAAGTGCATACAAAAATTGCTTCATGGTGAATGGCCATAACAAATCAGTCCATGATGAAATGTCAAAACTACAAGACTTAAGATTTGGGAATGAAACCATAAATCAATAATAATTGAGATGATAGAACTTTAATTTAGGTCTTGTTTTTCAGTTTGCTATATATATATATATATATATAATTGGATTCCAACATCAAAATCTCAAAATCTGCCACATTTTTACGTTTGCCACCACCCATTATCAAGTGGATTGATAATATACCATTAGGTGGGTGCTAGGCTCTAAGCAAAGAAATATTGTATATTGATCGGACAGCCTGTTTATTGTAAAAGCAGAATAGTATGTAGAAAAAGCAGGGTTGAGAGCATTAAAGATTGGCACCAAAACCACCATGTTTTTACTTTCAAGTTTCAAATATGTTTTTACTTTCAAATTTCAAACATGGAAGATCTATTCAATGAAGTTACTTTCTATTTACATGCAATGGCAACATTTCAGATTTTTACTGCAACTAAATGTGCAATGGTAAAGGTTCAAACCCAATATCTCAAAATTGTAGAAAGAACTTCAAGAACATAAATAGTTAAGCAGATAAGAAGGCTCACCTTGAGAATGTGTTTTGCAGACCTAACAATAATTTTGACAACACAATGATCCCAAATATGAGGTAAATGCCTAGTCATATCAGCTATCTGGAGAACATGATTCAGACTCATCAGAAAGAACCAAGTAGCGATTAGATTAAAAAAGAAAAAAGAAAGAAATATAACAAATCTTCAAATTGGAATTAAGAAAGGCTTATTTTCCTAATTTCTACAGCTTAAGAGAAAATGCATGGAAAAGGCAGTTAAACAACATGTCCTTTATGCACAAGGAATGTCCACATATTCAGCTAATGCTTGCTTTTCCCATATAACGGACATTAATTCCATGAGAATGTAATGCTTCAGTTAATGTCTGACCATCCATGGGTGAAACCTCAAGCGTGCAAAGATCTTGAACAAACTTAGGGATCACTTCATCTTTAAGATATAAACAAACCTTTCTCACACTATCTTCATCAGCAGCTACCTCCTAATAAATACGAAGAGGTTAAACAAGAGAACAGAAAATTGGAAGTCTATTAGAATTACAAAGGTGAAATCAAAAGGAAGCATCATCACATAGTTAATAACTTAAAATAACAAGACTTACTTCTTGACTCCCAGCCAACTTAAATTCGGTAAATACATTAGAGTTCAAAAGTTTTTCCTCAGACAATACACCATTTTCAGCAGGTGCAGAATCACATTCTTGGACAGCCTTAATATTCCCACTTGTTGTATACTGTGAAAACCATTACAAAGTAACTCTTAATGTGCTTAAAATAATTAAGAGGTAGCTAGTTGAGTACAAATTATAGGTACAATGTTTGTCAGACAGACAAGAAAATATGTGTTGAAGCCAAACATGATAACCCTGGAAAAAACATCAGATACAAATGCAATTATTTATAGTACTGCAATATATAGTATAACAAAATCTAAAGATAGTGTTAACCACATTCTAAGAAGACTTGTAGATTGATGGACACAGTAAAACTACGTCCCCATATATATAAATATTACAACAAAAAAAAAAGGAAAAATTAATCAAGATCTTGCTGTAACAACCATTTTCACAAACATCTGATACATATCAACGAGTGTTCAACATAAGAGATCATTTAGTGAAACGTGATGTTCTTATTATGCAGAACAAATATACATACAATTCTACCTTTACTTTGGACCGCTATTGTCCAGGTTCCATCAAAACATTTGAAGGGATATATTGTATCAAACAGAGCTTGTTCAGTTATTTTCTGAAGAAGATGGGTAAAAAATACACTTGTTTATTGTAAATATGTACACACAAAAAAAGTCCTTTGAATCATTCTTCCTAAAATTAATATAAGAAATAAATAACTCTCTTAATAATTTATCAATTTTAATAATAGAAAATCAAATCTAAACTAGTCTAACATTCGGAATCCTAGCTAATTTGATTCCTCGGAAACAAGCATTGATTTTTCTCAATATACCTCAGGACATCTCAGTCATTTAATTATAAGAAAAGTCTATTAGAAAATTCATATCTCACAATAGAAAATTTTTCACAAAATTTTACATATTTAATTAGCTAAAAACAAAGAATTGGTTGTCCACTTCGTTTAAAGTTCCACCTATTTAACGAATGAGTCAATGATTCATTCAAATAATTCATTTCTATTTAAATCGAGTGTACATTATTGACAAATTTGGCTCTCCGGATTTTAAATGGGTGAAATGCAAATTCAAACAACCTAGAAGTCAAAATTAATTTATGTGTCATGCCTTCTTAAAATATTTAACATAAAAGAGATATCTCTTTTTTGGTGATGACACTACAACAATATTATTCAATTCTTCGGTTATGAATGATAAGGGCGGAACAAAAGATCTGTTGCTACAAGTGTAATTTTTTAAAAAAAATTTTCGCAGTCTCTTCCCTTTTTAATTCATTGGCTTCATATATATCTCTTTCTCTCACTGTCGGAGAAGAACTTGTAAACACTCAAAATATGAAACTTCTCTCTCTCTCTCTCTCTCGCTATTAGTCACTCATAAATCCCCTAAAATTAAAACATATCTTTCTCTCTCTATCAGTCGGAGAAGAACTATCCCAAAATCTGAAATAACATCTCTTTCGATTTCTCTTTGACAACATTTGGGACCAAGGAGATGAAAGATATAGAAAGAAACCCTTGAAAAATAGCGCAATTAAGGTCGAGATAGGAGGTAACTAAGAGAGATTGATAATTTTCATAAATTACTATCTGAATTTACTTCTCGAGATTGAAGAGTGATTCTCAAATTATTCAAATTGAAATGTATGGAATTCTATTATTCCATTTGAATTTTAATTTAATTTTTAAGTCAGGTATATTTATTTTAAATTAGATTCTTCTTCTCTTGATTTGTTTAAGAGCTTTTCAAAATTATTAAAAATCTTCATCTCTAAAACAAATTTTGAAAGAGATTGATTCGATTTCTTAAAAACAATTATCTCTGTAGCTTTCTTGTCTTTGTAGTTCCTCCTATTCTTCATCGATTTTAGCTCATCTTGTTCGTCTGTGTTGTTTTCATTTGTAACGTTTGATTTTGCTCTTCTTAGACGATTTTTTGTCATTTTTCCTATTTCGGTTGTTTTCTTTTGTAAATCGATTAGATTTTGCATGTTTTGTGGAGTTTGATAGAAATTATTACAAATCCGAGTGTTCATACTAGTTTTGTTATCTAATTCGTGATTCTTAGCCGATTTTTAATGGATCTTGACGCATGAGTTAAAGATCTAGCATTGGCAATACATTTTTTTTTATCACTCTTAGGATGAACAAAGCTCTTCGATATTTGAACTTAGCATTGAGCCTTGAAAATTCAGATAATTAAATTTGCTTCCTGCAATTCAGTGTCAATGGAAGTGAAGTTTTGGTTATTTTCTTTGAAAAATCGATTAGTTATGGTACAGTGAATTCCCTGTTTCAAAATCATGCTAGCACTAGTTGTAATTAGCTGTAGTTAGTAGTATCATAGTAAGGAATTACTACTATTAGTATTAGTAGTCAATAGTAGGTAGTGATATAAGTAACATTAGCAACTTTATAAAGCATTGTTTGAAATAGCAGTAGTAATAGATGTTTCAAAAACGTCTGTTGCTGTAGCTAAAATATCCACTGTTGTGGATATGAATAAATCCGTTACAATAGCCATGTAGCAACTGATGCAAATTATGTCGTTAAACTAATAATGGCGGCTGAGACGCAAGCGGATTTTTTTTTTCCATTGCAATAGGTTGTAGCAATGGATTTCTTGCCCTGTAGCAGCATAAATATTTACTGCTATAGACCTTTTTTCTTGTTGTGTGAGATTGTGAGGGTGGGATATAAAAAGTCTGTGTCTGTGTTTAAATAGGGATATTTATGAAAAAGTGATCAATTTTTGATGAATTTACGGCTCCGACTCATTGTTCATTTTAATTATCAAAACGTGAAGGGTAATGATTTTAGAGGTTTTTAAAGTGACTATTTTGCATGTTTAAAGTGACAATTTTACCGATTTAAAATGACTATTTGACAATTTTGCAGGTTTAAAGCAACGAATCGGAAATAACCACTTTAAACCTGCGAAATTGTCACTTTAAAACTTACCGTTTTTAATTTTTTTAACGAAAACATGATCATTTACATTTTAGTAATTAAAATGAATAGTTATTCGAAATCGTAAATAACTCATTTTCAACTCACGAAATGGTAATTCACCCGTGTAGATATCCCATCATCCTAAGTTCTAGGAAGAGGGTCAATTTGAACCACGTTGGGTTCGAACTTGTAAACCCATTATATATTACTTCATGCTCCTTGGTCATTAGCACAAATATAAAATCCCGAATGTATTCCTTTATAAAGGCAAACATGTATGTGCCTTTGAAAATCATGGGATAATCTTATATGCTTCATGAACAATTGTAGATACATGGCAAAAGGATAACCTTGAAGTTTTGTGTAAGAGGAAAACTTATTCCTAATAAGAAAATTTTCTGAAGGAGAAATTCTGATCTATGAATATAGATCTAATTGAAGGCAATGTCAAACAATCTGTAATATTCTTATGTTACTTTGTCAAATTCCTAACTAACTTTTTTGTGTAGATGTTTTTGTAAGACCCTATTGAGTTTAGTCCCACAATAGACATAAATTGCCTTGTCTCTCTCCTTATAAGCTTCCGAGCCTCTTCACTCATTGTCAATTGATTTTGAGTTAGACCCCAAATTTATCAAATCCCTATGAAAACATCAAATAGAGATTAATGAAGAAAGGTCTGAAGGATTAATTTGGGGTATTAAAAATCTACATGTTCTGATAATTTTTAACTGTTGATTTGGAGGGCTAGAAATCATCATCAACTACTTGTTATCCTAATTATTAGGGTTTGTAATGAGAATCATTGCATTTAAAGAATCTCTACATTTAATCATGGGTTTGAGATCAGAGTACTAGTGAAAAAGCTCTCATAAAAAATACGAATTCTAAACCATGTTGTTGGGATGAAATACGTATCTCAATGATACATCATGTACTCATAAGATACAAATTCTAACCATATATAGGATTTTGTATTTCTTCCCGATGGATGACTCCAACCCTTTGTCATTTAATTGTACTATGAATTATATATCTTCACTCAATGATTATTATTACAATCTTTTCACACCACCTTCATTTATATCGCTCTTTGGTCTCTCTCCTCGTTCCATTAACGTCTTTATTTATACCAAACATTTTTTCCCCAATAATGCAATTATTAATCTTCTTCACACATGTTCAAATCATTTCCGACAACTCTTTCTTATTTGATTTAGTACTAAATTTCATCTAATACATTTGTTTCTTATTTTATTACTCCGAATCTTATAAATATATTGCTTCTTAACAATCCAACATTTAGCTCCATAGTGTCGATCTTATTATTATCTTGCAAAATTTTCATTTAAATTAATTGTTATTTGTCAATCATAGAAAACTTTTCAAATATTAGTTATTGTCCACTCAATGATAATTCTATAAGTCACAATCTTGTTATTATGTTCTTCACTTTTGTATAGAATTGAAAACAAATGAATATCATTCTTTTGAGATGCAAATGATTTAAGGGTTTGATGATTCAAACTAAGAAGATCAAACATGATTCTCTTTCTCCACCATAAATAATCAAAACTACTAGAATTTACGGTATGATTTTATCGTACATGCAGGTCCACAGAGGGATAACTCAGTAATGTTGACTCATTAAATTTTGGAAAGAGATTTGCTGTTCTGAAAGTTATGTATTTAGTTGACGAATCAATAGTACAACGCCACGTGTATAAAAAAATTACATAAAAATAAGCACTTAAGCTGCTGCCAAATTTTCTCTCTTTTGCTCATTTAGCACACATGGCATCATGCCATTCGTTCATTAGCTTTCCATGTAACTTTCGAAACGACAGATCTCAGTTCCGTAAGGATGGGATGTCACGTGACATCATTCCTCGCGGCTTACCAAAATTAATGGATTGTCGGCTGAACGGTGTTTTTTTTTTTTTCTCGTCAGAAGACGGGGTTTTACTCGTGCCTAATGTCACGCGTACTTCAAAGTGAAATTGGTATCTGTGGATATTTTGATAATAAAAATATAAGAGAAATTTACTGGGCAGATCCATCTGTTGCATGACTAACTTAATAAGATTTCAAATTTTGTAAGGGTCATTGACCCATGAGACTTATCAAATTACCAATCTAATATCACAGACATCTAGATTATATGAAAAAATTTATATTCAAAAGAAAAAATTATAAAAAAGTACCTTAGCTTGATCGCAGGTGTTGAAAATAGATGGTTATTGAACTTCCAGATTTAATATTAAAATTCAATCGTAAAATTAAAATGCTACAACTAGGTTTGTCCGATAAATTTTTCAAAAAAATTTAAAGGACATTTTCGATATAAAATCCAATTTCCAAAGTATATTTATTGTGCTTTAACACGTAACCTTACACGAGTGATCGTTTGCTCATAACGTTATAAGTAAATTTGCTCACAGTTTAACATCATTTTGACATGTGGTACTGATGATATAAACAATAATAGAAGATTTTTTTATCTTCTGCCCATAGTAAAAAAAACTAAATTTTCTCTTAAGATCACCTCGTGGCATTCAAAAATATGATCCAATACAACGGTAATGTAGAGGATGAAATTCTATGAATTTCAGAAAGGAAAAAAAAGATTTTAAAAGTTATTTTTCACCATTATATTTTAATTTTAATTTTAGGTGCTCGATAGTATTTCATTTTCAACACCATTATTAAGCTTGAAAAACATTTCTTTTTCGTTTTTTTTACAATGAGTTTTTTTTTACATGAAATCTAAAAGGTCGTGGTGTTCCATTGTCAATATGATAATCCACGTGGATTCCACAATATTTTTTAAGATTTGAAATCTAAAAATTAAGATTTTTAGGTAGTGGATATGCAGGTAGGAGTGAGAATTTTGTCTCTTATTATTTATATCATCAACGCCACATGTCAAATAGGTGTTGGGATGAGATGTGAGCAAATAATCACTCTCCTTAGGCACACGCAAACAAGCCCTTAAAAGACAAGAAACAACATCCTTAATATGATGTTGAATTCGGATTTGACGGTGGAGGATTGTTTCCACAAATCATCTCTTCTTACTGTGTAGTTGAAAGTGAAGATATAAGGGAACAAGGATTTCAAAATTATTTAAATATATGACATTCACAAAAGTGATGGTTGATTAGGCAAAACTGATTTTAGGGATATTTATGAAAAAGTGATCAACTGTTGACAAATTTATGATTCTGACTCAGTGATCATTTTAGTTATCAAAACGTAAATGATAATGAATTGGGAGGTTTATAAAGTGATAATTTCACAGGTTTAAAGTGACTGATTTAAACTTGTGAAATAGGCACTTTAAAATCGTCGAATTCATTATTATTTTGAATTTTGTTTTAACAAAATGTGATTATTCACATTTTGGTAATTAAAATGAACAATTAGCTAGAATCGTAAATAACTCAGCTCATGAAATGGTTATTCACCCCTGATCTTATTGCAAAATTCGGTTGGATGAACGACCTGTATGGTCGAGTCTTTAAAACACTCGGTACAAATTACAAACCGATTAAACATACAAGATGAGTAGTAATAATGGAAAAATTCCGACCAATTTTTATTTTTTATTTTTTTATAAACTATCCAGTTATCTCATCTTATTACATAGAAGAGAGGAAATAAAACTAAATAAAACAAAAGTCTCTCTTGCAATTTGGATCGGTGTCAATAGAGATTGAGATAAGAAACCTTGACTAATTTTTGGCGAGAAGAATTTCGTTGACAAGCTTGTCGATATTAACATAAGATGACCCACCAGGTGCAACAGCCTCTTCACCACTCTTCTTCCACTTCATTGCCTTCTTCTTCATCTCCTTACCTTTCTCTCCCTCCATTAACTCTCTTACAAGACTCTCAACTTCATCTCTTTTAACATCATTATCTATCTCCATCCCTATACCCCAATAGGTACAAGAGTATCTGCAGTTCATCTGCTGTTCCGCGAAGAATGGCCAGCAAATCATTGGCACACCACTGCACACGCTTTCGATCGTTGAGTTCCATCCACTATGTGTCAAGAACCCACCAATCGAAGGGTGGTTAAGTACTTGTTCTTGTGGGCACCAACTTGCTAACATACCCCTTTCTTTCGTCTCCATTATGAACTCGGGAGGCAGAATTGTAGAGTCACCAACAACAAGGTCTGGTCGAATGATCCATAAGAAATGTTGTTGGCTATTAACAAGACCCCAAGCGAACTCGGTCAGTTGTTGAGGAGTCATGACAGTGATACTACCGAAATTCACGTACACGACTGAGTTGGGATCTTTCGAATCGAGCCAGTCAAGACATTCTAGTTCTTCCTTCCATAGATTGGATCCAATGGACTTCAACTCATTTTGAGGAATATGACCGAGAAGCAACTGAAGAGAACCAATGGTGTAGATTGGAGGTAAAGATTGAGACTTGAGTGCAGTTAAAACCTCACTTTCCATGGCATCGAAGGTGTTAAAGATGATGGCAGAAGCTTTGAAAGCTCTCCCTACTTCTCTGATCAAGAAGTTGAGCATGATATCGTCGGGGTCTGTTGTTCGAAAAAAGGTTGGAAGATCTCTAAAACGGATGTCTTTCATTCCAGGAATCCAATCAATGGGAGTCTCGAGAAACCCATTTGTTAGATAACTCTCATCTACATAGCATACACAAACACCATAGAAATGTAGGCTTAACTTCAAAAATCTTATTAGAAATCTTAGATTGAAGGGATATTTATGAAAGAGTAATCAACTTTTGACAAATTTACCATTCTGGATGGCTCAATGTTCATTTTAATTGCCAAAATGTGAGATAACCAATTCGGATGTTTTTAAGGTGACAATTTTGCAGGTCTAAAGTGGCTAATTGGAAACAGTCACTTAAAACCTGCGAAAACGTTATCATTCACGTTTTCGTAATTAAAATGAACAGTAAGATGGAATCCTAAATAGCTTATTTTCAGCTCACGGAAATGGTAATTCACCCTAGATTTAAATATTTATGTACTTTTAAATCAACAAAGGATCTTATAAGAAACCTTAGATTTAAAAAAGCTGAATCTTAGTCTCCACAAAATTCATCCATACCTCTCTCTCAAGAGAATATTTTGAGGAGAAGAAATATATTTTTTCTCTCCTCTCTCTAAAATGAGCACTTAGAGAAGAAAAAACTATGGTGCCATAATAAAAAATAAAGACCAACTATCTACCGTAAGGTAAATTAGTTAACTGGAAAATTAATAATGTGCTACAAGTAAATGCTGGAGTGGCAATAAAAAATTTCTTAATAAAGAATATTTGATATATGAGTCGTGAACTTGTGACGAATGCACGCGGTCTTGATATGCGGCTGACGTGGTAAGGGTACAGAACCTTTTATCATTTTTATTGAGATACACTCAAAAAAGATGTGCTGTTATGTGCCCTTGCCACATCAGCCACATATCCAACTGCATATCAAGACAGCATGCATTCATCATTCTTGTTGACATATACCTAGTCATATTAGTATCTGTTAGAACTTTAGACAATGAAATTATCAATGGATGCATATCGCTAATCAAACTGATTTTTTGTGTGTAGATTCATCAAGGGATGGATCACATATCCATTGGATTAGTGGGTCATTAAAACTTTAAAATGGTATTATAACATGGGGTGCCATCTGACCTTAGTTAGGAAGGATGGATCCCTACTCTACTTTTAAATGCCAATATTTATGATCTCTTCCAAATAATAAATAATCTTATCATGATTCATGAGTCCAAAGGTCCACGGAAAATGTTTTGACTCAGAGCATCAAACGATAGTTGAGATAGGAAGATAGGGATGGTTTTGTAAACAAAATGCTGAGAAATCTGTTCAGTGCCGTACAAGACCAAACATTGTCCTCACTCTGGCTTGGAATGTTAAATGGCCACAAATCAAAGATGTCAGGATAGCATATTCTTTTGGGTCTAAAATAACCCATACAATCTTGGGGGCAGATCCTCTGTAGCCGGATTTTTCTGTAGCTGTCATCAACAGGTGAGGGTGTGGCCCATCATCAAGACGGTTACATCCAGTCGTTCAAATATTTAAACGAATGGTTACCGTCTATTTTCAAACACTTGATTAGGTGTAAAAAAAATTTCTTTTTCTCAAATCTGATCTAAACTATGAGCAAAAGAGGATTGACTTGCTATTTTTATTCAATCTGATATTCTAAGGAGTGCAGGATCATCTAATAAAAACAGAAATAAGGGTGGCAAGTAAACTCTTGAATTAATAATAATAATAATAATACCTTTGAGTGGTGTAAGGCCTTTACGAAGGAGATGGGGGTATTGAAGATAACCCATGAAACCACATGCACTGGTGGTCCAGAATAATACTTCTGGGATTCCCAGCTCTTCAGCCACTTGTAGAGTGAAGCTCATTGATCCATCAGATACTATACAAGAGATTGGAGGCCCTACTCTTGATGATGGTGATGATGATGAAATGTGGTTGAGTTTGGAGATGAGGTTGCGAAAGGGAACTAAGCAATTATAACTGATGGACTCACAAAGGGCTGGGATGTCTTGGGTGGCGTCGATATCACATGGTGGGAGACCGTCGGGGATGGTTTCAAATTGAAAATCGGGTAATCCATTGAGAGAGTCAGGACCTCTGGACTTGAGTAAGCGTTTGTGGCTGTACTCTGTGTTAACAAATGTGATATGAAAGCCACTATGATGGAGAATCTTGGCTAATTTGAGCATTGGGTTTATGTGTCCTTGGGCTGGGCCTGGGATGCATACTGCATGAGGCTTGTTACTGGCTACAGCATTTATAAGAGAATCCATCTCTCTCCCTCTCTTCCTATAGGTAGGTGGGGTGTGGGTGTAGTTCTAAGGGAAGGAAGGTCTTGGCTTTATAGTGAGGAGAAAGTTGAACATTAATTTGAAGCCCAGTCAAAAGCTATAATAAGTTTGATTATTGACGGGATCTATCTCTCTCTCTTTTGGCAATAAAATACTATGCGTACGAATTAAATATTAATTTGCAGTCCAATCTAAGCTTCAAGAAGCTTGATTATTGACGGGGTCTCTTTCTTGGCAATAAAATACTATGCATCTGTATAGCGTGTAATGTATCCGCTCGCGTGGGGGACAAGTCATAGAGCGGATTTCAACGGAAAATTAATTGACTTCGCCTCTTAAAAATTAAATTAAAATAAATAAACAATAAAGGTCATATATCCGTGTTTGGGTATAAGTTTAGGTCGGAGAAAGACGATAGCTATTTTGAAATCACATTTTAAGAACCCATTTTTTTTATAGATAAAATAAAATAAAATTGATGAATACTATATGAGTTTGGATCTCAAAACTTTATATATATTGGGTAAGGTTCGGCAACCAACACAAGGGAGACAACACATGGCTTATAAGTTTTGGATTAAACTGATTAAATACAAAAAAGTTTAGATAATACAAGTATTTCTATGAAGTCTTGGATGTTTGCATTCTCCTTTTATATATATATATATATATATATATATATATATATATATATATATGGGGGGGCGTTCGATTGATAATCTTAGGATGACAAAATGCTAACAAACATTTTGTCCTGTATAACTTAAAAGTTTCAAATTGAACTTATTTTTTAAGGACGATCTCTATGGTGAGGAGTTTATCCTCACCAAAAATCAGTCCAATATGAAAGTTATAATCCCATCAAAATTATTTCAGAATTGTGAGTCGTTGATTTTTTATTTAAAATTTGTAAATCACTTTTGATGGACTTTGAAATTTTAGATTGGGCTGATTTTTCATGTGGAGATCATCCTCACAAAAAAATCATATCTCACAATAGAAAAGTTTTCACAAAATTTTACATATTTAATTAGCTAAAAACAAAGAATTGGTTGTCCACTTCGTGTAAAGTTCCACCTATTTGACGAATGAGTCAATGATTCATTCAAATAATTTCTTTCTATTTAAATCGAGTGTACATTATTGACAAATTTGACTCTCCGGATTTTAAATGGGTGAAATGCAAATTCAAACAACCTAGAAGTCAAAATTAATTTATGTGTCATGCCTTCTTAAAATATTTAACATATAAGAGATATCTCTTTTTTGGTGATGACACTACAACAATATTATTCAATTATTCTGTTATGAATGATAAGGAAGGAACAAAAGATCCGTTGCTACAAGTGTAATTTTTAGATTTTTTTTTTCGCAGTCTCTTCTCTTTTTAATTTGTTGGCTTCATATATATCTCTTTCTCTCACTGTCGGAGAAGAACTCGTAAACACTCAAAATATGAAACTTCTTTCTCTCTCTCTCTCTCGCTATTAGTCACTCATAAATCCCCTAAAACTAAAACATATCTTTCTCTCTCTATTAGTTGGAGAAGAACTCCCCCAAAATCTGAAATAACATCTCTTTCGATCTCTTTTTGACTACATTTGGGATCAAGGAGATGAAAGGTATAGAAAGAAACCCTTGAAAAATAGAGAAATTGAGGTCGAGATAGGAGGAAACTAAGAGAGATTGATAATTTTCATAAATTGCTATTTGAATTTACTTCTCGAGACAGAAGAGTGATTCTCAAATTATTCAAATTGAAATGTATGGAATTCTATTATTCCATCTAAATTTTAATTTAATTTTTATGTTAGGTATATTTATTTTAAATCAGATTCTTCTTCTCTTGATTTGTTTCAGAGCTTTTCGAAATTATTAAAAATCTTCATCTCTGAAACAAATTTTGGAAGAGATTGATTCGATTTCTAAAAAACAATTATCTCTGTAGCTTTCTTGTCTTTGTAGTTCCTCCCATTCTTCATCGATTTCAACTCATCTTGTTCGTCTGAGTTGTTTTCGTTTGTAACATTTGATTTTGCTCTTCTTAGTCGATTTTTTGTCATTTTTTCTTATTTTGGTTGTTTTCTTTGGTAAATCGATTGGAATCTGCTTGTTTTGTAGAGTTTGATAGAAATTATTACAAATCCGAGTGTTCATACTAGTTTTGTTATCTAATTCGTGATTCTTAGTCGATTTTTAATGGATCTTGACGCATGAGTTAAAGATCTAGCATTGGAATACTTTTTTTTTTATCACTCTTACGATGAACAAAGCTCTTCGATGTTTGAACTTAGCATTGAGCCTTGGAAATTCAGATAATTAAATTTGCTTCCTGCAATTCAGTGTCAATGGAAGTGAAGTTTTGATTATTTTCTTTGAAAAGTCGATTAGTTATGGTACTGTGAATTCCCTGTTTCAAAATCTTGCTAGCACTATTTGTAATTAGCTGTAGTTAGTGGGTCTCATTCAACACCAAACATTTTGGCCAACATTTTAGCCAACCATTTTTGTCCTACATGGGTTAAAAGTTTTGGAATGGCCTGATTTTTGGTGATGATGAGCTCCTCACCATATAGATCATCCTCACCAAAAATCAGCCCATTCCAAAACTTCTAACCCATGTTTTGCCAAAATGTTTGGTGCTAAACATTTCACGTAGTTACTAGTATCATAGTAAGGAATTACTACTATTAGTATTAGTAGTCAATAGTAGGTAGTGATATAAGTAACATTAGCAACTTTATAAAGCATTGTTTGAAATAACAGTAGTAATAGATGTTTGAAAACGTATGTTGTTGTAGCTAAAATATCCGCTGCCGTGGATATGAATAAATCCGTCACAATAGACATGTAGCAACTGAGGCAAATTATGTCGTTAAACTTATAATGACAGCTGAGACGCAAGCGGATTTTTTTTTCCATCGCAATAGGTTGTAGCAACGGATTTCTTGCCCTGTAGCAGCAGAAATATTTATTGCTATAGACCTTTTTTCTTGTTGGGTGAGATTATGAGGGTAGGATATAAAAAGTCTGTTTCCACGTTTAAATTGGGATATTTATGAAAAAGTGATTAATTTTTGACGAATTTACGACTCCGACTCATTGTTCATTTTAATTACCAAAACATGAAGGGTAATGAATTTAGAGGTTTTTAAAGTGACTATTTTACATGTTTAAAGTGACAATTTTATCGATTTAAAGCTACCATTTGACAATTTTGCAGGTTTAAAGCAGCTAATCGGAAATAACCACTTTAAACCTGCAAAATTGTCACTTTAAAACTTACCGTTTTTAATTTTTTTAACGAAAACATGGTCATTTACATTTTGGTAATTAAAATGAACAGTTATTCGAAATCGTAAATAACTCATTTTCAACTCACGAAATGGTAATTCACCCGTTTAGATATCCCATCATCCTAAGTTCTAGGAAGAGGGTCAATTTGAACCTTGTTGGGTTCGAACTTGTAAACACATTATATAGATATTACTTCATGCTCCTTAGTCATTAGCACAAATATAAAATCCCGAATGTATTCCTTTATCAAGGCAAACATGTATGTGCCTTTGAAAATCAAGGGAAAATCTTATATGCTTCATGAACAATTGTAGGTACATGGCAAAAGGATAACCTTGAAGTTTTGTGTAAAAGGAAAACTTATTCCTAATAAGAAAATTTTGCTTTGATCTATGAATAAAGATCTAATCAAAGGTAATGTCAAACAATCTTTAATATTCTTACCGTTACTTTGTCAAATTCCCAACTGACTTGTTTGTCCAAATGTTTTCGTAGGATCTTATTGACACTACAACAAATATGGCAATTAGGAACGGTTTATTACCGTTCCTAATCCACTATGAAACGGCTTGCAAACCGTCTTTAATCGAGGCGTCGTTAATGAGGTTAAACGGCTGAAAGCCGTTCTATATTTCATTATTTGGAACCGTTAAAAACCGTTCCAGATCTCTGAATTTGGAACGGCTTAAAACCCTTCCTAATCTGCGTCTTTATATAACAACGTACATTACCCCTAAAAGATTTGAGACATCGGATTTTATAGAACTGATGTCCTAGGTCTGAGACTTTAGACATCAATTATAAACCGATATCTAAAATTGTTATAAATCGATATCTAAAATTATTATTATTATTATTTTTCTATTTGCCTATTACCCATGGTTAAAATAGATCCAAATAAAAAACATCGAGGTTCTCTATCACATTAATTTATACACAAAAAGAGTTGCAATGAGTCATAATTTACAAATCCAAAATTACAATGCATCGATAAACCATTTACAATCATTACACAAGCACAAGTCCTTACAAGGAAGCAATGCCAGCACTCCCATCCCTCCTATCTTCTTTAAGATCCCCACAATGCCCGCAACTACCAATAAAATAATTCTTTCGTATCACCACATTGCATACTCTCACAATAAACTTCCGCACCTTCAAAGGAGTATCCGAGAAGCAAGTGCTCCTGATCAACCAAAGAACCAAGGATTATAAGGTGAGAAACTTTCATGTCCACTAGTTCATAAAAGCCACCGATTTAGAATGAGTGTACTAGAGAGTTGTATGTAAAAACTAAAACAAAATGGATATAATTTCATAAAAGCCAGCTCTTATAGTGCAAGAAAGCAAAGAAAAACACACACACACATAGAGAGAGAGAGAGAGAGAGAGAGAGAGAGAGAGAGAGAGGGAGAAGATGAGAGGAAGTAATCATTTAATAGGTTTTATAAACTTTGCAACATTATTAGAAAAAAAAAAGAACAGAATTGATTATCTTAAAATGGATATCAAAGATATCAGACACAATAAATTTTCACATCTAAAAATATAGATAAGGATCCAAAGGGTAGACTACAATTTTAATTGTCACAGAAATGTTTGTGAAGCAGATTTCCCAATTTAATAAAATTCTGAAGTCATACTATAGAAAAAAATTCAAGTGGGTAAAAAATTCAACAGCTTCAAATGTATAAAAGATTAAATGCATATTCAGCAATGATAATCTCAAATTATACACACACACGCGCGCGCGCGCACAAAAGAAAGTAAGAAATGAATATTAATCGCGGAAAAGAAAAAAAATAAGCTAAATTAATGAGGTGTAGAGTTTAAGATAATTATACATCATTGTAAAGCTCATAAGTGTTGAATAAATGCCAGAAGATAAACCAGGCAAAAGAAACATGGGCAGAACTCAAAGGGCACTCATCTTCCAGTTTAAATGGACGGATCTAGTAGTCATGATGGCATAACCCACTGCAATAGCCTGAAAATATTAACAACCCAACTTGGAGTTAAAAAGAAAATCTTATATGCCCAAGAATGTGTTAACAACTGAAACAATGACTACAAATGAAAGTAACTTTTTTCTTTCATATCCAGAATCTCAGGAACCAGATGATATGAGAAATCACAGTACTGACAGGTTTTATATATTTATTTATTTATTTATTTGATAGATAAGCAGTAAAGAGTTATGTCTGTGGCATATTGGCATGACTAGTCACGTGGAAGGATGTACAAATGAAATAATAAGGTCATTGGATCTGGATTCAGGAAAGAAACAAACAATGTTGTTGGAAATTGGAAATTGGAAATTGGAAAGAAAGACTCACTTCTAGAATGACAGAAAAAATGATAAGATTCCTAGCCATTCTTGTCCACGTTAAACCCAGGTTGATTACAACCTCATTTGGATACCTTTTCTTCCTTCTCATGCTGCAATTCCACAAGCTTGATCTGTTTTGTTGAGTAAACACACTTCCTATCAAATACAAAAACAGATGTATATTTGCCTAGATGATATAATTCACTATAATAACATTATTCGACAAACAGAAGATCTATTATTCTCAAATAAGATGGATATAATATTAAAAAAAAAATTGTTTTGTTAATGGCTAAGATACCCCTGCATATTTCTACTATTACAAAAAAAGAGTCATGATAATTTGAGTAGTTCTTTGACATGCTGATAATGTCTCCTGGTATCAAGATACAAATTTGTTTTGTTAATGGCTAAGATACCCCTGCATATTTCTACTATTAACTCTTACTCTTGTTTAAGGGACAGTATGGTCAATAAAAACACAATTAAAAATGTATAAGCTGTTTTTCACCCAAACCCTCGTGGCTTTTGGAAGTGCTTTTACACTCAAAAAAATACTTCTTGTATATCTTCACCAAACAATTGATATTGCAATCATGATTCTTATAGAAGTGATTCAAAGAATTTGAGGCTGATAGAGAATAATATTTCTGTTAAAAAGACTACCACGTTATGCTAGATTGAAGAAGTAAGTTGGAGTTGGAACTTACAATGAATGAAATTGTTCTTCAGCACTGTTTTTCATAGAGGTGGGCTTTGGATTTGGATCAGACTTGGGCTGAATGAAATTCAATCTTCTTGACCCAAGATAGATGACATGAGAGTACAATTGAGAGAGATCTGCACAAACAGAGACCACCCTAGTCCTCCTCCTAATCATTGTTCTGAGTTTCCCAAGCGTTGTTCTGAGTTTTGTGCTAGAATCTGATCAGGTTTCCGTGAAGCATGCAAAGCATGTGCATCCTTCTGTTTTCCAATCCAATAAAAGAGAAAAGTAAGTTGTTTCCTTAGTGCAAGTGCAAATCATATTGACAACAACGACTCTTGAAAGAATATCTGTAATTAGCTATATCTGTAGTTACGATTATAATCAGGAATATGTCTGAAGAGATTGATAGAAAGGACAATCCCGACTACTCAAAAATGAGCCATGCAACTGTAGCCACAACAATGATCCCAAATGAAACATGTCATTGTTTCCACAAGTTGACATCAGCAACTAAAAAACTAGTAGATAGACTAAGTCAAGTTAAAAATGACGAAATCACAACCAAAAATTTATTTAAAAAAGAAAATATTTAAATTGAGAAGATTTTCTAAAATTATGAAGTCACAAAGGCCGAAATATTCTAGTTAACTGAAGCAATGGGATGGTTTGAACTAACATTAAACAAACGGTGAATGTGGAAGAAGCTCTTCATATTTAAATACATAGAAAGAAAAAAGAACTATAAAGCAAGGTTTATACAAATTATAAACCCAAAATAATGTGAAAAGGGAGCCAAACATGCACATTGTAGATCATAAAAGAAACCAAAATGTAGAATACAACATGGATGTCAAAGCAAGCAACTTCAAAAACCATTCACTCTCTCCCTCTCTCTCTCTCTCTAATCTATAGCGTCACATTAGTACCCAAAACACCACATCAAATTTGCTTCCTTTCCTTTTCATGTTCCCTTATTTTTCAATTAGTATTCGATTGCCCTTTTTCTTCATAAAACTTCAATTCATTGATTTTAGACAGTTTTGGACCCATAGCTTAGTTGATTTACAGATTGCAATGGCACTTTGAGGTCTTGGGTTCAAATCTAGGCTTACCCACTAAAAAAATAGAATTTGAAAAATGCACCTGATCAAAAAAAAAAAAAAAAACTTAACACAAGAAAAATAGCGACGCATAAACAATTTAATTTTCAGTTTTATCGTCTGCTTTTGTTCCTTTTATATTTTTATTTTTTTTAGCTTTTTCCAGAAATGTCCAGAATCAGGAGAGTAACAAAAATGAGTTGAAATTACAATTTCTTCATAGACATAGAAGCAAAGAACAAGGATACAACTTCTAGCAGAAGTGCATACAAAAATTGCTTCATGGTGAATGGCCATAACAAATCAGTCCATGATGAAATGTCAAAACTACAAGACTTAAGATTTGGGAATGAAACCATAAATCAATAATAATTGAGATGATAGAACTTTAATTTAGGTCTTGTTTTTCAGTTTGCTATATATATATATATATATAATTGGATTCCAACATCAAAATCTCAAAATCTGCCACATTTTTACGTTTGCCACCACCCATTATCAAGTGGATTGATAATATACCATTAGGTGGGTGCTAGGCTCTAAGCAAAGAAATATTGTATATTGATCGGACAGCCTGTTTATTGTAAAAGCAGAATAGTATGTAGAAAAAGCAGGGTTGAGAGCATTAAAGATTGGCACCAAAACCACCATGTTTTTACTTTCAAGTTTCAAATATGTTTTTACTTTCAAATTTCAAACATGGAAGATCTATTCAATGAAGTTACTTTCTATTTACATGCAAGGGCAACATTTCAGATTTTTACTGCAACTAAATGTGCAATGGTAAAGGTTCAAACCCAATATCTCAAAATTGTAGAAAGAACTTCAAGAACATAAATAGTTAAGCAGATAAGAAGGCTCACCTTGAGAATGTGTTTTGCAGACCTAACAATAATTTTGACAACACAATGATCCCAAATATGAGGTAAATGCCTAGTCATATCAGCTATCTGGAGAACATGATTCAGACTCATCAGAAAGAACCAAGTAGCGATTAGATTAAAAAAGAAAAAAGAAAGAAATATAACAAATCTTCAAATTGGAATTAAGAAAGGCTTATTTTCCTAATTTCTACAGCTTAAGAGAAAATGCATGGAAAAGGCAGTTAAACAACATGTCCTTTATGCACAAGGAATGTCCACATATTCAGCTAATGCTTGCTTTTCCCATATAACGGACATTAATTCCATGAGAATGTAATGCTTCAGTTAATGTCTGACCATCCATGGGTGAAACCTCAAGCGTGCAAAGATCTTGAACAAACTTAGGGATCACTTCATCTTTAAGATATAAACAAACCTTTCTCACACTATCTTCATCAGCAGCTACCTCCTAATAAATACGAAGAGGTTAAACAAGAGAACAGAAAATTGGAAGTCTATTAGAATTACAAAGGTGAAATCAAAAGGAAGCATCATCACATAGTTAATAACTTAAAATAACAAGACTTACTTCTTGACTCCCAGCCAACTTAAATTCGGTAAATACATTAGAGTTCAAAAGTTTTTCCTCAGACAATACACCATTTTCAGCAGGTGCAGAATCACATTCTTGGACAGCCTTAATATTCCCACTTGTTGTATACTGTGAAAACCATTACAAAGTAACTCTTAATGTGCTTAAAATAATTAAGAGGTAGCTAGTTGAGTACAAATTATAGGTACAATGTTTGTCAGACAGACAAGAAAATATGTGTTGAAGCCAAACATGATAACCCTGGAAAAAACATCAGATACAAATGCAATTATTTATAGTACTGCAATATATAGTATAACAAAATCTAAAGATAGTGTTAACCACATTCTAAGAAGACTTGTAGATTGATGGACACAGTAAAACTACGTCCCCATATATATAAATATTACAACAAAAAAAAAAGGAAAAATTAATCAAGATCTTGCTGTAACAACCATTTTCACAAACATCTGATACATATCAACGAGTGTTCAACATAAGAGATCATTTAGTGAAACGTGATGTTCTTATTATGCAGAACAAATATACATACAATTCTACCTTTACTTTGGACCGCTATTGTCCAGGTTCCATCAAAACATTTGAAGGGATATATTGTATCAAACAGAGCTTGTTCAGTTATTTTCTGAAGAAGATGGGTAAAAAAAAATTATAATTTTTATTTGAAATCGGAATCAAAATTCAAACTGATTTAACTTCAATCTCACAGTTTACTTCGATTTGATTTTAATTTGGATTGAAAAGGTGAAAGAGTTTTTTGAGAGTTTAGATGAAGAACTTAACAAAGTGAATCAGAATCAGAAATCACAAAATAAATTGAAGCGAAGCACAATTCGATTACATACCTGCTCCGTGTTCAACTCAGCGTCATCCATATAAATCTAGCTCTAGGAAGAAAGATCAGAAACAACTATCTTCAAATCTCTACAACTAAATCATCAACAGATCCTCAAAAAAATCGAAAATTTGGAGAAAATTTGGGCTTTTAATGCAAAAAAAAATATATCGAAATTACAGATTAGAAATTATCGGAGAGAATATCAAAATGTAAAAAGTAGTAAAACGAAAATCTAACCCGTGAGAGAGCGAGAGATCGAGAGAGATCGAGAGAGAAAGAGAGAGAGAGAGAGGTCGACTGAGAGAGAGAGCGAGAGATCAACCGAGAAAGCGAGAGATCGAGAGAGAGAGAGTGAGTGGCTCGTTTCCAATAATGAGACAGAAATGAGAAGGGAAATCAGATGTTTAAAACGGCTTAAAGAGGTAAAACGGTTTAAACCCGTTTTTAATTAAAAACGGATAAAATCCGTTTTATACTTTTGTTCTTGATTCACTGTTTTCTTGTAGTATGAGTTTAGTTCTACATCGGACATAAATTGCATTGCCTCTCTCCTTATAAGTTTTTGGGCCTCTCCACTCATTATCAATTGATTTTGAGTTGGAATCCAAATTTATCAAACTCCTGTGAAAATATCAAATGGAGATTAATGAAGGAAGGTCTGAAGGATTAATTTGAAGAACCCCCCCGGAATTATTTAGCAAATTCAAAACTTGTTGCTTTTGTATTTTTTAAATGTGCTTTTATATTTTAAAATTTGCATTTCTTTCAAGTTGAACCAGGAAAGAAAATTGAATTTAAAAATTGCAAGAACACCTGCTTTCTTGGTAAGAAAAAATTGCATCACCATTTCGCTGATTGGGTAAAACATCCTTTTAAAACGCGTATTATTGTATCTAAATGGTAAAAAGGATCAATCCCGGCCCATCAGTTTTGATCATCTAAATCTTGTTGGGATCCATTGATTGGTGGGTTTCAAGCATCAAACTTGTGCCAACTATATTATTGTTTTTTGGTCTTTATTTATGGATTCTGTAGAGGTTTTTGACTACATTCTTCGTCTTCAACCAATTTGAATTTGAAAAAATAAAATTTTCTTCCCTTAAAACTTTAGTAAAACGTGACAAAATATGCGATGCTGGTAACAGCCCATTAATTTGGGCAATAAGTGAGGAGTGAGGTCATATGACGTCCTGCAGATATTACAAAATGACGTGTCACCATCTTTGACCATATGTGAGATTCATTGACTTTACAATTGGTAACGTAACCACATCTTCAACTTCTTGTAAAAAAATATTTATTAATTTTCCTTAAAATTTCATCGCCTTCATCTTCTCATCTAATATTTATTTGTCTTACTCACATAAATGGTGAGTAAGACAAATTTATGTGCTCTCTAAATCGTTATTTTGAATCTTTATATGTCCTTCATATAAATGGTGGGTTTTGATCATCCAAATCTTGTTGGGATCCATTGATTGGTTAGTTTCAAGCACCAAACTTGTGCCAACTAACTTTTTTTTGTGGTTGACATTTTTCCAATATGAATTATATTGTTGTTTTTTGGTCTTTATTTATGGATTCTGTAGAGGTTTTTGTTAAACATTCATACTAAGTTACCACTTATGATCAGATTCAATTACATCAAGCATGATAAAAACTTTTAATATTTTTAACCATGGGGTGTTACCGGATGAACACTAGAAAAGCCTATAATAACATGTTAACTCTTCCCTCTTGGAATATTGTAAACTAGGGAGATATTTTATGCTCACAGAAAAGTTAATACCGAATGTAGTGAAGGCTCGCACGAGCCCTAAAAACCCTGAAGGCAAGACTCTTAGGTGTTGAGACCAAGTCACGTTGGCCACTCAAATGACTTCAAGAGGTGGACCAGTTTGGGTACTGTAGATCTATATGTCTCGGGATACATAATTGTACTTTCCCACAAAAAAGAGTATCCTGAGACATACAGATCTATGGTACCCGGACTTGTCCGTGTCGTAAGTCATATTATCACGACTATGTAAACTATTTAAAATATAACATCTCAAACCCAACCACCTCTCATTCATTTGGGCCCTCTTACTCATGGATGTTGAATCAATTCCTTTGTTGAAAATTTGAGAGTGATAACCAATGAGAAAAATTGGAAAATGAAACAGTGATAAAAATAAATAAAATAGAATATGAAATCTACGTGATTAGATAGGATTGTCTGTGTTCAGAGACAATGATCATATCTTTTCACTATTTCCTTAAAAATTTGTTGAGTTATAAACTCTCAATCGCTCATAAGGATCTCATGGGGATCCTAAGGCAAAAGTTACAAAATTGACGTATGAGTTAGACCCATGGAATCTCTCTTGGAGTACAATTAATTCTACTGATATAATACCACCAATAGAATACAAGATACAAGTATATAACACCTTGGAGTATTAAAAATCTACATGTTTTGATAATTTTTAACTGTTGATTTGGAGGGTTAGAAATCATCATCAACTACTTGTTATCCTAATTATTAGGGTTTGTAATGAGAATCATTGCATTTAAAGAATCTCTACATTTAATCATAGGTTTGAGATCAGAATACTTGTGAAAAAGCTCTCATAAAAAATACGAATTCTCAACCATGTTGTTGGGATGAAATACGTATCTCAATGATACATCATGTACTCATAAGATACAAAGTCTAACCATATATAGGATTTTTGTATTTCTTCCCGATGGATGACTCCAACCCTTTGTCATTTGATTATACTATGAATTATATATCTTCATTCAATGATTATTATTACAATCTTTTCACACCACCTTCATTTATATCGCTCTTTGGTCTCTCTCCTCGTTTCATTAACGTCTTTATTTATACCAAACATTTTTTCCCCAATAATGCAATTATTAATCTTCTTCACACATGTTCAAATCATTTAAGACAACTCTTTCTTATTAGATTTAGTCCTAAATTTCATCTAACACATTCGTCTCTTATTTTATAACTCCAAATCCTATGTGTCATCCATCTCCGCATTCTCATATCTATTATGCAAATTTTATAAATATATTGCTTCTTAACAATCTAACATTTAGCTTCATAGTGTTGATCTTATTATTATCTTGCAAAATTTTCATTTAAATTAATTGTTATTTGTCAATCATAGAAAACTTTTCAAATATTAGTTATTGTCCACTCAATGGTAATTCTATAAGTCACAATCTTGTTATTATGTTCTTCACTTTTGTATAGAATTGAAAACAAATTAATATCATTCTTTTGAGATGCAAATGATTTAAGGGTTTGATGATCCAAACTTAGAAGATCAAACATGATTAAATAATCAAAACTACTAGAATTTACGGTATGATTTTATCGTACATGCAGGTTCACAAAGGGGAAATTCAGTAATGTTGACTCATTAAATTTTGGAACGTATTTACAGATAAGAATGAGTAGGGATTTGCTGTTTTGAAAGTTATGTACTTACTTGCTCAAATAATAATACGACGCCACGTGTATTAATTTTTTTTTTTAAAAGTAAGCATTTAAACTGCTGCCAAATTTTCTCTGAGTGACGAATCACTTTTGCACATTTAGCACACATGGCGTCATGCCATTCGTTCATTAGCTTACCATGTAACTTTCGAAACGACAGATCTCAGTTCGATTAGGATGGGATGTCACGTGACATCATTCCTCGCGGCTTACCAAAATTACTGGATTGCCGGCTGAAAGATGTTTTTTTTTTGTCTCATTAGAAGACGGGTTTTGTTAACTCGTGCCCAAAGCACACGTACGTTAAAGTGCAGTAAATGCACTTTCGAAATTGGTATGTGAGGATATTTTGATAATAAAAAAACAAGAGAAATTTACAGGGCAATCCATCTGTCGCAATTTTATTTAAAAAACTCCCTTAATTTGTCATGTATGTTATCTTACTTTATGAATCAGTCTAGCATGATTAACTTAATAAGATTTCAAATTTTAGTAATCGTCATAGGCACACGAGATTTATCAAATTAGCAATTAACTCCATAGACATCTAGATTTTATGGAAAAACTTATATTAAAAAAAAAAAAAAAAAAAAACTTTGTTGAGTTTGATTGTAAGTGTTGAAAATGGATGGTTATTAATCTTTTAAATTTAATCTTAAAAATCGATCGTAAAAATTACTTATTTTTAGAATTTTTTTTCAAAATGTTCTTAGAATGTTTTCCCTTTATAACCTTGTCTTATCAAATCATGTTTTTGATACCATGGGTAACAAACTCGATAAAGTGAGGTTTGGTGGGTAACAGACTTCATAAATTAAAGTTCCTTGGTGTTGTGAGAATTCCAAAGGAGTTTTTGCAATTAAAATGCAACAGTTAGGTCTGCCCGGTAAATTTCTCAAAAAAATTTAAAGGACATTTTCGATACAAAATCCAATTTCCAAAGTGTATTTATTATGCTTTAACACATAACCTTACACGAGTGATTGTTTGCTCATAACGCTGTAAGTAAATTTGCTCACAGTCTGACACCATTTTAACATGTGGTGTTGATGATATATGTAGACACCCCAATTTGCACGAACTCATTATGAAAATTCAAATTTTCTCGAATTGATTTCAACTAAGAATTCAAGTTCCTCAACGGGCCCGCATTATCACGTGGCATCATTTTTATGCATACATTCATCATGTCATATAACTTTGCACACTCAACCATGTACTAACCCATTCAAAATTCGTATTCATTTTCCATTAACTGATCTATCACCCATACTCTCACCATAGTCCACTTCCTAACCAAATCTAAATCCAAGACAAAGTCCACATTTTAACTTAAATTCAAGCTCATTCTTTAAGTCCTAAACCCAATGCTATTCTAAACCCATAACCCAAATATATTTCCTAGTCCAACCTAAGTCTAAGACAAAGTCTATTCTCTAAGTCATAAACCAAGTCCACTCTAAGCCCAACACTAAGCCCATTCTCTCACATCCCATAAAAAAATGACACATGTTGATCTCCCATAAGTCCTCAATACCCAATGTTTAATCTAATTGGAGAGTCAACTCCCTTTGTGAAAGTTCAAGAATACCCTTCCCAAAAAGGGTGGTCAAACCAAAAAGATTATTTGGTCTTTGGTAATAATCCATAAAGTTGAGAGAGCTTCAAATCATACCCTCAAAAGGTGGGAATCTTCAAGTACATACATGGAACCCTCCCATTAGTCCATTTCAAAAATATACATTCACCCTTGCTTTATGAGTTATTTATAAATGAACCAATATCTACTTTTCACCTACCACTTCACCTTTACACATGTCACTCCTCTACTCACCCTCCTAAAAATAATTTTGTTCTCCCATTAATCCATTTCAAAAATATACTTCTACCATTGCTTTATGAGTTATTTACAAATGAATCAAGGTCAACTTTTCACCTACCATTCCACCTTTACACATGTCACTCTCATATTCATCCTCCCAAAAGTACTTTTGTTTTCTAACCATTATTTACCAAAAAATCAAAGAATACTTTTTAAGTTTCTTCACAAATGTCATCTTTACCCTCACACAAATGAAAAATCCAAAAAGAAATAACTTAAATCTCATATCAATTCTCTTTATTTTTAGTGTTATACCACTTTATCTCTAAAAGTTCTCCAAAAACTCAGTAAATTCTTTTATTTTTTATGAAAAATTCATGCTCTCAAGCCCCCATCTCTCAACCTGTACCAAAATCCCTACTCATTTACCCATCTTTTAATTTCAAGTTACTCAACCCTCAACCATTTTATTTAACTCTCAAGTCTCCCTCTCAAGGTTCAAGTTCATTAAGGGTCAAAGTGGGGTTATAAGATGTAGTCTATTTATTTCAAAGTTTGCATTCTCTTTTTCTATTTTCATTTTCTTTTATTTTTAGAAATCCCTAAGATGTAATGCGTACCTTCTCCCACCTCCGATAGATTGGACTAAAGTTCGATCAAAATGATAAGGGTTGAAGTCCTTTTTACCTCAATCTTATGTATCATATTGTACATAATGCATACACTCACATATGTATGACAATGATGAAGAAATGTGTCACTCTCTTGATGGGGTGAAACACTGGAAACTTCAAGGAAATTTCATCATGGAATCTCTCTAATAACTTAAAACTAACATTCATATCCATATAAATGATGTGACTACATGGGTCATCCTTCTTCATAAGATGTCCCTGAGTTCACATTGAAATCAAAATTCTTCTTTAAGGGGATATTTTCATTCAATGCACACACCACCTTAGCATGCATCTTCTTTTTTATCTATGTTTTTTAAGTTTTTTTTTTTTTAAATGGCCAAGCAAGATAACCACCTTTGGTGGAGAGGATAAAGTGCCTAACTCCTTCCCCATCCTTTAACCAGACCTCCTTACCTAGATCTTAGGAAGACCTTGCCCTTTTCAACACATGAGAATCACTACAATGCCATGAAAAAAAATGATTTTCAAAAAATCAATTCGGATGCCCATTCACACTCATTTCCAAAAAAGAATGGTGGCGACTCCAAAGAATGTAACATTGAGGTTAATGGCGAACATTTGATGTCTACAATATAAGTAATAATAGAAGATTTTTTCTCTTCTGCCCATTGTAAAAAAAAATTAAATTTTCTTTTAAAATCACCTCTTGGCATTCAAAAATATGATCCAATAAAAAGTTATTGTAGAGGATGAAATTCTATGAATTTCAAAAAGGAAAAAAAAAATTAAAAAGTTATTTTTCACCATTGTATTTTAATTTTAATTTTAAGTGCTCAATAGTCGTCCATTTTCAACACCATTATTAAGCTCAAAAAATGTTTTTTTTTTTTTTTCAATTTTTTTATCATGAGTTTTTTTCATGAAATCTAAAAGGTCGTGATTTTCCATTGTCAATATGATAATCCACGTGGATCCCACAATTCTTTTTAAGATTTGAAATCTAAAAATTAAGATTTCTAGGTGGTGGATGTGCGGGCAGGAGAAAGAAATTTCTCTCTTATTACTTTTATCATCAACGCTACATGTCAAATAGGTGTTAGGATGAGATGTGAGCAAACAATCACTCCCCTTAGGCACACACGTAAACAAGACCTTGGAAGACAAGAAACAAAGTCCTTTGATGTTGAATTCGGATTTGACGGTGGAGGATTGTTTACACAAATCATTTCTTCTTAATGTGTAGTTGAGAGTAAAGACATAGGGGAACGAGGATTTCAAGATTATTTAAATATATGACATTCAAAAAATTGATGGTTAATTAGGCAAACTGATTTTAGGGATATTTATGAAAAAGTGATCAACTTTTGACAAATTTATGATTCTGACTCACTGTTCATTTTAATTATCAAAACGTGAATAATAACGAATTTGAAGGTTTATAAAGTGATAATTTCGCAGGTTTAAAGTGACTAATTTAAACTTGTGAAATAGGCACTTTAAAATCGTCCAATTCGTTATTATTTTGAATTTTTTGTTTTGAACAAAATGTGATTATTCACATTTTGATAATTAAAATGAACAATTAGCTAGAATCGTAAATAACTCATTTTCAGCTCATGAAATGGTACGTCACCCCTGATCTTATTGCAAAATGCGGTTGGATGAGCGACCTGTATGGTCAAGTCTTTAAAACACTTAGGACAAATTTCAAACCGATTAAACGGACATGATGAGCAGTAATAATGGAAAAACTCCAACCAATTTTTTTTATTTTGTTGAAAAGATCTAGTTATCTTACCTTATTACATAGAAGAGAGGAAATAAAACTAAATAAAACAAAAGTCTCTCCTGCAATTTGGATTGGCGTCAATTGAGATTGAGATAAGGATCCTTGACTAATTTTTGGAGAGAAGAATTTGGTTGACAACCTTGTCGATATTAACATAAGATGACCCACCAGGTGCAACAGCCTCTTCACCACTCTTCCTCCACTCCATTGCCTTCTTCTTCATCTCCTTACCTTTCTCTCCCTCCATTAACTCTCTTACAAGATTCTCAACTTCATCTCTTTTAACATCATTATCTATCTCCATCCCTATACCCCAATGGGTACAAGAGTATCTGCAGTTCGTCTGCTGTTCCGCGAAGAATGGCCAGCAAATCATTGGGACACCACTGCACACGCTTTCGATCATTGAATTCCATCCACTATGTGTCAAGAACCCACCAATCGAAGGGTGGTTAAGCACTTGTTCTTGTGGGCACCAAGTTGCTAACATACCCCTTTCTTTCGTCTCCATTATGAACTCGGGAGGCAGAATTGCAGAGTCACCAACAACAAGGTCGGGTCGAATGATCCATAAGAAATGTTGTTGGCTATTAACAAGACCCCAAGCGAACTCGGTGAGTTGTTGAGGAGTCATGACAGTGATACTACCGAAATTCACGTACACAATTGAGTTGGGATCTTTCGAATCGAGCCAGTCAAGACATTCTAGTTCTTCCTTCCATAGATTGGATCCAATGGACTTCAACTCATTTTGAGGAATACGACCAAGAAGCAACTGAAGAGAACCAATGGTGTAGATTGGAGGTAAAGATTGAGACTTGAGTGCAGTTAAAACCTCGCTTTCCATGGCATCGAAGGTGTTAAAGATGATGGCAGAAGCTTTGAAAGCTCTCCCTACTTCTTTGATCAAGAAGTTGAGCATGATATCGTTGGGGTCGGTTGTTCGAATAAAGGTTGGAAGATCTCTCAAACGGATGTCTTCCATTCCAGGAATCCAATCAATGGGAGTCTCAAGATACCCATTTGTTAGATAACTCTCATCTACATAGTATACACAAACACCACAGAAATGTAGGCTTAACTTCAAAAATCTTATAAGAAATCTTGGTCTCAAGGGATATTTACGAAAGAGTAATAAACTTTTTGACAAATTTTCGATTCTGGCTGGCTCAATGTTCATTTTAATTACCAAAGTGTGAGATAATCAATTCAGAGGTTTTCAAAGTGACAATTTTGCAAGTTTAAAATGACTAATTGGAAACAGTCACTCAAAGCTTGCGAAATTGTCAATTTAGTTATCATTCCCGTTTTAGTAATTAAAATGAACAGTTAGCTGGAATCGTAAATAACTCATTTTCAGCTCACAAATTGGTAATTCACCCTAGATTTTTTTAAAAAAAATTACTTTTAAATCAACAAAGGATGTTATAAGAAACCTTAGATTTCAAAAATCTGAATTTTAACGTCCAAAAAATTCATCCATACCTCTCTCTCAAGAGAATATTTTGAGGAGAAGAAATATATTTGTTCTCTCCTCTCTCTCAAAATGAGCACTTAGAGAAGAAGATAGTTCTCTCTAATTAGAGCACTTAAAGTAAGAGATTGATTTATTTTTACTTTTTATGAGAAAAGAAACTATGGTGCCATAATAAAAAATGAAGACCAACTATCTACCGCAAGGTAAATTATTTAACTGGAAAATTATTAATGTTCTACAAGTAAATGTTGGAGTGGCAATAAAAAATTTCTTAATAAAGAATATTTGATATATGAGTCGTGAACTTGTAATGAATGCACACGGTCTTGGTATGTGATGGTAAGCGCAAAAAACTTTATATCATTTTTATCGAGATACACGCAAAAAAGATGTACTGTTGTAAGCCCTTGCCACATCAGTCACATATCCAATTGCATATCAAGACAGCATGCATTCATCATTGTTGTTGATATATACCTAATCGTACTAGTATCCATTAGATCTTTAGACAATGAAATTATCAATGAATTCATATCACCAATCAAATTGATTTTTTGTGTGTAGATTCACCAAGGGATGGATCACATATCCATTGGGTTAGTGGGTCATCTAGATTTTCAAATGGTATAAAATGGGATGCCACCTGACCTTCGTTAGGAACGATGGATCCCTACTCTACTTTTAAATGGCAATATTTATGATCTCATCCAAATAATAAATAATCTTATCATGATTCATGAGTTCGAAGGTGCACGGAAAATGTTTTGACTCAGAGCATCAAACTATAGTTGAGATAGGAAGATAGGGATGGTTTTGTAAACAAAATGCTAGGAAATCTGTTCAGTGCCGTACAAGACCAAACATTGTCCCTCACTCTCTCTTGGAATGTTCAATGGCTACAAGTCAAAGATGTCGCGGTGGCATATTCTTTTGGCTCTAAAATAACCCATACAATCTTGGGAGCAGATCCTCTGTAGCCCGATTTTTCTGTAGCTGTCATCAACAGATGAGGGTGTGGCCCATCATGAAGACGGCTACATCCAGTCGTTCAAATATTTAAACGAATGGTTACCCTCTATTTTCAAACACTTGATTAGGTGTAATTTTTTTCTTTCTCAAATCTGATCTAAAGTATGAGCAAAAGAGGATTGACTTGCTATTTTTATTCAATCTGATATTCTAAGGACTGCAGGATCCCGTTCCCTACACTCTTGTCCTAACCTTCTTTTCTTTTATTTGTCACAAACGGAAAAAAAATAATAATAATAAAAAACAAAAAATACGACTTCAGGCATTTGATGCAAAATACCCAAATCCAAAAGGAAAGGGGGATCATATAAAAAACAAAAACAAAAAATTTAGGACTCCAGGCTTCTAATGCAAATACCCAACTCCAAAAGGAAAAGGAGGGGGGAGGGGGGGTCACATATATAAGGCTAACTTTCGGTTCCTTGCTCCTATATATAAAGAGTAAGCAAAACATTGATTGGTCATGCGTCTATAGTAAAGAGTTATTTGTCAAAAATCAAAATATGTATCTAATTATCTAAAAGTTAGGGAGGATCATCTAATAAAAAGAGAAATAAGGGTGGCAAGTAAACTCTTGAATTGATAATAATAATAATACCTTTGAGTGGTGTAAGGCCTTTACGAAGGAGATGGGGGTATTGAAGATAACCCATGAAACCACATGCACTGGTGGTCCAGAATAATACTTCTGGGATTCCCAGCTCTTCAGCCACTTGTAGAGTGAAGCTCATCGCTCCATCAGATACTATACAAGAGATTGGAGACCCTACTCTTGATGATGGTGATGATGATGAAATGTGGTTGAGTTTGGAGATGAGGTTGCGAAAGGGAACTAAGCAATTATAACTGGTGGACTCACAAAGGGCTGGGATGTCTTGGGTGGCGTCGATATCGGATGGTGGGAGACCATCGGGGATGGTTTCAAATTGAAAATCGGGTAATCCATTGAGAGAGTCAGGACCTCTGGACTTGAGTAAGCGTTTGTGGTTGTAATCTGTGTTAACAAATGTGATATGAAAGCCACTATGATGGAGAATCTTGGCTAATTTAAGCATAGGGTTTATGTGTCCTTGTGCTGGGTATGGGATGCATACTGCATGAGGCTTGTTACTGGCTACAGCATTAATAAGAGAACCCATCTCTCTCCCTCTCTTTCTACAGTTGGGGTGTGGGTGTGGGTGTGGGTGTAGTTGTAAGGGAAGGACGGTCTTGGTTTTATAGGGAGGAGAAAGTTGAACATTAATTTGAAGCCCAGTCAAAAGCTATAATAAATTTGATTATTGATGGGATCTATCTCTCTGTCTCTGTCTCTCTCTTTTGGCAAATAAAATACTATGCGTACGAATTAAATATTAATTTGAAGTCCAATCACAACTTCAAGAAGATCGATAATGGATGGGGTCTCTTTCTTGGCAATAAAATACTATGCATCTGTATAGCGTGTAATGTATCCGCTCGCGTGGGTACACGTCACAGAGCGGATTTCAATGGAAAATTAATTGACTTCCCCTCATAAAGATTAAATTAAAATAAATAAACAATAGAAATCATATATCATGCTCGTGTTGGGTTATAAGTTTAGGGCGGAAAAAGATGATAGCTATTTTGAATGACATTTTACGAACCCATTTTTTTTTAAAGATAAAGCAAAATAAAATTGATAAATTCAATATGAGTCTGGATCTCAAAACTCTATATATATAGGGTCAGGTTCGATAATCAACATTAAGGAGCCAACATATTTGTCTTATATGATTTAAAATTTTTGGATTGAATTGATTAAATATAAAAAAATTTGGACAATGCAAACATTCACATGAAGTCTTGGATGTTAGCATTCTTCATATATATTTATATGGGAGGTGTTTGATTGATAATCTTAGGATAACAAAATACTAACAAATTTTTTTGTCCTATATAACTTAAAAGTTTCAAATTAAACTTATTTTTTAATAATGATTTCTATGGTGAGGAGTTTATCCTCACAAAAAATGAGCCCAATATGAAACTTATAACCCTATCAAAATTATTTTAAAATTGCGAGCCGTTGATTTTTTATCAAAAAATTATAAACCACTTTTGATGGACTTGGAAGTTTTAAATTGAACTGATTTTTCATGTGGAGATTATCCTCACAAAAAAATCAACTCAAATCGAAACTTTTAAGCCACATAGACAAAAAATTTGTCAGCGTTTTTTCCTCCTACGATTGTTAGACAAAATTTTTAATATATATATTTTGAGTTATGATAGTCTAACTCCCCCACGTGACATACTCAATAGACACCCAGACAGGGGGTGTGCCAGAACCATAAATTTCCTTTCATTGAGATACATAACTGCACAAATTAATGGGAATGTGTGGTTGTGTATCCCAAGGCATAAAGTCTTTGGTTCCAGCACACTCCATGTCAGGGGAATCGAGTATGCCACATGGGAAAGTCGTATTATCCCACTCAAATATAATATATGCACTCATATATATATATATATATATATATATATATATAATGTGTGTGATTTCCCAAATGATTGAGGAGAGTATGAGGGAAGTTAACTCATATGGTCGGCATCTCAATAAAGAGAAACTCAGATAGTCGAAAAATGTCAACAAGGTACCCTTAAGAGTAGAGGTAAAAATCAAATCTGTAAAAACCAGGTACTTGATTAGACAGGACAAAGATAACAATTTTGTTATTTCTTATATCAATCTTTTGATTATAAATTAGATTCTATTGCTATTTTTATTTTTTGTAAGTGAATGATTTTTATTTTAAATTACATTTCATGTCCATAAATTTTTGTTATCTTATGTGAATTTTGATTATATTAAATGCACAAATTCCCCTCCGACATTAAAATTAGGAGTTTTAATTGAAATATTACACTTTTGAGAAATTGATTTGATTGTTAATTTCTAAATCTTCAGGTAGGATCAAATATTTACTTGAATCTTATAGAAATAAGATGATGATCACAAGTTGTAAGAAATCACTAGCTGGATCCCCAATACCTTAGCAAATTTAATTTTTGTTTCTAATCCATTAGTTTTGCTCCATAGAAAAATGTGGAAAAACGCAATTCTTTAAATCGTTTAGGTCAAATCTCTTTCACCTCATGTGTGTCTTGTTCACTTTTGATACAATTCTTGTGGATTAAACTCAAATTCTTTCTATTTCACTTCTTCCTCTTTCTCCTCCTCCTCAATCCTCTCTCTTCTTCTTAAATTTTTTCCCACCATAATTTTGTGTAAATGAGATCAAACAATGGAACTTTATTTTCTAACCCAACCTATTTTCATTCATTTTTCAATAAAGTTCAAATTTCATGAAAAGTCATTTTTCATATTGTTAATAATTTCATGAATAGGTGACTCACACTAACACCAATAATTTCATGGAAAATTGATTCACAGTTGAAAATCCTTGACCAACTATTCAACAACTAAAACTAGTATAAAAGAACACATTTAATGTCCCTTGCAAAGGCACCAATGATGGCTCCCTTTATTTCTTTTTAATTTTTTTTTCAAAATAAAATTTTATTTGAAAGTGAAGATATTATACGTTAAGAGTAAAATAAAAAATAAAAGAAAAAATTACTTAAAAGACCCTGAAGAAGGAATTTCTTTCTAAATAGTCCATAAGTTTTTGGTGATAGTTACATAAATTTATTTAGTAAACTTTTTATTTCTTAATGGTTCCTCATCATTGGCAAACTCAACCACTTTTTATTGTTGCATTCACCTAGGGGTGTCAATGGGTACCCAATTACCCGAAACCAATTAATCGATTTTGGATCCATTATGAGAGACCCGATTAATTTTCGTGTCAGTCACGAGTAGTCATTTTAAGGACCCATTAAGAATCAAGCCTCTATCGAGTACTTGTCTGGTAAACGAGTAAAGAGGGTAATTTTTTATAATTATATAAGAGGATGTTTACATTCATTATTTAGTATTATAATTAATTAATAGTAATTACTAATTACGGAAAGATATTTCAATATTCAACATCTTCTCAAACAATTGACTTAATTTTCAAGTTTCAACATTTTCTATTTTCTAAACGTTTATCCATATTTTCTTCTCTCCTTCTCAATTTTCAACTTACACAAAGAACGGAATTACTCTCACAGGCTAGATTTTTCTTATCTTTAATCCTTTAAAAAAATTAAAACATGACATTCAAAGTTCAGAGAGTACAAACAAATGCAAGAATTAGACTAGCCTTACTAAATTAGTAAGGATTGGACCCTTACTAATAGTCATTGGGCTCACCTTGTGACATAAAAAAAATATGATCTGATGATTTAGGATTGTAGATGACAAAATCCAAAGATACTTATTTTTCACTATTGAAATTTTTAAGAAAATAGATAGAAGTTCTGTAGCCTTCCATTCTCAAAACCTTGGATCAAGTAAAAAAAAATTTATTTTTTGGATCCAAGTTTTTTGATAAAATTTAAACTGTTGTGGTGTTAGATTGGTAATGTGGTATTCCATTTGAGTAAAATGAACCTTATTAATTAAATCAAATTAATTTGTCTTTATCTTAATGGGTACCCAATGGGTATTGGCTATTTGTTGGGGCAGTTCTGATTCCAAAGGTCTCATACTAGGAATCGAAATCAATCGAAATCAAAACTAATATTTAAGTTTGGGTCCAATTCTAAGTATATATGGAATTGCCCCAAACCCGCCCCATTGACACTCCTAAAGTCTCCACTTTTTATTTATTGTTGAACTTGATAGTAAAAAGTGGTGAAATCGACATTGATAAAACTTACTCATTTACAATTTTCAAGTTTTTTCTTTTAAAATATGTGAAAAGATCGACTAAAAACTTGAGATAACAACTTGTTTAAATGATTTCAAACCAAAAGAACCATTTTTTATTTATCTTCGTCCAAAAACGAAGAAAAATAATGGAAAAACATTAATTTTTTACCTACATCTTCAAAATATTGGAAAAAATTCTTGAAAATGACTTTATTTTTTTTTCATTTTAAATCTTTTTCGACGGAATGGAATCTCTAAAACTCGATTTAAATGTTAAAAATCCAAAAAAAAAAATTAATAGTATGATGAGTTGGAATGTTTAAGGCATTCAATTGTAAGAAATGAGGGAAATAGAGTACAGGGATTGATTGAAAGAAAATTTCTATTAAATATATTATTAAGAGATGCTCTCAAACTTTAGGACTAATTAGAAAGAACTCTCCCATCAGAGTCTTTTAAGTAATTTTTCCAAATTAAATTAGTTATAACAAAAAAGAAAGTGTCAACGATGGACCCCCCACTAAACGTCACAAAATGCAACGGAGCCGACAGTCCATTAATTGGGAAAAACGTCAGCAATGATGTCATATGACATATGTTCTTTGTTAAATGGCACGTGTCACTCTCTTTTCTATTAACCCTTTAAGGCCGGCACAGGAAGAAGATATACGGTTCTGTGCCCTTGCCACGTCAGCCGAATATCAAGGCAGTATCACTATTCATTGCGATTAATGCACGTGGCTGACTTGTTAAGGGCGTAGAATCATAATTATTTTCACCGGGATACACAAGAAAAAAATGTCCTTAACGATGAATGCAAGCTGTTTTAGTACGTAGCTGATGTGGTTAGGGCACTAAATCACACATCTTTTTCTGTGTACCCGATGATTGGTGATCAGGTTATGCATGCATGTACCCTCTTCATCTCGAATCCCTTACCAAAATATTATGAAATCTAAGGGTATTTTAATAAAATAAAATAAAAATTTATGGACATTTTTTATACAAAATTGATTTTTCAAATTGTATTTATTGCACTTTAACGTGTGCCCTACCCTACGACACACGCTAACAAGAGTACAAGACCTTATATTTATTTATCCTTAAATGTTTTTTATTCATTTACAACAAGTTGACTTTATTAATTTTTCTTCCAAAAGGTCTATTATTTTTGCCGGATTGATTCATTTGATGAACTCATCTAAAATATATTTATCAATTTTTTGACTAAGCAAGTAGAATATATTAAATAATTCGATACATGTAATCAAAAATAGGGTATTTTAGAAATAAAGCCATGTGAAATTGGTAATATTAGGTTACCCTCTTGAAAAATGCAAGATTAAGTTTACCCCCTTGACCACATGTTACTTTTTCTTAATGATTTAATAGTGAAATTTTAATTTAATAATTTAAATATTTGAAAAGGAAAAAAATTCCATTGTTAAAATGTCAAGAAAATGCAACATTGACTTATAGTAAAAGGTAAACCTAATCTTACATTTTGCAAAAAAGTAAACCTAAAATCACCAATTTTACAGGGATATTTCTATATTCCTTTATCAATATTATTGAAATTCTCCTATAGAACCAATAGGATTTTGAAACAAATTAAAATCCAATTCAAGAGTTAAGAAAATAAACGATTTCATAACAAACCTCAATTTAGATTTAAATTTTTTTTTATCAAGATCTAATTTTTTAAAATAGTTCTTGCAATAAAGTTTATTAAATCTAATTTTCTTGATTGATTTGATTTGGGTTTAGTTGATTAATCGAAATTCTCTCGATACTGGATTCAAACAAATTCTCAATCATGATTGATCAAATTGGAGTGTCTACAAGTAGTATATTAAAAGCAATGAAATAAGGTGCAAAAATCATATTTAAAGATTAATCATATTCTTAAAATTAAGGATTAGATATGAAAGATACAATCGTCATTATCCAATTTGTTAGGGATTACTCTATTTTGTAAATAAACCTGCATTATGATTCTTGTAATTGAATTATCAAAATGAGTCCATAATGGTAGTCAAAAAAATATGCTCGAAAGGTACAATATGCATGATGAGGCATCATAATTGATCATAAATAGACTCAATCATGAACGAGTAGTTAGGGTAGCTGATCGAGTGGCCAAACTTTCCTATTAGAAGTTTGTCTGAAAAACTAGGTCCTTGTCTTGGGATCCGCTATAAAATATCTTGAAATCTAAGAAAATGTCTAAAAAGGTATTTTAAGCATGCATTTTCTCAAGTTTAAGGTCCTATAAAAATTTTGAAATATTTTTTAACCAAAGTAGGGATACGTCATTCGGAAGTAGATCCTTTGTAGCACACAATTCATGTAGCACATATCGAAAGGTTGAAAGAGTGCCACAACAAACATACAAATTAGATCTCACACTTAAAATATTAGGGGTTCAGTTGCCATTCATTTTCAAAGATATGAATCTGGAGGAAAAACCTGTTTATTGAATTTTTTATTTATTATTAAAATCAGATGTAAGTCATGATTACAAGAGGCTGAGATGTTATTATTTTTTTTTTTTCCTAAGAAAACTCTCTCTCATCTGTTGGATTTATGCCATAGGGTGCTACAAATGATCCGTTTCCTATGTCATTTAAGGGTATTTTGATTATTTTTACAAAATTAAATTTGAGTTTTCCCAAGCTTATTATGGATATTTGGAGAGTTTTTGAGTCATTTTGAGGGTATGTTAACGTCAAGGGTATTTTAGGCCTTTTCATTAGAATTTAAGATCTACTAAAAACAATATTAATTTTGATCCTAAATTGATATTTTAGTGAAAAATAACATATTATATATCTAAATAAAATATGATGCCTAAATAAAATTTGTTCATCATTGAAGATGCAAACATAATAAATTAGTAAGTGAGACAGATACAAATCTTTTTTTTGTTGGGATCGATCTATTGACTGACTAGTGGATTCAAGCACCACGTGTAGGCGACAGGGAAGTCACACTGTTCTTTCTTTATATTTTGTATGGTCGGTTTCCATTATTAACTCATTATTGTCGTTGTTTGATCTTTATTTATGGAAATATTAAAAGAAGATAACTTTTAATTGATTGAAAACATGCATCTGGCCCGAGAGCTAGTACAGACAAGTCACTGGACCATAGGATTGTTGCCTTCTCAAAAATAATCGCCAAGGCATTCATGGAGGCATGTGCCTTAGGAACTTTAATATTAATATCTGTGCAAAATAATTTAAAATCTAACATCTCAACCAAATCTTCCCATTATTCGTGGATGGTTAAGCAATATATCTTGGTGTATGAAAAAATGAATAATGGTTTTTTCACAACCACCCTTTGATGTGTGTGCGCGCACACAGCCTTTAACATGGCATGTGCTAGAACATAAATTCTTTTCCTCGAGACACATAATTGCATATATTTATGGGGATCTAAAATTGTGTATCCCAAGGAAAAAAAAGATATGACTCTAGCCCATGCTATACCAGGGGCGTATGGGGGTGTGTCTCAGAGAGGGCATCGGTAACAAAATAGTACCGACAACCAATGATAATAAGACAATGTAATATGAAGGTCAAAAGTAAAAAAATCAATAAAATTGCTAATCAAGGTGATGATGAGATTCTTTTACTATATTCATGAAAACCAAGGTTATACTCTCTTTTCTAAGAAAAATTGAAGATTCTTCATAGAAAATCCTAAAATGAATTGTCAATGAATTTCTAATGAAAAAACACTTTCCCTACTAACATAGTAAAAAAGTTTTTCTAACGGCATCATATTGTAACATCCAAAAACATGATATGATTTCACAAGATTTTGAAGAACAAAATTCTAAGAACTTAGAAAAAATAAATTTCAAAAAAGGGTTAACTATCATGGTTGAATTTTAATTTTAAAATAGGAGGTTCAGTATCTTTCATTTTCAATAGCTTGGATCAAATTCAAAAAAGATTTTTTTTTAATAGAAATTTTTTGATGAAATCTAGAAGACTATAGTGTTGGATTGCCAATGTGATAATCCATGCGAGCCCAACAACCCCTAGTAAGAACTGAAATCCTACTATGTTAGTCAGGCTAGTCTGGTTCATTTATACTTAAAAAACAAAATTGTCTACAGGAAAAAAGTTACTATTGCATGTTAAATCGTTACTTTGTGCACTATGTAAAAACTAAAAATTTTGACAAGAAAATTTGATGGGCCAAAGCCCACAAATTTTATATATGAATTTTGATGGCCTATGGTCGTTGAAATTTTTGATGATCCCCAATTCGACAGCTTAAAACCATCAAATTTCTCCCATTTTCCATTAATTTAATGGTTTCGATCCGTCGAAAAAAATAAATTTCACAATGAAAATTTTGAGGCCTTGGTCCGTCAAATTTTATGAAATTCGACAGCCTTGGACCGTCAAATATAAGTTTTTTCTTTTCACATTGTGGTGTACAATTCTTTATGCCAATACAAAGCTAGGTCAGATTTACAATCGGGGGCACCCCCCAAGATAATAAAATCTGCTACTATTACCCTTATAAACAAAAATTTTACTCTTATTAACCCCCAAATATTTTCCCACCCTTAAGTTGACCCCACGTGGGCAAAACCCTGGCTCCGCCCTGACCTCAATTAGGAATCATCATTTACTCTTTGTGTAATGATTTTCTAACTCAACTCTGACAAAATAACTCAAAAACTCAATGACATGGCACGTGCAAAAACTGTGGATTCTTTCCTTCGGGATACACAACTGCACTTTCCCATGGACATGTACAGTAGTGTATGGCAAAGGAAAAAATCTATTGTTATTACACGTGCCATGTCAGTGAGTTTGTGAGTTATTCTGTCATAGTTGAGTTAGAAAATCAGCACTCTTATCATATTAGACTGCTTGGTAAAACACACTTCTTAAAACAATCGCAGAAAGAAGATCATAGAAGTCAAAATGGTAATTAGAACCAATTTGATCAAATTATCATCTATTTCTTTTTGTAGGACCCATTGATAGGCGCGTTTCAAGCACCACACATCTGCAACAGGGAAGACACCTTGTTCTCATTTCCAATATAAACACATTGTTGCCATCAATGGATTCTGCGAAGCTTTTTCTTGGACATCATTGTTGACCATCCATTGCATACCAAGAGATCAAACCTACCACCATGACTTTATCAAACAATTCAGTCAGTCCCCAAGAAAGATGATAACTTTTAATATTTTGAAAATATTATGTGAAATCCCGAGGTACAGACCAAAAGATTATTGCGTTTCAAATAATATTCTTTAAGAACCTTAAGTCAAGGCTCTAGAAGTTGAGGCCCATTAATTCTATTATCTATACAAAAGATTCAAATTTAAATCTGAAATTATCAACTCAAACCACATTGATGGGTGTTCGAGCAAATCCACTATTGAAAATTTGGTTGCGAGAACCAACTGATAACAATAAAAAAATGCAGATCAATTATAAGGAAAACAGAACACATAATTTACGTGATTAGACAATATTGTGGATGTGCATAGGCGATGACTACGTCTTTTCACTAATTTTATTTGCAAATAACACTATTTTCCATTATAAATTAGAGTAATAGATGTTCAATTACAAAATCACATTTTAAATTCTTAAATGTCAATTTTATTTAAACAATTTTGTTTTATTATTACAAATTGGAGAAAAAATTCAACCACAAAATCACATTTTAACGATAATGAAAGGATAGGATGTAAAAGTCCCATCAAGGGTGGGACAAATACTAACTCAATGGTACATGGAAATTCTTAAATGGTACATGGAAGGAAACAACACGAGAGCAAGGGAAGAATCATAACGAGAATGTTGATAAATCTGAAGACACACTTGCACCATTAGAAAGTCATGGGAAGATGTCAAGGAATCTCGAAAGATCTCTAACAAAAGGGAACCTGCCAAAATGGTTACAACATCCATGTAAAAGGGATGAGAGCAAATATCACAAATAAGGAAAGTAGGGTTAATAAGGAAAATGACAACTAGGGGATGCCCACAAGATTTTTCAAAGTTAATAAAATATATGAGCTATTACGACACATAACAATGGTGGATAAAAAAATCCATTCTATTGCTCTAATAAAAAATTTCCCCCTTCTCAATTTCCCCCGCGTGGGCAAAATCCTGGCTCCACCCCCTGGGCCAACTATGCAATGTGCAAACTAGAAGCCCAAGGAGAATCCGTAAAAGGCCTTAAGTATGACACTAAAAGGTATGCAATTCCTAAAATGTTGATGAGGGATAGAATAGTTTGGAACCTAACATCAAACGGCCAATTTACTTTGAAATCGACTCACGAAGCGCTATGTGAAAGGCAAGAGTCAGTGGGCTGGAAGAAAATTATTTGGAATAATTATATTCCAAGATTTTCCTTTATTGTGTGGTTAGCGGTTCAGAAGAAGCTATCTATAGTGGAAAATCTGAATAAGAGGGGTTTCAAATGGGTGTCTCGATGTGCCTTGTGTTATAACCATCAAGAGACAAATGACCACTTGTTCTTTCGTTGTCTATATACTCGATGGATTTGGACTCAATGTTTGAAGAAGTTTGAAATTTTAAGAGCAAGAATGGGATCAATAGAGGATGAAGTACAGGTGATCAAGAGTGTGCGAATTCAGTGTAAACAAATTATGCAAATGCTTGATGCATCCTTTTGTGCCGTGGTTTACTTTTGTTGGAAGGAAAGAAATCAAAGAATTTTTGAAGACATTAAGAAATAAAAAAAAGCTGTATTGACACAAGTTGGCGAGGCGATAAAAATTTAGTTTGATGGTTTATCAATTGAGGATAGATTCATGCATACTTATATGCAGATTTTAAACAATTGGAGTTGTTGTTATTCCATTGTTAAATCAGTTACAAAACAGATATGTTGGTCAAAACCAGAGGAGAATGTTGTGAAGATAAACACAAATGGATCTCGATCTTTGCAGGGGTCAGGATTTGGATTTTTTCGAAGAAATAGCGTTGGGTCAATGCTTTTTGCAGGCTGGAGTAATATTGCAGCGGATGATATTATTTAAATTGAACTTCAAGCAATACTAGAGGCGATAAGGTTTGCTAGATCAAGGGGATTGAACTGACTTCTAATTTCTTCAGATTCATTATATTCAATCAAATGCATAAAAAAAAAAAATCATTCCATGATGGAAATATGATGAAAAGTTTCTGGAAATTGCAAAATAGAGATTTTTTTTTGCGGATTGTTTTTTTCAATTTGTCTGGAGAGAAACAAATCGGGCAGTGGATTGTTTCAAATGGTTTTTTCATTGATTAAGAAATGTGTAATGTTCCTCAAGAACTTTTAAGAATTATTGAGGAAGATTTAACTTGTATTTACACTCGACAGTAGTGTTTTCAGGGTGGGGTCCCTTTAACCCTAACTTATCAATCAAAAAAAAAAAAAAGGTATGCAATTTTTTCCACTCAAACAATTATTTTGCCAAATTATTCAGTGACTTGAGCATTAGAGTATCTCCTTATGACACAACAAGGCATCAGAGGTACTCAAGTAAGGTAGTAGGTTTCTGAAGAACTTAACATAACAACAATTTTAATTCTTAAAAGACTAATGATTTTGGAACCCAACTTGACAACGTGACTCAAAAACTCATCGATGTGTCATGTGCAAAAAACCGTAGATTCTTTCGCTCGGGATACACAACTGCAGATTGTAGGTCAGTCAGGTATCTCGAGGGACAGAACCTACGGTTCTTTGCCTATGCCACGTCAGTGAGTTTTTGAGTCACCTTGTTAGGTTGAGTTCAAAAATTAGCACTCTTCTTAAAAATCAATTTTATGTATAAAAAAAAGAATCGTGACAATCTCACTACCCCACGTGGCAAACTCAATCGACTACCCTGACGTTAAAAGTTCAGGAGCCGTTGATCTGTGCTCCTCGGGATGCACGGCTACACTTCCCCATTAAAAGTGTATCTCGAGGGAATCGTATATCCTAAGGAGCGTAAATCTATGGTTTCTAAACTTGTGATGTCAGGTAGTCGATTGAGTTTGCCACGTGGGGTAGTCAAATTATCATGACTCATAAAAATTAAATAAAAAGTCCATTTTCAAAATTTCAGCTGACATGTCTCATTTCTCAAATGAGTTAATAGGATTGGCACTTTAATATGATGGGAACGTCAGACTGTCACGGCTACACTTCCCCATTAAAAGTGTATCTCGAGGGAACCGTGTATCCCAAGGAGCGCAGATCTATTATTTCGAACTTGTGATGTTAGGTGGTCAATTGAGTTTGCCACGTGGGTAGTCAGATTATCACGACTCATAAATAAATAGTCCATTTTCAAAATTTCAGCTAAGATGTCTTGTGTCTCAAATGAGTTAATAGAATTGGCACTTTAATATGATGGGAATGTCAGTCTATCAGAGAGTACATCTCTCTCAGATGCCTCGAAGGTCGAGTCGTCTTGGACAAGTTTTAAAACCATGGTTACATATCCAAATGTTGTAGTCTGGTCACCCTCATGTTATATGTAGCTAAAACCAGCTTGAACATTATTAAATGCCCAAACATTTCAAGCCCAGATGTTAAGTAGTTGTCGAACTCCCCTCATAGCAGGAATCCAATCAATAGGGGTGTCAAGACATCCATTAACTAAGCAACTTTCATCCGTATATAACATGGAAATATGTTAATAAGTAAGCATTGTTATTTTTAACACACTTAGAACCCGTTTGGATTGCTTAAAAATGTAACTTTTTTAACTTTTGAAAGTCGAAAACTTAAAATGTTGGTTACGATTAACTTAAACTGCTTTTAAATAGTAAATATCTTAACTTTTTAAAAATAAAAGAAAATTACTTTCGACTATCTAAAATGCTACTTTCTTCTGTAGTTACTATCTACTTTATGTTAAAACAATACCTTCATATTTGAGATCTTGGGAATTTTTTTTTATAAAAAACCTAACCAAGACACTATAAACGTCTAGGTGATAATAGTGAAAACTCAATTTATTGAGTATTTTTGGATGAATATTACATGAATCCAGATAGGATATTTATAGGAATTACATCAATCAAGATAAGGAAACTAGCTTAACATAAATATTTTAATTTATTAGAACTTTCTAATGTAAAATATCTCAATTGATATTGCTACATATATTAATCTTCAACATTCCCTTTCTTTTGAGATGAGATACATTGATATGATATAATGTATCTCATGTATTATAATACATTGCATTTAGCTCTCTAATATCCTCCTACAATTGCATGGTCCTTCGACGAAGGAATATGCAATTGGTTTCTCAGAATAATTTCTCTTGATCTCATTAAATATCATGTTATCGTCAAAACTCGAATTGTACTTCTTGGTGGTCACTGTCTGTTTGTGAAGTCTATTACTGTCGCATCCTGATTTTTTTTTATTTTTAGTATGTCAGAGCTGGTGGCTTACGAGACTAAGTCTATCATGATCTCTCTCAAAAACAAAAAAAATTATGATTGTGCGATTTAAATAAAAGAACTCTTGTTGGAGATTTTTTTTTTTTATAAGGAAAAAAATTAAAATCATAAGAGATGAATATATAGACATGGGAGATTTGTAGAGAAATAGAAGGAGATGTGATTTTATTGAAGAAAAAAATATAATAATAATAAATAAATAAATGGATTTAGGGTCGACGATGGTGGTGGCGCTATCGCCAAAGAACGACGCAGTAGGGTTGATGTGCTCAATGTAACATGAACCCTATTAGGGTATTTATAGAGATTACATCAACTAAGATATTAGAAACTAACCTAATATAGATATACTAATTATCCATAATTCCTAATTCAAAATATCTTAATAGATATTACTAAATATTTTATTCTCAATCACCACCTCAACCTTCCTTTTATTATGATACATTGACAATAATACAATGTATCTTATGCATCATAATATGATGCATCTTTTACATCCTCCCACAATTCCATGGTCTTTTGAAGAAAGAGTATACAATTGGTTTCTTTGAATGAATCCTCTCGATCTCATCAATTGATATCCTGTCTGTAAAGTCCATCATCATCACATCCTGCTCTTTTTTTTTTTTTTTGAGTCTATCAAAGTCAATGGCTTACAAGACCAGATCTGTCATAATCTCCCTCAAGAGCATACAAAGAAGGATTATGCGATTTAAATAAAATAACTCTTGTTAGAGAGATTTTAGATAAGAAAAAAAAATGAGATTGTAAGAGATAAATGTTTTGATATAGTAGATTCGTAAAGAAATAAAAGGAAGTGTGATTTTTATTGAAGAAAAATTGAACAATGGTAAAGGGGAAAAAGATTTAGGTCCGATGACATCACCACATTTGCTTCCTGTCGTTAGATTGTCTATCCTCCCAATCCGGGGACCCCTTAAGTGATAGGGGTAAGGGTCTTGTCTTTGCTCATCCGTCGATAGATATTGAGCCTCAGTGTGAAAATTCATTCTTGAGAAGATAAGTTGTTCATTTTGTGATGGTGAATCTTGGGCCTATGGAATAAAGGATTTCTTTCTCCGGTCGGGGAGGTGACGTACGGAATTAGACTTAATGTGGTGATTGTTGCTTTCCATCCCAGAGATATTCGGAGTAAGGATTGATAAAAAGAATAGCCCTCAAGTAACAGTCCGACGATGACGGTAAAGCCATCGCCAAAGAACGACTCTCTAGGATCAGTGTACTCAATGGAGCTTGAGCTCTAATACCATGTGAAAACTAAATTTATTAAGTATTCTTATATGTATATTACATGAATTCTGATAGGATATTTATAGGGATTATATCAACCAAGATAAGGAAACTAGTCTAACATAAATATTCTAATTTGTTAGAACTTCCTAATGTAGAACATCTTAAATGATATTGCTACATATATTATTCTCCAACATTCCCCCTTTCTTTTTAGATGAGATACGTTGATACAATACAATGTATCTCATGTATCATAATATATTGCATCCGGTTCTCTAGTAATAATAATGCGTAAAATTAAGCTCATATCTTTTGGGATTGTAACACAAGCAGCTTTCAGCCTTAGTACCCTTCTTTTTACTTTTTATGGTCCCCAATTAGAGCTTTCACCCCGATCACCTCCCTCTTGAGATTCAAACTCATGAGATATTGTGTTTGGTCAATGCCATTTGATAAGAACTTGACTAAAGAAAATGCTTGACTACTTGCGTTGGACACTGGGTTCAACATTTACCTGACCTGGTAATGCGTAGAGATCCGTTGATTTTCTAACTTGTATCTCTAGGAAATAAATCTATGGTTATCTGTGCACCACCAGGTCAGCTCAGTGTTGAACCCAGTGTCTAACGTAGGCAATGTAGCATGACTCCTTGACTAAATTAGCCCACCTAGGTGATAATGGTATGTAACCTCTTTCAACGAGCTCTCCACAGTGAAGATAACCCAAGAAACCACAGGCACAAGGAATAAAGAAGACTAGCTCTGGAATGCCTAGCTCCTCCGCTACCTGTAGCGTGAAGTTAATGACTTCGTCGGATATTATACTAGTAACAGAAGGCACATCTGATGAACGATTGATCTTAATTATAAGATCGCACAACGGGTTAACACAGTTCCTTGGCATGGACATACATAGTGCATTAATGTTTATTATGCCTCGCTTGTTCGTAGGTGGCAACCCATCCAGGATGGTTTCGAAGCAAAAATCATCCAAACCCTTTAGAGAATCAAATCCTCTAGACTTCAGTAGGCGTTGGAAGTTGAATTTTGTGTGGACAAAAGTGATGTAGAAGCCTTTGAAATGCAGGAGCTTTGCTAGTTTGAGCATTGGGTTTATGTGACCTTGTGCAGGCAATGGAACACATATCACATGAGGTTTCTTTGTAGTTGCCGCAGACTCCATTATTTCAAAGTAGTAAACTTATGAAGCATCTCTCTTCAATATCAGCTTTTCTTATCGAGGAAAAGTGAGGAATTTCCATTATCAGTCTTTATAAAACAACAAGGACACACTACAGCAAATTGAATCTATAGCAACGAAAAGTAGCGACGGACACCCCCTGCCGTCGTAGTAGAGTAGGTACCGACAGCTTGCTAACTCATCCGTCGCTATGGTATTCTCTCATTTGAGGTTCGAACTCTCTTTTTGCAGCCACCATCGCCTCTCTCTCATTTTTTATAACTCTCTCTCTCTCTCTCTTCGAGGTTCGAAGTGGTTGCTGCCACCATCGCCAAAAAATCCTGCAAATCGGGTAAGAATTTTTTTTTTCTATGATTCTTCTCTATAGTTTTGTATGTTGATTTTGGATTATCTCCAATTTCTCTTTCGTTTCCTCGATCAGTGACCTCAGAATCTTTGCTACCATTGCCATCGTCTCAAACCCTAACTAAATTACATTAGGTTTTCAATTTTTGACTCACGTTGTGTGATTTTCGGCAACAATCTAAGTTAGATGGATGGATTCAGTAAACCATTTCGATCTCAAAATAGCAGAAATTTCTCTTCTAAGTATGCGATTCTGCATTCGAAACCTACCTCCGTCACACTTAATTGAGCTTTAACAATTGGATTTCTTCATGATTTGTACCTTTTCCAGTTGAATTTGAACTCAGATATTGATTTTTTCTATCAAACCAATTAAATCGATAACATTACTGTCCTTGTGGTTGAATCTGTGTTTTCGATTACAAATTCGAAGAGTTCGAACATGTATTTGAGTTTAGAGTGAAGTTTATGGTTGGATTTTGATGCATTTGTTATAAAGTTTAGTCTTTAAGTTCAAAATTGATTAGACATAATGCATGGTGATATTATGAAATTCATAAAATATTCATAACCTCAGTGCTGATCCTAGTAACATTCGTACACAGGCAAGTTTCTATTATGCCATTATCTCATATTGTGCATTCCCTCCATTTTCTCAGAGTCATTTCATGCTCCTGATTCCAAAATGAATATTCATCATCATGAAGATTCTGAATTTCCTTGATGTAAGTAGGTTATCCGCATGGTGGGTGAGAGCACAGAGGTTGTTGGTGCGTAATGAATAAGAACAGAGAGATGGTGCTAGAGTTGGGGGAGGTAGTAGCGGCAATAAAATGCCTACACTTGAGGAGTATGGCATGGAGTCCTGTTGCTAACTTGTGGCTGCTATGTTAAGCTACTAAGGATTTGAGCACCATTATGGAAGGTAGCGTAGAGTCAAACACATTAGATGAAAATTTAGATTATATCTTCCCATATGCCCAACTTAAGAATGCAAAACATAGTATGACTTATTTAATTGCTTAAAAGAAAACATAGTGCATACATTTTAGTTTGCTGGAGATTTTTTTTTTTTTTTTTTCCATAAATAATATTCCATGGTATTTAATAAATTGTGAGATTTGTTACTTCTGCCATCTATAAATCTTTCTTTAGAAGTATATATTTAACTTATGAGTTGGCCCAACTTTCCATGGTATGTTTGATTGGCAGCCAAAAAATGGACTATATATAGTTGGTGATTTTATGACCAAGAAAGAGGATTTACATGTGGTAAAGCCCACCACCACCATTGATGAAGGTATTTCATTACATGGTTTGATGTCATAAAGTATGTCATCATTCTTAGTTTCTAACATACACATCTTTGCATCAACAACATTGGAGGTTCTTGTTGAAAACAGAATTACTGGCTTTGCTGTGATTGATGATGACTGGAAGTTGGTGAGTATTCATAACTTTCTTGGGATTAAGAATTTTCAGAGGTTAACGAGGATGAATACTACACACCTAAAATGTATGTTAGGAACATTGATGTAGGCTTATGTTGCTTATGTTGGTATCTTTTAATTTAAAACCGGTGTGTAATTTCTCAGACAATATTTCTTCTTTAACATCATATTTAAATGCTTAGATTTACAAAATCATACTACCCTAGAAAAATTGATTTTCCAATTCAAAGGAATTTTCATTAGAAGAATATGCAAGTAGGAGTGGCTCAGGTATTCCTAAGATCTGATGCCCAAAGCCAGATTGATGAGATCGAAACAAAGATTAATATGTCTACTGACACATTTTTTGATAGAACAGAGAAGAATTCAGATAAAATACAAAACACGTTGAATGCCGTGTAAATAAAAAAATGTGGTTTTGTTGCTTTTGAGATTAATTGCAACTAAATCCATTTCATTTGTTTCTGTTCATGTAGGAGACTGAGTCTAATCATAATTGCTGCTATAATGCTTAAGATCAACAGTTTATATTCATCGATTGTGATAACACTACCTTGACTCATAGATTGAGAATTTATAGACTTATCATAAGTACATGAACATGAGTTGTGCACAGAAAATGTACAACTAAAAGAATGAGATATATCAACTTTTTCTCTGTTTTATTTGCAGATTTGATAAGATTATAAAGAAGGAAATCCCTTCCAATGTGGTTTATGAGGATGATAAGGTACCGTGTTGTTTTCTACTTGAGATACTTTCTCTTTGTAATGGTGTTTTTCCTGTTATCCAACTCTACAGGTAGCAGTATCATAGAAATCATAAATTCACTCACAGAAGGAAGGAATGGGGTTCTACAAATGTTGATGGTTGTAATATTTAGCTTTATCTTATGGATTAACCGATCTGATTGTTTAAATTTTTACTTTTTCTTCTATATTAGATGTATATAAAGGATTATTAAGATTTTGGTGATAATACAAAGACATCTTGTTTCTAAAGTTTTACACCTCTTGTGCTTTCTGGGCCATGGTTTACTATTGTCACTACATATAATTCTATAGAGAAAGAACTCCAAGTGAACAAAAATCTGATTAGAAATGTAGGCATGTGGATTTTTTTTTTACATGTTTGTATTATATCATTCTCCTTAAGCCTAAAACAAGTTTATTTATTATGTTTCAAAAGACCTGCTAGTTTACAATAACATTTTCCATTGCATATGCCATAACTTATAGTTTTCTTTGTGATTTATTACCTAGCCTTCTATAGTGAGTTTTTAATGTGTAATTTCCTAGAAATAATCTTTTTAACTTCGAGATGATTGAAAGAAAACAGTTTTCTGTACTCATAATAGCTTGGCAAGTGTGGATCACTTGTACCATCTTCATTAACCAAACCAAACTCTTCAACTTTGTATATTTACTTTAGATGTATGATACTTGCAGCAAAGGGCCAGGTGGTTCACAGCTCTAATTTGAATGATCCTCCATTTTAGGGATTTTGTCTATGGTTGAAATTTTTTTAAAGGGCTTTTCCAACCCAACAGTGGTAGTAATGTTAGGGTGGTGGTGTCTTTCACTACGTCATATTGCACTTTTCGCGACGCAGGAATTGCGGCAAAAACGACTGCTAAAAGCTGTCGTTAATTGCGACAGTTTTTAACTGTCGTTTAACCGTCGTTTCTACATAATTACGTACAGTAATAAGTAAAAGTTGGGGTGCCAATAGCCACTCTAAAATAAGTAACAATTTCTTCCCCGATTTGGGAGAAGAACGACACTCTCTATCTCTCGTCCTTGCCTCTCGTTCTCTCCCACTCTAGGGTTTGCACGCACATACACACACACTTTCTCTCTCTCCACAGCTTATCATCACGAATTACCTTCTCTCTCACTCGACTCTCTAGGGTTTTATTTCATTTTATCTTGACCCATACTTCGATATCTCTCAGACCCAATCGCAATCGGATTTGAACACTCTAGGGTTTCGATCTCTCACACACAATCGGATTGAACTCTCTAATTTTTCGATCTCTTTCAAATTTTGTCTCAGACGAAATAGGATTTCAATTCTCAAGGGTTTCGATCTCTCTCAGACGAAGCGGATTTCAACTTTTTGGGTTTCCATCTCTATAAGATTGGAAGCTGAGTTTCTGCTAGGGTGCTCCTCACTCTTCAAGGTATGATCTATCTCAAGTACCCTTAGATTTTCCTCACTTGTTAGATCCATTCGATTTCAACTCTATAGGGTTTTGAGATGCAAATTGTTTAGGTTTCTTGACACGGTTCTTCTGTATTTGCTAGCACACCATCACTTTCTTCTAAATTTAAGTAACATGGGGGAGTAGGTTTACAAACCATGAATTTGGATTTTTTTTGTTTATCTTGTATTTATTCTTCAATCATCAGAGACTAAAATAGGTGGTAAAAAAACAAGAAATAACATAGTTCAAGTCAAATAGAATAGTGGAGCTTTTTTTTGGAATAGAGTGGATAGAGTGAATTAGTAGAATTTCTGATTCTTTTTATGTTTTTGGTGCTTAGTTTGTTTCTGATTCACCAAATCTAGAAAAGAAAATTATCATTTTTCATTTCTTATTTTGATGTAAAATATGAGATTTGGCTATCTAGCAATGAAACTCCATTTTATAAGAATTTTCCATGTTGGATACAATGTCGAACACAAAGATAATTTTGCCATCCAATTTTACTTTAAAATGTTTTTTTTTATTTGTTATTTAATATCTGAGAAAATCTTAATATTATTTTAAACAATTTTCTAAATGAAAGTACATTTGTTCTTTAGACTGAGGATTAGAACATGTATTAGTTTATAAATATTTTTTAATTCTCATAAGCATACCAAAATGTTCCAATATTGTTAGTTGGGTGAGAATTATCACATATTTGAATTATATTTAGATTATGCTATTTGTTGCCCCTCTTTGTATTAAAATTCCCCTTTTACTGATTAAAAAAATAAATGCACCTTGTCTATAGACCTCCCTTTTTATAGAAACTTTTGATTTGCACATTGTAGGACTAGAGTTCCAGAAGTGTTTATTTTTAACCAAGTTTTGATAGACCCACCTTGTTTACAGATCTTCCTTTTTATTGGCAAGATTTCAATCTTTCCCTGTTTCAGCAAAAGCTCTTGGTTGATATTGCTAGAGGTGTAACAAAATATTTTTCATTGGTTGGTGAGTTGTTCTTTAAGAACTCCAAAGCTTGAACAAACTTCAAAGTTTTCTTGATTGCATCAAATTCTGCTCTATTGATTTCACTTCCATTATATGTTGAAGGCCCTAATTTTCTTGGTGTTTTTTGGATTGATCATAATAGTAAATGGTAGTAGTTATTAAATGATCAATTAGATTGTGTGGCTTTTATTAGGTCCTTTGAGTGTGTTTTTGTAACACATATGTTGTTGTGCCTAAACTAAGACCAGCCAGCTAATTTGGTTCGTTTCAGGTGAGAGCCCCTTACTTTAAAGAAGGAAATGTGCAGCTAGATTCTAACCATGAATGTAAGGACTCAACTACTTTTCATTTTTTCATCATCCCATTTTTTTACACCTTGCTACTTTAACTTGTATGTTGCATTAAATGAAAAACAGTGGATGATTTTCATTATATAGAAATTAATGAAATATTTTAGTTAGTAATAAGGAATTCAGTGAGACTGCTTAACATGCTAATCATTATAAATAATTTTCCAATGACATGCTCATGAGTAGGATAACTATAAATTATTTTAGAGGTGGGGCCACATCACATTTTATTAGTGACTCTTTTACCTAAATATGCAATGTGGGGGTGGAGTGGCCAATTTTCTATATTTAGAAGAAATCACCATCATGTCCATGTCCATTTTGGAAAGGAAAGTGATATATAATTAAGTAGAGCAGAGTGGCATTGTCTTTCAGAAAATGTTAGTCGATTGAGAAATCAATGGGTTTGTTTGCTTGAGACCTACTCCTACTACTGTGCCTTCTCCTCCTTATATGGGTTAGTATGGTGTTCTATGCCATTGCATAAGCTCTCAAGCATTGGTGTCATTATGTAGCATACCTAGTGTTTATCACGAGGCATGTGGTATGGTGGCACCTCAACTCCAAAAGATGTGAGTGCTTAGTATCTGTGGTCCTTAATCATTGGTGACATTATGTAGTATACTTGGTGATTAAGCACCGGTGTGCATCTTCCCCTTGGTGAAGCAAACATTGGATTTATGCTTAGAAACCATTTGGGGAACCCAATATGAGTAGTAACAACTGGATAAACACCTAAAAACATCTTGCATTATGAGCTATGGGCCGTTTTTTAAACTAATGATTTATGTTCTGGGCAATAAATCTTGTTCTTACTATTAAACAGAGAAATCGATTTACTTGTAAAGAGATATGGGAGGAAACTTGAGTTACAACTTTCTATTTGTTAACTTTAGGGTCGTATACTTCTCACTTGAAGGTCTTGGACAGTGTGAAGTTTCTTGTGAATGGCCTTTCCTTGAGCTTTTGCGTATTTGCTTTGTTGAACCACCCTATTTTCAGATGACAGTGAAGCCTATCATCAACCATATGTTGCAATCTCTTTGTTCTGTATGTGCTTTCCGTAAGAATCCTAAGGAATGGGAATGGGAAAAATACTGTAACATGGGCTAATATCACTTTTAATATTAGAACAGTAGATAAATAAATATGTTTGTGTGAGAGTTTTCAAATACTTTTTATTATTGAAAATTGATATCATGGTAGAAGGAATTTAGGACAAATCTAAAGCACAAGAGAAAGTAGGTTGCAGTGATTATTGAGAAAACAAACGAGTTCAAGTCCAAAATCAATGTAAAGAATAATATAAACTACGGAGAATTACCTCAAAGGCTCTCTATTTTGAAAAATGGATTAGAAGGTTGAGGTTTACGTTTTAGAGAATATTTTCCTTGCAAAGATCTTTTGAAACATTCTTATCATGACCTCTTGAAGTATTATTTCATTCAATGCTTAAAATGCCTTTTATAATGCAATTCAAATCTTTTGAAATACGTTTTCTTTACTTGACGCATGAGCCTTATTTCAATTGTTCCTATTGAACTACTGGGCAGTTGTGCATTTTTTTTTTCCTTAGTTATTTATTCTTTTCTTTTTTCCTTTGAGCAGGATAGTCTTATGGCTGCTGCATTTGAACAAACACTTATTCAGGTTAGTTCTGGTGGATTTGTCCCATACACCTTAAATTTCTTTAGATCCAGTTAATGCACATTTTCATGTTAAATCCATGTTCGATGAGTAGAAATCACAATCACAATTCACTACCTTGCAGCTCAACATGCACATTAATTTTTGCCTCTTCTATTGTTGAAAAGTTATCACTTCATTCTTTTGAAGTTATTGGTTTTAAAATATGTGCATTCACTGGGAACTTGCTTCTCATGTAAAATTCACTACCTTGCAGCCCAATATGCTGGTTGTTGACGTGGAAAATTTTGCTTCATCACCAATAGGTAAAATAATGATGAAAAAACTTTCAATCAGGTAAAAGAATTTAATGGTCTTTTACCCTGTTTTCCTTATGTTGGAGAATCTGAAAGAGAGAAACAAAATAGTCTCTGAAGGAAAGGTGCACTCTTTTTGGGAAATTCTCGTGTCCATAGTTGGACTTCCAATTTCTTTTCTTTTCCTTTTTTCTTTAAGCAAAATATTTAAGATTTTTATTCAACATTTAAACAAAAAATTTATGTTTGAAGGCATGATTCATGAATTGTTTCAATAAGTGGTTTTCTTTGTGTCCAGCACCACGAGGTGCTTAGGGGGTCTCTTTATTTGAGCATTTTTTTTTAAAAAGTAGGAATCGTTGTTAGGAGGTGCTAGTTAGTGGTTTCTATTGTTTCATTTTGCTGTTTCCACATTTTTAGTATCTCACTTTGCTCCTTTTACTAATGAAACCCTGATACTAATCACAAATAAGCAATCAATCACTTTCCTACAATTTGCATGTTTTTCAGTTGCACTTACAACTGTACTGCTATGTGTTCAAGAAATGGATTGCAAACACCATAATTCAGGGTTTTATCTCCATAACACTTTAAAATTGGAATTGTGAGGAATTAGGGAGAAATTTATATACAATTTTACCTAACTAGATATAAGGACAGCACCCCTCTCAAGAAAAAACCCTACATTTAATAAATCTAGTTCCTTGTTGTGCTTTAGTTCTTTTGCTCATTTATAAAATTCTTAGAGTTTGATGTAGCTTCATCTTATTAACTATGAGTACAACCCTGACTTGCTGAGAAACAAGCCCAATCAACCTGGTTTGTATTTGTATGCAAATAATTCACTAATTATTTATTGGTTTTGTGATTTCCCTTTTTGATGACTGATTAAAGGGGGGTCTTGTTTCAAATTAGAAGAGTTATTTCATATTGCTTGCATTACTATTCATTTGGATGATCCTAAATTTTTTTTAGGATAAAGCTTTGAATTTCTACCATGTCGTCATCTTTAGCTTCGATATGTTATTGTAGGAGGCCTTGGTGTTGAGGTGATGGTGAGATATGCCTTGGTATATAGGATTAGACTGCCTTATGCCTTGGAGTATTGTTGAGAAATTTATGTATGGTGGTTGGATGAAACTTAATGATATTTTGCTTACAATGGTAGAAATCATGTAAAAAACAAAAAGTAAGCATTTTGAATTCAAACTACTTCTGAAATTTGATCTGTAGTTTTTCTGTTTGAATGCTCTTGAATACAGATACGGTTATTCCGGGTATGGGCAGTCTTTTGGAAAGGTATCGCATCTTCAACCAAGATTTATTGATTAAAGGAATTTTTTTTTCCAGTTTGATTAAGTTGGAGATTGTTGATTTGTGCTATTAATGGCTACTGATAGCCGAGCGACCAAAACATGTACGTAGACATTGAAACCGTGTATAAATGCCTTGAATTAATGCTTTATTGAATGAGTGTCTATTTGTTTTCCATGCAGAATAGTAATAAAATCCCAATGGTCAATTGCCTAGTCTTGATAATCCATGTGAGTGTTTCTATTCTGTTTTTTAAGATGTTAAACCAATTATTACTTGTTAGCTTGATTGATTGATTTGGCAACTAAATCTGAATTAAATTGGAGATGTATGCTTTAACTTAGTAAATCTATTTTGTTTTCCCTGACTTTTTATTTCTTTACAAAGCATTCCATTTGTCTTCTTGCAGTTCCAGGCAACACACCGTTTTAGTTCCTTGCATTAGCAATCAATTAATTTCAATAGAAATCAGCAATACATATCTTCACTGGTTAATATCTTCAATTCAACAGTCTATTCATAGAGTTTAGAACAGTTTCAAAATGGACATTCCAAAGGAGATCTTTCTGAAGATTTATAAGATGCCTAGTTACTACTTTGATTCGGTATACAAATTCTTTGAAAATTGATACATCAGTTTTTTTAATAGATGCAAAGTTTTTACTTGCATTGTATTGAAATCGGTCATGTGCACCTAATGCCATTTGATTTTTCCTAATTTTGTGTTGCTGATTGTATTGTGTAAATATGCATGTTAAAAGATGAATTTGTTTTGATGTACTTGTTGAACTACGTTTCAGGTGGACTTGAAATTTTTGCTGGGAGAGGAGAATACGGTTGTTGATTCAAAAAGAGTTGAAGGTAATCTTTTGATAGTCTTTGTTATTTTGATGGTCTATTTAGTTCCATTGCAAGAGTTACTTATCCATTGTGTCTTTCTACAATGTTGTTGGTTGTTTGATTTCATGAAATCTTTTCAATGTGAGTCGATAGTCTTTCTACAATTCCCTTTATATTTTCCAATGTATTGTGCAAGATGGTTTCCATGATTGCTTCGGTTAAGCTGCAAAATATGTAGAGTTCGATAGCACTTTCAATGAAGAGTAGAAGCAACCGGGGAAGTTTTTCAATGCTGCCTGCAAACTTAAGTTGAAGGAGTTTAGTGAAGCCGCTAAGCTGTGCTCAATGGTAATCTTGATTGCATTTCCATTTGATTGGTCCACGTCAAAGTTATTTTCTTTTAATAAATTTGTTTTATTTACTTCACTTGTTTCAAAACAGGTATTGAAGCTTGAACCTAGCAATGTAAAAGCGTTTTTCCAGAGAGCCGAAGCCTACATAAAGACACTTGATTTGGACATAGTTGAGTTGGACTTGAAGAACGCATTTGAGATTTATCCTGATAAGGGATTCTCGATAATTTTAAATTGTAGATTAGAATTTGGATTGGTAGTTACATTTGCATAATTGGTAGTTAGAAAATAGTTAGTGTTATGAAAGTTAAAAGACGAGGGGTATTTGGGTCTTTTCATGTTGTTAGTTGGGTTCTAGGTCATCAATTTCAAAGTATAGGGGTATCTCCAATATTCAGCAACATGTGAGGGGGTAGGTGTAAAATAAATTTTTTTTTTTAAAAAAATACCCTATAGCGACGGTCACTGACCGTCGCTATATCCTCATTTTACAGTCGTTTTTTCCGACTGCCAAAGACAGTCGTTTTTTAAAAACCACTCCTTTTAAAACGACTCCATTTGCGACTGTAAGGGCAGTCGTTTTTTTAAAAAACGACTGTCTTGGACAGTCGTTTTTGACGAATTATGACGTAGTGTTTGTTTTGGGGGTGCGTGATGCAGGGTCGGGCGTAGAATAAGAAAAGCTCCAAAAAACTCAACACAGAAGGTAAAATATGAAATTTTATTGGGAAAATTTGTTGCAAATGTTTTTATTTGTAACTGGACTCATTACCTGATTTCTAATTATTGTTGATTTTGGGTATACCTTGATCCACTTGCCAGCATGTGGGTCTACTCCCTGAAGACTATTTCACCCTATTAGTTTTATTAACTCGTTGCAGGAGTTTGGATTGGTAGTTGTCCCTTCCATCATGCTTAACAAGAGCCAATATGGAAAACACTTGTATATCTAATGTCCATATTTATGGGTTTCTTGTTCCTTTTTGGTGTAAAGTGTTTAAAGAATTTAGGGGGTTCATACAAATTCTATGCTTTGTCACTCTTTCAATGTTGTTGCCCCCACTGCATTTAGTAGAAAGGCAACCAGTCCAGTCACAACCCTCAGCTGGAACAAACTTTGGAGAGACCAATGGAAGTAATGATAACCGAGGTATCGATTCTTCATCTACAGCTGGTACTTGTATTTTTTATTTTATTTTTTTGACAAGATATCATTGGTTCAACCAATGCCACAATTTTCGTATAGCTCTTTGATGATGATGGAGAAATGTATACATATATCTCTTCCCTTCTTTTATTATGTAACATGATATTATTGCTCTGTGAAGTAAGGTTTCTTATATGTACTGTTCCATGTTAAAATATTTACCATTTTGCAGTTCAAGTAAGTGTTCTTTGCATCTCTGGCATCATCATATAATTAAGGAAAAATCCTAAAGTGACTGCAAAGGGCACTATGTTGGACACTGAGCTGACGAGGAGGGATGCTCAGAAACATGGATGCTTTTCCTCGAGATATGAGTGAAAAGGCATTTATTGTTTTGTGCACACCTCCACGTCAGCTCAGCATCCAACTCAGTGTCCTGTATAGTCACTCTAGCATGACTCTATAATTAATATAATCATGATTTTACAGACATCTACCAATCACCCAGCCCATTCTCTGCCTCAGCCCTTCCCAGCTGTAGTTGTTCCTTCTTATCAAACGGTAGTCTTCCTGCTTTGTATTTATGTTCCCCCCCACCTTTTAATTGCTTCTACTGAAAATTTCCGTGGCTTCTTTTTCTTTAATTCAGCCCATTCCTGATTCTTTGAACACACTTTCCGAGTTCGTAAACCGCATGGAGCTGGTTTTATTAGTCGATGGTAATAACTTCAAACATGTTACCGAATTAACTTCGAATAGGAGTAAGATGTTGTTGTTAGACTCGGGAACATGTCCTCCATAGAGTCAAGAATGTTGAATGGCCTTTGAGAGATTTGTGTGTTGAGTCCCGATGACCATCCAGTCATCTTGACCTAGGGGCAACAGTCTGCCCTGGCTGACTGAATCACTTCTACTTATCTGTTGCTTAACATAATCCTCTTTTTCTTTTCTTTTTATATATAATTTTTTTTATTTGATTGATGCAGGGAATCAAGCATCTCCTTCACCAACCAATATTGGAGATCAACAGAGAGTGGACTTGCCATCTAATGCACGTGGACTAGCAACACCTGAAGCACTATGCATCATTATGTGGTGAGCACAGCAACTTCTTAGTGGTCGTGATGTAGCTGCACTTTCTATATGTCCCCATTTTTTTAGCTTTGTTCATAGATGTATTGCTTGGTTATCTCTTGTGCACATGTGTGGCATTGTCTGTTAGTGCACACTTTTTGCATATGAATGGATGTGCAATGCTGAGCTTTCAAGATCTTTAATTTGAGTGGTTTCAAAAGCTGATCCCATGATTTTTGAGATAAGGTGAGCTGAATTTTCACAATCTCACCCATCATAAGTTTCTTCAAAGCTTTAATGCTATATATAAACACCAAGATGCCTTGCTTCCTTCAAGAGCGCAAGTCTTTTGTGGCATAATGCATATATGCATGTTTGAGTAATCCTTTTGCGGCATTATTCATGTATGCATATTTGAGTAATCCGACGGTGATCTCTGCAGATCTGACTGCTGGAAGTCCTATATGACAAGGACATGTGTATTGGTGTCTAACATAGGTACGAAGTGTTAAACACACCGATCCCCACAATCCTGATATGCCAGCATATGTGTACAATTTATTATCATCTGTTAAGGGAGATTTTCTTTTGATAAAGTATCTCATCATGCATTCAACAAGCTTGTTATGACATGGTGTCTGATGAGTCCATCTTCTAGAAATTGACTATTGTTATGTAGTGGTAAATAGATATTTAAGTTGGCGAGTTTAGTATGGATGGCGTAATATAAAAGTTTTTAAATAAGTAAATTTAGTAAACAGGCTAGATTAGTAGATATGTTTAAATTTGTAATGCTACCCAGGTCTTTGTTGAAACAGAATGAAATGTAAATTGTGTGAGCATGCCCAAAGTGGCAATTGTTTTACATTGACAGCCCTTGCATCCCCCCCCCCCCCCTCCCCTTTTTTTGGTTATTTTTTCTTTGTTTCTAATTTTTCATCGTTTGTAATTTGCTATGTAGAATATTGCAGGACGTTTGGAAGGAGATGGAGGTTCTACTGATCCTGCAACACGGAGCCAAATTCAGGCCGAATCAATGCAAGCAGGGCTAGCAATGCAACATTTAGGTGCTCTTTTTTTGGAGCTTGGCCATATAATTCTGACACTACGTATGGGGCAGTCTCCTGTATGATTTTCTTCCTTCACATTTCTTTGCTTCATTTTTCTGATATTTCAAATAAATTTTGTGAGAAATTGTTATCGTGCAACTGCAGGCTGAATTTGTGGTGAATGCTGGACCAGCAATTTATATGACTTCATCTGGGCCAAATCCTATAATGGTTCAGGTTAGTTACGATCTGTGTGATTGCAGGATATTTGTTTTCAAGGGAACATGGGTTCCTTTGGTAAATGGTAATGGGAACATGAATTCCACCATTTGATTGTACCCAGGAAAATATGAAGAAGAGAATTTAATTTATTATAGTTTTGAAACTTGTCGAGTTGACTTGAAACTTATCGTTGATTTTAAGGTAATTCGGCTCCAAAATTTGATGGAACCAAAACCAGCTTGTTAAGTCAAACTTGGCAAGTATCACGTAAACTCGTCTGCAAGATCAAGTCACAACTCGAACATGAACTACATAATTTTTTTTGTGGAAGACCGAAAATAAATATTTTATTTTGTTATTAAATATTTAAAACTATTTTCTAAATTTTTATCTGACTTGTTTGAGTCGACTATTTAGTTGATGACTTGACTTGATGGACATCCAAGTAGAGTCGAGTTATCTAGTTTTAATATGATTTTTTTTTCTCTCTCTCTCTCTTTTTTTATTTGAGTTGGAGTGTGTGTGCGTGAGTTGGATTCCGGTGATCATTTTATCATGTGTGCGTGTGAGTTGGATTCTGTGAGAATTTGTATCAGTCTGTAATAGTAATAGAATGAGCTATAGTAGAGAGGGCATTTGGGTCTATTCATATTGATAATTGGGGTGGAGGTCATCAATTTCAAAACATAGGAGTATCTCCAATATCCAGCAATACATGAGGGGGCTAGTGTAAATCTTTTTTTTTTTTATTTCAAAAAACTTTTATAGCGACGGCCAAAACCGCAGCTGAAGAATTTTTTTTTTTAAAAAGGCTACCCTATAGCGACGGCCAATAGCGGCTGTCGCTATAAGTCCTGTACCTAACGACGTTTCTATAAATTGTTGGCCGTCGATATAACATCTAGCGATGCGACTATTACCGACGATTGCTGACGGCCTCCCTGGCTGTCGTTAGTGTTTTTGCGACAGTATTTTGTACCTATAGCGACGGTCGCGGCCGTCGCTATAGCCCTATTTTACTGTAGTGACAAGTGTTGGAACAAAAGTGGTGTTGGCCAAATTATCCTTATGCAATGTACTCACTCTCAAGCAGGCCCACATACATATTTTAAAAAAAGTTTCCAGTGCGTAGACCACCTATGTCTATTGGGAAGATATTTATTGCCCCAACAGCTGTTCGCAATTCTTTGGTTATTTATAAGGGAATTGGTGGGGGCATTAGTAAAAGTTGGTGTGGCAATAGTAGCTCTCTTTGTAATTGAAATTGACTTGATTTAGATGACCATTGACTCAAGTCAAATCGAGTAAGTCAGTAGGAAGGGTTGAAGAGCTTGAAGATAATTTGTTCTGGGGAGAGAATTCAAGTGTTTTTTTTTTTTTTTGGTTGCTAGAAATTGAATAAAATGGTGTTTAGGTCATATCTCATTAGTATATGAGAGATGAGTACGGCAATGTCCCAGATATTTACCAAAACGTTTACATGCTCCCTTAACTTTGATTTTCTCCATTAGATCAATACAGAATTACTTCATTACTCTCATCTTCAACTTGAAACAAAAATCCTTTTGACTTCTCTTCTCGAAATCATGGTGACAAAGTCGAGACTCGGGAACAATTCGAGAGAAAACTTAGAAAAAAGTCAATAAAAGATCGATACAATGGGGAAAACATTGGATAAAATAAAAAATACAAATAATTTTTTTATGGAAATGTAAAAAAAAAAAAAGAGTATGTATTTCTTATATATACTAAATCATAAATAACACTTAAAATATGCTAAGGTTAAAAGTAATATGTGATTTTTTCAAAATATCGTCAATTGAATCACAATTAATTGTATATTTTTTAAAAACTTTGTGATTTTTTGAAAAAAAAAAAAACGTGATTTAATTGACAACTATTAACATCATGATTTAATCATAATCTTTTTTTCTTTTTTTTATAAAAAGGAAAATCATAGATTTTTGTCACTATGCTCAAAACCATTCATCTTCAACCCCTTAAATTTTAAGATCAACCTTAAAACCTAAAGAACAAAAGATTTATTATTTTTATTATTTTTAAGTAAAATATGTGAGATTTTTAATGGAAAATGGATTGAAGATGAGGTTAAATAACTTATTTTACTATAGAGGTTGAAAATGATTGATTTTAGATAGAAAAATTAAGGATTTTATTTATTTATTTTATTTTTTTATTTTTTTTGTGTTAGCAGTGGTTGAAAATGAGTGTACTTATGTTAGTTTTTTTTAGACTAAAAAAGAAGAACAAAATCAAAAGAAAATGTCATCAATTTAGGGTTATCTCAAATTATATTACTAATTAAAAATGTAGGGGGATGTCTAAATCACCCAAGAACTTGAAGGGGTAGAATAATCAAAGGGTACGTATCATCTTTTGAAAATATAAGGATATTTAAAATGTTCACCAAAATGTAGAGGGTTGTCTAAATCATCTTAAAAAATGGAGGGGTTTGGAATCAAGAAGGTGTAAGGTGGCCATGCCATAAATCTGAAGTCACAAGGGTATCTTAAATATTTACTAAACTTGGAGGGTATTTAAATCACTCAAAAATTTAGAGGGGCAAAAAATATATTGAGTAGATGCCCCCCATAGTGTTTGTTTCCTGTAGCACCGTGTGGTACTTTTTAAGTGACTGAGACAGTGCCCCATCACCAAAACAATTAAATCTAACCTTCTAAAATTTGGATGTTTAGCGACCCTCCAATTTTAAAGCCTTATCAAGTCCATTTATTTTTCTTATTCAATTTTTCTTTTCAAATATGATCAAGACCATGAATGCTAGAGGTCTGATATGTTATTTTGTTTTCTGGAAAAAAATAATATTTGAAAATGAGTTTGGAGCAAGAATCATGGGCATGGTTTCAAAATTCGGTTTGACGTCTAGTCTTGTCTATGGATGAGAATGAGTTGTCTTGAATGAGACAATTTATTTAACTCAATTTTAAATAATTAATTTATATATATTTAAATTAAAATAATTATAATTTTTTAATAAAATAAGATAAATTAGAAAATGTTTTAGTATATAATAAATAATTCAATTCTAAAACAATTAATTATTTTAAACAATATCACAGTTGATTTGGTCAAGATTTTCAAAATATCATCCTATACATATCGTTTATCTCACAAGATGATATGAATGTTGACTGAAGACAAATCTGTCCCTGAATGAGACCAAGATGACTCAAGCGAGTCATCTCAATCTCTGATGAGATTTAAAACCATGTTTATAGTTGGAAACATTAGGGCTTGAATCTTTCCTCGCAAATTGCTCAAATCAAAGGTCTGTCAATTAAGTACAAAGGTCCCCCACCTCTTTTCTTTTTCTTTTTTTTTCTTTTTTTTTATCACGGTAAACTGGGGTTGAGGGGACCCACCCTTTATATTAATCATAAAATTACTACAAAAGTAGTTATATGTTACATCATCTAGTAAAATTTTGACTAACTCTTGAAGAATGGCATTACTATCCTCTGCCACATAAAACTCACTTCCATATAAGAGCATCTCCAACCCATTCTTCTATAATTCTCCTCCATGGATAAGACTAGACGTTAAAATTTGAGTTACCATAAATGCTCGATTTTTATATTTAAATTTAATATAATTAAGATCATTTTAATAATAAAAAAAACAAAAAAAAATTGCCATCCATGATCATTTAACCATATTGCTTAGTTTCTAAATTGATCACTTTCCTTAATGAGTCAGTAAAGAAAATTGTGTGGCATCCAAAACCACAAGGATGTAGATCACAAAATTGGGTCTTGTTACCATGTGCCCTTAGGACACACATTAAAGGGAAATTAATACACATGGGGAATTGAATTTCATATTAAAATGCCCTCAAAAAAATATTTTCACTAAAATACCCCCATATGCTTATCCCTAAGGTCTATTTATAATTACCCTCTAATGTGTGCTCTGACACACACGTTAACAAAATCTTGAGAGTAGATCCGTTTTAGCATTTTTTTTTCCTTTCTTGTAGCGTCGTGTAGCACTTAGTCTACAATGGCAGGAGGACCATATCCGGATAAAATAACACTATAACCCTCTAGTGCTAAGGGTTTAGGTCTGCAGGAAAATGATGCTAAAAAGGATCCGCTCCCCCCACAATTTTAAAGGATTACAATTAAAAATTCCACAGTTGAAGTTCAATTTTAAATGTAGGAGTAGGTGGCCGTCCATTTCTTAAAATCTCAATCAAGTCCAAAAACATAATGCTTTCGGCATCAGTCAACAACCTTTTTATTAATTTAGTCATGAACAGAACAATTATTGCTGTGTTTTCATTAACTTAAGAGATTAATGGGAAAAAAAACTTTGAAGCAGACAGTTTGCTTCAAAATTTTGAAGAAACCCTTTTCATTGAATTACACATGGTATTTTTATTTTATTTTATAAGTATTTTAAAATTTGATAGAAATGTAAGGCATGAAATAAATTTAAAACGCAACGTGTCTTATAACGATAAGAGTTTCTTCAAAATTTGATGCGGGCTATCCGCTTCAAAGTTGGACTCGCAAATAATAATAATGTACTAAATATGACAACAGATGAGTTAAAAGTCAGTAGCTACACAATTATTCATAATGTAAAAAATCATTGCCAGCTAGTTTATTCCCGCTGGATCATCTAATTATTAAGAGATGTGATAAATCCACGTGGCAAATAGTACAATTAATTATTAATTATAAAGAGTCACGACTCATGATGAACTAAGGTTACAAAATCTGACGCTCTTTGTACGCTCCCTAGTTATCATAAATCTTTTTCATCGTGATACACAAAGAAAAAATCTATAATTCTATGCATTGCCAGCCACCTTATGGAGTGTAGAAAGAGCGATTAGTTTTGGGGGTGTTAGATTATTATTAGTCTAATTATAAATATATTAAACAAGAAATTAAAATGCTAAAGTGATTTGAATTGTAACGCTAGAGTGTGCAGAAAACATAACGTTTTTCTCTGATATACGAGTCTATATGTGCACTTGAGGAAATCGATGGTTATTTGCATAAACAATACTATATGGAGTAAGTGTAGCAAGGCTCATTAGACAAATACCTCAAATCTCATTGCATATAAAAATAAATTTGATTGGTACTCCATGCTTGTAATTATGCCAAGCTCAACTTCATCTAAAGCACAAGTTTATAGTTTTCATAAATTTTGATGTTCTCTTCCAAAGGTACCCTTGCATATATTTATTTATTTTACTTGTTGCTAAACAAGTAAAATGATTGATGTAAATTTAGAGTACAAAGATGAAGGGTCGCACCCCCAGATTACATTGGTCTTAAAATCAAAAACTCCAACAGGTCTCATATGAAGGATTTATGGTCCATAAATCCAATTTCCTTTCCTTGAAAACTTGGCATGTGGGGGGTTTTTAAATCTCCCACTCCACGAGATCCGTATTATAAATAATGCGACTCTCCAATCTTTTGCACCGATGATCTTATGAATTTTCAATCATCTTCTCCGATGAACCTTCCTTTCTAAATCGTCTTCTCCGTTCATTTTTATTTGAAAAGACAACGATATGGTACCGGTCAAGGAGCCTCTAACGATCAAGTTATTACTTTATAACAATTGCATAATAAGAAGAAAATAAAAGCACTAAAGCAGTGTGTGACTTGTACTTTAGGTTTGAGTAAGAAAGGCATCCCTATTTACAATGTGGACTCTTTAATGAGGTGATAAACTCAGTTTTAACCACTCACCCGTGTTGTCCAACATTTATAGTAATAAAAGTCAATAGTGCTTTAATGATAAACTCATTCATCATGGTTCTTGTAACCTATATGAGGAATGATTTTAAATATGTAATTGTTCCAACTCAATGACTTTTTAGTTTCTCGAGTTGACTCAATCGAGTTATGTGTCTTCAACTCTTTCGAGCACTATGTGTGTTTTACCTTGACAGTAAAACATGTTGTAATAACCTTCGCTACTTAAGTAGCTTTATGATGACTAGTTAGTACTTTGTTATGTTGTTACTCGGGTAGTTTTACACTATCTCCTTAAAGTAATTCCCAATAGTAGAAGAAAGAGTAGTAGTAATAAAAGTTGTAAAAGTTCTGAATATAAGGAGAGCTGCTAAGAGCTCTAGCGGTTTCCTTTACATCTTTCTAAAATAAAAGTTTTATCAAAAGAGATCCAATAGGTAGTTCGATTCAATCTTTCGATTGATAAAAGAACAACCTGCAAATCTCTGTGTATAAGTCTCATTTTCTTTTAGAATGGGTGAATCGTCTAGTGGATTTTATTGGAATAATCTATTTAAAGGTGGAGACACCACTATGGATAGATCCCTCGAAGCAAAACTAGATTTAAAAGGGAAGAAGGTTATCTCTATTCCAGAGGAGGAAATCCAAAAAGAAATTGATCGATGGGAAAACATGCTGGTAGGCTACATGCTGGGTAAGAGACCTTACTTTCTAGGTCTAAAGGCTACTATTACTAAACTCTGAAAAATTAAAGGAATGGTTGAAATCATCTCGTTAGATGATGGGTTCTTTTTGTTCAAGTTCAGCCTATCGGAAGATTGTGCAACTATTCCAAACTCAGTGATCTGGACAATTGGGGGACGTCCATTGATTCTTAGAAGATGGCAATCGGGTTTATCTCTGTCTAGGGAGATGCTCAACTCGATTCCAGTTTGGATTTGTTTGCCAAAATTTCCAATTCAATTCTGGGGGACTGAGTGTTTGGGATCAATTGGAAGTACCTTCGGTACGCCACTGCATATGGATGAAGCTACAACAAAGAGAACTCAATTATCCTATGTTAGGATCTGTGTTGAGATCGAGCCGAACTGTTATTTTCTGGATTCGATTGGATTGTTTAGGGAATCAAGTTCAGAGATAGTGTAAGAAATTAAGTTTGAATGGAAATCAAACTACCGTGATGTCTGCATAACATTCGAACATTCAAAGGATTGATGCCCAAACGTCAAACAACAAACTAATCGTAACACTTAGCCAAGAGAGTTGTTTGACTGGAGAGTTAAAACAACACATAAATCTAATGCCCAAACGATGACGCAAAAGATGGACTTGCATTGGTCCTTGTTAGCAGCAATAATGGTGGAGAAGATGGTGATGCAGCAAATTTGGTAACTTTTTCAGAAAAGGAAGTCAATTTAGAAGATACGTGTGTTGGTATCTGTAGCTCTCCAAGATTGGAAACTATGCCAATAGTGCAACAACCCTTAATGGAACTTTATAAATCATGCAAAGGGAAGGAAATTGTGGAAACGAATCTGATGGATACGCCAGAAGTAGCAGCAATGCCATTATAGGAAAGTATTGTGAGAATAGATACGGGGGAGATATCAATCAGTGTTAGTCAATTTTCTGGGGAGCAAGATCCTAATTTTCAAGTTGATAAAAATCAGTTATCTACTTTAGCTAACAGTTTGGATGGTAACATCAGTTCGGACATGGAGGACCTTAACTCGGAGGCTAGCAATATAAGTTTGATGGAAAAGGTTGCAAAAATACCTGGTAAAGGTAAGAGTAGGAAGAAATAGAAAGTTTCGAATGGGAAGTCAAATAAATCAAAGAAGAAATCTAAGTCGAAGTAGATATCAAAAATTATGACTCGTTCGAAGGGTGTGCCTACTGTGGAAGGCACGAAATCAAGTAGTTGTCTATGATTTTGGGTTGTTAGAACATTAGGTGTTTGAATCACATAAGTAAAAGGAGAGCAGTAACGGACCTTATATGTTCAAAGAAATTTGATTTGTTAGTATTGAATGAGACTAAAGTATTGAATGAGACTAAAGCTGAAAAATTTCTAGCAGCAGGTTTTCGTAGGAGCATTCAGAAGAGTTGGAACATTATAGATAATTACAATTCGGATGAGTCAGGGAGTATTTGGGCTGGTTGGAACCCAACGAAGATTATAGTGGAGAAAATTTTAGAATCAGCCCAATATATTCACTGTCAAGTGCATCGGTTAAGTAATAATTCTACGTTTTTTATCACTTGTATTTATGCTATTAACTTTCGTTCCGAGAGAGTTGAGTTATGGAATTCATTGATATCAATGGCTACAAGTATTATAGATCCTTGGGTTGTCATTGGGGATTTTAACACGGTGATATTTTGAAACGACAAAATAGGGGGGAACCTTGCGCCTCGTCGAAACTTAGAAGAGTTTAATGATTGCATTAATGCTTCTGGCCTGCAAGACATGATCACGACTGATCACTACCTTTCTTGGAGTAATAAGGTGACTAATGATAGGCGTATTTTGTGTAGATTGAATAGAGCCTTAGTGAATGTCCATTGGATTCATAGATGGGCTAACATGCAGCTAAACTACCTCCACCCAGGAATTTCAGACCATTCACCATTGCGGTTTAGTTTGGAAGACGTTGTTAGACATCGCAAGACTAACTTTAAATTCTTTACCTCGTGGATTAATCAAGATGGTTTTCGTAATTGGGTAGTCAATGCTTAAAATACTCGAGTAGCCAGAAATCCATATTTTGTTTTAGCTTCCAAACTTCGTCAGGTAAAGATGACTATTAAGAGTTGGAATCAACATCATTACAGTAATGTTACTAGCAGGAAAAGTGTGGCATAAACCAAGCTCAAGTTTATCCAGTAGAGAATTCAAGTTGAGCCCCTTAACACAGACCTTGCATATCAGGAAAAGGTAGCAGTTTGTGAGTTGATGAAAGAGATTGTGACAGAGGAGACCATGGTTAGGCAAAAGGCTCGGATTCAGTGGTTGAAAGATGGGGATGCTAACACCAAATTTTTTTATGCTTCTTTGACTTCTAATATTGCAAGAAACGGGATTCATGAGCTTATTGATGAGTCGGGGGCTTCTATCAGAGGTGAAGATTGTATTGAGGACTATGCAATTAATTACTTTCAGAAGGTATTTTCTTCTTCTTCTATTGTTCCTTGCCCTTCTATTCCCTTTAAAAATAGACTTTCTATAAACTAATCTCAAAGTTTATTTACCCTTGTTACTAGTGAAGAAATTAAGTTTGTTGTCTTTCAATCCCCTCTTAATAAAGCTCATAGTCCTGATGGGTTTTGTGCGGAATTTTTTACGATATTTTGGGATGTCGTAGAAGAAGATTTAGTTCAAGTTATCTTGAATATTTTTCTCATGGAAAACTCCTTAGGGAGTTTAACTCTACTCTTATTGTCCTTATCCCCAAAGATAAAGATGTCAATCACTTAGATAGATTCAGACATGTTTCGTTGTGTAATTTTGTTTACAAAGTGATCACTAAAATCATGGCTAATCGTCTTTCAAATCTTTTACCTTCCATCATTAGTCTAAACTAATAGACTTTCATTAGAGAGAGAAATATTTCTGATAATATTTGTAAACATGAGAATGTTCATCTTTGAACCTCAATACTACGTTATTTGGAGTCGCCACCATTCTTTTTCAGAAATTGGTGTGAATGGGCACCCGAATCGATTTTTTTGAAAATAATTTTTTCATGGCATTGTAGTGACTCTCAATCATGGAAAAGGTATGGTCTACCTAAGATCTAGGTATGGGGATTCGGTTAGAGAATGGGGAAGGTGTTAAGCACCCCATTCTCTCCACCTAAGGTGGTTACCTTTGGATTTGACCATTTTTGAAAAAGATTAAAATAATAAGTAGAATGCATGAGATGCATGAAGTGGGTGGGTGCACATAGTGTGTATGTACCTCATTAAAAGAGAATTTAATATTAGTGTGGACATAAGGAATATCCTATAGAAAAGGGTATCCCATGGAGTCAATACACTTTTGCATGAGTTGAAATGTTGGTTTATGATTTTAGAGAAGTTCCATGAAATGAGTTCTCTTAGATCTATAACCTTAACCTTAATACATGCATGTTTAGCTAGAAACTTAGTGTTTTAACCCCATTAAGAGAGTTACACATTTCTTCATCATAGCCAACATGTGTGATGTGTGTGCATAGTGTACATTATGATGAATGATATGAGAATGGGTTAAAAGGGCTTCAACCTCCATCCTTTCGACCAAACCGCCTCAAACATTCCATGCCCAAGGTTGAGGTTCAATCTACTCGGGATGAAGGAGGGTTCTCCATTACATCCTAAAGGTTTATAAAAATAAAAAAAGAGAAGGATAGAAGAAGAAGATGCAAGTTAAAAGATAAATAAATAATTATTGTCCCACCTTGTCCCTTTTGGAAGTCTTGAAATAACTTGAGCTTGAGTAATGAACTTGAGAGTTGAAGGATGTAGTTGAGGGTTGAGAGATGAGTAGAGTTGAAAGTTGAGAGATGAGAGATGAGTAGAGATTTTGGTAGAGTTTTAGGTTGAAAGATGGGGACTTGAGAGCATGAATTATTCATAGAAAATGAGGGTATTTATAGAGTTTTTGGAGAACTTTTGGGGATAAAGTGGTCCAACCCTAAAAATAATGAGAATGGACATAAGGTTTAGGTTATTTCTTTTTGGATTTTTCATTTGTATGAGGGTAAAGATGACATTTGTGAAGAAATCCTAAAAGCATTATTTGATCATTGGTTTTTTGGTAAATAGAGGTGAAAGAACAAAAGTACTTTTGGGAGGGTGAATAGGGGAGTGACATGTGTAAAGGTAGAGTGGTAGGTAAAAAGTAAGCCTTGGTTCATTTGTAAATAACTCATAAAGCAAGAGTGGAAGTGTATTTTTGAAATGGACCAATGGAAAAATAAAAGTACTTTTGAGAGGGTGAATGGGAGAATGACATGTGTAAAGGTGAAGTGGTAGGTGAAAAGTAGCCCTTGGTTCGTTTGTAAATAACTCATAAAGCAAGGGTGGAAGTGTATTTTTGAAATGGACCAATGGGAGAACTCCACGTATGTACTTGAAGATTCCCATCTTTTGAGGGCATAATGGAAAGTTCTCTCAACTTTATAAATTATTACCAAAGATCAAAGTATCTTTTTGGTTTGACTAACCTTTATAGGAAGGGCATTATTGAATTTTCACAAAGAGGGAGTTGACTCTCCAATTAGATGATGCATTGGGTATTGGGGGTTTATGAGAGATCAACATGTGTCATCTTGTGAAGGGGTGAGAGAATGGACTTGGGTTGGGCTTGGCGTTGGGTTAGGATATGGACTTAGGTTTGGGCTTAGAATGGACTTGATTTTGGATTTAGGATATGGACTTGGGCTTTGGACTTGGATTAGGTTGGATGAGGAAATGGACTTGAGTTTGGGCTTAGAATGGACTTGGCTTTGGATTTAGGATATGGACTTGGGTTAGGTTGGAGGAAGAAATGGACCTTTGTTATGATATGGGTGATGGAACGGTGAATGGAGAATAGTTACGGGTTAGGGACAAGGTTGAGCATGGAAACTATATGACATGATGTATATATGCATGAAAAATGATGCCACGTGGCAATGCGGGTCCATTGAGAGGCTTGAGTCTAATTCGGAATCAATTCGAGGAGATTTGAATTTTCTTAACGGGTTCGTGCAAATTGGGGTGTCTACAATATTTTGTTAGCCCATGAGCTATTTTGCAATTCCCATCTTAATTCGAGTTTTTCTTTTTTCTCAGTTAAATTTAACTTAAATAAAGCTTATGATAAAGTTAGATGGGATTTTGTTTTGAATATTCTCAATCAATTGGGGTGTGATCATACTTGGATTTCTTGGATTAGGGAATGTATTTCGACTCTTAGATTTTCAATTGTTATTAATGGAACTTCTTGTGGGTATTTCTTGAGTAACTGTGGGTTAAGACAAGGGTAATAGAGATAATCAGATGTTCTCAACTGCTAGACTTAGTTGTACTCAACTGCTAGACTTAGTCTTTCAGATCAGATTGTATTATTCAAATGTATTTAACTATAATTAGTTGTCATCCATATATATAGGATTCAGTTTGTAACCTTCCTAGTTTGTAGGATCTTCAACCATTCTTTGTTATCTCTGATGTATTTATATGATTCATTAATCAATAAGAATGGATCAGTTTCACAATCTTATTAAAGGGGACCCTATTTCACCTTATCTTTTTGTTATAATTATGGAAGCAATCTCTTGTCTTCTTGAATAACTTGATTTTTGTTCTTAATAGGAATAATCTTTCTCCTATTTCTCATCTTATGTTTGCTAATAATATTGTTCTTTTTTTCTAAAGATAGTGTTCAATCTGCAAACAATATTAAAGTCCTCGTTAATGATTTTTTTGATATTTCTGGTCTTCAAACCAATGTTGAGAAGAGTAATTTATTCTTTAGTAAAGTATGTTCTAATAAAAATCTCATTCTTCAAGCCTTCTCATTCAGAGAAGGAAATCTTCCAATTAAATACCTAAGTCTTCCTTTGTTCTCCTCTCGTTTGACATTATCCATGTGCTATCCTTTGATTGAGAAAATTCAAAAGCATACTGAGGGTTGGAAATCGAAGTTTTTTATCTTTTGCAGGTAGGATTGAACTCATTAAATCAGTCCTATCTTCTTTTCAAATGTACCGGTCATCTTGTTTCTCCTTGCCTATAGGGGTTATTAACAAAATTGAGTCTTTGTTGATTAATTTCCTTTGGAATGGATCCTCATCTAGAAAATCATTTCACTCAATTAGTTAGTCTAAAGTGTGTCGACCTTTTAAAGAAGGTGGACTTGGAGTTAGAAGGATAAAGGATTGGAATACTATCTGTCTCATGAAATTATTTTGAAAACTAATTAATAAAAATAGTATGTGGAGTTATTGGATACATAAGAGATATGCTCAGAATGGTAATATTTGGAGATGTATTTCGTCGAACGATGCATATTGGGCTTGGAGAGGTATTTTGAAGGTCCAAGATTTTACTAAAAATCATATTCGGTATGTAATAGGTGATGGGTCTAACATGTCCTTTTGGAGGGACCCTCGGTTGGAATATGGCTCTTTGACTGACCAATTCAAGAGAAGGTCGGCTTTTTGTATGAATAGCAACCTTGAAGCTATGGTCTCTGATTTTGCTAGGAGTGATGGTTGGGAGGGCCTTATCAGAGATGATATAAGATTATCGGAAATTGCATATCAGGTTGAAGCTCATCATCCTCTGAGGCCGAATGAAGAAGATAGGATTGTGTGGAAGAAGAATGCGAATGGGAAATTTTCTTTGAAGTTAGCTTGGAATTTGATTAGACGACATGACACAAAAGTAATGTAGTACAAAGCCATTTGGAGCAAGATGAAAATTCCACGTCACTGGTTTATAAGTTGGAAAGTATTGAATCATAATCTGTTAACAATAGAAAACCTTAGAAAACGTGGTCTATTGATGGTTTCACAATGTGTTCTTTGTTGGAATGAGGCAAATGATAATGATCATTTGTTTTTCGAATGCAATTATAACAGGGATTGCTGGAAAAATGTGCTGGGTTGGCCTGCAATTGATAGAGAAAACATGGGAAGGATAAAAGAAGAAGCAACATTTATTGGTAATTATTCGTTTGCTTCTGTTCCTAGCTTAATGCTCTTTTCTACAATCTATCGCATATGGCGTGAGCATAATCGTCGCATATTTGAAGAAAAAGAGTTGAATGGGCAGTAGCTTAGCCATTTAATTATGGTTGATGTGTGTGACAAGATTGAAGGGACGAAGACGTCTAAGGCTGACTGTTTGAACTTAATTCAAAGGTGGGGTTATACTGGCACATTGAAAATAAAATAGACCTCTATTATTTGTTGGACATGTCCTCCAATGGGAGTAGTAAAGGTTAATACAAATGGATCCTTGACAGAGACAAGGGCAAGTTTTGGGTTTCTTGCTAAAAATTTTAAGGGCGAGTTGATTAGTGTTGGGATGGGTCGTTCAAATCATACAGATATTATTACGTTGAAATGGAAGCAATTCTTAATGGATTGCATCATCTTGGAAGGGTAGGATACACGGACATTATCATAAGTTCAGACTCGTTAATGGCTAGCAAAGGAATAAAGGAAGATTGGAGCACTCCTTGGAGATTAATTAGCCTTGTCAAAGATATCAGGAATGTTATGAGGGACTTCAACTCAGTTATGTTGGAATTCAATTGGCAAGAAGCAAACAAAGCGACAGATTGGTTAGCGAGAAGAGGAGTATTAAATGTAAATCCTTGTTTTTTTTAATTCTTCTAATACTCCTGTGGATTTGTATAACATCCTCTTGGAGGATTTCAATCTCTGTTATTTTTTACGTTAGCAGCTTTAATATAAGGGTGGGGCCCTCTATAGCCTCAGCTTACTGATAATAAAAATTAAAAAAAGCACTTTCTCTATATTTGAAGTAGTCTTTCTTCTAAATTTTTTTGAACTCTTACCCACCCCTCCTCCAAAATAATTGGTTTATGAATAATTTATTATCGTAGAATTTCAATTTTTTCGTAAAATAATTAGATCTAATAGATACACATCTCCAATCAAGCTCATTTTTGGTATGTAGGTTCAACAAAGGATGAATTACATATCCATACGGTTAACATTTTCTATGCAATATAATTTTTAATATAAATATGTACACGTATTTAACATTTTTTTTTTTTTTTTTTGATGAGTTGATTAATTAAAAATGTAATATTTAAAAAAAATAGTAAATAAATTGATTAAAGGCCTAATCCACTTAAAAAGAGGATAGAATAGGAATTCATTGAAAGTTGAATGGATTTACAAGGCAAAAAGTGGGATTTCATAAAGTTAATAGTATTTTTATAGGCCCCCTCTGAAAATTCTTAAGTCCTTCAAATTTGATGGCCGGCTTGAGCATGTTTTTTGACCCCCACCCCCAAATTTGAAGGCCGATTGGAGATGCTCTAATTACCCATTTTAGACTTTTCAAGTACTTAAACTATGGTAACCACAGTGCACCCATATGCATTCTTGAACTTCTAGCAATTAAATAAGCCCATTCTAAGACAGCACCAAAGCTCATCATCATTATAAATAGGAGCCATTCTTACCAAGGGCTTTTCCACAACCATATCTACGCTTCCCTCAAGTAGTAAAAAATGGGGTCTGTATTGGCTGAGAAGCCTCATGCTGTTATCATCCCATACCCGGCGCAAGGGCACATAAGCCCCATGCTCAAACTAGCAAAACTCCTTCATCTTAGAGGCTTTCACATCACCTATGTGAACACCGAGTTCAATCATCGACGCCTACTAAATTCTCGAGGTTCCGAGCACAATAAGGTCCTGGACGATTTCCGATTTGAAACCATACCCGATGGACTTCCACCATCACGTCCCAATGCCACGCAAGACATTCCGGCTCTCTGCACCTCCATAAAGAACAATTTCTTGGCTCCGTTCCGCGATCTCTTAATGAAGCTTAACGATTCATCTGATGTTCCTAATGTCACTTGCATCGTGTCTGATGAGCACATGAGCTTCACCCTACAAGCTGCGGAAGAGCTTAATATTCCAGAGGTAGTGTTCTTCACAGGTAGTGCATGTGGTCTCATGGGCTACTTTTGCTTCTCCGAGCTTGTCGAGAGAGGCTATGTACCACTTAAAGGTACACCTAATCACCTTTGTTAATTAGTCCTCACATATTTCAGATATGAATATTAATTCTTTCAGCAGATATACATGATCATCCTCATCATACATGATATCGACCAGGACTTACCAGATTTTCTGATAAAGTTGGCTTGATTCAAATAGGTCTGATATATTTGAAAGAACCATTAGAAAAATTGCCAAAATAGTATTGATTTTGTTGTTTATTGCAAAAAATAATAGTAATTTTTCTAAAATTATCAAAAGCAATTTAAAATTCTTGATTGTCCAATCTTTTCCTTGGATTGTGGCTTACGTGGCATGTGTTGAGGTCTGGGAAGAGGATTTCAATCCTTCAGTCCACAATGGGTGCATACGATCCGGACTCTTTCTGAAATCATTGGATTGTCCACTGTTTTAGCTTTCCATCGTAAAGGTGGGAAACATAAACTTCGAACAGTCCAACAATTTCAGAAATTGTGCCCATAGTTTTAAATCGCTTTCTATAATTTTGCAAGCTTATGGTAATTTTTCGTTAGTTTTTATAGAGCTTATGGTTCAACCTTTGAATTGATTGCACTTCTTGTTTCAGTGAACCATTTTAAAACTCTTTTTTTGAAATGTTTCCTTTAACAAGATAATTTTTTTTTGGGAAAAATCATTATTTCTTTTATAGAATAAAGACTTTTTAATAACTAGATCTTTTATAACTACCCTTTTTTCCTTTCAATATAATTCTTACTTATTAGTATAAAAATAAAAATAAAAATTAAGTCTTTATATATATTGAGCCTGGATCGAGATCCTCATTTGGCTCATGTTAAATGCTACTTTTTGATCCAAATGATACCACAACCCTTTAGATTTTGTTGTCACTGGTTTTAAAAACTAAAATAAAAATAAAAATAAATAATTGGGCCAAATCTTGACTTTGATATGGATGGAGACTGAACTCTCAAAGTTAAAATTAAAATCTAACGGAAAAAAAAACATTTATTTTCAAAAACAATTTTAAGAGTTTTATAAAATCCATGTGGCAATCAATCATGTTTTTGGATACCAAATAGACATGCAATCCATATAGATAGATGGTTCTTGGGTCCATATAGAACCTAGAACAAGGTCTTCATTTGGACCTTGTGGATCCTCTAGATTTTGTGGTATGATTGGTTTATTATATAAATAAAAAACTTTTTTGGACCAAATTTAAAATTAAAATACAACGTTTAAAACATACCTTTTCTCAACCAAAAAATAAAATTGGGAGTTATTATCATTTTATGTGCAGATGAGAGCTACTTGACCAATGGATATCTCGACACCATAATCAACTGGATTCCAGGGATGGGAGAAATCCGGCTACGGGATCTTCCATCTTTTGCAAGAATAACAGATCCAAACGACATCATGTTCAACTACAACATGGAACAAGCGAACAACTGTGTCAAGGCCAAGGGCCTTATACTCAACACTTTCGAAGATTTAGAGCACGAAGTCGTAGAAGCTTTTCGATCCAAGTTTGATCAAGTTTACACTATAGGTCCATTACAATTGCTCGAGAGTCAACTGCCCGAAAGTCAATTGAAATCGATTGGATCAAATTTGTGGAAAGAAGATATGGAGTGCCTTGAGTGGTTGAATCAGAGGGACCCCAACTCGGTTGTTTATGTTAATTTTGGAAGCATCACTGTTATGACACTCCAACAATGGAGCGAATTTGCATGGGGGCTTGCTAATAGCAAGGTCCCCTTCTTATGGATCATTCGACCTGATCTAGTCTCTGGTGAGTCGGCAGTCCTATCGGAAGAATTCATTGAGGAGACTCAAGGGAGGGCACTACTAGCAAGTTGGTGTCCACAAGAGCAAGTAATATCCCACCCTTCAATCGGAGGGTTCTTAACACATAGTGGGTGGAATTCAACACTAGAAAGCATATCAGAGGGGGTACCTATGATATGTTGGCCATTCTTCGCAGAGCAACAGACGAATTGTCGATATGCATGCACCCATTGGGGGATCGGCATGGAGATCGATAGCAATGTCAAAAGAGATGAAATCGAGAGGCTTGTGAGGGAGTTGATGGAGGGAAAGAAAGGGTGGGAGATGAGAAAGAAGGCTTTGGAATGGAAGGAGAAGGCACAATCGTCCATTAAAGAAGGAGGGACTTCTTATGTGAACTTGGAGAAGCTGGTGAAGCATCTTCTTCTTTAGAAATGTGTTTGTCAAATAAAGTTATTGTTATTTGAGATATTTACGAAAAAGTGATCAGCTTTTAATGAATTTACAATTCCGGCTCACTGTTCATTTTAATTACAAAAATGTGAACGATAACGAATGCAGAGGTTTTTAAAGTTTTTAAACAAAAACATGATTGTTCACGTTTTGATAATTAAAATGATCAATGAGCTGAAATCGTAAATAACTCATTTTCAGCTCACAAAATAGTAATTCACCCTAGTTATTTGGAGGTCTCTCGCAGTCAAGAAACCCTAATTGCACCAACTTGGAGCAAAGAAGAAAATATCGAACAAATTCTGATAATAATTATTCTAGGAAGAGAGAATGGCATGTAAATAAGCTAATAGTGTACGTACTTATAAAAAAGTTAGATCAACTGAATTATATACAAGAAGAAAATTTACCTAATTAGAACGATCTTGGAGATATATATGTATATACATTCCATTAGGGGAACCGGAAGAGCTAGGGCTGGAACCAAGGCATAAGGGTCCCTCCCCTGGGCACGTGCAACACCCGCACATCACACACACCGGGTAAGTGAGGCTACGCCCTCACAGATGGTCCCGAGGAAATACTGCTCATACTGGTTATCAAACTCACAACCTATGGACTCTCACCGCTTATTGGATCCGATATTGCCATTGAGCCTAAAAATATCTAAATTTATACGAGCTATAAATAAATATTGTAGAGATTATACACCAAAATATGGAGCCGCAGAAGGTTACGTCTAAATAGCCATATCATAACTAAGGCGCCACCAGCGGTATTGCATCATTAGCATAATTGTACAAATCATTTGCATTTTCCCTGTCTAGATTCATTTGTGAATGTATCACAAAAACATGTCTGTGTTCGCAAAGGTAATACTTTCCATTACCTTTATTTGTTAGTCTGGGCCAAATTTAAAAATATATAATTTATTCACAATAGACTCCACGAATAATTAATAAGAAAAATAATAATATTATGAGTATATTATTCACAAAGTTGAATGAAAGAATGAGATTCATTCAGCCGACTCCAAATTTTTAGGATGAGACTTTGATGATGATGATCGAATAAATTAAATGATTTAGATCATCCAGACAGTCATTGCAAGAAGTCACTCGTGATGCTGAATTCTTGGCACAAATTTTTTTAATTATTTTAGCAGTCATTGTAAGTATATTACCAATTCGATAAAAAAATAAAATAAACAGTAAATTTTTATTTTTTATACCAAAAATGCCCTTTTCTCTTTCTTCTACCTTTTGAATTGAACATAAAATTAAATAATCTTCATTTTATTTTTTACCAGCCGTCTAGGTAAAAAATCTTATTTCTAAAACCGATAAATTACAATTTTCATAATTAATTTGAATAGTGCACCATTTTCAAAATTAATCAATTTTTGGTGCATGTTTTAATAAATTAGTCTAATTTTAAATTGTCACACTTTGAATAACTTAACGCTTAATTGGTGGGATATTCTGACTGCGCTGCCTTCCTTTTTTATTTCTTGATTGTGACCTCAATTTAAAAGTGCCATACTTTGAATCAGTTACCACTTGTTGGGATCTTAGTCAGAGTATGCTGCCTGCCCTTTTTCATTTTATTCTTCGTTGTGACCTTAATTTAAAGTACCATACTTTGAATCATCTACCACTTGATTTGATTTTTCATATATTCATCTAATTAAGTTAAAAGATGTGATATTCAATAATAGGTGTCAAGTGTCAACTACGATGATCTAATACATCTTATTAGGTCTCATTAGTTTAGTAACTTATTGGGTAGACCTGGTTTATGCAAGGGAGAAGACAAACGATCATTTACGTTGCAATGTCAGTGAACCAGTTACCTTATTGACCAAACCACCCATGCATTATCGTTCATAAAAAAGAAATGAATGGCGAGTACACTCACCATATGTCACTAACTCTAGACATATATAAGTAACAAAGGTCGTCATTATCTTTTGAGTCATAATAATCTGACTTACCCACATGGCATACTCGATCAACAGTCCTAACGTGACAGGTTCCAGAATCGGAGATATGCTCTTCTCGGAATACAAAACTGCACCTTTTTATGGGGAACCATAGTTATGTATCCTGGAGAGCAGATATACAGTTCTCGAACATGTCATTAGAGGTGTCGATTGAGTATGCCATGTGGGTAAGTCAGATTATCACGATTCTTATCTCTTACACCACCTCAATACTTTTATAAATGAGTCGTGATAATCTGACTTACCCACATGGCATACTCAATCAACACCTCTACATGACATGTTTGGAAACAATAGATCTATATGTCTCAGGATACACTTTTTAATGGGGAGGTGAAGTTGTGTATCCATCCCTAGGCGTGTAGATCTACGATTCTAAACATGTCACGTCAATGGTGTCGATTGAGTATGCCGTGTGGGTAAGTCAGATTATCATGATTCTTTATAAATAGACTTAAGATTCAGAACGATGCCCCTTTCCTATAGCAACGTCTTTAAAAATAAAGGGTATCTAGATATTCATCAAAGAATCTTGATAATCTTACTACCTCATGTGGCAAACTCAATTGACTACCTTGACGTGACAAGTTCAAGAATCGTAGATCTACGCTCCTTGGGATGCACGGCTGCACTTCCCCATAATAAAGTGTATGTCAAGGGCACCATATATCCCGAGGAGCGCAGATCTACAATTCTCGAACTTTTCACGTCAGGTAGTCGATTGAGTTTACCATGTGGGGTAGTTAGATTATCACGATTCTTCATCAAAATGTTTACATGCTCCCTTGACCTTGGTCATCACTTATAAATCTATTGAAAATTACTTCATTACCCTCATCTTCAACTAGAAACCAAAATCCCTTTGTTTTTTCTTCCCAAAACCATAGTGACAAAATCGAGATTCGAGAACAATTCGGCAAGAGAAAGCTTTGAAAAAAGATCGATACAGTTGGGGGAAACATTGGTGATTTTTGGAAAAATTAATATTTTTAAAAAACTTGGCAATTTTTTTTAAAATTGTGATTTGATCGATAACTATTAAAATTGTGATTTAATCAGATTTTTTAAAAGAAAGCAGATTATTGTCACTATGCCCAAAATCATTCGTCCTCAACCCCTTGGCTAAATTTTTCCCCTTCTTCAACTTTAAGATATATATATATATATATATATATATGGAAATGTTCGACACCCAACATTTTTGCCCAACAATTTACCCAACATGTTTTGTCCTACATGGGTTAGAAGTTTTGGACTGGGCTGATTTTTTGTGAGGATGATCTCCGCCCATTCCAAAACTTCTAACCCCATGTGTGATGGGGTTAGAAGTTTTAGAATGAGCTGATTTTTGGTGAAGATGATCTCCTCACTAAAAATCAGCCTATTCCAAAACTTCTAACCCATGTAGGACAAAACATGTTGGGCAAATTGTTTGACAAAATGTTGGGTGTCGAACAGATTATATATATATATTTTGTGTACACATATATCTACAATGAGTTTTGTCCTATGTGGCTAAAAGTTTCGGATTGAGCTGATTTTTGGTGAGGATGATATCTATGATGAGGAGATCATCCTCACCAAATATTAGTTCAATCTGAAAATTTTAACCTCACCAAAAGTAATTTACAAAAAATGGACGGTCCACGATTCTTCAACTCATAAATATGGGGTTAGAAGTTTTAGAATTAACTGATTTTTTATGATGATGATATCCTCGTCATAGAGATCATCATCACAAAAAATCAGTTCAATCCAAAACTTTTAGCCTACATAGGACAAAACACGTTGTAGATATATAAGTAGATATGTGTGTACACGGATCCTGATCATATATATATATTTGGAAGTAGACAATGTGAGATTTTAATGGAAATGAATTGAAGATGAGGTTAAATAAATTATTTTTTTATAGAGGTTGAAGATTATTGATTTTAGGTAGAAAATTAAGAAATTTTTGTTAGAGATTGAAAATGAGTGTATTTATGTTATCTTTTTTATTAGTCTAAAAAAGGATAACAAAATAAAAAGGAAATGTCATCAATTTAGGGGTATCTCAAATTATATTTACTAAAATGTTGATGGGTGTCTAAATCACCCAAAAAATTGAAGGGGTAGAATAGTCAAAGGGGACATATCATCTTTTGAAAATATAGAGATTTTTAAAATGTCCACTAAAATGTAGAGGGTTGTCTAAAACATCTAAAAAATTGAGGGATTTGGGGTTAAGAAATCTGAATTCCCAAGGGTATCTTAAACATTCACTAAACTTGGAGGGGTATTTAAATCACTCAAAAATTGAGAAAGGGGGCAAAAAAAATCAGGGTAAGGTGTGAGGGTGGGGGAATTGATGGTGAGGAGGGGCAACGTGCTACAGGGAGAATGCAATCAGTTGGAAAAACAAGGGTATAAATAAAGAATCAAAAGCATGGGGTGTTTCTAAATTAAAAAACTTAGGCTGGGGAGGGCAATTGCCCCCTCTCGCCCCTGGCTTAGGGGCAGATTTAGAGTGGAGTCAACGGGGCACTTACCCCCATAAGAATTTTCAAACCTTCTGTGGAGTAATGAGCTATTGCGCCAGATAATAATCGCAAATAAAGAAATCTTTCGTTATTGCCCTCACAATTTGTTTTACACTCTTAATTGCCCCCACAAAAAAGTTTACATTGTTATGTTGCACCCACAAGAAAAAGTACAATCTTTATTGCCCTCACAGAAAAATTCCCACTCTTATCTTGCCCCCACGTGAGTAAAATTCTGGCTCCTCCCCTGCCCTGGCTCCTCCTCTATACCAAGGTGAGGTGCGCGGAGTGTTGATCATGTGACACCAAAAATGGCAGTGGCCCTACGCGATAAAAGGGGGCAGTAAATTAGACGCATAGGTCCGTCAAATTTAGCCCTTCAACCCGGGAAAGCACAACCTGCCTTAGGGCTACATCCCAAACCTTACCCCTAATTAAGAAGACTAATTAGGATTTAGCTTAGAATGCATCAATAATTCAAATGTGTTCCTACAACTATTAAAAGCAGTAAGAAATAATGAAAACTTAATTCTGATACAACATTTTGAGAAAAATATGATTACTATCGGCTTAGACACCATTATTATCTAATAAGCTCCTTATTGCATGCTTAAGCGTTCATCTTAATTATCTCGAACCCGAGCCTAGCAGATCCTTGATTAATCTATCAAAATTATTGTGAGAAGAACCTCCAGGACTATTAGCTTCTTCTGCTTTCTTCTTCCACTCCATGGCCTTGTTCTTCAACTTCTTACCCTTCTCTCCTTCCATCAACTCTATCACAAGTCCCTCCACTTCCTCTCTCTTAACATTGTTGTTGATCTCCATGCCAATCCCCCACTTGGTGCAAATATACAAGCAATTCGTCTGCTGCTCCGCAAAGAAAGGCCAACAAATCATCGGCACTCCCTCACATATGCTTTCTAGCGTCGAATTCCATCCACAATGTGTTAAGAACCCTCCGATTGAAGGGTGATTCATAACTTTCTCTTGTGGACACCAACCAGATAGTAGACCTCTTCCCTTAGTCTTCTCAATGAAGTCTTTGGAAATGATCTCTGATCCACCATTGATAAGATCAGGTCGAATTACCCATAAGAAGGGATACTTGCTATTCGCAAGCCCCCATGCGAACTCGCTTAATTGTTCCATTGTCATAATTACTAGACTCCCAAAGTTCACATATACAACTGACTTAGGTTCTCTTTTGTCTAACCACTCTAAGCATCCTATATCTTCTTCCCATAAATTTGATTCCATCAATTTCAAATTTGAATCCAATATTTGACGAGAAGGCACCAATAGTGGACCAATGGTGTAAACTTGAGGAAATTTCGATTTGATGGCATTTATAACCCCATGTTCCAAATCATCAAACGTGTTGAGGATGAGGCCTCTTGCCTTGGGAGCAATGGTCACAGCTGATTCCAAGTTGTAGTTGAACATGACATCATTTGGATCTGTTGTCCTAATGAAGGTTGGCAGATCTCTTAGTCGAATTCCCCTCATGGTGGGAATCCAATCGATTGGAGTGTCAAGATATCCATTAACCAAGCAACTTTCATCTGTATATAACATGGAAATATGTTAATAAGCAAGCATTGCTATTTTGAACACACTTCAAGCCTAATTGAATTACTTAAAAAAGTATATAAAAAAAAAATTACTTTTGACAGTTTAAAAGTTAAAAAATTTGTTTATATTAATTTTGAAAATACTATTTCTAAATAATAAATATCTTAACTTTTTTAAAAGAAAAATAAAATTATTTTTTTCTTCCTAAACGTTATTTCCTCTCAAAATTACTTTCTTCCACAGTTATTTTTTACTTTCTACTTTTTAACTCTCTATCCCAACACAACCTTCATATTTGATATTTTAGGAATTTTTTTATAAGAACCTAACCAACACACTGTAAGCTTCTAAGTAATAGTAATGCGTAAAATAAGCCCATGTCTCTTGAGATTGTAACAAAACCGACTTTCACTCTGGTACCCTCTTTTTATGGCCTCTAATGAGTGCTTTCACCCGATCACCTCCCTCTCGAGATTTGAAGTCATGAAATTGTGTTGGTTTGGATACCATTTGATAAGAGCTTGACTAAATACGCCAATCGGTAATAATAGTGTGGAAAATTAGACCCTCATCTTTTGAGTACCGGTCGAAAAAATGCTACATGGTTCTTACCTTTCAATGGTACATAACCTCTTTCGACAAGCTCTCCATAGTGAAAATAAGCCAAGAAACCACAGGCACTGGGTGTAAAGAAGACAAATTCTGGAATGGCAAGCTCCTCTGCTACCTGTAGCGTGAAGTTCATAACTCCGTCGGATATTATACTAGTAACAGAAGGCACATCTGATGAACGATTGATCTTAATTATAAGATCGCGTAAGGGGATAACACAGTTCTTCGGCATGGATATACATAGTGCAGTAAGGTCTAATATTCCTCGATTGTTCGTAAGTGGCAACCCATCCGGGATGGTTTCGAAGTGAAAATCATCCAAACCTTTAAGAGAATCAAATCCTCTAGACTTCACTAGGCGCTGATAGTTAAATTCTGTGTGGACAAAAGTGATGCAGAAGCCTTTGAAATGGAGGAGCTTTGCTAGTTTGAGCATTGGGTTTATGTGACCTTGTGCAGGCAATGGAACACACACCACATGAGGTTGTTCTACAATTGAAGACTCCATTATTTCAAAGTAGTAAACTGAGGAGGAAGGGAAAGCTTATGAGCTATCCCTCTTCAACGTCAGACTTTTTTTTAAGGATAAGTGAGGAATCTTTATGATCTATCTTATAGAAACCAACAAAGAAAAGTGTTTGGAAGATAAAATGGTGCCGGCCAAATTACCCTTATCTAATATATACCAAATTTCAAAAAAAATCTTGAGTACGTGGTCCCTCTCTCTCTCTCTCTCTCTCTCTCTCTTTCTTTTATTTGGGAGGATATTTGAACCTATCTCTTTTAAGAGTCCTGATAACAGGACTCGCCAGGTGGTATACTCAAATGGCTCCCAAGAACTGTAGATCATTATGTCTCGGGATACACTTTTTTATGGGGAAGTACTATCATGTATCCGAGACGTACAGATTCACAGCACCCAAATTTATCACGTTTTGAAGTCATTTGAGTATGCCACCTGGTGAGTCATTCTATAAAAACTCATCTTTTAAGGGTAGTGGATCCTCTTTAGTGCTTCTTTCTTATGGCACTTTTGAAATGATTGAGAGAGTGCCACATCACCAAAACAATTACATCTAATCTATTAAAATTTGAAAGTTTCCAATTTTAAAGCCTCTGATCAAGTCCATTTGTTTTTCTTATTCGTTTTTTTTTTTATTTTATAAATCTAATCCAGATCATGAATGTTAGAGGTGTAATGTGTTATTTTGTTTTGAACGTGACGATATCTTAACAGTTCAAAAACTCCAAATTGACTTGACTTGGATGACCATTGACTCAAGTCAAGTCATGTAAGTCATGTAAGTCATTACGTAAGTGAGGTGTGCTAAGTGTTGATCATCCATCACTGTATGACACCTAAAAAATAAGAGTGAATCTTCAATGGTACCTTTTTGTGCAATTCTTTAAAGTTCAATTAGACTGTTTAAATTATGATCATTCATTTTCAATCTACTTGATCAGGCTTAAAAACAAGTTTTTTCTATTTAATTTTAAATATATATATTTTTTCAAATCTAATCTAAATCATAATCATTACATGAGTGATTGGTTAGATTTTATTTTTCAGCATGCATGTCCTCACTACAATTGAAAGAATATTACAAGGAACTCCAAGAAAAAAAGTACCATAGAGAATCCACGCCCCCCAAAAACATGTTCAAGTGGTGGTGTCACACGGGTGCAAAGCATAAATTTTTAATTAACTAAAATTTTTGACGAAAGACATTTTTCACTGTTCAATCATTTTTAAATTTGGGAGTTTATTGGTCATCCATCCACAATTAATTCTTTAACTTGTAAACCACTTTCGATGGGTTAGAAGTTTCATGATGGGCTAATTTTTTGTGAGGATGATCACTATGGTGAAGAGATCATCCTCACAAAAAATCAGACTAATAAAAAAACATTAACCCTTATAGGACAAATTTTGGCTCCCAACATTGGCTACCAAATCTGATCATGTGATCAACATTATAGATTAAGGTCATACCAAAAGGTCAAAATACGACATTCATTAATCATACAAAATTACGATTTTGTCCACAACCACAAGTCAATTACCATTACTTAACATTAACCTTTATAAATGGATGATATGAACTCCATAAAGTACCCTATTTCAAAATGATAAAATAATCCTATTACATAAAACCCTAATCCCAAGTTCATCATCATCTTTCTCTTCGATAAGATCGTAGATTTGATTTCCTTATATGATTTCTCTTTTGTGCAAATTCACGCACTCACAAATTCAGTGATCAAGGGATGAAATGAAAAATGAGTGTTAACATTTTTAATATTTTAGGATTTTATTTCTGAATTATTTATCAATGCATGATTGGTTAACATAAGGATGAAGGAGATGTGGCATTGAAGATAATATGTGAAAAAGGGATTTCCCCCATTGGAAAAACTTGTTTTTCCAAGTTGTTATAACCCTAAATTCTAATTTTATAAAAGGGGGTGAATAAGGGAGTGGATCCTCTATGGTACCCTTTTCCTGTAGTTCTCTGTAGTACTCCATCAATGGTGGAGAGATAATGATGAAAAACACAATTTAATACAACAGTCATGTATTGATCATGACTTGGATCAGATCTAAAAAAAAGTTAAAAATCACATGTTCTTCAACTTGATGATATGGATTTCAAATGAATGGTCATTGTAGCTTGAAAATTTCTCGAATGGATTTTGGTCTTTGTACCACATGGCACTTATCAACCACCCATCCGAACTACAGGGAACTGCAGTAAAAAAATACCATAGAGGATCCGCTCCTGAGTGGCAATGGGTGATCTTGTCGTATTGAGGGTATTCTAAAAATTTACCCTGCCCAAACCTAACCCATTTAAGAATAATAATATCAAAAGCTTAAACCTGAACCTAACAAATTTATTAAATAGGTAACCCGACCTGACCTGACTGATGCAACCCGTTCAGTAAAATTCTAATCTCAAGTAAAAAAAATTAGTTTCATTTCCACCACAAGAAATAAAATACCATTACTAAAAATAAATTCATACAACAATAAACCAATATCTATTAACATAAATTAATTATTTTTTGAAAGAAAAACTTTCAAAGTTCTTAGAATTTTGTCCTCTACATCACTGTGGTATCGAATCATGTTTTTGGATACCACAAGGAAATACAGTTAAAAAAAACTTCACTTACTAATGAGGGAAAGTATTTTTCTTTCCCTAACTAGAAGCTTAATAATTAATTATTTGGAAAAATAAATATCTTAAAACACATTTTATATTTTACAAAATTAATATATATATTATAAAAAATTTCTCTAAAATTCTAGTAAAAAGATTAATTATTTTAAAAACCCTTAAATAAGTGTTGATATTTGAGATACCTCCTATGTTTCAAGATTTAAAACATGTATATGATATAATTACTAAAAGTTTCAAAATGGGTCATCACTATTACTAAGCATGTAAGACGGGTCATCACTATTAATTATTACGATAAAAAACCTAATTAGACTTAATCCAAACCCACTAATTTCGTGTTATTTTTTAGTCATGATCGCAGAGATTGTTAAGATTGCCACCCCTAGGGTTAAACCTAAAATACATTTTCTAATTTTTCTTTGGATGAACAATACTAGTAGTTGGAATTAGCTCCTCTATCATTTTTTGATAGCGAAATGGAGATTTTATTTGCAAAATAATATAAGCAACTTAGTGCTTTTACCTCTACCCGTTACACTAAATTAAAGGATTTTAAATAGGCAAATTTATCAAAACATGCACGACATATCAATTATTTACCAAAACGGAGAACTATACATCTTATTTTTGAAAATGGTAATTTATCATTTTTGAAAATATTTTATTTTACCAAAATGGTAAAAGCAGTCATTTCTAACATTGTATAAAATACATTTTGATTTCATGTTAGAAAGATCCTTCCGACAAAAAGGGTATTTTCGATAGCAAAAATATGAAAATTACTATTTTTACCATTTTGATAATATAAAATATTTTTGAAAATAGTAAATAACCGTTTTCGAAAATAAGATGTATAGTGCTCCATTTTTGTAAATAAATTTGAAAAAAGTTCTCCTTTTCGATAAATTATTCTTTTAAATATCATAGATAGTTAGTGTTCTCGTAGAACCCTAGTTCCTCTTTCATTTTTAGATTAGGAAATTGAGTTTAGCGAAGGATTTTAAGTCCAAATTTGAAATGGTTTCCATGAAGATGGGAATAGGTCGCTAATAGTGGAAAAAGAAGAAAAAGGAAGACTGAAGCTTTTCTGAAAGATGTTGTTCGAATGGAATTTTGGATTTTTAACTTGCAAAAGGGATTTTGGTCATTTAAATACATAAGAAAAAAGATTATGTTTATGGGCTGAAGAACCATATAAAACCTGACTTGAGCTCCTCATTTGGGCCACTTGGGCTGTCACATTGGCAATGTCACCTTAGTCCTCTTATCGTTCATGATTTATGTTAGGTTTTCAGGAAGAAAAAAAAACTTATCGAAGGCTTTGAAAATAAGTTTGGAAGAGTGTTAAGAGTATTAGTTATGATGTAACCAATACTGTCAGTATGGCTTTATGGGGTGATGAAGATTTGTGCCGGAGATTGGGTCTTCTTTGTCTCCTCTTTTTTCGTAAGCACTCGAGTCGTGCTGGAGTGACCTCAAGCTGGAACCTCATATCACACTTCTTGATATGAAAGTGGATAGGAGCCATAGATTCTTTTACACTTGTATATCGATGAAAAGCATCTATGGTTCCCCACTTTCATGTCAAGAAATGCCATGTAAGGTTCCAGCCTGAGGTCGCTTCAATTTTTTATTTTTCTTTTTCATTATGTGGGTATCTGGACCCATGCATACGCCCAACTAGAAGGGGTACAAGGCAAGTGACCTCTTAGAGCACCATATCTGTCGAGACCTGTGCCTAACAAGCCCACTCTTGTTGGAAGCCAGCCCCCCTTGATTGTTAATGTCGAGACTGGTTTGCCCTGAAGCAGTTGATCTTTGAATGCATTTCTGATTCCCTCAACCGGCTATTGTACTTGTGTCTTCTAAGCAGTAACAGAGCTGTATCTTTCCTCTCTCTTCTCTCTTTCTGTCTTCTCTTCTAGGTCAGTTTGTTCATCAAAACCAAGATCTCCAGTCCACAGTCTCTCATCTCAGTCCATGTCTTCCCTTTCAATATGCGTTCAGTCTCAAGCGAAAGCCAGTCCAGTAAGCAAGCACAAATAGCAGACCCCCAATCCCCGGGTACATGCAATACCCCACAAACCACTTCCAATCCTCGTTTAACTTACCGTGCTCTTAATTTTCTTTTGAAAAATGCTGAAGTAACACTAAAATTGACATTGTTTGGGACACTGCTGATGTGAACCATAGATGTTTTTCATCGAGATACGAGTGAGAAGCATCTATGGTTCTATGCACACCAATGTCCCAAACGATGTCAATTTCAATGTTACGCCAGCACTGACTCTTTTCTTTTTAAAATTAATAACATATATTACATCTGTCAAACTTTTGACTAGTCAAAAACGGCCACTAGGCATATAGTGGATTGGATTCCCATAAGATAGGGATCGATATAGGTCGAATTCTATATAGATTAGATCAAACTCAAAACCGATCCAATAAGATTTATGAGATCATTTCCTTTTGGGTCGGATCTTCAGATCTCAGTATTAAGATCCAAATTTGATCGGATTGGCTCTAGATCAGATGAAATCAAATTTTATATAAAAAAATTAAAAATATAGATGAACTTCATAAATTTAAACAAAATATATAATGTAATTTACGTACTTTCTCACATATTATAGGATCAGTCGTTGAGACTTGAGACAGAACTCATACAAATAGATCCTCAACTGATACTGACCACCATATTGGATAATTATGGGAACCCAAATCTTCAATTCATATCTGTGTTTGATCGGATCCAATGACAGCGTCGTTTTTGCACCCCAATTCAATAGTTCAAGTGTTAGGACCAACCAAAACAATTCGTAAAATATATTAGTACTTACATGAATGATTTGAATATGAAGAAAATATTTTGCAAACTCTGCACAACTCACAACATTAGCAAAGAAAATATAAGATAATTAACATAGATGAATATGTTGAAGTTCCCATCAAATTTTTAATATTTTACTTCAAGCACTAGTATAATTTCAATAGAGTTTTCTTGACGTGTTTCACCAAAATTTCTATTTATCTAGAAGGACAGGAAAAAGCATTATTAACGATATTATAAATGAGAAAAATGCTAAAGTAACTTAAAATAACAATCGAAGTAGCACTCTAGTGGGCAGAAAATCATAGATGCCTTTTCTCAAAATAGAGTGTTACTCAAGGACAATCAATGGTTCTAGGTACAATCAAGTGCTGCTTGGAGTATTATTTCAAGTAACGGTAGGTTTTGCATAAATGTTCCATGTTTTGGAAGTGAGTTGTGCTTGGAGTGACCTCATATCCCACGTCTTGATGTGAAAGATCGTACCTCGTATCACAAATCAAGATGTGCAATATGAGGACCAATCTTGAGGTCACTTCGGCATTATTCTTTGGAAATTAAAATGAACAGTGAGTTGGAATGGAATTTCGTCAAAACTTGATCATGTTTTGGAAAATTTCTCTATTTAAATTCTATTAGATTACTACCTTTTTTCTAATCAGAAAGTTGGGGTTGAGAGGACGGCTCCCTTTTTATTAATTAGAAAATTATCCACAAAAGTATTTACATGTAACATCGTCCAGTAAAATTTTCGCTTGTTCTGGAGGAATGGCATTAGTATCATCGACTACATAAAACAAACTTTCATAAGTACCCAATTGGGCTAGTCTAGTTTCAACTTGAATGTACAAGTACTTAAACTTAACTATGGTGCCCATACCCATGGGCATTCTTTAATTAACTTCTAGCAATTAAATAAGCCGGCACCAAAGCTCTTCATCACTATAAATAGGAGTCATTGTTGCCTAGGGACTTTCCACAACCATATCTGCACTTCCCTCAAATAGTAAAAAAATGGGATCTGTATTGGCTGAGAAGCCTCATGCGGTTATCATCCCATACCCAGTGCAGGGGCACATAACTCCCATGCTCAAACTAGCAAAATTCCTTCATCTTAGAGGCTTTCACATCACCTATGTGAGCACCGAGTTCAATCACAGACGCCTACTAAGTTCAATAAGGTTTTGAACGATTTCCAATTTGAAACCATAACCGATGGACTTCCATCATCACGTTCCGATGCCACCCAAGATATTCCAACACTATGCAACTCTATAAGGAAGAATTTCTTGGCTCCATTCCACGACCTCTTAACGAAGCTTAATGATTCATCTGATGTTCCTAATGTCACTTGCATAGTGTCAGATGGCCACATGAGCTTCACGCTACAAGCTGCGGAAGAGCTTGATATTCCAGAGGTAGTGTTCTTTACAACTAGTGCATGTGGTCTCATGTGCTACTTTTACTTCTCCGAGCTCGTCAAGAGAGGCAATGTACCACTTAAAGGTATACCTGATCACCTTTTTGCTAGTCTTATCAGATTACCCTCATCAAACAGACATGATCCCGACTAGTATTAACATATTTTCTAATCAAGGTGGTTCGGTTCAAATAGGTCTGATATATTTGAAAGAAAAATCAGAAAAATTACCAAAATAATATTGATTTTATTTTTTACTGTCAAATGATAGTATTTTTTTCAAAAATTACCAAAAACAATTTAAAACACTAGACTGTCTAACGTTTTCAGAAATCGTTGTATTGCCCTCCATTTTAGCATTCAATCTTTATAGTCCTCTACATAAAACAGTCGACTGTCAAGTGATTTTATAAAAACGTTGCGCAATCTAATGATTTATATATAGTTATTGTTCTGAAACAAGGTGGGAAACTAAAACGTTTAACAGTCCAACAATTTCAGAAAATGTTGGACTGTCCAAAGTCTTAAATGGCTTTGTATATTTTTTTTGAAAAATTACTATTTTCAGGTAAGAAATAATAATAATAAATCAACATTGTTTTCATAACTTATCATTAGTTTTTACGGAGTTGATGGCTCAACCTTCGAGCTGATTGCCCTTCATGTTTCTGAGTGATTTTTTTCTCACAGCCCGAAACCCAACTGACAGATGGCGCAAATGACGTAAACAATAGAGAGGAAATTTCTCTCTTGGGCACGGTGAAAAAACGAATTTTTTTTATTAAATCACCTTGTGGCATTCAGAAACGTGATCCAATACCAAGGTGTAGCAGAGGATGAGATTCCATGAATTTAAAAATAAAAAATGAAAAAATAGTTATTTTTCACTGTTAAATTTTAATTTTAAATTTGAGTACTCGGTAGCCGTCCATTTTCAACACCTTGGATCAAGCTGGAAAAAACTTTCGTTTTTTGAATTTTTTTTAATGAAATCTTGAAGGCTGTGGTGTTTGATTACTAATATTTTTTTGCTAAATGAACAGAATTATATAATAAAAAAAAAAAAAAAATACAAAAGGATTGGAAACCAATCTTATCACCCCAGTAACATTTTTTCACAATTATAGGAAGCATTGCCACATCAGAATTGGAAAAGGAATTCAAAGAATGAAGACACTTGCTAAGGCATCAGCTATACTGTTTCCTTCTCTCCAAACATGATTCACCTTCCAACACAATGTGAAAAAAGCCCAAATTTGACGGCTTTGGGCCATCAAATTTCATAAAATTCAACGGATCAAAAGGTCAAATTTTTCATTGTCAAAATTTTTTTTTTCAGGTCAAAACTGTCAAATTAATGAAAGATGGGAAAAATTCAACAACTCTAAACCATTAAATCTAGGAATATCAAGAATTTCGACGGTCCTAGACCGTCAAAATTTAGTTTTTATAATTCGTGGGTCTTGGCCTGTCAATTTTTTTTGTCAAGTTTTCTAATTTTTACATAGTGTAAGTAATCATAGAGAGGGATGCTCGATTACCAATATGATGATCCATGTAAGCCCCACAACCCTGTTTTAAATCAAAATTCATGGCAGAGGATGTGTGGGCAGGAGAGAGAAATTTTCTTTCTATTGCTTACGTCATCCGTGCCATATATCAGTCGAGTGTTGGGCTGTGAGCAAAATCACTCGCTGATATATAATCAGGGAGGGGGCCTTTAAACCCAGCTTACCAATCAAAAGAAGAAAAATCATTCATGTTTCTATGAGCCATATGAATTGCTACGTTGGTAAAAATGACACCACAACCCTCCAGATTTTGTGGCATGATTGAGTTTGATAATAAAAAAAATCATTTTTTGAGTCAATCTTGACTTTGAAACTTGATGACCATTGAACTTCTAAATTTAAAATTCAAATCAAATGGTTAAAAAATGCTTGTTCCCAACAAAATAAAATGGAGTTCAAATAATTTTATGCTCGACATTCATGTGGCACAGTGTCAGCTAGTCGTTTTTTTTTTTTTTTTTTTTTTTTTTTTGGTGTCACATGGACATGCAATCCAAATAGATAGGTGCCCCTTCAAGTTGCATAACTCTTAATAATTATTATCATCTTACACGCAGATGAGAGCTACTTAACACCATAATCGACAGGATACCAGGGATGAAAGGAATCCCGCTGATAAAGTCCCATAAAGCCATTTTTGGGATCGTAATTACACAAGGCTTATCAAGACATGATTGTTATTTCTATTTAAATAAAAGCAAATTGTATTAATTTGCCAAATTATTGAAGCTAATAGAATTTCTAACTATTTGCAGGTAAAAATAGCAAAGTTGGAGACAAAGAATATTGAAATAATTTTTGTTGTAATGCTCAGGCCAAAATAGAGCATCCAACCAAAGCACAAATCCCAATGTTGCCACGTCATCACTCCGTCACATTTTTGTGGGGCATTGTAGTAATCTCGAGGAGTTGTGTCTCGAGATTTGTGTTGAGCATTCCAAACTCTTTGGCCATTGCAACGGTAGACGCTTCTCAAATCAACTATCACAAAAGATTACCCGAAAATCCGAAAAGAAAATTTATAAATGAGGGGTTGTCCGAAAGGAAGGGCCCATCTTCTTCTTCCTAATTTCACTCTGTATTTTTTTTATTTTTCATTGAGAGAAAGAATCCTTATATAAGTGAGAGCACAAGAATTGTTTCTTTTACCTTTCTTCTTCTTACACCATTGTAGTTGATCATACTTTCAAAAAAGTTAGGAATCAAATTGCAACACAAATTGTCTCATTTTCTTCTCCATCTTATTTTCTCTATTTTACTATTACTGTAATTTGTTCATCGCAATGACCGGCTAGACTCTCAATAAAGAGGTCGATAATGCCTAAGCAAGTCTATTTTTATCTTGTTTAAGCAATTCTATTATACTTGTTTTAATTGTACTTGTGTGAAGTTTATTAAGTTTGGATTATCCAATTTGTATTGATTGTTCTCACTTTGATGATTCATGCTTAGATGAGTTCAAGCTTAATCATGTTTAGTGACAACTTGAGATAGAAATCTGATAAAAGTACATTGATTCACAATTCACACACATTTTCGGATTCATCTAAGAGTATTAATCGAATGATCCTCCAATCCACAAATAATGGTTTGTTGTGTGGATTGAAACTGAATTAGAGTTGCTTAGCTTATTGTGTGGATTGAAATTAAATTAGAGTTGATCTCTCTAACTTTTACCTTGCTTTAATTTTATTTCTTATTTTAATTTCATTATATTTCTTAGCTGCAATTTTCTTTCTCTGTTTTAAAATTATTTTTAAAATATGTTTTGGTTTCAAAGTTTTATTTTAACATTTGTTCAATTTTACATCTGCAATCATACTACAATTCGAACACCGGCTAAGGGATCTTTAATCTTATGTGAAAACACTGGATCCGGATGATATCATGTTCAACTACAACATAGAACAAGCCAAGAACAGTATGAAGGCCAAGGGCCTCATACTTAACACTTTCGACGATTTAGAGCATGAAGTCTTAGAAGATTTTCGATCCAAGTTCAATCAAGTCTACACCATAGGTCCTTTACAATTGCTCGATTGTCAGCTACACGAAAGTGAATTGAAATCAATTGGATCAAATTTGTGGAAAGAAGATGTGGAGTGTCTCGAGTGGTTGAATAAAAGAGACCTAACTCGGTCGTTTATGTTAATTTTGGAAGCATTACGGTTATGACACTCCAACAGTTGAGCGAATGATCATGGGGGCTTGCTAATAGCAAGGTCCCCTACTTATGGATTATTTGACCCAATCTAGTCCCTGGTGAGTCACCAATTCTATCGGAAGAATTCATCGAGGAGACTCGGGAGAGGGGACTACTAGCAAGTTGGTGTCCTCAAGAGCAAGTACTATCCCATCATTCGGTCAGAGGGTTCTTAACGCATAACAGGCAGAATTCAATACTAGAAAGCATATCAGAGGAGGTACCCATGATATTTGGCCATTCTTCGCAGAGCAACAAATGAATTGTCGATATGCATGCACCCATGGGGCATTGGTATGGAGATCAACAGCGATGTCAAAAAAGATGAAATCAAGAGGCTTATTAGGGAATTAATGGAGGGTGACAAAGGGTGGGAAGTGAGAAAGAAGGCCTTGGAGTGGAAGGAGAAAGTACATATGTCAATTAAAGGAGGAGGAACTTCTTATGTGAACTCACAGAGGCTGGTGAAGAATTTGCTTCTTTAGAAAGAATTTTTTTTTTTTTCGTCTTGAATGTCAAGTCAAGGGCTTGGACCCATAGACCATAGTTGAGATGGTTGATATATTGCAATGCAACTTTAAGGTGGTTGGTTCAAGTATGGCTTTCCATGTAAAATAAAGGGTATAAATTATAAAAGTCGTAATATCTCACCATTTTCTCTTCGTACCAACACGCATGGAGGGGTGAAAATAGATATCCATTAAATGGGTATCGAACTGGAACCATATTCAGAACCGATGGTTATCTGGATCAGGGGCGGATTTAGAGTGGGGGCTGTGGGGCCAATTGCCCCCACAAGAGTTTTCAAATTCTATGGATTAATGTACTATTGTGATAGATTTTAGCGGTGGATAAAAAATTTACTATTATTGTCCTCACAAAAAAATTTTCCAATCTTAATTGCCCCCACAACTATTTTTTTTACTCTTAATTGCTCCCACAATTTTTTTTTTCTACTCTTGATTGCCCCCACATGAGCAAAATCCTAGCTCCGCCCCTGATCTGGATCCTTTTTTATTGGAAGCGATTAGAATGGGGTCTCTTAGAACCTAACTGATTGAGAATCGAAACTGATAGGAACCAAGAAGGCATCGATCACTGTGAAACATTTAGTCCAGTTTTTAAACCATGCATTATTCGTATTATTCTAAGTATTACCTTGTCTAATGGTTGGCCCTCCGTCAATTGGCCGTTCAAAATGCCTTTCCTCACAGCATTCTTGATGAGGAGGTGTATACAAAACAACCTCCTGGATTCACTGATTTTCACTTCCCTACTCTGTTTGTCAATTACATGAGTCCCTTATGGTATTAAACAGGCACCGATAGTTTGGTATCATCAGCTCAATTTTTTTCTTCAGAATGTTGGCTTTATTGATTTTCTATCAAATCCACACCTTAATTTACTATTTTTATGCTTGTCTACATTGATGACATCATCATCATCACTTGGTCCAACATGGATTGCATTCAGGATCTTAGCTCACGGCTACCATCCACTTTTTCCATTAAGGATCTCGGCCATTTGAATTACTTTTTGGGTATTGAGGCACATCGTAGTATAACCAGCTTATTCTACCGTCAATGAAATTGTATAGTTGATCTGTTGCGAAAAATTAAAATCTTATTATGAAACAATGTATCGATTAGGAGAAAAATTGAAACGGTTTCGATCAAAACATTATGAGACATTTCAAAATATTTTGAGATATTCTAAAACATTCAATCTTTTGACATACTCAATGTCTTACTTCTTTCCGATCTCGACTGAAAATGGAATGTTCCTTCTAAATGGCACAAACTTTGAATCACGCATGACTTTCACGGCATAAACTTTAGACCTTTTAGATATTTAACTATTTAATCAATCTTGTGAACGATAACTCAATTTGAACTAGTACATTTTTTTAGCACACAAAGCGGCTTTCAAAATTTGCATCCACGGAAAATTAGTTGGGGTGAGTTTATGAAGTGGGACAATTAAAGAAAATAATTAACTTTTATTAAGTTGGATGATCGTCACACCAGGAATCTTAATAGGATTTCTATAAAAAGTTTTGATCAACCAAATTATATGTAAAAAAAAAAAAATTTATTTTAATTAGAAAGAACTTACTAGAGATATTTATTGATCTAATTGGTTGATATTTCCAACTTAGAAAACCTTAATTTATATTAGATCTAAATAAATATACTAGATATCATACACAAAACGTGGAGCCGTGGAAGGGTATGTCTAAATCACCCTATTATAATTAAGGTGCCACCAGTGCAAATATGTATATATATATTTGTCGCTATAATTAAAGCGAAAAATGTTGGAGCAGCCATTGACATCATTAGCAATAATTTAATGCATTTTCCCCATTTAAATTCATTGGTGGATGTATACAAAAACATCACCATATTTATTCGTCTGGGCCAATTTAAAAACACATAATTTATTGAGAATAGACTCCGTGAATATTTAATGATAAAAATAATAATGTTATGAATACGTTAATTTAGCCAAAGTTTAATGGAAGAATGAGATTCGTTCAAATTTCTAGGATAAAGACTTTAATGACGATGATGATTAATAAGTTAATTGATTTAGATGAGATAGACATAGACCCATTGTTGTATTATATCTACATCTAAAACAATGGCTTTTGTCCACACACACACACCAAAAAAAAAAAATGGTTTTGTTTCTAGATTGTGACCTTAATTTTAAAGTATCATACTTTGAATCACTTACCTCTTTGATTTTCAATATATTAATCTCATCAGACCATTGAAAGGAAATGTAGATCAGCACGAAAAATCAATTTAAGTCAAAAGATGTGATATTAATTGTATGATAGTTGTCAACAACAATAGTCTCATTAATCCAATAAGCACCAAAGCCATTGATGTCTTTCTTGAGTGACAACCGCCTCAATACTGTTATATATATATGTGGGTCCCGTTCAACACCAAACATTTTGGCCAACATTTTAGCCAATCATTTTTGTCCTACATGGGTTAGAAGTTTTGGAATGGGCTGATTTTTTGTGAGGATAATCTCTACAGTGAGGAGATCATCCTCACCAAAAATCAGCCCATTCCAAAACTTCTAACCTTATTTGAAAAATTGTTGACCGTCCATTTTTTGTAAATCATTTTTGATGGGGTTAGAAGTTTTGGAATGGGCTGATTTTTGGTGATGATGATCTCTATGGTGAGGAGATCATCATCACCAAAAATCAGCCCATTCCAAAACTTCTAACCCATGTTTTCAGCACCCTACACTTTACCTTATGCTTTACCAAACGTGTTTTGTCCTACATGGGTTAGAAGTTTTGGAATAGGCTGATTTTTGGTGAGGAAGATCTCCTCACCATAGAGATCATTCTCACCAAAAATCAGCCTATTCTAAAACTTCTAATCCATGTAAGACAAAACATGTTTGGTAGGGTGGCGAACAGGACCCACATATATATATATATATATATATAGGGAAATGTTCAGCAACAAACATTTTTCAAAACATGGGTTAGAGGTTTTGGAATGGGCTGATTTTTGGTGAGGATGGTCTCTACGGTAAGGAGATCATCATCACCAAAAATCAGCCCATTCCAAAACTTCTAACCCCATCAAAAATGGTTTACAAAAAATAGACGGTCCACGATTTTTCAACTTGTAAACTGGGGCTAGAAGTTTTGAAATGAGCTGATTTTTTGTGAGGATGATCTCCTCACCATAGAGATCATCCTCACCAAAAATCAGCCCATTCCAAAACCTCTAACCCATGTTTTGAAAAATGTTTTGCCAAAATGTTTGTTGCTGAACGGGACCCATATATATATATATATATATATATATATATATAAGGAAATGTTCAGCACCCTAAGTTTTACCACACACTTTAACAAACGTTTTTTGTCCTACATGGGTTAGAAATTTTGGAATGAGCTGATTTTTGGTGAGGATGATCTCTATGATTAGAAGATCATCCTCCCCAAAAATCAGCCCATTCCGAAATGTTTAGCCCCATGTTTACACGTTGAAAAATCATGGACCGTCCATTTTTTGTATATCAATTTTGATGGGATTAGAAGTTTTGGAATGAGCTGATTTTTGGTGAGGATGATCTCCTCACCATAGAGATCATCCTCACCAAAAATCAGCTCATTCCGAAACTTCTAACCCATGTAAGACAAAACGTGTTTGTTAAAGTGTGTGGTAAAACTTAGGGTGCCGAACGGGACCCATATATATATATGGGAAATGTTCAGCACCCTAAGTTTTACCACACACTTTAACAAACGTTTTTTGTCCTACATGGGTTAGAAGTTTTGGAATGGGCTGATTTTTGGCGAGGATGATCTCTATGATTAGAAGATCATCCTCCCCAAAAATCAGCCCATTCCGAAATGTTTAGCCCCATGTTTACAAGTTGAAAAATCGTGGACCGTCCATTTTTTGTAAATCATTTTTGATAGGGTTAGAAGTTTTGGAATGAGCTGATTTTTGGTGAGGATGATCTCCTCACCATAGAGATCATCCTCACCAAAAATCAGCCCATTCCAAAACTTCTAACCCATGTAGGACAAAACACGTTTGTTAAAGTGTGGTAAAACTTAGGGTGCCGAACGGGACCCTATATATATAGGGTCACGTTATTACGACCTCCTTTGCGACCCCCTTTGCGACACACCTTTTTGTCTTATATGGGCAAAAATGTTTGGAATGGGCTGATTTTTTGTGAGGATGATCTCTATGGTGAGGGGATCATCCTGGCAAAAAATCATCCCATTCCAAAACTTCTAACCCCATCAAAATTGATTTACAAAAATTGGACGGTCTATAATTTTTCAACAAAAATCGGACGGTCTAGAAGTTTTGGAATGGGCTGATTTTTTGCCAGGATGATCCCCTCACCATAGAGATCATCCTCACAAAAAATCAGCCCATTCCAAACATTTTTTCCCATATAAGACAAAAAGGTGTGTCGCAAAGGGGGTCGTAATAACGCTGTTCATATATATATATATATATATATATATATATATATATGGGTCCCTTTCAGCAACAAACATTTTGACAAACATTTTGGCAAAACATTTTTCAAAACATGAGTTAGAGGTTTTGGAATGGGCTGATTTTTGGTGAGGATGATCTCTACGGTGAGGAGATCATCCTCACCAAAAATCAGCCCATTCCAAAACTTCTAGCCCCATGTTTACAAGTTGAAAAATCGTGGACCGTCCATTTTTTGTAAATCATTTTTGATGGGTTAGAAGTTTTGGAATGGGCTGATTTTTGGAGATGATGATCTCCTCACCGTAGAGATCATCCTCACCAAAAATCAGCCCATTCCAAAACTTCTAACCCATGTTTTGAAAAATGTTTTGCCAAAATGTTTGTTGCTGAACATTTCCCTATATATATATATATATATATATATATATATATATATATATATATATATATATATATATATATATATACATCTCGCAGGTGTCAAGTAGCTAGAATTTATAGAAACATTATTTGGCGTTGGACTTGATCACAAATGGAGATTTTTGTCAACCTATTTTCCAATCATGTACACACCATGGGGATTTTGTCACCCTCATCGATCATTGTTTTATCTTAGGATTAGGGATGAAGAACATTGTTTTAGAACTTGGCATTTCATCTTATCTCGTCCACCACCAATTCTAAGTTGACACGTCCAATTAATCTCATCTAAGATGAGAAAAATCCTTTTAACTCAGTTTATAAGTATTTATTAAAAAAATATTTATTTGTAAATAACTATAATATTTTCATAAACATAAATTGTATTAAAAGATTAATAATCAAAATAAATTACATAAATATTTTAATCACTATTTTAATAAAAAATACAAAATTCAGTTTGACTCGGAAAAATTTTATTGACTCAGCCAATTGTGGCATTGTGGAAGATGTTCATCTCACTCATTCTTGAATAATAACGAGCTGACTCAGGTAACGATCGTCCATTTCATCAAATTTGATGATTTCAGCAGGAAAATGAGCTGGATTTCATCAAAAAATTTACAGTTGGGTATCTAATATATAGGTCCCAGCCAACTGATCAATTGCTTTTATTTGGGGCTGAATTTCTCTCCCCCAACCTATATTGATCGAGGGAAGATTTTCTAGTAAGAAAATCATTATTGTTAAAAAAAATGAAAAATTACTTAAAAGACCATGACTAAAGGAGTTCTTTCTATTTAATTCCTAAGTTTTAGAACCACTATCTTAATAGTCTATTAGTAAAACTTTCCTTTCTAATCATTCTTTGAATAGTTGACCTCACGTCACACATGTATCACCATTGAATCCTCTAGCAAGTTTGAACTCACCACTTTCATCCAATAAAATTTGATTTTCTTTTCATCCTATTCAAGTTTCGAAGACTCCATTCTATCAGAAATTATTTACAAAGGTAGAACAAATCATTTTCTCGGATTTTTTCAAGCATTTTTAAGACATGTAAAAGACTAGAATTTTAACTTCTTTTTTTTCGATTTTGCATGAAAATCGATTAAGGATGGTTCTTTTGGTTTAAAATATTCTAGACAAGTCGTTATCTCAAATTTTTAGTCGATCTTTCCATGTATTTTAGTCGGAAAAACTCGAGAAATGGAAATGAGTGAATTTTATTAGTGTCGAATTCGTCACTTTTTATTGTTGACAATAAAAAATGTCGAATTTAACAATAAAAAGTGATGAACTCAACAATAAAAGTTGTGAGTTCGACAATAAATAAAAAGTGGTGAGCTCGCTAATAATGAGTGACCATTAAGAAATCAAATAGTTACTAAATGGATTATAAAGCTACCATCCAAAACTTAGGTACGATTTTGAAAGAAATTCTTGTCAAGGTCCTTAAAGTAATTATCCCTTAAAAATAACTTAAATTAATTAACCAAATTATAAATATGAAATATAAATTATCATTAAAATATAAATATTTGTAACACTGATTTGCGCACATCAAGCCCAAAGATCTCGAAGGAGATCTCTCTAGAATAGCAAACTTTATCTTAAAGATCCCAATTCCGTTTAGGATCCTAGTAATCAGAGGATTCTCTGGAATCATATCCCGTGAAAAGAAGAATCCCTGATTCAAAAGAAAGATCTATAAATAACAAAATTAACACTGGCTTAAAGATCTTTTGGCCGATTAAGAGTTCAATCAATAATAATCATTATTCTTCTACAATTCTAACTTAAGCGTCGAAGAGTTTTTTGTAGGTACCACACCAGTAATAAGGAGGTGAAAGGAGCGACTTCGTGATCAGTGGGGCAAAGTACATCAACACCTTCACTAGAATTTGACCCCACAATGCCTTTTTCTCAAAATAGAGTATTACTCGAGGAAAATCAATGGTTTTATGTACACTCAAGTGCTGCTTGGAGTGTTATTTCAAGTAATAACTGTAGGTTTTGCATAAATGTTCCATGTTTTGGAAGTGAGTGGTGGTTTGAGTGACCTCATGTCGCACATCTTGATGTAAAAGATTGAACCTTGTATCAAGATGTGCAATATGAGGTCCAATCTTGAGGTCACTTCAGCATTATTCTTTGGAAATTAAAATAAACAGTGAGTTGGAATGGAATTTCGTCAAAAGTTGATCGTGTTTTGGAAATTTTCTCTATTTAAAATCTATTAGATTACTATCAGAAAGTTGGGGTTGAGATTTCTTATCCAAAAGTTGGGGTTGAGATTTCTTATAAGAAAGTTGGGGTTGAGAGGACCTTTCCCTTTTAATTAATCAGAAAATTATCCACGAAAGTATTTACATGTTACATTGTCCAGTAAAATTTTCGCTTGCTCTTGAGGAATATCGTTAGTACCATGGCCTACACAAAACAAAGTCCCATAAGTACCCAATTGGGCTAGTCTATAAGCCGGCACCAAAGCTCTTCGTCACTATAAATAGGAGTCATTTTTGCCAAGGGACTTTCCACAACCATATTTACACTTCCCTCATATAGTAAAAAATGCGGTCTGTATTGGCTGAGAAGCCTCACGCGGTTATCATCCCATACCCAGCGCAGGGGCACATAACTCCCATGCTCAAACTAGCAAAATTCCTTCATCTTAGAGGCTTTCACATCACCTATGTGAACACCGAGTTCAATCACAGACGCCTATTAAATTCTCAAGGTTCCGAGTTCAATAAGGTTTTGAATGATTTCCGATTTGAAACCATACCCGATGGACTTCCACCATCACGTTCCGATGCCACCCAAGATATTCCAACACTATGCTACTCTATAAGGAAGAATTTCTTGGCTCCATTCCGCGACCTCTTAATGAAGCTTAATGATTCATCTGATGTTCCTAATGTCACTTGCATAGTGTCAGATGGCCACATGAGCTTCACACTACAAGCTGCGGAAGAGCTTGATATTCCGGAGGTAGTGTTCTTTACAACTAGTGCATGTGGTCTCATGTGCTACTTTTACTTCTCCGAGCTCATCAAGAGAGGCTATGTACCACTTAAAGGTATACCTGATCACCTTTTTTCTAGTCTTATCAGATTACGCTCGTCAGACAGACATGATCCCGACTAGTATTACCGGATTTTCTAATAAAGCTGGTTCGGTTCGAATAGGTCTGATATATTTGAAAGAAAAATTACCAAAATAATATTGATTTTATTTTTTATTGTCAAAATAATAGTATTTTTTTTCAAAAATTACCGAAAACAATTTAAAACACTAGACTGTCTAACGTTTTCAGAAATCGTTGTATTGTCCCCAATTTTAGCTATCAATCTTTATAGTCCTCTACATAAATTGTTGTACTGTCAAGTGATTTTATAAAAACGTTGCACAATCTAATGATTTATATATAGTTATTGTTCTGAAACAAGGTGGGAAACTAAAACGTTGAACAGTCCAACAATTTCAGAAAATGTTGGGACTGTCCAAAGTTTTTAAAAGGCTTTGTATATTTTTTTGAAAAATTACTATTTTCAAGTAAGAAATAATAAAAAAAATCAACATTGTTTTCATAACTTATCAATAGTTACTACAGAGTTGATCGTTCAACCTTCGAACTGATTGCCCTTCGTGTTTCTATGAGTGATTTTTTGCTCACAGCCCAGCACCCGACTGACATATGGCGCAAATGACATAAACAATTGAGAGGAAATTTCTCTCCTGGCCACTGTGAAAAAACGAAATTTCTTGATTAAATCACCTTGGGACATTCAAAAACATGATCCAATACCACAGTGTTGCATAGGACGAAATTCCATGAATTTTAAATAATAATAATAATAATTTTAAAATAGTTATTTTTTTACTGTTAAATTTTAATTTTAAATTTGAGTGCTCGATAGCCGTCCATTTTCAACACATTGGATCAAGCTGGAAAAAACTTTCACTTTTAGGATTTTTTTTAATGAAATCTTGAAGACTGTGTGGTGTTCGATTACCATTTTTTTTTTCTATGAACAGAATTTATATAAAAAGAAAGAAAGAATACAAGAGAGGGGGGGGGGGGGGGGGGGGGGGCCTAATTTACAACGCAAAAGGAATAGGAAAAGGAATTCAAAAAATGAAGAGAAGCACTTGCTAAGGCATCAGCTGTACTGTTTCCTTCTCTTCAAACATGATTCACCTCCCAAGTAATCATAGAGAGGGACCTTCGATTACCAGTATGATGATGCATGTAGCCAGCGCCCCCCCACCCCACCCCACCCCGACCCTTTTTAAAATTTAAATTCATGGGCAGAGGATGTACGGGCAAGAGAGAGAATTTTCTCTCTATTGCTTATGTCATCCGTGCCATATGTCAGTCGGGTGTTGGGCTGTGAGCAAAAAACTCCGTGATATGTAGTCAGAGAGGGGGCCTTTAACCCCAGCTTATCAATCAAAATAAGAAAAATCACTCATGTTTCTTTGGGCCATATGAATTGTCACGTTGGTAAAAATGACACCACAACCAAATGGTTAAAAAAATGCTTGTTCCCAACAAAATAAAATGGGAGTTCATATAATTTTATGCTCGACATTCATGTGGCACAGTGGCAGCTAGTCGTGTTTTTTTTTTTTTTTGGTGTCAAATGGACATGCAGTCCATATAGATAGGTGCTCCTTCAAGTTGCATAACTCTTAATAGCTCAGAAAATTACCAACTTGCATAACTCTTAATAGTTATTATCATCTTGTAGAAAATATGAATTTTATTGAGATTGTTGAATGATTCTTACAAAAGCCCTAGTAGGGTATTTATAGACATTACATCAACCAAGATATATGAAAACTACCTAATATAAATATTCTAGAATATCCCAATTGATATATTCTAAATATCAATATATATTCTAGAATATCCTTCATCACAACCTTCCATTTGTGATGAGATACACTAACAATGATACAGTGTATCTCATGTATCTTAATACAGTGCATCTTATTCTCTAACATCCTCCTGCAATTGCATGGTCCTTTGAAAAAGGAATATGCAATTGATTTTGTTGAATAATTGCTTGATCTCATTAATAGATATGTTCATTGATCGTCAAAGTGTCAATCGTGCTTGCTGATGGTCACCATTTGTCTATGAAGTTCATCACTATCGCATCCCGCTCTTTTTGAGTCTGTCAGAGCCGGTGGTTTATTAGACCAAATCTGTCATGATCTCTTCCAAAAGCATAAAAAGTAGGATTGTGCCATTTAAATGAAAAAACTCTCGTTGGAGAGATTGTATATAGGAAAAAAAAAATGAGATCATGTAACATGAATGTGTGAAATTGGGAGATTTGTAAAGATATAGAAGGAGTTGTGATTTTTATTGGAAAAACAAAAAACCTAGAATAATAGAAAAGAAGAAAGTAAAAGATATCTAGATCCGAAACATAAAGAAAGACGGTATTTTTATTGAAAAAATACTAATAACATAACAAAATAATTAAGGTTCGACGATGGGGCTACCATGATCGATGTGCTCAGTGGAGCTTGAGATCTGATACCATGTAGAAAATATGAATTTTATTGAGATTCTTAGATGATTCTTACAAAAGCCCTAGTAAGGTATTTATAGACATTACATCAACCAAGATATATGAAAACTACCTAATATAAATATTCTAGAATATCCCAATTGATATATTCTAAATATCAATATATATTCTAGAATATCCTTCATCACAACCTTCCATTTGTGATGAGATACACTAACAATAATACAGTGTATCTCATGTATCTTAATACAGTGCATCTTATTCTCTAACACATCTTACATGCAGATGAGAGCTACTTGACCAATGGTTATCTTGACACCATAATCGACTGGATACCAGGGATGAAAGGAATCCGGCTAAGGGATCTTTCATCTTATGTGAAAACACTGGATCCGGACGACATCATGATCAACTTCAACATGGAACAAGCCAAGAACAGTATGAAGGCCAAGGGCCTCATACTTAACACTTTCGACGATTTAGAGCACGAAGTCTTAGAAGATTTTCGATCCAAGTTCGATCAAGTCTACACCATAGGTCCTTTACAATTGCTCAATTGTCAACTGCACGAAAGTGAATTGAAATCAATTGGATCAAATTTGTGGAAAGAAGATATGCAGTGCCTCGAGTGGTTGAATAAGAGAGACCCTAACTCAGTCGTTTATGTTAATTTTGGAAGCATTACAGTTATGACACTCCAACAGTTGAGCGAATTTGCATGGGGGCTCGCTAATAGCAAGGTTCCCTTCTTATGGATTATTCGACCAGATCTAGTCCCTGGTGAGTCGGCAATCCTATCGGAAGAATTCATTGAGGAGACTCGAGAGAGAGGACTACTAGCAAGTTGGTGTCCTCAAGAGCAAGTACTATCCCATCATTCGGTCGGAGGGTTCTTAACGCATAACGGGTGGAATTCAACACTAGAAAGCATATCAGAGGGGGTACCTATGATATGTTGGCCATTCTTCGCAGAGCAACAAATGAATTGTCGATATGCATGCACCCATTGGGGCATTGGTATGGAGATCAACAGCGATGTCAAAAGAGATGAAATTGAGAGGCTTATTAGGGAATTAATGGAGGGTGACAAAGGGTGGGAGATGAGAAAGAAGGCCATGGAGTGGAAGGAGAAAGCACAAATGTCCATTAAAGAAGGAGGAACTTCTTATGTGAACTTGGAGAGGCTGGTGAAGGATTTGCTTCTTTAGGAAGAATGTTTTTTTTTTCTTCTTGAATGTCAAGTCAAGGGCTTGGATCCATAGACCATAGTTGAGATGGTTGATAAATTGCAATGCAACTTTAAGGTGGTTGGTTCAAGTACAGCTTTCCATGTAAAATAAAGGGTATAAATTATAAAAGCCGTAATATTAAACCATTTTCTCTTCGTACCAACACGCATGGAGGGGTGAAAATAGATATCCATTGAATGAGTATCTAACTGGAACCATATTCAGAACCGATGGTTGTCTGGATCGCTTTTTATTGGAAGCGATTAGAATGGGGTCTCTTAGAACCTAACTGATAGAAACCAAGAAGACATCGATCACAGTGAAACATTTAGTCCAGTTGTTAAATCATGCATTATTCATACTATTCTAAGCATTACCTTGTCCAATGGTTGGCCCTAGCTCCATCAATTGGCCGTTCAAAATGCCTTTCTTCACGGCATTCTTGATGAGGAGGTGTATACGAAACAATCTCCCGGATTCACTGATTTTCACTTCCCTACTCATGTTTGTCGATTACACAAGTCCCTTATGGTATTAAATAGGCACCGAGAGCTTGGTATCATCAGCTCAATTTTTTTCTTCAGAATGTTGGCTTTATTGATTCCAAAGCAGATAACTTCTTATCTATCAAATCCACACCTTAGTTTACAATTTTTATGCTTGTGTACATTGATGACATCATCATCACTGGGTCCAACATGGATTGCACTCAGGATCTTAGCTCACGGCTACAATCCACTTTTTCCATTGAGGATCTCGGCCCTTTGAATTACTTTTTGGGTATTGAGGCACAGCGTAGTATAACCAGCTTATTCCACCGTCAATGAAAGTATATAGTTGATCTGTTGCGAAAAATTAAAATCTTATTATGAAACAATGTATCATTTAGGAGATAAATTGAAACGGTTTCGATCAAAACATTATGAGACATTTCAAAATATTTTGAGATATTCTAAAACATTCAATCTTTTGACGTACTCAATATCTTATTTCTTTCCGATCTCGACTGAAAATGGAATGTTCCTTCTAAATGGCACAAACTTTGAATCACGCATGAATTTCACGACATAAATTTTAGACCTTTTAGATATTTAACTATTTAATCAATCTTGTGAACGATAACTCAATTCGAACTAGTACACTTCTTAGCACACAAAGCGGCTTTCCAAATTTGCATCCATGGAAAATTAGTTGGGGTGAGTTTATGAAGTGGGACAATTAAAGAAAATAATTAATTTTTATTAAGTTGGATGACCGTCACACTATGAATCTTAGTAGGATTTATATAAAAAGTTTTGATCAACCAAATTATATGTAAAAACAAAATTAATCTAATTAGCAGGATCTTATTAGAGATATTTATTGATCTAACTGGGTGATATTTCCAAATTAGAAAACCTTAATTTATATTAGCTCTAAATAAATATTCTAGATATCATACACAAAACATGGAGCCGTGGAAGGGTTTGTCTAAATCACCCTATTATAATTAAGGTGCCACCAGTGCAATGACGTCATTAGCACAAATATATATATATATGTAGAATCAGGATCCGTATACACCTAAAACTACTCATAAAGCTACAACGTGCTTTGTCGTATATGGGCAACAAGGGTCGGAATGGGCCGATTTTTTGTGAGGATGATCTCTATGGTGAGGAGATCATCCTTGCCAAAAATCAGCCCATTCTGAAACTTCCAACCCCATGTTTACAAGTTAAAAATTTTGGACCGTCCATTTTTTGTAAATCACTTTTGATGGGGTTATAGGTTTTGGAATGGGCTGATTTTTTGCAAGGATGATCCCCTCGCCATAGAGATCATCCTCACAAAAAATCAGCCCATTCCGAACATTTTTTGGCCATATAAGACAAAAACATTATAATTTTATGAGTAGTTTTATGTGTCTACGGATCCTTACCCATATATATGTATTTGTCGCTATAAAGCAAGAAATGTTGGAACAGCTATTGACATCATTAGCAATAATTTAATGCATTTTCCCCATTTAAATTCATTGGTGGATGTATACAAAAACATCAACTTATTTATTAGTCTGGGCCGATTTAAAAATACATAATTTATTGAGAATAGACTCCGTGAATATTTAATGATAAAAATAATAATATTATGAATACGTTAATTTAGCCAAAGTTTAATAGAAGAATGAGATTCATTCAAATTTCTAGGATAATGACGATGATAATTAATCAGTTAATTGATTTAGATGAGATAGACATTGACCCAGTGCAAGAAGCCACTTAGGCTAAAACAATGGGTTCTAGATTGTGACCTTAATTTTAAAGTATCATACTTTGAATCACTTACCACTTTGATTTTCAATATATTAATCTAATCAGACCATTCGAAAGGAAATGTAGATCGGCACGAAAAATCAGTCAAGTCAAAAGATGTGATATTGTATGATAGTTATCAACAACATGCAATAGTATCATTAATTCAATAATCACCAAAGCCATTGATGGTTTTCTGGAGTGACAACCACCTCAATACTTTTATAAATATATAGGTCGCAGGAGTCAAGTAAAATTAATAGAAACATTATTGGGCGTTGGACTTGATCACCAATGGGGAATTTTGTCCACCTATTTTCCAATCATGTACACGCCATGGGGATTTTGTCAACCTGATCGATCATTGTTTTATCTTAGGATTAGGACCGAAGAACATTGTTTTAAAATTTGGTATTTCATCTCATCTCGTCTCACCCACCACCAATACTAAGTTGACTCGCCCAATTAATCTCATCTATGATGAGAAAAATCCTTTTAACTCAGTTTATAAGTATTTATTAAAACAAATTGTATTAAAAGATTAATAATCAAAATAAATTACATAAATATTTTAATCACTATTTTAATAAAAAAATACAAAAATTCTGTTTGACTCGGAAAAATTTTATTGACTCAGCCAATTGTGGCATTGTGGAAGATGTTCATATAGAGTATCTCACTCGTTCTTGAACAATACCGAGCTGACTCGGGTAACGATCGTCCATTTCATCAAATTTGATGATTTCAGCAGGAAAATGAGCTGGATTTCATCAAAAAATTTACAGTTGGGTCTCTAATATATAGGTCCCAGTCAACTGATCAATTGCTTTTAAGGCTGCAATTTGGGGCTGAATTTCTCTCCCCCAACCAATATTGACCGAGTGAAGACTTTCTATTAAGAAAATCATTATTGTTAAAAAATGAAAAATTACTTAAAGGACCATGACTAAAGGAGTCTTTCTAATTAATTCCTAAGTTTTAGAACCACTTTCTTAATAGTCTATTAGTAAAAAATTTCTTTCTAATCATTCTCTGAACTGTTAACCTCACTCGCTCATTTATCACCATGGAATGCTTTAACAAGTTTGAACTCACCACTTTCATCCAGTAAAATTTGATTTTTTTCATCCTAATCGAGTTTCGGAGATTCCATTTTGTCGAAAATGATTTACAAACGTAGAAGAAATCATTTTCAAAGTTTTTTTCAAGTATTTTTAAGACATGTAAAAGATTAGAATTTTCACTTTTTTTTCTTCGATTTTGTATGAAAATCGATCAAGAATGGTTCTTTTGGTTTGAAATCTTCTAAACAAGTTGTTATCTCAAATTTTTAGTCGATCTTTCCATGTTTTTTATTCGGAAAAACTCGAGAAACAAAAATGTGTAGATTTTACTAGTGTCAAATTCACTACATTTTATTGTCGACAATAAAAAATGTCGAATTCAACAATAAAAAGTAGTGAGCTCGGCAAAAATTAAAAAGTGGTGAACTCTATAATAAAAGTTGTGAGTTCATAAAAAGTGGTGAGCTCACTAATAATGAGTGACCATTAAGAAATAATTGATTATGTGTGCATATGTTGAATAAAACAAACATAAAAAAAATTTATCAAAGTTACATGTTAGGTTCAATGTATGATATAAACAAAAGAAAATAGATTTTTAATTAGAAAAGGATTAACAAGTTGTACAATCTTTTGGAATTAATGTATCATAATGATTGTGTTTCTTAGAAAAATCTATGGAAAAATAAAAAAGGGAACTTAATAAACATTTATTGTATGATTGAAAGAAAACAAAATAAAAAATTGATAGAAATGGGTTTGAAAATTAAAATACCTTTTAAAATTAAGTTTGTTGTATGTTTAAAAAAATATATTAAAGAAGGAAACTGATTGAAAGTTACATGTTTAGTTCAATTTAGGGGGAATACGAATTTACTGTTAAGAAATTTCTATGCTAAGTTGATGAATCAATGGCATGATGCCACGTGTATTAAAAAAGCAAGCATGATTGGTTGGTGGAGAGAAAGATTTTGAACGGTTAGACATTCCAATTTAAATAACTTTTCAGTAAACACAGATATTTCTTAATAACAAATTCATACTCAAGTAGGGATATCAATTGCGCTCACTTCCCCGTTAATCCATCCCAGTCCGATGAGTACAAGAAATTATAAATATATTATTGATAATAAAAAAATATTTGACAAGTTGTAAGATCATTGAGAATTAATTTATCACATTAATTATGTGTGTTGTTCCTTGTGATTGGGAAAAATTAAAAAAGAAAACCTGTCAAAGATTACATGTTTGGTACAATGTATGATATAAATAAATAAATAAATTATTAATAGAAAAAGATTTTACAAGTTGTTACGTCTATTGTAAATAATATATTATAGTCGTTTCTTTAAAATTTCAAGAAAAAAAAAATTTATATATAGACCCCACTTAGGATTGTAGTATCAAGCATTATATCATTGAGGCATTTGTTTGATATGTTAGTCTTTTCATCAAAGAGACGTGTCAATTGTGGTGGTTTTGAAAGTGAATTATTCTCCTTTTATCTTCTTGAATGACAAGTTTCACTACCCTCTTGGTCCACATTGTGGGTTTGGTGGAGTAATGTCTTGACCATCAGAAGATTCATGTGATAGCGCTCATTGATAGAATTTCAATCGTTGTTGTTGGTATTTCATATTTTTAGAATAAGATTGTTATCACTCGATGACGAACTCACTCAAAGAAAAAATCACAGACAGTAATACTAAGAATGAGAGGTAAACACGTCAAAATCATGGGATTTACTCTCTTTTTCGTATGTTTATATTTCTATATTTTATTTTTGAAAAATACCGAAATGACAAAAAAAATTTACTACGATTCTCACAAGTCTGATGTGGGATGTGCACGTAATCATAGATGTATTTTCTCTTGATATGAGTAAAAATAATTTATGATTATGTATGCATGTCCACGTCAGAATTGTGAGAATCACAGTAAATCCTATCACCTCAGCACGACTCTTTATTCTTTGTCTTTTGTTTTTTTCTCTTTATGTTTTATTTCCTTTTAGTTTTGTATATAAGGATTCATTCTTTCTTTTCAAGGTATCAGAACGATACCTATGATTTTTTTTATTTTTTTATTTTTATTTTCTATTTTCTACTATATCAACAACGATGATCATTCTATCAACAGTACAAGTTTTCCTCCAACAACCATCTTATTGTTAAGGACATTTCTCCATGGCTTCTTCCAATAAACGTGACAATTCAACTAGCCCTTACTTTCTACATCATGTTAACAATCCATGAACCATACTTGTGTTCCCAACCCTTGATTGTCTTCCATTTCGAAGACATTCTACTGCAGAATCTCCTCATTGGTACTACAATCAAAAGCAGCTGTTTCTTTAAAGACGGCTTATCATCTTTACAGGCGGAGAAGTGATCAGACAAATTTTGGATTCAAAAATTATAGCACCTAATTTTACAACACAAATTTTGTGAGGATGATCTTCTCATCATAGTGACCATCCTTGCAAAAAATCAGCTCAATCCAAAACCTCTAACCCTTATTTTGAAAAACGAAAGTTTTTTCATATGTTTTCTCATATGGCCCTTGAACCGCCCCCATATATATATATATATATATATATATATATATATATATATATATATATATATATATATAGGGTCAAGTTCAAACGACAACCATTTCAACACACATATAGACAACGTGTTTTGTCTTATATGGGCAAAAATGTTTGGAATGGGCTGATTTTTTGTGAGGATGATCTCTGTGGTGAGGAGATCATCCTTGCCAAAAATCAGCCCATTTCAAAACTTCTAGACCATCCAATTTTTGTTGAAAAATTATAAATCGTCCAATTTTTGTAAATCAATTTTGATGGGGTTACAAGTTTTGGAATGGGATGATTTTTTGCCAGGATGATCCTCTCATCACAGAGATCATCCTCACAAAAAATCAGCCCATTCCAAACATTTTTGCCCATATAAGACAAACACGTTGTCTCAATGTGTATCGCAGGAACCCGACCCATATATATATAGAGATTTTTTCACATTTTACTTCTTTTTTTATGAAAATCGATTAAAAATGATTCTTTTGATTTGAAATCATTTAGACAAGTCGTTATCTCAAGTTTTTATTTGACCTTTCCTTGTATTTTAATCAGAAAAACTCAAGAATCAAAAATGGGTGGATTTTACTAGTGTTGAGTTCACCACTTTTTATTGTGGACAATAAAAAAAAAAAAAGTGCCGAACTCAACAATAAAAGGTGGTGAGCTCGGCAAAAAATAAAAAGTGGTAAGAGTATGGCAATTAATAACAAGTGGTGCCCAACAACAAATAAAAAGTGGTGAGCTTGCCAATAATGAGAACCATTAAGAAATATAAAAAAAAAATTATTAAAGAGTCATGCTGGAGTGACCATTAAGAAAGTAGATAGGAACCATAGATAATTTTTCACTCGTATCTCGATGAAAAGCATCTATGATTCTCATACACTTTCAAGTCAAGAAATACGATATGAGGTTCCAGCCTGAGGTCACTTCAGCATTATTCTTTATTAAATGAACTATCAAGCTACCGCCTAAAACTTACGGATTATTTAGAAACAAAATACTAATAATGCTCCAAATTCTAAATAGGAAACATATATAAATAAATAACCATTAAAACATAAATATTGCAGCGGTATTAAAATCACTAAGTAATATAAATCATACAAACATCTAAAATGCCAGTCTTATCAAATTTAAGTATCTACAAACAAACAATAAGTATCTGTATTTCAAAAAAATATGCAAAAATGTAAATATTCATTTAATAATAATAAGAAGATTTGGAAAACATTCAAGTGATCTATTCATCAATGATTACTCATACTGGAGAGAAGCTAAACTTTATGAAAATATTCATCAAATGATGACTCTCATATTGGACTGAAGCTTAACTTTATGAGGACTTGGAAAATATTTTTCTAGGAAAGCACAAAGCTATAATAGAAAATCTCTTCAATTGCTTATGTATACAACATATGTTACGTACAATGACTTCCAAGCAAAATATATTGTATCTTCACATTTCAATTCCTCTGAATGTTGCACCGAGTTTGTCAAATCTAATAACAATATTGACCACGACCCATGTGATCGTGTCAAGGTCTACTATAACATCTCCTAGAGACTAACAACAATAACATAAATACCCTATCTTCAACTTCTAAGCCCTAGACAAACAATACTTGATTGTTATCCCCTAAACCGATCTTCAACTTCTACTGTAAAAATTGTACTCGCATCTTCTACTTCAAGGTTGCATCTTCAACCTCTAGGACAATTTTCTATGCTTATCTTCAACCTAAAGATCTCATCTCCTTAAAAAGCCTAGCCTCTTTCCAAGGTGAAATCAAACCACAAATTAAGAATTCATATACCCTTGAAACTCGAACTAAATCCCCCGCAATCATAGACCCTTATAAAATTTTCCAAACCAATTACAACTAAAACAAATTCAAATATCAGATTTTAATCATTTTCCACCCATTTCTTCTCTTGTTTATCAAGTATTTCCCGCATAAATTACAATTCTGATACTCGTCATACACAATGAAATTGTTTCCCTGTATTGAATAAATCTATCTTATAGAACAAAATTTACTTAAAAATATTTGCCTATTAGTCAGTGACTGCTGCTCCCTATGAAACCTGATTGTGAGAAATCAGTGTCAATCCTACCCTTTTGCAGGCCCATTAGGGAGAAGCCAACAAGGAATGCTCACAGAGGATAATGAGAAACTTACAGGACATAAAAGTAAGGACACTCCCATAACTATCTTCTAGCACTTGCAGTCTTGGCCTTGTTAAGGTTGGATAGCTCCTCGATCAGCTTCCTCTCTTCGCCGCTCAGCCTTTTTGGGATCTCAACTTGAACGCGTACCAATTGATCACCTCTCAAATTACTTTTATTGAGTAGAGGCACACCTTTCTTTGACATAACTAGTGTCGTGCTCGGTTGGGTCCCAGCTGGGATCTTCAAATCAACCATGCCATCAACAGTTGGAACCTTTGTTGTTGTCCCTAAGATTGCATCGATGTACGACACCTTACAGGTGTAGAGGATGTTTGTGTCATCACGTCTAAGCACGGGATCCGGGAGAACTTCAATGATAACAAAAAGATCTCCCGGGGCCCCACCTCTCCTTCCAGTATTACCTTCCAATCTGACCCTCAACCGGCTACCTGAGTCCACACCTGCGGGAACTTTCAGACTAATCCGCTTAGTCCTCCTCACTCGCCCGTCCCCACGACACGTGTTGCAAGGGGTGGATGATTCCCCCGTCCCTCCGCAAGTTGAGCACGTTGTTACTTGTTGAAAGATGCCCAATGGGGTCCTCGCTGATGAGACAACCTGACCTTGGCCCCCACATGTGCTACATATGGACGCCTTAGTCCCTGGCTTGGCACCTGACCCATTGCAGGTGTTACAGCTCTCGAGCCGGGATATCTCAATCTCTTTTTCTACCCCGAAAACGGCTTCCTTAAAATTCAAGACGAGATTATAAATCTCATCCTCACCATCCATTGCTCTATTTCTGGAACCTCTTCCTCCGTTCATGCCCATGCCGCCCATACCACCCATGCCCTCAAATAATGACTCAAAGAGATCAAAGGGATTGCTGAAATCCTGTTATAAGAAAGAATGTTTTAATCATTAAGTATATGCTGAGGGTATTTAAAAACTGAGAGAACAGACAATGAGCTTTGAAAAGTGGTGATAAATTGTTCCTCACTGGAAAGGAACTCACCCCCATGCCTCCCATTCCGGCACCTTTAACACCAGCCTCTCCATACTTATCATATAAGGGTCGTTTCTCATCATCCGACAAGACCTGCAGAACATGTTACATGTAAGTAGACCAAGTACGTGCAATCCATGTCTTGTAGACCCAACATGGCTCTACCAAGAATTATTAAGAACAATATTCTTTAAACTGGACCATTTACCTCATAGGCATTACTGATCTCCTTGAATTTTTGCTCTGCCCCAGCTTCTCTGCAACATAGAATAAAATGAGCCCCCATGAATAGAAGTATTTAAGCAACTCAAAACTAACATACCCGGAGAGAAAATATTGACAAATCAGAGAAGCAGAGACAGAGAGTAGTATATTATCCCATAAATTTAGAAGGAATAATCTTTAGCTAAATCTGTCCTCTGTATATGATGCTTGCACACATACAACTGATACAAGGCTCTGAGGACCAATCTGCCATGTTCTGTCCAAACTTGCTAAAAGCGAGGCAAGGCATCATTCCACTTGTGTGGCCTTCATCACAACTAGTAAATGACAATGACGGCTTATGGTAGGATTGAAGTTCCATGCTATCTTATGGAAGGTTACAACTATAGATCAAGGCTTAAACCTTGAGACCAGAACCTTTTTTTTATTTTTGAAAAAAATAAATAATGGATGCAAGTAAGACCATAATGCATTCTCTTTTAAATATTAAATATAAATATGCAAATGTTTTTCTCCTACTCAGATGTTGTCCTTATCACTTCTAACTTTTACCTGTTCTGCATAGTTTACAGATTTCTCCGTGGTATTGTTTTGCTTGGCAAGTGTCAGAATTCACTGTTGACTCGTAACAGTGAGATGATATGGGGGCTGTCATCGAATTGACATTAAGGCTAAAACCAAGGATTAAATTTCAGTTTTAGTGTTTATTTAGGCTAGTTTGAAAATGAAAATATTTTGTAGAAATTTTCGTGAAATTTACACCTATAAATCAATTCAGGCTTAAGCCTCAAGGTAAGTACTTACACCTGCCTCAATACATAAGCCTCACGTGCAGGTGGGACTTCTTTAACAAACGGATGCAATTAAAACCATAAGACATTCTCTCTTAAATATGAAATACACAAATGTTTTTCTCCTACTTAGCAGTAGTCCTTACTATTTCCATGTCTCAACAGTTCTGTATTTTGCAGACTAGGCAAGCTAGGAATTGACTACACTACAAGCCTGTGTTGGATTGTAATGTAAAGATGATCAAGATGCTTATAAAAAGACACCAAGTCAAGGTTATAATTTTATGATGATACAAGAAATCTTTCAGTTGTGGCAAACCCAAATGTATAATAATAATCATTTTGAAAAAAAATAAAAAATACACATAAAGAAAGATAAACACATCATTAACTTAACAAGCATGAAAATTGAATTTACTAAACCCATCTGTTTTCTAGTAGCATCCCATAACCATCCCAGTGATCACCTTTTTAGCATATTGAAGAAATAAACAACAAACTAATAAAATGGGCAGTAGAGCAGAGATCAAAAATGGCTAACCAGAGTAACTGCAAACCAAAATATCTTGAGCACAAACCATGCAAACTATAAACTAATCATCAACTCACTTGTTCACATCTGGATGATAACTCCTAGCGAGCTTCCGATAAGCTGTAAGATTTTGAAGGGACAAAAAAAAAGTATTATTACCAGTAAGGTCTTGTTAGTCAAAGATTGATAGCAGATGATGGTAATGTTAACACTTTAATAAAAGAGATGCTAAAAACACTTTACACTCGTATAGCTTTGATAAACTAGATAAACAAATAGAAACAGAAAGTGTGATTCCTTATGGACTCAATAAAAGAATGTGGGAAGGCTATGCCAATAATTGAAGAAATGTATTAAAAGAATAGTCAAATCTCCTCACGAATACTCATGAGAAAATTCCCGGAGGGATTACAATTGCTCTCATCTTCCAGAGATTTATCAGGAAAATTGAGAACAAAAAAAAAAAAAAAAAAGAAGGAATAATAGATCAAAAATTAGAAAAGCAAAAAAAAAAAAATCATGCAAATAGATTATGAAAATCTTAATAAAAAATCTTTCCACAACAAAATTCAGGCAAAAAACAAACAATTGCTTGGTGGATTGGTCGTTTATGACAAAAAACAAGATAAGCCCTTTAGATGCTTATCCTTTTTCCAAAAATCAACAGAACTTCAAGAGAGATTCATATTTATAAGAGATTTGGGGTAGCCATCGAAATTAGCCCTTAAGATGTATTATTTTGAGGACTTGACCGGATATCAGTATTACAGGTCCGTGAATGTATGAGATTAAACAATAATCATCTTTTAGTTTGTAAATAGTACTCTCGAAAATGTCAAAAATCAGGGGTAATCATCAAGTTATTGGGGAGCTCAACACCCAAAAGCATCTCCTAAACAAGAAGCAAAGTATTAAAGGCATCTTTTCCAAAGTGCTTTTTTTTTTTTTAGATAAGTTTAAAAAAAAAACAAAAAGGATTGTGGTAGTCTTTGTCTAAAGTAAAGGAAGAAGAGTGTTTTTTCTTTTCTGTTCCAGTAGGGCAAGGTAACAACTATATTGGAGATGAGAACATAGCAAGAAACAAAACTGATAGTCCACAACAAAAAGGAGGAAAACAGACTATGTAATACCAGAGAAAGAGGAGTAACAATGAAGGACCCTCACCAAAACCATTGCTATGAAAGTGAAGGAGACTAAGTTCAGGTGGTCTGCTCTATGCCCTGATATGGGGGTCTCTGCTTTGAACATTTGGCCTTCGGTGAAGGGAGATTTTATCCTAACATTAGTTGTTTTTTTCAGTTCTTGTCTGTGCTTTTTCAGCTTGATTGCATGAGAAGGCTGTTCTCATATATTCCTCTCTTTGTTCCTTTAAAACATAATACTGATAATGGATTGTCCTAAAAAATTCAGGGTAGTAACTAATATTAGATAAAAGAATGAGGTATAGAGGGGACACTAATTAATAGCCGATTGCATATCAAACCAATCCTTAGATGAAATTGCTACTATTTGCACTAATAGTGACCATCTGTTAACCAATTATTTCCAATTAACATGTGATCTACATATATCTCAAATCCAGTATAAATGATTCGTCTAGTCTGCGTTATTCACCCAAAGATGTGTGTCCATTACAAGGAAGTTATTCAACCCTGCAACCCACCTCTGAAGTTGTACAAGTTGAATAGGTGTATGAGCGAGCATTGAAAGCTGAGCAGTTCACTTTAGTAATATAACTGATTCTTAAAGGAAGAACGAAATTAGAGAAAGATAATTACATTGACAAAATTATGTAATAGTTTTCCATACAAATGTACCAGAAAACTGTACTTACCACTCTTAATTTCAGATTTACTTGCATTTTTTGACACCCCGAGGACAGAATAGTAATCCTGTACATGGCAAGTGAACTAGATATTACTAGATGCAATGGATAATGAGAAGTCCAATATCAAATGACTATTGGGGCAAAGTTAAGATGGGGGATTGGGATAGAACACTCATTACCACTTACAAACACGTCCCCATCATGAAGCAAAAGGGTTGCAAAAAAATATACTCACCCTATCAGCTCTAACAATAAGTCGAGCACCCCGACGTAGATGTGGATTTTGAGATGATCCGATACTAAACAATGCATGCAAGTCTTGAGGAAATAAGCTTGAACGTGGTGAAGCCAAACATCTTATCTTTCTTGAAACACTGCATAGAGAAACGATAATGAATGGAAAAAAACCTTTATTTTTTCCTTTTGATAGGTGAAAAAAATATGTTCAGCAAACATAATATTTCAGCTTAAAATATTAAAAAATAATAATTAACTAGTCGCATGTGACAACCAGAACAGCATGAAGCAGTAAATGTGCACTAGAGAGTATGGAAAAACAAAAAAACCAAGATGATAGAAGCATCTATAGGTTGCCAACAGCCACTAAGCTGTTTCTGCTTCAGAAATAAAGTCGAGTGACAAAGTATCGTCAAAAAGTTTATAGACCTACTATAAAGATTTGTGCCTTATGATTTAAAGAACAACATGTTCCCCCTATCATATTAATTGGATATGAACTTCAAATCTTGAAACGTCATTGACAAAAAGTACAGCAGGTGGAGTATGACATAGTGCGATCAGACCCAAGATTCAACCGATCCATACCCATTCATTTTAGCATGATTGGATCTTAGAATAAGTTACATCATTGAATATAGGTTTAAAATCGGAAACATGGGATATGGATCCAACTTGGATTCAATGAATATCCTATCAACACAAGGCTCGCCAAAAAGGCCTTGAGGCCTTTAGGAAAGCTCTTTTCCCTCTAAAGTTTATGCCTTAAGAGGCATTGAAAAAGCTTATGCCCTAGGAAAGGTGCATAACTTTTAGGCATCTTTTGACTACAGCGTACACCTGAAGGGATGTATTGTAGTTCTTTTTTCAATCTATTTTTATTTCTCATCACATAGAACCTACCCTTCCACTTCTTCTAGATTAGAGTAGTGTTATGCTTTTTTATTATAACAGTTGTTAACTCTATGTGTTGCTTTTTATATATAAAAAAAATTATGTTTAGAGTTTTTTCAATTTGATTAGAATTTGTACCATTTATCCATATATCTTCCATTTAGAAAGTATGCCAAGGCTTATGCCTCACAGATTTGGGTAGTGAAATGCCTCACCTCAAACCTTTCAAATATTGGATCCTGTGTTGTGATCAAATCCAGTCTTGGTATTGGATCCGATCTGCCCTTACCATTTATGTTTTATAAATGTGAAAAATATGGCATCCAATTCCCATGTGCTTGTGGAGCAGATCTAGATAATGTAATATGATCATCGACATTCTAGGCCTTTTGTTCCATTGGAGCTCGGTGTTCATTGAAGCTAGAGGGATCTTTTTCGAAGACCTCCTAGGGAGGTGGGATTGGATTTGTAACCGTATGGGTAGCTCTTGATTGTGTTGTTTTGCTTTGTTCTCTCTTTGGGGTTTTAGGCCAACTAGACCACCCCCGTTAATAAAGTTTTTTTACTCATCAAAAAAAAACAAAAATCATGGATTGAATATGACTCAAACTCAGCAGGTTTCAATTGTTTTTTTTGGTGACATGGACACTGGCATTCTCACAATTCTAATCTTGTTTAAATGACTTTTTTTTATAGGTAAATGCAATTTGTATTAAAAAGCGATCAAGTTGACCAACAAGAAAGAGTACAAAGAAGCAACACAAAAACAAAAACAACTTTTACAATCTGGCATTCTTACAATTCTAACTTTGTATAATGACTTTTAAGAGAGTTTTTAATAAATATTGTTTTGTGGACTAATAAGCTCTAGAACTACAGGCCTCCAAGAAAGTGATGAAAAAGAAAATCAACATCCTAGCGTTGAGGAGTTAGATGGCTTAAATTTTTGTAGTGAATAAGTTAGCATTAGAAAAATCAAAGTCACCAAGTCGAGGTTCGGGAATAAGTTGTCAACGGAAAAAGTCGAAAAAATCAACAAAAAAAAAAAAAATTCAAGAAAAAATCAAAAATTGTGGTATTAGGACAATGTAATTTTTTCTACTAAGTGGTATTATCATTTATATCATCAAATCCTATGTTAAACCATAAGAATAAATCATAAAATCCCAAATTGATGTCATTCATAAATCCACATAAAAAATAACACCCACCCACTTAAAATAGTTCAAACTTCAAAATATAAAAGCATTACAATCATAAATCAAAACTACGATTCATCAATTCATCAAAATCATCAACTCGAACATCATCCTCCATTCCATCCTCACTTTCTGAAGATCCATCACTATGATTGTCACCATCATCTTCATCGACATTATCCCCTCTTACTTCATCATTTGGGATATCTGGGAAGACTGAAATTTTGTCCAAGACGATTGGTTTTGAATTTTTTTGTTCTCTTTTCACATGTCTTCATAAAATGCATGTTCATCCGAACAAACACTAAGTCATGCAACTTCTTCGACTTCAATATATTTCTCTTTTTAGTATGTGCAGCATCAAACATAATCACCAAAGTCGTCGATTTTTTGAATAAATCACGATTAAATTGTTATTTTTTCAACTAGCGATTAAATCACGATGTTTTAAAAAATTCATGATTAAACGGTTTAGGATTTTTTTGTTAGAAATTTTGAAAAAGATGTTTTTTCAAAATTTATTAAACTTTGAGGGATGTCTAAAATATTTGATAAAATAACAATGATTAAGTTGTAATTAATAAAACTTGAACCATAAATAAAATCCAAATCCCTTTTCGTTGTACTTACTGGAACCTAAAGAAATCGAAGAGAAAATCTTAGAAATTTCGGTTGTCTTTATGCTTGATTTGCGGTTGCAAGCCTACAACTCTCGAGTCTCGACAACGACGACTCTTGTGGCTGCAAATCCCTATCTCAACTCTCAATGACATCATCTTTGTCATCTTCCTCAAACTCAGCCACAAATTGCTGATTTGCTTCTTGATATTTGCATTGAAGAAGAAAAACAACCTAATAGGTACATGCCTCTCTCTCTCTCTCTCTCTCTCTCTCTCTCTCTCTCTCTCTCTCTCTCTCTCTCTCTCTAGAATCGAATGGATTTGAATTTGATTCTTTATGTTGTGTTGCCTATGCATATTCAATATTAGTATAACTCAAAGGGTTTGCTTATATTAGATCATATATATTAAAAACATATTAAATGTTTGACAAAATGTCAAAACCTCAACTATTTTTTTTATTTGGTCTCTTTAATGATGTAATAGATTTATTCTTGTTGCATTTTTTAATGTTATTATTGCTAAATATAGTGTTATTTGGTGTTGAAATTTTTTTAATGTTATTGTTGTTGAATTTATTATGTGTTAATTTTTGCTGCAGTTTTATTTTTTTATGTTACTGTTGTTGAGTTTAAATTGATGTCAATTGTATTTGTATATTTTAAATACTTTCTATATTCTATACGTTGTATTTGTATGTTAGAAACATTAAACATAAAGATTAATTTTTCAATGTATATCAAAACTCAATATATATTTACACACAGCCAGCCTTGCAAGAACACTTCAATTTCTTTCACATCCAGAAGCATTACAAGGCTAGCTATGCAATTTGCTTGCTAACTTTGAAGATTTGGAACCTCACTTCCCCATATATCTCATCAAATTCCTAATAAAGAAACAAATACATTATTATTTATTATGAAAATAAATAATACAATTGAATCTTTGAAATTATAAGAAATCAAATAAACTTATGTGGATGAGTATCAAAAAGGCAATCAATTGCCATATCACAAAAGATTTTTATATCCTTTGTGTGATAAAGTGTGAACTCTCTACCAACTTTTTTTTTTCACATCGGGGGTAACCATCCTTGTTAAAACTTTCTCAAGTGTCCCAGTTTCACCTCTCTATATAATTTGACAAGCTTTACATGAAAAAATTATGGGTTCAAGTAAGCAGCTACTGCATAGAGAGGACTGTGAAGGGTACGATTCCACCTTTCATCAATTATTTTCCAAATCACTTCATATTTCTCAGTGTTACCCTTGTAGAAGTCTTTAATAGCCTCTTTTGCATTATCCATGCTTTCATACAAGTAACCCATAGTACAACTATCTGCATCTGCCATCCTCAACACTCTCACCAAAGGTTCAACAATGCACAAATTTTCTTTTACACTTTCCCAAAATGAATGACTCTAAATAGTGCTCATTAATTCAATTTCATCCCCTGTTTTGCTTTGAGGCAAATTTCTCCATTCAGCTAAAGCCACCAAAAATCGAAGTGTTTGTTCTTCTTTCGTAATAGATTATAAACAAAGAAATAGTGTTGCAAATCTAGTTGCTCTCGACCTCTTTAATTTCCTTCCATTCGTATGTGATCGCATCAAATCAAGCATATGTTGAAATTTGTAGAAGAATTTTACCATATTTCATGCGTTTTTTAAAACAAACTTTACATTCGGACTCATCAATACTTTCTAAAATGAAATCCAAACAATGTGCGGCACAAGACATCTTAAAAATGTTTGAAATTTTATTTTCAACAATAAAGCCCGTTGCATTATAATTTGAAGCATTATCCAAAATAAATTAAACAATTTTTATCCAATTTCTTCAATTCCAGAGCAAATAAAATTTGTTATGTAATTTCCCTCCTTCCCAACAATGCACTCGGATTTCAAAAAAATTGTTCTTTTCGGAAAACAGTTTTTTATCCAATTTCTTCAATTGCAGAGCAAATAAAATTTGTTATATAATTCCCATCCTTCTTCCCAACAATGCATTCAGATTTCAAAAAAATTGTTCCTTTCGGACAAGACGCCAACAAATTAATATGCGGCCTTTTCCTCCCATCGATCCACGAATCTGACATAAGGGTAAATCTAGAACAATCCAAGATTTCTTGATTTCTTCAATATAATCCTCTACTTCTCCCTTTAAATACGTTAAAATGTTGGTTCTTGTCGTTTCACTACAAGGATGGACATATCTTGGATCATGATTAGAAATTGCGGTCTCCGCTTCTTAAAACTCTACTGTTTTCAACAAGTTAAAAGGTAGATTGTTTGCAATAACCATTTTAACTATGTCTTTGTCGGCAATCTCCTTTTCTTCCTTCTTCACGAGCGAAATGATCGTCAGTTGATGCAAGCTCCCCAATTGTCTTAAATCGGTAGACCCGTTGAACTACCCCTACCTCCAAACGTACTACCACTAGATGGTTTCGTCTCATAATCCATTATCTTTTGTTTTTTTCTTCTCCCTTCTATCTCCATTGTAGCATTTAATGCTTTACTCCTAACCGAATTAGGGACTAAAGGGCATGGACCAACATAGCTTTGAAGTAATAAATGAGTCTTCATTCTTGTTATTGTCCCTACGAAAGACTCTTAACAAAATTTACATTTAATCATACCTCTTTCTTCGATTAAGTATTCCCAAAATGGATCATGTCCTCTTGGCATTCTATAATAAATAATAAATAAAAGTTAAAAAAAACATATATATATATTGAGTTTTGATATACATTGAATAATTAACCTTTATGTTTAATGTTTCTAACATACAAATAAAGTCTCTAGAGTATAGAAAGTATTTAAAACATACAAATACAATTGACATCAATTTAAATTCAACAATAGCATTAAAAAATAAAACTGCAACAAAAAATAACACATAATAAATTCAACAACAATAACATACAAACATAGAGAGTATTTAATAAATAAAGAGAATTAACAATTATTTAAATTCAACAACTATAATATTAAAAAATAAATTGCAGCAAGCTAGCAACAAATAACATATAACAGATTCAACAACAATAACATTAAAAAATACAATAAGAATAAATATATTACAGCATTAAAAAGTCTAAATATAAAAAAAACAGTTGAGACTTTAACATTTTGTCAAACATCTAATAAGCATTTAAGATGTATAATCTAATATAAGCAAACCCTTTGAGTTATACTAATATTGAGTATGCACAGGCAGCACAGCACAAAGAATTAAATCCAACTCAAAATCCATTTGCCTCTAAAAAGAGAGAGAGAGAGAGAATGAGGGGCATGTACCTATTAGGCTACTATTCTTCTTCAAAGTAAAGATCAAAAAGTAAATCAACAATTAGTGGTTAAGTAAGTTTGAGAAAAATAACAGATACAATATTGTCGAGAGTTGAGATAGGGATTTGCAGCCTTGGGAGTTGTCATCAAAACTTAAAAGTTATAAACTTGCAACCTCAAATCAATCGCAAAAACAACCGAAACTTATAGGATTTCCTCTCTTCAATTTTCTCTTCGATTTATTTAGGTTTCAACAAATACAACGAAGAGAAATTTTGATTTTATTTATGGTTAAAGTATTATTAATTACAACTTAACCATTTTTATTTTATCAAATACTTTAGACATCCCTCAAAGTTTAATAAATTTTGAAAAAACATCTTTTTCAAGATTTCTAACAAACACACCCTAAACGATTTAATCATGAATTTCATGATTTAATCGCATTTTTCGCAATTAAATCGCGAAGTTCGATTAAATCACAATTTTTTCAAAACACCGCGATTTAATCATGATTTATTCAAAAATTTGACGGCTTTGGTGACTATGAGAAAAATCAGTAGTATTAGGAACTTCTCATCGTTGGTAAGGAAGTCTAATTGTGCATAAGAAACTAAGGGTACGTTTGATTGCACATGAAAAATAGGGTGGAAAATCAATTTCCATGAAAAATGACATTTTTCATGTGTTTGGTTGCATTTTTCCATGGAAATTGATTTTTCACCCAATCAAAAACTCCACCAAAACATGGATTTCACTTTCCCACCCATGTGGGCGGGAAAGTGAAATCAACCCATATTTTTCATCCCTAAAATATCATCTTCTTCTTCCCCACTCATATCTTATTCTTCCCTACCACCACCATCACCATCACATTAACCTCACCATTTCCGTCATCACCCTCTCCGACCACATTCTCTCTCTCTCTCTCTCTCTCTCTCTCTCTCTCTCTCTCTCTCTCTCTCTCTTCCCTCACCTCTGCCACCACCACCACATTCTCCCATCTTTTTCCTCATCATCTTCTTCCTCACTTACCTCCGCTACCACCACCACCACGTCCTCCCCCCTCCCTCTTATCATTCCCAAGGCCTCTTCATCTCCGCCCCAAGCCTCTCCCTCTCCTCTCATCTTCTTCTTCTTCCTCAGATATTTTTCTCATGATTTTATCCAAGTAAAGTCAAACAATGGAATTTGATTTTCCAACCCTACCTATTTTCCACCATTATTTTTCCATGGATTTCAAATTCAATGGAAAGTCACTTTCCTTGCAATCAAACATACCCTAATTGTTTAATAAACAAGTTTTTTTAAGTTACTAGAATTGTAGAAATAAAGTTTATTCTACAAACCTTTTCAGGAGAAACCACAACTACTTTACGAAAACCCAAAAAGTTCTTCCTTGGAAAGTATTTTCCTAAATGGAAATTTTATTTGTTTGGTAACTTTCAAAGAATATTTGAAAGTTGACACAATAGAAATTTAATTTCAAGGAAAATAATGTTTAGGAAAAAATTTCAAAAAAAAGTTTACTAAGCTTATACACAAGGCCTAAACCTAGGTTCTTTCTTGAGATATTCTGAATATCTGTATGAAACCATTTAAAGTCCAAAAAGCTTGTTTAAGTGTTGAATTGCCCACTCAAGATGTTTGTTTCTCACCTGTTGGGAAAAATATATCTGCAAATTTAATGCTTCCTTTTCTTTGAAAGTGGAGATCTAAAGAAGTTGATCACAATCAATGAACAGATAATTAATGCATCCATTCACTAGCTGAATGTTATATAAAAATGCTCACCCATATTGGGACAACAGCATCTGGTTTGTGATGGAAGATCGTAATGTAAATTGAGGCTGAACTCCCCACTGGGCTACCACCTGTGTAATTCCACATGGTATAATCGCCATCCAAAATTTCTGTACAGACGAAAAGAGGTTATCAAGATTAATGGCATTTGCAGGTAAAAGATCTAAGCTCAACAGCAAAAAAATAAGATGTTAGTGGTGCAAAGAAATGCAAAAAAGACTACTTTTCTATTAAGATATGTGATCTGCATCATCTGAAAGACTTCACTGTAAAACATTTTCAATTGAAACTGAAAGTAACAACTGCATAAATAAATATACCATCATACTTGGGCAAAATGAAACATGGCATGACACTAATGGGTAATAATTACTAACAAGGTAAACCAATGCAATAATGAAGTGGTGATTGTGTCATACTAATCAATTGGAGTTGAGAGATATCCAAGAAACAAACTTATATATGTATATATATATACATGAGTACGTATGTATGTACGTATGAAACCTGATCCATTACAAGTATGAGATTGTGGGTTGGGGATCAGGGTGGGGATGGTAATGAGTTCTCCATAAAAATAAGTTAGAAGTGATAGCATGTGCTACAACCGATTGCAGGTGCATTAAACCAGGGAGGAAAAGAGACGATCCATACAGATTCAAAGAACATCTCTGCTAAATAAGTGAACAATAGATATTCAATGAAAAACATTGGTTAGCATATCATATAAGTTTTTTTTTAAACATTCTATATCAAATAACCAGAAATAGGAGTGATGGAATCCCTCGGAACAATTATGTGTCAAAGTAGGCGAACCACAAATGTGGATTTTCATGGATTCGGCAATATATGACAATTGCACGGATTTTTATGGAAATATAATATTCTCGGATATAGAACAGTACATGCTAACCCAATACAATACACACTCAAGTGTCCACAATTTTTTTGTCTCCATACCTCAATAATCAATATACCAATAAATGTTGCATGAACTGAAAATAAAATCCCCCATATCAAAGAGGGATGAGCGTGGATTTCCACAATGGTCGAAATTAACCAATTATTCAAATCAATGTGAGAAGAAAAGGCAAAGACTGAAATGAATATTCTTAAAGCATGAAGACTAAAAAGGAACCCAAATTAGATTATCTTTTTAGTTCCCAGTTTTTTCCAAGTTCCAAGGAGACTCTTATCCGCCAAAATTTCAAACTAAAAAGCTTTCCATCACTGGATATCATTGGACTGTATGTCTTTCTATCTCTATAAATAATATACTTCCAATTTGATTAATCAAGAGACAATGGATTGTGCTCCATCTATATAATAAAACACAACGGTGAGCAAGGGCGGAGCCACAATTTTGCCCATGTGGAGGCAACTAAGAGAAGAAAAAAATTGTGGGGGCAACTTAGAGTGAAAAAAATATTTTGTGGGAGCAATCAAGAATAGAAAAAAAAATTTGTGGGAGCGATAGTGGCGGATTTTTTTATCCACCACTAATATCTATCGCATTAGCTTATTAATCTACAAACTTTGAAAAATCTTGTGGGGGAAAGTGCCCCCACCATAAATCTGCCCTGACAGTGGGGCCCACTTGTGAGGGATAAACATCCCATCAACTATAGTGATCCCACTTTATTGCCTTCCTCCGCCTCCCCCCCCCCCCCCAATTCAACTCTATTGTCTTTGCTCTCCTTCCCACCCCTTCCCTTTTTCAATAATACCCCTCTAACTTTACTATCTTTCCTCTTTTACCCCTTCAACAGCAATATTTTTTCAATAATACCATGAGCAAACTTTAGTCTATATAATAAGACACAATTGTAGGGCCCACTTTGCTACAATTGTGTGGGGAGATAAACGACTCGTCTGCTACAGTTTTGTGTAGGACAAACAATTTTGTAGGGCATATTTTATTTTCTTTACTCTTCACCTCCTCCAACTTTACTATATTTCCTCTTTTTACCCATTTAACTCATTTTATTGATTTTCATCTTTTACCCCTTAACCTAAAAATTATTTAATAATACCCCTCAAACTTTTTTTTTTTGTTTTTAACCCCTTAATCACAAAGAGGTTGCCCATGTCGTAGGCACAGATGAATTTTAGTCTATATAATAAAACACAATTTTAGGGCCACTTTTGTGGGGAATAAGCTTCCATCCAACAATAGTTTTTATGGGGACCACTTTATTGCTTTTCCTGTTAACCCTCTTTAACTTTACTATATTTCCTCTTTAACCAACTTTATTATTTTTCACCATTTACCATTTAACCTCAACAAAATTAATAATACCCCCAATTTTATATATTTTCGCTTTAACCCTCTTAATCCCAAAGAGGATGCACGTGCCCTAGGCACGGGCGAACTCTAGTCTATTAACAGAATAAGTCGTTTAAAAGAGATAATAGCCCATTTTTGGATTCTTCCACGAAGATTTGGGATTTTCTATCGATGGTCTTCTTTATGAGTTATGTGAGTTTATCGCGTAGAAAACCGCGCTTATTTAGGTCCCAAGATATAGCATTCAATCAATGAGCTGGGGTAGCCTAAAACCCCCTTAACAATTTCAACGTTTCAAAGCATCGGATATTCAATAACCTCTTTTTTCTAACTATAAAAACACCACTGTTGCTTTCCCTATTCACCTTTCGAATCATATCTTTTGGACAGGGAAGGAGAATTCTACATGAATGCATTGAATAGGACCAACTATGAGAAAACAAAGGGAGATGCAGGAAAACAAGCCACACGATGCCAGGTGGCACCAATTTGGGATCTCAAACCAGTCACCTATCCAGTTAAAGCTAATGTCCGACCAAATGAACATGAATCCCAGGTCTGTAATACTAAACACCCTGGCAAAGCCAGAAATGGGGGGTGTTTAGTACACCAATTTCGATCATTGATAGAGACTACTTATGAAAATCTGACTTCCAAGATCAATAGATATCTTCAACACCCAAATTAACCAAGTTTGTATATTAGTACACCAAATTGCTACCATCGATAGAGCCTATTTATGAAAGTCTGTATAAATAAATCTGCCTTTAAGACTAATAGATATCTCTAAAACCCAAAATTAACCAATTTTAGGTATTATTCCACCAAATTGCAACCCTTGGTAGCGCTTATTTACAAAAGACTGTCTAACAAAGTCCACCTTCCAAGACCAATAGAGATCTTTTAACACCCAAATTAACCAAGTTTGTGTATCCCTTTTTTAGACTCGAAAGTTATCTATGGTTCCAAAATTTGATCTTCTTCTAGCTGTCTCATACAACTACTCTGCTCTGCTCATCTGTTACATATTCAAAAGTGTCTAAAATTAGGGTTCCCTACCTTAAATGGAAAAGAACACAAATGGGATGGAAGGAAATCAAGTAATAAGCATCAAGATTCAATTTTTTTCTATGTTTCAATAAGAATTTAGGGTTTATGAGAGGAAGCTCTCTCTCTCTCTCTCTGGAACTAATTCTTCTAAACAAATAGAAAAGAAAACTAACCTGCTAGCGAATCTGTTCTTCTTCTTCTCTTACTGCGATTTGTCTTTGTTGGGAGTGTAGTTGAAGCAGCAGAGATGCTCTCGGCCTCAGTCGAGGATGAGGCACGAAAGAGAAAGAACTACTGTTTGAGCCAAACAGGATAAAATAAAATGGTCGATGTCTAAAAGGTGATATGGTGCTCCGCAACTCATCAGAACACCGAGTGGTCCTATTTAATCATCCATAATAACACCATCGTATCGTCCTCATCCAACGGTTTAAGATAATTCATCTCATTTGCCAAATCTTATATCTTAAACAATATAAGAAAAAAAGGTGGGATTTTAATCCTAAAGTAGGTAACGTATATAACGAATGATAAAATGACTAGCTAAATTGTATTGTACGTAGCTGATGTGGCAAATGCACAAAATCATAAATCTTCTTCCTCGCGTATCCCAAAGAAAAAGATATATGGTTCTGTGCACTTACCACATACAGACCGTGTAAGTTTTAACGCATCATTTTATCACAACTCAATATATATTACCACACTCAAATTTTACTACTTGAATTCATAATTGATATAGAAGCTATTTAAACAGGGGATTTGGACACTTTTCGTTGGGGTAGATGCAGTCGTTGGAACTATATATATAAGAATGAAAACTATTTTAGGCATAAAGGATCAACCGAATTGAAGTGTCAAAAGCTATTGAATCTTTCTTATAGTTGTTTGCTCCCTTGTTGTAGTACATGCGAACGGGATTATCTTGTTGGTAAGATGATAACATGTGGTAATGACATAGAAACAAATGACAGAGGATTTCATGGAGTGTGTTGATCATCAGAAACTAAAATACAAAATCACTAGTAGAAATCATGAGCCCCAGAGTCAGAATCTTTCAACGAGACCCATTCCTGAATAGAATCGTTGAGATCTTCAAGATCCATACTTCGCTGTGAATTTTTCACTTTTAAGTCCAATTCCTTCATTTACCCCCTATTTTAGATAAATTTTCTATTTTTAGAATGTTTTGTTTTGTTAATGACTTTAGTTTTAGAAGTCAGAACCACGAATTGTGGATTCTCCCTTACTTCTAAGGTTAAGTTGTTTCTATTTTCATACTTAGTTTGTTTTTTACTATTTATTATTTTTGACTATTTTCATGTTTTACTAAGATTAGAGTTGTTTTTCAATAAAAATATGTAACAACAATGTAGAAATCATCTTCAATTTAATAAATTTTCTCTTTAAGATTTATTTTTTTGATGGATTCCAGATTTTATTAATCTCTATTTGTTTCACGCTGCATCAAGTAATATAAAAGTCTCTTTGTTGTGGAGATCACGATATGTTAAGTTCCATAATTCTTTGATTAGTATGCAAATCCAATTAATAAGTTACTATTTTATCAATATGTAGGACATGAGTGAGATAATCTCAATGAATTATTATATGCATAAAATGATTTAATTTCTTCATCTCAAAGTTGATCGTTTGAGCAAATGGCCCGTAAATTCCATTCTCACTTTGTGTGGAAGTACGGCACATCGCCTTCGTTTAAATCATGATTGCAACCATTCAATCATTTCGATTTATGAACATGAGATCATTCAACCATACAAAACTGGTGGTGTGGTTTTCTTTCTAATCTTTGTATTATGGTTTTAAAACTATACTCCTCCTCAAATGTCCAAATGAGTCAAGTGAACTTGAAAACTTGAAAGTCAACTAGGATAAATCAAATACAAATGTATTGATTTTTACAAGTATTTTAAAAACAGATTTAAACACTTTACCTCCACAAAATGTCAGTGAGTCAAGTCAACTTGAAAACTAGTAAGTCAACAGCTAGGATGAGTCAAATACAAATATATTGATTTTTATAAGTATTTAAAAATAGATTTCAATATTTTACCTCCACAAAAATATTATATATAACTAAATAACTGCATCAGGTTTTTGACCTGACAAAGTGACGCCTTGACCAAGTTGACTTGATGATTTAGAGTGTTAACTTTGTAGCGAGTTGGATCAATGAGTTTGGGTCTTTGGGATCGAGTCACCGAAATACAGCAATGGGCAAGCAAACTGCAAAAACACCACATGCCTATGGTTTTTAATCCAGAAAAATGTGGTAAACTTTAAGAACTACATCAAACGTGTGTTTGTATCGTTTCAGTCTTGATGATTCTGTAAATATGTAATTGATTTTGATCATAATGTGTGGGCCTATTTGAAGATATGCAATTGAGCTATCTGTGGCATTGGCTTGCATGCATGGGATCGTTCCTCAGACAAAGATTATCTTAGAAAACTTAGATTAGTACGATTGTCTTCCCACAATTTGCAAGAAAAATAACTTTATGGAAAAATTAATTCATTTATCGGATGTTACTTGCCTTGGATTTTAGTATGTGGTTAATGGTTTGTTGGATCAGATCAGATCCATAAGATATGATTTGATAAATCGTATTCATCAAGTTGTCAGATTCGATCTAAACTTGTCTAAGACATCATGGGGACATTAACATTCTCCAATATTTTTTTTTCGATAATACCACTACTTATTTTGTCATTTAGTGAAAAGGACAAGGGTATATTATTTGTTTTTACATAATAAATATTTATTTATGTAATTAATATTTATTTCTTTTATAATAAATGTTAGAGGCATTTAATTTTTAGAATTAAATGTCGTGTTGCAATAGATAATTTGACAATTAATGAAAATAAGTATTTATTATGTACAAGACCAACATATCCCAATTTGTTTTCACTATAAAACAAAATGAATAAAGGTATTATTAAAAAAATAAAGTGTTGGAGAATGCTAAGGTCCCAATAAGATCTTGAACATTAGTATTCCCCATATATATCTTTCTTTTGGAATGCATTTATTTTCAATCCATTTTACAGTTTCATAAATAATAAATTAATAAAATATTCAAAATGTCATATATTTTGATGATAAAAAAGGTAAATGAGTTGTTTGAAGTCCTAGAGCAACAAGTTTAATGGCATTTATTACTAGAGTTAAAATTGCCGCATCACCTTTTAATAATGCCACACCAATTCCCATATAAATCATTAAAGAATTGCACACAATTGGTATGGCATTAGTAAAAGTTGGCGAGGCAATAGAAACTCTTTTTATTTTACACACATTTAAATAGGCTATTAACTAATTATCTCTAGGGCAGTCAATGGAGTAGGTTTGGATTGGATCTGGGTAGACCTAAACCAATCCACTAAAGATTGGATTTGGAACTAATCACTAATCAGGTAATTATTGGATCAAATCTTGATCAGATCTGATTTTTCATGGATCACAATATTTGCATCCAAAATCTTTTTACGACATTTATTTGTATTTGATTAGGAGGGAATTAAATTCATTTTGATATATAGATATAAATATGTATGGCTTAGTGGCAAGCTGAGCCTTAATAAGATCCTCAGGAAAGGTAGGTCGAGTGTATGAAACCCCATGAATCAATTAATTCCTTAAGGCCATCCTCTGGGGTCCGATTGACCCTTTGACTCAACCAGTTGCAAGGAGAACTTTTTGAGGGGGTGGTGCATGTCACCATGGGATTAGTCTCATCCAAAGGGTAGGGATAGTACTTACGAGATATATATTGGATATTTATCAAATTCCCTAAGCATTTTTATTGGCATGGATCAAATTTTGGGCTTGAGCCGATCCATTGATAGCCCTAATTACCTATCACTGATGGAAGCGGCATCAAAACAAGATGTGTAAGTCATTTCCTCTTGCCTCAAATGGAATTTAATGTAGGATTGACTTTTAACATTTAATAAACAACGGGTAGATTAATTTTTTTTATTAGAAATAAAAAAGATCAATAACATACTTTTTCTAGGAGATGAAGATCCCCTATATTGACTTCGCAGCCTTACATACCAAAAAGTATGTAAGGGGATTAAGATCTTTAATTTCAAACATCCTTGCAAGGAATTTCTTCAACTTACGAATCCCACGTTCAAAGCCCTCCCTTCTTAACCTACATTGTCGTGCTTTTGTAGGTTATTTCTCTAGATTACAACTTGCCAATTTATGTAACCTAGAATTATTGGATGCACCCGATCTTTAAAATCTCCCTTTGAGGCCATGTTTCACCTTTCAATCAAGAGAAAAACCAAAAGGGTCTCAAAACATTCCTTATTGTCTTGGCATTCGATATTTTGCTAAAACACGACAAAATTTTTGAATGATGGATACACCTAGTAATTCCTATAGGGATATGAAAAGCGAAAGAGTCACAATTGCATGCTTGCATATCAGATCAAAATCTTCCATATTCAGTAAGGAACTCACGATTAATATAATACCAACCACAATATTCTTCACTTTGCATCATATTTATTACAGATGCTACTACTCTTATGATATTATTATGAGTTATGGTAGGTTTTATTTGTTTTTCTTCCTTGCTATCAGAAAGACCGACGATGTATTTGGGTGCTCGTCGGGCTGTATGGGGACACTCAAGACTTCCTCATCATGTGTGAAAATGAAAATGGTGTGGAAACTAACCCGATTATAATTTCTTCACTTTTGGAGTCTTTGAAACTTGTTTTGGTTGGCAGATAGACTTATTGGCACAACTTTGGCGTATTGATGAGTAAGTTGGTTGTTGGCTCTGGGTTTGAATTGCTAGGGAACCACAAAACCCTGTTTGTTTGTTTTTGTGTTTGTTTTGAGCCCAATCCATATAAATGTATATTTATATACACTCTCTAACAGATTTCATTGTGACAAAAACCTAAAAGCAGTGGGATAAGAATGGTTTGTAATCCGCTTAGCTTCTAACCTGGACTTTCTTGTTATTGAGTAGGGTGGTCCACTGTAATTGACCATTGGCTTAGAGGGCCGAATCGCTTAGAGGGGTTGACAATGAGGTTAGCCAAGGTGGTCGAATCACTAAAGTGAGACAACAGGGGGTTTGGCCAAGGGGGCCAAATCACTACTTAGAATGTATAATAGGGGTCGGCCAGGGTGGCCAAACCATCTAGATGTAATGGGAGTGGGGTTCTGCCAAGGGGGCCTAACCGCGTTGAGTAGGCATTAGGGGTTGGCCTTGATGGCCAAACCTCATCATTGATTGGGCCATAGGGGTCAGCTAAGGGGCCGAACCTTATTGAGTGGGCGATAGGGGGTTGGCTAGGGTGGTCAAACCACCTAGATGGGGCATGAGGAGGGTTCAGCCAAGAGGGTCAAACCTCCTATTGTGAGCAATTTGGGGTGGGGTGGGGTGGGTCTGAGTCTTTGGGTTGGATCGATTTAAAATGGATCCAATTGCCTCGATTTAAAAACTTTACTAATCCCTAGGAAGGGATTTTTTTTTTGTTTTGTTTTGTTTCCTTTCCTACACGTACAAAACTGGTGGTATGGTTTTCTTTCTAATGTTTGTACATGGTTTTAAAGCTAGACATTGACTCTAATGTCCAATGAGTCAAGTCAATTCGAAAACTCAAAAGTCAATTAGATGAGTCAAAGACAAATGTATTGGTTTTTTTACCTGACAAGCATCCTTTGGCTAAGTTGACTGGATGATTTGGATCGTTGACTCTATGGCAAGTTGGATCCATGAGTTTGGGGTTAAGTCACCGAAATATAGCAATGGGCAAGCAAAGTGCAAACACACCACATGGCAAGTTGGTTTTTATTTCGAAAAAGGAGGTAAGCAACGACATCAAATGCGCTTTTCTATCATTTCAGTTTTGATCATTTCAAAGATATGTAATTAATTTTGATCATAATGTGTGGGCCTAACTTGCATTCCTAAGGTGAGCTGTCTGTTGCATTGGTTTATCTTAGAAGCCTGGATCCGTACGATTGTGTTCCCACAATTTGCAAGAAAAATAATTTTCTGAAAAAATACTATTCATTTTTCGGATGTTACTTGTATGACTTTTAGATCTTATTCATTAAACTGTCGGATTCGATCTAAGTTATCTTCTTATCAGACTGATTTTAGATCCACATCCATCAAATTCATGGACTGGTTTTAAAGATTAGAAAAAAAAAATGATATTTTTGTAATTTTAAAAATTAACCAACGTAATTTTAGGAATGATGGTAATTTTCATTGTTTTTTATCAAAATAATCCTAACTTTTTTAAATTTAAATGTTAAGGTGAGGGTATTTTGAAATTCAAAATTTGGTGTCATACCACTTTTACTCTACCTCATCTCATTATAATAGTAAAGATAATGTCATCTAATAACTTCTTATGTATCTTTTATTTGGGATGCATTTATTTTCAAATCATTTTGTAATTTCTTATATAATAAGTGAGTATCTCTTAAAATGTCATATATTTTGATGATAAGAAAGGTAAATGTGTTGTTTGAAGTGTGATACGGTGTCTCGTTCCTACTCATAGGAACAATGTCTACGTGGCACACTTTGATTAGAGATTAAACACATTGGGCTGCATGAATGACTTAATTAAGAGCTTGAGGTGACTTAAACTTCAATTAAAGACACGCAGATATTATTCGTATTTTATAGGAACGGGACGCCACGTTGGATCTTGAGTTTAAGTTTAATGGCATTTATCTTTACACACGTTCAATTAGCCTTAAGAGTGACTTAAGAAAAAAACACATGATCCCAACCCTTTAAACACAAAATCCAATGATTGAGATTTATGAGTATCCTGATAATTCATATCTCGAAGATACTTATCCCAAGGATAAATCTCAACAATTGGATTTTGCATTTAAAGAGTTGGGATCATGTGTTTTTTTCATGAGTCGCTCTTAGGAGTGAAGGGATCATGATCTATTAATTTAATTATTTCTAGGAAAGTCAAGTGACTAGGTTTGGATTGTATCTTGGTATATCTAAACCTAATCGCTAAAAATTGGATTTGGAATTAATCAGGTACTTATTGGATCAGATCTTTATCGGATAGGAATTTTTCTTAGATCACAAAATATTTGCATCCAAATTGTTTTGATGAATTTTAATTTGTATTTCATTAGGAAGGTATTAAATTCATTTTGATATATAAATATAAATATGTATCATATATCAAAATAGAATGCACAATATATTTTATATATTTTCTCATATATTATTGATTCATATCTATATTGGATGGGAGATTCAAAACCAATTCATTAGATTATCTAATCCCGTCTTTGTCGTATTAGATCGTTATTAAAATCCCTAAGATTTTGGGTCTAAGTCAATCCATTGATAGCCTTAATTACCTATCCATGGAAGCGCCATCAAAACAAGATGTTTACGCCATTTTCTCATGTGACCTTGCCTCAAATGGAATTTAACGTAGGAGTGATTTCTAAAATTTTAATAAACAACAGGTAGATTAATTAATTTATTTATTTTTCTAATAAAAAGATTTAAGAATTTTATATTTTTGGCTAGACAAATGATACTATTGATCGATGATTAGTAGGTAAAAGTGGGTTTAAATTTTAATTTCTTGTTAGAAATAAAAAATAAATTGAAATAACCTTGTAGGTTTTTTTTTTTAGGGGAGGGGGGGAGCTAGACAAACGAGATTAGTGATTAGTAATAAGTAATTAGTAGGTGAAAGTGAATTTTAATTTTAATTTTCCATTATAAATAAAATGATCAAAATACCCTTATTTGTAGTATTTTTTGGGTTGGACGAACGAAATTAGTGATCATTAACTAAGAGGTGAAGGCGGGTTTCGAACCCAAGTCGTGATATCAACAATCCTAGATTTTAACCAATTTAGCAAGTTGACCTTCCTTTATTTGAAGTATGCTTTAAAAAAGAATATATATATAAGGAAAAATTATGGAAAAAATCTATAAAAAAAATTATTTATTAAAAATAATCTAATTTTTAAAAATTAGAAAAAATATACAAATCCAGTCATTGAAAGACTGATTTTTCTCTCTCTTCACTTCTCTCTTCTCTATATTTAAAAAAAAATCAAATTTTTTTTAAATATCGGTCATTAAAAGATCGATTTTTCTCTCTCTTTACTTCTCTCTCTTCTACATACAAGATTAATATGTCTAATAAAAATTATGAAAAAATATATATCTAATAAAAATGATTAAAATCCAGTTATCATCATAAAATCCCATATTTCTACATTTATGAATTACCAAATTCTATCATACATCAAATCCCATGTTTAAAAAAAGAAAGAAATTGCAAATCGCATTTTAAATGTGATTTTTTTTTTTTTTAATTCAACAATTTTTGTGACTATGGTTATAAGTGAATGCAATGAGCACAAATGGTCGGTGCAAATAGCCTAGCTTGTACCGTTATGTATGAAGGGTTGGGACTTGGGAGAGTTTAACTATCATCTCATCGTTTATTGTTAACTTTAAAAAATGATGGCATATTTTGTAGAATAAGAAAAAGGGATGAAAAAAAGATTAAATAAATAATATGTAAAAGTGACCAACTTCGTGAATATTAGGGGTGTCAATGGATCGGTTCCAATTTGATTCCTATGAATCTTAGAATCATAATCACTATAATTTTAATTTTTTGGATTTTTTTTATAATTTTTCCTCTTTTTTTTTTAAATGTAGAGGAGAGAGAAAGATGATAGAAAAGTGAAGAGAGAGAAAAATCGATCTTTCAATGATCGATATTTAAAAAAAAATTTGATTTTTTTTTAAATGGAGAGGAGAGAGAAAAAGGAAAGAGAAGTGAAGAGAGAGAAAAATCGATTTTTCAATGATCGGATTTGTATCTTTTTTCTAATTTTTTAAAAATTAGATTATTTTTTATAAATACTTTTTTTTTGGATTTTTTTCATAATTTTTTCTAAAAAAAATATTTAAATATATATATATATATATAATATTTTAAATGCATTTTGGGTAAAAGAGAAAACATTATTGGCCATCCTCATAAATATGTATAATATAATAAGATATGGTAGAATAGATAGTGGAATTCTAGTATGATGGTAGGCTCATTTTGGGAATAAATTGAATTAATTTGGATAAGAAATTTAATATGATTCAACTATTAAGGGGCCATTTTTTGGATGAGATGGGTATGAAAGTAAGTAAATATGAGTGTTCTAAAAATGTGACAAGAGTGGGTACCTTTTGACGTAATGAGTGCGTGAAACCATAAATGATGAAAGAGAGTTTATGGTTCTCCCACTTAATTTACAAGTTGCAACACTTGCACTAACACTTGGCACTCATCAAACGTGTGGGACCCATTATTTGAAGAGAAAATCAACCCATGTAGCCGCCTTATCTAGTCTCTTTTGGTGGGCAAAATCTGATGGGTACACCTAGTAAAAAGAAGAAAAGGACAGAATAATAAACCTAATACTTAAATTATTGTTTGGGACCATATGCCCAGAGTAATGGTATGGGTCAGCCTAGGAAGACTTATGTTTGAGCATATATATATATATATATATGATCATGTGTGGGGTCCTTCAATGTTAGGTCATTTTCCTTCAAGTCCAAGGCCATTAAGGTTGTGTTTGGTGTTGTAACTTCTTTGAGAAGGGATAGAGTTTGGATTCTTTTACATCAAAAGCACTTTAGGGGTCAAAATTACAATATGCATTATATTTTGATTCTTGAAAATGTCAGTTAAAAGTGATCATATAGTTAAAAATTGCTGAATCCAGTTTTGACTTTTAACTTTTGCAAGAATCCGAATGAAATGGAAAATACTTGAAAGACTAATGTTTTTTTGACTTAAAAAGACTCACTCGGCCTATATGTAACTGACATGGCAAAGGCACATAACTGTTCTTTTTCTTTGCGTACTCGAAGAAAAAGATCTATGGTTTTATGTCTTTGCCACATCAGTCACGTACAGATCGAGTAGGTCTTTTCGAATCAGAATATCATGATTCTACTGAAATATAATAAAAATATCCCCATTGATAATATTTATTTACTAAAATGCCTCTTTCTCTTCACTATTTGCACATCATTTTCTCAGGCATTATGATTGATCTAAACACAACCTGATGGGGGTAGAAGTTGATTTTGATCAAATGTTAAAAAAAAAAAAAAAGATCATTGGATCAGATTTTGACCCGACATAGTCCAACAAAATCTGATAACTTATATATTTGAGTAGTGATATCTGACACCTCTCCTGAAATATGCCCCCATCACAAAATTGTAGATCTATTACAAGAAAAAAAAAAAAAAAAGGGCTATAAGGACAACCAAATTGTCGCTACATGCCATAAATTCGTCGCAGTATGATATTGCGACGACAAACATACCCTGCCTGGTATGCTATAGTGACGACAAACACACTCATTGCTATAGGGTGGTGTTGCTATATGTTACAGTGACGGAATTACTGTCACTATATCAAAAAAATTTTGAAGAAAAAAAAAAAGTGGGATTTTTTTTTATAATGACAATTCTTTGTAGTCGTTGTATATCAAATATTTCCCACCAACATAACACGGGAAAGCTTTAGTTCAATGGCGATGGTATATTCCCGTTGCTAGATGTTCTATCTATTAAAATAGTTGGATACATCGACGGTTACTTTGCGGTAATTATACTTCTATGTATCTTGAGGCAAATGATCTATTGTTTTGTAATGGGGAGTATGTCGGAGGGGGAGTCAAGAAAATCATTATTCTATATATTTTATGTATGAAATTAGCGGGTTGACTTGACCCAACTCGATCATAAGCCTGAATAGATGCGGGCTGTGGCAACTTGGACCAAGACATTTTGTTATTTGGGCCGATTCGACCCGACCCGACCCGATCCATTGACAGCTTTAATCCTAAGTGCTTCTGCATTTTAGACATTCTACCTTGGTTCATGTAGAGCGTATCACCGCCTAAAGAAATTATAACTAATGGGTAAAAGCATTGTCAACGACTTATTTATTATTGTTTTGCTGGGTTCGAAGAGAATCAAACGAGATTTGACTAAAAAGATAAAATAAATCTCCACTTTAAAGAGAGTTTTGGATCCGTGACTTTCGTTCCTATTTCACACGATAGATGTATATATATTTTTTTGAACCTATTTAACCTTATTGAACTACAAGTGCCACGTGGAATAATCTTGATCCATGATCCAATGACAAGTCATAAAAAAGCGATAAAAAGAGGCCAATATCAATTCGACACGTCAGCTACATGATACCGACACAAAATGTAAACGTGTGGACCCCATACCATCACATCTTCTTTCATCATTACCAAAATGTCCTCCTCGTTCACATGTGTAATTATAATTATTATTAATTAAAAAAACAAGAAAAAAAAATATTTTTTAATTTATTTCCTGTTCGACACTATCGGCACCGCTGTTTCTTGTCAATCTCTATCTGTCTCTCTGTCAGTATTAGATTTTTTTTATTTTTAAAAGGAGATAATAAAACGTAAACTAAGTGACAAAATTTTCTGATAGAGGTAAAAAAAGTTCTTTTTTTTAATTACGTTTTTGTTTTTTTAAGAATTTTACGTGTATGAGTTCCAGTTGTTGACGAGGAATTAGAGCTCTAATCGAAATGTTTTCTCTTCAATTTGTTACAGATCTAAGTAACTAGGTTTTGTTTCTCGTAGTGAGAGTTAAGTTTGGTTTGTTTGAAATATTTTAATTCTGTGTGAGATTTGGTGTAAATATTTTATAAATGCTTGAAATTCGGGAAAAATTGTGGAAAATTTAATCTAATCTCGTCTTCTTTTATTAGTAGAAGGAATTAAGATTACAGTTGGAAGTATTTGAAAACTCTCTCTCTCTCTCTTATTTAAGGCAGAGCGAGGGAGAGCTGAGAAGAACCGCGTAATTAAATTTGGTGAAGAAGAAGACGAGAAGTGAAATGATGACAAACGCGTTCACGAAATCCTCAACTTAAGACCCTGAAATTCAGGTTTGTTTTATTCCTCCGCTCTCAATAAGGTAGTTTTCTTTTACTTTCTTGGATGAATTTGAGTTTTTTACTGGTTGAGCAAATCTACTATAATCTCTCTATCTGCAATTCTTTTATTTAAAATGTTCTTTGTAATGGTCAAATGTTGCGGCTTTTCAGTTTAATCGATTGATCAAAGAATGGGTTTTTGCTCATTTGTACTCAACTGCGGTCTACTGTAACTTAAGTACTAAACTGAGCTGAAATTCCTCCACCTTTATGCTTTTTTGTTTGGTGAGATTCGTCATTAAATTCGTCTCTCTCTCTGCTCTCTCTGCTTTCTTCCTTCTTGTTTTTCTGAATCTGGGTTCTTGGGTAAGAGCTTCCATTCAATCCAAATCTGTAATATTTTTATTGCGTTTTATAATCTATTTTGAATTTTGAAGTTTTATTAGATTCCCTTCTTTTCTCTCTTGATTTTGAAGAAATCTCTCTGGGTTTCTACCCCTTTTTTCGATTCTCTGTTTCCTTCAATTTGCTTATTTGGGTTTGTGCAGATTGGAGAGAATGTCTCGACCTCTTCATCGTGGACTATCTGGAGGACGGATCACTCAGAACAACCAATACTTCCTGGATTCTCAGATAAAAGATCGAACAAAAAATGGAGACACAGAGAGAATCCACTCTCCTCGTGTCCAGACCTCCCTAACTTTGGGTTTTCTTCTTAGTTTACTTTTCCCTGACAATTCTTCCTCAAAATCCTCCAAATCTGGTTTGGGAGAGAATGGGTTTGGATCAGATCCCTTCAACATGGGATCATCTTCTAGAAATCGACATAACTTAATCCTTCACTTTATCAAGTTTAGCTTAGTTTTTATTGTGATTTTAGCTCTTTTTGGGTCTCTTTGGTGGACAATTTCCATCTCAACAACGTCGAGAGGGTACATCTTTAGGGGTTATAGGCGACTTCAAGAGAAACTCGTCTCTGACCTCTTGGACATTGGAGACTTGTCTCTAGGTGCAGCAAGGTTGAAAGAACTCGAATTTTGTTCTGAAGAGTATGGAAATTATGTTCCTTGCTTCAACATTTCGGAGAATCTTGCTTTGGGTGATTCTGAAAGTAATGTATATGATCGCCAATGCGGACAGGAATTAAAGCAAAGTTGCTTAGTTCTTCCGCCGAGAAATTATAGAATTCCTCTTAAGTGGCCTACGGGGCGAGATGTTATATGGGTTGCAAATGCGAAGATCACTGCCCAACAAGTTCTTTCCTCAGGAAGTTTGACGAAGAGGTAGTTGGCGTTTTTTCTTACTTGTAAATGAATTTGTTCTAATTGGCTTCGTGTGATTTGTGTTTGATATGTGCAAGGTAAATGGTTGCAGGATGATGATGTTAGAGGAAGATCAGATATCTTTCCATTCGGACTCTCCTATGTTTGATGGAGTTGAAGATTACTCGCATCAAATTGCCGAAATGATTGGGCTGAGAAATGATTCTAATTTCATTCAAGCTGGGGTGAGTGTTTGTTGTTAGCTTTCTCAATTGTTTAATTCCACTTATTACCTTCTCCACAAATCTTAATTTGAGTAATTGAAAACAATATGCAAACTTTTACAAGGTAGAGCTCTATCGTGAATAAATGTTCAAGATTTTTTATTTAGTTTATAAAAGTTGACGTTTCTCTAGTCATTGAAGAACAAGTTGGGACCATGTCGACTCCCAATTCTGTAGTGCACATGGTTGTGACTCAGCCTTACTAAATTTGGGGTCAACTGAACAAACCCTTCTAGGAAGGAACATGTAACTGGGAAAGAAAATAAGTACTTGTATTGTTGTATCACATAGTAATATATGCTTATTGATACCAGTTATTGTGGCTTCTGAGCTATGATTTGTAGTTCCTTCCTAGATCCCTACATTTATCTCAAGATGATTCAAGCATCGTTTACTCAGTTAAAGCACCACTTATTGAATGTTTCACACTTTTGGAAGCTATGTGACCACCAATAGAAGACTCTTGAGTTGCGCAATATTTGCTCATACTAATGAGTAATAATACAAGGCAGATAATCTTATAATTATATAATTATTTGGATGCGAAAAAATTGGGATAATATAATTATCATATTTATTTATAACGTGTTTGCTTAATGTACTTTTTATTTTCTTACTGATTCTAGTTTCGTTAAAATATATAATAAAGCTAATGCTAATGCAGTACTATTTTTTGATTGACAATATTGCCACATATTGCTTATCGTGATTGAGTTGAAACTTACATTGATTTTGAACCAACTTGCGATGAAGATTTGACTTGGGCATTACTCTTCCCTGGCCAAAATTGTCTGCATGGCAATGGTGTTTATTTTGCCATATTATCTATTTCAACAAGGAACGCGACTCATCTTAATTTGTACTTCCAATTTCCAAAAAATTTATTCGGGCTTTAATTAACAAACTTACCTTCTCAAATCACCGAACAGTTTCTCTGCCCTGCAGTGATATTTATTTTATTTCATACTATCTGTTTGAACACGGAACAATTCATCTTAATTTGTACTTCCAATTTCTCAGATTAGAACCGTATTGGATATAGGGTGTGGATATGGTAGCTTTGGAGCGCACCTGTTTTCAAAACAATTATTGACCATGTGCATTGCAAACTACGAGGCTTCAGGCAGTCAAGTTCAACTAACTCTTGAAAGAGGTCTTCCTGCGATGATAGGTTCTTTTTCTTCAAAGCGGTTGCCTCATCCATCTCTTTCCTTTGATATGGTGCATTGTGCACGATGCGGTGTTGAATGGGATCAGAAAGGTACTATTTATAAGTTAGTCTAGATGTAATATTTCTGAGTCAACGTCTGTGATCTTTCTCTATAATAGTTTCTTGTTTTCGATTATCTGGGGCCTTTTCATGGGAACTAAGGGGTTTTATATATGACATTTTACCGGTTTGTTTCAATTGTTGCAGATGGGATTTTCTTGGTTGAAGTCGATAGAGTTTTAAGGCCTGGTGGATACTTTGTGTGGACGTCACCGCTTACCAACACTCACAGATCACTTAATAAAAAAGAGAATAAAAAGAAATGGACACTTGTTCGCGATTTTGCAGAAAATCTTTGCTGGGATATGATGTCACAACAAGATGAAACTGTTGTATGGAAAAAGACCAGTAAAAGAGACTGCTATGCTTCTCGGTGAGGAAACCAACATGAATACACCATTTGATTGCCATTTTATTTATCTTCGTTGATTGGAAAATATTATAAAGTAATCGCACAAAGCATTTTACTATGTGATAAACATGGATTGTCCTGATGCATAGTTAAACATTTATGCATTTCTAGAAAATCTGGTTCCGGACCTTCTATCTGTAGTAAGGGAAATGATGTTGAATCTCCACATTATCAACCACTTAAGCTCTGCATTGGAGGAACTCGGAGCCACCGTTGGATTCCTATTGAAGAACGGACAACCTGGCCTTCTAGGGCTCATTTGAACTCGTCTGAGCTTGATATTCACGGTAATCTTTTACTCTTTTACTTTTCACATCGTTCCTGATCTCATCAGAGTAATATGTTTGTGGAGAAACATTTTCATCGTCACACTAATAATGAGGATGAATACCTTTACCTATAGTTCTACGCATTATAATGTACTAGAAGGTGGTATGTGCAAACATACATGTATCAAAAAGGTTGTTTGTAATTTAAATATCGATTAAATGGTGGTTTTGAAAATTTCATAGCAAAAAGGATATTTTTGTAATTTTGAAAACTAACCAACACGATTTCAGGGACGTGCGATTGCAATTTTATTAGTTTTGACCAAAATTTCCCTGATTATATTAAGTTTAAATGTTAAAGTTCCCGCGTCCTATGTTTGAACGGGACCCAATTTCATTTGTTAACTAACCACTTACCCTATACCTGTCCAAAAAAAAAAAGTGGGGTATTTTTTGAATCCCAATTTTGGTGACGAACCGTACACCTCCTTCTCTCATTATAATAGTAAAGGTATTAATGATTTCATGTTTATCAGGTGTACATTCAGAAGAATTTGCTGAGGATGCCCTAAATTGGAACTCAGCAGTTCGAAATTATTGGTCTCTCCTCTCACCCCTTATATTCTCGGATCATCCAAAGAGACCCGGTAATGAGGATCCTTCTCCACCTTTTAATATGCTCAGAAATGTGCTAGACATGAATGCTCGATTTGGAGGTTTTAATTCTGCTTTATTAGAAGCCGGGAGATCTGTATGGGTCATGAATGTGGTCCCTTCAAGTAGTCCAAAGTACCTTCCCCTAATCCTGGATAGGGGTCTCATCGGTGCATCGCATGACTGGTGCGTACTTCTCTGTCTCTGGTCCTCATACCTTGAGTTCTTAATATTTGGAATGCATTTTGTTCATTCTCTTTTCCCATTATCCCATTCCACTTTCTGCAGACTGTTTTAGCAGAGATACACATGTTTTACGCTTTCCTCAGTCATGTATTTGAATATTAGTAGGAATTTTTGGTACAGGTGTGAAGCATTTCCAACATACCCTAGAACTTATGATTTGGTGCATGCGGAAGGACTCCTATCACTTGAAACTAGTCAGCCACGCAGGTGCACCATGCTTGATTTATTTACAGAGATAGACCGGCTTCTGCGTCCAGAGGTACTTTCACCTGTCATGGATCTTTCACGTTTAAATGTCTACTTTTATGCAGCATTCTCATTCTTGTTTCTGCTAATCTAATATGGGTTTTGTTAACATGTGCCCTAAGTGCACACGTTAAGGTGCATGAAATACACCTTGGAAATAAGCATTTGAGGGTATTTTTGGTATAAAAAACAAATCTTTTGAGGGCATTTTTGGTAGGAAATTCAATTTCCAAGGTGTATTTAATGCACCTAAACGTGTGCCCTTAGGGCACATGTTAACAAAACCCATCTAATATTAGCCAAGGTTGAATGAATGACTTAATTAATTGGTCATTTACCTTCCTAATTATATGGATGGTGCTGCCTTTTTCTTTTTCCTCTCCTTTTTTTTTTGTTTCTAACTTTGTGGAGTTGGAGTTACAAAATAACATTTATCCGAAATTCCAACATCCTTTATTTGATTTTTACCAAGTAACTGGGATACATCATCTCGTAGACCCTTCATATATGCCATGCATGCATGTATGCCACATTAATAAAAAATGAGGACTCACATCTAAGATACCTCATCAGTTGATGGCAATCTACTCTACTACAATACCTTTGAACGTGGCAAAATGTATCGGATAATCAAAATCATTCAATAGATTTTTCTTTTTGGTGTGGTGATTTCCTAAATGAGACCCATCAACTTGTTTGACACTGTAATTAGTTTATAGAACTTACCCCAATTCTTTATGAAAAGGCTTCAATGATGATAATGAATTAGTTGCTGATGGACAGTGCTGCAGTCTACTTGGTGGGATGTTCATCTCTTTGAAGAAAAACAATAATCTTTTACTCCATAGAAATGTCATATTTTTTTATCGATATTTCAGGATTCCATGACTGTTATGGTATGCTTGCTAACTTATGTGAGGCCTTGCAGGGTTGGGTGATACTCCGCGACACTGCTCCTCTCATTGAAAGAGTCAGAGCTCTCGCAACACGTCTGAGATGGGATGCACGGGTAGTGGAGATTGAGAGCAATAGTGAAGAAAGACTACTCATCTGCCAGAAACCTTTCTTTAAGAGACAACTGAAGTAAACATGATTTGCAAGGAAGTCCGAGAAGATACGTATTAGGATATATATTCATTGATTTTTTTTTATTTTTATGTTAGTTAAATGTCCTGAAATTACACTATAGATTGGAGAAATGGGAATTTTGAACAGAAAGAGAACCAAACAGAAGATAAATAGAGGAATGAATCTGAAAGGGATTACACAATAGTGGACGCAATCACAAACTACCCAGGGAACCGTAAGGTGTCCACAGGGCTGTGTAACTAAAAAAGGAAAAAGTTTGAGGAGGAAAGAATAAAGTTTATATTGTTTGTCATGTTTCAGTATAGTAATACAAAGATATTGATTTAGTTGGATTGTGAAGAAAGTGCGAAATAAACAAGTGATGTTTGCTGTAGTTTATGGTCTAATGCATTTATGGAGATTCTTTATTTGGCAGAGCTTCTAAGAATTCATCTTCTTTGTAGACTACTACTCTCCTATTACTCTCTCTTCTATCTTGCATCATTGGTAGCTTGATAGATCAATATTGATTGATATTTATGAGTAATTATAACCAATTATCATCACTCGAACCAGAACTTTAGTTTATAATATGTTTGGTTCTAGGTGTAATGTATGGGTGCCTAAAATGGTTAAAATAGTGACGAAAACTAATTGAGGAGAAAAGAGAGAGAAAGATGAGGTGAAAGGAGACAAATGGCATAATATCACGAAGGTAACGGAGAAACAAAAATATTCAGACGTCATCGAAGACTTATTGGAAGGCATGCAATATTGGTTCGAACTATGGTAGAGGTGCATTTTGTCACAACAAAGTTCCAATTGAGAGTCAAGGTTTTTATCAAATTGGAGAAGATGAGAATTTTATGTGGGGATCGGTTTGTTTGTGAATTTAATTTCTTGGAGGTGTTGGCAAAGATTTTCTAAAGAGGGAACATGTTTGGACCTCCAAGCACTATTCAACAGGCACACATTTCAAAATTTATCATTGCTCTCCTAGTCTTCTCGAGGCATTCTTGTTTGGGATCGATCTTGATTTTGTACATCTTTCAGAATTGGGTTGAATACCATTGAACTTCGTGCTTTTTTGGTTTGATGGCTCAATCGTCCCATTAAGATCAAATTCAAAGATTTGGGGTTGGCTAAACGAACATGGTTTTAAATCTCGTTCAAGACTCAGATGATTTGTTCGAGTCGTCTTGGTATTATTCAATAACGATATGGATGTACATGGTGTCTCAACATTCACATCATCTCATGAGATAAATGGGATGTCTTGAACGATATTTTGAAAACCTCAGCTGAGTCAATTGAAATTTTAATTAAAATAATTAATTTTTTTAGAATGTAAATATGACTAAACATTTTCTAATCTAACTTATTTCATGAAAAAAAATTATAACTATTTTAATTTAAATATATGTAAATCAATCAATATAAATCAAGTTAAATGGATCGTCTCATCCAAGATAAATCAATTACGTCCATGGACGAGATGAGACGTCAAACTGAGTTTTAAAACAACCATGTAAACAAATGCTATTCCTTTATTCTGGTTTATCTTCATCATATGTTACTAAAAGAGAAATTCTATCACACACATCTCAAGGTGGTGTTAGCAAAAGTTGGCGTGGCAATAGGAACTCACTATAACGTGCCTTCTAAATTATTTAGGGGCGTAAAGAGGGAGGGTCTATTTACATGCATCAAAAGTACTTTGTGTAAGCATCAGACCCTAAAATGTAAAAAAATTAAATTTACATTTTTACCTTTTTTTATAAATTCTCAATGCACACACCCTAATTTATCAAAGACCCTTTTCTTCTTCTTCCCTATTGCGACCACCACTATCGTCATCGTCAGCCATCGATGTCGGTCACCTACCCTACTCCTCTCTCTTCTTTCTCTATTTTCATCTCCTTTTGAGTTTTGTGAAATTGAAACAATAGAAATTAGGTTTTAAGATTTCTTTTTTAAATTACCTTGTTTCTTTGAAAAAAAAAATTCGCATTTAATTATGAAGGAATATGAAAAAAACATTAGTAAAACCTTCAAAATAACGAGTTAAGATTGAAAAACTCAAAGATTTTTTATAGGTTTATTTGGTAAGTTCAGATCGAACTTATTTTAACAAATTCAATAGGTAATATTACAAAACAGACTCAATAAGAGGTGTTTGGGTATGAAAAACAAGAAGGATCAAAGGTTTAAAATTCTCCTTGAAACCCTTCCAAATGCAAAGAAGAAGAATATGAAATGAGAGAGAGAAAGAGAAGGAAGAAGAAGACATTGGTTCGACGGGTGGTGCATACATAATAAAAATGTATTTCGTGGGGTGTGTGCACTGATAATCTCATTTAATTGTGTGCCTTGAGATTTTTTACTTTTTAGGTGTACGTTGAGTAAGCTGCCAAATAGATAAACCCAACAATATTGTACACACAATAATATAACAAAAATCAACCCAAAAATCACTTTGTTTGTGAAAATATAGTGTTAAAGGCACTCTAATTATTACCAAGGGCACCCCAAATTATAGTCAATTTTTTTTTTTTTTAAAGTCTTATGTGTTAAAAATTTAGAAATTTATTGACTTTTTATGAGGATGATCTATATGATAAGGAGATCATCTTCACAAAAAAAATCTATGCTTGAGAGATCATCCTTAACAAAAAAAATCAGTTCAAAACTTTTAACTCACGTAAGATAAAAAAAAATTGGCTATGTAGGGGTGCCCTTGTTAATAATTGAGGTTCCTTTTAATGCTATCTTTTGAGAAGCCTTTTGGATCCTAAGACATCGAGATGCGCGTGATTTAAACTTTTCCTCCTCCAGCAAATCTCGAGGATGCACAATCTAACGGGAGTTGACATGATAGGTAAGTTGTCTCTGTGGGTCGTTCTGACAGACAGACCGTTCTTGTGGTTTGCAGTTGTTGTACGTCAACCGTCCAACATAAAAGCTACAAATGCTATCGTAGGCACACCCATCCAATATAATTGTCGTTGTACACAGGTTGTCCAACGAACGTCCAAGATGGGAAGGATTCCACCAAAAAGTAATCAAATCTTGCAAAATTTGTCTACAATTGACCATTGTTACAAATAAAGAGTAATGTTAAAGGCACCCCCACGAGTTAATAAGGACAAGTCACACCCTAAATTATTTTATTTTATATGGGTAAAAGTTTCAAAATAAGCTGATTTTTGGTGACGATGATCTCTATGATGTAGAAATCATCCTCACTAAAAATCGGCTCATTCTAAAAATTTTAATCCCATCAAAATAAATTCAAGAATCATAAATTATATAATTTTTTTTTGTAAATCAATTCTGATGGGGTTAAAAATTTGGGAATGGACTGATTTTTGGTGAAGATGATCTTCTCACCGAATAAATCACCCTCACCAAAAATCAACTCATTCCAAAACTTTTAACTCATATAAGACAAAAACAAATTGACTATAGTAGGAGTGCCCTTGATAATAATTGGGGATGCCTTTAACATTACTTATACAGAAACATTTCCTAACTAACTTAGTAAACATTTGAGCCTTACCAAGGAATGTTTTGCTAAAAAAGATTACCACCTCAACAATCCAACACCACAAATCCCTAAGCTACTTCGAAAAATTCAAATAAAAAAAAATTTAAAAAAAAAAAAATTTGTTCAACTTGATCAAAAATTTAAAAAATGGACAACTACTGAACTTTCACATAACTCCTAAATTCAATTATGAATTTTTTTTTTTAAGTTCATAGAATTTTATCCTCTACAATCGTGAAACATTGCATCATGTTTTTGTACACCACTAATTGAGCCCAAGTAGCCTCGGCGAGGGTGAAACCCTTACTAACTTAGTAAGGCTAGACTATGATTTTTTAACTTGTCTAAGACCGAGATGTATCATCCGAGTTAACTCGGTATCAGAGTTGAACGAGACTAACTCACAAAGTCATTATTTGATCGAGTTTTACGTCTCATGTTCAATTTTTTGAATTATCTCACAAGACGTCTCAAACGTATCGAAAAACTCATCCGAGATGACTCGGTATCGGAGCTAAACGAGACGAGATACCGAGTTTAAAATCATGGCCAGACTCTTTATATACTATATATTTCCTCTTTTAGCTGTAAATTCCGTGTCCGACGTCGTTGTACCCTAGAAAAATTCCCTCCAAAGAACCAAAACCGGTTTCTGCGTTCTTCACCATCGCCCTTACTACCATGAACCACCAGAGCTCCAACGCTAAAGTGCGCTTGGTTTGCTCTGCATCTCTTTTTCTTCGCCTCAATTCCCCCGTTTTTCAAACCCTTTAATTAGGGATTCTGGAATCCCTTTTTCGTTCTCGCGTTTTCTCTCTCTCTCTCCAGTTTCCATGGCGATTAGGGTTTGTGAAATTGGTTTTGTTCTCTTAATGTTCTTCGGGAGGTTAACCTGCGTGGAGCCTGCTAGGGTTTCTTCGTCGGATATATGTCCCGTGATCTCCATTACGGAATCGATCGTGGGGTTTGGAGATTTTTGCTGGGAAGCGATTTCTCTCTCAGAAAGAGATTATGGTGCATATTTCGTTGATGTTATGGAGGTATTCATCACGATGTTTCTTGTTTTTGTTTTTCCCCTTTTTTGTTTATTTATTTATTTGTTTGTTTTTGTTGATTTGGGCTTTTCTTTATGGAATCGATGCTATTTCATTAGTTTTGTTCTGTTATCCTTTGTGATTGTGGGAATTCTTGGAAGAAGAAAAATGTGTGGCATTAAGAGGAACAGTTAATAATTTAATATTGAGTATTAACTATAAAAAAAAAGTATTTGGGTGTATCTTGAAATTACAATCTATTATAATTCAGTTTGTGGTGGTAATTTAAGGCATGCTTAAATTGGGATTTATACCTTATTTCTCGCTGAAAATTGGAGACATTGCTTGAGTTTTTTAAAAGAGGTGATTGGGAGACCTGGGCCTTGAAAACTATTAATTTTATCCAAAATCTCTCCATGAAAAGAGAGCATGAAAGAGTTGATTGACTTTTTTATTTTATTTTTAAAGGGTTTCTGTAATGGGAGAAGATACCATTCATGTGTGGTCTAACGAGCCTTCTCTGATACTTCTAGTCCATGTTTATACTCTAGTTAGATTGACCTAACTAGAGTGAAGGTTTTATGTTAAACGCGTTTGTGCTTCAAGTGAGGAGGTCAAAGACTCCTAATATTGAGAGCAGAGACTCACATAATTAACCAACCTATTACCTACCATATTGTCTAAAATTTTACCTTTTTTACTTGTTAGTCCACCAATTGTTGGTAATACTATTTTCTTGATATACATTATCGAGTTGTTAATAAATAGATAATATGATACACAAGGAAGTGATAAAAACGTTCAAATAAGCATAAAATTTTACCTTTTTTACTTGTTAGTCCACCAATTGATGGTAATACTATTTTCTTAGTATATATTATTGTGTTGTTAATATATAGATAGTATGATACACAAGCAAACGATAAAAGCGTTCAAATAATAAGAATCTTTCATTTATGGACATCACGTAATTAGCTATTCTCCTAAAATAGGTGCTCCGAGATAAGTGAATTTTACAGTTAATTGTATGAAAGAATTCTAAACTATTTCTTTATTTTATATAATTTTATGACTTTTAAAGTGCTTTTTTAGCAAAATTGAATTCTATGCCTCATATCGTTTTGATGCTCACGCCTTGACTCATGGAGGCAAAAGCTTAATATTTTCCTCTTAGTATTTAAAGCATTTAGATTAAGCAAGTTAATATATAACAAAGAAAAGGTGGAGGTTGAGAGATTCTTTTCTCTGCTAGCATCACACCATTGCTTTGCACTAGTTTTCGTGTCTATTACTTCTTATTCTATACTTCCTTTAGAAGATCTTTGGAAACCTTGGCAAAAATTGTTAAAGAATTGCAAAGCTATGATAAAGGTTTAGAAATTATTCCAAATTCTAAATAAGAAGAGATTTTTTTATATTGAAAACTATTATTTAGACTTTTTGGATTTGTTTCAGATACACTTATAAGAATGCTACCCATAACAAATTTGAGGAGCCCGTATTCTATGTTACCTGGATAGGGAGATATGAGTATTTGAGATTAAGATAATTTGTGGTATACCATTTCTCACATTTCTTGCCAACGTTACCTCCTTATAGAGTTCTGACTTGCAAGGCAGTGTAAGTGAGGTGCACGCCTCGACTGCGCCTTAGTCAAGGAACATTAGGCGCTCTTCTCTCTAAAAATTGAATAAAATAAGTGTATTATTTTTTTATTGGTTGTTACAACTTAATAACATGGATCATGATATATAGTCTCATCCATAAATATTAGAGGTTAAATAAGGCATCAATTTTTTAATTGTATAAAATTTAAAACAAAAAAAAAAAAGGATTTATTTGGAAAGTACAATCTTTTACTATAATATATGTTGAAGTTTACATTTTTAGTCATTTTATTCAGATAAAGCTCGTTAGGGTTTTGTTGACTTAGGTCATCTAGGGTTTTAGGACTTGTCTAAGGTATAGCCCACTTTTTTAGGGGTTAGGGTTCAATCAAGCTTGGACTGAACCCGCCCATTGGCAACCCTAGTTGTTATTGTGTTGTACTAGCAACAACACATGTCATTTCTAGCCTGTTACTTCTTCTTCTTCTCTACATTTTTTGTTACTGTTGATCGTTATTCAATTTTTTTTTTCTTGTTAAGTGTTGAATAATTTAACTTGTTTATAAAACTCACATGTATTTATGTTGTACCTATCTTTTACTATTTAACTTTCTATTTTTATGATTATTTGATAATTTGATAACTATTTAATAGTTTTATTGTGCGGCCTCGCCTTGCGCCTCAAGCACTAGGACGCCTTTGCCCCTCAAGTGTGCCTTTTTCCCTTAACTAGACTGGGGAGAGGGGAGATGGGGTCAGAGCATATGGAAAACCCCCCATCTTTCACGTGCTACTATATTTCAAGCAATTGGAAGTCAGTGCATGCTTTTTATGAAACGATGAAGCTACTTCATCTATGAGGAATCCCTATTAGGTGTGCATCTTGGTTGATGACAAAATAATGAGCTCCCTTCAATAAATTGGCTGGCTAGAGGACCCGCGATATGAAAAGTCTTCATTTCGGCAGATAATCGTTTTATAACTAGTTTGGTGCTACTGATGTTGCCCAAAGGTGGTTCTCTGGTATATACGGTAAAATCATTTGGGTATCATAACATGAGAGTTTTTTCCCATTCAAGAGGCTTCGAGGAACCTCTATTGCTTGGTAGGTTTTAGACGAGGACAATGACATGGCACTATGATTTTATATTGTAGTTTCCTATCAAATGAGGGAATTTAGTTGGAGAGGGGTCTCAACGGCCCTTAGGTTAAAGTTAGGACACAAGTGAGAAAGTTGGATTTTTATGCTACCTATTGAATGATTTGAAACACACAATAAAACAAAGAAAGGCATGTCCGTGGGATTTAAACCAGAAATCCAAAAACTTCATTATCATGACCACCAAATTAAAGTTTAGGCAGAGAGAAACCTGTTCTATGCATGGTTTGAAGAACCCAATTTTGGGATTGGTCCAACAGGTGCTGAGTCCGCATGTCCAATTTGGACTAGTAGAGTCAATCCTTCCCAAACTGGTTCAAAGCAATTCACATCAATCGAGAATATATGTTTAGATTCCAAAAGATAATTTTTCTTTTGTTATAAATTAGATTAAGGGAAGCTACAATCACAAATGTCATTTTATATCAATCACGAACATTTAAATTCTTGGTTTTTAGCCTTGTTGAAGGGTTCCTAGGAAAGAGAAAATTAGAAATGAACATTCTTGGGAAAATGAGTAGCTCTAATAGTCAATAAACTAAGAACAAGTCAATTGAGATGTTTGAGCATGCTCTAGAAGGCCTATGACAGCCCCAGTTAGAAGAACTATTCAAGTTAAGGTTTTAAAAGCCCCAAAAGAGTGAGAGGAAGAACCAAAAGAACGTGGATGGAAATATTGAAGGCAAATATGAACACTTTCTTAATAACAAAAGATGTGACTTTGGATAGAGTGGGATGGAGGAAGAGGGTTCTTTTATCTGACACCAAATCTTTGGGATAAGGCTTTGAGGATGATGATGATGAGAACACTACCTATTCCATATCTCAGCTTGGGATCAGCCAGGTCTCAAAACCATGGTTCGAAAATTTGTCTGTTTAAGCTCAATTCTGAAAATACACGCCATACGAAGGTTTAACAAGATCCTGCCACCAATCTACGATCATAATAAAATAAGTTTATAAGAAGGTGCCATCTTGGTGAGGTGGTAAAGTGTGGCTGGGTGCATGTGTGTTTTTACGTGTGTGCGCGAGAGTACCAAACCTGGGATTAAAATCGTGCCTGCTCAGCTATTTACCTGTATATAAGAAAATAGAATAGGTTTATAGGATCAAATTCATTATGAACAACAAAACTCTCTTTCTTCATTTTCGCATACAAATAGGATCAATTCAGCCATGCCTCTACCGGAATCAACAACTATGGTAAGTTGCAAGCAAAGTAACTGTGATGGGATGGAAGCATGTTTCTCTTGGCATAGTGGAATAATTACTAATAACCAGTACTTCCATTGAACCTAGTTCATGGGATATCCATTGGCGTAGGTTGAATTTACATTAAAATGGTTTAAATACGAACAGGCTTTAAGTCCATTATCCTTGTTTATGAATAAATTCTCTCTTTAGATAAAAAGAAACATTATTTTTGTGAAGCAGTGGCAACTTTTTCTTGAATTGCACTTGGAATTGTAGGGTAGTCCATCAGGATCATTGAAACCATTTTATAGTTAGATTGTATATTTCACTTCTTTCAGGATTTTAATTTTTAGGGGAATATTTTGCAATGACTAAATTAATTAATTTGGATGGTCAAATCGGCTTAGAGACAGATAACGTGCTTCTTGAAGATGTTTGAAGCCTCCCAGAAAGTTCAAGGGATATGACAATCTTATCTTAGGGATACAACTAATCCTAGACTTATTCCAACCTCGTGTCCTTGCACAGACACATAAAGTTTAGCATGCGAGCGCTTTGGTAAAGGCCTAGTCCATTTTTTTATAAAGATAAATAAGATTCTGGTTGTTGATTAATTTGATCGCAAATTAGCCATAGGAGAGTACTTGTACGTTTACTTTTTGTTTAGATGCTCTGGGTTTGCCTTCTATTGGTGTAAGCTTTGTCCGGAGTTTAAGAGTGTATTTTTTGAGGACTTTGCTTTTAGATGGGTTTCTTTGTGTGAAAGTTGGGTGCTTTTGTTTTTTGCTGTTTTGGTTGGTCATCTCGATCGCCTTTTGTACATTCTCTTTAGTGTAATAAATTTATACTTATAAAAAACAGTATTTGTAAGTTTACCAAGATAGTCTAATGGACTTTTAAATGACTTAGTTATGAGAACACTACAGGTATGATTGCACATGGGAAATGGACTGGAAAATGGTTTTCCTGAGAAAATGTATTTTCAGGCATATGAATATGTATTTTTTGCACGAAAATTATTTTTATATGAAAGTGATTTTCCCTTCTTGTCAGGAATTCTTTTTTCTTACTTGACCCCTCAGAAAATGATTTGCCCATCTCAGGACAAGGTGTCCTCAAGAAGAGATACTAGTTAACTTCTCGCCATTCACCAAATCCCACCTAAACAGAAAATCTTTAAAAAAACAACCATCTAAATTGCTTACACCAAAAGAATAACAACCCCAAAATACTAACAATTAACTCATGCACAAAACTTTCCTTTTTGTCGAAAGTGCGCCCATTCCTTTCTTTTCAAATGCCCCAAAAAAAGAGGAGTTCCAGCCAAACAAAACAGAGATGAATGAGCATGGACGACACCACAAAATCTTAAAAATAGACAGAAAAGGAGACCAGACCTCAAACGTCACCTCACAATGAAGAAGAAGATGATCTACAGATTCCCTGCTTGCCAACACTTTTTCTGGACATGTTCTTAGGTGCAATCAAACACAAAAATTCATTTTCCCATGAAAATGTTTTCTCTGCAATCATACAAGATCATAAGAGAAATACATAAAGTCTAAAACAAAAATTAAAGAGTTAGAGAGGAAGAAGATAGAGCGGATAATAGGTCTTACTGGTGTATGTAGCTCCTTGCTGCATAATTACATATAAGTTGTTTAAATACCCCAAATCGAAACTCTTTAGTCGTAGAAAGAAATAGAATTTTAAAATACTTACTCATTGTGTTCGTTTCTTATGAAGAGTAGACGGGTTGCATCTGACAAAATTGATAAGTTTCTTTATGCTCTCTTTCTCATCTTCTTTCCATTGTAGGTGGTTCCACCACTCTTAACTCTCCTTCTATATCAATTTTTTCAAGATCCATGAGATGTAGAGGGAGTGCATGCAACTTGGGACATCCTCTCACTCTAAGCTTCTTCAATTTTGGCAAGTGCTTATTGGGCCCAATGGTACTCTTGAGGGCTGGAAGTTCCCAAAGGCACAAGGTGTGCAACTGTGGGAGTGGGGAAGAGCCTTCCTTCATTAGTTTTCCTTAATCATCAAGAACCATCGTACCCTCTTCAAACACCTCCCCCAATCTACTGTAAAATCTGATTTTCAGCGTTTCTAAGCTTGGCAAAGGCTAACCCACTTGATAACTCCAAGAGAAAACATTCAAGAGCATTGGTCAATCCTCCAAACATGTATGTTTTAGTTTGGGAAAACTTTTTCTTCCAGGTGACCCTCTAAGCAAGGTCTTTAATGTTGAGAGATTAAAGACCCAAAGGTTGTGTAGCGATCTCAGTGCCTCGTACATCCATATGCCTTCTTAATTAATAACGCACTTCATTCCATGGCATCTCTCAATCCAACACTCTTCTATTTTATTTAAGAGAGATAAGTTAAATTGTGATAAGAATACAATGGATTTATTGTTGCATAGAAAAAGGAACTAAGTACAATAAAGTACAGCATCGAGATGCTTGGGAAAGTTTTCCCACCATAGATCTCCAAACGCCCTACTTGTTTGCTTGTACTCATAAAATGAGCAAAATGGATAGTAGGGGTGAGTGTGGTAGTAGTGGAGGAACGGGAGGACAATGACTTGTAATAAATGTCTCTGTAAAGGAATTGTTCCCTTTGGAATGAAATGAGAGTGCACTTACTTCCTCTTTTTCTGAGCAAGGAGAGACAATGACATGGAATCGTGACAACTCAAAGAAGAGGATATATCTAGATGTGAAATCGAGAAATTGAAAAATATTGCTGCTACCTACTGATATGAAAGCTCCACCAAATTTCTCTTGGAGCTGATGGTCAGCCTCAGTCTGTGAATTATAGTATGAGGAGTTGCATTGATCCCATATAAGAAGCTCTTTGGGTGGAACGTTGATTTTTCCCGAATCGGCTTGGCATAGATGATTCGTGCCTCGTAGATATAGTCGCTTCAGAGTAGTAGCACCCTTGGAACAGACTTCATGAGGGAAGCGATTGATTTTGGTACCTGAAAGATCAAGCACCTCGATACTTGTAGCACCTTCTAATTCTATTGTCTTCAAGCTCGAAAGACCTCTTAATAAAAGTTGAACCACTTGGGTTGTGGTTCTAGAAAGGTTGAGACACTGGAGGTTTGGCAATTTAAGGTTGACCTCCAATGGAATGAATGTCTTGTAGGGCCTTACAATCTGATAGATTTATTGACTAGAGTGCTTGTAATTGATGCAAGTGGGAAACCACTGTCTTTAATTAATACAATCTTTGAGGATGAGAGTCTTGAGGCTGATGCAATGGGAGAGGGAAGATGGTAGGGATATCAAGGAATGAGCATTGGAGAGGACGAGAATTTGAAGTTTCACTGGTGCTTGAAAAGAATTGTTGGGCAAAGTAGACAATGATTTGCAACCTGCTAGTGAAAGTTGCTTGAGATTCCACAAGTTGGAAAAAAATGATGATGGAAGAGAGGAGAGAGAGGGATTCTTAGAAAGATTGAGGAGTCGAAGTCTGCATAAGCGCTCATGGGAGAAGGATGGTGATGATGGAATTTGGCATTGGTGATAAAAAACAAGGGAAGATCGAGTACGTCAAGGTTTTCTAGAAATTGTATGGAAGGGGGAAAATCCTAAAGGTTGTGACAATTTCCTCAGTTTAGAACTCTTGAGGTTTTGGGCCAAGCAGGTGAGGGAGGTAGGCAAGGATGATATAGGTGTACCTGAGAGGTCTTGCACTCGAAGGCCCTTTAGTTCATAAAAGAAATTATCTGGAATGCGATCCATTTTGTTAATATCCTGAAGCACCGACTTGAAGGCTTCAACATATTCCATAGAATAACCGAAAGGTCATAACGGTGTCTTACTCACCAAGGATGATAATCCAGTTGATGTCACCTCCAAATTTCAGCTCTGCATTTGCCAAAATCAGCTTTACATCTTCCAAATGAGGGCACACAAACATCAAAAGATTTTTCAAATTGTCCTTTTGTATATGATCATGTACAGTATAATATTCCAAACCTCTTAGTTGATATGACGCAATCAGGCCCTGTCGTGTGAACTCAATCAACAGATCTTGCCCCATCTTCCACTCTGCAATAATGTTTTCTCCCCCAGTTAATCTCTCTCATAACCAACAATAAATCAAATCAGTACCCATACCTCCACTTGTTCCAAATAGAAAGATACATTGTAAACAACGTATGATGGAGTCTTGAGTAGCAGGGCCACAGAACCTTGGAAAATCAGCCACGTCCAAGCACTCTTCTTCGATCAACCCAAGCATTTCTTCAATGTCATGTTCCTCCGACTGGATGACTTGATTGGCACCTTACAGACAACTTGTGAAGTAGTCATGATCAAGACCTTGCTTTTGTTATGTACATTGGGCGGTAGAACACCAATCGTGAAGAGTACGATGCCTTCTGATGGAGGATCCTCTAGTACCAACAAGAACTTATTTGCTAAGGAATCATAGATTTTTATTGCTGTCTCTTCCTTGTTCCACTTGTGTTCATCATCATCATCATCATCATTAACCATTGTTGTGTGTGGTCGGAGCGACTGATTTAATCCGATCCTCTCAATGATTATCATTTGGATCTTCCTCACTTTCCAAATCACTTTCCTGCGGCAACGATATCCATATCACAATGTTGAAGAGCTGAGCATCCATTGCTGCCTTCACAACATGTTTCGCTGTCCTCACTCTCCCTAGTCCCATTTCTTTCCATCCCATTATGGAAATAACTCCAGTAGTTGCATTTGCAAAGCATTTCAAGGCTTCTTCTTTGGCCCGCAAAATCATTGAAGGGCACTTTTCAAACATGTTGCCTTCTGCTTTTTTGAGGATTTCCAAAGATTAGAATGGTAGTTGTGGATTTTTAATTAAAAAGAAGAAAAAACAGTAACATTAATCTATGAATTTGAAGTACTTGATAGTTGTGATACCTTGCATTACTAAGAAGGGTTGACACAAGCAAAAGTGAAAGTCATCGTGGTTAAAGAATTAGACACATTCCTTCATACCTTACATCTCTCCTGATGAAGTTGGATACCTTCATTCCTTCCATTACTCCTAATTAAAAATGAGTGCATAACTTCTTTTTCAAACTTTTCTTTTCTTTTATCACGGGCTTGGAATCTACCAATTTTATCTACTGCCTGCCTGAACCATGTTCATCTGCCAGGGGTTCTTACCATGCCAACTGATGACCAGACATTGCTTAGGCTACTCTACTTCGAATAGAATCTTCCAGCATAATTAAATAACCATACTAATACTGTTCTCTAGGTGCCTCACAAAGGCTTTGATGTACCAAATTAATAAATAATTTTTAAATTTACTATAATAAAAGAAATTCAGATAATACAAAGAAATTTACTAATTTTCTTTAATTTATGGAATTTAGACAGTTTTCTTTTGATGATCCACAAACTAATGGAACTAGTTTTTTGCTTCTTTTCCTTTTATTATTATATGTCGGGATACACATTGAAACATGAAAAATGCTCCATCCTGACTGCACAACTTGAAAAGCCAGTGGTCTGGATTGGCATCACACAGCATCTATTTTTTATGTATCAGCACCAATTTTCGCTGCCTCATCAGTAATTATCTTTCCTTCTTTTTCAAGATGTGCAGTCAGAATGGTATTTTTTTTGTCTTGAAAATTATGCTTGAAAATATCCAAAGTTTTTGTTAAATACTAAGACCAATAACAATACCGGTAAGGAGTGCTTTGGTGCAAGTCGAAAACTCTGAAAGGGAAAGAGGAAGTTTGAAGATGATGTGTGTGGAAGTAGTAAGGAAGTATGTGAAGATAACATGGGAACATGAAAATGAACTCATATGTTCACTCACAATCTTTGACCGTGTAAACATGAAATCCAATGGTCGAGATAAATCTTAGTGATATGTGATGTATTCTTGAGAAACATATCTTGTCTCTCTCAACTGTTGGATTTCATGTGTACACAGTCAAGATTGCGTGCGAACATGAGAGTTCCCCTTCCATGAGTCTACTGAACAATATCGTCGAAGGGGGTGTGTAGAGGAAAGGCAATCAAGTGGGGTAGTGTGGACCCCACTCCATTGTAGCTGGAGTGGGACCCACTGTTGTGTTATATATATATATGGAAAAGGTTGCATGGACTGAGGTCCACATTTGAGCCATGTGGACTGCCATGTTGGTCCAAATGACACCTCATCCCTCTTGATTTGTGGTCTAGATTGGCTTTGAAAAAAAATCTTGAATTTTTTTGTTTTTTTGGGCTAGATCTTGAGATTGAAAATGGGCGGCCACCAAACTCCCAGATTTAAAATTTAATTCCAACGGTAAAAATATCTTTTTTTTCAATTTTGGTTATTGGAAGTTCATAAAATTTCATGCTCTACATATACGTGGCACCTGATGGTGGTTTTAGGCACCATGTTGGTATGTGGTCCATAGAGATAGATGGTCCTTCAGTCCATATAACCCCATCTCTCTCTCTCTCTCTCTTTATATATATATATATAGGGACAAGATCATGATCCAACGTTTTATCCAACATTTTATTCAACGTGTTTTGTAAACTGGGGTTAGAAGTTTTGGAATTGACCGATTTTTGGTCAGGATGATCTCTATGGCGAGGAGATCATCCTCACCAAAAATCAGCCCATTCCTAAACTTCTAACCCCATCAAAAGTGGTTTACAAATAATTGACGGTCACAATTCTTCAACTTCTAAACTGTAGTTAGAAGTTTTGGTATGGGCTGATTTTTTATGAGGATAATCTCCTTGCCATAAAGATCATCCTCACCAAAAATCAGCCAATTCTGAAACCTCCAACCCCAGTTTACAAAATATGTTGGATCTTGATCCTGCCCCGTATATATAATCATCCATAAACTTTACCAACTAAGCTAGATGGCACCTTTAAGCTTAAGATATGGTTGAATGGTAAAGTAGGATTCATGTTGTGAAACTCGATATCTAGCGTAAGGAATAGACTATTATTGTTGTTGCTATTTTGCACAGGTGAAATTTACTGCATGTAGTAACTTCGACACATCTTCTATTTTATCCAATTTTATATTTAATAGAATGCTGATGGTCATCTAAACTGTGCTTTTTGTGAAGGGGGATGATGTTTTGTTGCAGACAGCGCTGAATCTGATTTACAATAATAGTAAATTATACGTAGCTGTGCTCTTCTATGCATCGTGGTGTCCATTCTCTAGAGCTTGTAGACCAACCTTCGCCATTCTTTCTTCTCTGTATCCTTCCATCCGTCATTTTGCTGTTGAAGAATCTGCCATCAGGCCAAGGTTTGACAAGGACAATCCATTTTTATAGTTGTATATACATTGAGAAACCGTAGGCATTCCTGATGCTACTACACATGCAGTATTTTATAGTCTATATTTCACAAGTGGTGCGTAATCTTGTGAACCTGAGCAATCTGATTAGTGGACCCATGTGAGGGAGATCCTTTACCAAAAGTCAGCTTGATTGATGATTTTAATTGGTCAGTAATTAACTTTATCATTCTTGCTTCTGCATTTCTTGTTGTCCAAAAAGAATTCAAGTGGATCCATAAGATCCTCAAATGGGGCTGAATTATTTTGGTACAGGAACTTCTCTGAATGGGGCCCACTATTTGGGCTACTTAGATCGATAAGAACATTACCCCGGAGGGTCCAGCCAATGCATCCCATTTATGCTCTATAAATGCTTGCTTTCAGAAACATTAATATTTGAGAATAACATTGTCCTAATTGTTACAGCATACTCTCGAGGTATGGAGTCCGTGGATTCCCAACCCTTTTCCTCTTAAATTCCACCATGAGAGTGCGTTATCATGGTTCCCGGTCCTTCAAGTCTCTTGTTACTTTCTATAGTGATGTCACTGGTAAGGACTTTCCTTTGAGCATTTTACTGAAGTTCTGTTTAATTTCTTTATTTTTTTTTGCTTGAAGTTTTGTTTAGAAAATTATGGAAATGGGTTAGTATATCTGGGACTAAGTTTTGGCTTTGTGAGAGTAACCAACATGATCACAAACTGCCTTATCTCCCTATACCTCTTTAAGAACTTTTCAAGTGTTTTTTTTTTTTGATGTATTATAATGTTGTTCTTTAATATGACATCGAAGAATATACATTGCACATTTTCATTCTTCTCCCTGGGGATTTTTCAATTTTGTATGTAGGCATTAAACCTGCATCACGGGATCAAATGTCTTTGGAGAAAAAGGGGAACCCATTGAATCTTGCAAAAATTGGGGATACCGAGCAGGAAAACTGCCCATTCACGTGGGCAAGGTCTCCAGAGAATTTGCTTCGTCAGGAAACATATCTGGCTCTGGCCACCACATTTGTGCTTCTGAGGTTGCTCTACTTCCTTGTTCCATCACTGCTAGCTCATGCTCGTTGTGCTTGGAGAAGGCACACCCTTAACACAAACTTGATGAGTTTGTGGGAGCATCCTCTGGCATATCTTTTTCAAGCAACACAAGTGTTCAATGTGCTCAAGAGGCCTTGCAAGAGGAGCAATTTGCAGGAAGGAGCAATGAATGCCAGGGCATGGGCTTCCAAATCCTTGGCGTCTGTTTCCATTGGTGACGCTAGCTCTACCCGGGGATGTTTGGGTGGTAGTGAGAGGCGATGAAAACCTTGTCATGACCTCTCTTGTTGACAAGAAGAATGGCTTGATGAGGCTCTGACATATAGGTTTTACCCTGGCATATCCTACTACATTTGCTTGGGTTTTCTCTTCTCATTATGCTGGTCGAGAGGCTGTCTATCTGGGTTCGAATCAGTGGTTGGTCATTTGTGCCAGGTCATTTTTTTATGACTTGACGGTGGATGTTTTTGTATTTGGCTGTTGTAGCGACTAAATATAATGATATTGCTGTTTATATTAAAGAAATTTCATTTATTAATATATGTCTTTGTGTTGCCTAGAATGTTTTTCACATTATTAGTAGTGTTCACAGTAAAACAGATAGTATCCAGTTTAATGTGATGTTACCATTGTTATACAAATAAACACCACTTGGATTCTAGGTTGGTTATGATGTTACACCATTATCCTGTCTTCACAAGTTTAATGACGACTAATAGAGAAGAGATGATGTATCTTCTCTTCTATGTGAAACGTGCGTAAAGCATTGTCATGTTAGTCATAATTATCTCTTGTATGTGAGATGATGCTTCTTATTGTGTATGCAACACCACTGTTTGTATGGTAAATTCATGAGAGCATCCTACACTAAATGACCCATCCATGTTGAGATGGTAAGGGCGACTGGGTTTACTTCTCAGGTCACACCTTTGAATCTCTATATATGTCTCTCTACTTAAAAGTGGCTATATACATGTCAAGGTAGTTGGCATGTGCGGCAGCAAAAAAAAAAAAAAAAGTGGTGTACCTAGTTAACACACACTATGCCTTAAAAGACATAAGAAATCTAAGAAATAGAAAAAGGTGATTGATTGTGTATTGTTATCCCATCCTTACAAAACAATATCAAATTCTTTATCCAAAGCAGATTCGCAACCTCGTCGGCTCTTAAAAAGACTCCAACCAAAGATTCCATGGGGTTAGTCATGGTTGCCCTAGGAATGTTGTGGCCAAAAGAATTTTTAGAAATAAATGCAATTACTTTTTCCATCCCTAGAAAGAAAATGTCAAAATTTGGGACTGGTCATATTTGATTATTTACCAATTTTGGCCATCCATGTGAATTGTGCCTTTGACTAAGATCATCATTATCCACATAATGTCTAAGCTGCTTTGTCCATCACAAAACATATGTTACCAGATTCATTCCTACTGTATCAAATTGTGAACCAAGTAATTCAATATGTGTTTTGGTTGGATTTTGTGTTTACACAGTCAGGAACATGTCTTTTTTCATGAGTCATTATTCTTCATGAATCATCGGAAACTGACCTTATGAATTAATAAACTGGATTTTTTCTAGAGTAACAATGATTGTGAACCCAAATCGAATCGATGAATCAGGTAACATAACAAGGGTTTTCTAACCTCAAACAACTTCAGCATAAAGCAGACAGAGCTGAGATGGGATAGATTTCCTAGGGATCAGTACATGTTTTCCAATGGTCCATTTCATTTGGAATCCTCCATCTTATCTCAGCCACATTTTTTTTATTATTATAAATAATAGAAAGAACCTGAAATAAAAATACAAGTAAAGTAACTAGTTTAGGTTAAAGAATTCTCAAAACCGTTAAGAGACTCTTAGCAACTCCGACGTCTCCTCTTCCCTATCTTCAAAGATTAGGAACAATTTCTATATGGGGAAGTTAAAAAAATGTATTTGCTATAGTGAGATCTTCTCTACTTTCATGGTAGAGTGACTCAAGATTGACCTCAATTCAAACTTTGCTGATGTGGCTGCATGTACCGAACCATAGATACTTTTTGCCCGTATCTCGATGAAAATCATCTATGATTCTGTGACTTGAGGTCACTCCGGCATTATTCTTATAAAAATTATTAAGTGAAAAAGTTATTTTTGAGAATTAAATAATAATAATAATAATATTATTAACAAGATGAGTAACACAAATATAAATTAGTGAGGTGGAAAGATGGTAATACAATGAAATCATGTGCAAAAACAAATGCAATAGAGTCGCGATAAATTGACTCAAGCCACTCAAAATTCATTCGTTGACATGGTATGTGTACAAAATCATACATTTCCTCGGGATACACAAGTAAAATATTTATGGTTCTGTGCACACGCCACATCAACGAGTGAATTTTGAATGATTTTTTTTTTCTAGTCAATTTGCCATTGTTCAATGCAGAATGAAGAAGCAAATGAGAGGGAACATGATGCATAAGGATTTGAAGAAATCATTTTCTATCTCTCCCTCTCCAAATATGTGTAAGGGTGAGAGGATAGAGACATGGATGGAGGTGCTCTTACCATTAAAACTTTAAGAGATAAAAATACAATTTTATTTTTAAAATTTATCTAATGTGGATTTGGACAAACAATACCCACCATTCTCTCATTATCATTTTTTGAAAAATTCATGTTTTTTGTTTTAAATGCATTTAAAAAAAAAAAAAAAAAAAAAATCAAATACTTTTTTTTTTTTTTTTTTTAAATGTGGGATTTGATATGAAGAATTTGGTGATCCATAAATGTAGAAATATGGGATTTGATGATAATATCTTGATGTTATAATTTTTCATTTATTTTTAATAATTTATTATTTAATTTGAACCAAAAGATATGTTGATGAGTAAACATTTTTTGACCTCATAACATGTACTATTATCAAATTATGTTTGAGAACATGTTATATTAGAAATATAGAATAAATTAAAATAAATATCTTATGTATTATTAGATATATACATTTTCATAATTTTTAAAATATTTTTTATATTTCATGTTTATCATTTTTTCCCCATTTTTTTACATTTTATTCTGAAGTTTTCCCTAACCATTTTAATTAAACCCTTACTCCAATTATGTGACTATGCTCATTAGAATAATAATAAAGATACAGATATTCACACTAAAAAATGAGGGGGAGGGGCGGTCAATATTTTAGTAAGTCCCCATTAAAGAACATGTTTTGTAAAGATTTTTTTTTAAACTATAGAGATCATCCTCACTAAAAATCAGCCTATTCCAAAACTTCTAACCCATGTAGGACAAAACATGTTGGGCAAATTGTTGGGTACCAAACAGGACCATATATATATATATATGGGAAATGTTCAGCACCAAACATTTTGGCAAAACATGGGTTAGAAGTTTTGGAATGGGCTGATTTTTGATGAGGATGATCTTTACGGTGAGGAGATCATAGATCATCATCACCAAAAATCAGTTCATTCCAAAACTTCTAACCACATCAAAAATGATTTACAAAAAATGGATGATCCACGATTTTTCAACTTGTAAACATAGGGTTAGAAATTTCGAGATGGGCTGATTTTTGGCAAGGAGGATCTTCTAACAATAGAGATCATCCTCACCAAAAATCAGCCAATTCCAAAACTTCTAACTCATGTAAGACAAAACACATTAGACAAAACGTAAGGCAAAAAGTACGGTGCCCAACATTTCCATATATATATATATATATATAGGGTCCCGTTCAATGGCTAACTTTTTGGCAAAACATTTTTCAAAACATGAGTTAGAAGTTTTGGAATGGGCTGATTTTTGGTGAGGATGATCTCTATGGTGAGGAGATCATCATCACAAAAAATCAGCCCATTCCAAAACTTCTAACCCCATCACAAATAGTTTACAAGAAATGGACGGTCCATGATTTTTCAACTTGTAAACATGGGTTAGAAGTTTTGGAATGGGCTAATTTTTGGTGATGATGATCTCCTCACTATAGAGATCATCCTCACCAAAAATCAGCCCATTCCAAAACTTCTAACTCATGTTTTGAAAAATGTTTTGCCAAAAAGTTAGCCATTGAACGCTACCCATATATATATATATAGGGTCAGGTTCAAATGACAACCATTTCAACACACATATAGACAACGTGTTTTGTCTTATATGGGCAAAAATGTTTGGAATGGGCTGATTTTTTGTGAGGATGATCTCTGTGGTGAGGAGATCATCCTTGCCAAAAATCAGCTCATTATGAAACTTCTAGACCGTCCAATTTTTGTTGAAAAATTATAGACCGTCCAATTTTTGTAAATCAATTTTGATGGGGTTACAAGTTTTGGAATGGGATGATTTTTTGCCAGGATGATCCCCTCATCACAGAGATCATCCTCACAAAAAATCAGCCCATTCCAAACATTTTTGCCCATATAAGACAAACACGTTGTCTATATGTGTGTCGCAGGAACCCGACCCATATATATATATATATATATATATATATATATATATATATATATATAGAGAGAGAGAGAGAGAGAGAGAGAGAGAGAGAGAGAGAGAGAGAGAGAGAGAGTTCGGCATCCCTAAAGTTTGCCAAGTTTGGTGCCAAACATTTTTTTGTAAATCACTTTTGATGGGGTTAGAAGTTTTGGAATAGGTTGATTTTTTGTGAGGATGATCTCTACGGTGAAGAGATCATCCTCACAAAAAATGAGCTCATTTTGAAATTTCTAACCCTAGTTTACAAGTTGAAGAATCGCGGACCGTCTAATTTTTGTAAATCACTTTTGATGGGGTTAGAAGTTTTGGAATAGGCTGATTTTTGGTGAGGATGATCTCCTCATCATAGAGATCATCCTCACAAAAAATCAGCTCATTTCAAAGCTTCTAACCTATATTTTGAAAAATGTTTGGCACCAAACTTTAGGGCTGCTGAACCATTCCCATATAGAGAGTGGTTCGGCAGCCCTAAAGTTTGCCAAGTTTGGTGTCAAACATTTTTTGTAAATCACTTTTGATGGGGTTAGAAGTTTTGGAATATGCTGATTTTGAAACTTCTAACCTTAGTTTACAAGTTGAAGAATCGCGGATCGTCTAATTTTTGTAAATCACTTTTGATGGGGTTAGAAGTTTTGGAATAGGCTGATTTTTGGTGAGGATGATCTCCTCATCATAGAGATCATCATCACAAAAAATCAGCTCATTCCAAAGCTTCTAACCCATATTTTGAAAAATGTTTGGCACCAAACTTTAGGGTTGCCGAATCGTCCCCATTAAGAGAGCGGTTCGGCAGCCCTAAAGTTTGCCAAGTTTGGAGCCAAACATTTTTTGTAACTCACTTTTGATGGGGTTAGAAGTTTTGGAATAAGCTGATTTTTTGTGAGGATGATCTCTACGGTGAAGAGATCATCATCATAAAAAATCAGCCTATTCCAAAACTTCTAACTCATGTTTTGAAAAATGTTTTGTCAAAAAGTTGGCCCTTTTATATGAAGTCATTTAGTAGCCTCCTTTTACGATAAGACGGTTTATTGGTAGGACCACTTGTTGAATCATTAAAGGGTGCCCTAATTGGCTGTAAATGAGTGAAAGAAAGTTTGTTTTTTGTATGTCACATCACATATGATGGTCCATAAATATAGACTACAATGATTTTATGTGGATGAATAAGGCTTGGAGAAACGTACAACAAAAGACAAATATATATACATATAGATATACAATGATTTTATGTGGATGAATAAGGTTTGGAGAAACGTACAGGAAAAGACAAATATATATACATATAGATATACAATGATTTTATGTGGATGAATAAGGCTTCAAAAAACGTACAACAAAAGACGAATACATATACATAGAGATATACAATGATTTTTATGTGGATGAATAAGGTTTGGAGAATTGTACAGCAAAAGACAAATATATATATATATATATATATATATATATATATATATATATATATCTCTGTGTGTGTGTGTGTGTGTGTGTATGGAACGGATCAAGGGACATGTGAAAAAACATATGTTAAAATAATGTAACATTAATAAAATTTCAAAATATGGGTTAAAAGTTTTGGATTGAGCTGATTTTTTGTGAGGATGATCTCTATGATGGAAAGATCATCCGAAAAAAAATTAGTCCAATCTGAAACTTCTAACCCCATTAAAAGTGATTTACAATGTGAACTGTCATTTTTTTATTAATTTTTGTCAATAATTTATAAATCACTTTTGATGGATTTAGAAGTTTCAAATTGAACTGATTTTTTGTGATGATGATCTTCTCATCATAGTGACCATCCTCGCAAAATATCAGCTCAATCCAAAACTTTTAACCCATATTTTGAAAAACCATTGTTTTTACATATATTTTTACATATGTCCCATGAACTGCCCCATATATATATATATATTGTGCCTATGAGGACACTTTTTATATGTTTCAAGAGCAACAAAAGACAAATATTTCTTTCATCCCATGATTCAGAAGAAATGGAAGGTGCATAATAAGCTTTCTCACGTGAGTGAGTCATGATCATCTCTTGCACAATGTTCTCTTATTGTACTTCTCACGTTACTATTCAATAGGTGCATCGAGGAGAGCTTGAGTGTCCTACCTTAAACACCCCACCGTTAGTGTCAGCAAACACAAAGCTGCAATGTACTCACGATGGCATGATTCATCTCACACAACTTAATTAGGCAATATCATACAATGGCACATCATCTCCCAGCCCAAGCATTGTTTCAAGTTAAAATATGTGCCAACAATACTAATATGTGCATGACTCTCAAGTTACATAGGAATGCTCATAGAGTGGACAAAATATGTTGGCCATCCATGGGGAGAGGTACACAACAAAATTTTATGCAATTCCAATAAAGATAACATCAAAATTTGAGACCAAAACCATACTTGTTATATATTTACAGAACTGCCCATCCATATACATAGATGAGTGCTTGACATGATTGATTGGAAATTTTTGAGGAACAAATTGAGAGGGTTAAGGTATAGAATGACAAGTTCATAATGGTAAGGCTTGTGGAGTGTTGATACACTGAGCCTGCTTTCATCTTTGCTGACGAGTAACCCTTGCTTGTCTAACCCAAAAAAAAATCAAATTTATTAAATAAAATATGGAAAAAAATAAAAATTCTAGATACATAGTAGTACTGATCTCTTATTTTCACTGTTTCTTCCCATAGACCCACATAAAGATACAGTCATCAGACACCATTGAAGTCATAATCAAGAGAGAGCGCGCTGGGACTGGGGAACCATTTGAAGGAAGTTAATGGATCTTGCTTTGGCCAGCAGGACTGAGATTATTTAGATATCATGTGGATTCACAAGTGCATATATGCAAGTAAAAGTTCATCGAACGGCTAAGCTCTTACGAGACAGTCCGCACCATCTAGAGTAGCAAGCTTGGAGGTTGGGCCAATCAGAAGAAGGGCATGAAGTGAAGTGGTGGAGCCACAAAGCCAGCACCTTCTCTTGTTGGTCCTCTTGCCTCAGCATCTCTATAATAGACTCTAGTACCCTCTCTACTTCCATTTTCTCAATGCTACTCAGCACCGGTGCATCACTGCCATTGCTTGCTTGACACAGAAATGGCAACCAACCCATCAACAACTCCATCGTCCTTTGTCTTTGTATCTCTCTCTTGTTTTCCTCATCTTCTCCTCCTCTTCTTTCATCCCCACCCATGTCTTTGGCCTGCTTGATTAAGAATGCTAGAAGAAGAGAAGATAAAAAACATTCACTCTAAGTTAGATTAGATGTTCATATTAAAATAACAGAATGTATTAGAACTTAGAGAGCTATTTATAAACACAAGTAGTCAAAATTCTTCTCCTAAGAGGAAATATTGTTTCAATTTTTGAAGAAACATGTTTTGGTACGGAATTGGAACCAAATCTATCTGTATGTAATAGGTTTCAGTTATGAGTCTTCGGGTATCTGAATTGACTTATACATATGGTACCAAGGAAGTCAAGTTTCTTCTTGGAGGAAGAAAAATATCCCAATTTCGAATCTACATATTTTGGTATCAGAACCGTTGTACATAATAAATTCTTGTTTCTAGATACATTGATACCAGAACCAAGACCAAACCCAATCACACATTTAGGCATTAGTCAATTGAATTTCCGAAGTTCACATAATGAGGCTATCACTACAGTGGTTGCTTTATCGTAAGAAGTTGACAGTAATAAACAGGGCCATATCCCATTCACAAGTAGAGTTAGACCGAAGGTACTCAGTGTTAGGATAGGACTGTGAATGGATGAAACAGGATTTTTTGCATGGGAGCTCGATATTTTGGAGTCGAAGGTGCCAGCTTGCTAAGTAGGTTAAACTCTGAGTGTTGATACCACAACCTGGGTTCAGAACCTGCCTTCATTTAATAATTACTGACTACTAATTGCACTTCCCTAAGAAAATATAATAATCATTTGGGAGTGGATTCCAACCTTTCCATGAAATTTAAGGAAGGATCAACTCTCAAAGTGACAGATCTTGGTATGGGAGACGGAAATGACATCCCATTCCAATAGCTCCTACAGTTAGACCAAGCATTTTAAAAGAATAAACGTATCCATTCAAAATGCACCTTTTGAAAGAAAGCTGCTTAGTGATTAATCCTTGTGGGAGAAGAGAAAAATCACACCCGAACCAAAGTATTTATGTCTGAGCTCAATTCCATCGGCTCTCGAGGCTAAGGTAGTATAGTTGACCCATATGCCAAGAGGGAGACCAATAGAAAGACAGTCTCGTCCCAAAAATTGGACTTGCTAATAAGTGGCATAAACATCACACTGATGGGGGTGATAGATTAAATCAAGTGCATCACAGATGTGTTTATAGACAACAACATCACCCTAATGTAGAGTTATTAACCTGCAGAGGTGGTTAACCTACCCAAGACGTACGTCCTAATGCACTGATGAGCGACTACTCACTTTGGCATCAAGTGATTGGTCTTGGTATGGATGTAAGTATTTTGAATGATATAAAAGATGAACTCATTTAAAGGCAAAAATGCATAATTTTCTCTAATTAAAATTTTTATTCTCTTAAATTTTTTACTGATTTGATCTTGGGAAAACAATTAAAACAAAAAATAGAATTTTAAAGTATGGAGACACATGACCAATATTTTGTACTCATGAGCATAATATGTTAGGAACTTAAACCAATGCATCAAAAGGCCTAAACTTGTTGGAATGCGGCAAATCGCTTAACCTAACATCAAAATATGTCTCGCAAGGCCAAACAACAAATTAAAATTAGCTTTTATGGAATAATATAGGTCATTTAGGAACATGGTTCTGAATTTGATAATGATTTTAGGATTCCACTATCCATGTTCCCAACCACCATTCGTGAATGCCTTAGATTTCGATGTGAATGCGTTAGCTTTCCTGACATCAAAACCTACCTATTCGTCTTATTCATATAAGAGTACGACAATAGGAGAAATATTTTATGTGAACTTACTTATATTTGGAGTTTTGTTTATCCACTACAAAATGCCACGTGGTACACTTTTTTTTTTTGTTTTGTGGTCTGGATTGTAACAGCTGTTGCAAATCAACAACCGAGTTTACCAATCAAGTGGGTCAGATATTAAGGCCCAGAAAAGAGAAAAAAAAAAAAGGCTTATTGCGTGGCATTCTGTGATTGGTTCTTAGATCGAAATATGAAAAAAGAACACACCAATAATTAGTTCCTAAAAGAATAATGATTTTCCATCAAGAAAGTCTTCACACGGTCAATATCGGCAGACGTGTTACGGATACGGAACCATAGATCTGTCTCCTCGGGATACAGGTATGCAAATTCCCATGAAATATTGTATATGTGTATCCCGAGGAAACATATCTATGACAACATGTGATTCATGGTAACAAAAGTACAATTGTACAAATCAATACCTGAAATCTTAACGAGGAAACCTTGAAGCCGCGGGTCAGCTGAAAGAGCGAGCCAAGCCAAATTCGAAGCCGACCCCCACATCCAAACTGCTTCTTCAGCATTCCCACAAGCCGAAAGCTTCTGAGCCAACCAAAGTAGCTCAGCCGCAAGCTTATCAGCCGTCAACCACACCGGTCTACTCACCTCCTCCACCTTCGACCCACCCAACCGGAGCATCTGTCCGCCTCTAAAAGACCGTACCGTTCTCGAAACCCGACCCAACCAATGATCCAACGGTACTGATCCACCAGGCGATTGGTTGATCCGGTCTCGCTCCTGACCCAACATGGCTGATTCAAGCTGCCTAAGAGTTTTTGCAAAAGCCGCCGACAGAGCCGTACGATTAACCTCTGTGAGAGAGTCACAAGCTTCAATTAGGTTCTCATCAATCAATTTCTCCGCTAAAGATCGAACGGTTTCGTACTTGCGAGAACTAACAGGAATCTCGTTCATGATGGAGAGGATCTGAGAAAGTGCTCGAGCGATACTGGAATCTCCCTCGATTGGTGGTGATGGTGACTGTGATGGTGGGACCTCTCTATTTCCATTAACGTGATGTTTGATTGGTGAATCCAACGGTGGTGATGGGATTAGGGAAGCGAAGAGAGAGGGAAGGAAACGAAGGAAGAAGAGGAGAGAAGAGAGAGAGAAGGAGAGAAGAGAGTGGAGAATTTGAAGGAGTTTGTATTTCTCTGCTAAATTTAGAAGAGATTTATCAGCAGAGATGAATATAGAGGAGATTAGTTTGGGGAAAAGTAAAGGAGTCATAGAGGTTCCTAGGATTTCTATCAAGTATTTTTTTCGTGATTTGTATTTCTGTTTCTTCATCTCTTTGTTTCTAGTTCTTATTTTTTTCAACTCTTTAAAACTAGAAGAGTCTCGGTGTTGGGTAACTTAACCATTAACCAACAGCTGGTGGCGCCCGCCAGTACTTATAAAGAAAGATCTAATGGGGACCGCAATGGCATGTTCTTTGTGGGATGAAGACGAAAACAAACGATAGCCTCAAACCTATTTCTCATGCCCTAACAAACACACACCCTAAATTATTATTGTAAGGTGTTGTATGTTTAACTTAAAAAAATAATAATAAGTGTTGAGTAGCATTAAGAGCTGAATTTAAGTACTGTAAAAGTTGTTTATTTAGATGCTGAATTATATTTGTTACATATTGTTGAAACTGGTAAATTGTCTTTGTTATCCTTACGATCATATTATACATTGTTTGCATGTTTTAAATGTTTATTTTTTATCAAACACAATAAAATATATTATTTCTTATAAAATTAAAGTATAATTTATTTTTAAATAATAAATAATACTCAAATCTTTAATTTCTAAATAATAATTTTTATTTATAAAAGCCCACAAATTTCAAATTAAAAATAATAATGTCATACAAATCACCAAAATTTGAAATCAATATTAAAAGAACTTAATTTTGAATAATAATTTTCGATGGAAATGAAGGATGTGTAATTATAAAAGCATCCTATGAATTAATAAAGACAGTCCACACCATAGCCAATTTTTTTTTTAATTTTTATATATGAGTTAAAATTTTTGGAATGAGCAAATTTTTAGTGAGGATGATCTATATGGTCTAGAGATCATCCTCATAAAAAACCAGTTCATTTTGAAACTTCTAACTTGTCAAAAATAATTTTTTTTAAAAAGGACGATTTATAGTTCTTGAACTTGTTTTGATAGGGTTAGAAATTTCAGGATGTGTTATTTTTCATGAGGATGATTTCTTCATTGTAGAGATCATCCTCATAAAAAATCAACTTATTCCAAAAAATTTAACCCATATAAAACAAAATAATTTAGCCATGGTGTGGGTTTATTAATTTGTGGGGTGCTTATATATTAATGAGGAGATCATCCTCACCAAAAATCAAGTCATTTTAAAACTTTTAACCCATATAAGATAAAATAATTTAGCCATGGTATGGGTTTATTAATTTGTGTGGTGCTTATATACTTATCCATGAGATATAAGAAGTAATATCCTTCTAAGAATAAGGGCATACTTGTCCGTGCTCAAAAAAATGAAGGGCATACTTGTTCGTGTCGAAAAAAGTGAAGTGCTTACTGCTTCAGCACTTTTTTTCAGCATCAAAATAATGTTGAATTTTTTTCACTTATTTTCAACAATAAGCGCTGAAAATATAGAGTAAACAAATGCGTTATTTTAACAAAAAGTGCTGAATTTATTTTTTTCCAACAATAAACACTGAAAAATAGCGCAAACAAACACTGTCTAAAAGTGAGTATTTTTTGCTCAAATCAAAATAGCCACTTGACATGTGAAGTAAATGACATAAGTAATAAGAGATAATTTCTCTCTTACCCTAAGTGATAAAAAAATGAAATTTCCTGCTATTATCACCTTGTGCCATTCAAAAACTTGATCCGATGCCATGGGATTGCAGGGGATGAAATTCTATGAATTTTAAAATAAATAAAAAATATTTTTCATCGTTGAATTTTAGTTTTAAATTTGGGTATTCAGTAGTTGTCCATTTTCAACATCTTAGATCAAATTAAAAAAATCGATTTTTTTTAATATGATTTTTTTTTCAGAAATCTAAAAGTTTGTGATGTAAGATTGCAAAGTTAATCCATGTGGCTCAAAGACCTTTTTTAAGATTCGAAACCTTAAAAAATGAAATCTTTTGGCAGAAGACGTGCAGGTAGGTAAGAGAATTTTTTCTCTCTACGCTTACGTCATTTGCCCCCATATGTCAAACCACTATTGTTCTGTGAGCAAAAAATCACTAGAAAATAGTAAGGTTCCTAAGATTTCCTTTGTTGTTTCTTGAGCATTAGCATTGTTCAGGCATCGGGTAAAATTTGATTCAATATCCAAATTATACACATCTAGACAGAATCATGATAAAGAGAGCAAGCCCTCCTGTCTCAAAAGAGATAGTAAAGGAATTAATAAAGAAAAATTACTTAAAGGACCCTAACGGATGGATTTCTTTATAATTAGTTTTTGGGTTTTGGGCAGTTGCTTGATAGTCCATTTAGTAAACTTTTTATTTCTTAACGGTCCCTCAACCTCATCTCAGGTTATAATATTTTTGAAATAATCAAACTACCATTTTTTCATCTTCTTCACATACTTTGGTTTTCCAATAATGATTCCAATCATTTTTGACATTTTTTTTATCGTAAATGACAAATGGAAATGATATATTTCTAATTATGAACATTTAGATGTGATGTATTTTTATTTATTTATTTCGACAATTTATAATGAAAAAAATGAAGAATTAATTTAAGATTCAAAAAAATACTTTTTTTTTATTGATATGTGCAGGGTGGAACTCAGCACTTTTTATTGTCAATCTCCACAATTTTTATTGCTAAGTTCGACAATTAAAAAAAATGTTGAACTCAAAAATAAAAAGTCGTGAGCTTGACATTGGTTAAACCCAACGTTTTCATTTTCAGAGTTTTTTTTTACTAAAGTACATAGAAAGATCGACTAAAAACTTGACATAACGACTTGTGTAGATGATTTCAAACCAAAAGAATCATCTTTGATCGGTTTTCATCCAAAAACAAAGCAAAAAAGTATTGAAAAAGCACCAACTTTTTATAAACATTTTTCAAAATGTTTGAAAATGGTTTTTTATTCATTCTAAATCTTTTCATTGGAATGAAGTCTTCGAAAGTCGGCTAGAATGCTGGAAATCCAATTTTTTGGATGCAAAGGGAGAATTTGAATGGTTAGAGCAGTTGACATTTCAATCATAAGAGATGTGCAGAGTGCAGTTTAGAGACTAATTATAAATAAAAGTTTTGCTAAATGGACTATTACGAGAAGTCCTAAAATTTAGGGACTAATTAGAAAAAATCACTCCGCCAAGGTCCTTTAAGTAATTTTCTCAATTAATAAAGGCTAAGGTCACGAGCAATGGATGTGATTGTGTGGTCCTGAACATGTTTTAAACAAGATTCTAGACACGAATTGTTCAAGAATAGTAAACTTTTAAAGGATATATATGCTTGATCAATATATCGAAATGGATAAGAAACGATACCTGAGATCATACAGAGAATCTACATGGTCAAGAAAGGAAATGTGAAACAAACAAAACTGTCAAATTAGAAAATGAGGAGAATCTATATATAGAGAAAATATGATTAATAAAACAGATTTTTGAATTGATTGAGATTATTCCTTTACTAACTATTTTCTAATTTAGGCATAAAAAACTCCTTGACATGTACTACATCGGTGGAAGTGGATCTCTTGTTGCGTAACAATCATGTAGCACCCTGTAGCATAGTTTAAATGATTGAAAGAGCACCATATCAGTGTTGCAATTAAATTTGACCGTTCAAACTATGGGAGTTCAGTGGCCATCCATTTTCAAGTTCTTCGATCAATGAAAAAAAATGATTTTGAGTTTGTTTCTGTCTAAATCAGATCTAAAGCATGATCAGTAGAGGGTTAAGATTTAAAAAAAAAAAATGGCTCTCTCTCATCTGTGCAAGCAAATGCTATAGGATTGTTACGCTATTGAGGATCTACTATCCACATCGATGCCCTAAGGTAGAATCATTAAGCAAAGAGGAAAAGAAACCAATCTATTCAACCAAATATTGTTCTCTAGGTATAAATGATTAAAGAGATGGAAATCACCACTATAATTCAAAATTAAATTAATGATTTTTGAAATAAATATTTTAAGCATGGCCATTACGAATGGAACGTAGTAAACTTCGAAGTCCATAATAAAACAATTCATCAATTTAACTAGCAAGTAACAACAAACAACTATGTAAGATTCAAACTTCAATAACCATACACTTCTTTGAATCTTTTTAATCTCAACTGAGGTTGAGGCTATCCGTCAAATAAATGTTGAGGCATGAGAAAAAATTAAAAATTTTCATTAATTCTTATTTCTATGGATTAATTAATATTAACTAGAGTTTGCTTGTGCCTATGGTATGGATATCCTCTTTGGGGTTAAGGGAGTAAAAGATGAATAATAATCAAGCTGGATGGGTATTAATGGAAAAAAAGGGAGAAAAACTAAGACAATAAGTTGATGGGAGTACTATTGAAAAAATGGAAAAGAGGAAAGATAATAAAGTTGGGGGTATTCTTTTAAAAAAGAAAGTTTACTTTTCACAATTAATTTTAATTTTAAACTTGGAAGTTTGGTGGCGGTCTATTTTCAAAAACTTAGATTAACTATGAAGCTGAATAAATAAACGAATAAATAAAATCTGGCATACACCATGAAATCTTGAGAGTTTGGTGAGGAGTTGAGTTGGCAACATGACAATCCAAGTGGGCCCAATGACCCTTAGTAAAATTAAAAGTACTTTTCTTACTAACTTAGTAAGACTTCAATCCTTACTAAGGGTCGTTGAGCTCAAATAGATTACCAAATTGACAATCTAACACCACAACCCTCTAGATTTCATGGAAAAACTCATATATAAAAAAATCACAAAAATAATTTTTTTGATCCATGTTTTTGTAAAAGAACGGCTATGAAACTCACACCAAGCTTCCAAATTTAAAATTAAATTTTAACGAAGAAAAATAACATTTTTTTTTTTTTTTCATTTTAAAGTTCATAGAATTTCGTACTCTATATCCTTCTGGCATCAAATCTTGTTTTTGATGCTACTAAATGAGCTCACCACCTTTAGTAAGATTTGAAATCTTACCAAATTACTCATTATCAATTCTTAGTTGTCGAGATTGGGCATTTTAGATCTATGTTACCTGATTTCGTGGGTTTGTTCAGTTCGAATTTAGGTTTGAGGTTTGTGGTTTGTCACTCTATAATGAACTCGGTTCGTAGGAGTAGGTAAAGATAATTTGTTTCTTAGTTCCTTTTGGCTTACTATATTGATTCACTAGCTTGGTTGGCCTGTACATGTAAATAATTTAAGTATTCAAATTGTAAGTAAAATTAAAATGTTAAAAAATTCTAAATTAAATAAAAATAAAATAATCTAAAATTTAAATATAAATAATAAAAAATTAAATTGGTTCGCTTGATTTTACGAACCCAATATGAATCATACAATAAATTGAATCGTGATTCCAACTAGTAGCAACCAATTGAGTAACATAGTTTCATATTACTAGTAAAGATAGGCAATTAGGCATTATCTTCCATTTTTTTCTTCTCTTTCGAACAAATTGACATAATTGAAGTTTGGACCTTCGAAGAAACACCTCATTTTTTTTTATGGACCTCTTCTTTTCTTTAATTCTCAGGAGGTCATATACGGTACAGTTGGTTGTTCCGGAAGATAGTGGATCTCCAATACGAAAATAACACGTGGTAGTTAGAAAAATAAGTGTGGAATTGGGTAGTATTAGAATACTCAACACCTGGAGTCGGGCCGTACGATTAGTGCGAGATAAACCTTTTGAAGTGTGGAAATGAAAGGAACACGTTAACAAAATGCTTGATTTTTTACATAAGTAATTTGAAAAGTCTATTTTAGGAATTTTAGCTCTATCCTATGTGAAAGTATTTACATTAGTGAAACCCCCTTTTGAATGCAAGATGATGTTTACTACTTCACCAAAAATCACGACTCACTGCATTTAAGTAGAGAGTGTGAAACATGGTTTTAAAACTCGATTTTATGTCTCTTCTCATCCATGCCAGATATCGAGTAGTCTCGGATAAGTTTTTTGATATGTTTGAGATGTTTTATTAAAAAAAAATTTAAAATTAACGTGGGATTTTATATCTTGTCTAAAAAACTAACTTGTCCGTTTGTCTCGTCCATGCCTGATATTGAGACGATTCGGACGAGTTTTGAAACCATGGTGTGAAACGCGTGGTTTTAAATCTTGTCCGAGATCGACATAATTTGTTCGATACATCTCAATATCATCCACCGATGAGACGGATAGACAAGTCAATATATTGGATGAGATTTAAAACTTACGTTCATTTTTCTCATTATTAAACGAGACATCTCAAATGTATCGAAAAATTCATCTAAGATGACTCGATCTCTTTCATGGACGAGGCGAAACGTCAAAACGAGTTTTAAAACCATGGTGAAATGTCTCAAATATGTGCAATGACCTTTTAATAATCTTATTTTTAAAATTTATTTACAATCATACTCAAATGAAAATCGTTTTTTGTTCTTCGTTCAAATCGATAGAAACCCTACTCATATTGAACCTGTAATGAAAGGTTGGGCTGAATAATTTTCAACACATCAAATCAAGTTAGGTTAAGGCCTAAGTGAATCTAGCCAGCCCAATCAACTTCTATATCTTATTAAAATATTTTTAATATATTTAATTAGATAAATATTTTTCTAAGATTTCTAATCTTACTAAGGGTCATGAGCTCACATCGTAGCATTCAAATACATGATCCAATGCCACAGGGATTTTGATCGAATCTTAATAATTGGCACTTAAACTTTAATCGTTTAGTCAGCTCTATTTGGTTGTTAGAGCAGATCCTTGTAACACTTTATAGTGCTAACCATTGGTTGGGAGTGTGCCACATCATCTAGATTTCAAAGAGTTATATCTGTTCGTTTAAATTTAGGAGCTTAGTGACCGTCCAATTCTAAATGATTGATCAGATTAAAAAAAATGCAAATTTTTTTTTTTCAAATCTAAACAGTGAACCAAGAGGACTGTATGATTATTTTATTCTCAATGTGATGTTTTACGAACTTTTCAAAATTGCTACAGAGAGTTACATGAAAATCAAGATACAAAGGATGGATCCACTCCCATTGGATGTTCCATATGTTGAAATTAATTTTTGGACCCGTTGTAAAGTCAAATCATCCATCTCAATGCCTCCATTCCTGCCGTGTTTGAAACGACGCATTGAAAATCAACTTTAATGAAAATTCTAGCTATTGGATTTGATTTGTTGTTTTTGTTTTTTCTGTTTTTTTTTCAACTTGAGTTCATCAAGGGTTCATTCATAAAATTCAATAAAGAAAAATACAAAATTCTAAACTAAACATAAAACTAAATGCTTTTTTTTTTTTTTTTTTGTGAGAGTCAAGTGATCTTATATTTCATTTCCACATCAATTGTAAATTCTTTGATTCTTGAAATTGGGCATTTCAGATTAATTTTAGAGATAGATATTATCTCTCCTTTTTTTCTCGTTCAAACAAATTGAAGTTTGAATCTTTTAAGTAACACCCAATTGTTTTTATTGACCTCTTCTTTTCTTAATCCGTGGGAGGTCAAATACAAGTTGCTACTGTTCCATCAATCCAATAGCTGTTGAATGGATTAAGAGAGTTGATATTGTCACACCAATTTTTTTACTAATGCCACACTAACTATTTGCAATTTTTTTATTTTTGTGATTTACGTAGGAATTGATGGGGGGTACTAGTAGCTCTCTAGATTAATTCTTTACAGATTAATGGGCTATTAAGAAATAAAATATATATTTATCACATGGCAAGAAACAGCTATTTTAATCAATTATTTATAGATTATTGGGCCATTAAGAATATTGCACATGGCAAGAAAAAAGGAGGGTGGAGTTGACTAATATTGAAATGAGTCGTGCTGAGGTGACGCAGGATTTATTGTGATTCTCACAATTCTGACGTGGACATGCATACATAACTGTAGATGATTTTTACTTGTATCGTAAAAAAACACATCTATGATTATATGCACATCCCATGTCAGATTTGTAAGAATTGCAGTAAATTCTTTTTTATCATTTCAGCATTTTCCTATTGGAATCCCCAACACCTCTGAAGTTGGAGATGTCTGGTTATGGCAAGAGAAGCGTTTTTAAGAGGGATGTCTTATCGTGGAATTGAGGACGAAAGAAAGGCTCCATTTTCAAGAATGTGAGAAGGTTTTAGTTGCATTTGGCCCGTTGAAATGTATTTGGGTACAAAAATAAATGTCCTATTTAATTTGGATAGTTACTATTCCCACACCAACTTTCACTAACGCCACACAACTATGTGTAATCTTTGATGATTTACCTAGGGATTAGTGTGGCATTAGTAAAAGTTGGTGTGGCAGTTGCATCTCTATTAACTTAATGCTGAGGTAGGTAAATAATTTGTACAGAATTAATTATAAGATATTATATTAGCACCTAACTTTTACTTACAACGTACCAATTCTTTTTGCAATTGTCTACGTTAGATTGGTGTGTTATAAGTAAAATTCGTTGTGTCAATAGAATCTCTCTTAATTATATATACCAGTTGAAATGCATGATGAGACCTGCCCCTTGACCAAAAGTCACACCGCCTTCACACTAAGAGCGTGAAATGTCTCAAAATAACCTTATTTTTTCAATTTATTTACAATTATACCCAAATGAATAACAAATAGGAGCTATGTTACCGGGTACGTTCGGTTTAAATTCGGGTTTAAATTCGGGTTTGTAATTCGTGGCTCACCACTCAAGAATAAACTCGATTCGTCCGCTTTGGTTCCCTAAATTGGTTTGCTAGCTTGGTTTACTTGTGCATATATAAAATTCAAGTAGACAAATTTCAAGATCAATTATATTGTTAAAAAATTTTAAATTAAATAGAAACAAATTCAGATTTTAGTATAAACAATGAAAACAAATCTAATAAATTGGTTTGGTTCGCTTAACCAAATTATTTGGTCCAAACTAAATGCTTTGGGTCACAGAACATAATCAAAATTTAGTGGGTTCGTTGTTTGCATGATTTTATGAACCTAGTACGAGCCATATCATGAATTGATTCAATTATTACAGTTTGTGGTTCGGACTAGTACCAACGACTTGGATAACGTAGACTTGTTCTTCATTCAAAATCAATAAAATTCATACTCTCTTTTTTATATTTTTTTCTCAATTTTTATTGAGATCAACTCCCCCCTCCCCTCTTTTTTTTGTTTTTTTATTTACTTTTCCATTTTTCTTTAATAGATAGATAGGCCTATTTTTATCGAGATCAGAAACTCAGTATTGTCGATAATTAAACATAGGTCTATGGTATCATCAACCATAAACTTTGGCAATTAAGCTAGCTGACAATTGCAATCTTATACTTTTTGTCCCTCAAATTTATTATTTTTTATTTTTGATAACAAGGTTCTAGACTTGTAGGCTTGACTACCAGGATGAGGCAATTAACTTCTTAAAGCACCATATCTCACCTAAATCCCCCCAAGAACATCCAATACCCCATAAACCACATATACTAGGTTTAGACACTTCAATTTGAACGGATCCCACTTGAAAATGACTCAAAAAGATGTATTTTATATTATATAAAAAAAACCTATCAATGGGCCTAAGGACCTAAAATTTTAAAATTCGATCATTTTTGTTTAAATCAAAGGTCTTAAGACTCTCAATAGTCATATGAACCCACAATAATGCTTATCTAAACCCCATCATCTTCTCAACTTATCATCATTCTAACTATAATATAATCAAGTTCAATCCAACCCCTAAACGCAATGGACCTAAACCAATCTTAAATGCAACTCAAACTAAATTATTACCTAATTTTAAGCCCAAACCCTTACTCTAGTCCAAATCCATGTCCATAATCATAATCAATCAATGAGGGACACTTGTCACCACCATAACCCACCTCCCAAAATCATTTTACCCAACCTCATCATCATCCCTAAAAATTACACAACCCACATTTCATGTCATAACTTAATCTCATCACATTATCTTTAAAACACTATATAAGTCATCTCCATACCCCCACACCCTAATTTCCTTAATCAACTCACCTAACTCATTCACTCCATACCATTGAACACATGTCACCATCTCCTCCACTCTCCCAAAACCTGACCACCTAATCATTTACACAAATCATTCTTTTAATCAAACACCCACACCCCTCAACTTAAACCAACACTTAACCTAGGAATGAGTTGTTTAGCCAATCCAAATGGATTTTATCCATGGGTTTGGATCCAAAGTAACCCATCCACCATCTTTTACCAAGTTATGTCTCCCCAGCTTTAAAATAACAATTATCTAATGCCTACACCTCATGTCATTATCCTTTAACCCTTTACCTTAAACATTTATAACCCTAAAAACAACTCAAGAAACCTATATAAAAAAAACCCATCCCTCTAAAAAAAATCTTATGGTTTCAAGCCTTAAAAAATTCTAAAAAAAAGAAACTCCCAACTTCACTCTATTCAACTCTCCTTCCCTCTCTCATTCATCTTCTCTAAATAAAGGGGCACACATAATTCTACTAAGAACTTAAGAAGAAAGAAGAAAAGGAAGACTCAAGTATCAAGGTGGGTTAGATATAGTATTGCATCCCCTTTCTTTCCCATTTCTCCTCTCCATTTCCTTATTCTATTTTCCCCCCCGTTACTTCTTTAATTTTATTTTTAGAAAACCTCTAAGATGTAGTGTTCACCCTCCCCTACCTCCGGTGGATTGAAGTTCAGTTTGGTCGAAAGTATAAGGGTTGTAACCACTTTTAAAAGAAAAATCATTTTAATCTCTATTCATAATTTGCACACACCACACAAAAAACGATTTCGAGGCTGTCAATAGTTGGGCCATTCTCATTCCATGAGAATGGAACCACGATCACAAAGCCCATACTTTTCTAAAGTCATGTGAGTTTGAGGCAACATGTTAGGATATTTTCTCTCAATGAGATGGCCTTTTTAGTTCAAACCGACATTAAAAGTCTCTTACGTGTAAGGGTACAAAATCGTTGCTTTTCCAATTTTTTTTTTCGTTATTATATTTTCTTAAAATGACCTTGTTTTTAAATATTACCACTTTTTGATGGAGAGGAAGGGGTGTCTAACATCTTCCCCGATCTTTAATTCAATCACTTACCTAGATCTTAGGTAGTCCGGTATTTTATCCATACAAGAGTCACTACAAAAATTATTTTTCTCAAAGTCATATTTTGAGTACCTGTTCACACCATTTTCTATAATAAAAAATTGTGACGACTCCAAATCCACGTAGAGGTAATATTTGAATTCAAAAATTATTTTTCCTTCATAGGAGGTACACATAAAACCTCATAGAAACTTGAAGAGATTCTTTGTGTAACAACAAATTCATGGTACTTGTGGCGTTCTTCTTTATCCTCTTTGTTTACCAAACGATTTTGGCAATCAAAGTAATATTCAATAATCCTTTTGTTTTGGATAATTTTTATTAGTTAATATTAAAATTAAAGTTATAGACTCAAGATCCTAAGAAGAAGATTCAATAATATAATTTTTATTATAGCAAATTGGAATTAATTATCACAATAATATCAAGTCTACGCTTCAGTTTTCATGACTTTTGGCTCATTGGATGGGAGAGGACGAGGATTAGAATCAACGAGGAATCCTTTCATGTGCTTATAAAACTTCTTGGGCTTCTCCATATTCATGGCGTGCCCCGCCTTCTTGATGACAACTAGTTCAGCATTTTCCCCTATATGGCTGTAAACAACATTTACCAACAATGAATATTCAACAAATACATTCATATACAAATCAACTGTAACAATTAATTTTTTTTTTCCAATTAATCCACCATTGTTGGCTAGGCAGTAAGCTAACCTTTTTAATCGTTGCCCAAGTTCTAATGGGAATATCTGATCTTGTTCTCCCCAGATTATTAATGTAGGCTGTTGTCAAAAGAAGCCACATTGCTAAGAAGAAGTTCAAGAATAACAAGAAGTGTACTGAGTTTAGATAGGAGCAAATATCTGATCTTGTTCTCCCCAGATTATTAATGTAGGCTGTTGTCAAAAGAAGCCACATAGCTAAGAAGTTCAAGAATAACAAGAAGTGTACTGAGTTTAGATATGAACAACCTGAGTGATCTTGGGAAGATCAGAAAGTTTTCGATCTTTGGTTAACGCTTGGATCAATTCCCTCTTCTCTTGAACGTATTCTGTGCACATCACCTGCCCACACAATCGAAATCGCAGAAGCCAAAATTCATCAAAATGAATTTAATATACATTAATTAAATACAAAACATGGTCAGAAACTAAATAGAAAGCTTTGTGGTGTCGAGTCTAAACATGTTCATTCCATGCAGGGCATACATAGCAAGACCCATCATGCTGTGTTTTTTTTTCTAATAAGAAAAGGAAAACAAGATACAAAGAGGAAAATCCAAAAAGAGCGACTACGAGACATAAATTTTACTACCAAAAATGGTTTTGTTCCAACCTATCTCCTGCAACCAAAATGGTTTCAAGCCTCCATTGAGACCAAAATGTATCTGGGTTTCCACAGGAATTGAGATTTATATGATTCACATTATACCAAAATTCGTATCAAACTCATCTCATTGAGACAGGAAACCAAGAAATGATTTGAACCCTCCATTGAGACCAACATGTATCTGGGATTTTGCAGGAATTTTCATGATTTGAGATTCCTTTATAATGTTTTGTGCGACTTGAGGCGTCTCCTATCCTCTATATGTATTAGCTTCGCCACCAGATGATCTAGGGATCAGGATGGAAACTCAGAAACAATTCCAAATTTGAATAGTCAGAACAAGAAAAGGCCCTGCAATATTTTTTGTTCTACCAACTTGACACTTGCCACACGTCTCGAGATTTTCTCGATAAATGGAATAGGGTAGTCAAAAAAATTAGGAACGACAGTTACATGCACCACAAACAACTTACATCTATTGAAGTAGAACAAAAATATTTAGTCCCGTATGCAACATCAGACAGATGAAACCAATTTCAACAAGACAGCCTCTATCTAAATTTAAGGTCTCAAAAGCAAAAAATATGCAATCGTAAACCTAGCACTTTATTACTTTATTAAAATTTCTATTGACTTGATCGTCAGAATGTGATCACAAAATCTATGGGATAAGAAATTAAGAGCTAACAATCAAATGGGAAGGAACAAGATTGTTATTGAAGAAGATTCACCAATCATCAGCCCACCCAGATCTAATGCAATGGACATTTATGATCATTCATTTGGTGTAGAGCTTTTGCTAATATAACTGTGAAGTTAATTAGAACCCATGGAGTGGTGGATCTCACTCCTTGGTACATATATCACTATATTTAAATTTTCACAAGTTTGCCGTGTGCAAAACACGTGTGAACACCTCAACAATTGGCAACCATGCCCAGTATTTAGGTAACACTGCCAATAACAATCAATTTGAATTGGGTCAAAAGAAGTTCATCAGTCAGTTGGCCCAAAAATATCTATCAAGTGGTGCATGAAACAAAAAAAGCATTAGCTTAACTTACTCCCAGAAACGCAGAATCAAGACTCTTTCTCTAACTTTGAGTAGGGTCAAGTTCAAACATGTAGGGAGGTAACTAATAAAAAAAAAAAGAGAGAGAGCTGCTATTAGCACATCAATCCCTATGTAAAACACTAGCTTAATTTAAAAGAAAAAAGAAAAAAAGATTGGTGTGCTGTAAGTAAAATCTGGCGTGGCAATAGAATTTCTCTATAAAAAAAAGATTTTAATTTAAGAGAGTTATTATTGCCACACCAACTGTTACTAACGCCACACCAAATGTGTGCACTTCTTTACATTAGTAAAAGTTGGTGTGGCTCTCTGACCGTTGAATTATTCAATTATTTTAATGAGCATTCAACCAATCAACTAATTGAATGGCCATGATCATCTAACCTTTATGAATTTTAGTGGGTAAAATCCAACCACAAGAAAGAAAGAAAGAAAGAAAGAAAGAAAATTAACACAGAACAGCCACGGCATACGTTAGAACACTCACTTCGATGTAATCGCGGAGGCAACAGGTGGGCAAAGACTTAGCCGGCTTAACGAACGACATACCCATTAGCTGCCTCAGCTTCTCTGGCGTCTGAGGCAACAAAATACTCATAGCCTCCTCCAAGTCAGACACTTTAAACAAACCCTCTTTCAAGTCATTCTCCTCTAAGCACACCCCAGCGCAACATAGCACCACTCTCTCAACCTCTTCTCTAAACTGCGCCGCCATACTGTACCCCACAAATCCACCATAACTCAACCCGACCAAACTCATCTTTTTCACCCCATGAATTTCCATAAACCTCATGAGACACTGAGCCTGAAATGACTCGGATCGTTCGGGCCGAGTCGTGAACGAGTCTCCGAAGAAGAGGAGATCAGGGACGTAGAGGTTGAAGCGTGAGGTAAAAGGGCGAAGGAGGTGAGTCCACTGCCACATGGCGTTTGCTCCGAAGCCGTGGATGAGGACTAGTGTGGGCTTCGTTTGTTTGTGTGATTTGGGGATCCAGCAGTGCATGGTAGTGCCATCTCCGAGATCTGTGGAGACAGATCTTAGGCCAGCATTAGTGAAGCTAAAGCGGTAAAGGCGGTCTCTTGATGCAGTTAAACTGAAACACTTGGCCATTAGAGATACAGAGAAAATAGATTGAAATCTAAATTAAAGGTTTAAGAGTTTGTAGGCATTTGGTCTGAAATGGAGAATTTAATTAAGGAATTTTTGTTTCCATTTGAAATTTGGAATTGAAAATAACTGGAATCTTCTACAGTTGTGTGGCAGGGAAATGGTTTTCCTTTGCTGAATTTGTCTGAGAGAAAAGTATATCTTAAAACCCAGTGAAATATGGACAAGTGTCCCAGATAAAGTATTTAGGTGAAAATTTTATGAGCGGCCCTTTGGGAAAGTAAAAGTGAGTCACCCTCTTATTACACAAAGCGAAATTCCCAACGTGATGCACATGGCTGACGTGGATGTATGACGCAATCAAAGATGCTTTCCAAAGTGAGTCGTTGGTCAATTGAGTAATGATCACAAAGGTGTGCCGTAACTAACAACGCCAGATGGCACCCCCATTATATGCCACGTGGTATTTTTTAAAAGTGAGATCGTACGGATATGTGATCTTGATTGGTGGTGATCTAGTAGATTTAAACTCTTTTTCAAGAGCTTACATCTAGTGCATATTATCAAATATTATGATTTTTGGTACGTAACTTCACCAAGAGATCGACCACATATACATAAGTTCAGTGGATCCCAAAAAAATTCCACGTGGCATAAAACCGGATGCCACATGACGTTGGTTAAGTATGGGACAATGTTCTAGACTTTTATTCTGGTCAATTTACACTTTGATGGCGTGGAGCTATGTTGAAAACTATAGATGCTTTTCAGTCCAGCATTTTCCTAATTAACAATGTTTTTCTAAATAGAAAGTCTTCCCTCGGTCAATATTCGGCTGATGTGGCATGAACACAGAAGTATAGATCTTTTTTCTTGGGATATACAATTACTCATCTTTTATAGGGATGTGAAATTGTGTATCCCAAGAAAAAGATATATGGTTCCGCATTCTTTTCACATTGATTGAGTGAAGACTTTCTAGTTAGAAAATCACCACTCATTTATAAATGAGTTGTGATAATCTAAGGAAAAGAGATATATGGTTCTACATCCATTTCACATTAGTCGAGTGAAGACTTTCTAGTTGGAAAATCACCACTTATTTCTAAATGAGTCGTGATAATTTGATTCCCCTACGTAGCATACTCAAAATACTCTCTTGACATGGCATGTGCTAGAACTGTAGATTTTATGCCTCGGGATACACATCCCTATAATATGTGTATCCCGGGGAGTAAAGATCTTTGATTTTAGCACATGTCACGTCAAGAGAGTATTTTGAGTATGCCACATGTGGGAGTCAGATAATCATTAAATTCTCACAAAATCATATCAACCTACGTGCATTGAATGCATCTCCAATTTTACAAATGAGACGTTAGGAGTTTACATGGCACATTTTTGTTGGAGTTCAAACACATCAAGTTGCGTGCACGACTTGGTTAAGAGCCCTACATGTTTTAAACTCCAATAAAAACATGCCATGCAGACACCTAACCTTTATTATAGGAAGGTTTATCCGATCCTGAGACTTTACTAATTACCCTCATTAGGGTTGACATGGTTGTGATGAGAACTTTTGTGGGCAAAAAATCACTCGGGTTTGGGTTGGACTATACTATATGGTGAGTAATTCTTGAAACATTTCTTGGATTATACCTGAATTTTTTAAGTGATACACAAAACGATTAAAACTTTCATCTAATTCAACTCCTTGTAAAAATTCACAACTTTTTGAATTTTTTTCGAATCATTCATGATTTATTCTTTTTTCGAATTAAACAAATCAAAAATATTTTATGCTAAGAGGATTAAAAACACAAATTAACCCATGTTTTTATAATAAAGAATATTGCAAGATTACATTTTCATTATTCTCTCGTTACACTTAAAGGTTTCATTCATCATTAGACAGTCACTAACCATTGTTTGTTATCGAATCTCATGATTATCGATTAACAATTAATTTGTTCAATCCTTTTATATATCTTCTCTATCCTCTCAAATTTTTTAAACATCAATCTTGATTGCTCAATCAACTAAGAAAGTATGTGCTTTACATTATAAAGTTTTGTTTTAATAGTAAAAACAATGTTCTTATTTAATATACATGCATAAAAGTATCATATGTTCTTAATTTACACAAGGATGAGTTTAAAGATGAATGGCACATGCGGTGATTTTGAAAAATAAGATATAAAAATAATAAATATTAAAAAGATTGAGATTTCTAAATATTTGGATATGAGTACTGTGAATATTGTAATATGTATTCACATGAATTTTTGAAATTTTTCTTAAGTGTTGAAGTCAAATTATATACGAACTGTTCTCGTATTGCATTTTTGCCATTCTCTGCATTTTTAAACGTACCACTAAAAGTATATTTTGAATCATACTCGAATTAATCTCATAACGATTTTTTATTGTATGTCGAATTGCTAATTATGAATACTGAGCACGATGGAACAAGGGCGAGTCCAACTTTGAAGCGGTTAGGCTGCTTCAAAATTTTGAAGCAACCCTCCTTGTTACAAGACACGTGGCCTTTTGTATTTATTTCACGCCTTACATTTTTGTTAATATTTGGACTACCTCCTTGAAAATGCCACACGTAATCCAAAAGAGAGGGTACCTTCAAAAGTTTGAAGCAATACCCGCTTCAAAACAAATTCTAACAAGGGCAGGGCGGCTTGTAATTCTCAAAGTTCCCAAACTTTAGATTGTTCGACTAATTCTCATGTCGGGAGTCTTGGCACTCACATGCCCTAAACAAGTAGTGTAATCCCAAAATCACACGGAATTTTAGTAGGTCTAAAAATGTAATTAAAGAGGGGAAATTACTTAATGCATCCTATGGGATGGACTGCTTCCTAAACTCATAATTCTTTTGAGTGAATTTGATAGATCATTTAGTGAACTTTTTTTTCTTAATACCCTCAACCCCTTTTAAATGGTGATTGACGATTCAAATTGTTGAGATCAACCTCTATTCCAATCATCAAGATCAAAAGATTGTAAATCATTGATCTTGAGTCATCAAGATCAACATTCAAATTGTTGAGATTAACCTTGTTACAATCTTGACATTTCAAACTGAATAATCGAGTTCAACAATTTGAATATTGATCCAGACGATTTGTGTTTGTTGTTTTATTAGGGTGAGGAGTATTAAGAAAGAAAGATTCTACTAAGTATGGTGTTAAGATACTACCTCAAAATGTAGGGTGCATTTAGAAACACGTCCTTCCACAGTGTCTATTAAGTAATTTTCCCTAATAGAGAAGATGGTTCGTTTGAGGGAGTCAAGACCTCTTGAAGTTCCCTTAGAACAATCGTATTTAAGGTTATCCCCTTTATAAACTACAACATTTATATAACTAAATTTCTATTATTTTAATAATTTGCTCAAATAGTTCATATAATCTATCTAAATAATATAAGACTAATTAAAATTTTTGAAAGTGTTATGATAATGAATGTACCTTGAGTTGATATTATATGTCGTGGAATGGAACGAAAGTTGGGAAAATTACTTGAAGGACCCTTGCGGAAGGGTTTCTTTTATAAATGGTCCCTAAGTTTTTCAACTTAGCTAATCAAGATATTTAGTAAACTTTTTCTTTTTAAATGGTCCTTGGTACTGTCGAGTTCATAATTTTTATTATCGAATTCAACCCTTTTTTATATAGTGTCGAGTTCACATTTTTCTTTCTAAATGGAGGGCTATGCATTTTGTCTTAGCTTTCACACCATCTCGTGAGATGACTCAGACGATATTTTGAAAATCTCGGCCGAATCAACTGGGATTTTGTAGATTTAGATTAAAATAATTAATTTTTTTTAAAAATTTAAATATTTGTTATATAAATAAAACATGATTTTATTTTTTTTATGACTAAACATCTTCTAATCTACCTTATTATATTAAAAAATTATAATTATTTTAATTTAAATATATGTAAAAAAAATCATTGTAAACTGAGTCAAGTGGTTTGTCTCGTTCGAGACAACTTGGTCTTGTTCATGGAAGAGACGACACGTCAAAACCAGTTTAGGAAATCAAAATGTGCATGAACCAATCCTTAAACTGATTTTGATGGCCACATATATGCAATGGAAGTTATGTAAGCGTCAAGAGTTCCCCGGTTGATGTTTGCTTCCCTATGGTCTGAAGTGCATACTTTGCGTAAGAGAAAACTGTGACACAATGTGCCCCGGATTTTTTTTATAGCCAATAATAAATTTGTGTGGGCTTAATTAGTTTGTTGGTGGTCTGAAATCTAGAATTAAGGAATGTTTTTTTTTTTTTTAAGAAGATACATTCATTATCAAAGTCCAAAAAATAAAAAGAAAGAAAAAACCTGAATCACATTTACAATTTTGAATTCATCACTTTTTATTGTTGAGTTCAACATTTTTATTAGAAAAATATTAATCTTAATAATAAAATTTTGTCGATCTCAACAATAAAATATGTTGGTTTCGATGATAAAAATGTTGAACATGGCAATAAAAAATGTTAATCTTGACACTAAAAAGTGGATCTCGACAATAAAAATGTGAATTCTACGTCAAAATTGTTGAACTTGACAAAAAAAATAGTAAACTTGACACTATTTATAGTGAGTGATTCAGGTTTTATTTTTATTTTTTTATTTTTACGATCTCAATATTGAAAAGATCTTATCGAAATATCCAAAATGCATATATTATAGTTGCAAAACGGACAATCGAATCAAAAGTTACGACAAAATCTTCAAAGATGTTAGAATCTCAACTTCGTTCAATCTTTTTTATTATTATTATAAATCATTAAAATAAATTGAAAAATACATCTAAATGTTCAAACTAGGAGTACATCATTCTACATTCTTTATTCACAATAAAAAATTGTTGAAAATTATTAAAATCGTCATTGAAAACCTAAGTATTTGAAGAATATGAGAAAATGATAGTTGAGTTACTCCAAAAATATTAGAAGGAGAGATGAGGTTGAGTGCCCTTTAGATATAAAAATTTTACTAATGGACTATCAAGCTATCATCCAAAAGTTGAGAATTATTTAGAAAGAAGCCCTCCTACAAAGTCTATTAGATAATATTCCCAAAACGTTATGATAACGAATGCACTCTGATATGGCACGTAGGGCATCGATTGGGTTGTGTAACTTCCTTTCCCCTCAAAAAGACATCATTATCAAGAACTGGTGTTTGAAAAGGGCATTTGCCAAAAAAAAAAAGTGCTTCGTTCTTGAATCATGTTCTTCATTTGGTTCAAACGCTACAAGAATCATAAATTACGCCTTAATATCTCCATGATCAAGGGTGAATATTTCATGTCAATTATAATATAATCCCTTTTTTACTCCTTTCCCACATTTTTATCAAAAGTGTAATGATTTTCTGACGGCCCCATCACAGAATCGTAGATCAATTGCCTCGGGATTTGCATAATCATAAGTTTTTTGTATATCCCAAGGCAATTGATCACGTTTCTGTGATGGGGGGTGTGCATCAAATTATCACAATTCTTTGTCAAAATCACTTGTTTGATATTTTTGTGAGGTCGAAGTAATTGAGAGTAATGTGGGTCAGTTGCAACAATTCCTTATGAAGTGAAGCCAATTTAAATGCCTTAACTGAGCTATATAGCCATGTATAGTGGAAGTTATTTAAATTACGGGAGTTACTCGCTTAGATCTTTGCCTTTCGATCCAATTAGATGTTATAATTATTTTAGGGATATATTTGTTGTTGATAGAATTGGATACTGTGTCCAGCACCATTGCGCACTATAATAATTTCTAAATAATTTTGGAAGACAGCCCATACTTTTCACTCATTGCAAATGAGCGCATTTCAATCATTGTCCCAACCAAACAAAGAATTTATTCTTTGCCCTCGATCAAGTGCAAATGCGGGTATCTAATCCTTTTAGAATAAATAATTTTCTAAAGTCCACAGTAAGAAAGAGTGTATAACAAAGTGAAAAAAAGTAAGACACCTATAGAAAGAATCCTCTAAAATGTTAGGGCAAGTGTGTATTAATTGAGTTTCAAAGGTGCAAAAGTTGGTAAGGTTTATCAATGTTGATATTATTAGGGGTGCAACTTGGTCTGGGATAACTTTGGGGTGGTTCGATTCGATTTGGAACGACTTGTAGTTTGGTTCCGAGTTACAAAAATGGAGAACCGATCAATTTGATTCGATTCTCATATCAAGCTTGTATAGAACCAAACCAAATCGAGAATCGGTCTCCTATGCAATAAATAAATAAATATATATATATATATATTAGGACACAAATTAATGATCTTTTATAGATAAAGTAATGACTTTTTATGGATAGATTAGTGATTTATTGTATGAAATTTTATGTCTATTATATGTTTATTTTTTTACATTAAAAAATATTACTTACAATTTATAGAATATTGACAACCCTTGGAACCGAACCGACTTTAATTCAGTTTGGGTTGGTTTGATTCCAATGGAATTTGGTTTGGTTCTGGTTCTTATTTATTGGAACCAACCTATGTTGGTTCGGTTTCAATTTGACCTCAAACCAAACCAAGTTGCACCCCTAGATATTATGCACTAAGTTCAAAATCCATTTTCAACCACTAATTACTGATCATTAATCTGTTTGTTTATTAAAAAATAAAAAATAAATGTAGTGATTGGATTTTGGGTAAAAGACTCTGAAATTGAAGTAGGACATATACAATCTTAGTTAGGATTTATATTTCTAGTTCTAGTAGGATTTCTTTTTTATAGTTATGTTAGAAGTACAATTTCTTGTTAGTTTTAAATTTATTTTTATTATTTAGACTATAATTAAAAGTGTTTAGAAATGTCTAATTTGAATTTTAATAGGATTAGAAAGTTAATATATTATAGATATGTTAGGATTGTTAATTTTTAGTATTTTAGTAGGATCATAAGTTGTTATGATGGAGTTATCTATATAAGAAATTTCAAATCCGAAAATTCAAGAAAAAAATAATCATCAATCAAATATCTTTTCTCTTTTAATTAGTGTTTAGCTTTATACTTTATTTTATTTCAAGTTATTGCTTGTTTATCAATTGAATCTATTGATTAAAATTGATTTTAAATGTTCCATTGAATACAACATATCGAATCTATTGATTTACACGCTTTTGCAACGTCAAATAGTATCACAACTCTTGTTACGATCCACAAAAGAAGGTTGGTGAAGGTGATTTTATCACAGAATCTTATCTAGAAGCTTAATTGAAAGTTCAATTGGATACATTTGAAGAAAGAATCACCAACAAAATTATAATTATGTTGAAAACCTGTGTTTAATGCATGGTTCTCAATACCATTGAGATGAAGAACAATAAGAAAACTTTTGGAGATGAAGACCTAAAGGATTTCGACCATCCCTCTCTCAATTCTCCTAATAATTTAACCCCTAATTTTTTTTTTAAAGAGGCTGAATTCCTTCAAAATCAAAGCCTTACACATAATTTTGATTTTGCCCAAACCGCACCACACCTCATACCACCCTTCATCAACCTTCTAGCCATACTGTATCACTCTTATACTCTCAAAATAAAATCTCTCACCTTCCAACAATCACATATATGCTCTCACAAAATATTTCTCTTAACTCAAAACCCAGCAAATAACTTCAATGACTATAAAAACCCCATATATGAATTACATGGATGAATTAGATCTTTATACTACCCCCCTTACTAAATATCCCTATTTTGGATCATGATAAATTTCTCCTTAACCTTCCCCATACTTACCCACCCCTATATGGCGAAACTAATGCAAAACAGGGCCATTATCCCGACTCACAAATAAGCATTTCCATGATTTTGAGAAGGTTGAACGCATGTTCCTGCATAATGCACCCCCACATCCTCGCAACGATAGATAACAAGAATGATCTTTTAACTATAGGTTTAAGATGAATATTCTTACTTTCAATGGACTCTTGCACATTTGAGAACTTTCTTGATTGGATCTCAAGTATTGAACGATTATTCAATTACATGAAAATTTTGGAGGATAAAAAGGTCAAACTCATGGCTTTTAAGCTAATCGGGGCAACCTCCTCTTGGTGGGACCATCTCCAACGAGATTGACTATGTCAAGACTTTCGACAAGTGCAATCATGGTCATCTATGAAGCAATTGCTTAAACAATGATACTTACCATCAAATTAGATCCAAACGTTGTTCATCAACCTATAAAATTGTAAGCAAGGGTCATAAAGTGTACAAGAATATGTTGATGACTTCTCTCGACTTCTCTCAAAAAATAAACTTCAAGAGAATGAAAATCAAATTATTAGGTGTTTAATCAATGGGTTGAATAAAAGAATTCAAGAGAAATTGTTTACGTATCAATACACATGCTTGCATGCAACCATAAACAATGCCTTAAAGGTAGAATCATTATGTTTGATTCTCGTACTTCTTCTTGCCTTTTTTATACCAATAATCAGAAGTTTAACTACCCATAGTCTACCCTTATATCTCATCAACCTTATCCATCCACAATCAACCCCCGTATGATAATAACCATGATTCCACCTCTCAAGCTCCACCTCCTAAACCCCACCAACTTAATCCCTATGTACATCTAAGGTACAATAAGTGTTTTACGTGTAGGCAAATGGATCATACCTCCGAAATATATTGGAAGAAACACATATTAATGGTTGAGATTGATTATGAAAATAACGAAAATGACCCTTATGTTGATAATGATGCAAATGTCATCTTTGAGGGTTATAAGGAGGACGGAGGTGAACATCTAAGTTATTTTATTTACAACTTATTGTTGGTACAAAATGTCGATCCTTCAACTTGACATAATCTTTTTTGAACTGCATTTAAGGTGCAAAGCAAGTTATGCCAATTAATCATAGATAGTAAAAGTTCAAAAAGTATAATTTCAAGCCACATGGTCGATGCACTCAAGCTACCTACTACGCAACACCTTACACCTTATTTTATAGGTTGGGTGGATAATGAATGTAAGAAGAATATGACAAGATAATGCTTTTTTTTTTAGCATTGGACAATATAAATATTAGGTTATTTGTGACATCGTCCCAATGAGAACATATCACATCCTCTTGGAAAGGTCTTGGCTTCATGAAAATGATGTCACCTACCAGGGAAAAGTTAACACCTATTCTTTCATACATAATAGTGTTAAAGTGATCTTACATCTTTCCTATGCCAAACCCAAAGCTTCCTACCTAATCAAGGAGAAGCGAACTTGTTTTCTTTTTACCAACATCAATGAAGACTTAAAGGAACAAGCTAAGTGTTCGGGTGGTAGTGGAATCTTCTACTCGAGAACCTTCTATTTGAGAACCTCCGACTCCAGTGCAACCCTTACTTGAAGAATTTTCTTGTGTTCTTCCTTCGGACTTGCTAGATTCATTGTTTTCCATTAGAAATATACAACACCACATCAATTTGGTGCGCGGTGCAACTCTCCCAAATCTGCCCCATCATAGAATGAATCCAAAAAAGTATATTGAAGGAGCAAATGGAAAACTTACTTTTCAAGTCTCATTCAACCAAGCCTTAATCCATGCTTGATTCCGGCCTTATTGGTACCTAAAAATGATGGTACATGAAGAATGTGTATTGATAGTTGTGCAGTAAACACAATTATTATAAGGCATTGCCTTCCGATTCCATGGCTTGATGACATGTTCTACATACTAACAAGTTCAACCATCTTCTCCAAATTCAACTTGAAAAGTGGCTACCATAAAATACGGGTCCGACCCAGAGATGAATGGAAAACAACCTTTAAGACCAAGGATGGCTGGTATGAATGGCTAGTTATGTCGTTTGGTATATCAAATGCGCCTAGCACTTTTACGTGCCTCATGAACCAAGTACTACAACCCTTCATTAGTAAGTTTGTTGTGGTCTATTTTGATGATATCTTAAGCTACTCCAAATCTGATTAGGACCACCATCTGCATCTACGAACTATTTTTGAGACTTTCAAATCTAGGTATCTTTAAATCATTTGAAGAAAAGTCACTTTTGAGTGTTCTATTAAAAACAACCTATTGAATCGATTGATTCACAGACTTCCGCTACATTAGAAACTCAATTGGGGTTTGGGTAAAAGACTTTTGAATTTTCTTTTGTGATTAACCTCTGCATTTTGATTGATGTCAGAGATGGACGACATGCAAGCCCTTACTCACTTTAAACAAAATAGTGTTTTAGGTAGATTTATTTGTTTCGTATTTATTTTTTAAAAAAAGAAAAATTACTTAAAGGACCTTGGTGGAGGGATTTTTTTCTAAATAGTCCCTAAGTTTTGGGCGGTCTCTTAATAGTTCATTTAGTAAAGTTTTCTTTTCTTAACAGTCCGTAGACCTCATTTCCCATATTTCTCACAATTGAATGCCCTAACCGTTTGAACTCATCGTTTTCATAAATAAAAAACTGGATTTTTGGCATCTTAATTAAGTTTTGGAGATTACATTCTGTCAGAAATAATTTAAGAAGGAAGAAGTCATTTTCAAGGGTCTTTTCAAATATTTAAAAAATGTATGCAAAAACTATGTTTTTTTGACTTTTTTTTTTTTTTTTAATTTTTAATTTTTGGATGAAAATCGATCAATAATGGTTCTTTTGGGTTGAAATTATTTAGTTGATCATTCCATATATTTTAGTTGAAAAAACTCAAAAATTGAAAATGGGTAGGTTTTTACCAATGTCAAGTTCAACAGTAAATAAAAAGTGGTGAACTCAACAATAAATAAGAAAGTGATGTGTTCGCCAATAAAGAGGGACTATAAGAAATAAAAAGTTTACTAAATGTCCTATCAAGTTACCATGCAAAAATTAAAAGCTATTTAGAAATAAGTCATTTCGCCAAGATCTTCTAAGTAATTTTTCTTTTAAAAAAAACTCTCTTGGAGTTTTGACAACTCCAAATGAATTTTATTTGATCAAATTGTTACTTAACAAACCTTGGAGTGTGACCCATTGTTAAAATTAAAGAGTAAGGTGTTGTTTGTTAAACGAAAAAAAATAAGTGATGAATAGCATTAAGTGTTGAAACTTATAAGCGCTGAATTTAAGGGTTGAAAGTTGTTTGTTTAGATGCTAAATCATGTTTGTTACACATTATTGAAACTGGTAAATTATCTTTTTTACCCTTACAATCATATTATACATTGTTTGCACGTTTCAAATGCCTTTTTCTTATTAAACACAATAAAATATATTATTTCTTATAAAATTAAAATACAATTCATTTTTAAATAATAAGTAATACTTAAATTTTCAATTTGTAAATAATAATTTTTATTTTTAAAAATCCATAAATTTCAAATTAAAAATAATAATGTCATACGAGTCACTAAAATTTAAAATCAACATTAAAATAACTTAATTTTGGTTGAATAATTTTCGATGGAAATGAAGGATGTGTAATTATAAAAGCACCCTGTGAATTAATAAGAGCAACCCACACCATAGCCAATTTTTTTTTGTCTTATATGGGTTAAAGTTTTTGGAATGAGCAAATTTTTTGTGAGGATGATCATATGGTCTAGAGATCATCCTCACCAAAAATCAGTCCATTCCGAAACTTCTAATTACGTCAAAAATGATTTTCAAAAAAATAAAAATTGATAATTTACGATTTTTGAACTTGTTTTGATTGGGTTAGAAGTTCCGGGATAGGCTGATTTTTGGTGAGGATGATCTCCTCATTGTAGAGATCATTCTCACTAAAATCATCCTCTCCAAAAATCAACTTATTTCAAAAAATTTAACCCATATAAGACAAAATAATTTGGCTATAGTGTGGGTTTATTAATTTGTGGGATGCTTGTATACTTATTCATGAGATATAAGAGGTAATATCATTTTAAGTATAAGGGCATACTTGTCTGTGCCCAAAAAAAATGAAAGACATACTTTTCCATACAAAAAAAAAATGAAATGCTTATTGCTTCAGCACTTTTTTTCAACATCAAAATAGTGTTGAATTTTTCACTTATTTTCAGCAATAAGTGTTGAAAATATGGAGTAAACAAACACACTATTTTAACAAAAAGTGCTAAATTTTTTTTTCAGCAATAAGCACTGAAAAATAACGCAAACAAACACTGCCTAAGACCAGTCTTACTAACTTAATTAGTAATATTTCAAATCTTATTACAGGTTGTTGAACTCACCTTGTGCCATATAAATACATGATTTGATGTCATAGGGATGTAGACGACAAAATTCTATAAACTTCGAAAAAAATAGCATAAAAAGGTTATTTGTCATCGTTAAATATTAATTTTAAATTTGGGAGTTAGGTTGTATTTTTGTAGACATCTATTTTCAAAACTTTGTATCAAGCGCAAAAAAAGAAAAAAATTATTTTTTTCAACTGACTTTTTTCATGAAATCTAGAGGGTCATGGTGTTAGATTGCTAATTTAGTAATCCACTTGAACTCAAGGACCCTTCGTAAGATTTGAAACCTTACTAAGTTAGTAAGAAAATGTTTTTCAAGATTAGATGGTTATAATACATTTCATTTCTTTAGATCAAATATCTATTATATCATCTCTCTTTAAACATCTATTCTCTCTCCCGAAATCATTGATCAGTAAAAATCTTCTATTACTCTTATGGAGATATTGGTCAATCATTGTTTGTAATTACAAGGCGTACATTAGTGTAGATAAAAAGATTATCGGTCAACCATCATTAACACTTAGCCCTCCATTGACCAAAAATTATGGCTCCACTCCTACAAGGGAATAGTCAACTCAACTTGTTTTTGTTATTTGTGTATGCATCAATGTCTTGATGACCCAGTTGACCTCACAATTTTGTTGTTTTAGTTACACAAGGATTCTATAAACATTATAGATATCGATATTTAACGAATAACCCAATATCGTTAGAATTATGAATATTCTTTAAAATTAGTAAGAGACCTTAATGGATAGAAATCTTACTAAAAGAACAACTTTAGTCCCTCAACCTTCATCTATAAAAGATGATCGACAACCCCATATTGAAATGTATAAATAAAGAAAACGTGTGTGGAAAACGCATAAAGTAAAGAGTTCATACCTAGCCAATCCATATTTAGAGAAGGGAGAAGATAAGTTTAGAAGAAATGATCAATTTCATTGAGATTTCGAAAGCTTCGAGGAACACGTGGATAGAGAGGCACACCTCCAATGTTTTGAATCAACAATTTCACAATGACACAAGGTAAATATCCTTAATTCGTTTTACATTGAATAAATAACATATGTTTAAGATAGGTGATAGATTATATCCTAGTAGAAAAAATCAAAATATATTATGGTTATGTTTTAAGATTGTGAATGCGAAAAATCTAACAGGTTCCTTTCCACTCTCAAGCTACTGGATATTAATTTCTCTTTATTTTTGTTTATTATGTGTAAGTTGGACTTGAACCCATGATCTCAAAGTTGCTTTGCAATCATTTATTTTATCCAATCCATAATTAAAGCATATCAAAAGGTCATGGCGTACATCCATTATACATTACAAAAAGACCATTATACATTGTATTCACACTTGCCACGTATTACTGTGTATAAAGACTTGTGTTTAGAATAATATTGACCAAACTTAGATGCCCCAATTATTCCAGGAAATCAAATCAGTTAATTCATAACATTTTTAAAAGAATGAATTTGTTTGGTCAATTTAGGGGGGGGAAAAACGAGGGAGAGTGATAGATTAAGGGAGTGTTGAGAAATTAATTAATTAATTATTTATAATAATCCATTTTTCCTAAGAATCAATTTTTTTCCAATTAATGACTAATTATCCAATCCCCAACTAATTATCCATGATTAATTTGTCAAACCCCCTTTTATGTCATTTTTATCGAAATTTTGCGACTAACCAAACTTGTCAAGAATAGTCACATCCAATCATGGTTTTAAATCTTGTCTGAGACCGAGATGATTTGCTCAAATTATCTTGATCTCACTCAACAACAATACAAATATACACAAAGTCTCAACATTCAGATCATTTTGCGAGACAAATCAGATGTCTCATACGACATTTTGAAAATCTCAATCGAGTCAATTAGAGTTTTGATTAAAATAATTAATTTTTTTTAATTTAAATATTTATCATATAATTAAAATATAATTTATGACTAAATATTTTCAAATCTATATTATTTTATTAAATAATTATAATTATTTTAATTTAATTACATATAAATCAATCATGATAAATCGAGTTAAATGGATTGTCTCATCCAAGACAACTCTACAGACAGATCAGGTGAGACGAGACGTGAAATCGAGTTTTGAAACTACGGTCCATTTTAGTCCAACCATATGTGCACTATTTTCTTCCGGTGGGCCCTACTTTGTGGAATTTCTTCAACTTGTGAGCCGCCAAGTTTGAACGTAGTTAACATTTAGGACCAATCATTTTGTCAAATAAGTGGTAGGTCCAAGATTCCCTGGTCCGCGTGGGGGGAAAACGTAAGCTTACCAACAACCAATCAAAGAGTTGCGTAATTTAGATTTTAGACAAAAATAAATAAATAAATGATCAAAGTTAAAAAATGCACGTGTTTCCTTTGTTTCGGGCGTTCTTTCTAAACATAATTTAATCAGCTTTTAAAATTAGGTCCGTTTCGGGAGCCATGAGACTACCTTAGAAAAATAACGTGGACCACCATGTTTATCTTCTAGGGTTTAGAGGTTTAGAATGGGTTGTATTGTTTTTTTTTTTTTTTTTTTTGAGGATGATCTTCTCATAAAAAATTAGTCCAAAAGTGATTTAGACGTGGACTGTCAATTTATAAATCACTTTTGATTGGATTAGAAGTTTCAGATTGGACTGATGTTTTGTGAGGATGATCTCTTCACCATAGAGATCATTTTCACAAAAAAATCAATTCAATTCAAAACTTTAAAGTTATAAGATAAATTTTGTTTCTCAACGTTGTCTCCACAACGTTTTTATTGAACACTACCTTTTAAAAAAATTTAGTTTTTTATTTATTTTTCCTCCAAGTCCTTTAATTCAAGAAAGTAAGTAGCGCTACACATTTCCAGGCCTCCATTTCATGCCAAATTTGATTTTTTTATCCCAATTCTTTGTCTATCCACAAACTAAGAATCAGATTAATTGATGATTTTTATTTTATTTTTTATGATAGGATTTTCGGACTCAAAGGCCCAACTAGGGGGGCAAGGCAACTAGCCTCTTAGAGGTAGAGTACCACAAATCTTTGGGATATGTGTAATACCCATCAAATCACACATACCGGATAAATCAAAATAATTCTTGTGGGTGGCCAATGAGGGATTTGAACTCAAGACCTCTCTCTTTTTATAAAGAAGCCCTAATCACTTATAACAAAGATTTACATATATATATATTAATGACAAAAATTCACTTAAAGTACAAATTATCATAATAAAATCTTTTCAAATTATAAAATACCCTCAATAATTAAGTGAGCATACCTTCCTTTATCTTGCTTAATAAATAATTAGAGCTTTGCTTAAATCTTGTTTGTCTCCCTAACTATACCATTCAAACCAAGGGGTAAGAAAGTTATCCACATTTTCCGTGTCTATGTCTCACATGATTAATATTTAACTAAATTAGCGGGCTTCACTCGTAAAGCAGAGCGTAACTAAAGGCTAGGGTTCCCCTCTCCTGCACCTTTTTCATCAACCCCACTATGAAGTCAATGTAATCTTTAACTCGTCTCCCTCAAGAACTATACAAATCTTACAAAGGGTAGTTGAGCTCATATGGATTACCACATAGGCAATACAACACCACAAAGCCTCCTAATTTTCATAACAAAAATTAGATTAAAAAAATATTTTTGAGCTTGATTCACATTGTTGAAAATGGACGGTTACAAACTTCCTAAACTTAATATTAAAATTCAACAGTCAAAAATAATGTTTTCTTTAAAAAAAAATAAAAAATAAAGCTCATAGAATTCCATCTTCTACAAGGCCATGGCATCAGATCATCTTTTTGGATGCCAAGATATGAGCTCGCGACCCTTAGTAAGGCTAGTCTGGTTCATAAAAATTCTTCATGAGTTTTTGTATTAAGTTATTTAAGGTTTGTGACTTAAATTTTATATAAGTTCAGTTTTGAATTATTTACTACATTAGACTAGATTTGCATTAATATATGGAAAAAAAAACATATAGAATAAACCATGTTAGGATTAAAGTCGGACAAACAACATGAAAACTAATTTGACTAAGGGTTTCCACCCAAGGATCAAGAAAAATCCTATTCAAGATATGTAAAATAATTTTTACTATAACCAAACAGACTCAAGTAAATATTAATGCTAAAAGGTCCGTTGAACCAACATTGAGGTCATGATTAGATGGTGATACTGACACCTCATCCACTTACCCCCTAGACAAGTATGATTGCCGACAAAACATTTTTTATTTCAATTTTCAAGAAAAATATTTGTAGAAAATTATTCCATCCCAAGAGGAAAAAATTTACTAGGGTTCTCTAAGTGGATATTTTTAGGACAAAACAGATAAAATATGGCATTTAAAAAAAAAATCTCTTAAAGAAACTCAATCCTACCATAAATTCTATTTTCACATAAAAATCATTTACCAACTCATTTTCTCGGGCAATCTTACGACACTTAAGAGGTGGTACATGTCGTTAGCATTCCTATTTACATGCTAGAGAAGGCTGTCTATTAACCCAGTCCTTTTCTCTTGCTTAATTCAACCAAATCGTCATCATCGAAAAAATAAATCTCTTAAAGATAATCAGACAGGCCATAAAATATATTTTCACATAAGAATCATTCACCAACTCATTTTCTTGAGCAATCTTACAAACTCTAACATCACTTAGCATTGGTACATGGTGATTGCATACCTCTTGACATGGTAGAGAGCGTTGGCTGTTGAACAGCCCTCGCCTTCCCTCTCTTGCTTAATTCAACCGACTCACCATCATCATCGCCATCATTATTATCATTATTGGAGTCTTACGTTAAAAATTTAAAGATGAGTTTAGGGATTTGGGCGTGCAATAATGGTCACTAATGTGGTATCTTGACAAGATCATTTTCTTGTTGCTAAAAGTTGCTATTGCCCACAATCAATCTTTTACAGTTAAGGTGACACATCAATGGATCGATCGAGATGAATGGACTTCACTTTTCAACAAAATTGATTTATATTGTATGCACTGTTCTAGTTCAATTTGCACATAAATCATTAGAGTAGAAGAAGTATCGGGGATGCCTGTTCTTGGATACAAATTTCTCCAAGATGGGAACTTATCTAAACTTAGGACCAACAAACACTACAAGGCAAAGTTATCAAAACGTCGATTCTGATTTTTATTTTATTTTTTTAATAAGGGTTTCTCTAGATCTAAATTGTTCTTGCTATGATTCGTTGGTTCGAAATTATAATATATGCTATGCATGTGTTGCTAAAGTATTGGCATTGCTTAATTATTTTTTCCGAACAAAGTAGATATATTCCAACTTATAAGAATTGTATACACAATGTAAAATGCCATAAAATGTAAAGTTTTTCAATTACAATATTTTACAATTACGTACTTTGCGAGAGTTTTATTGATCAAAAATGCAAAAGATATCGTAAATAAAATACGCATATTTTCATTAATTTGCCTATAGATTTTTTTCTTGGCAAAAAATAAATAAATAAATAAGGTTAATGAACAAAAAGAGAAACCTTGAACAACTTGTGCTGATGCCTGACACCTTTTTTTTTTTTTTTTCACCTGGAGTTGTGGGTCCACTTATAAGATGGAATGTGATACACATGACAACAGTAGAGCAGGAGTTTTCACTTTTCAGTCAAAACCCTAAGTACATGGACACAAAAGTCAGATTGATTGGTGATTTTTAGTCGTTGGATTCATGTAATTTTCATGACTCACTGATTGTGTCAAAGTGTTCATGAACAGCTTTGAAACATTTTCAAAGATAGTCAGCCAGAAATCACAATTATCATACAATGTGTACTGTAGGTTCTCTCATTGACATTGGTCAAAGAATTATGAGCGAGAGGTATGGCCCAAAAATCGGTGGCCATTTAGTAATATAAGATAGGAAAGGAGGGTCATTTACTAGCCTTACAGATTAACCAATAAAAAGGAGAGAGAGTGGAACAAGGAGTAAACAAAGTAATGATGGAAGAAGCTTCCCACACTGTCACAAGGGTAATGCATCAAGGCACTTTTGCAAATCTTTCTACCTTTTCTCTTATCAGATTATTAGCCAGAAACCCACTTGGTTTCTTGTCAATGAAATCTCTAGTTTGGATTCTCATCTTGGTTTGTTTCTTCTCATTAGCTTTTTAAACCATATTTTTGATTTCCTGTTTTATTCATGTTACTAGACTCGATTTTTTTGAATCCCTAAGTTTCAAGGGTTTTTGTTCTGTTTCCTCCATAGTTTTCTCACTTTTTTTGTTTGTTTGTTTTAATGAAGTTCTCTATAGATGCTCTATGTTGGGGTGGGGATCATTAATCTGCTTTATCTGCATATTTTGAATTTGGATTGGTTTTGGTTTTGTTTATTAATATGTGTTACTTATTATCTTGGTAAGCTTTCTATGAGACTATCTAAATTAGTTAACTTGTTTATGCTCTCTGTCTTGGATCCATGCCCATTTATATTTGGTAGTTAAGATTATTTAGGTAAAATTCATTGGAATATTTAAAAGCAAATTTTCCTTGGTGAAAATGTATTTTGATTAAGAATCTGTATCTACAACTTTTGGGTAATGAGATGGTAAATAGAGTTTTTAATTTTTTTTTTTAATTTTATATAATTTTAATTTGTAATTTTTTGGTTGCAATGTTTAGAGCTTAAGAAGGTTCTTTTTGTGTCATTTCTTGAAATATCTTTAGTATGTTTGATCAATTAGATATTCCTTGATAGAGAAGCTCGTCCTGTATAGACATTTTTAAGAAATACTAATGAGAATGCTGACCAACTCATTAGCTAAAATCAGTTCTTGTTCTTATATTTAGTGGGTTCAATCTGTTATTTTTCCTTCTGTGGTATAATTTTATGTTTGCTTATACAAAAAAAATGGTATCATGAACAATAGATTAATCTAGGACGCAAAAATTTCCATGCCCATACTAAGAAGTTCAATATGAATTATGAAACCATGTCAAATGAACTTGTTTGAGAACTCCTGTTGTGTTGCTGTTATGGATATTTTGTATCTGATGCGTTTCATGTCTGATTGGTGCATCTTTTCAGAGATGGTGTTCATTGAAAGCACATAGTGTGTTCATATGATCCAATGAGTTAATCACTGGGGATAATGTCATCGAAGATGGGATTGCTTTACGTCTTTCTGACGTTGGCTTCTATGCATTATTTTGTGGTCGCTGATTTTCAAGGTACAATGTTGTGTCCACCTAACAATTTTCTTTTTATCTTATTAATTGATAAAGCACTTTGGCCGGATGTTCTTGATGTGATGATTTAGTGGTGGTTCTATCTCTCCCAATTTATTTCTATTTCTTTGTGGAAAGTCAGTTGATTCAATCTCAACTTACGTCCTTAAAAGAAAAAGACAATACATAACTGGTTGACTAATTATATATATATTTTTTCAGTGGACGCTCTGTATCATTTGAAGGTAACCCTGAATGCTTCTGCCTCTCAACTCTCAGATTGGAATTCATATCAAGTTAGTCCATGCACTTGGCCTCATGTGATTTGTGACTATAACAATTATGTCACTTCTGTGTACGTTCTTTTATCATATTTGGCATATGATCCTTAAAGATTTTTTTTACAAGAATTATTTTCAGTGTCTAAGGAAGGGCTTTAACATTGTGTATGCTTGCAGAACATTGGCATCGATGGGATTTTCTGGGACCCTGTCACCTAAAATTGGAGCTTTGAAGAATCTTTCTACCCTGTATGTATGGAGGATGTTAGCATTGAATCTTAATTCTAGATTACATGTAATTTGTTTGAAGCCACTTTCGTTCTTATTCTCCCCCAGTTGAGAAATTAATTTTCATGGAAAGACGAGATAATATCTTCAAAAAATTTAGTTCCCAAATTGAGGATGCTCACTTGAAATTTTTTATGGTTACTTGGTAACTGTGTTTGAATCATTTTAGAGGCAACTTGAAGGACCCATTTGGATAGGGACAGGGCTGGGAAACCCAGAAGCATAAGGGTATGAAAAAATTGGCAAAGGATGGCAATTGAATTTTGGGGCCTGTTCAGATGGCCCTTAAGATCACAGGAAATGTGTTACAACTTCCTAGTTGAATTTAGTTGCGTGAGTCAAGGCCAGGCGTATTTTTTCCCTGCTTTTACATTTGAAATTTATGTGCTAGTTTTTTCGGTACTCAAAGCTAGTTAAAAACCTTGATTCATACAAATTGATTTTTTTTTTTTCACAATATGAAAATATTGAAACTTTCCCATATTTATAATATAAATAAATTGCTTATGCTTTTAAATATATGTTCACAACCAAATTTTTTTTTGTGGTCAGTAAGCCTGTTTTTAATGAGTTCAGTAACTTGGTACTGGAGGGATTTGAACCCAGGTTTCTGGCATCATCACCCAAAGACTTTACTAACTAAGCTAGCTGGCACCTGCTAAATATTATGGGTAAGCTGGACTTGAACCGACGACCTCAAAGTTGCTTTGCAATGTGTCATACTAACTAAGCTATGGGTCTAAGCCCATGCTCACAACCAAACTTGATTTAGCTAGAAAACATAAAACTTGGCTCCAACTTTAAAATGAGACACAAAAATGAAAATAAATTGAAGACTTAGTAGAAGAAATTAAAAGAAAAATACCGTTTACGAGAAACTCGATGAATAGGGGTAGTGATGGTGGGAACTTGTGTATACCACATAGGTAGAATAGGGATAGTGATGGTGTGTCACCAACTGAATGTTGTCCAAGAGGGAAGCCTGACTCCTCAACAGCTGAAGAATTTTGCCAATAAACCCAATATAGGAGCTCAAGGCTCTTTTCCAATGGAGTGATTTTTTTCTCAAAATCAACTAAATCCTCCCTTTTCACAATGAGAATTCTCGGAATAAACTCTATTGCTAATCCTAGCCACCAAACCCTGTATTACATCTCGGTCACCAGTTTTACATAATGAAAGAATTACACTCCATATCATAAACTGTTCAATATATTCCTAAGAAAGGAAAATGCCCCAAGTACCCTTATGGGAAGGGGTCTTCTTCTCTTAATCAACATTGATGATTTTGTAAATGGGGTACCCCCGGGTTTGTCTAAACCCAAGCAAGAAGTGACTAAACGACTGGGGAAAAAGGTCTTCTTATCCAATTCATCCTTGCAAATTTCCCAAAGTGAGGGAGCCCCAAGTCTTCTCTACACCACATCACCTTGTTGGAAAGAAAACACAACCTCTGGTTTTGTTATCAACGAGAGATGGTTTTGAATCATCTTGGCACATATGAAAATTAGTTCCATGCTAGCACTTTGTACTTCCACTGGTAGTGAATTCCATCTGGAAAGTAAGACAGGCCCTAGCTAGCAACTTGGAGCAAATTATAGAGAAATCGCCAAGGTTGAATTTAAGAAGAAGACTCATTGCTTAAGAGCAATTTGGAGTATTTTGGTTTGTAGAAGGATTATTTCAAGAAGGGATATTTTGGGTGTTTCTACTTTTGTTTGAAGGTGGTTTTGTTATTAATCATTTAAAAGAAGGGTGGGGACCATTCTGGACAGTCAGTCCAATGGGTTGGACAGACCATTATTTGAGGGTTTTAGCATAAAAACTTATTGTAAGGGAGAGAGACTAGGAGTGTTTTTATTCTCTATGTCTAATTTCTTTTTGAAGAAGAAGCCTCACTGCCGTCGTGAGTCATTTGCTTGATTTTGTAGGTCATTGACCTTGTGTCTTTGGCCCCAACGAACTCCCAAACATCGTTCATTTAGTTGGTCATTGTAAGCACAAGTTCTCATTGTACTCAATTGGCGCAAGTTTCCACCAATTGGTGCTAAGAGCTCATTGTGTGGATTTCCATTATACACCAAATGTTCTTGTTGTGGCAGTCTTGCCATCTTTCTAAAGTACCAAATGTTTAACCACCTTCATATGTTATTTTTGTAATGTTTACCACATTTATAGGTCTTATTGTGAATGTTTATTTTTTTCTTTCAAGGAAATAATGGGGCCTTACTAAGAAAAAAAGTTAATGAAGAAACAAAATTACAAGAGGCCTAAAGTATAATCAATCTTCAAAGAAAACACAGTTCCCCCACCTGCGTATTGTGAATCTGATTCATTCCTCTTCAAGGGTCAAGGGATTTCCTGTTAGAGTTTGTCTCAAATTCTTCAAACCCAATCAAAGGAGGAAAGTATAACATATGAATTTTAATCCAATCAAAGAAGTATTGAGTTCCCTATAAATAGGAGGTGAGGGCAAACATCGAATGCATCCCAAGGCAATATCAAGGCATGAAAATTTTTTATTTTATTTTATTTTATTATTATTATTATTTTTTTTTTTGGGGGGGGGGGGGGGGGGGTGGCGGAGTTTGTATTTTGGGTATCTATTTGGGTGTTATGTTGGTTATTGTTGATTAGTGGGAGGTGATCTTTGGGGCCTTGGAAAGGGCTTGTGAGTTGAGTGATGGGGTTTGGGAACCTGGACATATTGGTACCACTCGTATTTATTCAAGTTACAAAGTGGAAGTTCTTGATTGTCAATGCTTGTGGACTAGCATGGTATCATATTACGTTGTTGGGCATTTTATTCGAACAACTGGTATCGGAGTGTGGGTGAACATGATCGCCATTCATTATAATTGGTATTTGAGCTACACAATTCTAGGTGCATGCTTCAACACCGTTATAAATAATGGCATCCGAGCTTTGGCATAGATAGAAGACATTATGCTCTGATTCCACAACAAAAGGAATCAGAGCCTAGCCTACAATCGTGCAGAGATTGAGGTCAATGTCAACAAAGTACCAAGTTGGTAACAAAACTTCAGCGCTTTGGGGAGATCAGAAACTATGAGAAGATAATGTGGTTCTGGATTTTTTAGGTTTGAAAATCCAAGATGATTGGTTTGAACACGAGTTCAAGGTGATGATACCAGTGTAGGTGAAGTTAATATGGAAGAACATGGCTATGTTGGAAGGTGATTGAGGGAAATGAAAGGAGTGATCCTAGAAAATAACTCCAATCTAGCTAAGGGTTTGGTAATTGTTGGGCTTGGGATTATGCTAATCAAGTGAAAGTTTCATCTTTTGGTTTTGAGGGTGGTTTTGTTTTGATGGCCAATTATGATCTAGATTATACATAATACCGGTACCACACACATACTCATGTAGGTCTTGGTTCAACGACTATGAAAAGGGCTGATAAGAGGAGTTGGTTCTGTTACGTTCACGTGAGGATTTTTGACGGATCAGCTCAAAGTTTTATCACTCAAAGATAATGAACACTATACGAAGTTAAAAGAGGACTCTAATTTCTCATGGTCACAAGTTGTATGGTGTTGTAAAAATTTTCTTAATGGTTTTTTTTGAAACATTTTTTGATTTTTTTTTTTTGAAACATAATGGTTCCTAAAAAAAAGGTTGCTTAGGTAGCAATGATGGTTCGACTATTTCTATGGTGACATCCATGGTCTCAAAGAATCTTAATTGAGGTTTCTTTGATAGAATTGTTTTTGGTGAAGCATGGCCATGAAATCAATCCACGGTGGTCATTGCTGGAGTTTGTCTCGATTTCTTCCATCCCAATCAAGGGAGAAAGAGAATGGTTTTTCTTGTAGAACAAAGATTCCCATTACTCGGGGAGTGGGTTCTTTTAGTGCCTTGGGGATTCATATTTGGGTTTCCCTAGAAATAGACAATGTAGGGCATTGAAAGCTACTTCGAAAGGAAGGGGAGAGGAGTGGGGTGGGGGTGGACAAGGATGCACCAAGCTATTTGAATTTGATTTGGGCATTGGTAGGTTTTCTTCGAGTTTTTTGAGAGGGTGATCAATAAGAATAAGTGGAGGAGTTTAGGAAGTGAGAATTTCGGTATCTCTTGTATTTACTTGAAACACATAGTGGAAGCTTTGGGTTATTGATTATTTCCTCACAAGGTTCTTCTGTTCTTTGTGTGGTTGGTTATCCTTCTATTTTTCTATTTGTCTTTTCCTGGAATTAATTTGCACTGTTTGGGTATTCTGGTCCAACAAGGTATTTGAGCTACACATGTTTATGAGGACATGCTTTGGCACCATTTTAAAAGATTTGACCATCTAAGTTGTAGGGGATTTTTTTGGATCTCCCATTACCCGAGATACGTGTTACAATAGATGATCAAATCTTTCTTGAGATATGTGTTACAATGAATGATTAACCCATCCTCAGGATGCGAATTACAATAAATGAACAACTTTGGTCGTCTTCTCCGATGAAGCTTTCAAGTTCCGTTTGCATTCTTCGGTAAATCTTCCAAGTTTCCGATCGCAATTTGATGTTGTCTTATCTTGAAAAAAACACCGGTAGGGTACCAGCCAAGGAGTCTCCGATGATCAAGCTAGTGCTTAATATAAGTTGTAGAGCAAGAAGAAGAAAGTAAGAACAATAGAGTTTTGTGTGGCTTGTGCTATGAATGGGAGAAGTCTCCCTATTTATAGATTGGAATCATTAAAAGAGGTAGTAAACTTAGTTGTAATCACTCACCCATAGTCTCTAGCATTTATGGTAATAAAATCCTATGATATTTTGATGATAATGAAGACCCACTGCTCATAGTTCTTGTAACCTCCACAAGGAGTAGCCTTAAATATGTAACTGCTCGAACTCGTTGACTGTTCCATTCCTCGAGTTGACTCAGTCAAGTTATGTGTTTGCAACTCGGTCGGGCATCATGTGTGTTTTACCTTGGTGGTAGAGCATGTTGTAATGACTTTTGCTACTTGGGTAGTTTTATGATGAGTAGTTGTAGTACTTTACTATATTGCTACTCGGGTAGCTTCATACAATTCCCTTAGTATATCAATCTCCTTAGAGTAATTCCCAAAAGTAAGAGGGTGAGTAATATTATTAGTAGCAGCAGTAGTAGTATTAGCTATTGAGGATAACAAGAGAAGAAGTAGTAGTAGCATCAACTACTGAGTAGGAGTAGGAGAAGAAGCAACAGTAGTATAAGCTACTGAGCAGGAGCAAGAGAAGGGGCAGACTCCTTGAGGAGGTTGAACTTCCTTTGGATGAAAATAACAAGGGGTCGACTTCTTGAAGAAACCGAACTACCTCATGGTACAGCGAGTGAAGGGGTTGTCTCTCAATGAGGTTGAACCACCTTATGGTACAACAAGTGAAGGGGCCAACTCCTAAGGAGGCCGAACCACCTTGTAGATAAGAGGATGAGGGAGTCGGCTCCTAGGGAAGCTGAACCACCTTGTGGTTGAAAGGTTGAAGGTATAGGCTCCTTTAGAGGCTGAACCTCCTTGTAGATGAGAGGATGAAGGAGTCAGCTCCTAGGGTGGCCAAACCACCTTGTGGTTGAAAGCTTGAAGGGGTTGGCTCCTTTAAAGGCCGAACCTCCTTGTGTTATGATTATAATGGGTAGGATCCCTCTCAGCCAAATTGATTGGGGTATGGGTCGGACTCATGGTATATTTGAATCACTTGGATAATTGGGTTTGGATCGGGTTGAACTGGATCCGAATGCCTTGATTTAGAAACTTTACTAATCCGAAGGAGTGATTTTTTTGTTCCTACATAAGTATTATGCTATTAATGGTAAACATTACTAATTTGTTTTTTTGGGGCTCTCAATGATGTGAATTTTTGTTGACAAAGATTTCATATAAATTCTTTGTTAGTTTTTATTTCTTATGTGTGTTTTAGTCTAATGATACTTATCAGATGCAGTGAATGTGCAGCACGTTGCAAGGTAATGGCATAACCGGTAAGATACCGGAGGAGTTTGGAAATTTGTCAAGTCTGACAAACTTGAATTTGGAAAATAACAGTTTAACTGGAGAAATACCATCTTCCCTTGGCAATCTTAAAAAGCTTCAGTTTTTGTAAGCAGTACTCTCTACATTGTTTACATTGCTTTGAACTATTTAACTTCTATTTGAGACTTATTTCAACTTCCACATATAAATTTGTGGTTGGTTTTCATTATTTATGCAGGGTTTTGAGTTATAACAACCTGAGTGGAAATATTCCCGAGTCTATGACGAGTCTTCTGAGTTTAATCGATCTGTATGTGATCAATTATTTATTTATTTATTTTTAATGATAAACCGGTGATATCAAATGTGGAAAACTGGAGGAATACTTCAAAGCTAACTTGGTATTTCAAGTTTGAGTATTTGACAATGTGCAATGGTATTGTGACAGCCAGTTAGCTTCCAATGGTCTCAGCGGACAAGTACCTGATCATTTATTCCAAGTTCCAAAATACAAGTATGAACAAAACCTTATACAATATAACTCAAATATGGCAGTAAGCACATCACACATCATTATTTGTTCATTTATGAAGTATGATTTACGCATTTTTAGATTTTGTTTCGTGTTCTTAACAGATGTTTTGGTTTGGATTACTTAATACAGTTTCTTAGAAAATAATTTGAATTGCGGCACAAATTTTCCTCACCCTTGTGCATCCAATACTAATAATACAGGTAAGCTATTTTATTTCATATAGTTTTGGTCAGTGTTCTTATATGTATGGATGTTAAACTTTTCCTTCTGTGTATAGGTGTAATTCCTTATCTTCCGCTTTCCTTTGCAGGTACCTCCCATACATTGAAGCTTGGAAAAATAATTGGAATTATTGGAGGAATACTAGGGTTTCTCCTCGTAGGGGGTGTGTTGTTTCTTCTATGCAAGGGCAGGCATAAGGGCTACAAGCGTGAAGTTTTTGTAGATGTTCCAGGTATTAGTTGTGAAAGAGCTAACTTTGCTAACTCATGCTTATTGATTTGCTAAACTTTTATTATACCGTAGAGATTCACTCTGATGAGTTAGAAATTGGAGTTTTATGGTCCTTAAGGTAGTAGAGAAGAAGAAAAGAGAAAAGATACAGAGAAGAAATTGGGGATGAGAATTGGCTTGTATGGCTGATGGAGCCTTCCCTCCCTTTTTAACATAGATAGATTCTATGTAAAAAAGACAGGAGTTCTACTTAATTACAGAAGTATGCCACCCACCTAAGTAGACAAATATAACCCTTATTTAAAAACAAGAGAGTCTACTACTAAAACCAAACTTGACATTTTAACACACTCGAGACCATATTGGATGCTTCCCTTTTGGTAGTGTACTTAATAATTCATGCATGGTCAAATCTGTATGACTATCTTATGGCATACCGTAGTTGAATACTAGCTTACCCTACTTTGAAGAAAAAAAACCCTTTAAATATATTTCCATAACATTTGCAATTTGTATAGCTTGGCACGAATTATGGAGGCACAATCATTTGCTTGCATTCTTTTTCAGAGTTTACAATAGGTTCCAAACATCTGTTTTCATATGTTGAATTGAAACATCTGGCTGTCAGTCTGGCCGTCAGTCTGGCCATGCTGAAGAGGCTATTTTGTAACATTTATTTGTATTGTCGGCAAACTGATGGATAAAATACATTTCCACATTTGACTAGAACATGACAATTTAAGGTCTAAAGGAATATTAGGAAGCACTTTTGTACGGTCTTTGGTCATCAGAAAGGATTGAATCTTCATTCCCCGAAATAAAACATTTATTTTCAACCAATTTGGAATAAGATTATAAAGAAATTTTCATATATGATCGACTCCTCACATTGTGAAGTTCATTGAAATTTTAGGAGCTCTATTTTATTTTAGAATTTACTTATGTGAGATCATGTTTACATGGGCTTCTCAGGTGAGGTTGACCGAAGAATTGCATTTGGGCAATTGAAAAGATTTGCGTGGCGGGAACTACAACTGGCTACTGATGGCTTCAACGAGAAAAATGTTCTCGGACAAGGAGGTTTTGGAAAGGTATATAAAGGAGTGCTTGCAGATGATACAAAAATTGCTGTAAAACGATTGACTGATAATGAGAGTCCTGGTGGAGAGCAAGCTTTCCTTCGTGAAGTTGAGATGATAAGTGTAGCAGTTCATAGGAACCTCTTAAGGCTTATTGGATTCTGTACAACTCCATCGGAACGACTTTTGGTTTATCCTTTTATGCAGAACCTAAGTGTTGCTTATCGTCTAAGAGGTACTTCAACTATTTAATAGATTATCTATTTCATGCAATGGTGTTAGATTTCCTCATTGGTCCGTTTTACAAACTTTGGCAACAATTCTCCACACTTCATTAAATTGGTGATAATTTATTAAACTTCTCCATGGTGAATTAAACTTCCTCGAATTAACTAGGTAAAGTTTAGGGATAAGTCCAAGATTTTAACATTTGTATAAATGATCATAATCACTTTAAGTGTATAACTAGAGATGTCCTATAATCATGTAGACCTTTATCTCTGCTGTTACTCATCCCATATGAATTGGAAATTTTTTTTTCACAAATTTCAGTCTGCTCTGTGATCTCCTTTTGTTCTTTATTCTGGCCTTTTTGAAAGCCTTTACATATGTAACATCACTTCATTTTGCTCTTGTAACACTAAGAACACAAAATATTCACCACACTTAAATAATATTAGATTATAACCTGCCTACTTGATAGATGCATAGAACCAAGTTTATGCATAATCTTTTTTGGAGACATGGCCTTGGTCTGGAGAAAAATTGTGACAATCCCAAAATATTGATTGTTTCAGGATCATTTTGAAGAAAAATAAAATTGCACTGTTCAATTAAAATATTTGTATTTTGACTGTTCAAATCATCATCAAAGCCTCATCCTTTAGTGGCTGCATTTTGACTATGCAAATAAGATTGTAAAATTATAGTTAACCCATTATAGCTCCTTTTTTTTTTGCTAATCACTGAATTTGGCATGTAATTCATCTATTCAATTTTATAAAGTGCTAATATTTACTAAATTTCTGAAATTTATAGACACAAAATATTTTTAAAAACAAATACAAACACTTACCCCCCCCCCCCCCAACCAAAAAAAAGAACAATGATTAAATGACTCCCCCTTCTGACATACACCCCCATCACAGAAACATAGATCATATGCCTCCGGGATACACAGAACCATAAATCTTTTTCTTGTGTATCTCGAGGCAAATGATATACGGTTCTGTGATAGGGGCGTATGTCAGAGGGGGGCATCAGATTATCATGACTCAAAAAAAAAAAAAAAACCAATTGTGTGTGTGTGGGAGTAGGCATAGGTGTGTGTATGTGTTCAAGCGTGCGAATGATATTAATAAAATGTCTACTAATGCTTCACATTTTGTACTTAAGTATTCCACTAATTGGTCAAAGAATGTAGGAACATTATTATTTATAAAAGTAGTAACATGGGTTGATTATGAATTTATTGTATAAATTGTTTTTGATTCGGCCTTGATTATGGATTTTTTTTCTATCCATTTTGAGTAATTTTCAGTTGATGAATTTTATGCATTTCTTCTACACTCATTTACAGTAGATTGTTCTCTCTGAGAAGTGATAACATATGCTTATTGCTAATGCTACTACAGAGATTAAACCTGGAGAGCCAGTTTTAGATTGGAATACTAGAAAACAAGTGGCTTTAGGTGCAGCTCGTGGATTAGAATACCTTCATGAGCATTGCAATCCAAAGATAATTCATCGTGATGTTAAAGCTGCTAATGTTTTACTTGACGAAGATTTTGAAGCTGTTGTTGGGGACTTTGGCCTGGCAAAATTGGTGGATGTTAGAAGGACTAATGTGACAACTCAAGTTCGTGGGACTATGGGTCATATTGCCCCTGAATATTTATCGACTGGAAGATCGTCAGAGAGGACTGATGTTTTCGGTTATGGGATTATGCTTTTGGAAATTGTAACAGGGCAACGGGCAATAGACTTCTCACGGTTGGAGGAAGAAGATGATGTGTTGTTGCTTGACCATGTAAGACTAAACTTCAACACATTTACAGTTTTTTTCTTTAATGAATATAGATATTTCATTTAATAGAAAAATAGCTTATAAGGCTTCAAGTGGGCTCACACAGAGGTCGAGAAGACCTACCAAGTATCACACAAACACAGAAAGAGCGCCACAACCGAAGAAAATGAAATAAGCAATTTAACATAATGTTTTTGCACGTAAAAAAGTAATGGATTTAATGTTATGTTTTATCTATCAAAAAAGTAATTTTTTTTTTTTTTTTGGGGGGGGGGGGGGGGGGGGGGGGGGGGGGGCGGTTTTCGATAATATGGTTTACAGTCAAAGAAAGGATAATTTTCATATATGGGGAGAATGCATAACCAATTAATTGTGATTTATTGCTCTTGTACCAATAAACTAACTTTGCATAACCAATTAATTGTGATTTATTGCTCTTGTACCAATAAACTAACTTTAACAAGACTGTCTTTTACACGAGTTTGACAAAAATATCTCTAGGCAACACGAAAATACCATATGATGCAAATCAACACACATTTGTCATGAATAATTAACACAAATGATGTAATATTTTACGCTTCAGTTTATCATTTGAGTTGAGGGTTTCTTCCATTCTGATTCCTGACCATATGGATGTAATTTGTTTTCAATAGATTGCTTTCTTATTAAGTACCCTTAGGAAAACTTGGTTGTCATAATTATTTCTAGTTCATTTTGATTTAAGATCTTTTTTAACTTTTTTTTTTTTTTTTGTTGCTAAAGGTGAAGAAGCTGGAAAGGGAGAAAAGATTAACTACGATTGTCGACCGCAACCTAAATAAGAATTACAACCACCAAGAAATCGAAATGATGATCCAAGTTGCTTTGCTTTGTACCCATGCATCACCCGAAGACCGCCCAATAATGTCAGAAGTGGTACGGATGTTGGAAGGTGAGGGGCTGGCTGCGAGGTGGGATGAGTGGCAACAGGTTGAGATTACTCGTAGGCAAGATTATGATAGACTGCAAAGGAGATTTGATTGGGGAGAAGATTCCTTTTATAACCAGGATGCAATTGAATTGTCTGGTGCAAGATAAAACAGCGACGCTTTCCCTTTGCGGTATAAATTTGATGTACTTTTCATTGCACGCTACCCTTAAGTTCGTAAAAGGTAATGCCCTTATGACTCATCCAATTATGAAATTTTCTTATACCATAGAAACTACAAAGTTTATAGAAGCATTTTTTCTTGTATTTGTTCTAGTAAAAAGACTGAATTGTAACCACATTTTGAGTGTAATGAGCTTGTCTAATGTTAATGTGAACTATAACCTTATATTGTTGTTCTCAATCTGTTTGTTATAAAATAATAAAGCTAGTTTTTATGATTCAGTTGAGATATTCTTCAAAGTTTTTTTTTTTTTCCCTTCTCTTGCTTGATTTAGAACTTTGAGATGATAACTATTCGGTATGACAGGTACCATTGTATTTGCACGAACGTTAGTTCATGATCTTTTTTTCTTCTGTTTATAGTGATGAGAAACATCAAAAGTTCATTTGCAGGGAAGAGAGGAGCGACCGCTTATAAAGATGTTTAGGCCCACCCTTTATGAACTTTCACCAAAGTTAGTCAGATAGGTGATTTCTAACCATTTGATTCAGAGTGTTTTGAACTGAGGTTAAATACAAGTAGAAAACATTTTGTTTCAATCCCATGATGTAAGAAAAAAAATTCAAATCCAATGGCTTGGAATCACTCTTCTGGATCATAGAGGCTGCTGTTCATATAATACGATTCATGTCCGATACTAGAATAAATTTTGGTAGAAACCAAAGAAGCACCCTCGTGATTCTCAACCAATGTGATCGGAGAAGTTGTGAGGTATGGATTTTTAAGGAACATAACCCAATAGGGGATCTCAAAGAATAATCAAGTCAGCAAAACAAAGATTTAAGAAACTATAACTGCAAGTTTCAGTTTATTGGTCCACTGTCTTGTGGGTAGATATGATCAACACAAAGGTGCCTGTTCTTTTAAAGGATCAATCTGTATTTTGTGACACAATGGATCTCCTCTCAAGTTATGGGTCTCAGCTCTCCTCCTCAGTTATGTACTTGTGAATGTCGTTTGAACTTCTAGACTAAAAAATTCAAAACCTCAATTATCTTGTACAAAACCACCTTCTTGAAAGCAATGAAACAATCATATGATCGAATGTCAGGGGCCACCAAATCAAGTTCCCAATTGGGTGGGAGAATTTTGTTCATCGAATTCAATGTCAGATAAATCTTACCCTGACAGGCTTTAATCAGATTGAATTTATTTGGAGAGCTTCTATTGCCACACCAACTTTTTGCTAACGCCACCCCCAAGATGTGTGCTTATTCTTTGGTGATTTACATATAAATTGGAGTGTTGTTAGCAAAAGTTGGTGAGCCAATAGAATCCCTCTTGATTTAACACACCCAAAACAGCAACAAAAGCATTATAGGAGGCCATTTAAACTGTTAACACCAAAGTTTCTCCATCTTGAGCATATAATAACTCAATTCTCTAAGTGAAGATCAAAAACATACCTTCCATTCACGAATCGAAAATAAATCCTTCGACGTTCACTGCACATATACCTTTTCAGTCTCCGCGCAAATTCAAGAAAATTGATGGTATGCACCAGATCAGTAAAAAAAAAAAAAGTTGAAGAAATCAAACAGCACAACCTATGAAATAAAATAAATTTACAAAGAGCGGTGAAGGAGATATGTAACCTCTTTTCAAAGTAAATTTCATACCTCCTCTCTGGATATCATGAGGATTGCCATAATTGGTGGTTTATAGTTGGTATTTCATGCAAAGAGTTTTTCAAACATATATTAATAGCCCTTAAGTTTTACCCCCTAAACCGAACAACAACGCAAGATATATCATCTTTACTCTCTCTATTCAATGCTTCAGCAGTTAGTTGCTTAGCTGCCCTCTGTGGGTCCCTGATCTTTCTTGCGATATCAACTGCCTCCTGATTAGCCATCACCTGTATCAACCACAAGAATAAGAGAGATTTCAATTTATACAAATGGGTGTGCATTTACGTACATATATGAAACAAATAGAGTGGAGAATGCTTTGGAGAAGTCACCTTCCACAGACCATCGCTGGCAAGGATGAGAAGATCAGTATCAAAATCAATATCTGCATATTGTATGTCAGGATCCGACCGTAAGTGTGATTTGAGGCTCTTGTCACCGAAAGCACGAGAGACAGCTAACTGGCCGTTCACTCTAGGGACATCTCCTGAAAGAAGTCACAAATGCCAACCTTACGATTTGCATAAAATTATCACTGACTATACCATATCAAGGCTGTTACATAGACCAAAAATATTCAAAATTGGATTCTACTCGAGTTCTTAAACCATTCAAGCACAACCTCCTGGTATTACTATGGACAGACTAGAGATGGACCCATTACTATTTATTTTTGTTTTTTTTGGTTTTTTTTATCAGTACAGCTAGACCTACTCTGATCATCCATGCCCCATTTTTATATACTACACGTTCAAAACTTTTTCACAAAGATTTTTATGTATCATACAACATCGGGCCAATGTATCAAATAAAGTTTTTAAGATCGTCTAAAACCAATAAAAACTAACCCAAGACCAAGTAGCTTCAACTATTTATGTCTCTCTAATTAACCTCCAGAATAGCCATGACAATTGAACCGTATCTAAGTCTAAGTTTGGTCCCCGTGAACACAACTTCAAAATTTCCTAGATGAATGGCATAAAAACAGGCCAGCCATCGAATTGTTAAGGGCAGTAATTCAGTCAGATCGAGTTCAATCATAGGTTGGACTGGTCATATTATTCACAATATTAAAGCTCTACATCTAGTGTGGCTCCATCATACGTTCAAGAACACATTATGAAGCTTTCTAAGCTGGTAATCTCTCTTAGAGATTTGGATCTGAGATTAAGGATGACCTAATAGTGTATTTAGCAGTTTCATGTGTTCCTTGATCAATTGACACTTATTAAGTAAATTGTGATGCTCAAAATAGAAAGTGGGATGTATGTGAGCTTATAGCCCAGTGCGTAAGTGAATAAGTAAGACTCAACACAACAAAGAAATTTTGCTCATCTGTAAGTTTTTCAACCAAGAAAGAAATCATTCAAGAAAAGTCGCATATGAAAGAATTCTTTCAAGTACAAGGAATGGTTGAAGAATAAGAGAATCTTATAAAGTTTCATTCTATAGTTCGATGTTATTTTCTTTGTTTCTACTCTTAGGCGAGCTTCAAGGAGTTCTTGTCTTTAGAGTTCATGATACAGACATCTGCAGAGCTTTCCTACTACCTCTCATGGTGGTCAATATCATGCATAGATGACTTTTACATGTATCACTACAAGTCGGAAGCATTGGATGTTTTGTAAGTATGTATGTCGGAATTGTTCTCCAATACACCACTTCCGAAACTCAAATGCAGTATGGTGTATCTAAAAGGCAAACTATGACTTATTAGAATGTTATCCAGAGTATGTTATGGTAGGCGAACATACCAGGAATTTTTTGGGGTGAATGTTCAAAGGCAATCATATATCAATATGTGTTGAACCAAGATCTCAGTGAGGTAGTACCAGAGACCCCATTAAGTTTTAGACTAGGAGCCAAGCATTAGTCATTTATGTGTTTGGGGACGCTCTATGGAGGCCGAAATATGTAACCCAAAATGCAAAACTGGTCATAGAACTGTGAGTTGTAGATTCATTATATCACAATCTCACAGGTATGCCTAGCCAAGATGGTTGCTGAGACCATGGGGTCAAACTGGAGCCATCCTACGTGCTGGATGGAATGGTAGGCATAGTTGTGAGTTTAGTCCCACATTCGTTGGGTAGACATCCAGAGCCTGGGCTATGAGGGCAAACTTGACCATATTTTGTAAGATGTGTTTTAAAGTCATGCGAGGTAAAACCCAAAGCAGAGAAAATCTTGCTAGTGTGGGCGGGCCAGAGGCGCTACGAGTGGAATCAAAGTCAAGGACGACTCATCCAGCTTGGTGGAAAAATATCACGATCTTGGGTCGAAGTAGAGCCATCTTGTGTGCTGGATGGAATGACAGGGAGAGTTGTGAATTCAGTCCCACATCAGTTGAGTAGACGTTCAGAGCCTAGGCTATAAGACCAAGCTTGACCCTATATGGTATGACACGTTCAAAACCTTGAGTAAAGGACTATTTGTGGGACAGATGGAGCCGTCAAAAAGGATAGTATCGTGGGTGGGGCCTAATCCATTGCATAACCCTGACATGACACTTTTTAAAATCATGGGCGGGAAAAGCCAAAGTGGACAGTATTGTACTGGTGTGGGCCAAGTGCCACTACACATTTAAGTATCCAAAAATAGCAAGATGTTACAGATTTTATCGTCTAATAAGACCAACTCAAGATGTAGAGATAAATAATGATAGATTCTCAGAGGATGCCAGTGGTAGTGCGATCTCGAGACATAAATAGGTTGTGTTCAAAAAAATTACAGATGATCAAGTGTGTGAGGAACCCAATATCTGTATTGGACTTTGTCATCCTAGCAATATAGAAATGCAAACAACTAGGGATGCAGATGTACAAGGAGCAATAACACAAGTAATTCCTATGGTTGAGCATGTAGAACTCGGGAGATCTTCCAAAATTAGAAAATAGACAATTCCCAATAATTACAAGGTTCACATCCATGATAGTGAAGGGAGCAGAATTAAGTGATCCCTTTGGCTTTGACTATTCAGAGAGGCCATGGAAAGTGATTGTTCTCCAAATGATTGAATGCGAAGAAGAAAGAGCTCAAGTCCATAGAAAATAATGCAATATAGGAATTAAATCCAAGAATGCAAAGATGATTGGATACAAATGAGTTTTTGATAAGAAAGATTCAAAAGGTAAGACTGAAATATTCACGGCCAGATTGGTGGTTAAGAGCTACAAACAGAAAGAAGAAATTGATTGTGGACTCTTTATCTCCAAGGACTCATTGAGAGCATAGGGACAAAGTCAGCATTGAGAAATAATTCGACAAGAGAGAAATTTGGAAAACCCCAACAAAAGTCAAGTAAAAATTGGGGAAATTAAAAAAAAAAAAACATTAATTATGAAAAGTATAAAGATGTATATTTCATAAATTAAACATGATATTAAACCAAATTACAATTTTTCATATTATAAAATGCAATTCCCATAATGTTAAATTTATTATTTTATACATAATAGCACATATTATATTAAACAAAATTTTAAAAACATCATATTATAAAAATGTACTTTTTTCACATCAAACATCCAAGTCATCATGGTTGCAAACCCATTGATTAAAGTTCTTGCATCCGAGAGAGTTAAAGAACATGTATCCACAATGAAAATATTTGAAAACATTTTGATTCATTTGTTTAGTGGGAATTTCCCCTATAATCTTGTGATTTGGATGAGGTCATTTTATTTCATTCACCGCTTCATTTTCATGATATGTTAACTTCAGTCATTGCACATGGATAGAGAATATTGTAAAGAATAGCCCTAAGAGCCTTCCACAATCTCTAAAAGTTGCTTGGGCTGAATGTGATTAGGCATCATGTTCATAAGCCCTCATCATGGATAGTTGCTAATGGTTATCACATGGCAAATGCCGTAAGATATCCGGATGGCATGCACTGAGTAGATGCATGAAGCATGGGACAATATTGAGAGTACATGGTTAAACATGGATCATACTAAAGTTTTGTACATCTCATATTACACCACAACTAACACCATCATAAGAAATAAAAATAGCTCAAAGACATTAGTAGTACTAATGGTCTACCATAAAACAACCCTTGCATCATAGCAAACACTGTTTTGGTGATTCGCCATTAATGGAACTTTTTGAACTTTGGTGAAGGGTTTAAATAGACAATTCTATTACACTCTTTTACTACTGGATCTCTCAAAATAAAAGAGTGGCCACTTGACTTCAAAGTTTCATAGCCCAAAAATTGATTTTATTGAACATGTATTATGTGGACCAAGTGGGAAATTGTAAAATATTTTAGTGATTAAAAATAAATCGTCCTAAATTATCTCTTACTGTAGCCCTACACAACAGTTTCGTCAAGTAATTTGGATTTAGAAATGTTGTTAATTATAGATTTAATCGAATTAGGAAACTATTTAATTAATTAAAAGTGTGAACAAAATAGGTGCCACAAGATCCAACTGCTGGGATATATGAGCCATCCCCCATTTTTGTGTGGTGTAACCCTCTTCCTTTAGGTTTCCTTGATGGGTTGGGCTCACCCACGCATCTAAGAGTAGGAGAAGACCTCTCTCTTTGATCAAGTTTTCAGGATATCAAAAGCTAAGGATCTAATGGGTCAGATCATCTTCTAAGGTACATGGTTTAAGTTTATGATTTGATATATTAGATTTACAGGTTTCAATTTTTTGTGAAGGCTCTAGACCAAGTACCGTTACATGTTATAGGAATTGTCAAAATTCAAACATTAATGCAATGTGCCGCAGCTAATTGATGCCCTCCTATTTTCAATTACAATGAATAGGCTGTCAATAAGTGGGACACATAGTGTTAATATATATGAAGTAGGATTTGGAGCCCAACTCTTGGAAGGATAGGATAAGGACTCCTAGAAATTATACATGTGATCTTAGGGAACCCAATCATCTAAGATCCGTTTTAGTATAGGGGCTTTGATACAAACAGCAATAATAGAACTTCATAAGAAAAGGTTTGTGTTAGAGAACCTGGCATATTTGAGACAAAACCACCTTTGTTCTCGATGATGCCACGTTCAGTGTTTGGTTCATGGTCAGTAGTCATTTGTCTCGCCTCCCCCCCTCTTGAGAGAACTGAGCGTGAATCTCCAACATTGGCCACCCATAACTTTTCACCATCAACAAGAATTGCAGTGACGGCAGTGGACCCACCTCGTCCCAAATCAGGACTATGTGAAAGAATTGCTTGGTCAGTCCTTTCATATGCCTTCGAGATAGATCTGTTGGGATCAGTCCAAAACTCTTCCTAGAATAAGACAAACATCACAAAGTAAGATTAATGGGGGAAAAATTAACACTTAAATCTGTATTTGGAAAACTATCCACCTCATTTAGGATATTGGAAAATAAATGCTTTTGTAGGTAGGCAGGCACACTATCTCCCAAATGGCCATCATATATAGCAAACAGTCCAAGCTCATGTCCGTTGATTTGTACGAATTTGGCAACATGATAATCCTCCATGGGATGATTTGCTTTCCCTTTTACAAGACTGAATCCATACTTGGTTGGACCCTGATTGCTCCTCCCCTTCCCGGATCCACATGAGGACCGTACTCCTACAAGCTAACGATTAAAAGTAATTTCAACCTCAAGAAAAATCTCATAGAATACTGAGATTTATAAGCTACTAATATAAGTACCCATATAAAAAAAATGTATATATATATATATATATATATATATATATATAAAGGAATGCTAACATCCGAGACCTCATGGGGATGTTAACATTCCCCACCACATTTTTTTTCCAATAATATCCCTATTCATTTTGTCTTTTAGTGAAAAAGATAAGGGAACATTAGCCTTTTTACATAATAAATGCTAAGGACATTTTGTCTTTAGATTTAAATGTCTTTCTTGCAATAAATGTTTTGACAATCAATACAAAATAGATAGGAGTATTATTGGAAAAAAAAATTGTGGAGAATGCTAAATTCAAAAATAGATTATAGATTAAATATTATTTTTTTTTTATCGATAATAGATTAAATATTATTACTGAACCCAAATTCAAAAATCACCATAAGACAACAAAAGAAAAAAATGCAGACCATAAACTCAATTCAGCCAAGCACACCCAAAGTTAAAAGCCATCCAAACATTATATATATATACCATGAACCAAAATTCAAAGATCACCATAAGACAACAAAAAAAAAATGCCGACCATAATCTCAATTCAGCCAAGCACACCCAAAGTAGAAAACCCATCCAAACATCATGATATTAACACAGTCGATAGATTGTAGATTGCATATTACTTCTAAGCAATATCAATCCTTGGCAGAAAACATATCAGAGAGCTATCATGTAGGATAATGGAATAATCATCTTGACAAGAAATTATCGACATATTAAAATATTTATAACAACCACAAGGGCTATAGCTCAGTTAGGTAGAGCACCTCGTTTACATGTACGCCAATGTATTTTTTGTTAGGGGAGTCCATCCTGAATTCGAGACAACAAGAGAACAATAGCCGGACAAATATTTGGTTGGCCAATTTGTGTGTCATCATTGATTTGATAATTGATAAGGTGCTTCAATGATAGACTCATAACATCATTCATATAAAATAGCTAAGACAATCCTTCCTATCCCCAAAATTAAATAAATAAAATGCATAGTTTTTCAATAAAAAGAACAACACATTAATATCAATCTAACCAATTCCACTTGGAACCCCATAATTCAAATTTTCAACCCTAACCAAAGTTTAGAAAATCCAACCAAGGAACACTAAAAAGGAAGAAAAATACAGAAAAGCCATCACTTTTCCAATCAACAGTAAATTGGAATTAAAAAAAATACGAAGTACTCCAAAATTGAATGGACTCCATACGTCCAAATAGTTTAAAATTAAACTATAACAACAGAGAATTCGCTCAAAAAAATCAAAATAAAATAGAATCAGAAGCAAAGACGGAGCAAAGGAAAGGGAATCTTCTCACCTGAGAATAGGCAGCATTGAAGCAGCATAATTTATCCATATAAATCTTGCCACCTCAACTATTCTCACAAAATTCTCAACATTTAGCTCTTCTACTAAACTAAAAATCAAAACTTTCCAACAAACCCCACCTCAAAAACCACGTTTTCGCCGAATTTCACAACCTGCATCCTCAAACCCAGAAATCCGATCAAGTAAACCCATCATTAAAATACAAAAAACCCCAAACCCAAACCCCAGATCACCAAAAGAATTCCAAAATACAGGAAAAAATTCGATATGGGTATTTCATAATTCCTCTTACCGATCAACCAAGCTCCTTATTTCAGTCTTGGGTTGCTGTCTTCCTTCTTCTTCAGCCCAAGTAAATAAAATAAAAATAAACAGATTTCTCCTTCGGAGATAATTAGAAATAATAGTAAAGAAAGAGAAGGTGTCGAGGATGCTGTGCTGTTCAACTTTGCAACCGTTTTAGAGTCTTTGCGAAGAACAGAGGAGAAAAGGCTGCAAAAATGCAGACTTCTTTGTTGTTGACTTTGCTGTAACTTTGTACACTTTAATTATGTTTTATTTTTAATTATGTTTGGTGGTATTCTCATAGCTTTCTTTTGTCCTCAACGCTCAAACAGATTGAAAAACCCAAAGTCCCTCTTCTGCCAAGTGGGGACGAATGTACGAACTAATCCTTGCATTAATATTTCACCTCGTGATACTCATTACACAAAAGTCAAGATAATTTATTCAAGTTAGGGGTCCAGTGGGCAAGTCAATTCCACAAGTTTCGCAATCAATTTAGTGTGTTTGGGAAAAAAGCAGTTCATGTAATTAGTCTCCTTTCTTTGATTTGAGTGTTAGAGTATCTTTTATTTAAGTTGGAATTATCTTTCGTCAAATTGTTTCGATAAGAATTTTGATTTGTGAAAATGAACTTGATTCGTAAATGTAATTTTGTGAATGATTTTTTACTCACAGCCCAACAACCGTTTGACATGTGATGCCAATGACATCGATAATAGAGAGAGAATTTCTCTCTTGACCCCACGTCCTCTACTTACAAGTTAATTTTTAATTTTGAGATTTAAAATCTTAAAATGATTCATTAGACCATATGGATTATCACATTGTCAATCTAGCACCACAACCTTCTAGATTTTACTAAAAAACTCATATTCAAAAAAATGAAAATATTTTTCAAGCTTGATCTATAGAATTGAAAATGAACAGTTATCAAGTATCCAAATTTAAAATTAAAATTCAACGGTGAAAAATATAGTTTTTTTTTATTTTTATTTTTATTTTAAAGTTTGTAAAATTTCGCCCTCTACAACCCCAAGGCATCGGATCATGTTTTTTAATGACAGAAGGTGATCTCATCAGGAAATTTCCATTTTTCACCATGGGTAGGAGAGAAATTTCATCTCTTATATTGTTCATGCCATTTGCACCACATGTCAAATGCTTGTTGGATTGTGAGCAAAAAAGCACTGTAATTTTGTAGAGTGCCATTTAGATCATTTACGTTAATATCAGAGATGGAGACCTAGATCATACGAGCATGTTAGCATTTTGAAAACACAATGGTACATCTAATATTGGCCAAAATTCAAAACACGTGTCTTGATTATTGACCAAAATATGGGGAATCTAATATTGAACAGAAACATGGTGTAAAAGAGGTCATCTTGTCTCCACGAATGTAGTACAACCTGTGAACCATGACGAGTTTGGATGGTAACAATCGACGATTTTGATTTAGTAGGAGCAAATAGGGTAACACGGGGATATTTATCTTTGAAGTGTGTTTATGTAGTGATTCATGGTTTTCTACTCTCAAATAAATTTTCAGATTATTTGAGATTATACATCAAACATATGCTCGAGATAAGAGAAAGAAAAAAAAAATTCCTAAAGAACAGTATTAATTTTCTAAGGATCAATAAAAAATTTCTCAAAATACAATTTCTCTTGAGAATTCATTGGAATATACACCCATCTCAATAATTGGCTTGATTGAGAGCCTCAAACATCATTTGAGGCTGGTGTTTACCTTACATTTGTCGCACTGTCTTTAGGAATGATTTACAATTCTTTGGTTTAAAGAAGTTGATAGGTACCTATAAACACGATGCCCAATGAGACAATTTTTTCTTAAGTCTTGATAAATTGACGTGCTAAAACGTACACGGTTGATGTGCCATGTGCACTATAGATCTTTTCTTTGAGATAAACAAGGAAAAAGATCTACGATTCTGTGCATGTGCCACCTCAACCACATCATCACTGTGTATGTTTTACCATGTCAGATACTCATTAGTCTTTTTTCCTTGGAGTCTTCAAGGAGGAGTTTTCACATGTTTCCACTAGTTGACATTAGGTCCATAAAACGTTTTGAGGAGCTGAGTGTGATACCCATTACTAGGAAAATAATTGTGAATCACAAACAAAATGCGCATTCACTTGGGACCTTATGTTTAAAACATGATGTATTCAACAAAGACATCACAAAAGGATTCAAGAGGCTCGTAATAGAGAATCACTACTATTAGATCTTGATAATTGTTGTATGAAATGCCATATTATCCAATTCTCACCATATGAGTCCTTGATCGTCATACAATGAGAAACTCAATTCCAAGTGGGATATACTACAACTTAAAGGAGGGAAGTTTATCTTACATGGGAGTTTCTCAACAAGGTTGGTATGAATTGTGTGAAACCTATAAAGACACCTTTAGCATCTCATTTCAAGATCTTTTCTACCTACCGTCAAGACTTCTTTAACATCTTATTTCAAGTTATCTTTCGTTTAAGATGAAGGATGAAGGATGAAGGAAGATAACAATTTGGACAAGAAGGCCCTAGGGGTTTGCGTCAAGTCCTATCAATGTTGAATACCCAGTCCCACCGAAGAAAAATCTTCGCTAAAATATAGTTTGAGAAATTTGGTGGCACCCAATAATTAGGGTGAAAGAGCCAAATTCAATATCATAATTGAAGGTGTCAATTCCACCCACCTTATACAGAATACACATTTTACCTCCAGATCAGCAACAATCAACCTTGGATTGATAGTACGAAGGACGTCATTACTTGCGCCATGATGTTTCTCTATGTGGTGGTTCTATAAGTTACGGGATTCCAAGCAAATGATTTCGACGAGGCATTTAAAATGCCTACACAAAGACCGTTATCTTTGGACTACATTTAGGGTGCCTCATTGAACAAGTCTAGAGATAATTTGGTGGTTGTTTTTAACATTTTTATATTTTAAATTCCTATAATAAGACAGTTGTTATGGTTTGGACAAGTAATCAAGGAGAATGAAATAATAGATGATAAGAGATACTGATGCATATTATTATTGTGTATCTATTTGTATCATATCATTATATCATGGGCAATATTGTAAATATACATGTCACACATATAATATAAATTGATCCTATTATGGTTAGGGAAGGGATCGAAAGTTTTATATAATGCAGTCCATAATATATATACATCCACTAATTAAAGTAATCGAGAAAATAAGATCTCTATAATTGAAAGTATGGACTAAAGGAATCATTTTTTTTAAAGATTGTATACCAAGATATACAACATCTTTTAATCAATAAGAAAAGATGTAACTCTGGACGAAATTGAATGGAGGAACAAGATTTGTTTAGCTAATCGTAAATCTTTGTGATAAGACTTCGATTAAGATGATGATGCTAACACCCTTTTGCAGCATATATACTTAAGCAACCATTCGATTTCTGATCAGGGCCTAAAAAGTTAATTCTAAGACCCTATTTATAGGGACTTTAAGGTTGAATAACACATAAAATCTCCTAAATAGACATAATACGTTGGTTGTTCATAATTATTATTGTTTTTTAATCAATTATGAATTTTTGAACTAATTATAATTATTTATGTGTAATAAGTTAAAGTTGCGAGATTCAAAAAAATGAACTAAGACAATTAAAGACATATATTAAGATTTAAAACCCAAGACAAGACCATGGACTAAAGACCAAAGTCAAGGGGCTCATGAGCACTGCGGCGCAGTGAACACCTTGGTCAACGCAAAGACATCATCAAGCTACATCTCGAGATTCGTATAATATTTAAACAACATATTTTACAACGTAACACATTAGGTTTTTGAGTCCTTGTAAAGTACGAAAGCATTTTGAATTTGAGAAGAACTCTAATCTGACCTCTATAAATTAGAGGCCAGAAAAGTGCTTAAGAAAATCATCTAATATATCTCTTCTCTCAGTTCTTCCATAATTTTCTAAATTTAGATTTACTTTCTGTTAGGACTTTGTAAACAAAAGAAGTATTCTGCTAGATTCAATTCAAGATTAATAAATAATCATCATTTTCTTCCCTATTCTCTTATCTTTTATTTTTATTCTGTTTTTATTATTCTTACTATGATTCGTGGTTAGACTTCCGTTAGAGAGATCGATGAAACCCAAGCAAGACCAACTTAGATAATTATTTATTTCAATTATGCTTAATGTTTTATTATGATACCAATTTCTTAAGTAGTGATCATTAAATATAATATTTATTTTCATGATTTTGATAGTTTAATCTTAGATAAGTTCAAGTTAAACTATGTTTTGTTAGAGATTCGATATTTTACCTTTGATTTCATCTTATTAAATATTATCATAGAATTTGGGATTAATAGTTGGATTAACAGATTTTATCTTCTAATTCAATAACATTAACTTTGTTAATTGGATCAAGATAAAAAATAAACAAATAAATTGATAAGGTGACTTATTTTGGTGGATTTGACTAATCTAATTATTTACATTGTGATTTTCATTCTTGTTTATTTTATAATAGTTTTAATTCAATTTCCTTTAATATTTTGAAAATTGTGATTGATTATTTTAAGTAAAAAAAAAAAACTTGTTGGATCAACATTGTCTCTCTGTAGATTGACCCTTACTTGTCAAGGTTTTTATATATTTTTGTCCTTTTATTTTTATTGATAATCTACACGAACAATTTCAATACTATTTAACAATAATAGACGTATTTTATATAATAAAAAAAAATTGTATCATAATTAATTAAATGATTTTAAAAAGGAAAAATTAAGGACAAACTTTAAGATTTGCATGATGGACATTACAAAAGGGTCTTAGCAGTATTTATCCATATTGTCAAACACTGAATATTTACATTTTTTTATGAAAATATTGGAAATATACATGTCCATGTAAGACAATGGGAACCCACATACCTGTAAATAAATATTTTCAAGTCAAAAAGATTTGGAGGAATATATCTTGAGTGCTCCCTAGCAAATAACATTTCATTGATTTCTTTGGTGAAAAAACAATAATAATTTATATTAACTCTTTTGCCATCTTTCTAGTCATATCTGGATTAAAGTTGCATGATGTGTCATGCACTTAGACTTTTCTTTTTTCCTATTAGATTAAATGAGCGTCCACAGTGTATAATTGCACAAAGACCCGTTCCTAGTCGTCCCTGGGTCCAAACCATTGGTGGTGCATAGGGATTCGCACTGCGCAATATGTATAAGTATGAGATCTTCCAATGTGATATAATGATTTGGACAGAGGTATGATGATGATAATTTTTTTAGCCAACACAATAAATTGATCTGTTTTGTACAACTTCAGTTTCATAATTATAGTTGCACCTAGGGGTGTCAATGGGTGATCATTTAATCGAAACTGTAAACCCCGACTCTAGTTCCCTTTTTATTGGAATTGGTTAGAGTCGGGTCTACAGTAGAACCAAATCAATAGGAACTAGAATCATTAGGTTCTATTCAATGGGTATTCACGGGGTACCTGAAACCAATTTATTTTGTTATTTCTTTTTATACTATAGATGATTAAAGTTATTCTTTTATTTCAAAATGAATGCATGTTATATAAAATTCTTCAATTTTTATAGATTATCAATTAGAGCTTACAATGAGCTATCTCTTCAAAAAAAAAAATTTATCACTTTTAACTAAGATAAATTTTTTATTTTGAAAAATATTATTAATTTGTATCTTTATTATAAAAAAGTATAACTAAGTTAATCCCCAGGGGTTGGCTCAATGGCAATTTCAGACTGATAAGCGATTAGTGCCCGTAGGCTGTGAGTTTGATGCCCAGTATGAGTATTAATTCCTCAAGGGCCACCCGTGAGGGCACACACTCACTTACTCAGTGCGAGTGATGTGTAGGTGTTGCACATGTTTCGAGACTAATCCTTAGACAAGACCATGGTCTATGTATTGGGCAAGCCCAAATACGGGCTTGGTCCATTGTCTACGAGGATATCTGGCCATAAAAAAAATGTAGAATTAAGTTAATTGTTTTATCTATAACATGTTAATTATTAAAAGGAGATTTTTTTTATAATGATTTGAAGTTTTTTTCTTATTCGTTTCTTGAGAATTGAAACCGATGGGTACTTGTGTTTTTCGACGATTGTGATTCTAGACCTGGTTCCATTTATTTTGTAACCGGAATCAAAAAGAATTGGGAACAACCCATTGACACCACTAGTTGCACCATTCCAAAAAGGCCCTTTGTATTTTATTCTATTAAGATAAATGAAGAATAGGAATCAAATAAAAAAGAAGCTTTTAACTTTAGCTACACCTGAAAGGATGTATGTTCGGTTTTCATTTGTGTTATTTATTTATTTTAAAGAAGATTTTGATATTGGTAAGTGGCCATTATAAGCTTGCGAAAATGATGATTGATTCCTCTATCAACCTTTAATTATATTTTTTAAACAAAACCATCATCCTCGTAGCATTTTAGTTGATACTCTTTTTGGTTGACTAATTGTTAAAGAATATTAACTAGTCCAGTGGGAGAATATATAAGATCATGTGGTCCTTAAACCAAACAAATACTTTCTAGAATTTGGACTAGCAATTATTTATACAATAAATGCAAGAAAATCAAATCAAACAAGTTTGATGACAATGAATACACTTTGGCAATTGGAATATGAGGTATTTTGGTAAAAATAATTTTTAAGGGCATTTTCGGTACAAAGTCCAATTTCCAAAGTGTAGTTATTGCACTTTAACGTGTGCCCTAAGGGCACATGTTAATAAGACCCTATCTTAATGGGTCTTGTTAAAGTGCAATAAATACACTTTGAAAATTAAATTTTATACCTGAAATGCCCCTTTTTTTTTTATCAAAATGCCCTCAGATTCCAATTTCCAAAGTGTATTTATTGCACTTTAGTAGTGTTTGAAGTTAGAAGCTGCTTCTTGGCACTTAAAAGTAGGTGCAGAAGCGAGAAGTGTATGAGATTTCTTCTAGCTTCCCACATTTGACGGAGCTTCCCTTAGTCAAACGCGCACCATATTTCTCTTTTTGTTACCCATTTTTTATGAAAATGTCAAAATTAATTACTTTCTCTCATTTATTCTTGCCTTTATTTCTCTCTCAGTATATATTTTAAAAAAAAAAACCAAAATTATCTTCTTCATCGACGATTATTCTCATCTCTGATCCCTTTATGTGGTAACATCATCATCTTTTGTGGGGCAACTAATGTCTTTCATTTACTACTTTCTTTCTTTTTTTAGAGTACTTTCATTTACTACTAATTGTACAAAATAATTTATATTTTATCGAACGATCATTTCCATTTGTAGACCCTAAATTGCATTTCATGAGCATGGTTACGATGTGATTCCAATGGAAGTACTTTGTTGGAAGCACCATTGGTCCAAACGAGACGTAGTTGATTGTTGGAAATTGGAACTTAATGAAAGTGCAATCCTAACTCTTTTCTAAGAAGCAAAAAATTTCACCATGAGATGTTTGTATTGAGAGAAGAGAAACTCATTAAGAGAATAAAAACTCAATTTCTCTCCATCATGTTTGGATTGACAGGATAGAACTTGGGACAACTTTGAAATGCAGAGTTGGAATTAAAAAATATTTTAAAGGATTTCTCTCCATTTCTTTCCTCTTTTCTCTACTTTTGGAGAGAAAGAAAACTCACATTTTTTTTCTCTCCTCTTCTCTCCAATTTTTTTCTTTTCTCTCATCACTTAATCCAAACAAGGGAACCGGAGAGAAACTCATTTATTTTATCTTCTCTTCTTTTCATATCTCTTAATCTAGACAACATAAGAATGAAGTTCCAATTATCCTCAATTTTTCTCCACTATATGTAGATTGACAGTAAAGAAATTGGGACAATTCTGAAATTTTAAAATGTCTTAAAAAGATCTAAGAATAGAGTTGGAATTATAAAATATTCTGAAGGAGTTTCTCTCCAAATCTCTCCACTTTTGGAGATTAAAAAACTCACATTTTCTCTCCTCTCTTCTCTCCAATTCTTTGTAGGAATGCAACTTAGGTGAATCAAAGCATACATCGACAATAACTTTCTATTTAGTGAATAAAGTAAGGGTTTTTTTTATTTTTTTTGTCATGAGATATATATGTATATAGATTAACATAGAAAAAATGATGGTTACGATCTTAATTCATTGAGGTTGACTTCTTAGAGATGTGATGGTTGAATCTACATTCAACTTTCACCTAAACTATCATTAACTAATGGCAATCATGGAAGATGGGAAGACTAGTCCCACTACGTCAAAATAGCCATGATACGACTTTAAAAACAGCTGATTGTAGCTGTCGTTAATTTACGACTGTTTTAATGAGTCGTTTTGAACTAAATGACAAATGATTTGAGTCGGATACTATCAAAAAAATTTGGGCAATCGTTTGTTTTGAGGGATCTTAACTGTCAAAACGATATTTTGTGTGAGAGTCATCGGATCAACTCCCAAACCCACGACTGAAACTAGAGAATCTCTTTCTCCCTCTCAAATTGATTTCTCTCAAACCCTGTCTCTTTTTCGGCCCTCTCTCAAACACTAACTTTATATGGAAGAAGATGATGAAGACGATGGGAAAAAGGAGTATTGTGTAAATCAAGGAACAACCTTTTGTTTGGATTAGATCCTTAGAGTAGAGAAACAGATCTAGATCAGAGAGTAGAGAAATAGATTTAGATCTAGTCCCAAGTGCTCCAAATCTCCAATGTAAATCTTAGGTAATTTTCAACATATTATGTTGCTCTACGTGCATTTTCACTTCATTTCGATTAATTTCTGTTAATATGCCCTTGATTTCAATTTTTTTTTTCTCTTTATTTCCATATCTAAGTTTGAATCCTTAGATTTGAGGATTTTTTCTTGAATTTCATAACTCATATTTGAGTGTTTTTGCCTGAATTTTTTTATAGCAAAATGCAGCGATTTGAATGGTTTTCTCTGTGATCTAATCTCTCTATTTGTGTGTGTGTATATTTATGTATGTGTGTGCAATCTATATAGATGACCCTCATTATTTTGAAGAATTAGCAGAGAAAAATCTCAATCTTTGTATGTGAGACCTGCAAAGATGATTTCTTCAGGTCATCCTTTCTTCATCAAATTTTCTTCTTTTCTCTTTCTTTGTTTTTTGAAGAAATTCTGATTCATTTGTTTTTAATGGAGGAAGAGGAAATTGATCAAAGCCTGGAATGAAACAAGTGTGAGCTACAGGTTTGTGCCTCTAAGAACAATAAAAATTTTAAATCAAGGGCTTTTTTTAATATTCCAATTGATTTTAGGTTTATTTTTGCTGTTATTTTCTTATGATTGCCAGTTTTGATACATCTCCTAAAAAAACAAATGAAAAAAGTAAGACCTATGTTTAGGTTTATATTGGTAGTACAAGAATCTTTGGCTATCTTGAAGAGTTCGTAATAGATTCTAACCACCTGAATTAATCAAATGATGCATGCCTTGGACTGGCCCCAACGAAATGGTCATACAATATTTGTATGCATATGTGCGCTGTATTTTATTTTAATTTCTTAGAGGAGAAGATCATAGTATGAGATTTAGAGAGGTTTAAGTGAAAGAATCTTCAATATATCTATTATTGTTCTAATGAAAAACTTACATGGAAATAGACTAATGTGTAGTTGAGTTTTATGTACTGCACTGCCTCTCGGATTAAGGGTGGAGGTAGCTCATGAAAGATGGTTGCTCATCCTCCTGCTAAAGATGAAGCATGGATTTAGTTGGGTTCTTCCAACGTCACCTATTAAGTTCAACTTTCTCCATGAAAATCTCTCCCCAGTGGGCGCTGCAAAGTATTTTCTTCGTACTTATGCAGCTTCATTTGCACTGGTTAAGTACCCACCTATCAGATAGTTGCTAGATTTTGACCCCTCGATAATCATGAACTGTGAGTTAACTGAGCGTAGTATTCTAGAGCACAACATCCTCTCATTTTCAATTTAGTATGATATGATTTAGATGACAACTCGATATCATCCAAGATTTGCAGTTTTTCATTTCCTTATGCAAATGAAACTTCCATACGATGTGTGACAGGTAAAGGTTTTACCTTGATTTCACTGTCATTTGTGTTTTATAAGAAGCACTTGTAGGTTCTCCTCTTTAGTAAAAAAAGATGAGGAAAGCAAAATGTGAATATGACCTAGAACAATGGCATACTTGGAAAAATTATAAAGCTGTAGTTCCCTATTCATTTCCCTGCAACCCCAGCTAGTTTCACACAAGAAAAGCAAGAAATGCCTTTGATATTAATTACCCTCCTATACTTTCTTAAATCTTTAAAGAGAGAAGAGCCTTCTAAGCCCCTCTTATAACTTCATTGAATTCTCACCTCCTCAATTTCACACCTTCAAGCTTCTATCTTTCTCTCTCACTAACAATGGAAAAGAAAGAACCCATCACCTCTAATCTCAAAGGTATCTGTGAAAAGCTCTTTAATGCCCACTCTGTCAGCCCTGCTTTATGGCCATTTCACCACATTTGTAACCATCCGCAAGATCCTGTTCCTGCAGGTCTTGCTCCAAAGCCTTGAAAGTTAATTCTGTGTGTGTGTGTTGGGGGGGGGGATTGCATGAGTGCCTGACTTCAATTGTAATCGTGCATTAAATGCAAGAAAGAAAGAAAAAAATGTCTGCCATCTGGGGATTGAAGACTTGAATGGAATCTGGAGTAACGAAAGCTAACCTTTGTTTTACATATGCAATTCTAATTTAATAGAGTATCTATTTTATCACTTGTATGTTTTTATCTTCTTGTTGTTATTGTTGTTGCTTCTGTTACTAATATCAATTATTATTGGTCTTGGGATCTTGGTATGGAAAGGAGGTTAAAAGCAGCCAGACTTTTTCTTGTCAAAACAGCACTTGTAGAAATGCTTCCCAAGAAGTTGCTTGCCAAGAAATGACTTAATTCAGCATGCTTTCTCTAATTTGATTCTATTACAGACATAAAATCATGTATCTTTATAATCTTGACACAGCCGCTGCCAGTAATATAACAATTTTAAAACACCGATATGCTTCAAAAATAACAAAAAAGAAGAGTAATATATTTAGTTTCAAGTTTGATACATCATTCCATATTAGAAACATAGCCACTAGTTTTTCTCTGCTACCATACATACCCTTAGTATCCATTAATTTTTATGTGCTATTTTTTTCCAGATTGGTGAACTTAATCTAATTTCAGTTTTTGCGACAGGTTAATGAAGATTAAATGACTCAAAGTACATTTCACTTTGTGGAAAAGCATTACTTTATAGTTATTTTCTTGAAAACCCTTAATTTTTCTCTAAAAAAGCATACCTTGCCTTGAGGTTTTGAATTACTGTCCAAGATTGCAAATATGCCTGTCTTGAGACATTTTGTTATATTTGGAGTCTTCAATTCCATCATGAGTTTGGACCCAATAATTAAACATGAATGTGGTTCAGATTTCATGCAAGTATATCAGTCATAGAGCACGTTGATCTCTCTATGTTATCTTGTTAAGATTTGTAATGCTTTCATAACTGTGTTGCATGATTTTTTCTAATAGGTATGTCCTGGATTGACTACTTATGTTAGTTTTCATGAGGTTTGCTCTCCTAAGAAAGGAAAATGTGTTTGTGTTAGCGGCCTCTGGTGCAGTTGGCCAGCTTGTGGGACAATTTGCCCAGTTGATGGGTTGCTATGTGGTTGGAAGCACCGGATCCAAAGAAAAGGTAACATCCCCCCCTATATTAACACACTACAAAAAAAATGTAAAATTGGAACATAAGGGTAAAACGGTATTAAGCCGTTTTTATTAAAAAACGGTATTAAACCGTTTTATTTTTAAAAACCATTTTATCCGACCCATTTCTGTTTATTTAGATGGAATGAAAGTCCAATCCATCTCTCTCAGCCGTCTCTCTCACTCGACTCTCTCTCTCTCTCTCTCGTCTCTCTCTCTCACTCTCTTGTCTCTGATCTCAGTCGCTCTCTCGTCTCTCTCTCAATCGATAGTCAGTCTGATCTCGTCTCTCTCTCAATCGATCGTCTCTCTGATCTCAGTCACTCTCTCGTCTCTCTCTCAATCAATCGTCTCTGTTTCAACTTTCAAGCGAAGATGCCATGAGAGGACCTCCGAAAGGCTCTATCGCTCACAAGAAGCTTAATCCAGCGTAAGATCTACTTCTCTGTTCTTCCAATGTTTCGATTTTTCTGGTTTTTCTTCTCTCTCTTTCGTTTCGATTTCATGTTTTTCGTTTTCTAATTTTCTAGTTTTAATCGATATCGTCTCTCTGATCTCAGTCGCTCTCCCTCGATCTCATCTCTCTCTCGCTCAATCGCTCGCTTGATCTCAGTCATTCTCGCTCGATCTCATCTCTCTCTTGCTCAGTCGCTCGCTCAATCGATCTCTCGGGCTAGGTACTATCTCTAATCTCTCTTTTCTTTATATAGATTATATTAGGGATTTGGATTGAAGATTTAGGTTTTTAGATGTGATTAAACACAATTTGTTTGTTCTATTATCTCACAGTTCTGATTTACATTGGAATTTCAACATAATTATTTATCTGATATTCTTTGTATTCTGGATGAATGACAGATTTTATTTTTATTTTTTTTGCTTTAAGTAATCTATTCTTAATCTCAGACCTTCCATTTAGTTAACCATCATGGTCCTACATCACATACCCAATAAATTAATTTTTTCTTTAAAATGGTGCCTGTTCTGATTTCATCCCAAAGGAAGGTGTCTGTAGCTGGAGTCCCCAACATGTGCCAGTGTCTGTTCCTTTGAGTTCTACTTTCGGCAGCAGCACAACTTGATTGAGCAAGGGAGTGGATTCACAGTGAAATGTTCAGTGGTTTTTGGGAAAGCATTTGTTCTTTTCAAAATCTTATAGCTATAGGTATTTCCAGGAATGCTGCTATCACACTCAATCATGCCACATGAAAGGTACTCATATGGCCACTTTGAATGTCTCTTGCAGTATCTTGTAGTTTCTTTATCTAGATCAATTGGTTCAATTTTTGAAGAGCAATAAAAGGCCTTGTTGATGATGAATTTTCTGTTTCCTCCAACTATTGTAGGATTAATAAATTTTATATCCAATTTTACTCTTAAGATGCATTAGATGGGGTCCATCCTTGCTAGGTCTTGTATGCCCCAGTAGAATCCACTCAATCTTGCTTACCATTTGATTGCTCTGGCCAAACTCTTAATCTATTTGTGGTTTAGAATTTGATGCCATGTAACAAAAGGCCTGTTGAGAAACAAAATCCAATGGTCATTTGATGTCTGTATGTTGCAGGTACTGGAGATACCGACCAAGAACAATTCGTTGGTGGAGTAGAGGGCTTTACAGAACTGGTGAAAAGGGCTTTCGATTGGCTGGCCTTCTCTTCTGAATGAAATTTCATTCAGAGTGTACTGATGATGACCACTGTTTTTATGGCTGTGATGAAGCAGCAGTGCAGTGGTCCTCTCTGTAGATTGTAATGAAAATAATTAACATATTAGGTAGGTAATATGTTGGTGGTTGAGAGCAGCATCAATGTTTTGGTTAAGTAATGGGTCATGTTTTAGTAAATAAATTGATCTGTGAGACAGGTTCTGTTTTGAGTATAATAATGGTAAGAAATAATTTTATTTTGTGACGAAGATGACAAAGTAGTAAGTATGATCCGTGGAATTTGTTGGGGGGCCTTGGGTTCAATCCTTTTGGCTACTCTTTTACAATGTTATCAAGGAAAAATGCCTCTTTGGTTCTTGAAAGGGCAGATTCTTCTCTTTTGATCTGAATTTTTTACAGATATTTTAATAAACTTATGGGTGTTGTGTTGGGTGATGGCAAAAGCATATAAATTGTGTGGTGCAGGCAGGCAAGTATCACGTGATTAGGAGGAGGACTAGGGTGGTCTCTGTTTGTGCAGATCTCTCATGTCATCTATCTTGGGTCAAGAAGATTGAATTTCATTCAGCCCAAGTCTGATCCAAATCCAAAGCCCACCTCTATGACAAACAGTGCTCAAGAACAATTTCATTCATTGTAAGTTCCAACTCCAACTTACTTCTTCAATCTAGCATAACTTGGTAGTCTTTTTAACAGAAATATTATTCTCTATCAGCCTCAAATTCTTTGAATCACTTCTATAAGAATCATGATTGCAATATCAATTGTTTGGTGAAGATATACAAGAAGTATTTTTTGGAGTGTAAAAGCACTTCCAAAAGCCACGAGGGTTTGGGTGAAAAACAGCTTATACATTCTTAATTGTGTTTTTATTGACCATACTGTCCCTTAAACAAGAGTAAGGGTTAATAGTAGAAATATGCAGGGGTATCTTAGCCATTAACAAAACAAATTTGTATCTTGGTACCAGGAGACATTATCAGCATGTGAAATCCATACAGCACAGGAAGTACCGAGAGGGAATTGATAACTTGTTGGTGCTTCTTATTGGAGGGATTCCAATTGCTATGCCAACTGTGTTGTCTGTTACTATGGCTATTGGGTCTCATAGATTGTCTGAACAAGGTGCCATCACTAAGCGTATGACTGCCATTGAAGAAATGGCTGGGATGGATGTGCTTTGCAGTGACAAGACTGGGACTTTGACCCTCAACAAGCTTACTGTGGAAAAATCCATGATCGAGGTTTGAGATTGAAGTTTAGAACAGTAAAGTAAGATTGATTAATGTTTTAGGATAGTTGAGTTGATCATGGGTTATATGTTGTTGCAATTGGTGCAGGTATTCACAAATGACATTGACAAGGACACTGTGGTTTTGAAAGGGATCCAAAGGATAGATTGACTGCTCATGAAGTTCTGTGTGAGTGAGCTTAATTTTTTCAGTATTATGCCTTTGAAATGTGATATTATGCTTAATCTGATATGATCTGATCTAAATCTGACCCACTGACGAAGATGTGGCACGTATTGGAGGGGATGAATCGGAACATGAAGAAGGGTTCATGAGTCGCGGATGAGAACATGTTTGGACACTAGTGTGTAAATGATAATGCAGAAGACGTGGTATCGTAACAATTGATCTGATAGCTTGATTAGTTTCATTGCTTTTACACTAGTTTCTCTGTTTTCGTAGCATATATAGCCGACGCTTGCAAGCTGTTCCTCTTCCTTCTAGGAATTGCCAACAGCAGGTATGTCAATTCACTTAACTACATAAGTAATCTCTAATGCATGAGGAATTGTCACCTTAATTCTTAGAAAGAACATAATGGGTGTCCATGGGTTGATTCCGATTAGTTCCTGAGGTAACTAGAACTGGGAACCATCATATCTTCTCAGTTTCGACTTCGGTTGATTATGATTCTAAAGTGGAACAAGAATCAGAATTGGAAATAACAAGAACTGCGGAGGCATATCAGTTTTGGTTCTGTAATTTTGTCCTGCCTTTCAAGAAATATGTGCATTCACCTCTAAGCTCAAATGATGTTTGAGTCACAGAGAGAGAGAGAGATGCAAAAATGCATTGATTTGAAATACAATAGTTAATGTCAAAAATGCATTCCTTCACGGTTGTCATATACATTCCTATTCTTTTATTTACTTCTCAGTTCTTTCTTAAACTTCTGCAGGCACAGATGTGATCTTCCACCTTCACGTCAAAATAGAGTTCAAATGGGTGGCCGTCTATCTGGGAATGGAAGATATGTTGTTGTTGGTTCTGTCCCATACTTTAGATCGACGCATAATGATATGGAGGCCCAGTTCCACCATATTGAGCAAGAAGCATACAGTTCAGTCCTACAGGCCTTTAAAGCCCAATCTGATGCCATTACTTGGGTATTTATCGTTACATCATTTCACCACTAATGCATTTATATTTTCTTCACCATGCTTAGATAACTACCTCATGAAATGGAAATTCTTCAGGAGAAGGAAAGTTTAATAACAGAACTTAGAAAAGAGCATAGACTATCAGATGAGGAACACAGAGAGCTTCTAGGCAGAGGTAATGCAGATGACATCATTCGGAGGATATGGTCTGATAATGTCATGAAGTGAACTATGTTCTTTTTTCCGAGATATATCAATCAGATTTGCAACAAGTTTTGATCAGTTCTACCTTTTTAACTGGAAGTGTTATTTCATGATTACTTCAGGGAGTGGCGACAATCAGGCGGGATCCAATCTGGTTTGCATAGTACTGCTCAACTTGTTCATGATCCAGTACCCAGTCCTACTGTCTCAGCATCTCGCAAGAAACAAAAGATAACACAAGCACTGCCTTCTATGTCCTTAAGTGCACCACTCCCTGCTTTGCACCCACAAACAGTAGCTGCTCCTATGCAGCCATCATCATCGGTTGCTAAACGAGGAGCTCCCACCAAGGGCAAGAAGCCTAAATCAGTAAGTTCAATATTTTGAAGTATGAATTTTATTTAAAGATTCTCCACCGGCATAGCTGCTCCCTGCATTCAAATGCAGAAGCATTGATGCCATTTAAAAGTGCAACTCGCTGCACACTTAAACTATAATGGTTCAACAAGAAAATCAAGTAGAAAATTGAGTTACCTGAGAAAGGAGCGTGAGCAAGGGAATAATCCTTTGCCTTGTAATGCTCAAAGCCATGTACTGGAAGAGCATCAGTTGCAAGTTCCATTATTTTTCCATGTGACAATTTGATAGGTAATAGAAGAAGAAAAGCACTAGTAACTGTTGTATACACCCCAACAGTTGGTGAGGCTTGCCAGAAATATGGAAGCATCTTTCGCCGCCCTCAGGGTCTTTACATCAGTTTGAAAGAGAAGTATGGGTTCTTAGGAGATATTCTGTTTTTCAGCTCCCCACATTACTGTAGCTTGGATTTTTTATGTGTTGTTTACATTAATTGTTCATGTGGAGACTGAGGAATTGTGGGTTTTATAGGGGGAAGATTCTTGAGGTATTGAAGAACTGGCCTGTGAAAGCTATCCAAGTCATTGTCGTTACTGATGGTGAACGGATTTTGAGGCTTGGGGATCTCGGCTGCCAGGTAATAATCTCTTGATTGGTTATCTTTGGATTCTTGGACATAGATATTTTAAAATACAGATTCACAAAACAAGAATATTGGATCAGCTTGTCAGTTGGTCATCATATCTGATAGGAAAACACTACTATCACCTGCACATTATCCATCTTTTAAGGTCTTCTAATCCAAATTATTTTGACTTTAATTTAATAGGTGGGGACGGTTTCAAAAGAGCAAATCAGATTACTAAGGGCTGTTGTTGACTATGTGAGTTGCTACGCTTAATTTTAGTTACATACGTTCATGTTGTGATAGATACGTGATGATTGATTCATGTGGAACAAGTTCTTCACATGAATTGAGTTTCCTTCTAAATGATTTACATTATATGTTTATAGAGAACAGTGATAGTCAAAGTGAAACTCATAATAGAAGAGACCATACTAAATCTGTCTTGCTCCACCCTCCCTTAGTGCCTAAGGATTGCAGATTTAGGTTGCTCTTCAATACCCAACACCCTAATGGTGATCTCTGAGATTATGCCTCTGACTTTATGTAAAGATGGACTTTGAACACTTCAAAAAACTTGTATAAATGTTTAAAATCAAGATCTTGAGTAACGGTAAAGCTGTTATTTATCAGCCAATTCTCCACACACAAGCCCACGCATGCACAAAATGTATTGAGAATGTGATATGGTTGTTTTTGACACACCAGGTGCTCATGTTGCGGAGAGAGTCGGAGGAGCCCACAGGCCATGCAACAGCAATTTTGACTGAGATTTTTGTGAATGATGAGTGTAATGGTGTCATTAATGCAATTCAAAAGAATTGATTTCTCTATTGTTTTGTGCCTTATTTTTTTGACCAATAACAGCTATTTTGGTCACGACAGAAATGAAAATTAATATGACCGTGGGTAATAGGTGTGTAGAAAAAAAAAATTAAAAATTAATTTTTATTTTTTTTTAACTTTAAACATCGCTTTATGACCACTGTAGATATCGGTTTGTAACCGATGTTTAAAGTCTTAGACTTAGGACATCAGTCTTATAGACATCAGATTTTAAATCAACGTCTAACATTTTTTTTTTATTATATGAATACATATTTGGAACGGTTTTAAGCCGTTCTAAAATCTAAGTTTTGGAACGGTTTGTAACCGTTCCAAATCTTGAGATATAGAACGGCTTCTAGCCGTTTAAGCTCATTAACGACGCCTCGATTAAAGACGGTCCTTCAACCGTTTCATACTGGATTAGGAACGGTAATAAACCGTTCCTAATTTCCATATTTGTTGTAGTGACATTTTAATTCTTACACGAAGGGATAGACCATTTGTTTGCTCTCGTTTAGGAAATGAGAAACACTTACTCTATTTATTACAAAATCAACTTATAGATTGAAAAATATGAGTTCTTACAAAATATCCAAGGAAGAACAAAACTTTTGTGAAAAGATGCCGAACCAGTTGTTAGAAAAATGAAATGCCATCTTGGTAGGAATCCCTGAAAATTGGGGAGCCACAATACCCTTGTTTTCCGAAGCAATACTTTGTTCCATTCCTTTCATTTATACTCCAAGCACGATTGCTAAATTGTATATAGCACTCGCTCAACTACATCAAGACAGATTGATCTTAAGAAAATCATTGTTCACTCACCAGTAGCCCATATGAATCTGGTGACTCAATATGTCTAGTCTAGTGGCAAACGTTAGGTCACCTATTTCTTAGTTATGGACACACAGATTGAAACACAAGTCCATTTCAACAACCCAGCTCGCTCGCTATTCCAATAATCCAATCAAGCACAACAAAGAGTATTCATGTTAAAAGTAATCTTGTTGTTATCTCTAATAACCTTCCTCTCTATTTTCTTTGATGAAAACTAAGGTTGATCTACTGAACAAAAAGTTTGGTTTTGATGAGGCTTTCAGCTATAAAGAAGAGCATGACTTGGATGCAGCTTTGAAAATGTTACTATATATACTTGCCTTAGACAATCTCTAATGACACCATGAATCTTATCACAAGATTGCCATATTTTGCTTTTGAAAATAATTGATGGTTGTATCATCCTTAAAATAATATTTACATTTGTTCAAAAGATTCCCATACCCTTTTGCTTGCAAATTTGATTAAACCAACTTTTCAATATTTTAGATACAATCAAAAGATGCTCATATACCTATTCAAAAGATGCCCATACCCCTTTGCTTGCAAATTTTGTCAAGTTCATTGATGATTGCAGTGAAGAGCATCATTTACTTTCTATGATGGAAGAGTGAAGTTTTAGGTAAATCTAGAAGTCTTCACCGATGATTATACATGTCGTTTACTTGTTGGAAATAAAACTTTAGGAGTGCCAAGGTAGAGAGGTTTTATTTTCTTCTTGTTTTGTAGACCTTCACTTGCATATCTATATAAAATTTAAAGTTGCAACAAGTTTCTGAATTGGAAAAAATATGTTTTTTATTATTTTACAAATTTAAAAATATTGCTCCTATGCTCTGGAAATGCTGCACTTTAAAGTATATTAGCTAATACTTTGCATTGCTCTACAAACTTAAAATTATTAGCAAATGCTAAAACACTCATTTAGGTATCCATGCTCCATTTTTTTTATCTTTCTTTCTTTCTTTCTTTTCCTGTTCACTAGTTTTATTGTTATCTATGTAAAATATATCTCAATTCTATTCCTAAAACTTCCCTTGCGTTCAGGGAATTTATAGGAGTGCTCAAATTAATGAGATGTGCCCCGAAGTTGAAAGTGCAGGCTCTCCCAAAAACCCAGGTTACTTAGTTTTGGCTTTGTATTGGCCTGCCATTGTATGGCTCAGCTTGGATTGTTTTTAAATTGGCATCTAACATTCCTTTATTCCAGCTCAAAGTTGAGTTTTTCTAACTTTGCCTGTCTTGGTCATTAAGATGAGTTATATCCATGTTCAAAGCTTTTCTTCAGATTTCATAGATCCATTCTCTGTAAATCATACTCTATATATATATATATATATAAATTCTTTGCTAAATTTGTTAGATTTTCCTGCACTTCCATCAGTTTAAAGATCTTCAACAATGAATAATTTCTTGCATTATAAGGGATACTTGGTGTAACTTTACTATGTCCAAAATTTATTGCTCTTCCTTTGGTTGCGTGACTGAATCTTTCCAATTTATATTTTAACCATTATGTCTATATACTGTTTCCAGGCTTCAAACCAGATACGACCACCCCTGTGGTTTTGCTTGTACATGAGAGACTTAAAGACCCCTCCATGAACAAGTGGAATCCAATTGATGGAACATGAATGGTTTATGGACAATGGCAACAGCCACTCAATTTATGGAATTCTGCTACAACTCATTCTGAATAGCATCCATGGATGCCCTATGAAGTTACCTATGAAAATAAACTTGAATATCTATTTGAAAGAGTAATGGCTAGCGGCATCAACCCTATTGCATTAGATAGACTTGCAAATGAAAACTCCAGTATTGACATAGTGACCGCATTTCATACTTTCCATAGGGAAGAAAGGAATTTAGATGTCTTGTGAGGCCCCGCTCACCTTACAGGAGACAATGCTCCACTGGAGACGAGAAAATGTGGGATTGTTGAAACCTCTATTGAAGACTTTATTTCAGGAATGAACTATGAGGCCCATCCAAAGTCACAAATTCCTCATTTGGGTCTTGTACCTTATTCATCACCTAGTGGGGCAAATGGACCAAATAGGTTTTCTGGAACTCAGCCCCAACAAAAAACTCCTCCACCTCCATTGGTCAAGCAATTCTATACTAGCCTGCACAATGGAGAGGACTCATCTGGTGAAACTCAAATACCCAATGTAAGACCTCGAGGGGATGCACAGGGACGAAATCAGTTACTTCCTCGATATTGGTCTAGGATAAGTGATCAAGAGTTGCAACAAATCCCGAAACGCATCCACTTATATTCATTCATGACTAAAAATGCCTTGAATGCTACAATAATGCAACAAATTAAGCTTGAAAGAATCATGGTGGAAACTGAGAAGATTGATGTTAAGTGAAATTATTCAGGAATTTTATAGGAGAACCAATTGGAATCAAGTTCTTTCTGAAAATGAAAGTCCTCAACAAACTCAATAAGCAAAACTATTAATTACATAAATTGCTTAAAATTGCAATTATTACTTACATTTGAATCCAATTTTTTTTTTTAAAGGATTGAGTTACTTATGAAGAATACATGGCCTAATACTTGAAGAGATCAGAGAACGATTACAAAAAGTTCTTTTATCTATACGTTAAGATTTTAAGGTTTGATAATAAATATTTTCTTTACTATGCAAACAACACTATCTATATGAACTAACAGAACAACAAAATTCTCTTTTCGTTTATGTATTTTTAGGGCACCTCGTGAAAGAAGAAGCACATTTTCGCTTTCTCTAAAGGGCAAAGCAAAGCATCAGAACAGAAATTGAGTAATTAAGCTTCAAAGTTACCTTTCTTCTTCTTATTGTTCTTCTACTCTCTCTCTCTCTCTCTCTGAGATCGAACTGAAGAGGGTGGACTTCACAGGCATACAGATTGATTTTGTATTGTAAAATTATTATTTTTAATTAAAAACATCTGTAGCAACGGTCAAATGGACGAAAGTTTTATAAAAGTCGACAATAACCTTTAATGTGACGGCTCTGGCCCTCGCTATAACGCTTATTTGTTGTAGTGTGTGGAGCACTTGAGCAACACATCCACAAAATAATTTTTTTTTACTTATAAATCCAAGAAAACGATGCTTATAGACCGTCGTTTCTTACGACTGTAAAAAACAGTCATTTTTTTTTCAACACTTTTCCTACTGTCCTTGTCTGTCGTAAATGAAAAACTACTCCAATTAGAACGATTGATGTTGCACCTGTTAGACCAGTCGTTTTTTGTTTTTTGGAAAACAACTGTCATGGGTGTCCTTCTCAGGAGCCGTTGGTTTATAATGCGAACGCCTAGATCACAATTATAATCATCAAAGCCTTATCCCAAAATCTAAGATTGGTTGAACGAATCTTGTTCTTTCTATCCAAAAATCATGCCTACCCCTAGTACCCAAGCACAATTACTTTTGTACATATTATTGTAGAGCTCGTGAGTACGTACATTCTTATATTTGCCAAATGAGGGTTTATGGTTATGCTCATTAACTAGTTATGCCCGATCAAAATCATTTGTCATGGCATTGGGTGGGGATTAGCAGTGATGGTTAATTTCTCTAATGTTGTTAATAACCTTCCAACTGATTTGTGCCAATTACAGTACTTGTCCTTTACTTGTTTGCATAATGTAGTAGATTAATGATCAAAGTCAATATATGCAATCCTAGTTTTACTAAATTCATCAAAAAAAACAAAAAATTGACCTTTTTTTAAGGAACCCATTTTTCCAAAAAAAATAAAAAAAAATACTTTACTCACCAGGTGGTAGCCATGGTTTGATCTGGCCTAGTCAATCCTTCCTAAATTGATTCTTGGTTCAAACCATTTGTTGACATGAATTGATATAAATTGATTTGAGTTTGAAAATGGTTAGCTTAAAGAGAAAAGGATTGGTAGGTCATACTTTTATATCAAATAACAAACACTTGAATTCTTTAAAGATTAAATAAATAAATAAATAAAATCACCCAAGAGATGCCAATCCGAATCATCCCTGAAGTCAAGTTCTTCAAAAAATTGGGTGGTTCAAATTGTATCCCAGGTGAATCAATTTTCATATTGCGCAAATTGCCGTCTTGAAACCATGCTATAACTCACTTATTTTCAGGTCCATTCCCTTAAAAACGCCATAAAATGACATTTTTTTTACCATTTTAGGATTTTTCTCATTCTTCAGTTGATATTTTTGGTTTAGTGGCAATTTTTTTAAAATAAAAATTGAGCATCATGTTGTCTTTAATCCAGAGCTGTTTGAATTTCTTTGAAATATAAAGTTGAAGGTATGGTAAGATTTCACCTGGGTATCAATAGGTGCATCTGCAAAAACATGATTGTAAACTTGCAACCATATCAAGAATTTGTCTAAAAATTTTGGGATTAACATACTAATACCAACACATCTTCTTGGAAAAATGACATATGGCTAAGCCTAAAATTAATATCACACATATAATGCTTAATTGAATATCAAGTCTATAAGTTCTATGCCCATAAAAAAATTTTGATAGAAACCATCAGAAGCTACTATGCAAGTTCTCTCAAAGATCCATATAGAGAAAATAGAGATGGTGCACACATGGTCACAAGTTGGAGCACACAGGTTTAAAACGACAAGGACGGAAAAAAAAAAGGGGGGGGGAAGAAAGAAATGGGAACAATCGATAAAATTTAAGAAAATAGATAATATATACATATAGGGGACAGATTATGGGACATATGTAAAAGCAATGTAATAATAATAATTTTTCGAAAGATGGGTTAGAAGTTTCGGATTGAGCTGATTTTTTGAGAGGATGATCTCTATGATGAGCAGATCATCCTAAAAAAAATCAGTCCAATCAGAAACTTCTAACCCCATCAAAAGTGATTTAGAATGTGGACCGTCGATTTTTTACCAATAATTTGTAAACCACTTCCGATGGACTAAGAAGTTTCAGATTGAGCTGATTTTTGTGAGAGTGATCTTCTTATCATAGAGACCATCCTCACAAAAAATCAGCTCAATCCGAAACTTCTAACCCATAGTCCTATTCAAGGACTATTCATAAGTTTTCTTTCACTTATGATTTTTCCTTTCCTACTCTTATCACTTAGCCAACTTGAGATCCTCTCTCTACTTTCTTGAATGTCACATTTAGCTCCACAAACCTATCGCCTTGTAAAAGCTCTCTCATTTTATTTCGAACATGTTGATCACATAAAACTCCAGAAACAAACCCCTACTTTTTTTGATAGATAACGAATTTTATTGAAAAAGTGGTCGAGAAGACCAATTAGCAATACAAAGACAGCAAAGAACTCAACAGGCTGCACAAAATACTACAAGCCCAGTCCCATCTTGCCACAAAATCATCAAAAAAACACACCCCCTGAACTCAAAGAAAGCCTCAGACCAGAAGAAGATGCACGAAAGCACAGTAAAGGATACTTCATCAGCCTGACACTTCTTTTCCTTCAAAACACCCATACTTCATCAACCCAAAGTTAGTTTTGTGGTCACATGCATTCTCACCAATCACTCCATCACTATGGATAATTGTAAGTAAATAGTAAAAGTTTTATCTTTGGGGTATGCCCAATACATCAATCTTGACTAATGTCTCATACCTAGTACTGTCCTTACTAAAAGTTGCACCGCATATGTTCTCTTTTGATCTTACTTATCCTAAAATCCTTAATTTTAGGGTATCCGCCCATAGTTCAAGCCCTCTATACTTTCAAGTATCAACAACCACACCACATTATCAGTAAATAGAATACAATGTTAGACCTCTACTTATATCTGACAGTAAGTTTAGTAAGGACTGGACATATTTTTTTCTACTTCAATAAAATTATGTTCTTCCACCTTTCTTGAGAGTTGTCCTTTGAATTTCTAAATAAGATAGTCTCAATAATTGAACTCCCTCCCTGACATGAAGTATAATTAATTTTCTATCATTCTTTATTGTATGAACTATTAAATCTTTTTTTCCCAACACCCTATCTCATAATTTAATAGTGTGACATGTAACTTTTATCCCACAACAATTAGTGTACTTTTGTAAATTTCCTTTGTCCTTACAAACAAAACCCGTAATATTACTCCATTAGTCTCTTAATTTTTCAGTCTATAAAATCTTACTAAAAAACTTAGTTAACTAGAATTATCCAGCCGAGACCCATGTACTCCCGCTATTAAGCTATAATCCAGGCTTGAAGCATTTCTTATCTTCATATTAGCTAAAGTTTTGTTCATTTTTGTAATCCTAATCATCATACAATAGCTTAATGTCTTATGGTCATCATAGGATTAATGATTCTTTCTATCTCTAAACTCTCCACAAGATCAGCATTTAAATCTCTCTAAAAATAAGATCCTCCATCTTTCTTTAATTTCCTCCTATCTTACCAAATTTTTTTCATGTTTGTTCTTAATGCATCTTAATAATTAATATGATCTGTGTCTCTAATTTTTTGCTAAGTTTATAATATATTTCACACATTTTCATGTACCCAACCTACTATATGATCATCATAAGATCTATGATTGACCTCACTTACTACTTTTATTCTTTATTTATCAAATCTATATTTTTTGAAGTTACCATCACTCATAGTTTTCTTCCAAGTCTTAAAACTATAATCTCTATTTTTTTAATGATCTTTTGAACCTCAGTCACTCCACAAGGAAAGAAGCACCAGCCTAGATTTACTACAGTTACACCTCTTCTAATACATTATTCTTTCACTCACCTTATGAGAATATCAATCACTATATAACAGTACTAAATTTGGTACAGTAAAGAAAAACATATAGGACGGGAAAGAGACTGACAGTACCAATCTGGCATCTTAGACACGAGAGAGGTCAAGCCACAGATCAGGTCAGATAATGGGTATAAAAAAAGACAATAATATACAAGGGGGTAGTCTATGTCATGAAGCTATGTTACCCGAGTACGACAGATAGACAGCCATGATGGTATGTCACAGAAACGACATCCTTAAAAATGAAGTATCTGATACACGAGTACAGCATCCATTTTGACCTGTCCGAGGAATACAGCCATGTAGTCTTAGCCAATGGCATTAGGTGGCACAGCGTTCTCAACCACCCAACTTCTTGCCCTGTTGTGTATAATTGTTCTATCTGTTAGAAATGCCAAGATCAAGAGTTACCATTTTATTTTTGAGAAAATTTAAAATTAAAAATAAAATAAATAAATAAAAAAGACCAAGGAGTTGTGTAACATATTGAAATGAAAAGGCTAACAAGCTAGTTTAGCAGATATCAATTCAAAGATTTTTGTTTCTTCCGGGTGTTCCATTAAACAAAACTTCAGAAAATCTTTTATATATATATATATATATATATATATATATATATATATAAAACACAACGGTGGGTCCCACAGTTGCTACAGTTATAGAAAATGAACATCCCATCGGAGTGGGGTCCACATTAACCATTTTATTGCCTTTCTTCTTCACCCCCTTCAACTTTATTGCCTTTTCTCTCCCCTCCCCTCCCAACGACAACAATTAGTGCAGCCCTAACTAATTATTTTAAAAAAAAGGTTGGTTGCTCACCCTGTTTGTGAAAGCCGTCTCCAATCGATGAGTTGATGAGACTGTGGACGCCTCTGCAAATAGGATGAACTACTCCCAAGATCATTTTGTTCACCTACAAACTGCTCTGAATAACTAGAAATTGATGGAGACCAAACCGGAACTACACCACCATCTCTCTCTCTCCTACTAGTAATAGAAGATTCTGCCGTTGATTCTTCAGCATTTTGCAACCCCAAAGCAACACTAAATCGTGGTGGAGCGTTATTATTTCTGACAGTATGGAGGCCGCCTTGGTTTACTGGTTCTCTCCGAGCTTCTAAACCCATGTGTACGTTTCTCGGTACTTCAGGACTGCTATACTCAGTTGAGTTTCGGAGGTCCAAAGAAGTTCCCTCCGCTTCGGCTCTTAGCAATGAAGAAGTCATGGTGGGGACCATCTGATCTTCATGGCGCCGGACCATAGGTATGGGGTTGTTTCTAGTGGGCTCACGATCAACTTCCATAATATCTTGAGGAAAGGCAATAGGAGCTGATTCCGAAGAGTCACCGAGCCCTTCTTCGGTTCCATTCTCAACTGCAGCTCTCCAAGCTGCTTCTCGTTGCCACATTTCTGCAAGACTTTCTTGCAACCTGTCTTTTGCTGCATCTATCTCTACAATGGGGAGAGGATAATTCGAGCCCAATTCGACCCCAGCGGCTTGAAGTACGGATTCTGGTGCATTCCATGGATGGTGTATCCATTCAGTTGGTATCCTCGCAAGTTCGGGAAGCCACCTTCGTACGTATTCTCCATTCGGATCAAATTTGTAACCTTCAAACTGTTATGAAGAAAGAAATCTCACAATTAAGTCAACTATTCAAAAGAAGTAATAAAAAATTGCATAAAATCAAATATTCTGTAAGCCAATTGGATGTCAAACTTCAACCATCTCTCTTTTTCTTTTCTTTTTTAATATCTTGTCAAAAATGGTATAAGAAGAGTATAGCAATTCTAAAGATCAGGAATTTGTACACATGGTAGGTTTTCAGAATTAAATATTGTGGGAGGGTATTGGGAAGTTTTGTGATGTTTGCTTTGGGATCTACATTTTGGTTCCTATCACCAAAGGGTGGTGGTGATCGTTACTCTGTTACAAGAGGAAATAAAATTGTTCATGCTCTATTTTGAACGTGATTGCTAGATAGGGAGATGCTTTCTTATAGACTAGAAGAGGTCTTTGCTCCTTCTGATGATGAGGGTCGTTGGGGTATGGATCTAAAGCTTATAGAACCATCATGAAAAAGGACCCTACCCCACATGCCATATATTATTTATAAAAAAATATATATAAAGTGATAGCGCGTTTGCATATATTATGAGTACACACATTATTAATTCCAAAATTACAGTTGAAAAACTATTCATACCTGTGGGTTGTCTATGCAGTCCAACTCACGGCTATCAGGGAGAGTCCCAGATATGTATTGCCAACCGAGGGCATCACTCTCAAGATCCGCATCCAATAAAGTATCCCAGAAATACTTCATCCCCCATCTCCATGGCAATTGTAGAACCTTCACAAAGAAACTTGAAACCACAACCCTTATCCGGTCATGAAGCCAACCAGTCGCCCACAACTCTCTCATGCCAGCGTCAACTAGAGGGTATCCCGTTCGACCTTGTCTCCATGCCTTGAAATAGCCCTCATCGACTAACCAAGGAAAGAACTTAAGGTGTCCAAGAAGAGGCCTTTCATGACTGTAAGGGTGGTTGAAGCTCATGTATCTTGAATACTCTCGGAGACCAATAGACTTAAGGAACAAGTTGACACTCTCTTCACCGGCCGTGTTCCCTTCATTAGCCCAGAGAACTTGCTTGATGCGGACTAAATGAAAGACTTTCCGTACGCTCACCTCCCCAAAATGCAAATGAGGTGAAAGAAACGAAGTCGTTGCACTATCTGCCTTTCTGCGGTTGACAGAGTACTCAATCAATGGCCCATTAATGAAGGTAGTTAGAGCCTTGTCTGCATTGCTCCATCCAGGTGACCATGCCCGGGCAAGAAGAGCATTGCTTCCCTTTTCAGATTCGTCTTCAAATACCACTGTGTCTGATTGGCACCTTGACACATCACCTGAAAGAGAACAACCATTGTTATGTAAACAAGCATGCACAAGAGTGGTAGTTCAAAGAATAACGAATTATCCTAACATGGCAACATCTACGTCTCATCCTAACAACTTGGGGTCATCAAAAAGACATGTATCCTCAAATATTTTTCTTATTACCTCAATCATCTTCATTTTCAGCCTTTCTCTCACGCTTTTAGAATCCTTGACTTGGATGAAAAAAAAACTAGACAAGATGATGTTGGTACATAATTATGGTACAAGTAAAGTTTCCCTAATGCACTCACAGAAACTCGCATTCTTTTGGCGAGCATGAACAAGGTGCTTGCCTCTTTGACCATATACAACTGCTTACACAATCCACATAAAGGCCTAAAATTTAGTAATGTGGTCTCCCATATATTCTACACTTTTTTCACAATCATCAAAACATTAAAGCTAGAGGTACTCTTAAGAGTTGTTCGTTTCTTTCAGCAATATCAGTTAATAAGGAACCTGAGGAGCACGGTATGAGAGAGTAGCTACTGTATAATATTTGTGGGAATTTTGGTTTGTTAGAGCAATTTAAGGTAGAGTGTGTAATTTCTGTCCCAATGCTAATGTTGAATATTGGATCATGACAGGAACTTCATGGTTTCAACATCCATTGGAGTCTTGAAGGACTGGGGAATTTTGTAGGCCAAGCTAAGTTTCGTTTTGATAATCCAAGAGAAAAATATTCTCATCAATCCTTTTTTTATAAGCAAGAGTTGATCTGTGACAAGGTTTAACATAATCAAATACTTCAAGAGGATTGTTTGATTGGAACACAAATGAGTAAATGTGCTAATAAAGGCAAGCAAAGCAATTAAACAATTATATAACCAATGAAGCTTCCAATATTCCAAGTACACATCTGACTTAAAGGGAGTGTCAAAAATAAATTAAGTTCTGTTTTGTATTTACATTTTATTTTCAGGATTGACTATTTTCACCACCCCCAACAATATAATGTATATGTGTTACTTATCAAAGAATAAATATGATTATGTATATGTTCTAGATTCGATCCTAGCATATTTCATGAACCTCAATTCTTTCACCTCTACCGTCTTTCCCATTTTAGCCAAATCTAGGAAAACCAATTATTACGAGTTGTTTTATGCCAATTCCCCACTGTTGCCATTACATGATGCCAACCACACAATTATTGACCTATAAAAGACCTAATATTTACAGTCACTGGAAACACTATATAACATAGTGATTTATTTCTAACCACTAGAATCTATTCCAAGAACATATATGAAGTAAGGACGTGAGAAAACAGACCTGAAGTTATCCTCTTAGGTGGAAGCATTGGAGACGCCGGATCATAAGGCATGCTAAGGCACTTGTTCCAGAAAGCAGAGAAGGTCGTGAATGGGCGACCTTGGTCATCATTAATGTCCCATGGTTCGTAGAGTAAATCTGCATTAAAGGAACGGACAACTATGCCTTGAGCAGTGAGAAGCTCCTTTGCCCGGTGGTCTCTTACGAGCGACAAGGGATCTACAGAAAAGGAATGAAGTCTATGTAAAAATCCAAACTATCACAAATTAGCTCTTGCTTTTCTTGCAACAAAATGAAGATTAGAACATCTAAACCTCATACAGGCCATATAAAGGCACATCACCCATCCTTGGCTAAACATAAAGGTAAGTACAGAACCTTGAATTTTGAAGAGGAAACCTAAGCACAACATAGCTCTAGAATCAATAAACATGAATAACGAAACCAAAACAGAACAAAGACCATATTGACTAGATTAACTAACAGATATATAATAGGGAAGAAAACAATCTTGACATTAGAAATGAATAATTTAAACATAAGAAACAATAGAAAATGAACAATCTTGAAATCCAAAATTCTAGAAAACCCATCTCTTAAAAGATCCAATTCCACAATCATGATCATTATAGAATCCTACTTGCCAAATATCCAACATGGAAACAATAGGGGCTTATGTACATACTCAAGAAATAATTCCAATTTAAGCAAACATCATAAACACTCATTGAAGACTCCTACAATTGATCCAAAAATAAATAAAAAAAAACACCCAAGCCACAAAACACTTCCACAAATACAATAAATAAAACAAAAAAAAAAAATCAAGAAAACATATAAAATAATAGAGAGTAAACAATGATAAAAAGGAATCATCAACCAAGAGAAAGAGGTGAAATAAAAATAATAGAGAGTAAACAATGATAAATACTGATTGAAGACTCCTTCATTTGATCCAAACAACCAAAAAAAAAAAAACCCAAGCCACAAACACTACCACAAGAATAATTAATAAAACAAGAAAAATTAAAGAAAACATTTCATAATAATAGAGAGTAAACAATGATAAAAAGTAATCACCAACAAACCAAGATCTACAAAATCCAAAATAAGAGAATCCAAAATATCTGTGAATGAAACTGACCGTATAAGTGGTTGAAGAAGAGTTGAGTAGCACCAGTTGATTTCACAACCTCAATGAGAGAAGTGACACTATCGGTAGACCTCTTGATGATGAGAGAAGTGCCAAGACTTTTCAGAGAACTATCAAGATGAGCCAAACTCTGCTTCAACCACCATCTAGAGACTCTCCCTGGACAATAGTGACCTTCCTCTTCAGGTGCCCATATGAAGACTGCAACCACAGAACCTGCTCTCACACCAGCAGCTAGTGCAGAGTTGTCTTCAACTCTCAAATCTCTCCTAAACCATACTATGCTGCACCCACCACCACCACTTGGCATGTCTCTCTCTCTGTGTAACAACTCAACAACCAAACAATCTCTCTTCTTTCTTTAGCTCATAGAGAATTAAAAGTAAGCTAAAAGGGTATCAAATTCAGTCTATGAGAACATTGCTCTCCCTCCTCTCTCTCTCTTCTTTGAATAGTAGTGGGTTCCATAAGCATCCAACTGGTATCTTTCTACTCTTTTAGAGAGTGAGAGTGATGGGCAACTTGCCACCACAACTTACACCACCTCTTTTGGCCTTCTTGGGGTTTGGCTAAGATCAAATGACGCACAACTTTGAACCACAACTTTATGTCTTGTGGTTTTTTCTTTAGGTAATTCAGACACATCTTTTCCATGTTTTGGTGAATAGCATTTTTTAACTGATGGCATGCCCCCTTGATCACAGTCATCTGTAGAAGATTAAAAGAAAATAATGGAAATACCCTCATCTTCTATCTACTACTAGAAAACCTTTGATTTTTTATTTTTATTTTTTTTTTTTGAAAAACCCATCATATCTTTAAAGGACAAATCTTCAATCACTCTACCTATTCTTCAATCTTAAGATCCTGTCTACTTTAACATTGAAAATAGTTTCATCATCCTCTTTTGTCTTAAGATTCTATCCACTTGCACATTCGAACCTATTGTTGGCAAATAAGTCAAAGTTCTTATCCAAAAGCTTGAAGAGATTGAAGGATTTTTCTTTGTTTTTTTTTTTTTCTTTTTTTTTTTAATAAAGAATTTTTGGCAAAAGGTTGAAGACAATGTTATTTTCGTCATTTCACTTAGTCTCTCACATAAGACCACAATCAAGGGTATGTGATGAGTTTGAAAACACAATGCCCTCAAACATTCACCAAATAGGCCTGATCACCCATCTACCCATCTACCCAACCCATGGTTTTTAATCTCAGTTTCGCGTCTCGTCTCGTTCAGACCCGATATCGAATCATCACGGATGAGTTTTTTAATATATTTGAGACATCTCATGAGACAAATCAAAAAAATAAACATGAGTCCTAAATCTTGATCAAAAAATGACTTTATGAGTTGGTCTCGTTCAACTTCGATACTGAATTTATTTGGACGATACGTCTCAATCTCGGACGAGTTTAAAAATCATGACCCAACCCACATGATAGATTTAGAGAGCTATTATTATCACACCAACCAACGTTTACTAATACCACACCAATTCTTATATAAATCACCAATAAAAAATTATACTGAATTAGTGTGGTGTTAATAAAAATTGGTGTGGTAATAGCAACTCTTGAGCTTTAATGTTTCAACCTATTCCTTTGCTTAATTATATACATTTGCATTGCATTCCGAACCCCTTTCTCTCTCACTCTCCTACTTACATTTTTCCATTTCTTCCTCTTTTTCTCTTCATTGTTTGGCTTCGGCCTGTTGAATTGGAGGAAGTCAGGATGTACTGCGGGTGGGGTCCATTTGATTAGAAAAATCTGAATTTCCTTTCTATGTTGGATCTACATACATTGTTGAATAACTTCGGACAGCGTACATAAGTATACAGTGAAATTTTGTATCTTCTGGGTGTCGTCAACCACCATTTCTTTACTATTATAATGAGGATAATTATAATTTTAAAAACACCCCCATCTTAACATTTAAATTTGAGTGGTGATTTTCTAAGGCCCCTTGACACACGTCCCGTGACATGGCATGGGCTAAAATCATAGATTTTTCCCCTCCAATACACAACTATACATCCTCATAAATATGTACAGTTATATATTCCGAGGAAAATAATCTATGATTTTAGCATATATCGCGTTAAGAGGCGTATAAGGGCGTGTGTTAGACGTGAGCATTAGAAAATCATTATTCTTTAGAAAATGTTGAAGTAACATTGAAATTAACAGCATTTCACACATTGATGTGGATGTGTGTATAAAATTATAAATATTTTTTATCAAGATACAAGTGAGAGGCTTCTATGATTCTCTGCATGCTAATGTGTGAAATGATGTCAATTTCAATGTTACTCTATCATGATTCTTAAATTTAATATAATCAAGATCATTTTAATCAAAAATCAAAAAAATGCAATTCCAATTAATTAAAAAAAAAATATGTTATTGGAATCTCATATCGCACTTCTTGAAGTGAAAGTCTATGGAAACTATAGATGCTTTTCATCGAAATACAATTGAAAAAGCATCTATGGTTTCCAATCCACTTTCATGTCTAGAAGTGCGATATGAGATTTCAAGTTGAGATCACTCTAGCACGACTCTTAAAAATTACAAAAACATATTTTTTTTATTATATAATCATCAAAATCATTCTTTAATTAATATTTTAAATTACAAATGAGTTCTTCAGATACTTGTGCATTTGCACATGTCACCATCTAGCATACATAAAATTTTAAGACTATCAGCAAATCTGATCGGGCTAAAAATATATAATTGATCATGTTGGTATAGACCTGATAAATTAGATCAGTCGTGATTTAATTTTATGATTTATTAAGTTGTGTTTTTATCTTTATTATTATAATGAGAGAAGGCAAAGTAGAAATGGTTCAACACCAAAATTTTAACGAGCATAAATGCCCCCACTTTATATTTAAATATAATATTTAATATTAAAAAATCAAGAAAATTGTAACCTAGTTATAAAAATATTTTTTACTATGTTATTTTCAAAAAACTCTTTAACCAATATTAAAATGTGAATCTCTCAAATACACCAACTTTCAGGTTTAAACTTTAGACAATCAAAGTCATTTAATCAAAAATCAATAAATTACAATCCTTCACATTACTTGATTTATATATTATATTTTCTTCAAAATTCGTTTATTCCCCCCCCCCCAAGTGGGTCCCGTCATTGTGTTTATCATATACATCATATTTGAAAATAATTTTCAAAAATTGAATAACTACCACGGTTATTTTGAAAATGGTGGCAATTATCTATCATTATTCTCATTGTTTTAAATCAATCTTTTGAATTCAAAATTCATTTTAAAATAACAAATTTTAGAATTATTTTCTAATATATGCGTGATAGTCATCCTTATAGAACATTATTACATTACCATTATTTTTCGTTGCATTATTATGAAATTAATAGTTATAGCCCTTTTTTAGACAAATTATATTGTCACACCAACTTATTAATGCCATCCCACTTTATATGAAAATCACCAAAGAATTGGCACACATATTGGAGTGGCGTCAGAAAAGGTTGGTGTAGCAATAAAAGTTTTTTTTTTTCTTCTCTTGCAACCTTTGAAAGAAAAAATGGGTAAATTCTCAAACAATTACAAATATTTTTAGTATTTTCAAAATTTTGACTGATTCATCACGTAATGTTGACAATATCATCTTATAGTTGTGTCAACATTAGCAACATTTCGAAAATGCGAAAAAAATTTATAATCATTTAGGAATTTGCCAAAAGAAAAAAATTAATAATTTTGCAAAATTTGAGACCATTTTTATTATTATTATTATGTAATGGCAAACCAATCAATCAACTTCTTTAACTTATTTAATAATGCATTAGATAAATGACAGAAAGTGATAGAATCTGATTAATGTCTTGGTCTGCGTTGTGAGCATAGAAATATAGTAAGGCTAACACACGCAAAGCATTATTGACACGTGGGATTGAGACATCATGTGGTCCCAAAGAAATGCCTTTTTAATTTTAAATTGTATTGTACTGTTTAGAGAGAAAATTATTGTCACACCAACTTTTACTTATAAAACACCAATTCATTAATCAACTCGAGTGGACATCAAACATCTCTTTTAGGGTTTATTTGTCCAAGAAGGACAAAAATTCTAAGAGATGGATAAGTAAATTCTTTGAACAGTAAATCTTTATCTTTTGTACGAAAGAAAGAATCGTAATCAACTCTCACCTACATGTTACCGATCACTTACATGTTTTGCTTAAAAAAAAACAAAACAAAACAGACCTCAAGATGACTTCATATTGCACATCTTGACTTGAAAGTGGATAAGAATTAAAGATGCTTTTTCACTCATATCTCGAGAAAAAATATCTATGATTCTCATACACTTTCACGACATGGTGTGCGATGTGAGGTCCAAATGATGTGTTATAAATAAAAATTAGAATGATAATAAAAATTTTATTATCTAAATTATCAAATTATTATATTTAAAAGTACCATAATTGATTTGAATTAAAAACTCCCGATTTTATGGTATTAAATATTTAATAATTTGATTTTGAGTCTCATTTTGGTTGTTTTACTCAAATGAATTACACATTAGAAATCCAATACCACAACCTCTACGTTTCATTGAAAAACTCAAATAAAAGAAAAAAACAAATTCTTCTTTTGAACTGGATTCAAGATTTTGAAAATTAACGGCTATTGAACTTTCACATAACTCCCAAACTTAAAAATGAAATTCAACGGTGAAAAATAAATTTTTTTTATTTTTATTTTTTCAAAATTCATAGAATTTTGTCTTTTGGATGTTAAAAGGTGAGCCCAACAACCCTAGTAAGGGAAAAATCCTTAGTAACTTATTAGCAACGATTGGGAGATCAATAATTTTCTTCGAACATTTAGTTAGGGTTGACAACGGATCGATTCGATATCGAATCAATGCCATTGCGATATGATCCAATCTGATTGAATTAATGAATATGTGAACCGAATTCAATCCGTTCCATTTCATCCTTAATCCAAAACGAACACATGCCTTATTTTCACATTATCAATGTTCAAAAAATTTAAAATTTTAAAATATCCACTTTCCTACTATAAATATAAAGGAAAATAAAAAAGACTAAAACATTTTATCTTTACGTATTTATATGAAAAATTAAGAATAAAAAAAATTATTAAAATATATTTGGATTGATTGTTTTAATTGAATTAGGATAGATCTAAATTCGATCCAAACAAAAATTCGGATATAAGATTTTAATTCGATCTAAAAATCTGATTTTTCATATATATATATATATTTGATTGGATCGGACCGATTCGAACGTAGCTATATTTCGGATCATTCCGGCCCTGCATTTAGTGATTTGGGCCTTTCGCAATTAAACAAATAAGATTACGTGGACGAAAGATTCGATTTGATATCAAGTGATTTAGATTTAGGTCTGTGGAAATAAACCAACAATGATTAGCTATACGGCTAAAGATAAGATTTGATGAGATTGAAAAAGCTTTGTCCACCGAACATTAATCACACGCACATGTGTGGGTCCCACCATTTGTATAATGGGACGGTCCTTTTCCATTGGAATTGGGCTCTGAGTCACACAAATGACTAATGGATAAATATTATGGATACCTACAACCCCTATGTTTTCACCTTTGAGATCATTGTCATCTTTGGGAGATTAGTGAAAAATGACCTAAATACCTTCAATAGCCAAAAATAAAAAAAAAACTTTATTTTATTTTATTTTTTCTTTCAAAACCCATTTCATTCAAATTCCTCCGACCCATCAAAGTTTCTATCTTGATCAATCCCTTGTCAAAAGCAATTGGTAATTTCTCAAAACAAAAAAAAAAAATCTTACCTTATTCTTGAGATTTGAAGTAGAAAGAATCTTGAGGTTGTCAAACTCAACAGATTTTTGGGAGGTATTATAAATCAAGGGCAATTAGGTCATTTTCCTGAGTATCTTAAAGAAGACTGTGGTCAAGCGGTATGTGGAGGGGGCTAAATTACCCTAAATATTATCAATAAGAGAGAGAGAGAGAGAGAAGGGGAGGGTTGGACATGTATCTTCCTTTGTGGTTAAAGTCCACAGTAAAGGACCCTTTCTCGATTGAAAGAAGGATAAAGATGTTGTCTGCATCAAAGAAAAACAACCAATTAGAGGAATCCTGTGAGATATTATCTAGGTGCAATGTTTTGTAATAGTAAAGACCACTTATTGGAAGAATAGAGATAAGGTTAAACACGGATTTCTTTGATTCCTACTCACTCACCTTTATCTCTTTCAATCCCTCCCCCCAAGTGGGCTGGAGACAGTACAATTGACGTATACCGGGTTGGGCCTTAAATGGACTGAGTATAATAGCCCAATCCCAACTCACTCAAAATCATCTCCATTTCAATGGACTGGGTCAAGCCGTAAATGGGCTGGCTGTTATTGAGCCCAAAAAAAAAAATCTAAGCCATGTCTAATTTGATTAAAATTTCATTACCATCTGAAATTGTGAATACAGAGGTGTCAATGGATCACATCGGTCTAAAAATCTAACCCAAGCCTGATCCGTTTAGAAAAATATATATATATCTAGTTTGCAGATTGGTCAGGCCACGACCATTTGAGAGAGAACTGGCTGTGCTGGGTCACTTGCCAAGTCAAAAGGCCCAGCTCAAGCGCTCTACCCTTACAAGAAACGGACTTGGCCTGATCCGGTATAATTATCTTACTCATATCCGGGTCCATTGCCGGTTTAGACCGGCTCTGAGAAGCCGAGCCCATTGAAACCCTACATATAGAGAGAGAGAGAGAGAGATGGTTGCAAAGGAGTAGGGAAATATGCTTGTACTCTTATAGGCATGAAATGATTGTAAGATTGTGACAGGGCAGGTCCCAATTTCCTGCAAATATTAAATTTGATGTTGGCCTCACCAACTAATTGATCAATAATTGGGTCCCACTCTTGCCCTCTCCCATGTCTCATAATCAGAAAATTACTCCTTAGGGTAATTTTAATTTGCCCTTTGTAGTATTTATCTTAAGAGGTAGAGATCAGTAGATTCAATTTTTTTTATAAAAAAAATCATAGATAAACACGGGTGTGTCAAAACTCAAAACTACCAAAGGGGCATGCATGGAAGAACACAGTTTTACTTCATTTAATTCATCAATCCAACCACCTAAGCAAATGATGTTCTTGTTAGATTGGAAATAACAGAAAAAATCTGTGGCACAAAGATGATTCCATAATTGTGAATAAAGGAGGACCTTGGAAATAAGAGAAGAAATGTTCGTACTTACGGCCATACAAGCTAGCTAATACTACAACAATGGAATTATCCAATCCCCAAGCACTCTTGACAGGAAAAAAGCTTACCTTTTATATAAAATGCTGGCCAATTTGAAGAAGCTATAATCTCTTGTACCAACAAGTTATCTATTTCACATAATAAGGAGTTGGTCAGATCATGATGTCGATCTCTCTGCTTCTGCCGCCTTTTCCTCCTCTTGCATTTTCCTCAGTGATGGAGGTGGCCTAACAACAATGCTCTTCTTCCATTTGCGGTCAAGCTTCCTTGACAATCTCTTGTTGATTCCTTCCTCGAGTTCTCTTTCCCTTCTTACGGTCAGCATACGGGCAATCTATGTTTGGGAGAAAGAAAAATAAAGATCCGAGTCAATATTTAGTGGATGACACAAAAATACCTATTAAACCTTACAAATGATTAGAAGAGAAACTAAAGAATTAAAAGTACTATGAACTAGTGGGAATTGTAATGGACAAAATTGATAATCTAGAGAAAAAAAAAAATAACATGTAGAATATTGCAACTGCAGAAACACTTGCAATGGAAAGGAAGTATGTCGTCCATCAAATAGAAGAGCATTACTTTACATCACCTCCTTTAACTGATTAACTCCAGTAATATTCAATCAATAATGATCCCCAAAAGTATACAAGATAAGAGCAATAATAAGGATCTTGAATTCACAAGGAAGAGACCACTCAACTCCAAAAGTTATAATCTCAAAGTGCTATCTGTGGACAAACACAATGACAACGAAGTGCTATATGGCGTTAAGCCTTCAACTTGTATAGCCCTAGAGAATGTAGATGAAGATGATCCTGCATGAAAACACAGCAGGCAAAGGTGGAGACATTCTCGTGGATATTCACGGAAGAGAAGGCTTAGGATAGACTGAGCTTCAAGCAATCATGGTTCTGCTCCAGTGATGGAAATCCATCATAGTAGGGCATGTGGCTTCTTCATCAAATTTCAAAGGGCCATACCCTTTTTTTTTTCATTTTAATAAAAAAAAAATAGGCTTTCATCCCTATAACACTTTTGTTCATTGCTTGCAAGTCAACCAAAATGGGGTCTCGGACAGTTAGTGACAATCAACTGAAGTTGAAGAACGGTTAAAGAAGCCGGTCAATATGGTCCAAGATCAAAAAAGCCCAGATTGGTATTATCAAAATCACGAACCTTGGATTAGACCCATGCAACAATCAGGGAGGTCTTCTACATCAATTAAAGCCAAGAAGCCAAAAAGAGGAACTACAAGCATTTCACATCTTTTCTAAAGTGATGTTACTTATATAAGGATATAGCTTTCATGTATGAAGGATACCTTAGAAACTAGGGGCTTTATTCATATATGAATACGGGTTTCAAGTATGAAGCATACCTTAGAAACAAGTGGATTTGAGTTAAGCAGGGGAAGAAATACCCCAAAGCAACCACTTCCATTATTTAGGTCTCGTTATCCACAAAGATGGAGATATTGGTGGGTAAGTTCTTAGCAAAGAGAGACTAAGAAGTCATTTTCATGCTTGTAGTGTTTCTATCCTAATCCAGAGTAATCTCTCATAACCTTCTTCTAATACCATTTTAATGAGACTCAAAAGGTAACAAGCAAGCATTTGATAATACCCAAACAAGGGAGACAAGAACTATACTAATCTCTAAGAGAAGCTATAATACAAGAAGCAATCTCATACAATAAATAAGGAGAAAAAGCAGGTAGGTCATAGAAATAAGATATGAAGACAAGTAAGAAGGCCAGCTCTCTCTAACTTATAGCTCATTTAGCAAGAAAACTATAACTGAAAGCAAATAAAAAAGTCACTAATGGAATCTATGTTAATTAGACATGTCAAAATGAAAGTCAATTCTATGTTTGAGACTTCACTTTTCAAATGTAAGGCAGTGTTTGTTTGTGCTAATTTTCAGCGCTTATTGCTGAAAAAAATTAAATTCAGCACTTTTTGTTAAAATAGCGCGTTTGTTTACTCTATATTTTCTGCACTTATTGCTGAAAAAAAGTGATAAAAATTCAGCACTATTTTGATACTGAAAAAAAGTGCTGAAGCGGTAAGCACTTCGCTTTTTTCGACACGGACAAGTATGCCCTTCATTTTTTTGAACATGGACAAGTATGCCCTTATTCTTAAAAGGATATTACCTCTTATATCCCATGGATAAGTATATAAACACCCCCACAAATTAATAAACCCCCACCATGGCTAAATTATTTTGTCTTATATGGGTTAAAAGTTTTGGAATAAGTTGATTTTTGATGAGGATGATCTCTACAATGAGGAGAACATCATCACCAAAAATCAGCACATCTTGAGACTTCTAACCCTATCAAAACAAGTTCAAGAACCGTAAATCGTCCCTTGTTTTTTTTAAATACTATTTTTGACGAGTTAGAAGTTTCAAAATGGACTGATTTTTGGTGAGGATGATCTCTAGACCATACAAACCATCCTCACTAAAAATTTGCTCATTCCAAAAACTTTAACCCATATAAAACAAAAAAAAAATTGGCTATGGTGTGGATTGCCCTTATTAATTCATAGTGTGCTTTTGTAATTACGCATCCTTCATTTCCATAAAAAATTATTCATCCAAAATTAAGTTATTTTAAAGTTGATTTCAAATTTTGGTGACTTATATAACATTATTATTTTTAATTTGAAATTTGTAGGCTTTTATAAATAGAAATTATTATTTAAAAATTGAAGATTTGAGTATTATTTATTATTTAAAAATGAATTGTATTTTAATTTTATAAGAAATAATATATTTTATTGTGTTTTATAAGAAATAGGCATTTGAAACATGCAAACAATATATAATATAATTGTAAGGGTAACAAAGACAATTTACTAGCTTCAACAATGTGTAACAAACATGATTCAGTATCTAAACAAACAACTTTTTCAGTGTTTATAAGTTTCGGCGCTTAATGCTATTAAGCACTTATTTTTTTCAGTTTAACAAACAACACCTAAATGTCATGTCATTGCTGTATTACAGTTGTGTCCCTGTCATACCCAGGCAACATTCCTTAGAACTAGTTGGCTATGAGCAAAGACACACTTTTGCATTATCATGTGATCAACATCATTGAACAAATTAAATGTAAAATTGTACAGAGAGAGCAATAAGATCAGCTATGCTTTCTAGAGTTTAATTTTTTTTCTAAGTAAAATGTTGTTTTTATGGTTTGTGCAACCTGATGGGATTGGTCAATAAGGATGTATTGTTAACCAATCCATGTGTTTTGCTAGCAACCCCCCGATATAGGTGGGTATTTTGTAACTTCACTACTTTTATGTAAAACCCTAATTTGTTAGGGGTAGTTATAGCAGTTTTTTGTGAGAAAAACATTGTAATTTCTTTTCTTTTTTTTGGCCTTCGAGCATAATGAAATTGGTGTAGCTCTATGATTTTTTCCTAAGTTTAGGGTTTTCCATGTAAATCTTATCTCGTAGTTGATTTTTCTCGTTTATTCTTATTCGTTCTTGTCAATTATTATGTATCCCAGGTTGAAGGTTGGAGTTTTTCCAACAGTTGGGAATCAATAACCAACAAGTTCATGAAAATGAGCAACAAAGATAAGATGTTTATATAGACAAGTGGTAAGACTAAGAAGGATGAAACTGGTAATTAGTATATTTGAGGGAATATATGAATAGTCCAAAACCCCATAGGAGATAAATTAAGGAAAGTAAATTGAGATATCTTGGGTATATAGAACAAATATCAACGAAGGTACCATTGAGAAGGAGCACCATGGATACCATTTTCTCCCCACTACTGAATAGGTGACACATGTCCTCAGGATTACCCGAAATACTCACGTGTTTAGTTTGGGACCAAGCACGTGCGTGAAAAGGGATAATGAATTCCAATGACGAGTACTAACCATAACAGCGTTCTCGGTACGAGAGGGTACTATGGCAATAAAGATCGGGTCATCATCTGTGCCAAGGACAACAAAACTAATAAATTTGAGGGTCCAACTCAAAAACCAATTGGCAATGAGTGGAGAGATCAATGAGCTTATAAAGAGAAAGACAAGGCAAAGAGTGTCCGATGTGGGACTAAACTCAACACGCCCCCGCACATGTGGGCCGGACTAAGCCAAAGCACATACAGCTATGAACTGGGTGATGTGAAGGAGAAAAAAGCTCGCTCTGATACCATGATAACCAACCAACTACTCCAAAAGACCGATTTGTTGGAAAAGGGGAGAACTATGAATATAAGAGGGTCATGGGACTTAACTGGGGGATGACTCACCTGAGAGTGGAGGAAAATATACACTCAACACTCCACCTCACCCATAAAGGTGGAAAGATTTGAACCCGTGACCTATATAAATCAGCACTCTGATACCATGATAAAGTTGAGGATCCAACTCAAAACCAATTGGCAATGGGTGGAGAGGCCTAGGAACTTCTAAGGAGAGAGACAAAGCAATGAGTTTCTGATGTGGGACTAAACTCAACATAAATACCAATTGTTCGAATCCCCATTTGAAAGACGAAGAATCACCTTTAAAATCTGAACGGAGCCCCCAGGAAAGGCAAAGTAAAAGTATTGCAACCTTGAATCCCTTGTTTGACTCAAACAGAGCGATGAGCACAGAGATTTCATTCCCATTGGCCCAAGAGAGGGGTCTAAATACTCTAAGATGTTGTTGACAACTTAGGTGAGAAGATGTAACCCTACCAGATAAAAAATTGTCTCAACTCAACTTGCCTAGCCAACATAATGGGACAAAAATTTTAAGAAATTTGAATTATTCAATATTAGCTCTCCCTCCCCCAGACTTAGTATCAAATTTGATATCCATCAATACTTACTTCTCAAAAGGGATGGAGACAAGACATTTTCTAACAAAGTCATCTCAAAACAATGAATCTTACCAATCCTACATTAAATGTACTGGGACTCTAATAAATCAACATCAAGTGTAGCATTAATTAGACGTGGACACAATCCCCCAAAGATCTCAACGGCAAGTCTCAACCGCCCATATGTCCAACTCAGCAAACAACCCACTTTCTACCTAGAACAATTGTGTGGAGACACATATCCTCAGCAGAGAGTCTATAAAAATCCTTTTCAAAGACCAAAAAGGCTTTTTGAATCTTTAAAAAAAAAAAAGTTTTCCCCTCTTCTTTGCAACAAGATAATCATTGATCACCTTCTTCTCCATTATTTTTTTCCCCAATCTCCCTATTACTGCTTTATTTCCTTCTTAGAAATTACTAACTTAACCGTCAGAGTTCTTTTGGTAGGCACCACACCAGTGTCCCTCCAATTTCTCCTTCTCTGCCTTCAACCAGCGGGTAGTGGATTTGAAGCTTCTACTACTCTTATTTCGGACTAGTCCATGTCCATGAAGATAGAGTCAAGATGAAACATCCCACCGTCTGACTTAATAGTGAGTACCCAATCAGCGCCATGCCTCCAACAATTATCTTGAGGAGTAGAAGACCTAAAAACCTCCACATCTTTTGTTGTTGTCCATGGGAATCGAAGTGGGATAACTATTTAGCATTTTAATGACCAGATAATAAAGGCTATTTAAGGTTTCAAATGGGTGATGATGACTTTGAACGGAAAAGATTTCTATATAAGTGTGATGATTGTGCCCACGCCTAATTAATGCTATACTTTAGATTAATTAGTAGAGTCTCGGAGCATGTAATGTGTGGTTGGTGATATTCACTATTTTGGGGGTGGCTTTGATAGAAGATGTCATGTCTCCATTTCGATAGTACTAAGAAATATCGCATTTAATACTAAGATCTGAAGGAAGAGAGAGCTGATATTAAAGAGTTTCAATCTTTTAATTGTCTCATCATGTTGGCTAGGTAAGCCGAGCTGGTAAGGTTTTGTCTTCTCACCCGAGTTGTCAACTATATCTTCGAGTGCCCAGATGCCTCCCTTAGGCCAATAAGAATGACATTTCTAATATCCTTATTTTGACCGAGCCAAATAAGGGATTTAGGCCTGCACTATTTTTACTTCGCGAGGGCTTCGTTTAAATTTTAAAGACGATTCTTCGAATTTCAAACAGGGATTTGACTAACAGGTGTTTTGTTGTCCTTGGCATAAATGATGGTTCGATCTTTGTTACCACATTACCCTCTGGTTCGGTTGAGAACGTTGGTATGGTTAGTACCTATCGCCGGAGTTCATTACCCCTTTTCATGCACATGCTTAGTCCCAAACTAAACAAGTGAGTATTTCAGGTAATCCCGAGGACACATGTCACCTATTCGGTAGTATGTCAAAAATGATATCCACAAGCACTTTGGGAAAAGTGGAAGGCTTTAAAAACTAAGGAAAATGTCATATAAGGTGGAATGGCAAAAAAAAGAGAAAAAAATAAATCATGCCAACAATCCCAACATTTGAGATAAAATAGATGATGATGTGTACAAACCTTGATACCAATTACTCAACCTGTAAATCCAAGGTATGGAAACACTTCTTTTTCACTTTCTATCATGACAATAACTTAAAACTTGAGCTTGAATTTTCCTTTCGGCCCAAGCCTACATTCAGAGACTCAATTGTATCACCCTTCAAGCTGATAAAGAAAGTAACTGCGTATGGAAAAGACACATCAAAAGTTGCATTCCTTCCACTTCCATTCTTAGTTAATGGGGCAGCATCCAGTCCCTTGAAAAGATCAAGAGGACTTCGATAAGGTGATCTTATATTTCCACAATTTTGGGGTTTTTGGGATTTGGAGGCATTGGTTCTCGTGTCATATTATCTATTATTTTTGCTGGTCATCTCGACCAGCCTTCACTTCTAATGCAATCTTTATCTTTATTTATCAAAAAAAGATGCTCTCCAAGATGATGGAAGGAGGTTATTTAAAGCCTTAATTAAGTCCAATGATCTCTCATCTTCAACTTGTTGATGACATTATAGTTTATTGGAAATAGCACCAAGCTAAATTCATTTGTAATTTAATTGAGATAATTCATTAAAAATGAGATTATTTTGATGTGTGAGATCTATATCATTCTTTTGTTAGATGATATGATCAGTTATTTCATGCATAACGTTTAGGTACATGGCCATTTTTAGTTAATCATGAGAAGGTCAATGAGGTATGAGATAGTGTAAGGTCATAAGGTTACATTGTAGGTTGGCTTCAAGCTGACACGGGAGATTGAGCATGCTGGTTCCTTATACTTGAAATGGTTGCAGTTAGGGATGAAGTTGGACATTTCATTTACATGACTGCCACAGTGTTAGTATATTCCTATTAGATGACATATGGCTAAGTCCCACCGTAGTTTGGCCTATGCATTCGAAGTATGGGTGCTTGATTGCACACTAAACTATTGAGTATGAAAAGCCTTTGATTGAAACCTACAATCAGTTAGAGAACTTCTCATCAACAAACTTAGAGAAATTGGTCCTTAGACCTACGAAACTTGCAAGTTGTTGAATGGTTATCTAGTTGTTTTGATTGCACTTGAGTTGATATCAAAAGGATTGATACACAAAATGGAGTATATTGGAAAATTAGTGATCTGCTTGAGTAACAAGTTGCCAATGAGGAATCCATACCCATGCAAATGGGAGAATATCAAAGATTGGGGAAAGACAATAATTAAATATACAATCCTACGCAATTTGTATTCTTAATGCCTTAAAAAGATTATTTTCTAGTAGAAAAATAATTTTATCAATAATAGATAGCTCTGTAAAAACAATTTTATATGAGAAAATATTTATAAAAATTTAAGAAGATTGTCCTGGAGCCCCAAATGAATTTGTATAGGCTATGGGTTAAATTGTAGACTGAAAATCTCAAAGGCCTATGTATGGGTTAAATAGTAGAAAGGACTAGTATTGATTAAATGTCATATTTTAGGCATGGTCACCAAAATCTCCGACTCATTGAAAAAGTTGCGATTAAATAGTGACTTTTTTTTTCTGATAAAAAAAAATAGTGACTTTTTCCTTCACTGATTTAATCAAGACTTTTTTAATAATACGTGACTTTTACGAACATCACGATTAAATCAGGAATAATGCGGATGCAAATGAGAATGACATTGATTTGATGTTTTTGATCCGTTAATGAATCCTAAATTCCTGTTTTGAACTCATGATTGTGGTCTTTTTTATATTTTGAATAGTATAAACCTTGAATGTGTTGTGAATCTATGGTTACTTGTTGGATGCATAAATGATATCAACATGGGAATTCTTGATTTATCATTCTAGCTAGTTAATATGGAACTTGATGATACAATATGAAAACAAATGCTAGAAGGAACGATTATATAGCTCTAACCTAGCTTGATTTTTTCCCGACTTTTTCCAATGTTACTTGATTTTACCGAATTTTCCCCTTGCTAACTTATTCCCGAACCCAACTTGATTTTAGGGATGCAGTTGTAATATGGATATCTCACCTCACTTGTCATTCTATAACCTACTAATGCTAGTTAGTTAGTTGGTTTTGGAAAACCTGAAATAGGATATCCTAGAGCAATCTATATATGCACTCAGATTGGATAGCATTCCCTCTTTTTCCAAATAGAAGTAGGACCCAGTAAGCCAATCACAAATTTTTCTGGAGCAATAGTTGCTCACCCTAATGAGACGTCCAACTAAGTCTGGGACCCATACTTTAACTTGGTGAAAATCCCTAAAATTTAGGGATCCAATGTATGAGAAGTCCATGCCATGGGACCTATGATTTGACCATGGTCAAAATTCCTAAAAGTTAGCTATATATAATATGAGTAGGACATCCAACCCAAATAGTTTTTTAAGGAACTCTAAATTGGTTTCCAAATTGGAGACCAACTGTAGAATTGTATTTGGGTCATAAGACAGGAGTTGTTCTTATATAAATATAACCCTATATGAGCAATTAATAGGCAAATGATTGTAGAATATATTTATCTCAATCTATCACTAACTTGGGTTTGGGAGACAAATCCAATACCACGTACTACGCAGGACGGCAAGGGTGGTGAGAGATACAAGATAACAAACCCTGAATAAAGTTGAGAGGATTAATTCATATAGTAGTCGACACACTGATCTTTGGAGAATCGTCATTCAACAAATCAACAGAAGAAGATATCCAGATTGATCAGTTAGATCAATCCTAGGTAATTCAGAAATTCTTATTCAGATTATTAATCTGTATATTTATAACAATGTACAAATAGCTCCGACAATATTATGATATTTGATTAAGATTTTAATTTTAATAAGGATTCGTTTGCAAAATCCAAGCATTTCAGCCTACATAGTCTTCATGGACGAGTATACGGAATAATTGGTTTACCTCATTTCACCCTAAATTGCTTTGACGTTGTTTTCAATATCTGGTCAATTTATCTAAAAGTTGTATTGTAGGTGAAGTGGGGTTCATGGAGGTGTATGCAACACTTGATTGAAGCATCCCCTTCAAGATAATTGGAACAAAATAACAATGCCCACAGGCCAACTCCTTGTTCCCACCAAACCTTAAAACTTCTTACTCCCTCCCCTTTGTGCAACTAGGAATGGTCTTAATCAGTATGCACCATACCATTTAGCATGCAATGGAAACATATGGCAGACAATTGACATCTATATTAGCATCCAGTAGACATTACATGGCCAACACTCAGAGCATAGGTGGCATATTGTTAGTTTGCCACTATGTGGCACATGGATAACACGTCCACATGTAAGTTCATTTTGCACCATCTAAACCAATCCTATCCTCCAAAGTTCAAAAATTCAATATCCAAAAAACAAAAAAAATTAATTTTCCTTCATAGACCACCAGCCTTCCACATCTACAATGCCTTTTTGACTCCATACCTTTCTTCGTCAAGTTTCTTCAAGAATGACTAGATCTCCTCAACAACCTCACTAGGCATGAAGACAATGAAGCTTATTGGAGCTTAGTTTAACAAATATGACCTACTCTTGTATTTATATCATACCAAAAATATTTATAAAAAAAAAAAAAAAAGATAGGAAAGCAAGGATTTAATAACTAAATGCCCATTAAAAATAATTGTTTCATGAAGATGATTGTCTCCTCCTAATGCAGACTAATTCAGCAATTAAATGTCATACATCTTATCTCTCTGTGTATAAATTAAACTTAACTGAAATTCTTGGATGATGATTCCTAGTTGGGCTCCCAACACCAATACACTCATACTAAGATCACGTCTTACTTCAAAAAGATTTATCTTCAAAACCCATAACCAATTAACAGGAATAAAAAATTGCAGAAAATTCATCCAACAAACTCATGAGATAAAACAAGATAAATTTGTCAAAAAATTTAAATGATCGATTAGATAGAAGAATAGTACCCTCTTGCGCATTCGACCAAACTCGCTGGATTTAAATTCCTCGCGAGCAGACTTCTGCAATCGAAGCATTAAGAGCTCTCCCTTGAGATCAATGATCTCTTCATTGATTTCTTCGGTGGACTTGGCTCGAATTTCCTTCAGTTCTTCCTCTCTCTTTGCCATCATCACTATGGAAGTAGCAGGGTTTCGCAGAGATGACGAATGTGGTGTACGGAGAGGAAGAACTTGATGAATGCTGACGCCATTGAAGGAGGATTTAGGGTTTGCAGAGATGATTTTTGAAGAAGAGAAGAAAGCGCATGAAGGCGAAGCCATGGAGACGCCCAACATGTTTGTTTCACTCTATCTCACTCACACACGGGCACACTGGATTTGAGATACTGGTCGACTGCAAATGTGGATAACGCTCTTACTGGGACTTCTCTAAAGGACAACGACGTCGGACACCAAGTGTCCAACGAACAGTCGAGATGGGAATGAGAACTATAGGCTTCCCGGATCATGATAAGTTTTCTTATGTTGCACCCTCCAGGGGGGGGGCGGATAGGGAAATTACTTAAAGACCTGTGGGTGGAGGGAATTTTTTCTAAATAATCCCTAAATTTTAAGAGATCTCTTAATAATCTATTTAGTAAATTTTTCCCTTATAGTTTTAAATGGTCCGAGCGTGTGTGAAATACTTAAGTTACCCTTGATTCTCATAGAAGAGGAAATTCAACCTTAGAGGTCTCCCATTTCTCTCGTTAAGTTTCAATTTATCGTACTCGACAAAAACTTCATAAGAGGCGAGTTTTTAACATTTGTTTAATGTTTTTCTATGAATATAAGAGCTCTAGGGTTTGGTTTCATGAAACTTCAAATAAATAGATTTTTATAAAGGGTTTATGGTTCATTCATTGTGTTTTATTTATCGTTTTGATGAAAATATTGTGTTGGGACGAAAAATTTGCAAAAACTAAGTTAAATTATCAAGCTCAACTTAAAAATAAAATAAAAAACACATCGAATTTGACGATAATTTAAATTCAACAATATGTGAGTTCGACAATAATTTAAATTCAAAACATGGTCGGGTTCAACAATAAATATTTGAACTTGACGTTATTATTGTCGAATTCAACGTGTTTTTATGATTTATTATTGAACTTGACGATTTTAAAAAATGTAATTTGTGTTTGATTTATTTCTCTTTAATAAAAAACTATGCAACCAAAAACTTGTGTTTAATAGTTTATATGTTATTTTGAGATACAATGGTAATTTTTCAATTAACGAGGAAGATGGTCCCATGACTTACATTTAGAGTGAGGGTAGTTCTGAATTGGAAGTCATTCACCACAATGATACATTATTATCATTTAAACAAAAAGTTGTTGAAATTACAAAGAAATCACAAGAAGATATTAAGTTGAAGTATTTCATACCCAACAACAACAGAGTTTTGATCAATCTTTCAACAGATAGGACATTGTCCTCCTTAATTGATTTACGTCAGGCAACAAGAACATGTACATGTATGTGGTAATTGAATCCCCCCTCAAAGATTTCAACCCAAAATTCAATGATTATAGTGGATAGTGAGAAAGTGATAGATAATCAACAACCATCACCACCACACAAAAAAAAAAAAAACTAATTGGACCTCCCTTTGTTAACAAAATTTTGGGATGATAATATTCTTAGTATAGGACAAGAATTTAGTGACATAAAAGAACTCTACAATGCGTTGAAGCAAAGTACGATAACTAACAATTTTTTATGACTTTCATTAAGAATGGCTCAATTTGGATAACTACGAATGCAAAATCGATAGATGTCCATGGAGGTCATATGCATCGAGGGTTCCAGTTACACCACACTCCTTCCTCTCCACCCCCACCCCCACCCCACCCCCCTTCAAATTAGCTTATCCAAACAATTTTATTGGTTCTCAAACTCAGTAATTACCTTTTATAGAGAAGTAGTTTTTAATCCCAATTTATAGCATTTTTATGGAAAAATCCATACCCCTAAAAAAAAAAAAAATAGACCTTAGTAGACACAATTATTGAGGGGAGAAAAAAAAATCACAAATCCTTAATTCCCCAACTAAATTTTTACTCCCTTTCCCTCTATTTCCCTCTTTTATTGATTTCAATTGCAGACAATGAGGTGGGATGATAAAAATAATAATAAAAAGGTAATTTTTTTACATTAACAAAATCGATCATTTATAAGATCGGTGTGTTATAATTTATTTCCATGATTACAATTAGAGGAGGTTGAATTTGTGTTCATTGCCATCAAAATCTGGAAGATAAAAGATGCCCCAACCCTTACATTTAACTTCATTATTGTCATGGTCATTTTGTCAAAACAAATAAAATTACAATCCCACGTACACAAAAATAGTTAATTTTTAGCATTACAAGTTTATAGAATTATATTTTTCATTATGTTATCTATAAAGTCTCTTTATTTAGTATCTCAAATTTCAAAAAAGACTCTTATAATATATTAACTGATAAGGTATGATATAAATCAAGGGAAGTTTGATTACATGCCACGGAATTCTAAGAGCGGGGTCAAAGTTAAAAAAAGGAAAAAAAAAAACTTTGAATTTTTTTTAGTTTGTTAAGGGTACCCCCATGAATGCAACCCAATCTCCAACAACTCTATTGTCTTATTTGATAAACAAACATACCAAAAAGTTATGGCACAACACCAAAAAATTCTTCTTCTTCTTTATCTCTCTCTTCTTAATTTTCTTCTCATTTTATGATCTTTTTCTTTTTCTCTGATCTATATCTTGTTTTTCTCTTCTTTCTTAATCTTCTTCCATGGAGTCGTTAGAATCTCTCTTCACCATCGGGTTCAATGAGCCATTGGAATCGTCAGAGGATGATAAGAGTGCAAGGATTATAATATAGGTGCCCTTGATATAAAAGTGCCCAAAAATAATTTTTTAATTTTTACTTTTTTAGAGGTGCCCCTAAAAATACGAGGACCCTCAAAGTTTCTTAGCATTATTACAGCTCCCGCAAAATTAGATTGCCTTTTTCTAAAGTGACTTCGTCCAACATTACAACAATGCTCCCAATACTGTGCTAACATGGTAGTGTACACATAACCATAAGTTTTCCTTGAGATATAAAGAGAGAAATCAATGGTTATGTGCACATTACCATGTTAGGTCAGTGTCGTACGAAATCGATTTAATTGCATTTTCAATTGGATTATATATATATTTTAAATAATTATAAAAAAAATTAAAGGGAAAATTACTTAAAGGATCCTAGTGGAGGGATTTTTTTTCTTAATAGTCCATAAGTTTTTGGTGGTTTCTTGATAGTCCATTTGGTAAACTTTTTTCTTTCTTAATAATTCTTGGAACTCATCTCCCACATTTCTCACGATTAAATGCCCTAATCATTCAAACTCATCGTTTTCATAAAAAAATTTGAATTTTTGCATCTCAATCGAGATTTGAAAACTCAGTTTGTGGCATAAAGGATTTAAGAAGAAAAAAAAAGTAATTTTCAAATTTTTTTGAAGATGCATGCAAAAAATTTAGGGTTTTTTTTAAGTCTTTAGATGAAAATTAACCAAGGGTTTTCTTCAAGCATTTTGAAGATGTATGTAAATGATTTGGGCCTTTTCTAGTTTTTGGATGAAAATAGATAAAGAATGGTTCATTTGGATTGAAATCATCTAAGTAAGTTGTTATCTCAAGTTTTTAGTCGATATTTTCATATATTTTAGTAAAAAAAACTCAAAAATTGAAAATGAGTGGTTATCTTAAGTGGTGAACTCAATAGTATATAAAAAACGTTGAATTCAACATTAAATAAAAAGTGGTGAACTCGACAATAAATAATGGTGAGTTTGATAGTAAAAATTACGAACTTTACACAAAATAAAAAAGCATAAAGTTTAACAGTAATAAAAAGTGGTGAACTCGATAGTAAATAAAAAAGCGAGGAGTTTGCCAATAACGAAAGACTATTAATAAAGAAAAAGGTTTACTAAATGTCCTATCAAGTTATTGCACAAAACTGAAGGATTATTTAAAAAGAAACTCTTCTATGAGGGCCCTTTATCAAAATTAAATCATGCATGCATCCTCATTTTTGTAATGTGCCAACCAAAAAACTAATATAAAGTTTGTGTGACTCCATAAGCAATATATCTAACACAGATAACCGTCTTATATGGTTACGAGGGTGATCAATAAGCCAAATCACATGCCACGTAGTCATATTCTATATGAATAAGATGTGTGACCAAGCTAATAGTCCCAAACACAAACCTTCCCGAGAAAGGTACATCGTTGATAATTTCTTATTTTTCTCCCAACAAAAATAAAACCAAACCTCTCCTCTCTCTCTCACACACATTTCCTCATCAAATCTCTCTGTGAGATTTCTTCGTAGACGAAACCCTAAAATACAAGAAGAGAAGAACATCAAGGAGAGAGAGACTGAAAATAGCTTTGAATCTGGTCGTTCATGGCGGGAGAACTCCAGAGATTAACGTGTTAGAGAGAAGGTCTAGTTCTTGATTGGTGATCATGGGCGCTGCGGGTTCAAAGCTTGAGAAAGCTCTGGGTGATCAGTTCCCAGAAGGCGAGAGATACTTCGGACTCGAGAATTTCGGCAACACTTGCTACTGCAACAGCGTTTTGCAGGTTCGGATTGAACCATATCGATCTTCTATTTGTTCGATTGAAATTATCTGAATCAATTTGCTTATACTGTGTCTAATTTATTATCTTATGTTTAATTAGGTTATTTCGTGGTGTTATTCTAATTTTCCTTAATCCACAAGTTAATTTGGATGTTTGATGAATTTCGATACGTAATTCTGTGTTTTTTTTAATGGTTCTCTAACAGTGGCTTTGCCTGTATTTCGATTGGATTTCTGTGGTTCACTTTTAGGTCACCATGACTACTGCATTTAGAAGTTTTTGGTTTGTTTCATTAGTTCTGAAGTCTGATAATTTCTGTTTGCAGGCTTCGTGGTTTACCAAATATGCTGACATTGTTGTTGACATAATATATATATATTTCCCCTCTTTTTGAAGAGCATAAGATTATACTAAAACAACAAGGAACCATACGAGGAGGTCAAGGTGACCTAAATAAACCGAAAAACAACAGAAAAGAAAGCAAAAAAAAAGAAAAAGAAAAAAAAGACCAACTAATTATCTTCCCCAACTCAAGATCCTACCTGTAAACAAAATCCTCAAAACATAAACCCTGGAATCCTTTATCATTTGATGTCTTGGTTTCAAGGGCAATTTAGGATTTTTGACAGCAATTATGTGTGCTAGTATGAATATATTCTAATCCAACCTATTGAAAAAGATGCCTGAACTGAAGAATAAAAAAACTGGGATTGGTTTATTAGCCTTTTGAGATGTGATGCTATATCTTTGTGGGTGCTATTTTGGTCCTATGCACCTTGTTTAACGTTTTGGCGAGGTTTTGTCTGCCTATTTCTTGTGGGTTTATCTTTCTTTTCTCTTGGTTAGGCTTTTTGCTTGTAATGCGGAGGTTTGGGGTCTCCAATTATTTAGGATACCCATGGTTCTTTCACTTTGAACATGCTGTCTCAAGCATAGCTTAGCCCAGGGTTGGGTTTTCCTCTAACTGAACCTGAATTTTTTTTCCCTTAGTGGGGACTTGAGGCTCGATGGCTAGTGTTGAGCTTCTTTTGTTTGCCATTGAGTAGTATTTTGTGATTTAGTAGTTTATAATGGATGTTTAATTGTTCTAGGCGTATGGTTTTGTAGTGGCTATGGTGGAGCTGTGGAGTGCAGTTGTCTAATTTCTTGTTTTGGTTGTGTAGTACTTGCTTGCAGTTGGTGATTTGGCATGTTCATCAATTCTTAAGCGTGTTTGTGAATTTATCATTTATTCTATTCTGTTTACTGCAACCTATGTTTCTTTAGTGGGTTTGATTCTTCAGGTATTGCAAGGTTTATGTTTGTACTGCCCTGATAAAATCTATTCCTCATCGCTCAATGATCTAAACTTTTGTGTCATTGACCCGATTGAACTCCTGCTTTCGTACATCTGAATTTTTATTTATTTTTGAATAAAATTCCATCATTGGTAAAAATATATGATTAAACTTGCAAGATAGTTTAAGATTTCATTACCATACTGTTTTTATTGGCTTGTCAATGTAAGGATTTTTTCAAGCAATGTCATAGAGATTAAAAAAAAAAAAAGCAAAAAACTCTAGGAGCTGTGTGAGATATAACTATGCTGAGAAAAGCTGAGGCCTTAAAAAAGAATTTGCGAGGACTCCTTTTGTGGTTCCCTCTTCCTTCAGTTCCTTGTACATCTACCACCAATCATCTGATATTGTAGCCTTCGCAAGAAGGCCTAAAAGTTCAACCTAGTTATCAAATTCCCTACCATAAAGTGTCTTTGAAGTGTGGGTTTTATGTCTCAAAAAGAATTTAAAATGTTATAAAGAGGTGTATTGCGATATCACATACCTTCTTAAAATTTCATCTTGTTGCTTGGATCCACCATAAATTGACTACCTTTCTAAAGTTCTGAAAGGTTTTGAAATGGCCTTTAAAACATTCACTCCATAGCTATAGGAAGCTTGACTCCACTTTGACTCAATTTTGAATTGGGTTTTAAACTTTTAATTTGACATTCCCTTTTTTTACTTGATCAGCTTGATTTGGCCACCGCTTGATTGTTCCATTTGACTAGTTCTTAATTGCTTATGATTCAGACCTCAAGGCTGAGATTTAAAATCATTTCATTATCTTTATTGCTTAAAAGGAAGTCTCTTTTGAACTTCTCAAGACTCAAGCTGTGGAGTTCAAAATAGTGAATTGGATAGCAATATTTTATGAAGGCTCAAAAGGGTGCTATATTTGGTAATGGCTTGTTCTTAGACCTATCATGAGGAATATCATTTGTCTTATAAGGTGATCATATTGAAAAAGACTTTAGCATTTGCACAAATTCTACTGAAAACCCAAATTTAGGGTGGGGACCTGCGTGAACAAATTTTCAAGAAAATTGGTGTGGTGTTGGGAGTCTTTGTGGCACTTATCCTTGCCTTTATAGGTTGCTCCCCACGAGGGGGCTAATGGTGAATCACTATTTTGTTAGATTTAGGGTGGTTTTGGTATCTAATCTTGGGGAGGAATTTGGTGAAGAAAGAAATTTGAATAAGAGTCACGAAGTGGTCTACATGATCATCTCTAGATAAGATTCTTGGCATTGGGACATTGGATTCGATTAGGTCACCCATGAGGTCTTTTAATGATATTGTGGAGGGTGTTTCTTGAAAGTTATCTTTAGACTTACTCAAGACATCCTTGATGAAGAGGAAGACTCCCTTGGGCACTACCATTGCTTCACACTTTAATACCACCAACAAAGTTAGATGTAGGGTTTATTAAGTATCATTCCGAACACAATTACAATTTTTTCTCTACAATATTGACTGATTGGTCATAACTTATGAATAAGTGTCTTAACTGTAATATACTTTTACTATTTTATCACTTTCTTGTCTGATAGTTGTTGTGTTTCCTTTATTTGTATTGCACTATATGATTTATTAAATATATGGGGCGGTTCATGGGACATATGTAAAAACAAGGGTTTTTCAAAATATGGGTTAGAGATTTGGATTGAGCTGATTTTTTGCGAGGATGGTCACTATGATGAGAAGATCATTCTCACAAAAAATCAGCTCAATCTGAAACTTCTAAATCCATCAAAAGTGATTTACAAATTATTGGCAAAAATTGGCAAAAAATCGACGATCCACATTCTAAATCACTTTTAATGGGGTTAGAAGTTTCAGATTGGACTGATTTTTTTTCTGGATGATCTTCCCATCATAGAGATCATCCTCACAAAAAATCAGCTCAATCCGAAACTTCTAACCCATATTTTGAAAATTTATTAATGCTACATTGTTTTTAAATATGTTTTTTCAAATGTCCCTTGATCCGTTCCCTATATATATATATATATTGGTAGTTATATTGTATTAGGGTAGACCAAAAAAATGACAAGAATGTGAATTTATTTTTCCAAATGAGAAGAATGACTTGGGTAATAGTTCAAAGTCTAAGAGTATAGTCAACATCATGTTATGCAATTCGAGTTTGAGCTTTAAACAAGACATGTTATCATGCAAATGGTGTGGCTAGTCAAATTTTTATGCTCACTTGAAGAATATAATAGGAGTATTGGAAAATATGGGAGATAAAAAATAAATAAAGTTAATCACTCAAAATTTAGTGTATGGTTTGTATGCAAATTTTGCAGTTAACATAAACCAATAAATGCATATATATATTTTTTCTGATGGCCATACTTACAAATTTTACTTATAAAAAAAAAAAAACTAAAGTGGACATGCAAAAGATCTAATTGGTGAATACCGCATATAGTTAAGGATTTGATAGAAAATTTTCAACAAAAAGAACCTACAAGTAAGGGAAGTTTTTTCAATTGTTAGCTATTGTAACATAAAATTTGTTAATAGAGATTGTTTGAACTATTTGTCTTTAGTTAGATATAAATACTTAGAAGTGGAAAATGCAGGATTAATACTTTATTATTTTCGTAAGAGCCAAACAGATAATCCCCATTTTTTGTACAATGTTATTTAATGACTATAGGATAATGACTACCTTTTTCAGCGTGGATGCATGATCATGTTTGGTGTACCAGTTATTTGGTTGTTACTTTTGATACTACATACATGGGTAAAAAAGTACGAAATGCCATTTTCCTCTTTCATTGGGGTGATCATCATCAGCGATATAGTTTTGTTATGTAATTTTACAAGATGAACTAAATGAAATATATTTTTTATTTAAGATGTAGCTTGAGACCTTGTGTTGATGGCATGTGGTATTTTTCATCATTGATTCAGACTTTACCATGGGTGCAACTGTAAAGAAGATTTTTCTCAATACAACTTATCATTTATGCACTTATAAAAAAAACTTATCATTTGGCATTTGCTAAATAAATTTGGAGAGAATTTTCCAACATATACATCTAGAAATTGAAATTCAAGATGGTGGTGAAAAGATGTATCCATCATATAATATGGAGTTGAATATTCGAAAAATAAACGGGATGTCGTGATAGTGAAGTTTGAAAAGAAGAAGGGTTTTGGCATTTCCATGAGATTTATGAATCTTAGGTACTTGTGTACCATTAGAGTACATTTTTTATCGGGATTAATAAAACAAGCTATATTGATTGTGTCAATGCTTTTTTCAGTAATTTTTTCTTCTCTATAACATAAGAAAACTTTTGATTAAGCAGAGCAAGCTTTAAAGAAGATAATTTGCAAAGAAAATAATGAGGATTATACTTTGGAATATAAAAATCTAGCCATTAGTAAAAATAAATTTTTTTTGTGAAACATGCAACGATGTAGAAAGATGAAGTTGGTGTACCAGAAAGAGGAAAGATGGAAAAAGAGATGGCGAATACTATATTTATTGCCTATGAAAGTAATGTTGGTGTACTAGAGGTGTTACTTGTGAAGAAGTTATTAACATATAAAAGCTATTGTGTATGTCAACATATAGAGTTTATGAAGATACTTTGTAGGTATTGTTAATTTTTTTTGTTCATCTTGATTTGGATGAGATCTTAAATCGCTTCATTCTAAAGAAGTTGTTGGAAGAAGCAAACAAGTTTATAATGATGTACACTAGTGGATTAGCCATACGTGATATTCATGAATGACTGAAAGTGTAGAAACTTGGTTGTCTTTGTCGACAAGTAATCCAAACTTTATATATTGCTTTAATATCATAGAACTAGAGTTCGCCCGTGCCATAGGCACGTGCATCCTCTTTGGGGTTTAAGGTGTAAAAGAGGAAAAATAATAAAATTGGGGGGCTATTATTAAACAATCTTTGGGGTTGAAGGGGTAAAAGGAAAGATAGTAAAGTTAGAGGTATATTATTGAAAAAGGGAGGAGGTGGGGGAGGAGGAGATTAAAGACAATAAAGTTGAAGGGGTAAGAGGAAAACAATAAAGTGGGTTCACTCTAGTTGGATGGGATGTTTACCCCCCACAAGTGGGCCCCACCTTTGTGTTTTATTATATAGAGTTGTTCAAAATTGCAATAAAAAGATTTAAGGACTATTTTTGAAGATATTGAAAGAGTAAAGTAAGATTATCACACATGGTAAGGGTATTCTCTTGTGGTGAACCCCATAGAATTTCTTACCAATCACAATGATTGTTCGATAAATATTTCAAAAATAAGAATATTTCGATATTCGTACATTATGTCAAGTATTGCTTCGAGATCCACATTATCCCAGACAAATGGTAGGTCAAAAATTGATAGGAGGAAGGAGAATTTCAAAGGAAATGTTAGTAGTATGATAGATTGGAAAGTTTCATTGAGATGCAATTAAGTATAAAATAAATGGAAATGTACTTTATGTAAGATTTAAGGCAACGACAAATACAGTGATTTTCAAAATCTGAATAAACAAAAGATATATTTGAGTGAACCATTTAAGCAAAAAAATCTTTTATATTGTGTTTCTTATTTTTTAATTGATAAAAAAAATATTTCATGATAGCACGCACAATTTGCACAATATTTGACGATGGGGCAATGAAGGACTTGGGACACGATGAGGTTGATGAGTATGAAGAATGACTATTAGGAAAGGCTTCATTTTTGGTAAAAAAAAGTTCAAATTCTTAATAGATGTCTATTGGCAACGGAGACTTGGTTCGAAATAATCTTACATCCTCTAAATATGTTTTTGATAAGTATAATTTTAGTCAAGGAAAAGAATATTACATACAAAGGCAATCGATATGACCTAGCTCAAAACAAAACAAAACAAAACAAAACAAAAACTAACTCAAGCGCAACAACTCCTACCAAAAGACAAACTCTTCGAAGAAAACAACTTTGAATTTTATAAACACTTTACACCAATCAAACAACAGCCCAAGAATACTAATTAGGAGGTCATGATCTGAGGATTCAACCCTTGTAAGAGTCTCTTGTTCCTTTCCAACCAAATCCCCCCAACATTGCAAGGGGGAGAAGTCTCCACATAATTTTCTTCCTCCCACATAACGTAGATAGATCCCAGCACTTTAAGAGAGATAAGACCGAGCTTGGGACCTCCAACTAAGATTAAAAAGGGCTTAGAACTAAGACCAAATAAATAGGGTGTGAGGACAATGTAACAAAATGTGGCCCCCAAATTCTCCGTTGGATTTGCGAAGAAGTCCAAAGTTTGATATTTGTAAGTCTTTTTTAATGAGGTTATCTAGAATTTTGTCAATAGAAGCTAACCAAATGAAAAAATCCACTTTTGGATGGGACCTCCTAGATAAACGAGCTTGGAAATTGATCTAGGTATTGATGGGAAGTTTACTGACCTTAAAGAAGGATTTAACAGAAAAACATTTCCCTTTAGTATGAGTCCACTCTCACCCATTGAGCCCAGGTGGCTCCCATGGTGCGTGATCGAGCTAGTTAATTAGGTCTGCAAGCTCTTGAATTTCCTAATCATTGAAATCCCTCCTAAATCCTAAATCCCATGAGGGAGCACTCCCACTGTGAATCAAAAGAGCTTCGCCTGGCATATTCTTTTGTGTAGACAAACAATGTAACAAAATGGATAGTGGAAATTACAAATAGGATTATAAGGTGGATTGAGATCCTCCCATGCTTTTAAGGCAACATTTCGAATGATGACAATTACAAAAGAGAAACAAACCTAGTATCCATTGAGGTACACTAATGGCTGCAAACATTGCTTGCTGAATTCATGAAAAACCAACTTGAAGAGCTACCATGTCAGCATGGATCCTAACAGTTGGATTCGTGTATGAAGATGGTTGGTGTTTCACTTCATTGAATACTTATAAAAAAAAACAGAAAAACAAAAAAAAACCAAAAAAGTTGGATTTACTTCATCACCAATATATTTATGTATGTTGCTTCTTGAATTCCAGGAATGTAATATAGATCTAGATTATAGAAAATAGTTGAAACACAATATAGAGAGATTTTTTTGCCACACGGTTCACTCGAATCTATCTTTTATCTGTTTGGATTTTACGAAAATACTATTTATAGTGGCCTTGAATCTTAGATAAAATACATTTTTATTTCTTTTTACTCAATGACACACTTTAACTTATAATACAACTCATCTTTCTTTTAAACTTCACCCCCCTTAGCATTTTTGGTCTATTCATTGTCTGCGATATGTGGATATCAAAGTAATAGATGACATGATATGCGGATGTTAATATATTCTTAATTTTTGGAAGCGACTATTGAAGAATCATGTATGTTATCGTGTGTAATCATTTTAATTTACTTCTTCAATATCTCTGTGAATAGTTTTTCAATGTTTTCTATTATAATTTTGTATGAAGGTTTTGATGTCAAAGCAATGCATGACGCTTAGATTACTTGTTGACAGAGATGACTACATGTCATTACTTCTTGATATACACGGTTATCCCGTGTGACAAATCTATTTGTACCCATTCCTCTAAACTTGTTTGTTTCCACTTTTTCAAAATGAAGTGATTTGGACTCTCATGAACATCAAGGCAGACACAAACTTTTAAAATATATCTATAAAGATTCCTATAAATTCAAAATGTTGACATCCATAATAGCTTTCTTATTTTCATAATTTCATCTTTACGATGAATTATTTTGATACACCAACCTTTGTCGTCACTAAGGAAGTATGGTATTCATCTATTTCTCTCTTCGGCGCTTTGTAATGGACCAACTCTTTCTATTGGCACCAAAACTTGTTGAAAATATTTGTTGTGTAAATTTTTGCCACATGATTCAAAATCATTGCACTTTGTGGCCTATCAGATAGTGAATCATTCCTGGAGTCTGTATGTGGTGAGCGTTGGCACTTTTGTGTTATGGGATGAATCCCAACTCGCTGAAATGGTTAGGAGTTGCATTTAACTTAGTAGCACCAACAACAACTCAAAGCAATAACTAATTCACCAATTCTCTACTAGTAATAGACAACATAGTGGAGTTGGGGTTTGAGAATAAGTTGGCAAGGGAACAATATTGAAATTCAATTAAATTGGGAAAACGTCAAATTAGGGTTTGGGCTCTGTAATTGTTCCTACTAAGTGGTGTTCTTATGTTATATCATCAAATCCCCTATTAAACTGCAATAAGTTGATATTATCCGTGCATCCACAAGAAGTAAACACAGGTCCAAAACACATTCAAGGTTTATGTTGTTCAAAATATAAAATGATTACAATCACGAGTCCAAGTTAGGATGATTCTTGTCAAAATCATCAAAATCAACGTCATCCTCATTAACTGACGCTTCATCGGTAAAATGGTCACCATCATCTTCATCAAGGTCATTTTCTCTTACTAGTGCTTCAAGGTCATCTTTCTTTTTTCTTGATTTAATAGCAAACTTTGTTGTTTAATTGTGAAGTTCCTAAAAGTTGCGACTCATTGTATCCAAATATGTAAGCTGAGATATTTTGCATATGACGTGGTTTACGATTTTGGAGTTCTTTCAAGTACTTAATATGGAATAAGTAAATACCTATCCAAATGCTTTTGCTATGTTTCCTGCAGCAATTTAGCTCCAATCATGTTTCCTTAAGGTTCATCTATTATGTGGTTTGTTGTTTTTGTATGCAGGTCCTTTATTTTTGTGTTCCATTTCGTGAACAATTGCTTGAGTACTATACAAATAACAAAAATATGGGCGATGTTGAAGAGAACCTTTTGACATGTTTGGCAGACTTATTCACACAGGTAATAGAATTCGATTCCATTAATGATACATAGCTGGATGCTAACTTGACATCAATCATGCTTGTCTGATATTGTGCTTAAAAGTTACTTTATTGTTATGTGTTCATCACTTCTTCCTTTGTCTATGTGCGAGCTTATGGTTTGCTGGGGATTGTTTCGACATCCATTAACCGAAATAATTTGCTGCAGTTCACTAATGAATCCCAATTCAATTACGATACGAGAACTTGAAATTTAGAAGTGGACTTGGTGGCAATCTTGCCACCCAAAAATCATTGGGCTATCAATACTTCTTTGATACCAGAAGGTGCCAACTTGGTATATTGTTAAGTAGTAAGTGAGTGGTAATACCACTGACATGGCCCCCTGCTTTCATCCATAGTGACAAAATTGAGATTTGGAAAAAATCAGCAAGGGAAAAATTCGAAAGAAAAATTGACAAAATTCAGAAAAAGTTGGGAAAAATCAGAAAAAAAATTGTTAATTAATACAATATTAAACAAAATTACAAGATTTCTTATTAAAATATTATATAAAAACATATTTTCAGAGTTTTGTGAATAAGTTGGGATTAAATTACTGATTGAAAGAAGCGTGAATTAATCGCTATTTTTTTCAAAAAATTGGAGAATTTTGTCACTATGCTTTCACACTTATATACCTAATTACCTATATATAAAGAGAGGGGGGGGGGGGGGGGGGGGAAGATTGCCTCAAATGCACAACATCAAATGTAAAGCTGACATGGGAAGATGTTCCTTATGGGTTTCCTAGTGGAACTGATCCTGAAGGAGCCTGTGTTTTTTTTTTTCTCATCTTTGCCATACATGTGACTCTCCTCTGCATCAAACATAGTTTTTTTGTGAAAGGTATAATATATTGAAAAAAAAGGGGGAAAACAAAGTACAATGAGGCCGAGGAAGCCTTTCTAAAAACAACAAAGCAAAAGAAAACTAAAAAAATCAAAGATTATACAAAGAGTTCCATCTAAAAACAAAGTCATCAAAAGTAAACCTCACGAACTCCATGTATTGTTTCGACCAAAGATACATTGAGTCCAAGATCTCCAAGAAACCCGCATGAGTACTTCTAATATTACTATTGAACACCCTGTTATTTCTCTCGTTCCAAGTCCCCCAAGCAACAGCCGAAGGTAGCATAGCCCACAAGAGTTTTTTTCTTAGAATGGAAAGTAGTATTAGCCCACTCAACTAACAATGAGGAAAACTTACGAGGGAAGACCCATTTAATACGGAATAGATCGAGAAAGGTTGACCAAATAATGTGAGTAAAGGAGCAATGAATCACAATGTGATCCAACGATTCCTCATCCCTCCAGCAAATGGGACAACAATTAGGAGTGATCCAACCCCGAACAATCAAATTATCCAACGTGAGTAACCTACCGAGATAGGCCAACCAGAGAAAGAAGGATATTTTAGAGGGAACATACTTGGACCATATGATGGACCCTGAGAGGGATCGCTTAGCAAAGGGAATAAGGCTCTCGTAGAAGGACTTGACAGAGAATAATACAATCATTGTTTGGGTGAAAGGTTTAGTTGATGTCAATCAAACATTGTCAGGTCTTGGTAAGCTCATCTGGGATTTAAGTGCCACGTTCAGTCCTTGGTGCATACATGACTACTTGAGATCACCTGCAATCAAATTGCCACAACCTGTTCTTGGTGCCTACACGGTCGCTTCTATGACAGGGATATTGAGCTTCACTCCTACCAAACCAACCCAAAGAATTTGGGAGGATTAACTTATTGATTTCATGCATTGAAGAGGCACTGCCCGAGGTTGATATCATGGTAACGAAGGCATTGTAGAGAGTTGACCTATATTTTTTAATTGGAGTTCTGTACTTATCATTTCTAGTTGCTAGTTTCTCAATTAAAATTATACAATATTCCTGAAAGAAGGAAAAGAAGCTGATGTCATCGGGAAAAGTTGTTTAGATATTCTGGGTGATATTTAGCTGTATCATCAGGTTACAAGTTCTTCATTACATGACACACAAACTGAAATGCTCATTTCTATATTAAATATTACATTTTTCTGTAGGTTAAGTATTCTCTTATATAATTGTTGAGGTCAATTTTGGTGTGAATTACCTTAAGAAGAAACATTTATCCCATAATTGAATTTAGTTGCAACTGTTTGCATTACCAGTAGGTGCACTTTATTACCAGGACCAATATTGTTTTTTTCCCATCATGTAGATAAGTTCTCAGAAGAAGAAAACTGGCGTCATTGCTCCAAAGCATTTTGTGCAGAGAGTGAAGAAGCAAAATGAGATTTTCCGTGGCTACATGCACCAGGTATGATAGGGAAATGGCTGAATTTTGGTTTTTGACAGACATGGTAGCCCCAAAGCCATGATAAACTTGCAAGACAGCATGTCTTTTAATACTTATTGCAAAATTACGGTGTTAAAAGAGATGAAAAATTTATGAGGGACATAGTTTGAAATTTGGAATGATTAGAACCCCTATGAATGCTCATGGTGGTGCTTTATAAGTTTAGTGTTCGGAGTCCAATATTCATGCTGAGTGGTGGTTTAGAAACCACTTGGTTGCATCAGGTTGGTAGCCAGTGTAAAAATAGTGTGTCAAATCCCTTGACATGAATCCAAATTTGTTGATCTCAACTTGTGTTAGTACTATTCTGATAGCACTTATTCTTTCTTGCAATATAAATTTTTTAATACCGTATATATAATTTTAAAATTTTGGAACTGGGAGAACTAGGATGTAGAAGATCATAACATGAGTGATTCGGCAGATTTGGATTCCTACTCATGTGGTACTTCAGCATACAATTCATATAAGATCCATCTGTCTAGATATCATCATACATCCAGAAAGCCGTATGCTTTGGATGAAGCTTGTACACTTTGGGAAGGGGTTTTGATTGATCAAAAGAAAAGAAAAATCTACTTCACCAATATGCCCTTAGGCAAAAATAAGGGCACAATGTTTTAAGTTATAACCGATATAATGGTGAATAACAGTGCTACTCTGTCCATTAACAACTCTGCCTGTGTGAATATTGGATTTGCATTGCCAGTCCCATGCCAGACAATATTTGGGATGATGATTTAAAACATTGAGCCATAGAAGCTTCCTTTGCCTGAAATACATATGCACATACCTGACATACATATGCACGTATGTATGCACACATGTTAACATGAGGGAACTGCCTGAAATACATGTCAAACAATATTTGGGCGCCATGGCTTGTGTGGGTGTGTATCGTGCATGTTCAGGTGTGGATTTTTTTGTGTGTGTGTGTGTTGGGGGGGGGGGGGGGGGGGGATCGTATGTGCGCATATGGGTGGGCATGTGGGCCACTTATTCATCTAGTCTAGACAAATAATATCCCTGCTTTTTGTTTAGGATGCCCATGAATTTTTGAACTACTTGTTAAATGAGCTCATTGACATACTGGAGAAAGAGTCTCAAGCTGCGAAAAGTTCTCTGGAAACATCTTCACTGCCTGAAAAGATTGCAAACGGGCCGAGGAATGCTCAGGCCAATGGTGTTCAAAAGGAGCCACTGGTTACCTGGGTTCACAAAAATTTTCAGGTGAATCGAATATTTCAATTTCTGTATGTTCCCGTCAGTATGTTCCCATTAGTTGTCCAGTGTGGTAAATATGCATTTTATGCTACTCAAGAGACAGGTGAGCATTTGAGCATCAATGTGGTTCATGAAATTAGTGCCCTTGAATTTCACATACACGTGGGTCCACCTTGGTTGATTCAGATAATTTGTCCATTCATGGATTAGCCATGTCAAAATTCGTACTGACCAGGCAATATAACCAAATCATGAATAAATGAATTATTTGCCTAATGTTTTGGCAAGAAGTCCAAACTGGTAGTTTTTTTTGTATGCCTATCTATGAGAGTCTTCATGTTATTGAATGCTATTTAAAATGCAGGGCATATTGACCAACGAGACAAGATGCTTACGGTGCGAGACAGTAACAGCAAGGGATGAAACATTTTTTGACTTGAGCCTTGACATTGAACAGAACAGTTCTATCACGAGTTGTCTCAGAAATTTCAGTTCCACAGAGACTTTGAATGCTGAGGATAAATTTTTCTGTGACAAGTGCTGCAGGTGCCCTTTGCTCTAATATTTCTGGCCATTGATTTTTTTTTTTTTTTTGGGGGGGGGGTAGTTTGGAGCAATTTTCTATCGTGGAAGAATGAGGTTCATTCCCAATCTCAAATTTTGGGGATGTGGCTTTGATGATGATCATTTTTGCCTTTTTTATGTGTGAAAAGTGGAGAAATATTTGCGTTAGGGTGTTGAAGAGAACAATTCTCCTCCTTGTCCTTCTACCATATGTGTAGAGCTCATGCAGGGATTTTGGATTCACTAGAGAATTGCTGTCACCAACACAGTTTGTGCCTTTCTTTAATTGAATGGCCAACTAACCATCTAATTTATGGACATTAAACCATTTTTCACCAAATAAAAAAAAAACATTTGCCCTTTTTTGGCAAAGGAGATTTTGGTGGGATACATCAAATGGTAAGGCACATACCGCACAGGTTGGGAAAACAATCTTCTGTTTCTTTTCTGACGAAGTCATCTTGGAAAAAGATTAAACCTGAGGAACATCACCTCCCATTTCATTAATTATTCTATAGTGCTCCAAGACACATTTACCATGAACATGCAGTAATAACCACACAACAAAGTCAATCAAGCTAACATCTGTTTTTTCAATTCAGTTTGCAGGAAGCCCAGAAGAGGATGAAGATAAAGAAGCCTCCGCACATCCTGGTTATCCATCTGAAGCGCTTCAAGTTCATTGAGCATCTTGGTAGGTACAAGAAGCTGTCTTACCGAGTGGTATTCCCACTGGAGCTGAAACTGAGCAACACGATGGAGGATGCAGATTCTGAGTATTCCCTGTTTGCAGTTGTTGTCCATGTGGGGAGTGGACCCAACCATGGACACTATGTCAGCCTCGTGAAGAGCCACAACCATTGGTTATTCTTCGATGATGAGAACGTAGAAATGATTGACGAATCCGTCGTGCAGACATTCTTTGGGTCTGCACAGGAGTATTCGAGCAACACTGACCACGGGTACATCTTGTTCTATGAGAGCCTCGGTCCTACTAAGAATGATTAACTATATGGTTGAGTTTTTGAGTTCAGGAATGATAGGTATCACTTATTCTTTTTAACTGTTTTTTTTTTTACCATCCCTTCTATAACTTTTGTGAGAAGAACTCTCAAAATACCAGTGAGATGAGGTGTGAAAGAAATATTTTTAGGTGATTGAAGAAATGTACAGTGGATAATGGAGGGGTAGCAGAGAGTCCTTTTGTTTGTCCAACAATAAGAATTAAAAATGAACGAATGTAAATGGTGGTGAGAGGAGAATTTCTCAGGAAGATAGATAGCGATAGTATTCTTCACTGTTGGGAACATTTAAACCAATTAGAAAATGTAGTTGAACTTGGTTATTCAAGATGTGATCGATTAGCATATTCAGGAGTTGAATACTTCAAATTTTCTTTTACACTATTTGGGATCATCTGATGGATGAGAAAATTTTGTTTGCTCACCATCATGTAAGGAAGTTCTCTCCTGTATTGTAATTGTAATTAATCATATATCTCTTCCTTCATCTATTTTTAAAAACAATTATTTTTATTTAGATATCTAAAATTTCAATCTGTGGGCATTATTTATAATTTACAACAATTTAGATTTTAAATGGCTGTGTTAAATCAATAGGTGATCGACATTCCCTTCAAGTTTTGCTAAGGATAATGCTGAAGTAACATTAAAATGTACAATCTGAGGTAGTGCTGCACACATGAGCATCGATGCTTTTCATCGAGATACGAGTGAAAAGCTTCTACGTGTTCACCGGAATGCCAAAATTGATGTACATTTCAATGTTACTCCAGCAAGACGACCGGAATGCCAGAATTGATATACATTTCAATGTTACTCTTTTGGTAAATATTTTGAGATGCCATGTGCCCATATGTGTTTTCAAATGGATGACATAGACATAATACCCCTTCTTGGATCTACCAACTGACAACCTTTTGCAGAAAATCCTTGATTCAATCGTTCCTACTTCCCCAAAAATAATTCTATTATGTCTCAATGATGCTTTGAATGTTGTTGTACATAGAATGATTTTGAAGATGAAAATGGCTACTAATTTTTTGTACTACAGGCTGAAGTTACGAGACTCAATTCAAAGGTTGGTGGTTGCCCCGTTGGAGATGACAAAGAGTTTAATCAAAATTAGAACGAAAAAGGATTTGGATAGGATGGTGAAGAGGTAGGAGCTTCGGTTTGCGGTGGGTCTTTTATAGGTGTCCAATGTCGCTCAAAGTTTTGTCTTGGAATGTTAGGGGGTTAGGAGATAGGAGAAAAAGGGCTGCAATGAAAGCTTTTATCAGGAGCATCAATTCTCTCATTGTCATACTCCAAGAATCGAAATTAGCCAGTTGCAATGATAAGATCATTCAGGAAATTTGGGGGAGAAACATTGAATGGATAGCCCTTCCTGCAATAGGTTCGGCTGGCGGTATTCTTATGATGTGGAATAAAGATCGGATTCAAGTGACAGATAATTTAGTAGGAGCTTTCTCGATTTCTATTTCTTGCAGGAAACGAGATGAAGATTTTCAGTGGGTGTTTTCAGGAATTTACGGTCCAACCAACAATAGGGAGAGAATGCAATTTTGGGAGGAACTCGAAGATGTAGCGGGTTACTGGGAGCAACCTTGGGTTTTAGGAGGGGATTTTAATGTTACCCGATTTACTTATGAGAAGAATAGGAGTTCGAACGTAACTCAGAGGATGAGAAAATTCAACGAATTTATAGGAAGACATAGCTTGATGGATTTCCCTCTTCTCGGTAGACGTTTCACCTGGTCTAATAACCAAGGTAATTCTAGGATGTCCAGATTAGACAGGTTTTTGGTGGATAATGAGTGGGAGGAGAAGTTTTATAATGTGATTCAATCTGCTAGTCCTAGCCCGGTTTCGGATCATACTCCCATTTTGTTGGAAGCAGGTCAAACTAGACAACACCCTCTTCCTTTTAAATTTGAGAACATGTGGTTGGTTCAACCAAACTTCTTAGATCTCATTAGGAATTGGTGGAATGAGTGCCCTTCTTCAGGTAAACCAGGTTCTGTGTTTAAGAAGAAGCTTAAATTCCTCAAAGAGAAGCTGAAAGTTTGGAACAAGGAGGTGCTCGGGAGTATTGATGGGGAAAAAAAGGAGATTTTGTTAGACATTGAAACTTTAGATAAGAAAGAGGAAGAAGGAGAGCTGAGGTTAGAGGATAGAAGCAAGAGAATGGAACTGAAGTTGGAATTCCAAATAGTGACTTTATGGAGGAGATAAGTTGGAAACAAAAGTCTAGGGTCAAATGGCTGAAAGAAGGGGATAATAATACTAAATTTTTTCACAAAGTTGCTAATTTTCATAGGAGAAGTAACTAGCTTGATAATCTTAACATCGATGATGTCATGAGGGTAGGAGAGGAGGAAGTTAGGGAGGGGGTGGTGTGCTTTTATAAGGATTTGTATAAGGAGAAGGAACCCTTAAGACCTTGGTCGGATAATCTGGAGTTTAAGTCCTTGAATCAGGAGGAGAGGGTGTGGTTGGAAAGTCAAATAGGGGAGGAGGAGGTTAAAGCGGTTCTCTTTTCGATGAGTGGGGATAAGGCGCCCGGTCCAGATGGTTTTAACATGGAATTTTACAAACACTGCTGGGAGGTCGTCTCGAAAGATTTTATGGAGGTCGTTAAGGAATTGCAAGATAAGAAGTATTTGGAGTATAGCCTTAACAGCATTTTTGTGGCTTTGATTCCTAAGAAAGTCGGGGCGGATAGGATAGAAGATTTTAGACCGATTAGTTTGGTTAGCTTGGTGTACAAGATTATATCCAAAGTGCTGGCTAATCGGTTGAAAAGAGTTCTTCCTAATCTCATAGGCGATGAGCAAGGGGCTTTCATTAAAGGTAGACAAATTTTAGATAGTGTTTTGATTGCTAATGAGTGTCTTGACTCTAGGATCAAGAAGAAGGAGAAAGGAATGATAGGGAAGATTGACTTACAAAAGGCTTATGACCATGTAAGTTGGGATTTTTTGGAGTACATGATGAGGAGGATGGGTTTTGGAGAGAAGTGGATCAGTTAGATTATGAAATGTGTTACAACAGTGTCTTATTCGATTTTAGTCAATGGGAGTCCAACAGGTTTTTTTAAGGGGATCGAGAGGGTTGAGGCAAGGGGACCCTTTATCTCCGTTCTTGTTTCTTATTATTGCTGAAGCTTTGAGCAGACTGTTTACAAGAGCGGTTGATTTAGGCAAGCTCTCGGGGTTTAAAGTGAAAGATGGACCTTTGATTTCTCACTTACAATTTGCGGACGATACATAAATTTTTTTGGAGCATTCGAGGGATCAGGTGAGGGTGCTTCGTGTTTTATTATGCTGCTTTGAGGCAATGTCAAGACTTCATATTAATCTGCAGAAGAACAAGCTTTTTGGGGTAGGAGAGGTGGTCGATATTCATTTGTTGGCTACTATGCTAGGTTGTGGGTATGATACCTTGCCCACGTCATATTTGGGTTTACCGTTGGGAGCACCATATAATAGTATCAATATTTGGGAGGGTGTAATAGAGAGGATGGAAAAAAGGTTGAATTGGTGGAAAGCCAATTATTTGTCGAAAGGAGGAAAGGTCACGTTGATCAAAAGCACTTTAACGACTATCCCGGTTTATGTCCTATCATTGTTCACGCTTCCAAGGTCTATTGAGATCAGAATGGAAAGACTTATGAAGGATTTTTTGTGGAATGATAGGAAGGACAGGAGAAAGTATCATCTAGTTAGATGGAAAGTGATTTGCACTCCTAAGAGAAATGGGGGGTTGGGCATTAGGGGGCTTAGATTAACCAATATAGCTCTGTTAGGTAAATGGCTTTGGAGATTTGACGAAGAAAGGAGGAGTTTGTGGAGGAAGGTGATTAAGGCCAAGTATGGGGAAAGGAGGTTAGGTTGGTTTAGTGGAGAGGTTAAAGACCCGTATGGGTGTAATGTGTGGAAAGGGGTTCTTAAAGGGATAGAGGATTTCGAGATGGGGATTAGATTCAAAGCGGGTGTGGGAGATTGAATTAGATTTTGGGAGGATAGTTGGTGTGGCACATTGCCTCTAGCAAATCAATTCCCGTCCTTGTACACTTGTTCTGCGAAGAAGAACTATTCTATTCAGCAGTGTTTGGTTGGCAACGAGTCGGGTCCTACTTGGAATCTAGGGTTGAGAAGAAATTTAATGATTGGGAGCTAACTGAGGTGACATCTTTCCTAGATCTTTTGCATGCGGTTCAACTCAACGACAATGAACAGGACAAGTGGGAATGGACAAGGACTAAGGATTTGAGATTCTCTGTCAAGTCTTTCTATGAGTGGTTCACTTACGACGAAGAGAGATCCCCAGTGATAGTTAATGGTTGGTCCAGGTTAGTTCCCTCTAAAGTAGTTTTCTTTGTTTGGTTGGCTTCTCTTGGTAAGATTCTTACTTTGGACAAGTTGATTGTGTGTGGTTGGATCACTCCAAATTGTTGTCCCCTTTGCATGTGTGATGGGGAATCTGTCGATTATTTATTAATCCATTGCTTTTTTTCATATCATATTTGGTCGATTTTCATTGGTCTGTTCCATCTTAATTGGGTCCCTCCTTGTAAGTTCTCTTCGTTGTTAGAAGAGTGGACTAGTAATGCCTTCCACACCAGAAAAAGAATCCTTTGGGCTATGCTTCCCGCTGCTATTACTTGGGGGATTTGGACCGAGAGAAATAACAGAGTGTTCAATAATAAGACTAGTTCTCCTCATGCAAGTTTTTTGGAGATCTTGGGGTTGTTATACCTTTGGTCAAAGCAGAATATAGAGTTCGCGGGGATAACTTTTGATGATTTTGTTTTTAGATGGCATTCGTTATGTAATTATTGATGTGGTTCTTTCTTTTTATTTTTTTGGAGGCTTCCTCGGCCTCCTTGTCTCTTGTTTTCTTTCTTTGATCAATATATTATACTTTTCAAAAAAAAAAAGGTTGGTCTATCATCAGGTTGAAAATAGGGATTTGTCAATATTTTCCAAAATATAGTGGCATGCCTGAAAAAACACCATATATTATATTTAAAAATTTAATGTGTAAATAACATATCTATTTTGTATTTATCTTTTTTAATTAATAAATCTTATTATTTATATGTAAAAATATTAATTAATATTAGGGGGGCGTTCAATGGCCAACTTTTTGGTAAAACATTTTTCAAAACATGAGTTAGAGGTTTTGGAATGGGCTGATTTTTGGTGAGGATGATCTCTACGGTGAGGAGATCATCCTCACCAAAAATCAGCCCATTCCAAAACTTCTAACCCATGTTTACAAGCTGAAAAATTGTGGACCGTCCATTTTTTATAAACTGTTTTTGATGGGGTTAGAAGTTTTGGAATGAGCTGATTTTTGTGGATGATGATCTCCTCACCATAGAGATCATCCTCACCAAAAATCAGCCCATTCCAAAACCTCTAACTCATGTTTTGAAAAATGTTTTGCCAAAAAGTTGGCCCTTGAACGCCACCCTTAATATTAATAATAAAAATGGTCTCATTTCACCTAAATTAAAAAAAAAAAAAAAACATCTTGTAAACTCTATTAGAGGGTCATTTTCGTCTCAGAAATGTTTAAACATCACCCAAGTCGCCGGGGGGGCATTTTCGTCTTAAAAATGTTCCCTGCAAACTAAAGCATAAACTCGCGAACTCTGCGTGCGAGTGTGAGAGAGAGAGAGAGATGAGGCTTTTAACGCACAACATGCTCTCCAGCAACATCAAGGGCGTCTCGAACGGGTTTCCCTTGCGTCTCGAAGTGGAGAAATTCGTGGAAAAAGAGGTCGAATTCAACCCTGATTTCCTCAAGAACATGTTCCCCAAGATCGAATGGAAAGCTCTTTTCGACGCCGCACGATCAATGGGTTACACACAGCTTCCCGAAGAGGCCGATTCATCGATGCTTGACTCGGAAGATTTCCTTAACAAGTTCCACCACGCCCTCCTTCAACTCCATCTCGAAGAGGGTTCTCTCATCTGTCCACAGACAGGTCGTTGTTTTCCTGTTAATAAAGGAATCCCAAACATGCTCCTCCACGAAGACGAAGTCTGATCATCAATCAATCTATTCTGTCGGCCCCCGTTGTATTTTTTTTTTTGTCCTGAAATTTTTTTAGCGATGAGGACATTATTAGGGTTTTGAAAGAGGGGTTTCTTTCATTCTTGTATAAGTGAAATTAAATGTTTTACTTTAATAAGAAGAATTTTTCTACTTCTTTGAAGTTTGAAGACATTCTAAAGGAACCAATTTTAGTGCAAACCATTTACAAGGTTTATCATTCTCAAGGTTACTAATTGAATCCTCCATTCAATTTTGTTTAGTATAGCTTTTACTCTCAGCTTGCTTATTGTTCTATAACATTAACAATAATAAAAGAGTATTATATAAATGCAATTTTCTTTTTCAATAAATTAAAAAAAAAAATAGAGGTTAGAAACCACAGTACTGCTGGATACCATCTGAGAACCTTACAAGCATGGACATTCTACCCATGTTTCTCATGAGATGTGTCACAGATGGATGAAGGAACACCAAATACCCAATCAAGAACATTTAAGTACTTCGAACGAAACACCTCCCTCTCTCTAGCATAACAATGCATGATGATGGCTGTCGATAAGCTAAAAATCACCACATCAGCTCTCTTCAACTTCTTGGATCGCACCAACAAACCGGCATCTGCCATGCAAGTGAAGAAGCTCTCAATGGCGCGAGCAAAGCAGTAGAGTGATATCTCCATACTCCTACTCTTCTTCTCAATAGCCAACGCCAGACCGGTGGGGAACTGTTTCACAGACAAAACTAGTTAAAAACAAGGCACAGATATGATCCAGCATACACAAGGAGGACTGGGTGAAAGCCCAAATACCGTTCCCATCGCCACCAAAGGAATGTTACATTTATTGAAAATCCTGAACAGCAGGCATGTCCACACCCTACATAACAAACCTTGAACCATTGTTAGCAACAAATCCTAACCCTTATTAATTCTAACAGTATAACTATTACATGAGCCATTTCTTTCTCACCACCATTGTTTTAAATTTTGATTTTGTTGACCATTTCAATCGGCTAATAAATGGGAATATTTAGTGGAAATATTTTTAGTGATAAAACATGCACAAGAACATACTCTATAATAATAATAACCATATCTATATCTATATATATAGAAGATCCATGGTATTGTGTAATATGATGTTTATGTCTTCAAGAGCTAGACAGCTAAAAGCAACATTTAAGAGTACTTGGAAATGATCAAATCATGTCATTTAATAAGAGAGTTGCTATTGCCACTCCAATTCCTACATAAATCACCCAAGAATTGCACACAATTGGTGTGGCATTAGTAAAAGTTGGTGTGGTGATAGTAACTTTATAATAACTACAAAGGAAATGTCAATAGAATAGCTCATTAACAATAGTAACTAAATTTGAATTTGATGAGATGGAATTGTGAGCAAATTCTATCTAGGCCAAAATGTTCTTTGTTTTATTACTAAAGTAGAATATTAGTAGTTCTATCATCAAATAAAATATTCAGCTGACTTAATATAGGGGTCAGTGTGAATGGTTTCGGGTTTGAGTTTCTCCCATTTTTCTATTATTGTATTGGCTGTAGAGGGTATCTATTTTTCCATCTGTAAACTAGTGGATAGATTCTAATTATAAATTGACTTTTTTAATGTATCTCTCTCTCTCTCTCTCTATATATATATATATATACACACACACACACATAGGCATAGCTTGAATGATCACACTTCATAAAAATTATTAGTTACAAATAATAATGATTCTATTATGTATGAGGGCAAGGAAATAGATGCTACTATGTCCGTGCAGGGGGTTAAAAGTATAATGAATGCTGACCAGGCGGATGAAGAATATACTGAGAGGAACAAGCTCGATCTTGCAGTACCAAGAAGACCCTTCCCCAAAATTGTATAAGACCTCCTGCATGGTATTCAATAGAAATAATTTACATATCATCATACAAGGCAACTAGAGAATGTTCTCTGGCAGAGTATCAATAACAGTTTCATTTTTTATTTTTAAATTGCAACATGGATTTTTTTTCCTTTCTGGATCATTACGAAAGAAACTTACCTTTAAGTTGAAGGGTAGCAATAGAAAAAGGCCAACGGAATATGAACAAAAGCAGAATATTTCCACTTCCAAAAGGCCCAATGCAAAAACTAACCAACAATATATGTTTATATATATATCAATATTCATTTTATGAACAGTAAATTTTACTGGAAATAATCAAATTTCAGGGTATGAAAATGGGAGATTTAGATGGAAATATTTGATACAATGAAAGTTGATTGATTTTTTTTTTGATAAAATATTTAAATTTTATAAAAAGAACGAAAATTAGAAATTATTTGCAAATTACACATAATATCCATTCATTTGTAGAAATAAAGTGTGATTATATATAAATTATGATTAGAAGAAATATAAATAATATATTCATAAAAAATAAAATATAATAATGCACTAATGTAGTTTTTATAGTTATTTATTTAAGCCAGAGTTTTAGCTTGAAGGTGTAGTTAATATGACATTATTATTCTAATTTATTCGTAGAATATTATTATTATTTTTGGATGTTTGACTCTTAGATACCAGTGCCAATACGTAACATAATGCTCCCGATCTTCATTTCCACACTTTATATGGTTGTTTACTCTTATTTAATAACTTAAGACTATGTTTGCATGCCTATTTTATAATTTCCTACAATTTTAATGAAAAGATTCTTAATATTTCCATCATTTCCATGAAATTGTATTAATTTCCTCACTGATCAAAATATTTATGTTTCCAAACTAACTGATATAGAAATTGAACCAAAGTTCAATACCAAACATCAGATGAGACCATATTACAAGTCATAATCCCCAAAAGTACCTACCAATACAACAATCCATGAAGTTGGCATCTAGTTCCCCATTGATCTATTGGACTGCATATAAATATTCTCCAATTACCACTAGAGGGTACTACGGTGGCCAAAACTACATAATCTCTTAACTCGGTAGCATATCTCAAAACTAGCTATTCAGTCCTTGATATAAGATAAGAAACCATCATTTACAGACACACAGACTTGGCCACTAGGCTCTAGATTCCCTCTATAGCTTTGAATTAATATCTGTAGATAAATTAGATAGTCCAGGTTAATGATAAATAAAATAAACTGTAGTACCACACTTATGGGTTATGGTAGTACCTAGTCCATGTTATACAAATGATCCTTATTCTTATCTATCTGAACCATCTAAATAGTGGATCCCATGTAGGAGATCTCTTTGACCACAATTCAGCTAGATGGGATGATCTTAAGCATCTGATAAATAGAAATTTTCTCGAGACTGCTCTCTTGTATTTTTGGCCATTCAAAAAGGATAAATTTGGTGGGTATGGCATGAATGGGCTAGTTTTTGGTTTAAGTCTTTCTCCTAGACAAGGCCCACAAATTGCACATTTGATTAATAAGAATATGCACCCACTGTGTCGTAGAGGCTCATAATATTAAAAGTATGGCAGCGCCTGGACCATAATTGAGCCCTTAATATATGTTTATGATAACAATTTCAACAAGAAAAGATAACATCTTTGACGTACATCAAATGAAATGATGGCAGAATAATATATTTGGCAAGACTTAATACAAATTCAATACCTTTTTAATAGGTCTTGGCGATGAACTATTATTGCAGGAATCAAATATACTGGAAGATAGACCGGCAATGCTCTTACATAGGCTCGAACAAAAAAAGAAACAACATGCGTAGTACATGGTTGATTTCCATGTATAATCTGCATAAACATTTGAATGCATCTTTAGTTATTGAAGATTTCTTTATATTTACATGGGAAAAAATGGCATTCGAAAAAAGATCTTCAAACTTTACCGTGGACTTGGATTGTCAATGGATAGAGCTCAGATGGAATGGATTCAATCCAGGACAAATCCAATAACAATCAAATCAGGTCCTTATTGGATCCTCATTAGATCCAACATGCTTCAACCCAGATCTAATTCAATCCAATAATCACAATATATACACTCAATTCTACAAATTTATATGCTATTGCATCAAGACATGATTAATCCAAAACCAATCCTTCTTCTCATTGGATGGAGTCACTCATCGTATCAGATCCTGAAACCTCACCCCAAATTGAAATTATCATATAGGATGGGATATCGGACCTGACCTGAACCAATTGATTTTTTTTTTAAATTGAACATTAGAAACTTCAACAGCAATGCCAAGCAAGGTGTTGCTGGGAACACTTTTGTACATTGGGAGCGGTCGATAGCTTCCTATTACTGTTTTATAACAATTTCACTTTGTAATCTGGAAGAAGAAAATCGAGAATGCATACCGAACAGGGAACTTTCATTTCAGGATCTAGTTTTACGTTGAAACCCATGGACTTGTAATGCTTCTCTATTCCCTCCAAATTAGAGAAAGGCATGCCACTTGCAATCTCTTTGATGCCCTGCAAGATAACAGGATCCTTTCCTCCATGTTTATTGAGAAATGACTTGTATGATGGAGGCAAACTTCCTTGGCTCAATATGTAAGCAGATCTGACAATATTTCCAATGATCCATGGTCAAAGAATCAAGTATTTCTCTCTTGTAGTTTCTAATTAAAAAAGATGATGTGAAACAACAACACAGATCCATGTGTTCAAATATCAACAACCCAAGAACTTCACATTCAAAATTCCAAGCACACTATTTAAGAAAATACAATGTATGTCCCTATCTAAATGCTTCAACAATCAAGTCATCATTTTCATGAAGGATGAACAGCGTCTGATTTTGAATTTTCGTAATGCACCCAAATGTGAAAATTTCCAGTTTGCACATGTCTGCAATTTAGCTACTTATTCTAGACAATACTATAAGAAAAGTGAAATATAATAGTAGAGAAGTATAAAAATGCACTTAAACACTGTTTGAGAAATCATAGCAATTTATTGGCAAACTGTTTATAATTTGTTGCATTAGATGAGATCATTTGTGGGATATGGCCATGAGCTATGCAAGAACTTCGGATATTCAAAATTTTTATAGTAATGAAACAAAATATTGTTTATTGCTTTTGTCCCTTCTTTCATGAAACTCAGTCCTATCAGGAAGCAGGTCTTGTTCCAATCGGCAGCAGGCTATGGATGAAGAATTAGCTGCTCTGCAAATGATGCATACTTGGGATTTAGTTACTTTCCTTGATGTAAAAGGATTACAAATGGGTGTATATTTGAAGACACGTTGGAGGATTAGAACAATACAAAACTCAATTGGTCAAGAAGGGTTGTATTTCGGAATATAGACCTAATTAATAGGAGATTTTCTCTGACCATTATTCGTACTTTGATCTCTGATGCTGCAACCCATTGATAGTCACTCTCTCAAAGAATGTTAAAAAATGTTGTCTTAAATGGAGACCATCAAGAAGAAGTATATATGGTCTTAAACATTGGCAACAACAATCTTCATGCTCTACATGGTCTTAAACATGCTCAAAATGCTTGATTGGAGAAGTTTAGTACTGCTATTCACTATTTTGGATTCACTTAGAGTAGGGAATGATTCTGCACTTTTTTAGTCTAATTCTAACAGGTTAGGGTTAATTTTACTCCTGTATGTAGAGAACATGATTATCATTGGAGATAATGTTGTAGGCATCGATCAATCGAAACAACGTTTTCAAGATCAGTTCATAATGAAAGATTTGGACCATTTAGATCCTGAAGTCACATATTCTGCCAATGAGTATTTACTAATGCAAACCAAGTACGTATGTAATCAATCATGCTAGACTAACCAATGAAGATACCACTAATGCCCCTCTTGAATGACCCGCTATCAGATTCGACATTTCTGTCATATTGTTAGTTGCCTAGAGTATCTCACAGTGACTTGTCTATATCTCACATATATTGTTCATGTGGTTAGCCAATTTTGTTTCAGCCCCATGAACAATGCATTTGAACAGTCGTTTTTAGGTATATTCGAGGACCATTGTTTCAGAGTTTGTTGGTATCTTCATCTTCTAGTTTAGAGGTTCAATTCTGTTTTCATGCCGACTAGGTAGGTGATTTCATTGATCGTCGGTCTACAACATGCTCTTGTATATTTCTAGGAGATTCACTCATCTCCTGGAAAGGTAAGAAACAAAGTGTTGCTGCTCGGATGAGTTCTTAGCTAAAGAGAACTATTGCTTAGGTAGATGAGACAAGATGGTTGTTACAAGATATGTTTGTAAAGAAGAAGAGATATACATGTATATTCAAGTATTGTTTGTCTTTGTCATTGGAAAGGTTAGGTATTTCACTTATTTTTCTATTCATACGATCCTGAAAACTATCACATGGTTAATGAGAATTAGGGATTGATAAATTTTCTTCCCCAATCACTTATCAAAAAGAAGGAAAAGTCTTCCTCCCAAATGATTGTTCTAATACAAGGGTAGATTAGCTATTTTACTAATTTTACTATTCTCAAATTCTTGTAAGACATTTATCATGCACTTAGTAAGTTTTAGGCTTAATGGACGATTAGAGCTTTACCCCCATTTTGGTAGGCCTACTCTGTTGTTGCGGCAAAGTCGAACAACTTGATGCACTTGAAAGGGTCAAAAGTATGATACTAACACACTATGGATTTTTATCCTTTTCACTAATATAAACTAACAATTAGAATTGCAAGACAAACATTCAAAGATAAGTTGATCGCTAAGCATAAATAAATAAAGTTGTGGGCACTACTAATCACTGTTAGAGAGTAAGATGCATTGTATTAAGATGCATGAGATACGTTGTAGCATTGTCAGTGTATCTCATTACAAATGGAAGGTTGTGATGGAGGATGACAGATTTAGGATATATCACTTAGATAATCTAGAGTATTTACTTATATTAATTAAGATATTCTACAATATTTATATTAGGCTAGTTTCCATATATCTTGGTTGATGTTATATTTATAAATACCCTATTGGGGTTTATGTAATATTCATCCAAGAATTCTCAATAAATCATTTTCTTTCAATCACATTATACGAAACTAAAATGATGCAAGGAAAGAATACATACAAAATTTGTGAAGAAGAGAGGCACATAAGAAAAATGTCGCCATGTGACCAAGTAAGAGGTTTACAAATTCGACCAAATCGTTTGCTTTTTATTCCACAACGCGAAGCTAGGACCGCAGCTCGCATAAGAATGTATATTGCCAAGCTCGTGTGCTGTGTATTTAGTCCAGTCAAAAGCATTGAAGGCCCAGCAATCGCTCCAGCAACAAGTGTTCTCCAGCTTGCAGTCCTGAAACCAGAATAAGATTAACTAATCAGAGCACCCAAACAAAGGAAATTGGAAAAATACAAAGTACCTACTTTTCCCACCAAAAAAATTCAGTTTTTTAGGGTTCAAACAAACAAGTAGCAATTCAATTAGAACAGAGACATGCCTATGATCTCCTCCCAAAGCAGCAATACATTCATCTACAGAAACAAATGTACAAGCAAAGGAACCAAGGAAGAGACCGTATTGGAGAGTCTCCTTAACGGCCATTACGATCGCTTCTCCTCCATTCGAAACCATTCCCGCCTTTCTGAAACCGAAAAAAATCGAGATTGAAATCAAATTCAAAACCACAATCCTTGGAACAAAATAAAATCAGATTCGGGTAAATCTCAAACAATTCACCTTGCAGAAGCGGAGAATCTTCCATTTCTCAATTTAGCTAAGATCGAAAAAACTGCGAGACCCCCTTTTATACCAGCTCCAATGGAGAAACCCTTGGCGGAAGCTATGATGATTCTCTGAAATTTGTCCAAAACCTCATCCGAATTCAAATAAAAGCTAAGAAATGAAGAAGAAGATAAAGAAGAATTTGGTTTTTGGCAATAAGGACAGTTTGATTTATCAGATCTCTTGTCATTCTCGCCATGAAAACCTCTGCAACATTCGACGCTGGGCGAAGACATTGAAGAAAATTAGGGTTTCAGAATCATTAATGGAGACGAAATGTACGAAACTGTAAGAGATTCGTTTTTGCAGAGACAGGGAGGAAAAGAGCTTTGGAGGAATCGAACATCGAAGAGCCAGTTTTCGCGCGTGTGAATCAGGTATCTGTTTTGGACTGACAAGCTTCATTGACCGATGCAGTGGTAGTAAGTGCGGAAAAAACATTTGAAGCGAACAGAACGCTTCAAAATTTTGAAGCAACCCTCTCCATTGGATTACGCGTGGCTTTTTAAAAGAGAGATATTCTAATTTTTCGGAAATGTAAAGTTAAATAAATTCAAAATGCCACGCGTCTTATTATGAGGAAGATTGCTTCAAAATTTTGAAACGGTCTGGAGGCTTCAAAATTTTGAAAAAGTCGGACTCAGTACAGTGCCGACAAGTACAACTGCAAAATCTGCAAGTTCTTCTTGGGCGAATCAAATAAATACTGCTATATTTTCTGTATGTCTTCTACAAACCTAAATACCATTTAGATAAGAGTTAAACAAATTCTATCTTAATTACTAAGTAGTTATAAAAGGATCCTACTAATTGCACATCACCCATTACCAATTGCACACTGATTTCAAACTTGTTCTTATCGCCCAAGTCATCTCGGTATCAGGCATGAATGAGATGGTCGGACAAGTAATTTTTTCGAGTGAAATTTAAAATCCCACATTCCTTTTTCTCATTTTTCAACAAGATGTCTCAAATGTATCTAACAATTCATCCAAGACGACTCAATATCTGGCATGGACGAGATGAGATGTGAACTCGAGTTTTAAAACCATGATTGCACTTCATCACTTAAAAATTGCCCTTTACACTCCATTTAGATGATTACACTTTAAAAATAATTAAAAAAATTATTGCACTCTTTTTTTTACCTCAACTATGCCCACACAAATTATTGTTGGTTCAGTAATTTTTGTAAGAAATACTTTGTCATATTAGTACTTAGTACCATATTTATAAATGTATATTCCCGTTAAATACACAGGTTCATATTGATTTTTAAATAGAAATTAAAAAATTAGTACCTTAATTAAGTTGGAATCAAAGAGAACACAAGTAAAATCAATCATAAAGCATGAACATATAATACAAAACTACATGTTAAAACCTAAAAGGTTATCTATTGGAGTGCAAGCAGTAGGTTAACATAAAGGTTATAAAAAAAGTAAAAAATAAAGGATTTTTCTAAGGTTGATGTGCAACTAGTGCGTCACTTATAAAATGATTATTATAGACACCCCAATTTGAATGGCCCCCCACACAAAAAAGGCTCAAAAATTGTATTTTTAAGTTAAAATGACTTAAGGGCCCAAACTCTCAAAATCACATTTCTTCCCAAATAAAGGATCCCTAAGGCCCCAATTAATCTAAACCACTCAAACCTACTCAAATCATATCCTTAACACCCTTCTCACATAAAGCCCATCACAGCCCTAAACCTACTAAATCCCAAATCGAAGTCTATTTTCCATCTTTTAACCAATTTCAAACCCAACTCAAGATTCAACCTACAAAACCTACCTAAGTTTATGCTTATAAAATAGGATATTTGTCACCACCACAACCAACCTCTCAAAAGAAATCATTTTCATCACCCCTATTAATATTCTCACATCATACCACATGTCACCACCTAACCCCATCACATTCTTCTCAAAATATTTCACAAGTTATCTTTATACTTTCTACACCCCAATTTCCTTAATCAACTCACTAAACCCACCTAAAAATTAACATATGCTTACCTTTTGGACACTTGTCACCACCAACTCCACCCTCCTAAAATCAAGTCCCTCACCTTAACTATTCTCCTATGCAATTACAACTCCACTTTAACTTGGCTCGCACTCAACATAGAAATGAATTAGAAGATCCAACCCACATGGGTCAAAAGGATCCATATATCTCATTCATCATTTTATACTTCACTAAACTCTAATTTCAATCTCATTGTTTCAACAACTCATGTCATTTTCCCTCAACCCTCATTTTAGGACCATTTTGACCTTAAAAAGTGTCTCAAAACCCTATAAAAACTCACGTTCTCCTCACAAATGCCCCATGCTTGAACCTTTTATTTCAAACTTCAACTCTCTCATCTCTCTCAACTCTAAGAACTCTCTCACTTTTCAACCCTCTCAACTATCTCTCAATCTTCTTAAAACCTTTAAAATCCCTACTCAACTTCATAAAATAACCTATCCCACATCTTTAATTCATACACTAAAATACCTCTCAATTTCACTCGTAAAATTCAAAAGTTTAAAGTGAAGAAGCTCACATTTTGAATATCAAGAAGATAACACAAATAAGAGAAAATAATAATAAGGTAGAGTAAGGATAAGGAAATACACTAATCTCCCTTCTCTCTCTTCCATTTTTCTGACGTAGCGAAAACATGTGAATCAATATATTCGAGAGATTGTGTTCAATAGAACACTTAAAATCAATTTGAATCAATAGATTCAATTGATAAACGAACAAAAACTTGAAAAAATAAAGCATAAAACTAAAAAATAATTAAGAAAGAAAAAATAATTGAATTGATTATTTTCATTTTCGAATTTGGAACTCCTTATATAGATAACTCCATCATAACAACTTAGAATTCTACTAAAATATTAAAATTTAACATTCCTAACCTATTTATAATATAATACTAACTTTCTAATCATATTAGAACTCAAATTAGACACTTCCAAGCATTTTTAATTATAGCCTAAATAATAAAAATAAATTTAAAATAAATTAGAAAATAACAAGGAATTGTACTCCTAACATAATTATGAAACATAAATCTTAGTAGAACTAGAAATAGAAATAGAAAACTACTTAGAATTGTAGATGTCCTACATCAAACCCATTTTCTTTGAAAAAAACTTGTCTTCGAGTTGTTCTTGAAGGCATTTTTTTCTTGTTTGCCATTCATCGCTTGCTCTAATATATTTCTAGTAATATCTCTTCTTCAGACTTCGATTAAAGAATATAATTGATCATAATATATCATCAAGTAAATTTTTCACATAAACATTATCGTTTATCTTCTTCAAGATACAAAGGGGTTCAATTTCTTCAAGTTGGTCCTCTTGTAAATTCTAGTGAAAAAATAATATTTACTAAGATAAATCATGACCAAGTCTCTATTTTCATACCTTTTGAATCTTCTATCCTTATAGACATCTGCTTTGTTCTTTTCATTAGAAGTTTCAAAGTTCTTCTTCAATTGTTCCTTCAATGTGTCATGTTCTTTCAAATTCATCCCATAATGGGATAAATTTGGGAGACTCTGACATCAAATCGATGTGATGTTTTACATTCTTCATGGGAGGCAATGTATTTGATAATTTCGAAGGAAAAACACAAAAAAATTCTTCAAGAAAGGATTGCACTTGATGAGAAATTTGAATAGGAAGGTTGCACTATTATCATGAACACTTGACTTGTTTCTTTTAAGTTCTCATTGATGTTGGTAAAAATAAAACATGTTTCATTCTCCTTGACCGATTGGGTAGCCTTGGGCTTTGAATGGGAATGGTGTATAGTTACTTTGACACTATTTTGCATGAAAGAATAGGTATTGACTTTGTCCTGATATGTGACATCATTATCATGAAGCCAAGGTCTTTCCAAGAAGATGTGACATGCTTTTCATTGGGATGATATCACAAATAACCCCATCTTTATATTTTCCAATGCTAAAAGAAAAAAAACATTGACTTGTAACATTCTTCTTGCATTCATCATCCACCCAACCTATATAATAATGTGTATGATGTTACATAGTGGGTATCTTGAATGCATCGACCATGTAACTTCAAATTATATTTTTTGAACTTCTACTATCTATACTTAATTGGCACAATTTGCCTTGTACCATGCATGTAGTTCTAAAAAGATTATGTTGAATTGAAGGATCAATATGTTGTATTGATAATAAGTTGTGAATAAGACAACTTTGATGTTCACCTTCTTCCTTGAACCTTTGATCCGATTGATCTTTGGTTATAAAGGATTAGAGTTCTTTAACCATGTGGAAAGTGGTAAAACTCTCAAATGAGGCTCTGATACCACTTAATGTAACTGAAGCGTATGAATCAATAGATTCGAAAGGTTGTGTTCAATAGAACACTTAAAATCTTTGAATCAATAAATTCAATTGATAAACAAGTAATAACTTGAAAAAAAATAAAGTATAAAACTAAAAAGTAATTAAGAGAGAAAAGTTAATTGAATTGATTATTGATTGATTATTTTGATTTTCGGATTTGGAACTCCTTATATAGATAACTCCATCATAATAACTTATAATTCTACTAAAATACTAAAAATTAACATTCCAAACCTATCTATACCATAATACTAATTTTTTAATCATATTGTAATTCAAATTGGATATTTTTACGCACTTCTAATTATAACCTAAATAATAAAAATGAATTTAAAATAAATTTGAAATTAACATAAAATTGTATTCTTAACATAACTATAAAATATAAATCCTACTAGAACTAGAAATAGAAATAATTTCTAATAGAATTAGCAAACTACTTACAATTGTAAATGTCCTATATCACTTTCCCCCTTTTATTTTCACTATTTTTTCTTTTATTTTTTAAAACAATCCTACGATGTAGTGGATACCCCCACCTACACCCAGTAGATTGGCCTTCGGCTCGATCGAAAAGGTAGGAGTTGAAAATCATTTTCAAAAGAAACTTTCTAAAAATCCCTACACATTTACACCCACCACAAAAATATTTTTGAGGCTAAGACATTAGGCCCATCTCTTGTGAAAATGGATCATTGACTAATAAGTCCATAATTTTTAAAAATGTATTTAAAAGCATGGATCATAATAGGGCTCCTTCCTTAATAAGGAAGTCTTCATTGATTTAGGCCAAAATTAAAGTCCCTCGTACTCGATGGCACAAAATTGAATTTTTTCGATCATTTCCTTTATTTTCGAAAAATGATCAAATGTAAGGTAACCACCTAAGGTAGAGGAAATGATATGTCTAACACCTTCCTTATTTCCTAAGATGGACCCTCTTACCTAAATCTTAAGTAGATTAGAACATTTATTCGTACGAGAGTCACTAACAAAAAAATATTTTTTGAGTGTTTATTCACACAATTTTTTTTCTAAAATGGAATTATGACGACTCCAAATCCACATAGTTCGATGTTTTGTATACAAAAATCGCATAGCTACAATTATTATATTTTAGTACCATTATAATATTACCAATTATTAAGAATGACCAAGGTATAAAAAATTGGATAAAATATAAAACATAATTATTATATTCAACAATACTATAAAAAATAATGTTTATACCCCTCAGGAAAATTTTCCATTTGTAGATTAAAAACCTAAAATCATGGTTAATTCTTTTACTCTCTTTTTTCACAATCATGTCCCAGGTAATCAACAAAAAAAAAAATCACTATATATATATATAATTAAGTAGGATATAATTTTGTAGGCCTCAATTGTATTATTTTATATTAGAATGAGATGATGGAAAATGAAAATAAAGATAAAGAAAAATGAAGCCTACTATAAATTTTAGGTTTATGACATATAAATAGCATAATTGTAATCATGTGGTATAAATGTCTTGCATTTTGTTGGGCTTATGCTGAGTTGTAGGGATGCAGCGGCAACACCCCTTGTCGGAGGTATTTAGGGTTATGGAAAAGTTTATATGCAATATTTTCTTTAGGATTTTCTATTTTTGGGAGAGAGAGATGTTTTCATTGCTCTCGTATTTTTCTAGAGATTTTAAGGACTGTAAAACTCGAAAGAAGATAGAGTTTGAATTTTTCTTTTATTTGATTTGTGGACGTATGCACACTACCAAATCATGTAAATCCTTGTGTTTTGTGTACCATTTTCTGTTATATTTGCTAGTTCATTTTGCACAAATCATCCAATTAAAAATGAAAGATATTTTTTGTCTTTTAAAATTAATGTATTGGACATTTTCTTTCAAATATCATTTCACCTTATAATTATACTTTTATTAGTTTTACCCAATCTAAGAAGCAATATTGTCATTAAAATTTTAATGGGATAGTGAAAGGGGAATTAGTAATGAAACTAAAAAATTAAGGTTTTGAAAAACTTGTTTCAACTTTAAGGGAGAATTTGTAAATAGTAATTAGATTTGGAGTTTGTTTTGTAAAAGACTTTAATTCATGAATATGTTGAGGTTATGATTTGACTCGATGAGTTTCCAAATCACTTGACTAAATTACTTCAAACGAGTCTCAATATCGAGTAAACTCAACACTCAATGGACTTGAGTCAACTCTATCTTTTGCCTTTGATTAGTTTGAATCCATTGGACTTGTGTTCAAATAATGAAAATTTAGGTGCCTTCTTTGTTTAAGGGAAAAGTTTTTATTTTGAGAGAAAATGATTTATGATCCTTAGAGATAATGACTTTAGACCTAATCTTTTGTACATGGTGATTTATTTTTGGAGAATAATATGTGAACTTGTTTTTCTCTGGTATTTGCTTCGTCTCTAAAGGAGGGTTTGTGATTTTATTCTTCTCTAAAAGTTGTATTGTCTTTAAAAAATGGCTTGTGAGCTTATTCTTCTCTTGAGACTAAAGCTCAAGTCTTTTCTAAGATAAGTGATCTAAAGATCTCTTCAAATGACATACATTTTTGTATTTATAGGTTTATGACATTTCCAATTATACCACTAGTCTAGAGGTTAAATTAGTTAAATTGTAATTTTAATGACTTATATACTTTTAATGGCCTTCACCTCTTTGTTCAGGCACGGAGCCCATTGTTAAGTTATTTGATTAATGGGCAAACCCCATTTGGTGGGTTTGTTGATTGGTTATGGACTAACTCGTCTTACTAGCAGTGTAGGCCCAATATTCAGTGTGGATTACTTGGACTTATTGGATCATGATTTTTATTTGCAAAATTCCAACTAAAGTCTTACAAAGCCCATTCCAATCAGTGGGTCATTTTATGTTTTCTAGTTGATTTATTTATTTATTAGAGTTCATCTGTGCCTACGACATGTACATCTTCTCTTGGATTAAGGGGTAAAAGTGAAAAAAAAAAAAGTTGGAGATATATTATTATAAAAATTGAGATTAAATGGATAAAAGATGAAAAATAATAAAGTAGATTAAATAGGTAAAATATGAAGTATAATAAAGTTGGGGGAGGTGAAAATAAATGAAATAAAGTGGATCCCAAGAAACTATTACTTGATGGAAGGGGTATTATTAAAAAAAAATTTAAAAAGTAAGATATGAAAAAAATGGATTAAATGAATAAAAAAAAAATATAGTAAAGTTGGAGGAGGGGACATTATCTTTTGGGTTAAGGGGGGTAAAAGTGAAAAAAAAATAGAGTTTAAGAGATATTATAAAAAAAAATTGAGATTAAATGGGTAAAAGATGAAAAACAATATAGTGGATTAAAAAAATAAAAAGAAAATATAGTAAAGTTAGGGGGCATCCTCTTTAGGTTAATGAGGGTCAAAGTGGAAAAAGAGTTGAAAGGATATTATTAAAAAAATGATATTAAATGAATAAAAGATGAAAAATAATAAAGTTGATTAAAGGGGTAGAAGAGAAAATATTGTAAAATTAGTGGAGGTGAAGAATAAAGAAAATAAAATGGGTCTCATGACACTATAACTTGCTAGGAGGTTTAACCCACAAAAGTGTAGATGATGTGAAATTTAGTTGATTGGACGTTTGTCACACACAACTGGTCCAATTGTATTTTATTATATAGACTAAAGTTCAACCATGCCTAGGACATGGGCATCCTCTCTAGGGTTAAGGGGTAAAAACGAAAAAAAATAAAGTTAGACGAGTACTATTATAAAAAATTAAGATTAAAGGGTAAAAGATGAAAAAAATAATGTGAATCCCAAAAAACTACAGTAAAATTAGGGGATGTGAAGAATAAATAAAATAAAGTGGATCCCAAAAAATTATAACTTTATGAAATGAAAATTATTAAAAAAAAATTGAGATTGAAGGAGTAAAGATGAAAAATAATAAAGTAGATAAAAGATAAGATATGGTAAAGTTAAATGGACTTCCTCTTTTCGATTAAGGGGTAAAAGTGAAAAAAAGAAGAGTTTGAAGGATATTATTAAAAAAATTGAGACTAAATATGTAAAAGATGAAAAGTAATTAATCCACCCTTACATGAGGAGAAAAGTAATTGCTCAACCAATTTGAAAGAATCTTGCCACCTGGTAACGTAAGAGTTGGGGAGTTGGGATATCTCTTCCTAGCAAATCTGTGTTTTTCTTCTTATCTCATGTCAGCCCTACGTTTGACCTTATCCATCAAATGTCGTTTAACACTATAAAAAGTCCAAATCACAAGCATCTGTGGTAGGGCTCAAGTGGGTCACACTCACACAATTACAAGAGACCCGTGACTACCTCTTGTAGAGTTCTCGAATTATTCATTGCTTCGGTTTTTTTCCTTTTCAAATCCATACCTAAGAATAAGAAAAATAGCTCTCAAGGTTCACGAGCAAGTTTGCAACAATCAGACAAAGTTTTGTATTTGTTGAAATTCCAAGAATGATTCAGTTGATTGTCCGAAACAGCCCTCGTTTATATTTAAATTCCTAAGAGATCTTTGCCTCACGCAAATTGTGAATTAAAATACAGGTCAAAATTGGTGGATGAATGGAAATATAACTCATATGTTCACTCACAATCCTGATCGTGTAGATGTGAATAATAGGTATCTCGAGAATATAACATAAATCTCGAAGATAAATTCCGACATTTGGATTTAATATTTACAAAGTTGGGATTGTGTGTGAACTTATGAGTTCACTTTCCTGAGTCCATAGATCCAATCCTTTGAGAATAAAATTTTCTTGTGTCAAATCACACCTGAACCTAATTCAAAATCCTACAACGAAATTTTTGTGTTCATGCAAAGAATTGGATCGACAAATTCGGAATGAATCATAAAAGATTTTTGTTGTTCTTATGTTGGGTCTGTTAGTTCGGCCTATCCTAAAAAATAAGGTTTAGGACCTTGATATTAAACTCACAATTATAGAATCTGATTCTAAAATTTTGAGTCCATAGAATTGGGGTTGAGCTGGAGCTTATTAGTACTCACCCTGTACTATATCTTATATTTGTAACATATATAGGTAGATGCATTATTTTTGTACTATATCTTATATTTGTAACATATATAGGTAGATGCATTATTTTACGTTAAAATTTAATTGAAAGTAAATAAATTATAAAATTACAATTTTACTATTTTTTTTTTTTTTTTGCTTAGATAAATAAGGCATCAATTTCATATTGATTAGATAATCTTTAGAAGAATGAAAACACAAATTTTCTATTAAAAATATTAAAATTTTATTTGAATCCTAGCTCAACTTGAACCGTTAAGTCAGGATTAAGGCTAAATCAACTTAGACCTAATAGGGGTATAACACTAGTCTGAGGTAGAGCCCACTTCTTTAGGTTCAGATAAGGTTCAGATAAGATTCAATCGAACTGGCCCATCGACAGTCCTAATAGGCTATCACCACATAATGATATTATTAGAGAGTTGCTATTGGCACCCCAAATTTTACTTATTACATCTTAATTTCTTAAATTATTTATCACAGCCTAATTAAATATTAAAACACACCATTCCAACATTACAGAAGTTTGATTCAAGTTATTATCTTGACATTACAAAGTAGTATAACACATTCAAACAATCTACTAATTGTTTATAAATAAAAATCTAGGAGAGAGAGAGAGAGAGAGTTTCTTATTTATTTTTAGAGTCATGATAATTTGACGTAGTTGATGTGGCATGTGCATATAGAACCACATATCTTTTTGTACAAGATACACAAGGACAAAAGATTTATGGTTCTATGCACGTGTCATGTCAATTGCATCAATTTGAATGAGTTAGGTTATCATTTGTCTAATTTTTATTTTAATTGGAGTGTAAGAGCATATGTAATAGTCACCTTGTCCCCTTCTCTTCCCTATAATTGAGGAGAAAATAGGCTTTCAATCGTGAGAGTAGATCCTCTATAATGCCATATCCCTGTAACCCTCTATAGCACTTTGTCTATAGGTGAGAGAGTGCCACATTGAGGAAATGTAACACCACAATTTTCTTGTGTTGATGCTTTAGATAATATTTAACAAACAAAAAAACAAGAATTTTTTTTACCTGATCCAACGCTTTGAAAATAGATGGTAATTAAACCTCCATTTCTAAATAATGTAAACTTATTATCTTGTTGATGTGTCATTCTTCTAATTGTTCAATAACGCTACAAAAAATTACAGGGATATGGCATTATAGAGGATCTGCTCCCCTCAAGTGTCTCCTTATCCCTCTCCCTATCACGATTGTCCTCAAGTCTTTCCTTGGGATTTGAGAGGATGTTCTATATTTCTTCGGGCTAAAAAATTAAATAAAATAATAAGAATGTCATTACTCATAATTACATAATATGTCATGCATCCCATTAATTATTATTATTCATTTATAAGAGTTATATTTAAAAAGTTGCTATTGACACCCCTATTTTTACTTATCACCCCAATTAAAAATAAGGAAATGCATTATATTTGAGGATACGGAGGGGGAGACCGTTGGACATGTTGTGACAAATAAAATTTGGGGCGTCAATAGTATCACTCCATTATTATCCTACCAATGTTTCGGGGGCCTTTTCGTCAATTAACTCAAATCTGTCCCTTTCAAAAGTCTGTAATTTCTGCCTACGCGCCAGTTAAAAATCCCCTTCAGATGTAACGTTCGAAACCACGAGTCCGCTTATGCGTCTCTCTCGAATTTCACTAAAATTTGATTTTTCTGACTAGTTTAGCTATAAAAGCTAGGGTTTTCTAGGATCTCACAACATCTCTACCAAGTAATTTCTGTTGTTCTGTTCACAATGGCGATTTATCAGTCCGAAGGGGTGAGATTTCTCGTTTTCTTCTACTTCTAAAGCTTTGAATTTGTCTGTTTCAGAGAAATCGAACGATGTTTTTGAGCGACGATTCTATTCTAGGATCTAAAGTTGTTTATTTTGGATTGATGAATAGTTCTTTGTTTCTGCTATTTTATTCCAATTCAACTTAATTTATGCTTTATTTTTTATGTTTTTCTTATAATCTTAGCTTGTCTGTTATGGAATATGAATTTCATCAAGGCTGTTTGATCAAATTAGCTTGGATCCCTTAACTATGGCAAATGTGTTGGACTGATGATTTTAAAAATCGGTATTTCATCTTGTCTGGTCTAATACCGAGTTGACTTGTTCGAGTAGATAATATATGCTTGAATAATGCTCATAATAATATATATATATATATATATATGGGTCCCGTTCAGCAACAAACATTTTGACAAACATTTTGGCAAAACATGGGTTAGAGGTTTTGGAATGGGCTGATTTTTGGTGAAGATGATCTCTATGGTGAGGAGATCATCCTCACCAAAAATCAGCCCATTCCAAAACTTCTAGCCCCAGTTTACAAGTTGAAAACTTTTGGACGGTCCATTTTTTGTAAATCATTTTTGATGGGGTTAGAAGTTTTGGAATGGGCTGATTTTTGGTGATGATGATCTCCTCACCATAGAGATCATCCTCACCAAAAATCAGCCCATTTCAAAACCTCTAACTTATGTTTTGAAAAATGTTTTGCCAAAATGTTTGTCAAAATGTTGGTTGCTGAACATTTCCCTATATATATATATTTTTTATATATTATATGAAAATATGGTAGAGTAGAAGATGCTTACATGATCATATTTTTATTCACTAATATATATATATATATATATATATATATATATATATATATATATATATATATATTTAAACTATAAAAAAAAATTAATTATTTTAATAAAATATATAAAACTCAGTTGACTTGGCTATGTTGTACTGACTTGTCTGATATTTTCAAAATATGGGGTGAGTCATATTGGATCTCAAACGAGTCTATGTGAAGGACGATACATATTGAATAGGGTGAATTACCATTTCGTAAGCTGAATTTGAAGAATTTACGATTCCGGCACTTTAAACGTGTGATATTGTCACTTTAAAACCTCCAAATTCATTACTGTTCACGTTTTGGTAATTAAAATGAATAGAGAGCTGGAATCGTAAATTTATCAAAAGTTGATCACTTTTTCGTAAATATCCATATTGAATATCACATATGTTCACCAATGATATTGAGATAACTTGGGTGAGTCATCTCAGTCCCAGACATTTTTTTAAACAGTGATTGGATTATGACGAACTTGATTTAGTCAATTTCAGAGTTCTTCGATGATACTCACCCAAAGATAGCCACATTTTAACACTGAGTACTCTACTGTTGAATTAACAATCTGAACGATGTCATCATGGTTTGTAGAAACTAATCAAAATAAATAAAGAGATTAAATCGTACAATGAAGAGGAGAACTAAAAAGAAATTACAAAGGTTGTCATCAGACAAGCAAAATCAAGCCCAGCATGGGATGGGGCATCTTTCTTAACAGGGAGAGCATTAAGCCTACTGGGCAAATAAGAGCATGATCTATTATAGGCTAATAAGTGTCAAAGCTCTCTGTTCCCAATCTATGTCTAATACACCATCATGGCCTGTGGGTTCTTTTTAGGCCTTCTATAATTCTTATTAGTCATTTATTGTAACAAGATGCCCAATTGTCCGAAGTTTTCCTTCAAATGTTGTTCATAGAAACTTGTCTGGTAATGAAAAAAATTATTCATTAAATTTTCATGAGCTGGGGTTTTCCGTGTAACCCATTTGTAGCAGTCTTGAACAGTGCAATTTCTTATACTTGGCAACTGAGGTGGCAGTCCCAGAGGTCTCCACATATTTCACCACTTATCCTTTTGTTTTATTTCTAAAAAATTAATATATTTGAAGGCTCATAGAAAAAAATGCAATACATGGTAGGGTAGAGAAGTAACATGGGACAAAGGCACTGTTCTAATGGTCAATCTAGAGGACCCTTGTCAGATGGAGGGTCGTCTGGAGAATCCACATCTGTGCTGCCAGGGATCAGTGGAAATCCCAATTAAACATCAACCCTATTTATTCTTTAGTGTGTTATGAAAATATTTCTCATTTGATGAAATTACTCATGTCTACTCCTATGATGCTGGAGACCGTTTACATGGCGATAGAAATGGATTGGTACAGCAGTCATTATTTAGTCCTGTCCGTCAAGAAAGAGTTTCCTTCTAGGAACTTTTCCTAGTGAGTATTTCTCACTAGGAACTTTTTCTTCATCATATAGGAAGAAAACAGAGTTGGGAGTTATTTAGTTGACTTGATGCCTTGTTTTATTTGTATTCTGTGCCTCGCTGACATAAGTGGTGTCTAAGGATGACCAGACTGCTGTAAAGTCTATAGTGCCATAAAGATTATAGGTTCAAATGAAATGGAGAGAGGGTATTATTGTTATTTGGAAAATAATTTTTCATTTTGATTCCCAATTTACTTGATTTATTTAGCCATGTTCGGAGAATGTTTGGTTGAGAAAAGGTTTTGTCCATTCTTTATATTGGGATTCTATTTCCTAATCGACACATGATTCTTCTTTTGCCTGACAAAGATTTGTATTCATGAAAGAAGAAAAATTATGAGTAAATATGTTGGTGTAGAGAGTTCCAAACAATTGTGATAAAACAACAAGTAAAAAAAGTTGAAAAAAATATGAAAACAACATAGGGATTTTCAACTGACAAATTTTTTTTAGGAATTTTCCCGAAAAGCTGATGTTGGTAGGAAATATGGTGCATGGTTGCATATATAATTCAGGACCTGAAAATTCCCCAGAATATGCTGTTAAAAGATTCTCCTAGACTGACACTAGATGTTGAACATTCCTTTATGTTAATGAATTGTGTTTGAAAGAACATATAAAAACCTAGTCTTTTTTTACTGTAGGGGAAAATTAATCTATGAAAATTTGCAGCTTTTCTTGACATTCATACTTTAGAGGAATGTTGGGCCATGTAATGGAGATTTCAGCAAGCTTTGTGTATTTGACCTCTTGTTTTCTTCAAGATTTCAATCTATGAGTTTCCGGAAGTGTAAAGAAGGTCACCCTTCAGCTTCGTAGGATGCGACGTCTCTCTAAATGGTCCTCTATATTTTAATCATCTGTTTGTAGATTTAATATTACAATTTGTAATTGCTTTAGGTGCTAAATGGTGCATACACATACAGATAAATTGGTGTTATGCCATTCAAAATAGCAGTCAGTAAGCCATGAGTTTGTTTCTCCTTCATTGGTGATCTCTCAAATTTGTTAGCGTACTTTTTCCTGTCAACTTAAACTGTACGTTTATCATGAAATTAATATTATTTTTTTCAAAATTTTCGGTAAACATTAACCAAGTCTACTTATTTATTTATTTATGCAGGTGCAGAACCCAGATGCCTACAATATTTCGATGGTTTCAGAGAAAGAGATCCCCAATTCACAATGTCTAACACAGTTATCTTTCCTGAGCTTCTTAGAAGTTCCTCCACAAAATGAAAGTCGGACGTGCTTGGATGCCAACCGAAATTGCAAGAACTGCACTGTTTTGCAAATAGAAGATGCAAATAGATACTTCCCAAGCAATGTTGATATGGATATTGAGAAGGAAGCCATGGAAACACTTAAAAGTGGTGAAAGAATTGTCAATGATTCAATGAAAACAGAGGGTGCTCTAAGTGTATGGCATCAGTCACCCTTCTATTTTATCATGTAGCCATTAAATATCTGTAACTTCTAAGAGGAGGAGGTCCCATTGGGTAGACTGCAAGAATTGTCTATAGATGACCTATATTTTGTCATTTATAAAATGTTGTACGGTCAGGATTAATGTCGTAGGTAGCCAACATTTTACATTGGCTGCCAACCTGACACAACCATCCTCCATTCGGGCTTAATGCCTTCAGTGTAAAGGAAACACTGTAGAGAGATACACATAATTGAATGGAGGAACGTGAGTCATTTAGCCGACCCCAAATCTTTGGGATATGGTTTCATCAATGATGATGAATTGTTGTTGTAGTCTACCTGATGGGTATCTTCGGTTTAGTTTACTATACTTTTATTGTGCTCTTGGTTTTAATAACTGATCGATCAATGTTTCACCATTTGCAGAGGGCTTTGCGAAGGAAGATTAGTCTACAAATTGGTGGGGAAATCATGCAACTTTTAATGAATCACAGCATAATGCTACTGAAGTGCACTATTCCTGGTATATAAACATAGCCTGACGTTATCTGTTTAGTTGTTCTATTCTTTTTTTACCATAGTTGTCTATCAGTCTCTTAGTTTGATTTAGTCAGTTGGTCTCATCTTTTTGCAGTTATATGTATGTGTGTGTAATTATAAGTAACAGTCTTACTCAAAGAGCAGGATCATCTCTTTTCTCTTACTTTTTCTACCAGAGTTATAACCATATTTTTGTTCTGTTTTTTTTTATATTTTTCTAATGGAGTGACCTCTTTAAAATTCCCAGTAACGCACATTAATTCACTGTTGCACTTACATTTTCCTTCTGCCGATACTGCAAAATGTTTGTAATCCATCATTCAAACTCATGCATCTGAATTAAAACAATGCATTTTTAACTAGAAAATTATTATAACGGGGCAATATTCTTTTAAGGTGAATGCTCTACATGCTTCTCTTTGCTGCTATTATTGGCCCTTGACTATGTAGAATTTGGCCCAACTAATTACTTATGTGATTATTACTCTCTTTTTATTTTATTTCCATTTTTAATTCTAGTGAATTCATCAACAGACAAGTCAACTACTGAGAGGGCTCCTGATTCACCCAATAGCAGATGGCGGAGGTATAAGCGTGCTGCCTCGTTTGATTCAAGAAAAATAGTTCTCTTTTTTTCAATCTTGTAAGCTCCAGACCCATCTTTCTGATTTCTGACTATGTTTAGAAGTTTTATAAGAAAGCTTGTTTGTCCAAGTCAGGTATATATATATATACCAATCAAGTACTAACTACCATTTCTTATTGAATGAACCAATCAACTTGCAATCGAACTTTTTTTTTCCTATTCGGTTTGCAAAAAAGTTCAACATACTGAACTGCATTATTATTATTATTATTATTATGAAATATAGACATATAGTCTTAAATGAATGAAGTGTTGCATGTTGTTCAAGTCCGGTATATATGCACATTTTCCAACTGGCAATTGGACATAATGATCCTGATCTGATGAAGATGAAATTCATACAAGTGGTTGAGTTGTCTTGCACTCTTGTGGCCTTGGGCTTACCCTGCAACCCAATACTTTCCCGTTTCTGCAGGTTCTGGAGAAGCTCGATACTTCTAGAAAGACCCAGAGAATCCTTGAGCGTTGAGGACTACCATGGTGGAGTTTAGAGAAGTCTAGTGGTGTTTCCCATTCTATATAGTAAATAGTTCTAGATTAATCTTATATATTTCTTATGAGAGTTCTGTACTTGGGAAGCTAGATATTTTAGGAGGATTCTAGAGTGTAAAGAGTTACATAGAATTATAGAGTGTTTGTAAGTGTTGGATTGATGTCACGTGGTTCAATTCACAGTGTCTGTTACACCTTCCCACGTCTATATGATGAGATTAATTGCTCATTTTTACATAAGCTTGAGTGAGTGTAGAGCTTCCAAGAATTTATTAACAAAAGTGTGTCAGTGTTCTCATGCGAGTGTCTTGTGAGTTGAAGGAACTCCTAGGACACACTTTGGGGTGAAGCTGTTACAAGGTGCTCCATATGCTGTGGATGATGGAATTGTGTCTATATATGTGTATATGTTACACATTCTCACTCACCATTTCGTTGCTAATTAATTATTTTGCCGTCAACAGTTACCGTACCACTCTTATCCTTTTCAAATCTCTTTAATGTATCTGAAACTTTATTTATCTCTAATCTTTCTTTTCAGGTCAAGCATGGGAACTATGGTGCTGATATATCTGACTCTGAGAGTCAAGCAGATAGACGATGGTCTTGTTCCTTTGTAATGGGAGTAGTTTTTTTTGTTAGGTGTCGGGTTTCATTTAATTTTGTTATTTGGATTCTCTATCCTTTTTCTTGATGTACATATGATATGGCTACAGTTTGTGATCCCAACTCACTCTCTCTCTCTCTCTCTCTCTCTCACACACACACACACACACACACACATCCACAACCACACCCACAGGTTGGAGTCTCGATTCATGGTTTGAAGCTCGAAATACAGGAAAGTGAGATGGGGGGAGTACTTGCTTTGTTTGGTTTTTGAAAAAATTATATGGATTAAAAAGGGAATTTTGGGGTTATGGTATTTGGGAACAATGAAATTAATTCATGTCCAGTTCAACCAAGTAAAACCCATTGATCCAATTACTGAATTTCATTAAAATTTTAACTGGATCAACATAATGATTTGGTTTGGAGATTTGTGTAGCAAGGAAAGGTCTTGAGCACATTTTTTTTCTTCATCTCGGCAAGAATCTTAACCAAGGGTATCAATTGGTACCCATTTAATTGGAACTGAACCAGAACCAATAGGACGGTTCTAGATCCCTTTTTATTGGAATTGACTCGAGTTGGGCCTCTTGAAACCGAATTGATTGAGAAGCATAACTGATAGAAATAGACAATAAGAATTGTTGATTTTTTTTTTTTTTTTACAATTTAGATTCTTGTTTCACCCAGTTGAGATTTGAAACAGACAAAATTTAACCATTCTAGTTCTGGTTCCTTTAGGAGATAAATTTCACATTCACCAAGATGGTGACACGTGTCACCTCGAGTACTAATAGAGCAAAATGGTTTTGAGTACAGAATTCATGTCCGATCTTTGCATCTGCAATGTTGAAATCAGACTTGGAGGAGTCTCCACGAATAGCGTGGTAGTCACATGATATAAGTAAGAGTCATGCTGGAGTGTGTACCTCACATCGCATGTCTTGACGTGATGTGTGGGAATCATAGATGTTTTTTGACTTGTATCTTGATGAAAAACATCTATAATTCCTACACACTTTCACATGAGGATGTGCGATATGAACATCACAAAAAAAATTCATCTATTATTGTCATCAAAATCTTATACCCTTGATGCTCAAGTGAATTATATGCATATAAAATGTTAAGCTTGACCAACCATTTTATCTTACAAGTCTTAAAACTCCTTTGTCTTGTATGGAACTCACGAGGTCATGCCATGGCTAGTTACTGTGGATGGTGTAAAATAAATCATAAGAGCATTTAAGTTATCTTAATTAATTTATGATAAAAGACTAGAGTCAAGAAGGTTTTCTTATAAATAATAATTTAAGACAACAAAGCAAGGGATTGGAATCCTAAATTGGACTCTTTTCTTCTCTCTTGTCTGTTGGAAGGATTTTTCCACTTATGAGTGGGCTATCCCTTGGATCAGAGGAGTCACAATCTTTCCTTCAATGATCATGATTTTAAAACTTGATTTTTCATCTCATCTCGTCTTGTCCATGCCAGATACAAAGTCGTCTCGGACAAGTTTTTCGATATGTTTGAGATATCTTATTTAAAATTTTGAAAAAGGAACATGGAATTTTAATTCTTGTCTCAAAAATTGACTTGTTCATCTGTCTCATCTATGCCCGATATCAAGGCGACTCGAGCGATATGTCTTGGTCTCCGATGAATTTTGAAATTATGTCAATGGTGATCATCATGATTAATATCATGTAAGATCTTATCCACCACTTCCCACCTCTTATTGTTGCCTTCTCGGATGTAACCGAGTTAACTTGTTCGTCATTCCTCTCACTAAAACATAAAAGGACTGGTATTTTCGTTATTTGAGAAACCATTGGGGTACTATTTAGAACATCATGAACCGCGTCAAATTAAAATTTTAAAATCCGCACGTGTTCGCGAGTCGCAACCAGAAACTATAAATAGGGGCTTTGAGGCTCATTTTGTTTCAGTTGTTGGCGTCTAGAGTTGCGGAGCTCTGTGACTTTCGAGAGCATTACTTTTAGGATTTCGTCTGGAAGATTAAATTGCTGATTTGCGATGAACAAGCTAGGATTTTCAGGCATGAAAAGCTTGGATCAGCTCAGATCCTTGTCAGGATCTGTTCCAGGAACCTCAAAAACCTTTCCAACTTTTTCACGATCATCTTCGGATTCAATTTCTTTGGGAGGTTTTGCGAATTTGAAGCTCACTGCAGGTTAATCTCTGAAAAAATATGTTTTTTTTTTGATAAATTTTGTGAAAAATTAAATCTCTGTGACAATATTTGTTCTTGATTCTCTCATTTCCAGAGAAATTGGTTAAAGAACAAGCTTCCGTGAAAACAGATCTTGAAATGGCGGTAAAAAACGGATTCCTGTTTTCTTCCCTTGTTTTTATCGATTTCTGCATTGTATTTAAAGGTTTATTACTCTTGCATTTCAATTTTCCGAACTTCTTGTTTCCTTAGTTAATTTCTTTCAAATTCAGCTTCTGATTTACTTACCTTAGATTCCACCATTAAATTCTCTGAATGCTTCATTCAACTTTGCAATTTTCGGATTTCTCATTCTTAAAACTTCTCAGATCTTTTTAGTTCAGACTCCGTTCCACTAATTCAATATGTTTTTATTCGATTTACTTCATTTTAATCATTTAAGCTGCTCATTTTTAGGTTTTTTGTGATCTTACGTATCACATATCTCTGTTTCTGATTTACTGGAGTTCAAACCAGACCTTAGTTTGGATTTTTTTTTAAAGCTGGAAGTTCTTTCTTTGGAGTGAATTTCTATTTAATCACATTTCCAGTAATGGATACGATATTTTAGCTTATGCAGGAATACTTGTAAATGTTAATTTGAGCTATTGGATGATCAATTGTTTTGATTACTGAGGCAGAATTCAAAGCTGAAGAAATCAATGGCGCATATTCTTGCACTAGAGGAGAAATTACAGAATGCAATCAATGAAAATGCAAAGCTTAAAGTGAAGCAGAAAGAAGATGCAAAGCTCTGGAAAGGATTGGAGTCAAAGTTCTCTTCAACTAAGACATTGTGTGATCAACTCACGGAAACTTTACAGCACTTGGCTTGCCAGGTTCGGGATGGTAAGTATCTATCTTAAATTACTTAATTTGCACACTTTTATTCATGTTCAGATTCAATGTCTTGACTGTTCAGAAATTTTCTCAACAGCTGAGCAAGATAAGAAGCTGTTCGAAGACAAACTGTTGGCTAATTCAAAAGCTTTTGACAGTTTGCACCTTCAGATGACTGAGCTGTCCGCAAAATTAGAGTTTGCGGAGGAAAATATGATAAAATGTAAGAGCTTTTCAAGTGTTCTTTTTGTGGAAGCTTTTACCTTCTGACATAATGATCAATAAATTTGCCATCTTTTTTTCTTCCATTCAGAAGTTCTGGTACTGTGATCTAGGAAGAATTATATCTTTTAGGTGTCAGATAAGAACTAGATAGATTTTTTCATTTATAAGACCAATTTTCAATTTGTACAAGTTATCCTATTGAATTGAGTTTTGAATATTCGGCAGGTGAGCAAGAGCTGACAGAGCTGAAAATTGAGAAAGGAGAGCAGGAGAAAGCTTTTTTAGATGAAAAATGCAGAACTGCCAATCTCATGGAGGAAAAAGGTTTACTGCTAGAAATCATTTAGTTCTCTGGCTGGATTGATTCTGTTCTGGCCATTTAGAAACTTAAAAGAGAGGCTTATAATTGCATAAAAATAATCTGACCAAATTATTCTCACTGTGGCTAGATGGATCACCTGGGTATCGAATGTTTGACCAATTTGTTTGCTTTTTTATATATATAGTTGACTGGTTTATGAGAATTGGTTCTTCTTATTCGTTAAACTCAAATGAAAATTTTTATGCATTTTGTGGATGTAGATGCTTTGATCAAAGAGTTAGAAGGATCTGTTGCATCAGATAAATTGTGCTTGGAGAGGCTTAATTCCCGGTTGGAAGAGGTGCAGCATGAGTTAAGCTTAAAAGAAGATATCTGCAAATGCTTGAGAGCTACTCAGGAGAATTTGGAGAAAGAAAAGAGTTGTCTTCAGTTAAGAAATGAAGATCTTGCTAAAAGTTTACTAGCATCAGGTCAAGAGATAAAAGGTCTTGAAGATTTAATTCGTGACTTGGTGGAAAAGTTAACCGTATTGGATAAGCACAGTATGGTGGTTTCAAACAATGTCACTCAGCTAAAATCTGTATTTGACACTTGCTACAAGTTGCTCCAGCAAGAGAAGGAGTTGACTGCCAAGCGAGCCCAACACCAATTTGATCGACTCCAAGATCAATTTCTGCATATTACATCAGAAAATGGTGCATTCCGATCAGAAAACGAAGAGCTAAAGAACAAGGTTCTCGAGTTCCAGAAAGCTCAAGAATTTTTTATGGTACAGCATGCTGAGGAATGCCGTTTAGCTGAAGAAGAGAATCGGAGATTGGAGTCTGAAGCAAAACTTCTTGTTTCAAAGAAGACGGACTTAGAAACGTTGGTTAGCAAGTTAGAGGAGGAAATCGAACATTTTTCAGAAGCTTCTAGCCTCTCTGAAAATAAAATGGTTCGTTTATCCACTCGTGAACAATAAATTGTAGAATGCTATATCTTGTTCTGAACCTGTGTGGTTGAAACATGCAGCAAGAGTTGTTGCTGAAAATTTCAACGTTAGAATCTGAGAATAAAGATATTCAAAACAAGTTGCAGCTTCAGTTGCAGGGAAAAGCAGAAGAAATAGAAACTCTTCAGAAAGAGATTCTGAGGCATGAGCAGCATGTAGATTCACTGGAGAAACAAGTCAGCCAGCTTCGTGACACTTTAGAGGAGAAAGAACAACTTCAGCTACAACTTAAGGAAAGAGAGAAACAATTAGAATATCAAAGAACAGAGGTTTCAGAAACTGTTGGAATAGTTACTTTTAGAATGTTTTCAGGCTTACTTACCTATTATTTAACAAACAATAATATTTTATTGCAGATTCAGGCATCTTTGGCTGGAGCTGAAAGCACACTTGCAGAAGCAAAAAAGCAATATGATCTGATGCTGGAAAGTAAACAATTAGAGTTATCAAAGCATTTGAAGGAAATATCTCAGAGGAATGATCAGGTATTATTTTGGTTTGCTCGTTATAGGAACGACCATAGCATTTGGGTCAATTTATTCCATTTGAAACTAAGAGGAGTTTTCTTAGGCGATTAATGACATACGAAGGAAATTTGATCTGGAGAAGCAGGAGATCGTTAACCTTGAAAAGGAGAAGGTTTGCTCATTTAAAATTTATCATCTGTATGGTTTATGTATTATTTGGCTGTTATTTTCTTTCATTACCTGTTGAACCTTCAGGCAGACAAACTTGTTGGAGAAATGGAGAGAAAATATGACCAGAAACTTGCAGAAAACAAAGAAGAATCAAGACAATACTTGCTGCACGTTCAGGAGGAACATGATTCTTTGGTATGTACAAAATCAGTGGTCCATTTCTCTTTTGAGTGCATAGTACTCACATATTCATATGTATGCCTAGTGCACTACCAGACACACCATCTGAATTCATGCTTATAATTGGATGTGTGTCCAGGAGTTTACAATTTTTGGATTCTTTATAAACCATTTCCAACACTCATATTGAAATTATTGACTGTTCTCAAAGATGGGAAGCAATTGCCATTCATATTTTGGGAACCTCGCAACCTATAAGGCATAAAATTGCCATTTATAAGACTTCCTTCCAGGTGAAGATCCATCAGAGAGTTACACATTTTTTTTTTATCTGTTTATATACACATTTGTTTGGTACAATGCCCCCCCCGCCAAAAAAAAAAAAAAAAAAAAAGGAAGAGCTTGTTGGTCTGGCTTGCCATGTACCCACACACACACAAACCGCACAACCAAATATGATGTAGTCCAAATTGCAGCTTGTAACAAGTCACGTGTCAACTAGTCTTGTTTTTTCATGTTTTTAGGTCAATTTTAATATAATTTTGAGCCCTAATTTATTTAGGAAGGTAGTACTAAGTCTTCTAAGGTTAGTAGAGAAGTTTTAGTTGAATTAGGTTTTACTGTTAGGGAAAGTTTCTATTTGGGAAGTTTACTATTTCGGGGAAGTACAGTAGGAGTAAAGAGTAGATGCCCTAAAACATGTTAAGGAGACATTATTTAGAATTATTATGATCTTTATTGAATGGTAATTATTTCTCTTGCCTTGCATTGTGGAATCAAGGATTTTTCATTGAAAAAGTAGGTGATTATTTCTCTATTTCTTCTGCCACCTAATTTTCTTCTTAAATTGTCTACACCACTTCTCTCTATTTTTTCGAGAGCAAACTGTGGTTTGCATAAAATTCTATGGCAAACATGTTTGCTTCAATCAACTTCAAATATCACTGAAATCACAAGTTAATAATTTCTATCCTTTTCATTGGATGTCATTAGTTATGATTTTAGTTGGTCTGCATCTGCAATTTTGATGCAGTAATCTTGCAATTAGTTGCAGCAAATGGAAGATAGGAAAACTCCAAGCATATTGTTATAACTGTTTTGTATCTATAGTGTACATCTTAAAGTCATAGTCAATAATAAACAATATTCTTTAAGCCGGATATTAATTCATAATATTAATAATTGATACTGAATCTACCTTTCGTATGAGAAATCCTTATTTAATTTTGGCAATTATCCTTTTTCTGCCTGTTCTACAGAATAAACGTATTCAGCAAGAGCATGATAAGAAGGTATCGGATCTTAGGGCCAACCACAATGAGGAACTTAAATGTATTCAGCTTCAAGCCGAAGATGCATTGGCAGAGGTGTGTAGTTAGTCCTGACTTTTATTGTCTACGAGTGTTATTTTATTTCAATCGTCAATTGTTTGTATGTGCCCAAATACAGAAGTCCAAGTTGCTGAAGAGAGAACATGAAATTCAGATGAGAGCTTTGAAGCAGCAACATGAAGAAGAGTGTAGAAAACTTGAAGAAGAACTAGAGCTCCAAAAGTCCAAGGTATATATCCTGTTGGATTAAATATCAATTTTTTAAATTTTTTGCTCCTTATTTCAAATTTTAGCTGTGATGGGAATGTATCCCAGGAAGAAAGACAGAGGGCTTTGTTGCAGTTGCAGTGGAAAGTGATGGATGACAATCCAAAAGCGGATCAAGAAGCGAACTCAAAAAAGGTCTTTTTTCTTTTTGTGGATATAAGGGTACTTAGCTGCGGTTTCACACTAACCCACTTTCCTTAAGGCTCCATAATCCTCTTCATCGTCTCTAGTATTGTTTCCTGCTAAACCACTGCTGCTGGTACTTGAATTCGAATTAACTCTTTAACAATGACCCTTCTCTCCTTATTTCTGCGACATCTCATATTGTAAGATAGGATTTTCAAATTCATTAGACCACTAATGATTTCCTTCCTTCCCTACTACCTCTAGAGCCCACACTTGCACACTGATCTGCTACCCTCATTTATACCTCTTACCCCTCTTTCTAGCCTCACTCCATATCCTCTTACAAACTATTCTCCATCTTTTCTCATCACATACAGCCTTCAATCTTTCTTTTAGATTGATACAGGTTTCAAATACTCATCACCTATGTTTTCCTCATGTAATATTAGCTGTATGAGACAGTTCCAGTACAATTTCTATGAAATTTGCTTTGGTGTGGTTTTAACTATAAAAGTTTCAAGCCTTTACAATTTAGTGGTTTATATGACACAATCATAATCTACATTCTTGGGTTCAATATATGATTTTCAGAAAATATAATTAATTTAAATGCCCCATTTCAGTCGCAGGAGTACTCCATTTCATCAATCAAGAAGAGGGATCCTGATGGTGGAAATAGAAGTCAGCGAACACTAATAAGGCCTGAGAATGAAGAAAAAGTCATGAATAAAACAGTAAGTCATTCAAGTACTTCGCTCATAATTCTGGTTCCTTAAGAAGAAGTATACTTTTCTGCTCAATAGAATGCTTTTGCATTGTCTCTAGGATTCACCATTTCTACGAGTGACACAAACACCAGTGGCAAACATATTGAAGAAAGTGGAAAATGTAAACACAGGAAGTACAATGGTTATTCCAAAGCATAGTAGGAAGGTGAGTACCTCTGCGTGTGTTCACAGACACACACAAATTGCCTGGCCAAAAAAACCAAACTGTATTTTCAATTTGTATTCTGGAAGTAGTTTGCAGTCCCTAACTACATAACACACCAAGATATGTGGTTCAGACATAGGCCTCTACTTCTTTTTGAGGTTCTTTTATTCAGGTAACTCACCGTGAGTATGAAGTTGAAACCTCCAATGGGAGAACAATTACGAAGCGTCGGAAAACTAAAAGCACAGTCATGTTTGGGGTGTGTATTCTTCACCTAGAAACACCACTTTGATTTTAAGATCTCATAGTTAATTGCTTATATTTATCTTTCCTTATGCAATTTGCTTTCAATATGTACATCAGGACCATCCAACAAAACAGAAGAGGATGGCTACACCAAAAGCCAAGACAAGCAAAGATGTGAAGGTAAGGCTTAGATAACTGATTTCAGAGCTTCTGGGTCCCTTTTTAATGACTTAAAACAATTTTCTCCGGCTATTTTTCTCATCTTGCAAATTAATATCCTTATTTTTATTGGTACAACCATATAACCGCTTGAATATGATCTTTAATTGATTCAATTAAACTGCTTGAATATTCTTTTTTCCTTTGTAGGGGATATAGTATTTGATAGTTCACAGCAATAGAACTTGAAATGGCCAATTCAACTTACACTGACCACTGTTATGAATAATTGCTCAAAAAATTCTCTTATTATGATTATGATGCTACTTATTCATCCAACTTCATATACGTGATTGTATCTTTTGGTTGGTTGAAGTCTCTTCAATAGAATTTTGGCTGACTTCCATAGTATCTTTTGGTTGACAAACTATTGATACTTGGGAAACATTCTACTGTCTGCCAACTTTTATGATTTTTTTTCCATTAGTTGGAAGAGCGCTAATATGCGGGCACTTCAAAATGGATTCCATACCATTGTTTGACTCTTCAGTTTTTAAGTGCAAATGCTGTGTCCATGGCATACTTAGCCCTGTCCCAGTTGTAACCTGGTAACATATGTACACTATAATTGATTCAAAGTCGTAGATTATGTGGGAGTGACTGATTTATGTTCTTGGATTGAATCTGAAATTAAAGCTCCCCCTAACTCTGGGGCATGCATTATAGAATAAGTGGATACTAGTCTGTGGGCCCCCAAAATTATTCTCAATCAGATAGATCATTATCATCTGATAGGAAAATGATCAGAACTCTCTGATCCATCACACACTTTGTGATGGTTGAAAAATATAGGTGCACCACATGGAATGCTATGCACTGCTTTGAGCAAGATGAATCAAAAGTAGGTAAATGGGCCTTCGCTAAAAAATCGTATGGAGTAGTTGTCAGTTGATGGTCTATTAATAGGTTATTGCTACAAAAAGATGTCATTCTTGTTCAAGATTAGATAGGAACTCTGGTTCTACTGGGATCCTAAATATATCTCTTTGAAATGCTCAAAATCCAGGTATTCAGCAATAGTTGATACTAAATTAAGTATATAAAATTAAGATTAAGTATAACATTGGTCTACTAATACTTGTAACTTGCTTCATTTGGTTGTATGTGATCAAGGAACTATACTCAGGATATTTCATTTATCCATCTGTTTGACATTATTATATGCTTCATTTTCAGTGCCATATAGTTTGGTTTCCTGCTATACATTTAGACTCAATATCTGATAATGCCCATATGAGTGCAGGTAACTAAGGGAGGTAGTCGGTCGCACCCTACAAATATAGGTGATTTGTTTACAGAAGGGTCTTTGAATCCTTATGCAGATGATCCTTATGCATTCGATTAGAGGTATTTGCCACTTATCACTTCTAATGGTTACCATTGTTGTGGTTATTCAAATTATTATCAACTTCATTGTTGCCTTGATTCCAACACTAAACACGTTAGTATTATTACCATTCAAACCAAGATGACTTGGGAAAACTTTGTACCAATGTTTTCAAAGTCGTGGGAGACTTATGCCTTGAGGTTCTCCTCAGGGAAAGGCTCTAAAAAAAGGTCTTGAGACTTTAAAGAAAGGTCTTTTAAAGGCTTTTGCCTCATTCAAAGGGACGATGAAAAAGCCTACTCCCTGAGGAAGGTTACCCATTTTGACCAAGTCATACGCCTTAAGGGAATGTGTTGTATTTCCTTTTTGTCTATATATATATATAGATATGCTTTTTTAGTATAATTACATAATAGTCCGTATAATGATAAAGTTATTCATATTGTAATAGTTTACAAATTACATAAAGGTCCTTAACCATCTGCATCACATTGTTTCTTTTGGCTATACTCTTTATATGCCCAGTCGATTTGCAAACTCAGCAGCCATGTCTGGTTCTTCTTCTTCATCTAGTATTCATTTGTTTCGTCCTTATTTCTATTTCTCTCTTCCTCAAACTTACTCTTCCATGATTTTTTTCGAGAATTTTCCCAAATTTTCTCTTTTGTTGAAATTTTTGCTATTTATTTATCTTTATATTCAATTATTATGACCCCTCAGGTAACATTTCCTGTAGTTTTTATATATTTCTTTCCTTGGTGTTCAAGGAACCTTTTGGTTTGGTATAACTCAAACAATATTATACTATAGCATATGTTTGCATGTCATCGTTCCATGCACTTGAGACGAATGATACTTGGGTGCTCCAACACTACATGTATGGCTCAATTACAACAGACATTTATTTCAATATTTGTGGGTCTGAACTTGTAGGTCATCTTGATTGTGATCTATGTTGCAAACATGAATTTACAGTTTTGGTCCTAGCTAGCCTTCTCTTGCCAACTACTTGTTGTTCTTCCATTCAACCATTTTTAAATTTAATTCAGACTGATGGTAACTATGGATTAACTGTTACTCTAAAAGCCATGTTTCTTTGTTATATTCTTACAATATGACATGATACATTTAAATCCCTCAGCCCATGAAAATACCACACAATGCCAGCTAGGAGCATGTAACTCACATTGACACTGGTGTACATTGATCAAAGTTCACAATTCAAATTCTTGTTAATATACAATGTTTGGGTCAAGATCCAAAACATTTTGAGACAATAAAATACATTCAATATTTCCTTTCTGTCTTGGTCGAGAAAGGAATGTTCTGTCAAAACATTCTGAAATTGCCTGGAACTTTGAACCGTGATAGTAAATGTTTTCGACTTATACTTTACATGTTAATCCGATTATTTGGTGAGGTGGTCATCTCAAAATTTCTCTTAGATGCTCATACCATGATCGTGTGATATACAGATTGGTTAGAGGAATTCTGAAAGAAAATAAACCATCCTCTCTCTATGTCAATTCCGACCCTCAGATTCATCTTTAACACTAGTTTGCAATTATTTTTGTTTATCTTCTAGAAATGCTTTACAAACTTGAAGCTGAACGTTTATATTTTTACAAGGAGTTGCTGACAATTCTTATGCAGTACGTGATTCTGAAATGAAGACATCTGAGGTTACATCAGCGCTGACGTGCACAGGGTTTTGCCACAATGTATGGCTGTTGGTTCTGGTTTCCCAGGGGGATCACTGAATTTTTTTGGCTAGTTGAAATCTTGTGCGCAAAGGAAGTCAAGGAAATACAAATATCAAACTATCTGAATCTTTGTTAATAATACAATGAACCTATGATACATCCTTTGATAGTTCTGAGTCTAATTACACTGCAAATTGCTTGTCATGGAGTGTGCGAGACAGTCAGAGGGACTAAAATCTCATTGGTACGTCTGTGTGTGCACATACTTATGCAGGCTACCACTTGCTGTTCCAAACATAGGTACTCAGGTCGATGTGGGGTGCCCTCCCTGCATACAATATATGAGATATAATTGAGATTTTTTTTGCTCGTCTGTTGGCTATAAGGAAAGTTGATTCATCAATTGGGCTGTATTTTAGCATGTTAGACATAACCCATTGGATGGTATTTCATTCAATTTCTCTCCATGGGGATGCCTTGTGCATTTGGTGGGCTTTCGAATGCTGGAACTACAATGGGAAAGGTAATTTCACACAAATAACTAAATTTGAAAGAGGACACTTATATTGTCACAAAATTTCTTTTTTATCACAAATTATTGATGAACATATGTATTATGGGAGCTTCGGTCCAGATATGGATCGATCATTCCTCCCCTCTGGTGGGTTTGAGGTAGGTTGCATTCTTGAGGTTTCAGGTTATGGGTTGGGTTTCAGTCAGGTTATGTTCTAACACTCTGGAATAACTTCCAACAGCCTGAAACAACAACTCAAATTAGGATTTTGACCAAAACCAAAGATTCAAAAAGAAAACAAAAAAAAAGTGGTTCTGGTCCTCGACACAGGCTTGGCTGTGTGTATAGGCTTGTATTGGTCCTTTCGACTCAAGTCTCTTTTTGGTAGTTTTTAAGTTTCTAAAACCTTAGAAACATGTAACGAATTATGTAAAACATGTATTCTAAGCAAGTTTAAATAATGAATTTAAATTAACACTAGATTGAAAGACCTACCTAGAGTCACCCAGGTATTAGAAAAGGCAGAGAGGGTTGAACAGTGTTTTAAAAACTAGATCAGACCAGCGGTCGGATATGTTTTTCAAAAATTTGATCCGTTCACTTTGATCCAATATTTTACAAAAACCCATTGGTGCAGTTGGTTTTTTTCAAAACATTATTTGCTTTTTAATTAAAACTGGCTAGGTGGATCAGGCATCCTACTTATAAAAACAAATATATGGTACCATTCCATTTATTCAAAGCCAAATCTTTTATTATTGAGAGAGAGTTCCTCTAAAATCACTACAAGTATACCTAGGGCTACCGGCCCCATAAGCTCAAATTCATATAAAATGTACTGATGAGATTACAAGAAGGAAAAAAAAAAATAGGTTCCCTAGAGTTCATTATGGAACTTCTAGGAATCCATTTTTCATCAAGTTACTATGAATAGGGTCGTGCTAGAGTGACCTCATGACTGGACCTCGTATTACACATCTTGTTGTGAAAGTGGATAGGAACCATAGATGCTTTTTCACTCGTATCTCAAGGAAAAGCATCTATGGTTCCATTCACTTTCATGTCAAGCTGTGTGACTTCTTCCTCCCATCTCAACCAAGAATATTCCAAAAATGTTTCTCATAAAGATAAAATTTATCAAATCAAAGGTAGACCTACGCTTGCTCTTCTCCTTTCAGGTCATTAGAATGGGGTTTGGACTTTGGACCTAGTGGCACCATTTACTTGAAGCTATCACTAATAAGAATACTTTAACAAAATGATTTCGGAAAATGCCATAAAGTGAGCTGATTTTTAATTTTAGAATGGATGTTATGGTATAAAAAGAAGAGGGAAGTATCATTTAGTGAGCTGAAAACGAGTTATTTACTATTCCTACAAAATGTTCAATTTTAATTACGAAAATGTTGAAATGACAAAAAGTATGTACTGCAATTCTCACAAATCTGATGTGGGATGTGCACATAACCATATATATATATATATATATATATATATGTTTCCTTGCGATACGAGTAAAAATCATCTACGATTATGTATGCATGTTCACGACAGAATTGTGACAATCGCAGTAAATTCTGTGTCACTGTCATCCCAGCATGACTCAATTAGTTATCAAAACGTGAATGGTGTAAGTTTTAAAGTCACTATTTCCAATTGAATAATAATGAATGCACACGGTTGGATACGTGGCTGATATGGCAAGGGAACAGAACCTCACGTCTTTTTGCTGTGTAACCCGATGAAAAACATCTATAATTCTGTGCCCCTATCACGTCAGCGGCATACTAAACAAGCGCTTGCATTCGTCACGACTCTTTCCAAACCTGCGAAATAGTCACTTAAAAAATCTCCCAATTCGTTAAAGTTCATGTTTTGGTTAAAATGAACAGTGAGCCGGAATGTAAATTAGTCAAAAGTTGATCACTTTTTCGAAATATCTCTAAAAATAACATGATATGGAAAAGTCCTTTTCTAGCTGACGGATGCTAAAACATTTTCCTGTCCAGAGAAAATCATTTGGAGCGCAAGAGTGGTTTCCCGCCTAATTTCCAAAATAAATTCTATTCTGATTCACAGAGAGAGAGAGAGAGAGAGAGCGCGCTTGCGTTCGTGTCCACGGAGCTACCGCGCATCATATTTGCAGAAATTTCATACTAAGATAGAGAAGAGAAGAAAAACTTCAAACTCGATCAAGAATTCACTCCACTTCTTGATAAAATCACCAATAATTCACTCGAATCCAAACGACGCAACCACCAAAATTACACTCAGTAGAGATAAAAGAACCAGAATCTGAAGCACAAACTCGATCAAGCTGCAAAGCTTGAGTTTCCTGTTCTTGAGACGCTCACTAACCAGTTGTCTCTTCAGATCTGCAATAGTTCTTAACAGTAGCTCTCTTTCCTGAAAATTAAAAATATGAAGAATCCTTCAAATTCAAACAGATTGCTAGACTACAGAAACGAGATCCATAAATAAATTAAAAAAAAAAAAAAAACGAAGAACTACAGATTCAAAATCTCACCTCGCTTTCATCGTTTGTTGCGCTGAAGTTGTGATTTTGGGATGTTTTCAACAACGAAAGCAAAGATAGAACTTTCACGCAGCGAATCGCGGTCTGCAATTTCAATTTTTCTTCCTTGATTTCGATTTCTTCTTTCTCCATATTCGCTCTCTCTGTTCTTCTGGTCTGAAAGTGAGAAATGTTGTTGCAAGTTATTGTGGATAATTGGAGAATAGAGTCATAGGCGGTCAATGGATCGAGTCCAGATTGGATCGAGGTCGTCTGGTATCGATACAATAAGGATTGGATCCGGACTAATAAGTATAGGACCGGACCCTTATCGGATCGGTTTTTTATTGGATCTCAATATTAAAATTCAGATCCGATCCATTAATAATCAGATGGATCTGGATTGAGCCAAACCCAATTTTATATATAAAATCTGAGTAAACTTTATATATCTCAACAAATAAATAATATATTTTGTATATTTTCTGACATATTATTGGATTGGAACATGATTGATCCGGATATAATCCAATGAGATATTGGATCAAAATTTTATCAGATCGGACCCTTATGGTAATCCAAAACATCTTACTGGATCTGATTTTGGGTCTGATCCGATCGATTGACAGACCTAAGTGGAGACAACCGTTTCGTGAAAATATTTAGGATATAACCCTGTGTTTTCAAACAGCTCAAATATCCCCTTTTCACATTAAGAGAGGGGAAGGTTTATAGCTTAGGCATTCTATTGGCACACCAAGTTTATTTTGCAAGACACCAATTCTTATGAAATTAGATGGGTGAATCTCCATTTCTTGCGTTAAATATGACAAAATTTCTAATGATGTACATTGTTTGTTTTAATTCTCAAAATATGCATTCGTCATTTTTATAATCTGCAAACTCGTGAGTTTGTCACTTTTAATATCAACCAATGCATACATATACCAACGAATTCATTGATTATAAAAGTGACGAATCCACTTGAAATGCATGTTTTGAGAATTAAAATAAACATACCGAAATTAGAATTTGGACATATTTTGGGAAAAAATCCCAAATTAAATTGATCTCCTATAAATTGGTGTGTTATAATTAAGTAAAATTTCTTGTGTTAATAGAAGAGTTTTAGACTAATATCATCCCTTCTTTGGGTGTCTTTCTATTTTTTTTTAAGAATAATGCCAAAGTGACCTCATGATTGTACCTCATAGATTTTTTATTAAAGTCGTTCTAAACTGACTTTGGGGGGGGGGGGGGCATTGCATTAATTAAACATTCTATTGGCGCACCAACTTTTACTTACAAGACATTGACTCTTATGAAATTAAATTGTCCTCATGTAGGTTGATGTGTTATGAGTAAAAATTGGTGTGTTAATTGAAGAGTTCTAAATTTATACCATCACTTTGGATTTTTTTTTTGGAGTGGTTCAAAACTTGCACCGATATGGCAGTGTCCAATGAACAATAAATACCCCCTTTTTCACATTAAGAAAGGGGAAAATTTAGACATTCTATTGGCACACCAACTTTTATTTACAGAACAAGGTTCTTATGAAATTAAATTGTTCTCATGTTAATTGATGTGTTATAAGTAACAGTTGGTGTGTTAATAGAAGAGTTCTAGACTAATAGCATCACTCTGCTCTCTTTTTTTTAACAGTGGTTCTAAACTGACTTCCTTGCGCATTGCACTGATGTGGCAGTGTCCAATGAACAATAGATTTTTGAAAAAATTAATTAAAGGATCCTGATAAAGGGATTTCTTTCTAATTAGTCCCTGTTTTGTACGGTAGTTAGCTTGATAACACTTTTAATATATACAAATTATTCTTAATGGTCCCTCATTATTAGCAAATTCACCACTTTGTTATTAATTGTTGAGTTCACAACTTCTTATTTATTGTCGAACTTGACTATAAATAAAACGGTGAACTCCACATTGGTAAAATCCACCCATTTTCGATTTTCAAAAATTTTTTTAATACTAAAATACATGAGAAGATCGACTAAAAACTTGAGATAACGACTTGTTTAGATGATTTCAACCCCAAAGAATCATTCTTAATTGATTTTCATCTAAAAATACATCTTTAAAATATTTGTAAAAATCCTTAAAAATGACTTCTTCTTCTTTGTTAAATCCTTTCCAACAGAACAAAATCTCCGAAACTTGATTGAGATGCCAAAAATTCAAATTTTTTAATGAAAAAGATGACTTTGAACAGTTTGGACATTCAATCGTGAGAAATGTGGAGGATGAGTTCTAGGGACCATTAAGAAAAAAAAAAATTGCTAAATCAATTATTAAGAGACCGTCCAAAATTTAGTGACTATTTAGAAAGAAATCCCTCAACCAAGGTCTTTTAAGTAATATTTCCTAAATTTTTCCTCGAGATAAAATTTAAAAATTGATGGTTCTCTGCACATTGCCACATCAGCATCGTTTCCATTGCAATGTTGAAGAATGTCAGTTCAACATTTTCCTTTTTTCAAACATTTGAGAGTCCCCTTAGGTTTTCCAACTAAATGGTGTCACTTGACCGTGGTCTTTCTTGAGAAACTAACTACCAATAACCAAAATACATCCTTTTGCTGTAAGCCCATAATCCCTTTGGATCAATTTGAAAACACATGGAAAATGGACCAAGGAAATGCTTTTCCATGGAAAATGCAATTTAAGTCTATGATTTGGTATTTCTTAAGAATTCAATTACCCCACCAAACTCATTTTCCATCGTGAGAGGGAAAATGTTTCCCATCCAGAGCCCTATGAAAATGATTCCCACCTCCTAAGGGTATTCTCTCATCTAAAAACCATAGTTTTAATGCTCCACTTAACTCTAATGTCTGTTGAATTGAGTCAAGTCGATAATTTGAGAGTAGACTCAAATGAGTTAAACAAAAATATATTAAATTTATAAATATTTTGGAAATAGTTTTTAATATTTAAAAAATATATATTTTTTGTTCTCCACAAAAATATTATATAGAGTTGAATAACTTAGTCGATTTTCTATCCAAATAAGTGCATTTTAGAGTTAACTCAACGAACTACTACATCAATGATTGGGGTCGAGTCATTTTGAAATCTAATGAAGTAGACTCCATGACTTTTATAACTATACTAAAAATCAATTTTCTTTTTATATTTTCTTGGATGCAATCACGCGGTGTTATTCATTTTTCCATGGTCATTTTTCAAGGAATGCATATTCTCTTGAAAAAAAAAATTCCTAAACTCCATCTTCAACATTAGGTTGTGGTATCACTACTATTCTCCACAAAGTTAAATTAAATATTTGATTTTCTCTATTGTTTCATTTTCTACATGAATGAGAAGAAGATTAATGAATTCTTTACCCTAGCTTACTTTGCCAAATTGATGAAGTGTTGAAGACTTCATTTTTTGAGGAAAAAATCAAAAGTCTTTTTAAGGGAAAAATCATTTTGAAGACTACCAACAATAAAAACAAATGTACCCAAGAGATTGATGATGTCAATGTTAAAAGATTTTTGGTAAATAATTAACATTGCCCATCTCCAAAAGACTAAAGTCTATTGGCTCTTTACTTTAAAGAGTGAAAGGTAAAAAAATTGTTTCCAAAAGATTTTTTTTTAACGTAAATATTGTACAAATAAAGAGGAGGCTTAAACTCTCTACATGTAGAAAACCTTGAAAGCTAGTCATTTTAATGTTAAAAAATGAAAAACTTTGTAACTTTGTAAGATTTCAAATCATACTAAGGGTCGTTGGGCCCACATCGATTACCACATTGGCAATCCAACATAAAATCATTCTAGATTTCATGAAAAACTCATATCCAAAAAATATACATATATTTTTGGAACTTGGTTCAAGGTGTTGAAAATGGATGGTTACCGGAACTCCCAAAACTTAAAATTAAAATTTAACGGCAAAAAATAATATTTTTTTAAATAAAAATAAAAAATCAAAATCAAAATCAAAAGCCTTAGAATTTCATTCTCTAAGATCCTATGGCATTAGACCATTTTTGGATGCCAAGATATGAGCTCACAACACTTAGTATGATTTAAGTAGGTTTTAGTAAGTACTTGTTTGTCAAGTAAAATGATATTAAATATTAAGAATAGAAAGAGAAGTGTTGAATATACTGAAGTTGGGATCAAATTTTACACTAATTAAAATAACTTTTGTTACTTTTTCACAAAAGATGCTCTTCATTTTAAAGAACTGTCATTGAACATTGTGATAGATTCTATTTCTAACCAAGTATCAATTATCAAGACAGGCATTGATACTTTAGGTGGTCAGTCATGGGATTCATGTTGCTATCCTCAATATTTAAAATAACATGGGGATGATGATATTGATACAAAGATTCTTGCAAGGTCCAAAATCATTCAAAGAATAAATGAAAGCGACAAGGTCAAAGTCATTGAAAGAATGGCATCCTAGAAGAAATATACAAATTATTTAAGGAACCAAATTACTTAAAAAAATAGAATTTAAGAACAACAACTAGTTGTCTATTATGTATTTGTTTTTAGGATCCTACAAGATTGGGTATTTGAGTGTGGAACAAATGTCTTAAGCATAGTCATCAAGTCGGGGTTCAGGAAAAAATCGAAATAGTATTAAGATAATGTATTTTTTCTACTAAGTGATGTTCTCATTTATATCATCAAATTTTATTTTAAACTATAAGAATAAATAATTTTTGAAAAAATCCTTTTAAAAAGTGACGATTAAATCACATTTTTTTTGTTTAAATCGTGTCTTTCGTTTAAATCTTTAAAATCGAGATTTAAACACGAGTTTTTGAAAAAATCGACAATTTTAGTGAATCATGTCTTAAGTACTAACAAAGAAATACAAGTTTGGTAGAAATTAGTGTTGATTTTATAGACATCATTCATCATGGAATCACTAGAAAACATCTTTTCATCTCAATTGTGCATTTTTTCTTGTTGAAGACTAGTATTTTTTTTTTCTTAATTTGGAAAGGGTTGGACTATTAGCACCCATTTTTTTCTCGTTTCATCCACTTAAACACTATTTTCTATTAAATAGCAAAATTATTTGCCACGTTGACTTAAGAAAAAACTAATTTTTTTGTTTGGTAAGAAATCTATTAAATCCACCTGAAAGAACTCAGTAGGAATCTATTGATTGAAACACTATAGGAACCTATCAATTGGAACACTGTAAGAACCTACTGAATCTTTTTAGGTAGATTCAGTAGGTTCCTACCAAATCTATGTTGGCGAATTCAATACTGACTTATTTAATGAAGCTTCAATTGAATTTTTTTTCTACTACAAAGATTTTCTAACAATGTGATCAAGAGTTGAGGTTTCCACAACCATCATTGCTAATCAATTTTATAAGCTCTAGAGGTGTTACTTTTTGTACCACTTAACCTTAGTTGAAACTTACATAGGTTTGAAGAACAAGAATGAGAAAGTGGGAGAGGTGAATGAGAGAAAGAAGAAGAAGAAGAAGGGGAGGAGGAGGAGGAGCTTGAAATAGATTTGATAGGGGATGGTGGGTGAAGGCGATAAAGTGGGTGAGAAGAGCAATTGGGTGGGTGTAAACGGCACTCCCCATTTGGAAAAAAGTTGTTTTAAATTGACTTCGCTTGGACAGTGTGTTGACTGACAACGTGCAGAAAACTATTGATTTTGTTCCCGAGATATAATGCAAAAAAATCAATGGTTTTCTACACACTACCAAGCCAGTGCAGTGTTGAGCGTAGTGTCCAATGAAGTCAGTTCAACATTTTTCTTAGGAAAATAATATGTTCATGACATTCAACTTTTCGACTCAATGTATAATATAATACCTTCCCGAAAGAGATGTTGAGATTCTATTGATACCGATCCATCTCCAATAGATTTAATATATATTGCCATCCATGATTCATGATATCTAAAATAATAAGAATTGAATATATGAATTTGCCAATTGTGACTTAGGGGCTTTTAAGTCACATTATCTCATATTGTATGATAGAGTGATACAATTTATAAGACTTGTCGCAAGAAACATGTTTGTAACAAACTTGATGAATTCTTATGAAACACAAACACCTATGTTATGAAGAATGGGCGAGAAAAAAAAAATTGAAATTAATTTCCTCATAATGATGAATAATTAATTATCCCTCCTCTCATCATCTTCAAGTAGAACGTACGTCCTTGGAGCAATCCCAATTAGTTCTTCTTCTTTCATATTCATTCCTAATAACAACGCATGAGAAGTTAGGTGAAGAAAGAGTAGTAGAGGACAAACAACACTTGCTCCAGGACCGTTTGATTGGATAGGAGATCTTCCCATCTCGAGAACACGCCTTTGAACATCCACCATTACTAGATGATGACTTGTGCAACGCACAGCTGCAATTGCGATGATACGGCCTCCGTTCGATCTCTATTTCATACAATGAAATACATCCTTCGTAGACACACCGAATCAATGTCACCGCGGCTTCACTCCCCATTCTCTCTCTCTCTCTGTGTATGTATGTTTATGTGTGTCAGTTAATTCGAATTTGAACTGAAGCAAATTGTTGGTTTTATAATTTATGAGGAGATAGTTAGAATTAGAAGAAGTGGAAGCAGACAGAGTAGATGTCTAGTCTACATGTATAGTAATTAAGTGGACCCAAGACCATTGACTGTTGACCCAATTATGAGATTTGTGGGACTGTGGCTTGGGTTAGCTTGTACGGTGTTTTTTCACTTATTATTTTATAATTGTTTTCACTTCTCCTGAAAGTAACGTCTGTTGACTAAGGAATCGTTTCAGAATCGTTTTTAGAGGGTGGGAGGGTGGTCTTTTTTAATGATCTAACACTATTATTTTAACATAATTACTAAAATACCCTCTAAATATTTTAAAATATTAATTAATAATAATAAAATCAAAACCTCTAATATAATTACTCAAAGGCTCTAATCCATTATTTCCCATAACTCCTATAACATATTCTATACCCTAAGAAAAGAGATTTGTTGTTTCGAAATTTATGTGTTGCGCTGATGAAGCAATGGCATAGTGCCACATGTACTGTTGGAAAAGCAAGTAAAATCCAAGCATTTAAATCGCCCAAAGTTTTCTCCTAAAATTTGCTTACCACTAACCAATCACTCTTGTTTTTTCAATACACATGATGTCATTAGGGGTGCAACTTGGTCTAATTCAAATTGAAAATCAAACCAAATCGATAGTTTTGGGGTGGTTTGATTCGGTTTGGAATAAGTTGTGATTCGGTTCTGGATTACAAAAATGGAAAATCGATCAGTTTGGTTTGATTCTTGGATCAAACTTGTATAAAACCGAATCAAATTGAAAACCAAACCCCTATGCAATAAATAAATATATATGTATATAATAATTATTATGAATTATTTTAGGAGTTAGGACATATATTAGTGAGTTTATAGATAAGCTAATGATTTTTTATGGAAAGATTAGTGATTATTGTATGGAATTTTATATTTATTATATGTTTATTTTTTCATTAAAATATATTACTTACAATTTATAGAATATTGGCAATCTATAGAACCAAACCGAACCAAACTGACTTTAGTTCGGTTAGAGTTGGTTTGGTTCCAATGGGATTTGGTTCGATTCTAGTTCTTATTTAGTAGAACTCGACTTATGTTAGTTCGGTTCCAATTTGACCTCAAACCGAACCAAGTTGCACCCCCTAGGTGTCATGCCATTGGTTCGTCAGCTTAGCACATAAATTTCGGAACAACAAATCTTTGTTCATATCCTAGACACTAAAGGAATGATCAATTAAGAAGAGATTAAAGGAGAAATGGAGACACCACATTCTGAAACAAGGCCTAATAAATTGGATATTTCAAATGAACCTACTTGATATTATTATTATTTTTTTATGACGGGGTGTTGGAACTTACATCCAACTTGGAGGGGATCGGAAGAGCCAGGAGTAAGGATACACCCTCATGGGTGGCCCCAAGGAAATACTGCTAGCTCATACTAAGTATCAAACTCATAACCTATGGACTCTCACCACTTATTGGATCCAAAATTGCCATCAAGCCACCCCTCTGGGTTACCTATTTGATATCATATTTCTTAGTAAGAGCTAAAGTGGTGACAATGAGTCTTATTCAAATGACATATTATCGAATGAGGTTATCACGATATAATGAAATATAACATGTAAAATCCTCTAGGAGTTAAGGAATTTTGTCTAATTCCATACATACTTTTTGGGCACATAGAACAATCTTTGGGTTCACACATAGTGATGGAATTGTTCTGTTAGAGGTAGGGCTCCCATCCCAATAATCACTCCCGACACTTCAGGAGTTGATCATTCTCCAATTCTCGCTTGAAATATCGTAATCCTATTGCTAGAATTCAAGAACATGTTTCTCCATGAAGAACCTTTCTCCGACAACATTTTGATGTATTTTTTTCCTAAACAGATATCCATTCTTTTTGTATAACCTATAACATGTGTAATTTCTACAATATCTTACTTTTGCCCTTTATAACAACAATTGTTACATAATTCAATTGAAACCATCAAAGTAAAAGAAACTTAAATTATTAAAGAGACATTGAATATTGGGTGTTTTACTCAGTCAAATAAAAGATTTGGTCAATTTATGTAACCAAATACGATTTTGAAATATTTAAGTATTGGAATAAAATTTACATCTATGTAAAAACTTTTTTAGTGAATTTACCTTTATGTTCTTTTGAAATTTTTTTTTTTTAAAACTAGATAACTAATATTTTAAAAACAAAAGGGGTATAAAGGTAAATTCTTTAGCAAAGTTTCAAACGATAAAATTTATCCATGTAGGTTAATATTTCAAAATCATAATTGATTCTATACTCTGACCAAAAGTTTATGTGATTTGTATTTTCTTCTTGAGTATATTTATTACTAATGTATTGCAATATTTTTCAAGAATTATTTGGTTGTGGATGATTAGAGGTTATGGGAAGGAGTTCCAATACTCCTAATCAAATTATGGCAGGGATGAGCATGGTTTTAAATCTTGTCTGAGACCGAGTTGTCTCGGTATCGTCCACCAATGAAATGAGTTGACAAGTTGTCTCAAAGACATGGTTTGTTCTAATTTTAAGGTATTTTTTAAAATCTCATCCGAGAAGACTTGATCTCGTTCATGGACTAGACAAGATGTCAAAACGAGTTTTAAAATCATGGGGTGGGTGTAGATATGTGGGCTTCAATCATCTCTAATGAGTCTCAAAAAATTAGGGTTAGAGGAGGTAATTATCCCTAAGTGGGGACCAAGAAGGACCTTGGGTCAAGTTTAGGAGACAATGGAGATTACTAGAAGACCTAAGTGAGGGAAATTTTGGAGGTTTAAAGCATGGGTAAGGGATTAAGTGAGGATTATCAGAGGGAAAATCTAACTTAAGAGGGTGTATGAGGTCAATTCCCAAGAAGAATATCGTGCATACATAAGCTTTTTAACTACCTAACCGTATTCACCATATGCCAGGAACGGCCAAAGCAAATTGTACTTATGCACTACACAACAAAGGTCAAAACAAAATATGGTCTAGCCATATGTTCCAAATGGCCAAGCTATGCCTAGGCTTGGCCACTTGATTTATATGATCAGGCAAAAACCAATTTTAATTAATTAAGTTTGATTGGTTTGATTGGGTCCCTACTCGATTGATAGAAATTCTCTCGATTTGATCCTTGATGCTAAATTCGAATGAACTCTCGAATTTGTTCGATCAAATTGGAGTGCATGTCTATAGTGAGTATGATGGAGTTATGGTTTAAATGGGGGCATAGTTGTTTTTTCCAAAAAAATAATTAATTAAATAAGATTAAGTTACTTTCTTAGAGATGTTACCAATTTTAAGTTGTAAAATAGATGATTTTGCTATTCTATTAACAGACATAATGTAGTAATCAGACTAGATAAATCAATAAAAACGTACAACTACCAAAATGATATTTGATATTAAAAAAAAAAAGCTCATAAATTGGGTGTATTATTTTTTTGTTTTTATTTGGCCTTTACCACAGGATCCATCATTGAAAAAGTTTGACTCAAATGATTAAAAATCACTAATGAAATTGATTTGACATTTAATTGAATGTTTAAAATGAAGGGCCGGGTATGTATGCCTCAAATATTCACCAAAACCGGGATAATTTGTTTAAATGATCCTTCAAAATCATTATTGTGAACATGCCAATCTGCGGAAAGTAGCATATTCTCTCTAGGTTAATTACTTTAATAGAATTGGGTAGATTCTAACAAGAAATTAAGACAGCCAAATTAAATGTACTTATGTGGTTGCCCATGGAATATGTGTGGCCGTCCTCACTATTTAATATTAGTTATAGATTTTGATAATGATGTAAAGGTTCTTCTAGGATCTTACGTCATTGGGGCCACCCTCTAGGGTCTCCAATTGCACGTAAGACTTTCTGAGGGATGGTGCAAGTGACCTTGGTATTAATCTCACCCAAAAGATGGGGATACCTGGGATGAGAAAAATAAAAGATACATGGGAAGAAAAATACAAATTATTACTTTGGCAAATGTCCCTTTTTTTTTTTTTTTTTAATTTTATTTGTAAGCTGGATCTGAACCCACCACGTCAAAGTTGATTTGCTATGTGTCAAACCAGCTGAACTATGGGTCTAAGCCCGCAAATGCCATTTTTCTCACAACGTTGGCATTAAATATAGCAACTTGGCATCACATGAGGACTCTTAATTTGACATGCATGTGTTCAATCTTTCCTTCTATTTCGAAAGATTTTCAATTTCAAAAGAAAAATTAAACTGCTTGATAAATTTTGATTTTTATATTTAAATGCTTTTTATTATAAGTAATTGAATACTAATTGATTTGATAGAAAAATGAGACTTATATTGATTACATTGTCTAACTTTTGAAATCATAATATTCTTTTTTTACAGACTTTGATTTAGTTTGAGGGGGAGAGAGAGAGAGAGAGAATCCAATTTGACAGATTGAAGAAATTAATCTTAAGAAGTATCAATGTAAAGAATGGAGGAGAAAAAGAATGAAATTGATGTCTTCATATCTCATCTACTTTCTTGGAGAGCACAGCAGTCCCAATTGGCCGATCTTCTTTCACTCCTCACATTATTAATGCATGGTAAGGTAAAGGTAGATGATGAACAAGTTGTAGAGGACAACCAGCAGTGGTTCCATGACCGTTTGATTGGGTAGGAGATATTCCCATCTCGAGAGCACACCTTCAAACAACCACCATTACTGGATGACTTGTGTAACGCACAGCTACAGTTGCGATGGTATGGTCTCCGTTCGATCTCCATGTCGTACACCGATATACATCCTTCGTAGATACACCGAATCAATGTCACTGCACCTTCACTCGCCATTTTCTCAGTACTGTGTGTTAATTTCAACTTAAATTAGTATCTTTGTAATATATATCATGGAAAGCAAAGCAGACAAAATAAATGTCCGAAGCCGAACGGAGGAAGTAGACCATTGACCGTTGACCTCTGACCCAAGAGAATAGTGGGATAGTAGCTTGTATTAGCTTTTACAAGTTTTTTCAGTTATTATTTATTGATTAATGCTGGATTGACGGCACTGGGGTACACCCCGGGGACATCTTGACATGGTGGCGTTCGCATGCCCGTAGATACATCTTCTTGGAGAAACGCATGACTCCAATTTCTTTTGTTTCCCTGAAAGGAAACGATTTATGTTACTGGAAGCTCTTTCGGGATGTTTTATTCTCTTACTTTATCATCAAATTAAAGCACTCAAGGGTCTCATACTGCACTTGACTTTGGTCACAACTCAAATTCGATGGAAGTTCAAAATGAGAAGCTACCCACTTTTTATTTACTTTCAACATTTGTGTGGATTGTTGGCAAGTAGCATACCACTTTGGGTCCAATATTTATCAAAATATGTTGAGAATAAAATTATTCAATTAACCTTGACACAGAGATTTATTTTCTAAGTACCCCCCTCTTAGCTTTTGTGTGACATCTCGATTACAAAAAAAAATATAATAGATTCTTGGAATGCTACATATTGAAGTAGTCAAAGACATCAATTTTTGGCATTAAAAAGTGAATATATTTTTTTTTACTCGATGTTGAAGATAAGAGTATTTTGATTATTGAAAAATGATAGACTGCCTTCGTTGGATATTGTATTCAACACTGTGGCTGATGTGGCAGTGCATAGAGAATTGGAAAGAAATCTTTAATTATTTGTGCATTGCCACATCAGCACAATGTTGAACACAGTGTGGAACGAAGGCAGTGTAGCATCATTTTCTGATCATCATCTTTTATTTAGAAAAGAAGTCAAAAATTAAGGGGCTCATATGAAATCATTCAAAAGAGCGGGGTATATATCAAATATTCACCAAGACCTGCCATCAAAACCAACATGAGATATGCCCGGAATATAGATACTGAGAAGGTATTAAGACATTCAAAGGTATTTGAGGTTGTTGTTACATGGAATATATGTTTCCCTCCTCAATATTTAATATTGGGTCCCGTTCGGCACCCAACCATTTACCCAATCACTTGCCCAACATGTTTTGTACTACATGAGTTAGAAGTTTTGGAATGGACTGATTTATGGTGAGGAAGATCTTCTAACCGTCAAAAAATTGTGGACCATCCATTTTTTGTAAACCATTTGTGATGAGATCTTCTAACCATTTTTTGTAAAACATGTTGGGCAAATGATTGGGTAAATGGTTGAGTGCTGAACATTTCCCTTTAATATTAGGTGTAAATGATGATAATGAGATAAATATTCTTCAAGGATTCCAATCATTGAAGTAGCTAATGAGATAGTGAAATATAAGAAGAGAAGTATTAAAAAGAAAAAAAAAAAACTTTCCTTACCGAGTAAAGAAAGGTACACCTTCTATATCTGATTATCTACCAAAAAAAGATCAAGTCAATAGTAGATAATCTCGCTGTTGTAGCTAACCCAATTCATGATGAAGATTTAATTCTTCATACGCTTGATGGATTACTATCTGAATATGGTCCATTTAGAACCTCTATTCAAACTCATTCTGATTCTATTACTCTGGAAGAACTACATGTTCTTTTGGTTGACGAGTTGTCATTAGTAGTTATATTAATAAACCCAACAATCTCAATGCTAACTCGTCGAGAAAAAGTTAATCAGCTTAACCTTAAATACAAATACAAATTGCCTGGATAAATTTCCCATTTTTTGAATCTTCCCATGCACACACTTGGAACACCTAAGCAGCAACGTTACATTGACCTAAGGGCAATATAGAGTCTAGATTGCGGTCCCTCACGGGGCATGGGGATTGTTATGTTGGTGCAACCGGCAGTCCAGCCTCTATAAGGAAGATTATTTAGATTTGAAAAATGCTGAACTGACTTCCTATGACACTGCCCTCGACGCTGCACTGACATGGTAGTGTGACCATAATTTTTTGAGTCGTGCTAGAGTGACTATAGCGGGGGACACCTTGACATGGTGGCGTGCATGTCCGTAGATGTGTTTTAGTCGTATCTTGAAGAAAATGCATCTATGGGTATGTGCGTGCCACCACCCGAAACGGTACACTGTAGCAATTAATTCCGAAAACGGTAAATTTACCGTTTTCGGAATTAATATTTTTTACCAAAATCGTAAAAACAGTAAAATATTTTTTTTTATACCGAAAATACCCTTTTTTTGTTTTACATATATATTTACAATTTTAACCTTAAAAAAATGAAAATCCAACTAAAAAGATACACTCTTTTGATAATCCAACAATCATATGTATTTATAATTTTTTTTACCGAAATCAATTTTATTTTTGTAATTTCAGTCAAAAAAATAAAAAAGGGCATTTTCGGTATAAAAAAATATATTTTACTGTTTTTACCGTTTTGGTAAAAAAATTAATTCCGAAAATGGTAAATTTACCATTTTCGGAATTAATTGCTACAATGTACTGTTTTTGTAAATAAATGAAAAGTTGTGCATGTTTTGGTAAATCTGCCTAATTTTTATGCAAATCTCTATGGAATAGTTTCTCTTCTCAACCGTAGCTAACACTGTCTGAGTTGAGGCTGGTTGGAAATTTAAGTAATTTTTTCAGAAATTGAATGTCAACTACGTTATATATATAATGAGATTAATTGATTCCCTGTAACTTTTGAAATCTAAATTATTCATTTGATTTGAACCGTTTACAGACACAGAGAGAGGGAGAGAGAGAGAGAGAAAGATTCAATCCAATTTATTAGATTGATGAAATGTTATGAAACATTAAGAAGAAGAAAAAAAGAATGAAATTAGTTTCCTCTCATCTATCATAAATCATCCTTGGAGCAATCCCAATTAATTAGTTCTTTTTTCACTCCCAGTAATGATGCATGAGAAGAGGGTAGGTGAAGTAAGAGTTGTTGAGGACAAGCAACAACTCTTCCAGGACCGTTTGATTGGGTAAGCGATCTTCCCATCTCGAGAACACGCCTTTGAACATCCACCATTACTAGATGATGACTTGTGCAACGCACAGCTACAATTGCGATGGTACGGCCTCCGTTCAATCTCCATGTCGTACATTGATATACATCCTTCGTAGAAGCACCGAATCAATGTCACCGCGCCTTCACTCCCCATTCTCTCTCTCTCTCTCTCTCACTTTTGAGTGTTAATTGGATGAATTGAAGCTAATTAATCTTTATTGGTACAAGAGATATATATATATAGAGAGAGAGAGAGAGAGACGGTAATGATTGGAGTAGTAGAATGTGAGTATAAGTGGAAAACAACAGAGTAGACGTCCACATGAGGAAGGGGACCATAGACTATTGAACATTGACCGTTGACTCAAGAGATTAGTAGTACTATGGATTGGATTACCTTGTACGGAGTATTTGTTTCAGTTTTTAATACTTTATGCATCTTTTGATTCGAATTGAACCACTTACTACTATTATATTTCTTAGTTCCAGTTTGGTGGTGGATCATGTACATGTATTACTAAAATTAGGATTTAAAATATGCCAAGGGCCTGCCTTTTCCAAATTTGAAAGACTACTTGACATCAACTTTGAAGCAAAACCTAATGAAAGGATAATTTTATAATTTCAAAATTAACATGATCGGATCGAATATAAACTCTCCTCTTCTTCTTCCTCTTCTTCTTCTTCTTCAAATACCATTTACTTGAATAGTATTTTAATTAATCTACCTTGGAAGGGCAAGTATAATCAAATGATCAAAATTTCTCTGTTAATTCATCAGTAATCAGCAATGCTGACTTTTGTTCTAAAGCGTAGACCCCATTTCCTAGAGAGCTCGCACCATAAGTTACCAATGATGGTTGCAGAAATTCTGGGGCTATGGATTCTAATATTTCAGTACCAAAACCATCTCATTCATCTCAAAAGTTACAACCAAACAGCAATATTTGAGGAGTTGTAAAACATTCAAAAAAAGGAACACTAGACAAAGTCACCCAAAAGAAAAAAATACTTGGGCTTCAGTACAATACGTCTACGCGACAACATAGGTTTGGTTTAGAAACACCGTCCTGAACTGCCGGGCATAATGGACTTAAGGACAGAAATGGCCTCGAAAAAAAACAAGGGTCAATTCCACAAAGCAGCTTGATTAAAAACATAGCTGCCAGAACCAGAGCCACGGCCACAGCCCAAACCGCTACCATTATATACATTTTCCATCAAATCTTCACCCTCGGTGTCAGAAAGCTACTTGCATACACTTCCCATCAGATCTTCATCCTTGGTGTCAGAAAGCTACTTGCGCCAAATCCACCAACACAAACCATGAGATATCTTCGTCACTCTGTCAACTAAACTATACATCAACTCGGTATCTACAACATTGCATACCCATTTCAAATATATGCTCCATTTTCTTCTTCAGCTCCCCAACAACCGAACAACTTATAAAATTAGTTTTAAACCCCATGTCGATGAAGTCCAAAACCCTGGCCTACATAAGGTATGAGCTCACGTACAACCTTGCACCTATATCAAGTGGCCCATCATCACCCCCAAGTGCCTGAAGTGCAACATAGATGATAGAATGGACCTGCACTGTCAGTGGAAAAACAGGGGGATCTACATCACTAATGTCTGACGTGCCAAGATTGACACTGGGCCCAGGGTTCTCAAAGGCCACACCAGTAGCTACGGCTGCTTGGGTTGCTCCTACCTCATTAGTACCATATTCCAACATAACCTGCTTTGGTTTTAGGTCACATGAGTTGACGATCCATGCAACATCTTCAAGTTTCCTGCATTTATTGGGGCTGCATCTCCTCTGAGATCGTCTATTTGCACAAATATTGAGCACTAATGTAGATGTTGTCTCAAGCCACTCTACAATCAAGCCTTCAACTTCAGCGTAGCTTATCCTTCGCTCAATCTAGAAGCACATGATTATAAACATGTGATGCAGATATACTGGATTGCATATATATTAAGGGTCGGGCTCTAGTGACTCGTGACAAAACCATGATCTCAACCTTGTAAACATGAAATCCAACGGTCGAGATTTACATATATCCATATTACACAAATCTCGAGGATACTTATTTTGATGATAAATCTCAACCATTGGATTTTATGTTTACACAGTTGGGATCATTGGGATCATGTGTTTTTTCCATGAGTCATTCTTCACAAGTCAACGGACCCTCTAACCCATATTGTAAATATATATGGGGAATGCTAACGTCCAAGATCTCATGGGGACGTTAAGCATTTTCCACCACATTCACTTTCCAGTAATACCCTACTTATTTTGTCTTTTAGTGAAAACGAAAACGGTATGTTGATTTATTTATTAAATAGTAAATGTTTGTTTACATAATATATGCTAAGAGTATTTTAGTCTTTGCATTTAAATGTCTTGTTTGCAGTAAATGCTAATAAATCAATAAATGCTAAGGACATTTATTATGTAAACAAGCATCTATTATTTAATAAATAGACCAACATACCTTTTTTGTTTTCACTAAAAGACAAAATGAGCAGGGTTATCATTGGAGAGTGAAAGTGGTGGAGAATGTTGATGTCCCCATGAGGTCTTAGATGTTAACATTCCCCTATATATATAACGGTATCCAACTACTTACATCAAGTTTATCTACATAGATTGACATGAATTTCGGCCCCAGATCCAAAACTCTAGCTTCACTAATTAATATCTGCCAAAGGAGAAAACAAGTTATTTGGTTATGCCTAGTAACCTACAACACCAATGCAAATATCCAATTGTGTTTGGCTATTTAGAAATAAATAACTTTCCTTATCACTGATATACAAATTTAAGCAAACGGAAATCTGCCAACTGAAATTGGAAGGAAAAAAAAAAGGCATACTGGCATCCATGACAAGACCACCTTCAGGTGCATGAGCAAAACATAGTTATGTTTGACAAAGACTTAAAACTCTCCACTAATAAATAATTAAATATTATGTAACCACAAAAATTATTATCACTAGCTTTTTTTCCACGTTTAGTGACATGTAACAAATTATTCAGTTCGAAAACAAGTTCATATGAAAGAGGAACATATCTTATTCGGAAAATGTACCTGTGGCACTTCACCACAGACAGGCTCTGGACATGATTTAGAAAACAACGTGCCCTCTAAATAAGATGGATTGACCAAGTCTGCCTCGTCACCATTAATATGCATTGTCGGAAGAGAACTAAAAGCAACATTTGATGCTCTAGAAAGCCCTTGATCAGTTGATGCATGAACTTCTAACCCACACTTTCGTGATGAAGATGAACCAGTAGACATGTTCATATAGTTTACAGGGCTACTATTTCCCAAGTACTCTGATGCTTCCCCTTGTATTACGTCTACAGAACTACAAGAGGTCCCTACAGAAACAAAAGAGAGGATATATTAAGCTTAATATAAAAAAGAAAAGAACAGTTTAAGATACTTCTTTTATATGTAATAGAAATTTATCACACAAATAAAAGCAGGAAGTTAGCAACCAAATTCCACTAAACAAGCATTGTGTGTGAAACATCTGCTGCCACAATGAATCCACATCCTCGTCAGTCATTAACACTTCTTTGTGTATCCATGTGCAAAGTTTTGCAATCAACACTGATGATATTTTGAAAGATATCTATAATGAGATATTTCTGGAGAGGGGCTCAGAGCTCAATCATTCTTCACTCACGATGAGAGTCGGGGGACCCATGGACATTCTCAATAATATTTGCAGGTCTCTGAAGGACCATATGAAGTCCCAAGGCCCACTCAAACACATTGTCCTAAATCCTCTTCATGGCTTCAACCCCTAAAGGCAAAAAAGTACCTCTAAAAATCCTGGAGACTTTAGAGGAGAACCCTCACCTCCACATTGAAATCATTTTGGTGGTGACATTAAATACCTCAGTCACAGGGGCGGAGCCAGAATTTTCTTGTAGTGGGGGCCAACTATGGTTAGTTGTATAGTTGAAGAACTTGAAGATGAATGGTTTTAGAGAGAAATTCAGAGGTTTTTGGTTAAAAGTTGAAGAAAAGGATATTTAGGTCATTTCCAATTAGTATATGAGAAGGCCCGGTCAAGAGGCAATGTCATCAACAAAAACTTGAAGGGAGGGGGCAAAAATTGGAGGGAGGTGAGGGTGTGGGGGCAAATGGGGACAGAGGTGAGGGAGTGGAAACAAATGGAGCATGTAATTAGTTGAAAACATAGGGGTGTCTCAAAGTTCTGTGGGGGCAATTGCCCCCACAAGCTCCTTACTAGCTCTGCCCCTGACCTCAGACATCACAGAATAGATTTCACAATTCAAAATGGAATTACTAGTTACTACAGTAAAAGAAACTCGCATAGAAGAAAAGAGACGTCTCCAAAATTAACTATAATGAAAGCATACCAGAATATTCCCAATTTCTGGCAGATTACAGGATAGACTTCAACATCTAAACCGAACTTACAAATATGCACAAAAAAAAAGACACTTCCTAAGATTTGACCAGCTGAGGTTGTCAAGGTTTCAGCTTGGTGAGTGGTAAAGTATGTCTGTTATAAACCACAGACTTGGGATCAAAACCCAACCTTCATGCTTAAACATGTCAGGAAAAAATTGGTCGAGAGAAGAGGATGAATGCAACGCAAAGTGCGCAAAGATAGATCTTCCAAATAACAAGGCTTTCTTTAAATAAATAAATAAGTCAATTAATTTGGTAACTAGCAGACCATTCATTTTCCTATTCAAAGATCAGCCCAAAGTTTACAAATCTAAATCCTAACCCAGCTGCAAAAACATGAACATAATTAGATGTGATGAAGCCTATATCAATGATAAATGACAAATTTTATGTCGGAAATATGTTCAGATACAAAGACACTTTCCTCATTTATATAAATTTCATTAATTCTAATTAGTAGGTCCTCAAGAAAGATTGTAAGACAATAGGCAGACAAAGGGTTGTGTTTGTTCAATTCCTTATAAACCTGAAATGGATATAGTTGAGGATGAGACTGAGAATCTCATTTAATGGCTGGCACATGTAAGAGTGCTTATAAGATAGGATGACCTTATCTCGGTCATTGAAGTACTTCAAACTTACATTTCGACGTATTATTATACATTGATCTGAATCCAAAAAGAGAACACCCAGTAAAACATTACTATCAGTGAAAGATTTAATCATTGATGTATTAGACATTTCGATGTATTTATACTTTGATCTGAATCCAAAGAGAACACAATCAGTAAAACATTACTATCAGTAGAATATGTAATCACTAATGTATCAGTTATCCCTAGAGCTTCAAGTGCCCAGTTATAATCCCTGTCCTTGTACATGTTTCCATGTCTTCTAAAATCGATTCGCAAGTGACTGGCTGGCTCTCCTTTCACTTCTATGCCCAAAGTTATTCCTTCCTTCGGGTAATGTTGAACGTGGAGGATAAAAATCCCCGACCTCTAATAAGCTTCCATGTGTCACTTAGGAACTTATGTAAGAGATGCATCATATTATGATGCATGAGATACATTGTGTCATTGTCAATGTATCTCATAATAAAAGGAAGGTTGACGTGGTGATTGAGAATAAAATATTTAGTAATATCTATTAGGATATTCTAAATTAGGAATTATAGATAATTAGTATATCTATTAGGATATTCTAAATTAGAAATTATAGCTAATTAGTATAGGTTAGTTTCTTATATCTTGGTTAATGTAATCTCTATAAATACCTTAATAGGGTTCATGTAATATTCATCCAAGAATTCTCAATAAATTCAGATTTCTTCAGTTCCCAATACCCCGAGGAAAGTATTCAAGAATGAAAGCTCAGAGGTCGGTCCCCTAGGGAAGATTGGGAACATGAAAGGTCGGAAGGTCGGGGAACCAATCAGGAAAAGCAGCAAGTCCTGAGTTAATCCAAATCCTAGAAAATCTGGGATATGGCATATAACACAAAAAGAATCCTTTGAATAGCAATTGTTCGTTGAGCTTAATCAGGGAAAGATCCTATCAACAAATTCCTAAAAAACGATAAAATAGTTTAAAGAGGGGGGTAAATCAGGAAAGATGTCCTGTGTTTTCTTTATAAATATGGGCATCATCTATGACCAAAGGTATGCATTCTCTACCCTAAAAACTTTTTAAAAAGTCCTCTACCGAATTGAGCATCCCACACTGAACATATTTTTTTGACCGAAAAGGCAAGAATTTTGGCCCTGAGGAGTTTGGTTCTCACAATGGACGCGTGTTAGTTACTTTGACATACCAACCAATAATGCTTTAACTGTAAATATACCATGGGTATTTTGGATAATTAACAATGTACACAATTGGGATGAAATGTCTTGTAAGGGATCTAACACCTTATTAAGGATAATTTCACTATTTCGGTTGGACACAAACTCGGGGGACCGGTGATATTTGATTAAAATGGTTTATCAAATTCTAAAAAAGATATAAAAGGTACAAACAATATTGTATTTTTGAAAGGAATTTGTTTTAGCTATATCATTTTTGTGTCCAACATAATCAGCAGGAAATGTTTAGGAAGTATTTTCCAGAAACCAAAAGAGTAAGACAATAATATGATTAATTTCCTGCCTGGGAGCTTTTAAGAAATATTATACAGTGAGGGAAGGAACAAATGGCTACCAAGTTCGCTCTTGGTGATATTATAATTTTTTTGGAGTCCAGTTGCAAATAATTTATTGGACTTACCAGCAATTAGTAAAAGTTCTAATAAAAAATTGAAGTGACTAATTTTTTAATGTATTATCAGCATCTAGAAAGATGAGATGAACCAAAACTCTATAGCCTAAGAGGTTGGAAACCAAGAGCATTTCACATCCCTAGGGGATGACCGGTCATGTTCTCCCACTCTATAAAAAGGGGCGGGCTTCTAGGGGAGAATCAGTATTTCTCTCTGGATTCTGAGGAAAGGAAGACTATCTCAGTTAAACCATTAGAGAAAAAAAACAATTTGCAATTATTTATTATTTTATGTTAGATTCATCCTTCATTTTGAACTCTATCGGGTTTCCCGAAACAAGTCGAAACTGACTCACCTAGAATGCTACCATGTTATATAAGATGTTCGAGGCACTCTGGTTTGGATTTGTACCCAATTAATACAGAATCAAAGGCAACATAGCCTTGATTTTGTTTTTGATGGGTAACCTGGACTTGAACCGACGACCTCAAAGTTGCTTTGCAATGTATCAAACCAACTGAGCTATGGGTCTAAGCTGTTAGCCCACTACATCCTTGTTTGAGTATAAAAGAAATCTAAAAGCTTTAAAACATACTGAACTCAAAAAGATTTATAAGGGGATTTTATATGAAACATCCTCCTCTGAAGATTACAGAATAAAGATGCAATGTTGTAGGGAATCAACATCCATATTTCTACAATGGAATCACAAACCATTTCAGAAATCTAGCTTGAACACATCTGGAATCCGAATTTATAACAAACAAACAAAAACTGAAAATAAAAAAAATAAAAAATAAAAACATTTTTTTACCTGAAACAGTAGAATTCTGCTTGGAGCGTCGATTCGGTCGACGCCTCTTCTTCTTTTCTTTATCGACTTCTTCAACCCTCTCAACCACAGTCTTCTCGCCCCCCACCCCTTTCATGGCTAATCTCCAAATGTAAAGATCCAAAATCCGTTAAAAAAAAAATACAAACTTAGAAGCTAAGTAAAGCCCCTAAAAAAAAAAAAAAAAAATTTAAAAACCCTACAACGGAATGAAATATAGACTTGATTATGGACCTCTTCCGTTGGGGAAAAATACAAGGAAGAGTCAATGAAAAGAGAAGAAGAAAGAAACGAAGGACTAAAGAATCAAAAACGAAAAGATGGAGTTGGAGAGAGGTTTTATTTTTATAATGGAAGTGAAAAGGAAGACGAGAAGTGATAGTGCAGGAAAGAAAGGGAGGTGTTTGGTGGTGGGTTCTTTAGATGATGTGGCGATTGGTCGGTGGACAAGAATACATCCGCGCCGACTATGGATTCCTTTGTCTACCTCCCTCTCCTTTTTATTTTTTTACTTTTTTTATTTTTTTAATAATTAAAATTTTCTCCGTCAGTTTTTTTTTTTTTTTTTTTTTTGGAATATTTAAGATGACCATATGTTTTCTAGCTGATGACGTACATTTTGACCATAGTCTTCTATCAGAGACCAATGAAACAACCTAGAATACCCTTGTTTTCAAGCAAGTCGTTCTACCCTAACTTCGTTGAATAATGCGTTCAACATTGCTTTGACATGGCAGTGCACAGTGAATCATAGATTTCTTTCCTCAAGATACAATGAAAAAAGTCTACGATTTTATGTGTACTATCACTTCAACGCAATGTTAAATGCAATGCCCAATGAAGTAAGTTCAACATTTTACTTTTCAACCTCTAGAAAAGCTTTGATCTTCTAATTAAAAATGCTCTTCAATGTTTAAAGTAAGTTTTATGTTTTACCCCCATTTTCAATGCCAAGGTTCTCTCTCTCTCAACCCTCAAACCTAGAGAATGCTTTGGATTTTTATTTTTTTAAATTGTTCTATAGTAATTTCTTATGCACGGCATTAATGAGAGTACACAAAATCATAGATGTTTTTCACTTGTATCTTGGGGTGGATTTTACAGTGGAACATTTGCCCCCATGAGAATTTTCAAAGTCTATGGATTAGAGAGCTATTATGACAAATTTTAGTAGAGAATAAAAAAATTTACCACTATTACCCCCACAAAAAAACTTTTCACTCTTTTCCCTAGACTTTGAAAATTCTAAAAAGTAAGGGCAACTATTTTTTCACTCTTAATTATCCCCACAAAAAGATTTTTACTCTTGTTTGCCCCCACATGGGCAAAACCTTGGCTCTGCCCCTGCTCGCATCTCAATGAAAACTTATGGTGTTGTTCACGCATCCACATCGATGCAATGTCATGATCGGATTGATGTCATGGGTATGTAAAATTGTTGGACACAAAATTTTAAGGATTTAAGAAAAATATTTATAAAAAAAAAAGATAATTTTTCATGATTGGGTTTTAATTTTTAACTTGGGAGTTAAGTAACCGGATATATTCAAAGCTTTGATCATGCTAAGAAAAAATTATTTTATTTTTAAATTAATGTATGTCCTAAAATTTAAAGGGTTGTGATATTTTTTGGCCAACATTACAATCCATGTGAACTCCGAAAGAGTCGGTATTTGTGGGAGCGTAAGTAAGTTATTGATGGTAGTATCACTCAAAATAGTTACTTGAATGATTTTTCATGGTTTTTTGAGTTGAGGTTGAAGACGGGGGTATTAAGGTTATTTTCACAAGTCTCTTAGTAGAAAATCGTAGTCAAGGCGTTGTCACTAGTTTGAAATCATAAGGGTATCTCAAATACGGACCTAGCTGTATGTCTACATAACCTTTTCCTTTTCTCTTCCATTATCGTCCTCGCTTTTTTACAGTAGCTTTTCTATTTGTTTTATAAGATCTGACTTCTGCTTTCGTTTTATAAGATCTACTTTTGAGATTAAGACTCTTGAGAAATTTGAACCAATGATCTTACGAAACGTATGTGTCTCTTAAGGTAACGTAACTTGTCCTAGTTGATCGCCTCTAACTTGCGCAGCAGGTGGAAATGTCACGCGCGAAGAAAGTGTTGTCCTTAGCTACTAGGCCTATGTGGGTCATGGTTTAGCAAACCGGATTTTAGGATCGGATCTACACGATAAGTCCGATCAAAACCAGCTGATGCAGTAGAATTTCCTAGAAGGAAATGCTCGATTGCATCTGTTGTGCGTTCAACACTGGGTTGGACTATACAACCGTTGATTCACGTAGTGGATCCAAAGCAGGAAGTGTAGCACAACTCACCAGCTGATAATTTAATTCTTTTTTTAAATAAAAAAAAAAAAAAAAAAAAAGTAGTGATAATATAACGCCCACCACTAACATAAACTCCCATCACAGAATCGTAGATCATTTGGCTTGGGATACATAAGAAAAAAATCTTTAAATTTATGTATCCCGATGCAAATGATCTATAGTTTTGTAATGGGGGCATATGTCAAAGGAGGGCGTCAAGAAATCAGTACCAAAAAAAAAAAAAAAAAACAATGTGAGTGTGACGGTACAGGACCATGTGGAGGTATGCTAAAAATTATAAAACGTTTTTCACTTGTATCTCAAGGAAAAGCATCCACGATTCTAAGCACATCTTCACGTCAGCTCAATGTCAAACACAATGTCGTAGGAAGTCGCTTTAGCAATATTAAAAAAGAACAATGCTAGAGTAAATGTGTAGGATATTGAGTTGATGTAGTGATGTGCTTAGAACCATGGATACTTTTCACTCGTATCTCAAGAAAAGCTTCCATGATTCTAAGCACATCTCCTTGCCAGCTCAATGTCGAACACAATGTCGTAAGAAGTCACTTTAGCATTGTTCAAAAAGAACAATACTAAAATGATTGTGCAGGACACTAAGTTGACATGGAGTTGTGCTAAGAACCATTTATGCTTTCGCTTGTATCTTGAGAAAAGTATCTGTGGTTTTAAGCACATCTCCATGTCAGCTTAGTGTCGTAGGAAATTGCTTTAGCATCAAAGAGATTTTAATTACGATTTTTGAAGGTTTGATTCTCATAGGAAAACTTGTTTTGGCCTTCCAAGTTTGATCTAACATGTAATAATTCAACTTAAGGTTAGCTAAAACCATTAAGGATTTATAAGAATGTCTTTATTTTTAGTGTAGTCCACATTTTGGCCTAGGTTTAAACTCGAATGTCCGTAGAGTCAAGTCGAAAACTCAGGAGTTAACTTGTTCGAGTCAAATAAAAATATTTAATGATTACAAGTACCCGATGTGAAATGCCATTGAATTTTATGCCTAAAAACAATCATTTTAAGATCTACTTCTCTTCAATCTAAAGATATTTTTCTCCTCTCCAACTTTAATATCAACTATTGTAACCATAATTAAGACACAAACAAGATGACGTTTTGGGGTATCTAGAAGATGATGGATTTTTTGAAAGAAAAATAAGATTTTTATATGCATTTTTAGGGGGAAACTGAGGTTTTGGGGAAATGTATAGATTCAACCTTTGACTTGATGCCTTTCATTCGATCGAGTTTTGGTTTGACTTAATTGTGTTTTCGAGTTGACTCGATGGGCTGATGTTCTCGAGTTTTGAGATTGATTCACCTTGAAATCCAATGATTTGAATCGACTCAATCACGTTTCAAGTTGACTCAATGAGTTTTAAAACCATATATTTTGGTATGACTTCTAAAATGATTTCGGGATTGCATTATATTGAAGTCAAACCTAAATGATTATGTAGACACGAGATTTACGAGTCCGAAGATCTTTCTTACATTGATTTAAAGTTGTCACCATTCTTTTTTTAGAAAAGGATGTGAATGGTCACCAAGGAAGTACTTTTCGAAAAATCATTTTTTATTTATAGTAACTCTCATACGAATAAAGCTATTGTTTCACCCTAGATCTAGGTAAGTAAAGTGGTCTATATTAGGGAATAGGGAAGGTGTTAGGTACCTTACTCCCTTCACCATTTGTGGTAATCTTGGATTCGATCAATTTTATAAAATAAATAAAAATTCGAAAAAATCCGATTTGTGCCTTTGAGTGCAAAGAACATTGATTTTGGTTTGAACCATTAAAGGCTTACTTATTGAGGAAATGACTCTTATATGGTCCATACCTTTGGCAAATCTTGAAAAATATATATTTTTTAGTTAAGGGCCCATTTCCATAGGAAAAGGGCTAGCCCAAGGCATTAATCTCAAAATAATTTTTAGCATGTGCACTAGTGTAGAGATTTTTTTTTTTTTAATATTTTGAAAAGGGTTTTTCAACATACCCTTTCAATCGAGCTAAAACCCAATCTACCAAAGGTAGGGGAGGGTATCAATTAGATCATAGGTTTGTTCTAGTAAAAAGATAAAAAATAAAAGAAAGAGAAAAAATTTAGAAAAGAGGAATGTTGGAGGAGAGAAAATGAGGAATATTTTTTCTTTCTCTTTGTCCACACTCTACTTTATTTTTCTTCTTCTTTGATCTTTCTTCTTGATCTCCACTTGACAAGCCTTGATTTTAATCTTACTGTGTTAGAGGTGTAAAACTTTTAGTGGTTGGTGGATGTGAGTATGGTGATTGTGAAAGAGAGAGGAGAGTTGAAAGTTAAGGGAGTTGAGACTTAGTAAGAGATCAAGTTTTGAGTGGAATTGTGTTAAGAATGAGAGAAGTTTTATAGGATTTGTGACGTAATTTTTAAGGGTAAAATAAGATGAAATGGTGTGAGATTTATGAGAGGGGTGTATATAAATTGAGAATGGGGAAAGGTGTTTGTAGAAGGGGTGTAAGTGGATTATTTATAATCCAAATGGATTGAATCTTTCAATTTATTCGGGTTGAGTGCTAAGTAAGTTGAATGGAGTGGGTTTTGGTTAAAAGAATGAGAGTGTAAAGAAGTAATTGTAGATTAAGTGTTAAGTGAATTGAATGAAGTGAATTTTGATTAGAATAATGGGAGTATAAAAAAAGTGGTTGTAAATTGAATGTTAGGTGAGTTGAATAGGGTGAGTTTTGATTAGAAGAATGGGGGTGTAAGAGAGTGGTTGTAGTTTTTTTTTCTTTTTTTTTTAAGGGTGGATGATGTGGTTATATGTGTTTACTTATGATGATCTTGAGTTATTGTGGTGATTGGTTGTGATTATTGGGTTGAGACTTTAACTTTGAGATTGTGGTTGGGCTTTGAGTTTAGTGAGTTTAGTGGTGGGTTATGTGTGTATAGGGTTGGATTTTAAATTTAATGGGGTTCAGTGGTGGGTTGAGTATGTATTTGGGTTAAGTTTGGGTTGAGTTGCATTTAGTTAAGGTTGGTGATGACAGGGGTATGTGATGACAGTTTAGGATATGGTGGATTTCTATCCCATGGGCCAAACAAGAGGGGGCCCTACACTATTTATTGGAAATATAAGTGAATTTTTTGAGGATTTGTGTCTCAAGGCCCATTATATTTTTTGTGAACTTTTGCATTTTGCATAGAAGGTCCATCCAAATTCGGGTGTCTACAGACTATATGTCAAAAGTAAGAATTTTAATTATGATAATTTTTGTATGACTGAAGAAGTGTAGGAATGTATTCCCGTCACATTAGTAACATTTACACATATCACTTATATCTCATGAGAATTTGAGAAGGGATAGAAGCCATCATTGATGATCAGAAAAACCAAATAATTAAAGATTTAGTCTTGTATCAAGATAAAAAAAATATTTATAATTGTAATTTAATAGTTCTATTAAAGATAAGAAATATTTATAATTAAATTAGTACTTTTATTGTATTCGATTATCGCATGATTTCGAGTCTCTTAGGTTATTCATGACAGGGCCGGCTCAATACAAGTTGAGGGCTAAGGTAAAAGACAAGTATTTTTAATATTTTATGCATTGTAAGATAAATTACACCTTGATCTCCTGTGATATGACATAATTTCATGTTGACCTCCTAACATTTTGATAATTGCACTTATCTCCTCTTTCACACATGATGTTAAAGTTCAAATGTTAGTTTACTATTTTACCACTCGTAATTTATCTTTTTTTATAATAAAATAATAATAATATTATTATTATAAAAAGGGTAAAATGATCTTTATTAAAAAAGTAAAAAAAAAAATATTATTTGTTGGTTGATGGAAACTAGACAGAAGGGTGGTAAGTGAACCTATTAGATAACTATATGGGAGGTAAGCGCAATTGTCGAAAGGTTAGGGGGTCGATATAGAATTATGCCAAACCATAGGGGCTGAAAGTGTAATTTATCATATATTATATAAATAATGTTCATTAATTTTTTATATAATAATAAAAAAATCATTTAAAATCATTCGGAGGAGGTCTTGAGTTTGAATCCCCAGTTAGGGGCTACCCTTGGGGATTTATCCCATAAATTATTTGGTGCTAAAAGGCTCAAACACCTTAATTCCAAAAATCAAAATCAAAATAAAAATTTCTACTTTTTTTATATGCAAATATACCTCTTTTTTTTTTTAATTGTTGTTGACTTTTAAAGTAGTGATCTTATTATTATTATTATTATTATTTTTTTTTTTAACCTTTCATAGCGTGGAATTCTAAAATGGAGGTCTATAAAGAGTTTTTTTTTTTTTTAGACCAATGCATATGGGTATTTTTCCATTAATCTATTAATAATACTAAGATCAAGAGAGGTATGTTATCAATTTCAAAACGCAAGGATATCCCTAATATTCACCAAAGCATGAGAGATTATGTTTAAATCAGTTTTAACCCTCACCTTGAATCCTAAGTTTCTATCTACTTTGACCTTTAAACCTCAAATTCAGTTGAGATTTTTGCAGATGTGTAAAATGTTTGAAGGGTAGAAAAATCTGGGGTTTTGTACAATGATAAAGGAAATGTAGAAAATGATGGATTGGAAATTAGGTTGAATAGATCGAAGTTAATTTACTGTAAAACTTGAAGAGCTTGAAGATGAATGCTTTTGGGAAGAAAACAATGAAGAATTTTATATAGAATAAACTAAGGTTTTGTATAAAAATAAAAATCTAAGACTTTTTAGGGAGAATTATCATTTCGTGAGCTGAAAATGAGTAATTTACGATTACGACTAACTGTTCATTTTAATTACCAAAATGTGAATGATCACGTTTTTGTTAAAAAATTCACAATAGCAACGAATTAATTCAATGGTTTTAAGGTGAGAAGTTTGCAGGTTTTAAGTGACTATTCCCTAGTCACTTTAAACCTATGAAATAGTCACTTAAAAAATCTTTGAATTCGTTATTTATCATTCATGTTTTGGTAATTAAAATGAATAGTGAATCAGAATTGTAAATTCGTCAAAAGTTTGTCACTTTTTCATAAATATACCATTTTTTAAGGGTTCGTGTTAGTTTGAAAATGATAAATTAAATTTAAGATCACGTGGATTAAAAAAAATATACAATAGAGTTTGAAGATGACCAATCTTGGGAAGAAAAATCCACGTTGACTAGAATTTGTAAATAAGAGTACTTAGGTTATTTTTTTATTAGTCTATTACAAATACTGAAGTCAAGCTGGTTTGTGGTCTATTTCAAAACATAAAGGTAGCTCTAACATTCACCAAAACGTAGGGGCATATATAATTTTTTATTATTTTTATTATTATTTTTTAAAAATATTTCCAAAATGTGAAGACTTATAACTATTAAGATTTTTTTTTTTTTTTTTGCGAAACTTGTGTGGGAGATTTACTAAGAGAATTCTTTTTGGAAAACTACTAACATGGGATTTATTAGAACTTTAATATATATACCCCATACAAAATAGTTTACAAAAAATGGACGGTCCACAATTTTTCAACTTGTAAAAACATAGGACTAGAAATTTCGGAATGGGCTGATTTTTGGTGAGGAGGATCTTCTACCAGTAGAGATCATCCTCACCAAAAATCAACCCATTCCAAAATTTCTAACCCATGTAGTACAAAACACGTTGGGCAATTAATAAAGTACTGAACATTTCCCATATATAAGGAGTTTAGTTTTTTTAAGGCCTTATCTGGAGGGTGGCATTTAACTAGTCTTATAGTTGAGTCAGCCCAATCATGATTTTAGAATATTGACGAACTCACGTGAAAGTGTATGAAACTTACCAGATTAATGCGACTTGGAGCTAATCCAATAACAGTCATATTCAATTTTGCATCGATCCAACAACTTGGTGGATCGGATCTTCACATGGAACCTTTATTGGATCCCACCAGTTTGGTTGACTAGATTCAATATACTATCTTCTTTAGTTCCAATCTTTATTGGATTTTTGGATGCAAAAATCATAGTTTCAAATATCATTTGAGACCAAGATGACTCGTCGAGTCATCCTCGATTTCGTTCAACAACAATATGGGAATGCACAGTGTTTCAACCTTCACCTCATCCTACGAGATAAATAAAATGGCTCAGACAATATTTTGAAAATTTTAACCAAGTAAATTGAGATTTTATAGATTTTGATTAAAATAATAACAATTATTTTAATATTTAATTATTTATTATATAATAAAAAATATGATTTTATGATAAAACATCTTCTAATTTATTTTATTTTATTAAAAAATTATAATTATTTTAATTAGAATATATGTAAATCTATTATTATAAATCTAATTGAATGGTTTGTCTTGTCCATGGATGAGACCAGATGTCAAATCAAAGTGAAAATTTATTTTTTATGAACAAAACCAATCAAACACAAGAAAAATGTGATTTTTCATCCATTTTCATGTGCTTGATTGCTCGTAATGATCATATCAAAAGTTGGATGACCACATTCAAAATAGGGTGATGTCAACTTAAAACGCATTTAATACATCTCTAGAAATTGTTTTATTACCTAAAATGCCTTTAAAAATATCTTTTAATACCCTCGAATACTTATTTCCAAGGTGTTTAAAATGCCCTTAAAAATATCTTTTAATACCCTCGAATGCTTATTTCCAAGGTGTTTGAAATGCACCTTAACATCATAACATCACACGTTAACACCTCCCTTCAAAATATCATGTGAAACAGGCTTGGCTTACTAACAAGACCACATGTGTTTGGGCCCACATTGAAACTGCACGCCAGCGGCCCACGTACCAAAGATTGAAATCACTGACATTGACGGTTGAAAGTCTACAAGGTTAGGTACGCAAGCATAAATGTTGGTAGTTGGGCGATGGCGAAAGAATATTCCACGTGGCAGATTGCATAAAGTGGGATTGACTTTTGCAAATAGAGATTTGTTGTTAAAATCAATTAATCAAGCACTTAAACTGCTCCCAAATTTTCACTCAACCAATCAATTATTCTTGCTTCTTTTTGTTAAAAACGTGTGGCTTTATACCATTGGTTCATCAGCCTAACGCATAAATTTTGAAACAACAAACCTTTGTTTTAGTTTTATTATTGACCAAATTCTCTCGGTAGAACTCCAAAGCCATCATAGGGAGACTTATGAAAATGATTGTCTTTAAAGTTAATGCCTACTCTCTTACCCTGCAAGACTTATAGAGAATATTAATACACTTTATGACTAGATGCAAGTTTATTAATAAAGATAGGTTCTTTCAAGCCTTCTTTATATTCTCAATGAATTTTGATAATATGACATAATTTTTCGTTAATGTCATTTTCTCTCTCCTGCCCATGGTGAAAGAAAAAAATAAAATTTTCTGATCTAATCACCTTGTGACATTTGAAAACATAATCCTATGTAATGAAGTTGTATAGGACAAAATTATATAAATTAAAAAAAAAATTATTTTCACCATTGAATTTTATTTTTAAATTTGGATGTTCGTTGGCCATCCATTTTCAATACCTTACATCAAACTCAAAAAATAATATTTAATTTTTTTTTAAAATATAAATATATATTCATGAAATCTATAAGATTGTGTTGTCGGATTGTAAATGTGATAATCAATGTGGGCCCAATGACCTTTTTTAAGATTTAAAATCTAAAAAAATAAATATGTGGGTGGTGGGCAAGAGAGAGACACTCTCTCTATTGTTGATGTCATTTGCGCCACATATCAAACATTTGTTGGACTGTGAGCAAACACGTCTGTTGGAGTTAAGGATGTGCGTTAAAATCGCGTCATATTATCAGCACTCATTCTCAATTCAGGCTAGGGTCCAACTTTGATGCGAACTCTTATCATCATGGAAAGCCACCACTTCGTGAAAGGTTACACTTTGCTTCTTTTTTCTTTTCTTTTTTTGAATCGTGATGGAGTGACTTTAAAATTCATTCCGTTTTGCACTTTGTTGATGTGGTGGTGTGCACAAAATCATAGATGTTTTTCACTGGTATCTTGATGAAAAACATATATGGCTCGTACCAGGGCAAAGCCAAGATTTTACTCATGCGGGGCAACGTAAGAGTGGAATTTTTTTTGTGAGGGCAACAAAGGTTGTAATTTTTATTTTTTTTATTTTTTTTGTGGGGAGAACATAAAAATGGAAACTTTTTTGTGAGAGCAACTAAGAGTGTAAAACAAATTGTGAGGGCAATAGCGACAGATTTCTTTATCTACCATCATTATTTATTGCAATAGCTTGTTACTCCACATAAGGTTTGAAAATTCTTACGGGGGCAAGTGCCCCCATTGTCCCCACTCTAAATCCGCCCTTGGTTCGTACACGCGTCCACGTTAGAAAGATGTGAAATGTAGTGAATTTCAAAGTCTCTACAGCATTTTCCTTTTTTTTTTTTATAATCAAGATAGTTTGATTGTGCCTACTTTTGGAAATGTTTTCGAGGCATACTACTAATCTCATGAGTCTTTGTTACATTTATAGACAAATGTTGAAATTAATGACTACTAAAAGTAGTTAGATCGTACATTTACGATCGATTCACAAAATTTGATTTTGATTATATTTCATTAATAATTTATATATACGGGTTGGGTTCGGATGACAAAGTCTCACACAAAAATCCACACAAATCGACTAGACCCTTGGATGAGTCGCAATCCAACGACGAGAATAAAAAATATCTATTAAATAACATGTGAGAAATTACCTTACTTAACATTTTTTTTTATTAGAACTACCTCCTTGCATATTCATGGCCCCCAAACATCTCTCGTCTTTTTCATTTCCTAACACTACTCATCTTCTTCGAAAAAGAGTAGATGAAATTGAAAAGCTCCACTCTCGCATTCTCTTTGCTTTTTCTCCGTGTTTCTTCTGCCATGGACGATCTCTCAGTCCTCTTTGAAATCGATGATTCAACTGTCGAAGACATCATTTCCAAAGCAAACAATGTCATTGTTCTTGAACAAATTGCATCAATCAATCTTTATGGTGTCTCAAACTTTGTTCTTCCCACTAATCTCAAAACCAGATTTCGAAAACTCAAATCCTTCCCAAGAACAAATCCCAATCCCAAAATCCCACCTCCATGTCCCAATCCCCAAATGAAATTGACACCCACAAACTTAAATCTATCTATAAAACAAGTCCAAATATGGGCAAAATGATTTAAAATCAATTTCAATGACTGGGTTTGTTTATTCTCCTTTAATTTCATCTAAATCATCCTTCGAATCTCCATCTCCCCCTCGATAGACTTGTTGTTTTTGGTGTTATCCAAAAAGAGTGTCCAAAACAAAGATAAAAGAAAATATGGTTACAATTTCAGAGAGTTATTTGCAATAGGGTGGTGTTTAGAGGCCCTAAAGTTTGCCAAACATATTTTCAATGTATGGGTTAGAGGTTTCAAAATTGACTGATTTTTGTGAGGATGATCTCTATGATGAGGAGATCAACCACGCCAAAAATCAGCCCATTCTGAAACTTCTAACCTCATCACAATTGATTTGTAAGAATTGGACGATCCACAATTCATCAACTTGTAAACTAGGGTTAGAAGTTTCACCATAGAGATCATCTTCACAAAAAATTAGCTTATTCTAAAACTTCTAACTCCTATTTTAATAATTGTTTGGCTCTCTTTAGTACCTCCGAACGGTTCCCATATATATATATATATATATATAATAAATAAAAATGTAGGTCTCCCCCTTGATACAATTATGGCTAATAAACGTCCCACCCAACCTTTATGTGGGTCCATAATAACTACTTTTTTGTCTTTCCTCTTCATCCCTTTACATTATTTTCTTTCTTGACCTCGTCCTTCTATCTTTTCAATAATATCCTTTCAATTTTACAACCTTTCCTCTTTTCTTTCATTTTCAATAATATCTTTCCGATTTTACTATATTTGCTCCTTTACCCTTTTATCTCACTTTATTATCTTTCCAACTTCACATAAAGGTTGGATGTGACGTTTATTCTCCATAATTATAGTAAAGATAGGATTGACAATTGTGTTTTATTATAATAGATACCTCTCAAATTTTATTATTTTTCTCCTTTCCCCCTCTAATCTCAATTTTTTGAACAATACCTCTCAAACTTTATTGGTTTTTTTTTTCTTTTTCATTTTTACCCACTTAACATCACCTTTACATTGAAACTTAATATAATTGGGGTCATTTTGATTGATAATCAAGAAAATTGCAACCCACTGTCTTAGAATCACTGTTGTTGATTTTCAAAATTACAAAAATATTTTTTTTTACTATATAATAATAAAAATCCTTTAATGTATATTTTAAATTTTCAATAAGCCCTTTTGATTCATATGCGTTTGCACATGCCTCCTTCTAGTATCTTATATAGAAAAGACTGGAACCAATAATTAATGAAGAAGACAATTGTAAATGAAATTTGACGAATGAAGTCTAACAATAAGAATTAGTTGTGGGTGTACTAATTTTCTTTTTACCATCAATCCTCATTCAATATTTGATGTTGACATTGAATTTTTAATTTGCCATTGAAATAATAGTTATTCTCACCCTAAACACATATTTTTACTCTCACAATAAGGATGCATTAATGAAAAGTTAGCGATTTTTCAACTGCAATGTATTATGGCAATGTTTCCATGTGTTGTCAAGATCAACATTCAAATTGTCAATCAAGATTGTTCATGTTCAAATGTAGAGATGGACGATTGCAACGAGGTAGATCTTGACATTTTGAAAGTGGACCTCGATGATTTATTTTCAAAAGTTAAGATCGACAATTTTAAAAGGTGATCTCAACAATTAAAACAAAGTGCGATCTAAATAATATGAATTGTTGATGTCAACAATTTCAATCACTGATCTCACCAATTAAAAGAGTACAGAATATTAAGAAAGAAATACTTTTTTATTATAGAATACACCATCAAGTTACCATGGAAATTAGGGGATTTATAAAGAAATACCTCACCCATGTAGCAACAAGTTTGGATTTGGTAAATATTCAGCAGGGGTTCAGTTTGGTTGATTCAAACAAATTCAAGAAAATTTTGTAAAAAAAAAATATTTTTTTTTAGGATCATAAAAATGATTTTTCAGGGTTCTTATTGACTAGGGTATAAAAAGTCGTTTCTAAGGCCTTAATTACAAAAACTTTAAAGTTTTATCATACACTAAATCTCCTAACTAGACATAATTCATTAATAGTCCATGTTTATTATTATTTTCAAATAAATTATGATTTTTTTTTACCTAATTTTGATTGTTTATTTGTATAGGTCAAATTCATGAGATAAAAAAAGGATGAACCAAGATAATAGAAGAAGTACATCGCATTCTAAGACCCATGACAATATTATAGACCGAAATCTAGATCTGTTATCCACAAAAGCTATGATGAAGTGAACCCCTTGGATGACGTGATGATGTCAACAAGCATTGCTTCGAGAATTGTGCAATAATGATGGTATAATTTGTAACCTAATAGATTAAGGTTTAGACTTTTTGTTAAATACAAAAGTGTTCTGAATCCTTAAAACCTTAATTTGGTCTCTACAAATAAGAGACTAGACCAGAGCTTTAAAATCATCTTCTCTAATCTTATCCTATCTTCTTCTTTTACCTATTTTCTCTTGTTTTCCAATTTTTAGGTTTTTAGTTTATTTTCTGTTAAAGCTTTGTAATTGGAAGGAGTTTGTGTCAATTTTAGATCATGATCAATAAAAGAAGATTGTTTCTCCTTTCTCTTACCACTAATCCCTTACTTTCATTTATCTCTGATTTTATGGTTCTTGTAGTGACCTGTGGCTAGACCTCCATTAGATAGGTCAATGAAGCTATGTGCAAGATCATCACAATCAGTTTATTAGTTTATATATGTGTTTCAATGTTTATCTATAATAATGATTTATTAAGTAATGATCATCATCTGATTTGTTATTCATGATTTGATGGTTTAGACTTAGATAAGTTTAAGCTAAATTATGTTAATTGGAATATCATGTTAATCATTTGATTTCATCTTATTAACTTAAATTACAATTTTTTGAGTTTCTAATTGCATCTAATAGAATCATTCTCCGATCCAACAACATTAGATTTGTTAGTTGGATTGAGATAAAAATAAATATAGATTTGATTGGTCTAATGTTTTACATTGGGTTTTATTTTCTATTTATTTTTGTTAATTTGAAATTAGTTTCAATTATTTTTCATTAGTTACTTTGAATTGTGATCGTTTTTAGTCAGAAATCGTAGATCAATCTTTACTTGCAAAGACTTAGTATTTTGTTATTTATTTTTATTAACAATCTGCAATGAACACTTACCCCAAAACCCATCATCATCAACATCCCTAAAAATCATTTTTCTCTTGTTCCTGTGATTTGAAGGTTGACAAAAATAAAAATTTGGGGTTGAAGGGTAAAAATATTACCTGTTTGACATTTATTCAATTAGTCGTTGATTAATTCACTGATTCGTCCATTTAATCAAGAATTTACAAATTTTTAAAAAAATCCAGAGAGTTTTGTGACTATGCTCGTAGTCTCGCACATGATACATTAAATACTTTTTCTCAATTTTTGTATGTGAGTAACTCTGATCAAATTATCAATTATCAAAGTGAAACTCTTTCCTTACTAGCATAGTAAGATTTTGTGCATTACTAAGGTCCTATTCTTTTCAGTTTCAATAACTAATTTTTTTTTGCTTTTAAGCCAAAAAAGTCATATAAAGGATGTTCGTTTGGACTTTTTTGACTCTTGTGGATTTCAATTGAAGCCCAAAAATAGCTCATAAAAGAAGTCGTCCAAGAGGAGCTTCTTCAAATGAGTTTTGTGGAAAATAAAAAATATAAAATGATTCAAGTGTAGTTACCAAAATACGCTTCATTTTTAATCAAATTTCTAACCAAACTTAACCATAAAAAAATGAAATGAGATTACTAAAATACCCTTTATCTTTACCAAAATACCATTCATTTTTATCAAAATACCTTTTATCTTTAATCAAATTTTCAATAAAACTTAACCTTAAAAAATAAAAAAATTATTAAAATACCCTTCATCTTTACTAAAATACCATTTATTTTTAATCAAAATTTAAACCAAACTTAACCTTAAAAAATAAAAGGGAGTTATCAAAATACCCTTCATCTTTAATCAAATTTTCAACTAAACTTAACCTTAAAAATAGAAGAAAATTACGAAAATACCTTTTATTTTTATCAAAATACCTTTCATCTTTAATCAAATTTTTAACTGAACTTAACCTTAAAAAATAAGAATGAATTATCAAAATACCCTTCATCTTTAATCAAAAATCCAACAAAACTAAATCTTAAAAAATAAAAAGGAATTACCAAAATACCATTCATCTTTAATCAAATTTCTAACCAAACTTAACCTTAAAAAATTAAAGGGAATTACTAAAATAGCCTTCATCTTTAATCAAATTTTCAATCAAACTTAATATTAAAAAATAAAAAAATTTATCAAAATATCCTTCATCTTTACCAAGATACCCTTCATTTTTACTATCAAAATCAAAAGCAATTCATCATCACTATTTTATTACTAAAATACCCTTCATCTTTACGTGGATGTTGAATTGTGTATTATATAAGTATTTTCTTTATATTATGTTCATTTTTAAGAGGAGATGTTGCCGAAATTTCGATAAAATTATAAAATTTATAAATTCATTCAAATTGAAAATAATAATTTTTATAATTTTTAATATAAATTTATTATATATATATAGTGTAATTATATATTTATTAAGGTATTCTGTTCATTTTTTGTACATTTTAGGTACATTATTAACATTAAGAGTATTTTGATCATTTTACCAGAGTCCAACAATAAAAAGTTGTTAAATGAACATTAATTCCTGACTTATGTACTTTTGTAACGAACAAGCTTTTACTAATGTGGCTTTTTAGGCTCTTGGATTTTGTTTCTGCTTATTCTAGAAATCAACTTTTGGAACTGGAACTGGCTTCTGTAAAGAACAGACCAAATGGATTACCGATTTAGCTCCTTGACTCTAATATTTCATTTTTCTCAATTTTCGGTCCAGATTAAGATATTTATACTTTCATCCTCAATGCACTTTTCCATTAGAGCTTGGCCCCCCTTTTTGAAAGAACTCAATTTCAATCGATTAAAGACTAAGAATGATATTTTTAATAAATTGAACGTTGATCCAATAAAGTAGTGCTCCCTCTACAATAAGGTTGAGCCATCATAAATCCAATACTACAACCCTTTAAGTTTCCTTGAAAAACTCTGATAAAACAATTATCTTTTGAATTAGATCTAAGGTTTTGAAAATAAACGACTATTGGACTTTCACATAACTCCCAACTTAAAAATGGGATTCAACAGTGAAAATTATTTTTATTTTGATCTCCCCCGTCTTAGGTTTTCGTCCTCTACGACCTAGGCTTATGGTTTTAGATGCCAAGAGCTGAGGCCAAGGACCCTTAATAAGAAGAAGAGGGCCGGGGGAGGGGGGGGGGGGACTTGTTAACGAAGTCGTTCTCAAGGCTAGGACACGTGCAAGCATTAACATTTCTGCTATTGTGGTACCTGTAGCCATGTGTTATTCATGACCGTGGTAGTTGATAAATATAGGTATATTAATTATTTATTTTTAAATTTAAGCATCGTTTTATAGAAGCAAGGCACGTGCAGTTTGTCTATAGTTGCCGGGCAAGGCCGGAAAATCGTAGAAAAGACCAGGGGTATTTAAGGAAAGATAAAATCCAAACTAAGTTCTTGCCCCCTAGCCTCAACTCCCGCTTTAAGCCCAATTTAATGTGAAAGCTAGAATCGGCAGGCGTATAAGAAGCAGGGAGCGAGGGAGGCAAGTTAAAACTACGTTCTAAGCCCATCTCCCTAGAAAACAGCTCTAATGGATTCCACAATCTCAACAACTTTCTTCGCTTTATCCAAAACCCTAAATTCCTACCAGAAACCCTTCACCCTTCAACTCCATCACCATTTCTCCAGATCTCTGAATCGAAGTCTTCAAAAGCGATTCTCTTCTGGTAGAACCAGATGCATCATCAATGAAGATTTCCATATGCGGTGTGAATCAAGTTCGGTCTCATCTTCATCAACATTGCTTCGTAGATTGTATATTGGATCTCCAATTTCGTCTCGTCTGGCTTGTGTTTCGAGTTCTGCTGTTTCATTTACTTCCAATGGAGGCGGCGATGGATTTAATGGCGGAAATGGTGGTGATGGAGGTGATGGTGCGGGTGATGGTGGATCGAATGGAGGAGAAATAAAATCAAAATCGATTGCGGGGAAGCCTGAAGAGCTTTCTGCTTTGTCTCCTGATGTGATAATTCTTGATGTTGGAGTAAGTCGTGTTCAGCTGTTTTAATTTCTAGTTATACTCTCTCTCTCTCTCTCTCTCTCCCCTCGCTCATAATTAAGTTGATAATTGCAGGGAATGACTTGTGGAGGATGTGCGGCCAGCGTGAAGAGAATACTAGAAAGTCAAGTAGGTGTCTTTTTATTACTATTGTTCCATCAAATTTAGTGTTTTATTTATATAATTTTAGTGTAAAGTCGATTGCAATGATTTGGGCATGTACAAGAAAGAAACATGATGGCACCAATGGAGATTAGTGTCTTAATGTTGGTAAAAAGACAAGAAAAAAGATTGCATACATAATTACATAAAATATGTTAGGTATAGAAGAAATAGTTCTAGAAGAGCCTAGCTTCAATCCTGATTCTTTAATAAAATGCAACATCCAATTTTCTAGGTTCTTCCATTGGCACCCTTGAATGACATCTTCAATAACTACTAGGTTCATAACTTGATATCCTGGAGTTGGGATTCAGTCTAGACCCCCTTACCTTCCTTGGCAGGAGTGAAAGAGGTGATTTTCCTCTCTGCGTAGTGCTTACCCACCTGTCTATTAGTTATGGATCATTGGGTGGTAGACCACCCCTATTCTAGTAGTTCCAAATGAAGGCAAATCACATGATTCCTATCTTTCCTGACTGTTGGCCTGTTCTTTAGAATCATCCGAATAGTTTTCACCTACAGTTGTGAAAATCTAACAATAGTTATGTGTTGAATTGGAATGAAGATCAGAGGCTAGGGAAGGGCCAATTGCCTGATTGAAAGCAAAATATTTATCTTCAATGCAAATTCTAACCTTCAGCCCCTGCATAGCAACTTCTTGAGCACGTAGTTCTTACCTTTTAGCTTTTTGCTCAAGCTATCAGTCAGATAGAGACTAGAAAGACTCGCTTCACTTTCGTTTGCATGAAGGGTGACTGCTAATTAAGCTTATTACTAATTCACTTGAGTTCCACTTGCCGAGCGTCCTTGAGTTGGGAGCTTTGATTGGAGCGTACAAATTCTTAGCCGTGTTAGAATCCTCGTCTTTGGAAAGCCCACTCCAATTGAGTCAATTAGCTTCAAGTGAGACAACAACTGCTTTCAATGACAAATACTACTTTCAGCTACTTATAGATTCAGACAAGTACTACTTTTATGTTCACTTGGCCATTTGTCCTTTTGTTTATAGACCTATGCCTACTCATAGGAGAAAGCGAACTTAGAAGCTAATGAATAAACCGTACCTTGCTTTGCAAGGGGGATGATTGTGCATTGAACTCAATGCCTCTTTGGTCTAGTACTATCACCGGGGATGCACATCAATGTTGGACCTAGCCTATTTGATAGGCTTTCGCCTTGTCCTTTTGTTTGTATTCATAATTACGTTTCTTCGGGTGTAGATCATCTTGAAGATCTTCGGGACGTCTTCATTGCCTCGATTTGGCAATCAAACTCTTGGAAATGAGACAACGTAACTGAAGGGGCATTGGCTTATTTATATATATATTAATATTTAAGCATATCCCTTATATATTTATTATTTTTGCATCAACCCAAAACCCGGAGATTCATAGTCCAATCTTATGCATACAAGGTAGGCTATTTTTTCTCCTTGAAAGGTGAAAAACAAAAGTGGGTTCAACTATTAATTTCCTTATTTTGTACGTCCACTTTTCTTAGGATCTGGTGGTCCAAACGAGTGTAGTAGCAACTATGATTTTGGTGTGACTATGAATTCAAGCCAATAAAAAATTGTAGGTAAAAGCACCGAGAGAGCACACACCGATTTAACATGGAAAACATCTTAATAAAAAGGGGGAAAAGGCCGGTAAAAACTTCCACTAATCAAGAAAAATATTACAACTTTTTCGGAATCAATCCGACCAAAAGATTAAAAAGCTTACAACTTGTTCTTGATCATGAAAAATATCGAGCTTGACGCCATCACTTCGAAATCAATTTGATGTTCTTATATGAGCTCTTCTTCAACCCGAAATGTCTTCAACGTAAAAAAAATAAATCTAAAATCACTCCAGCGATTCCTTCTTCAAAATTATTGCAATGTCTAGTAAACACAAGAAGAAGAAGAGTACAAAGGGAATAAGCAAGAGCAATAGAGTAATTTTTTGGCATACATAAACACTCATATGAGCACCTATTTATAGGAAAAAAATGAGGGGGCTTTAAAAATAGAAGAATTCTAGAAAAAGTTTGTCAAGTCTTTTAATCTGAGCTTGGCAGGAATTTATATTAACTGATAAAGTGAATGGACATAAATGCCCTTACATATAAACATAGAAAAAAGAACTTATATTACTAAACTAAATTATTTCCAATACTCTTCCTCAAGCTGTCACAAATATATCAATTAAACTCAGCTTGACAAGATGAGATTGAGCGATAGAAGGACCAGCATATTTCGTAAGCATGTTAGTAAGCTGATCTGAAGAAGGCACGAATACTATTTAAAGATCACCAAATTGAACATTCTCACTGAGAAAGTGAATATCAACCTCAATATGCTTAATTCTTTTGTGAAGAATTGAGTCAGAAGCAAGCATGATAGCAGACTTGTTGTCACAAAATAAAGTAGAAGAACCAGAAATAAGAAATCCCAAATCTGTCAACAAATATTGAATCCAAATTAGCTCACATGTGTTAAGGGCCATAACATAATACTCAGCTTCAGCAGAAGAACGAGAAACCACATTTTGTTTCTTACTTTTTTGTGAGATAAGTTTATCACCATAAAAGTACAGAAGCTAAAGGTAGATCTCTTATCTATGAGAAAATTAGCATAATCAGTATTTGTAAAATAAGACAAATGCGACTGAGCAGTGGAAGAGTAGAAAAGCCCAAGACTAGGACGCGACTTTAAGTAGCGAAGAATACGATAAATGACATAAAGATGAGAAGTACACAAAGTATGCATGAACGGACTGACCACACTAATCGCAAAGGATAAGTCCGGTCTAATGTTAGTCAGATAAATCAGACGACCTACAAGTCTCCAATAAGAAGAAAGATCATATAAGAGATCACTAAAGTCAGTATGAAGACGATAATTTTGATCCATAGGAGAGGAAGCAAGACGAAAACCAAGCATCCCAGTGTCTTGAAGAAGATCCAATGTGTATTTATGCCAAGATATAGAAATACCACAGCGGGAGCGGGCCTATTCTATCCCCAAGAAGTACTTGAGTGGACCTAAGTGCTTAACTTCAAAAACATGATCCAATAACATCTTAACTCTGTCAATCCATTATTCATCATCATCAATAATAATAATATCTACATAAATCAAGACAATGGTGCAATGACTATTCACTCGACGAATAAAACAGGTATTATCTGAGTGGCATTTAGAAAATTCTATAGATAAAATAACCTTAGAAAAACCTGAATTGGCTGTTAGAGCCATCTGATCTGTCGCTGCAGCAGAAAGAATACTAGGTGCTTGAGTTTAGGAAGGAACTATACGACGACGTTCATCACCATCAATAGTCGCAAATGTCTCAAATACGGACGGTAAATGAGAGGTGTTAAGAATCTAGGCCTGTAGTGCTTCAAACTCAGGACGTAACCCCATAAGGAACTGGTAAGTCTGATGGCGAGCAATCCTCTTAACTACATACCCAGCCACCTCCACTGATAACTCGGCCATAGGCTCATAATGAGAGAACTCTGCCCATCGAAATTGAAGAAACCCAAAATAATCAGCCACACTCTGTGTCCCCTGAGTAACCTGGGTAATATCTCGATAGAGTTCATATATCCTCGAATCATTCCTAGCATGAGCGTGGTCTAAGTGAGAACGGACCACAAAGATGAAACGGTCTCATGGTACATAAATATAGTATATATGTATTGCTTTATGGAATTAAACAACCATCCAAGAATAGTGCAATTGTCAATCTCCCATTGTTCAAATTTGGGATCAGTCGTGGGAGGTTTATTAATAGTGCCCATAAGCCATGTAAATTTTCCGTGACTGCCCAAGTAGAGTCTCACAGATCGAGACTGGAATTTGCGACTGTCCAAGAGAGTAGTCTTAATATGTTAGGCCGAAGAATTGTGCCCAAAAGGAGTATGAGATTCCTTGTTCTCTTGATTCGATGCCATAACTCTCAAGGCAAAACTATAAAAGAAAAGTAGAACAAGAATAAAAAAGACACTTACAATAGCCTCACAATGAGAGGTTCTTTGTAAACTTGAAGGCTAAATATTTGGTTTGAAGGGAGGTCTTGCACAAACCTAAATCCACTATGCAATCATCAAGAGGGGGGGGGGGGGGGGCGGGCAGACAACACTATTCCAATCACAAAAAAAGAAAAATACCCCAACATTCCACTATAACTAGTAGCCAAATGGTAATAGCAACCAGTGCGAAGCCCTACACAGCAGCAACAAGGTCGCAAATGCTTAATGGTAGTAGCAATGAAACAACTCTACACAACAACCTAGGTTTAGCCCAAAACAATCCACTGGAACCCTACACAACAACAATTAATGTGCAACCCTACACAGCTGCAGCGAAGGTGTAGATATCTAATGGCAGCAACAGCCAAGTCGTAGCAGCCTCATAACAGATTTATTGCAACATGCAATTACGAATCTAGGGACAAAAAACAAAAAATCGAAAAAGACCCCCCCCAAGGGGAAACTGTCACATGTAAACCTGCTGCTAGGTTTGGTAGTAAGATCGAAAGGATGAGAGGGAGAAGGGAGATGAGAAAGGGTTACGAGGGAAGTAGAGATTCAAGAAGAAATCCAAGAAAAAAATCGATGGGTTTTTTCTTTCCTTCTCTGATACCAAGAAAAATTCAAAAAAAAGTTTGTCAAGTCTCTTAATGAGAGCTTGGCAATAATTTATATTAACTAATAAAGTGAATGGGCATAAATGCCCTTACATATAAACATAGAAAAAAGAAAAAAGAAAAACTAATATTACTAAACTAAATTATTTCCAATAAAAATTAATAAAGAGCAAGTGGTTACAATAACCAATGGTCAAGAGATCTAATGGTTCAATGCCTTTATTGCATTGAGCTGTTGAGTTAAAAAACTCCAATGGTGCAAGGCTTTGAAAATGACAGTTTTTTAAAAACATTAAAAATATTTAAAGAGGGTTTGACTCAACATTGTGGGCAGCAATAAGGAAGCAATATATTTCACCTTTCCGAAAAATATGAAGACACATTATCATTTATGAAAGCGCCCTCGATCCGCGGGGTGCGCGGATCCGCTTTTGACCCTTGAGGTTTGGGAGTCGCCACCTAGTTGTTGTGGTCTAGGAACCAAACTGACTCTAACATAGATAAAAGGAACTAATCTACCATAAAAAAATCTGAATTCGGGGATCAAGTTACGGGGTTGGAAGGTGTTAGGCACCAACCCCGCCCGGCCAAAGCCGGTCTCTACTAAATTCCCAAGTAAATTACATTGCTAAAACCTAGATAAGAAAATAAATAAAAATAAAAGGTTTACCTTTCCGATGGCAAGGACTTGGTTCCCTCAGATCTGACAAAAAGAACTCCTTGTACCGTGCTCCCTTACTTCGTTCTGCTTCCGGATTTGACTTCGGATCTCCGAGGCAAGGTATCTCCTTGTTTTTGAATCTGAACTCTTCAATTTCGTTGCGGATTTGGGGGTGTTTTTAGAAGGCTTTTGGGTGTTTTCTAGACTAAAATTGAAGGAGGGATGTTAACTAAGGAGTTGGGGCTCCAAAACTAGGGTTTATGGGGGGCTAGGGGAGCTTCTAGACCTACTTCTCTTAGGGTTTATCATTTGATACGAAAATAGGGTGTGAGCACCTCTATTTATAGATGTTTTTAGGGGTTGATTTGGATAGAGTTAGTGTTTAATTAGAGATCTTTTAATTAGAGTTGTGTTTTAGTTAAAATTGTTTTAGGTAGAATTGTGTTTTAATTAGAATTGTTTTAGGTAGAATTGTGTTTTAATTCAAATTGTTTTAGGTAGAATTGTTTTTTAGTTAGAACTCTATTAGATAGAGTTATTATTTAATTAGATCTCTATTATGACTTTTGGTCTTATTTGATTGACTTTTAATGTTTTGACTTTAGTCTTAATTGATTGACTTTTAATATCTTGACTTCAGTCTTGCTTAATTGACTTTAATTTTGACTTCAGTCTTACTTGATTGACTTTAATACCTTGACCTTAGTCTTGCTTGATTTACTTTGATTTTTGGAGAACCCTCTTCCATTATTTCTTTAATTCTTTGGACCCCCAAATGGAGGGGTCCTTAAAGAAATATCCCACGAACCCTCAACAATTTTGCCTGAGAGCCCGATTGATCGATTTTTTAGGTTCAAAATTTTAAATTAATTTCATTAATGTTTAAATTTAATTATTTAATGTTTTATTTATTAATTTCGAATTTTTTAATTATGAAAATTATGAAATTACCGTTTTGCCCCCGGAGAGGACTTTTCACGTTTTAAGTTGGTTTTTAATGTTCTAGGATGTTTTAGAATCGATTTTTCGTAAGGAATTCAATGAAAATATTGGTTTGTGTCATTTATGAAAATTTTTATGTGAAATGATTGTGAACTTTATGAGGGGCATTTTCGTAATTTTGTCAAATTCTGTTAAAATTGGTGAAATGATCTATTTGGTTTTAATTTGTTATTTTATGTGTTCGAGAGAGTTTTCCTAAGCGTAACGTAGGCTCTAGGGTTGTTTTGATGTCAGGGGTATTTTGGTAATTTGATCAATTTTTAGTGATTTTTATCGTAAAGCTTCTTTTTGGTCTGCAAGATGATGATTTCTATGTTTCTGGGGTTGTGCTTTCCTAGCGTAGCGTGGTTTCTAAGGTTTTGTCAGTTCGAGATACCTCATCCGGATTTCTGAAACACATCTGGTAACAAAATAAAGCAACGGAATACACATCCATCATTGGGAATCCTTGCGATCGGGTTGACAAGTTGATTAATCAGGCGGATGCAAAAATGGGGTGTCTACAATTTAATAAAAGACATTTAATGTTAAATTGTTTTTGACCCTAGATGATTAGGATAAGTCATTGGAAATGAAGATGCCAATGATGACGATGACCGATAGTCTTGTTTAACAGTTTGTCAGTTATCTCAGTGAAAATTATGGAAACTTTTTACCGAGTCACTTGCTATGTTAGTACTAGTGATAGACATTAAAGAAAATGGATTGAAAAATTGAAAAAAGAGGACGTACACAAAAGAAAAAGATGAGTCTTTTTTTATGGGTAAGTTGGACTTGAACCCATGACCTCTAAGTTGAGTTGCAATATGTCAAACCAACTGAGCTATGGGTTTAAAGCCTTGCACCATTGAGAGAAAAAAAACTCCATAAGTTACAAAGACCAATACTCAAGTTCTAGCATACTTGGTGAAATAATGCCTATACTATAGTTTTTATTCATTATTTTTCTATTGAAGTATTGGTTCATAATGGCAATGAAACTTATCTCTCTTTTGCTGCTTGAAGTTTACTATAGAACATTCAGTGATGCTTTATATATATGGACAGCCTCAGGTATCTTCTGCTAGTGTCAATCTTGCAACAGAGACAGCACTTGTATGGCCTATATCTGAAGCCAAGGCTATACAGAACTGGCAACAACAATTAGGAGAGACACTTGCGAGGCACTTGACGAATTGTGGATTTAAGTCCAACCTTCGAGGTCAGACTTTTGTACGATATTAACATTTTTATGACCATCTATCCTTAATCCATGAATGTGTGCTTTAGTTGGCTACACTTCTTTATTTTTGTGGTTGTGATTTATGTTCTTCATAGCCTCTAATTATAGTATGAATAGGACTCAAACAACTACCCAACTGCTGGTTGTCCGAGTTGAAACAATTCTTTTGGAAGACTTATTTGTGTGCATCATAAAGAAATTTAGTTGAAAGAGAAGTTTTGGTGGGATGTATTGTACTTTGCAATCTCTCTGCAAAATGACGCTTCTCAGAAAAATTCAATGGAAAGAGAAGTTTGATGGTAACACTTCTTCGCAACCTAACAATGACATGAAATTTTTTTTTTTTTTTTTTTCATGTCAATTGTTGACATACTGACCATATGTTGGTACACCCCAAAATACACCCCTCTCCCCATGTAAAAAATACCACTCTTTATTTTCTTTTCACAAAAAAAAAAATGATTCTTACAAGAAGGTTGGCATGTTCCGTCTCCTCTACGCTACTTTAATAAGCTGTTAAACATAGTTACAGTTAGCCCTGATAACTTGCCTTTTTATTAGTCTACTTTTTTTTATTGAGTTACTGGATATCTCTATGGTGCATGGAAATGGTTTCTTTGGTGATGTAGTAGGACTGAAAACTATCCTGAGATCAAGAACATATTAATACGGACAACTCAAAATATGAAATAAAGCTCAATCAACCACAAATTAATAAGAAACGTCAATAGGCAATTATTAATTCAAGGCCTAATCACAATCATATAGTAACAAACTTTTAAGTAGTGAACAAAGGTCCTATGAAAGTTAGGGCTTCCACTAGTGTAGGGTTCCCAGCCAATGGCAATCAGATTTCTTGATTCTCTCAAGGATTTCAAGAAAGGTTAGACTCAAAGGTTGTGTATAAAAGTTGTAAATGCAATAATAAAATTGAACGTGCCTAAAAAGTACATACAATTTTCAGCAGTTATTATTTTCTATTAGGTAGGGAAAAGAAAAATAGGGCCTGAACAAATGTTGGCTAGGTGTATGGATTGGAGATTAGGTTTAGTTTAAAGATTTGGGGAAATATTGAGGGTTGCGGTTTGGAGATTTGGGTTTAGGATAGATTTAGATCAATGATTAGGGATGGGGAGATGTAGTGTGAGGGTTTATTGGGTATAATAGTTGGAGGTCTTGGGCTGAATGGGGTTCACATGGAGTGACTGGGGATGAATATGGGTACAACAGGGTTTGCACTAGGCTGAAATATGTTAGGCTGGATGGAAAGAAGGTTGGGGCAGATACAATTGATGTTTAGATGGTTGGGCAGTGTTTGACTGCTGTAAAAAATGGTTTAGGATTGATCTCATAGTGTTATAAGGGCTGCAAGTGAGGTTCGGCTGGATATTAGAGGTGTTGTCCGGGTTCAGCTGGAATGGTAAGGGTTATCGATGAGTTGACAGCAGGGTATTAAGGTTTAAAGGAAGTTTGGCTAGACCTAGGGTTGACGATTACAGAAAGCAGGTCTAGAAGGAGAGATGAAAGGATAGTACTTGCATATCATTAGCTTTTTCACTGTGCCTTCTCTCGGCAAGTTTGGGGCTATTTTCCAGGTCTCTTTGAGGTGGCAAGTTGCTTCCCTCGGTTGACTCAGTCGTTGTTCGAGTGCTGGGATGAGTGGGGCTGCCATTTTTCGGAGTCTAAGAGGGTGCTTTGGCTTTGGACTCCGTTTACGATTTGTTGGGTGATCTGGAAGGAGCAGAATGGGTGGTGCTTTGAAGGGAGGGAGTTGTCAGAAAGCGATGTGTCCTTGTGTTCTCTTGCTTGTTTATTTATTTTTTATTTTTTGGTGTAAGGTGATCATTGAGTTTAGGGGAGTCTTCTTTTATGATTTTGTTGTCAGATGGGAGTGGGGGAGTAGAATTGCTGTTTCGTAGCTTTCTTTTGTTTGTATCTTTTCTCTGATGGTCCTCGCGACAACTTTTCTAATAATATTTCTTTACTTATAAAAAAAAAAAAAATCTGTAAATTATGTTCATTAATTGGCAATAGAATTTCTACAATATTTATGGTCAAGATTTCAAACATAACTTGATCAACAAGCAACGTATTTAATTAAAACTCCCTACAACTACTAGAAATTAGTTGTAGACCCTTAAAACTATTAGAATAGCAAATAAACCATGACTGAATAATAAATAACAAAAATGTCCATAGCTGGAAAATGATAAAATAAACAAAATTAATTGTAAAACTACAGTCCAACAAGTCCTCCATGCTGTTTAAAAATAGTCCATTGCATCTTCCCAATGTGGGGTTTTCTAAGGGCTATGCAAATTCTTATACTTCTAATGTTTTGGAGTCTCTTGAACTACGCCTATTTATAGATCATCCATCCATAATGATCGTAAAGGGTCTCTCCTCCACTGATATACCCTATATGGTGGCGTATTGATGTCCTTATCATTGGTTTTTAAGGTGTTTATTTTCTTATTTTTATTTTAAAGAAGAATTGATTTGTATTGATTCTCTTGGATTTTCAAGTAATTACAATCAACCCTAATAGGGTTTATATAGAGAAACAAATCTAATCCTAATCTAATAAAATCCCTTATTAGAAGGATCCTAATTTAATATGAGATTTATCCTGATCTCTAAAGAAATGATTTGGTGTATCACATTAGTGCATCAAGATTAATACTCTAACACCCTCCCTCAAACTCATGGCGATTGAAGATCGATGTGAGTTTGACAAAATTTGATCCCTTAACTTTCTTCATCTGGTAAGATAAGAACTCCCTTTGCCGAATCCATGGCACCTTCCCAAATGCATGATGTAGAAGAAATTCCGCCATTGAAATCCATTTTGCTAACCGTAAAGCAAATGTCTGCCCAAGAAAAGTGATGCATCAAAATTTGTAGAAAATTAGGAGCAAATAGCTATACTCAAATGGGTTTTGAATGGATCATAACCAGTTTAGGCTAGACTGAAACCCGACGGATTTTAATTTGAAAATAAGATTGGGCCTTTATGGGCCAAGATGAATTTGATCATTTAGAATTTAGAGGTTCAAACAAGGTAGGGAGCTTGATCACATAAATTCAAAGGCTCTTTGGGCCCACAAAAGCTTGATCACAAGAATTTAGAGCCTCTTTGGGCTAATGATATAAATAGGTTTAGCCAATTAGGCTTGAAGCAATGATATTTTTTTTCAAGGGTAAGAATGAAGTAGGCTTTTGGACTGAATGGATTGGTGTCATGGATAGGGGCTGGTTTTGGTTGAAGTTGGGCTTTTGGTGTATGTGTGATGGACTTTGGGATAATATGGGATACACCAAATCGGGTGTATGTGAGGTACATAAAAAAAAAATCCCCAACAAAAGGATGTCGTTAACACTTAAACCAAAGGGTCTGGCATGGGTGGGATTTCCCAAAGGTAACTTTCCTTCCCCAACAAGAAGGCACAAGGAAGAAAATGTTTAGAAAAACCTTTCTTGTAAACGGTGTGACGAGCACAATAGTGAAGTTGAAAATCTTGATGATAAATCGAATAACCGATTCTTATTTTTCTCAATCTTTAAACAAATTTGGAAATATTTCCACAATGAGCATCTTGAATACAGTTCAAGATCCCATGATGGTCTTTCGATTTTTCTATTCAAAGATTGAACAAATGGGGGGTTTCCTCTTTCAACTTCTGCATCTCTTATTCATCTTTCTTTTTCTACTTCAAATTCATACTTCTTCTTTTGGAAGAAAGAGAAGGATTTGGTGGGTTAATGAAGATGATACATGTATGATGTTCAATGAAACACAAAACACCTCTTAGGCAAGGTAGAATAATAGGTTCTTCATGATAGAAAAGGATGGGCAAGAGATGCTACGATGAGAAGATCCTTTGTTCGATGAAATGCCTACAAGAACTTGGATGTTTAACTAATCAGAAGATCAATGGCTCTAATAACATAAAAAAGAACTAATTTATTGATGAATTCTTGGATGAGTATTACATAAACCCCAATGGGGTATTTATAAACATTACATCAACCAAGATATATGGAAACTAGCCTAATATAAATATTCTAGAATATCATAATTGATATATTCTAAATATAAATAAATATTCTAGAATATCCTAATTGATGTATTTTAAATATATCATCCTCCATCACAACTTTCCATTTGTGATACTATGTATCTCATGCACCTTACTACAATGCATCTTATTATCTAACACCCTCCCTCAATTGCATGGTCCTTTGAAGAAGGAATATGCAATTGGTTGCATTCAATAGTTGTTCTTGATCTCAAATAGTAACATGTTCATTGATGGTCAAAAATCTAATTGTGCTTGTTGGTTATCACAGTTTATTTGTGAAGTACATCACTGTCGCATTCCGCTCATTTTTGAGTCTGTTGGAGTTGGTGGTTTACTAGATCAAATCTGTCATGACTCTTCCAAGAAGCATATAAAGTAGGATCATGTGGCTTATAAAAGAACTCTTGTTGGAGAGGGTTAAGATAAAAAGAAAATAGAGATCATGAGACATAAGTGAGTGCAGTAGCTAGAGAGGTTATAAAGAAAAAGAGGAAGGTGTGATGTTTATTGGAAAAAAAATACTATATTGTACTAGAAAAGAAAAGAAAAGAAGAGAAAAGAAAAGAAAAAAAGATTTAGATTTAGCGATGGCCGTGGTGCCATCGCCGAAGAACTGCACACCAAGATCAAACTCTTAGTAGGGAGGTTATAAAGATGAAGAGGAAGGTGCGATGTTTATTGGAAAAAAAATACTATATTGTACTAGAAAAGAAAAGAAAAGAAAAGAAAAGAAAAAAGATTTAGATCTGGCGATGACAGTGGTGCCATCGCTGAAAAACTGCGCACCAAAATCAAACTCTCAGTAGAGCTTAGGCTCTGATACCTTAAAGAAGAATTGATTTGGATTGATTCTCTTGGGTTTTCAATTAATTACAATCAACCCTAATAGGGTTTAAATAGAGAAACAAATCTAATCTTAATCTAATCAGATCCCTTATTATAAGCATCCTCATTTAATATGAGATTTATCCTAATCTCTATAGAAATGATTTGGTGTATCACATTACACCTTATTACAGTGCATCATGATTAATACTCTAACATATTTAAAATCATTATGATTTAAATATAACTAAAATATTATATTACAGTACATTACGGATTTGCATATTATCCTTTTTGAAGGCTTCATATCAAACACCTGATATTTGTGTTGGACTTCAATACTTCTCCACACTAGAGGTTGGAAAGATGTTTAGGATGACCATCCATTGATATGATCGATAATGTTGCATGGTTTTGACATGCTGGCAATGACATGGTTGGAGTCCAAGAATATGGTTAAGCAGGTTCCTTTAGAATGAATTTGTTGCAGAGGTACTCTTACCCTCATATGAGAACTAAGTAGTGCCAGCAATTGGATACGAATAGGGTTAGATTTGGATCTATGTTCACAATAATTGGAAGGTATTGAGGAGCATATCACCTTCTCTCTTTGCTGGCAGGAGCAGTGCCTCTATTTTGTAGAATTTGCAGTTGCTGGCAAGGTTGGGTCGGCTACTCACCTAACGGTCTCTAGACAGATCCTTTGGATCAAAGCCCAGATTGGAGCTAAAGGTCCGCAGGAGAAAGAGGTTCCGTTAAGACGCAAGGTGTTCTACTGATAGAGAGTTCTGTACTGTCAGGTGGAGTGTAGTTAGGCTCGTCACGACATTTTGTTGTTATTGATTGAGTAAAAAATCATTGGCTTATCAAATTATCTATCGAGCCCTGAAAAAGATTCAACAAAAGACAGAAACAAATCCACTATCTGTTTTACGTCAAGCAATACGTGGAGTAACTCCCGATATAGCAGTAAAAGCTTATCACTGGATATTGGAGGAGAAATCTTCAGTAGAAATGTGTACTTTTCTCATTCTTCGTAGTATGTTCGTGCTAGTCTGACATCCAATGTTACTATAGTTATTATTATTATTTTTGGGAATGGCTACCAGGCAATATATCGTCTCATTATACTGAGTTTGTGAATGTCAATGTCAATGTCTTGTTTATTGTAGACTTCATTGTTCCCCGTCGCCTAATAAAGCCCTTTTTTGATGAGGTGTGGAGTCCAATAATTTCATTCTTGAAACCCGCAACTCTGGTTTCTTATTGAAGAAGTGGAAAACTTAGTTGATTGGAGCAAATCCAGCTGGATCATTAAGATTTGATGATTTATGTATTTTGATCTAGTGGTCATTTAACCACCTTAAAAATTCTAGTGGGAGTATAGAATTACCATGCTTCAGGCATTGAATATGATTTATGTGAAGATTGGTGGGTAATTGGCAGGTGAAGGAGCTATCGATGGATACATTCCGTAATAAGGATACAAAGGATTCGCTGTTAGGAGCATCTTGTGGTATGCCAACATGTAATTGGATTTTCCATTTTATGATACTCATTTATATGAGCAACATATTATTTATCTCTTTTCCATTTAGCTATGGAAGCTATGATTCAAAAGTCTAATAAAATGATTTCTCTATCATAGGTGAGTCTCAGCAGCTGCGTTAGTGGGATTTGGTTGGGGAGAGGCAGTTCTTTACTTGGTGTTCATTTCTTTTTGGGTGCAGTGCTAATATATGATCTCAAGTGATTACCGTTTGACGTCATTTGGTTTCCTTGGACATCCATTATTTGAAGAGGGCGGATTTGATATGTAGTGTCAGTCAATGTTGATTGCCTATAGTTTGGCCTTAATAAATTATGCTACTGATTTTCCTCTTTTGCCCCCCCTAGTTTATGGAGGGTCAGTTCCTAGGTTACATTTCTTTTGTTATTTTATATTTCACAGTCTATCGAAGGTCTTATTGTATTTTTACTAGAATTGACTTTATGCTATGCGACTCTGCGGGATGATTGAACTGTGTTACCCAGAGTATCAGTGATTTCTATCAGAAAGAACTTATATCTGTGGGCTTATTTGTACAAGAAGATTCTCCATATGCACCCCATTCTTTTTTAAGGGATCTGTATTCTAATTTACAAAATGGATTGTAAATCAACTTATTATTCACAGTTTATCAAAGTCGGCAGCTGTTAGAATAGGTTAAACTAATGAAAGTCTTGTGCTGTCATGAAGTTCTTGCATACAGGATTGAAAGGACAAGTTTACAGCTTTGTGGAGGCATACTGTGAGCTGTCTTTGAGAATACATGGTTTTAGACAGAATTTATTCATTCAGTCGACCTAAATATTTGGGATAAGGCTTTATTGTTGCTGATGACGATGATGATGACTATATGTTGGCATCAAGAAGGATCCTTCATAACGACCCCACTATATATGCATATACCAACCTCTAGTCAGCCAGAGCGAATATTTATTAGTAACTTGAAAAAAACAATTCATCCCAGGTTTCCCTATCACGGTATTGGTGCACTTCGAGCAATGTTTGGTGATCCATAAGTGACAGTTTTGCAGAACTTTGTTTGGTTATTCTGGTGTCCTTCGATTTCCCCAGAAACTCTTTAAGTGGAAAGTTTTTTTTGTTCTCACAGAAGAACACTTTGTTTGGTTATTCTGGTGTCCTTCGATTTCCCCAGAAACTCTTTAAGTGGAAAGTTTTTTTTGTTCTCACAGAAGAACACATTCTATTTTGGATGTTCATTGAAAATGTATCTCTTGTTGGCTGAGACATGGGAGATTCTTTTCTCAACCAAATTTGAGTAGGTATGCCCGCTGTTTGATATATGATGATACAGAAGCATGATAGAAGGAACAATCTCCACAACCTTTTTGATCACATGATACACAATATACCTCCCCTTTTTGTTTGATTTCCTTCCCTTTTCATCTATGAAGTTGATGCACTACCTTGCTCCAGCATCAGAACTATACTTTTGATGGCATGAGGGGACCAATTTAGGTCAGGATTGAAGTTCTGGTACACAGATAAGTCTGTGACAAGGTGTGATTGTTTTCAGTTTGTTCCCTACTTTCCTTTCGATACCCAATGAAGCAAAAATTTGAAGGCAATTCGTGTCTTAAATATATCTTTTCATTTGATGTTGAGGTTGCTTTCAGTTATTTTGAAGGTGTTTAAGTTCTTTTTTTTTTTTTTGATAGGTAAGGATGTGTAAGTTCTTTTGTTCTCCCTTTCTTTCTTTATTCTTGTTTTTGGATTTGAAGAACGGCTTAGGTGATTGTTTATGTGCAGATGCTTCAAGAGATGATTTCTTCAAAGTCTTTGAAAGAAAGATGGATGAAAGGCATAATCGCTTAAAAGAAAGTGGTACTGTCTTGTTATTTCTTGTTTGGTTAATTGGATATGCTTAAATGCTTTGTTTAATTTAGTGGACTTTCCATATTTTTCAACTAGTGTAAATCTTCAACTGCTTGTGTCATATTTGGCATGTATTGTTAGACTAATTACCTTTCATTAATTTTGACAGGTCGGGATCTTGCTGTCTCCTGGGCACTATGTGCAGTATGCCTCATTGGTCATCTCTCTCATTTCTTTGGAGCTAATGTTCCATGGATCCATGCATTTCATTCAACGGGATTTCATCTATCTTTGTCTTTATTTACATTGCTTGGTCCTGGCCGCCAACTTATCTTTGATGGTTTAAAAAGCCTGTTGAGGGGTGTGCCGAACATGAACACTTTAGTTGGTCTTGGTGCTTTATCATCATTTTCTGTCAGTTCCATAGCTGCTTTGATACCGAAGCTGGTATTTAATGATCCCTTTCTTTGATATGTTCTAGTTCATTTATTTAGTATTCAACAATTTGGATTAAAATATAGTTATGCAGAAACAGATGGTTATACCTCTGCAAAGACTACAGAAAGGCTGATAATCTCCCTTGAGCTGATGAACATCACTTTCATGTTTGGGATTCAAGTGTCAAACTGGATAAGTAGTTAGGCGTGGACCTATTTTGTAGAGCATTTTGGTATTTATGAGTCGGTTACGAAGTTGTATTAATCATATTCCTCCTCTCTTTGATACACACATGGTGCTACATCATGTATGCCTCATTCGTTGATCTAGAGTGGTTTGCTAGATTGACCTATGAAAAAACCTAGTCATGTCAATTGGAAACTCTTGGAGTACATGCTTGGTCAGTCGAGTTTCGGCTCTTTGTGAATCAAATGGATTATGAAGTGCGTTTCCACCTCACCTTTTTCTCTAAATTGTGGTGAATGACAATCCAAGTAGTTCTCTGAGAGTTGAGGATAAGGGTAGAGTGAAACCCTATCCTCGTTCGTCTTTGATATTGTGGTTGAACCGTTGGGTGGGTTAGTCAATAGGAAGTGGAAAGAGGGGATTTTACTAGTTTTATGGGTAACAATGGGAACTCGATGATTTCTCATCTCCAATTTGTCGATGACATGTTGATTCTTTTAGATGTATGTCCCACCCAACTTTGTGGGATGGGTGTGGGGGGGGGGGTGGGCGGGGGAATTTGTAGTGTTTTGCCAGAATTCAGAGTAAAAAACCAAAACCTAGAGCAAGTAAAAGAGGAGAAGGAGAGGAGAAGAAGAAGATAAGAGAGCCGATCATAACATGAGCTATATGGTTCGGTCTCTCCTCTTTATTTATTAAAAACCAACTAATAAAAAGTATGTGGGGCCCACATAAATTACATAAGGTGGCCCACATTACATAAATAGTCCACCGCGATTTAATTACAGCTCCTAGGGTTGTCGCACAAACATAATTTTGTATAGCAGAATTCTAACAATCCCCTGCAAGTTGGAGCATATATATCAAAGATGCCGAGATTGGTACATAAAGAAGAAAAATGTAGATGAGATAAGGGCTCAGTGAGAAAATCAACCAACTGATCACTCGATTTCACATAAAGTGTGACAATCTGTTTACACATGAGTAAATCCTGAACAAAGTGACAGTCGACTTCAATATGCTTGGTACGCTCACAAAAGACAGGATTGCTGGCAATAAAAATGGCAGCTTGGTTGTCACAATATATCTGTATAGGTATGGAGCATCAACACCCATGTTGTGAAGAAGAGAATGAACCCATAACATCTCAGAAGCAGTGTGAGCCATTGCACGATATTCAGCTTCAATACTATAGCAAGCCACAACGTTTTGCTTCTTATTACACCAAGTAACAAGATTTTCACCAACACATATGCAATAACCATAGTTAGAACAACGATTAGAACGACTCCTGACCTAGTCAACATCAGAGTATCCAGAAATAGTCCAGGAAAATGAAGGATGGTTGGTACAAGAGACCTTTTCTAGGAACACCCTTTAGATAGCATAGAATACGACATATAGCGTCCCAATGAGACAGTCGGGGGGCATGCATAAATTGATTGTCCACTCCCACAACATAAGCAATGTCAGGACGAGTAATTGTGAGATATATGAGCTTGCCAACCAACCACTTGTACCTCCCAATGTCTTAAAAAACTTCCCCCTATGTAGCATTAAGCTTGATAGAAGAATCCATAGGAGTATCAATTGGCCGAGATCCCAAAGTGCCCGTCTCAGATAATAAGTCCAACACATACTTGCGTTGGCATAGAACGAGTCTATCCTTGAAATGTGCAATCTCAATCCCAAGGAAATAACGAAGGAGACCCAAGTCTTTTGTATGGAACTGAGTACCCAAATGAGCTTTCAACTGGAAAATACCAATAGATTCACTTCCAGTAACAATAATGCATACACAATGAGAACGATAATACTTGAGGTGGAATGCCGAGTAAATACAGAATGATCAGAGGTGAAACGCTGAAACCCATATTGAAGCACCATAGAGCTAAATTTGTCAAACCAAGGATGTGGAGATTGTTTCAGTCCATACAACGCCCTTAGCAGCCTACACACAAGATCTTTCCCTGCAACTACATAACCTAGGAGTTGATCCATGTACATTTTCTCCTGTAAATCTCCATGAAGAAATGCATTTTTAATGTCTAGTTGGTAAAGTGGTCAGTTAGATCTTCCTGCGATAGATGGAAGAATTCTAATAGAGTTGAGGCGAGCACCAGGTGAAAATGTTTCACAATAATCCAGACCATAAGTCTGTATATACCTTTTAGCCACCAATTAAGCCTTAAGACAATCAACCGAGCCATCAGGTTGATACTTTATCATGTACACCCAATGACAACCAGCAGTGGTCTTCTTAGAAGGAAGAGTGGTGAGGTCCCATGTCTGATTTTGATAAAGGGCATGCATCTTGTCATCCATAACAAGTTTCCATACAGAAGAAGACAAAACCTGGCAATAAGTACTAGGAACATAAACAATGGACAATGAAAATGCAAAAGAACGAAAAGTAGATGAAAGACGATGAAAATATACAAAATTAAGCATAGGATGGTTAGAGCTGGAATGAATACCTTTCCGCAATGCAATAAATAACGTGGAAGATGAGGGTGCTATAAAAGGAGGTGGAAGGTCCTTAGAAGAAGCAGGAAATGGAATGTCCTCAGGAGAGTTAGGTGATGATTCGTCTGCGGTTAAATTGTAAGATACAACTGGGCGATGTTGAGAGCGCCGATAAACCTGCAAACGAGGAGGAGAAGACACGGGAAGAGGAACGATAAGCAAAACTAACTCATCTTGACGAGAAGGAATCGAATCAGAATCAAATTGACGACCTAAAGTAGAGAAAAAAGATGTCAGACTCAAAAAAGGTGACAACAACACTAGTATAATACCGTTGCCCTACAGGATCATAACAATGATAGCCCTTTTGAGTCCTAGAATAACTCAAGAAGACCCACTTAATAGCACGAAGAGACAACTTATCATGACTAGTCCCAAGATTGTAGACGAATGACACACATCTAAAAACATTCGGAATAAGAGAAAGGAGCGTGGCCTTAAGATATAACAAAGAGAAGGGTGTCTGGCTACCCAGAACAAGTGTATGAACTCGATTAATGAGGTAACAAGCAGTAAGAACACCATCGGCCCAATAAGATTTAGGAATAGACATGTTAAATAATAGGGTGCGAGTCACATCCAAAAGATGACGAAGTTTACATTCAACAATGCCATTCTGTTGAGAGGTATGTGGACATGTAGTCTGATGGATAATATCATGATTTCTGCAAAAATCAGACATACAATTTTGGGTGTATTCAAGGGCATTGTCAGAATGAATTTTTTAACATGGCGTTCAAATTGAACAAATATCTCATTATAAAATGCTAAGAAAATTTTGGGTAGTTCAGAATTATCTTTCATTAAAAAAGTCAAGTCATTCTAGTGTAATCATCCACAAAAACGACAAAATAAGAAAAATCAATAGTACTTTTTATTCTGCTAAGATCTCAAATTTTCGAATGGACTACATCAAAATGATTCAACTGACGGCTCTCTATACTATAAGGAAAATTACTATGGTGATGTTTGCCTAACTGACAAGTCTCACATTCTAATACTGAAATAGGACTTAATATGGGAATAACTTGACACAACTTCTGCAATGACGGGTGACCCAAACGATAATGCTACTGTAGAGGAGAGACGACAACACTCAAAGCAAGAATTGGCTTATCACAGTCCAGAAAATACAGTCCATTCCGTTCATGCCCCGAACCAATCACCTTCTTTGTCTTGAGGTCTTGAAAAATACAAGAGGTAGGAGAAAATGTTATAGAACATGTTAATAATTTTGTTAGCTAACTTACAAATAGAAGATTAAAAGGAAATTGAGGAACAAATAAGCCAGAAGTGTGCCATAGAATTGGTAGGGTGAAGATCACCAGAGCCAAAGACAAGACGAGAAGAACCATAAGCTAAAACAATATGAGATGTATGAGTGAAAATTAGAAAATAGGGAGGAGATCCTAGACATGTGAAAACTAACACTTAACCCAGGAAGATGAATGGGATTGAGCAACTACACAAGCAAGATTACCTGTATTAACCATAATTGCTGTGGGAGCAGATGAAGGAGAAGGTAGAGCTGACAACTTCTAAAGGATCTGACTAAGTTGAATAGTAAGATTGTCCCGAGACTCAGAATTAGTAATCGAGGGTCTAGAAGCAGATGGTTGAGTGACAAATGTGGAGGATGTATCAATGGATGCATTGTGGGCATAGTCAGGACGTCCCCATTTGTCCCAACAATAATCATCGGTTTGCTCTATCTTACCACAATGGTTGCATTTCCAATTTGACCTGTTAGTATTATGACCATAAATAATACCACCAGCACGATCCCCACGGGTTCCACCACGATTACTACTACGACCACCATTGCGAGTACCACCGCATCTACTACGAGGAGTCCCACAAGTACCGTCATTAGTGATTAAGGCAGATAACTCCTTAAGAGAAGAAGGAGCTGATTGCGTAAGAGAGGCGTTCTGAAGATGAGAATAGGCATTCGTTGCAGTAGGAAGCTGTTCACCATTCAACATTTGATCCTTGAAGGCATTGTATTCTGAGTTAAGATTGGACAACAACAATGCAACTTAGAACTCTTCCCGTTGGTAACGTCGAACTTCCTAATCAGTGCTCAGAGGTTGATAAAGTAGTAGTTCTTCCCACATACCTTTTTGATTGTTGTAATATTCATTTAGGGGTTTATTACCTTGTTTGGTAGTAAATATGCGCTCAAACACCCTAGTCACATTACTTTCTTGAGAGTACATCTCTGCAAGAGAGCTCTAGATCTTCTTTGCAGTATCAAGGAGTTGGGCATTGGAAGCCATAGATGGTTCCATGCTTAACCAAAGCTAGGTCTTAACCAAGGAATTTTCACTTCACCAATCTTCATAGTTCTTTGAATCCTCAGGAGGAGGATCTTCAATAAGGTACTTCATTTTTTTCTTAGCTTGTAGGAACACCTTTATAGCATGGGACCAAGAATGATGCTTATTTCCATTCAACATTATCGAAGTAATTTGTATGGGAAAATCATCACTTGAAGAGATACGTTCATCTGTTAGAACAATCACGAAGATGAGCAAAACACACAACGAGGCTGACAACAACCAGTGTAAAAGACACCTAAGAGAGGTGTGGCAAAGGTAAGAGGTGCAAAAACTCCACCAATTTTGGGTAAATCAAAAATCCAATTTCGACCAAAAAAATTAACCTAGATACCACCAATCGCAATTATACCTTCTAAAACGTCTGAAAAACAGCATCACGCAGCCCCAAAACTCAGTCACAACCAACCACAAGCACAGAAGCACACCATTAATACACATCTAAGGTTTATCTTGAAACACCACAACAAACCGAAGTTCTTTTCACCACAAAACTGCAGAAATAAAAGTTCAACTGCAGAATTTTTTTTTTTTTTTTTAAACCTAAAAAAAAGGAGTGAAGGAAAAAAAGGCTTTGCTCTAATACCAAGTAAAAAACCAAAACCTAGAATAAGTAGAAGAGGAGAAGTAGAGGAGAAGAAGATTAGAGAGAGAGAGAGCCGAACACAACATGAGCTATATGGTTCGGCCTCTTCTCTTTATTTATTAAAAACCAATTAATAAAAAGTATGTGGGGCCCACATAAATAACATAAGGTGCCCCATTAAATAAATAGCCCACCACGATTTAATTAAATCCCCTATGGCTGTCGCACAAACACACACGAACAGCTTGGCTGTTCATGTATATAACAGAAACAGAATTCTGTCATACAAAATTCTAACATTCAGAAAGAGGATTGCTTTTATAGTTGGAGAAGGTGACAAAGTCCAATTTCGGGAGGATGTCTGGTACAATGTGTTCCCTCATAAAACCCAATTTGGTGAGTTGTTTGCTATTTCAAGAAAGAAAAGCTTCCTGATTCAGAATTTCATGGTGCATAATGGGGTTGGAAGTTCTTGGGATTTTGGTTCTAGAAGGAATTTTAATAAATGGGATGTTAATTCCCTTGGTCATCTCATTAGTCGCATCTTTGATACTCAAATGTATCTTTCAAATGAGAATATTAGGATGTCAACAAAGAGCCGTAATGGAATTTCCTCTGTGAAATCGTTCAATCAATCGTTGTCATTTCGTGTAGATCTCCTTTTCGTTGCTTCTATATGAGGATTGCGAGTTCCATCAAAAGTGACTTCTTTATTTAGATCACTGCTATGGACAACTTCTTGATCATCGATCACCACATCTCTTAGGGGTATCCCCATTCTGAATATTTGTTCCTTATGCAAAGCCAATAACAAAAATATTGATCATATCATACCATAATCCGCTTTAGCTTTGCTTGAGACCGGGTCTTCCCCAGATCAGTCCTCTTTCTCTTCCAAAGTTGGATTTTCATCCCCTTCAAGTTGTGACAGAAAATTCTGTGGATCTCACTACTGTGCACAATTTATTGGGGCATGTGGAAGGAGAGGAACATGTGGGCTTTTGAGGAAAGGGGAAAATTCCTGGGCTGGTGTTTATTTTATTTATTTATTTATTTTTTTGACGTAAGATGTTCCGAGGTTTTTTTCTTTGAGGACTTTATGTTCGGGTGGAATTTTGTGAGTGGTGACACGGTGTAGAAGGTTTTTGTCTGTTTTGTTTTCTTGCTCTCATTTTCTTTGTTTTAGGATGGCCTCCTGGACCTTCTTGTTTGTCTGTTATTTGTTTTTTTTCCCGTTCTTAATGAAATCTTGTATTTAAAAATAAAAATTAAGTGCAAATGTTAGCTTAAATTTTATATTTGGTTTTGCAAGTAGAATGGAATTTAAATGGTGGTAAGATTCATATCATTTGAGTATTTCCGTAGAATTTTCATTTGGATGATTGAAATGCATTTTCATCATCTTAATCTATAAGGTATTGGGTATCTGCTGTCGTTAAACTGGGAATTGACACATCACAACTTATTCTTTTAATGCTGTGGATTTGTTGAATGGACCTGTTGCTCATACAGGGTTGGAAGGCATTCTTTGAGGAACCAATTATGTTAATAGCATTCGTCTTGCTGGGAAGAAATCTTGAACAGAGGGCCAAGTTGAAAGCCACTAGTGATATGACGGGACTTCTGAGTATTCTTCCATCAAAAGCTCGTCTTGTGGTGAATGGTGATGTGGAGGAATCGTTCTCAATTGTTGAAGTTTCTTGCGACAGCCTCTCTATTGGAGACCACATTATAGTAATGCCTGGCGTAAGTAAAAAAAAAAAAGTCCTTTATGTTTCCTTCCCTCCACTTTCTTCTACCTTTTCGTTCTTTTGTTCCTTATGCATGGAAAAATAAGAATACTGTCAATTGTCAGTTATGAATGTCTCACAGCTGGGGTCTAGTCTATATCTGTATCTTCCACATTTATATCTTGGACTTTTGTCCATCTACAGCTGTGGTATCACATGGTTTACAATAAGAATGCAACGGCTGTTGTAAATGATTGTGCTAGGGATCGATTATGATATATTTTAAATGTATGCCCATATGTTACAAGTCCATTTTACTATTCTTAACTGCCATTAGTTTTTAGAATAACACCTGGGCTGTCTTAGAGTATCACTTTTCATGAAATAAAAAAATCTTTTAAAATTTTAATGATGTTATTTTGACATTTTTCTAAAAATAATGTAACTATTCACATTTTATATTTCAAAAGGTTCAACATTTTTTTGGGGAGAACAATAATTTGAGCATTTTTAACATGAATTCAGTGTTTCACCTCCATAATGACACTCTGCTACAATAGTTATGATGTTGACACCAACCATGCTTACACCATTATAGCAGATTCCTTTGAACCTTGGTGCTAAATTTATATTCTATTATTTGTTTTATGTTCCTTCATTGTTTAGGACCGTATCCCAGCAGATGGAATTGTAAGGGCTGGTAGAAGCACTGTTGATGAATCAAGCTTCACTGGGGAGCCACTGCCAGTAACAAAATTACCTGAGGTATTACCCATAGTCCAATCACTTTTAACCCCTATATATTTTCACAACTTATCTTGCAAATCTAATGGGCTTACTTTTCTATTTTAGGATTTCTTGATTTATCTCATATGCTGTTCACATTACTTATCTAATGTTAATTTATCTGTGTCTTAGAGTGAAGTTTCAGCAGGAAGCATAAACTTAAATGGTACTCTTACTGTTGAAGTAAGAAGACCAGGTGGGGAGACTGTCATGGGAGATATCGTTCGTTTGGTTGAAGAAGCACAGAGTAGGGAAGCTCCTGTACAACGATTGGCTGACAAGGTCCTCCTTTCTGCATCTCATTTTAACCAGAATATTTAAAATTTGTTTGCAATGGCGTGCTGGAGTTTTACCTATGTAAATTTAATTTATACTTTTTTCCCAGGCTTATATATGTGTATTTCATTCCTGTTAGTCTTAAATCTATGTATCATTATAATAAGTTTGTAGGTGTTCTGGAGACAGCTGACTGGAAAACCACAATTCTCTGAATGCTCAATTATAACCCAATGTTTAGAAAACCCCGGATAGTGATGGGTTGGTATGGGAATGTGCATGAATGTTGTCTTAATCTTGTATTTTGTACAGAAGTGTGTGGCTATTGATTATTGACCCCTTGCAATGGAGGACATAGAAAAATTATGAATTACTTGATGAATCAAGGCTTCATTCACTCCTATGTGAGTTAGAATTTGAAGCAGCCAAGATGATTGCCATTGATTCTGTTTTGCATGAGTGAATCAAACGTATAGAAGTTGATGCTCACTTCATTTGTCAAAAAGTTAGGGATGGTTTGCTGAGCTTGCAGCAGCATGTCTTTTCCTCTCATCAACTGGTCGATATATTGACAAGGGCAATCAGATCTACCATCCTTTAGGATATCATTGTCACGCTAGGCAGGTTTGATATTCATGCTCCAGCTTGAGGGGGAGTGTTCTAGTGTTAGTGTTGTTAGGTGCTTATGTTAATATGTGGAAGTGTTGGAAATCAAGTGTTGGAAGGAGGTTGAACTCGTGGAAGGTGAAATTTCTTTGTATATGAGGCAAGGTGACATTATTTAAGAGTTCATTAACTAGTTTTTCGATCTACTTTGCGTTGCTCTTCTCCATTCTTAGGAGTATCAAACTTAAATTGAATAAAATGTAGTGTGATTTTTTGTGGAATGACAAGAATGGTGCTTACAAGTCTCCTTTTATCAGTTGGAAGATCATTTACTTTCCCAAAAACAAAGGGTGTTTAGGTTTTACAAAGATCAAGACATTGAATTTAGCGTTGTTGGGTAAATGATTAGGGAGGTATAGAGTAGAAGCAAAGTATTGATCGGCTAATTTGGGTCGGGAGAGTGACTCTCATAGGCTATCTTATGGGTGCGGGGTATGAAAAGAATTATTAAAGTGCTCCCTGAATTTGTAGGAAGGTTGCCTTTAGAGTTAGAGGGAGAGCCTTTAGAGTTGGAGGGAGAACAGAGTTGAGTTTGGGTGGTCCGTTGGTGTAATAATTCTCCTGATAAAACACAATTTTCTAATTTGAACTCTATCCCTTCAAAAAAGAATTGTCCAATTCAGGATTTCATGGTTTGGGCTGGGGAAGGTTTTTCTTGGGACTTCGGATTCAAGAGGATTTTCAATAACTGGGAGGTCAAGCCCATAACTTGTCTCATTTCTTTGATTTCATACCATAGTACATTTTCTTTGGAAGAAAATCATCAAGCGTCGAGTGCCAGGTGTGGCATTGTGTAGTTTCCATTTCAGTGAAGTTCTATCATTCTTTCGTTCTTGATCTGCAGTCGGATTTTCCAGCTGAAAGAATTCTAACAGTTGGCAACCTTTTGTCCTGAGGTGTTACTTCAATCAGTTGTTGCATGCTGTGCAAACTGCAAAGATAGCGATGAGTCTGCCAACCATATTCTTCTCCATTGCTCGTTTATCCATTCTATTTGGTCTCATTTCCGGTTCCTGTTTGGTATCCAATGGATTTTCCCTAGATTGGTTGAAAATCTTTTTTTATGAATTGGCATTCCTACCTTGACTCATTTAGCTGTTTGTTGGGGAATCTAGAAAGAACGGAAAACCTAGTCTTTAGGGGGAAGGAGCACTCCATATACAAAGTTATTATCAGCATCTTTGGGTTTATGTTCTATTGGTGCAAAAGTGATTGTGGGATTCAAGGGGTTTTCTTTGGAGGATTTCCTTATTTAGTTGGGATCTTATCTGTAATGAGAGACAGACAGCGTAGCTTTATTCGTTGCTTTTATTTTCCTTTTCCTTGTTCCGTTATATCTCCTTGACCACCTTTCCTTTGGTGTATTATTTAAATACTAGAGTTCACCTGTGCCTAGGGCAAGGGGCATCCTCTTTAAGGTAAAGGGGCTGAAAATGGAAAAATAATAAAGTTGAAGGGGTACTATTAAGAATCTTTGAGGTTAAGAGGGTAAAAGAAGAAAAATAATAAAGTTAGAGAGGTATTATTAAGAAAGGGGGAGATGAGGAAAGACAATAAAGTGGGTTAAAGGGGTAAAAGAGGAAAGATAGTAAAGTTGGAGGGTATAATTGAAAAGAGGGGTAAAAGACGAAAGATAATAAATTAGAGGGATATTATTGAAAAAAGGGAGGGGGGAAGGAGAGGAAAGACAATAGAGTTGAATGTGGTGAAGAGGAAAGGCAAAAAAGTGAGTAGGGTGGACCCCACAAAACTGTAGTTGAGTGGGACGATTATCCCCACAAAACTATAGCAAAGTGGGCCCTACAGTTGTATTTTATTATATAGATTTTTTTGCTTTAAAAAAAAAAACGGGCGGTGTGTTAATCATGCTATTTTCTTAGCAAAAAGGAAGTGTTAATGATGCGAATCAACATGTTATAGTTTATAAAAAAGCCCAACAGCAATGAAACGAGATTATAAGCATTTTATTTGTTTGTTTTGACTTCATCTACTAATTGAGTTCTCTCCCTCCTTCACAGTTGTACTGGACCTCTATTGTGATATCTTGATCTGTCTTCTTATATGTTTATGTGCTATAAAAACTGCTTTACCCCAATGCCAGGTTGCTGGGCACTTCACATATGGAGTCATGGCACTCTCAGCTGCTACTTTTACGTTTTGGAACTTTTTCGGCACTCAAATTCTGCCATCTACTTTTTATCAAGGAAGTCCAATTTCATTGGCATTGCAGCTCTCCTGCAGTGTTCTGGTATGAAACTTAAAATTGGTACCTGATTTTTAATGTTTGTGTACAATTGTTTTTTGCTATAGATCCATGTAATAGAGTTTTGTTCATTTGCTTTTCAATATAAATTTCCATTTTTCTCATTTCAGTTCAGCACCAAATGTTTCACTGTTCTGCAATTTTTTTTTTTTCCTTTTCTGATTCTTATCACAATCAATAGCATTCAACCTGCCCTTCGCATACATATTTGATTTGAAATGTGCATGCCGGTCAAGGGAGTATTACAAGTCCTTGATACAGAAAGTGATAATCATTGTCTTGTCGGGTTCTAAAGAAATGAATCCAATAAGTCCAACATCTTAGCATTTCTTCATGGCCTCAGAATATCTAAGTGTCTATCCTAAACAAAGTTTTTAATGGGAGTCAACAACATAGTTAGTTGAGTTTATGTGAAAATAACCAGACCCGGTTATATTGTCAATGGAATTTAGGGTTTGGCCTCTTAAATGAGCATATTTTTTCTCATTTTTTCCAAGTTGGAAAATAATATGGCGGACTCTTTTTCCAAGTGGTTCATGGGCCTATACTTTATGTTGTGATGGGGAGTTTTGATTGTTAATATTTTTCCTTTGCTTTTGATGTGTTGTGAATTCCATTTTACAAATATGTTTGGAACAAGATGTTGTAGATGTTAGTCCGGTGGGATTTTCCAGCTTGTAAGATCTCATGGAAAACTGGTACTTGGAAGGCTTGTGGTTTGGGCGATAAGAGAGGATAGTGTAGACGGAAATTCATTTGTAATGGCAGTGGTGAGTCTTGAAAAAAGAGGGAGGGGGTCGGGTGTGACCTTGAAGACACATTTCAGATAATGAAGCTGTGTTTAACAATATATTTCTCAGGTAAAACCGAATTCAATATATTAAGAAGCTAGGATTAAAATCCAAATTTACGAAATTTGCAAACCCTAACCCCTAAGATGGAAACCACCGAACCAAACAGATTATGAACACATTAACCTACGAACAATCATATCCCAAATCCTCATTCTTGATGCAATGGAAATCTTTCAAATTAGAAATTCAATGGAATGATGTAACTTAGTTTTATTGGTAACTGACTATCATATCAGATTTATCCTCAAATATTTAAGGAATAGCTAGAGGTTGCTCCAAATTGTATCATTGTAGATGGAAATTATCTACAAACTTAGTTTTTCCCTCCCAAAGATAGCATATATTTGGAATAATTACTGATCTGTTGATTCATCATAAGTATATTAGTTAGGAAAGCCGTTCAGGTAAAGAGAACAACTTTTGATGGAAGAGGCATTAACTCCGAGTTAATGCAGGTTTCCCCTTATTTTTAGCTAATGATCTGCTTCCATGTTGGTTTTTCTGTATTTTGAATTCCTTAATATCCATTATTTTCCTCTTCTACAGTACATATTCCCCTTACTTTCAAATATAATTTTTCTATTCATCTTCTAGCCTTACTGGTCTGATAATGTTTTGCCTAGTTTTTTTTTTTTTTTTTTTTTTCTGCTTGTATCATCTTGTGTTTCCTTCTGGATGATTAATGTATTTTGATTTGCTGTTACGCCAGTCTTCTTCTTTTTCTTCCCTTATCTTTTTTTGTTTTTTTGTTTTTTTTGGAAACAAGTATCCAGGCCTCTTAGAGCATCTGACTAATCCTTGGGTTACATGCACTCCCTCACTCCACATGCCCCAAGGGCAGATTCGAACTCAAGACCTCCGCTTCCTGAGGCGTGACTCTTACCCGTTTCTTAATTCTTTTGTGAGCATCTTCTATAGATAAACATGAGAAGACAGTATTCTGAATAATCTCTCTCTCTCTCTGTAGCAAAAAGTGTTAAAATAGATTCATAGAACAGTCAAAATAGAACACGATATAAAAATGTATAATCTCTTCCCCTTTTCCCAAAAAAAGTTTTGGAGATTGAAAAATTTAATGAAAAAACAGTGTTTCAAAGCTAAGCTAATTTTTCATATAAACCTCTATTTCATAAATAAATTAGTATAAATAATTAATTAGAAGTGCATTGTTGTGCTGCTTATGCCTAAAGTCTCTGTCTAGTTTATTGTTTTGCCTCACGCCTTCAAAGCACTGCTTTTATTTCTACAAGCACATTCATGTCCAGTGCCATCTTGCTGTCCAGACAGTTAAACCGACAGTTATTTTAGCTTGGTATTGTAATTTTGTTTTTAGTTGTAATTTAACCATTTGACAATGTGTTGTATATTATATAAATTTTATGGTTGCATACTTATTTTGTGCTTTTATGATATTGCTATTCAAGTTTTAAATCATATAATAGATTGTTAATTATTGGGTGGTGCTTTGATGCAACTTATATAAATTCAAATGTTAGTACTTGACTTTATATAATATATCCTATTTATACATGTCATAATTGTGAAATGTCTAGCATTTATAATTTGGTATATAAGTATTTAGATTTTAATAATTTATATTAATTGTTATATTATTAAAATCTATTGCACCTTGCTTCGTTCAGACACGTACCTCGCCTTGTGCCTCAGCGCCAGAGGGCTCAAGTACTTGAAATTTTGAATACATTTTGTGCCCATAACTACATGGCATGCAGAAGTCTTTGATGTTCTTGTATGGACATTTCTCTCCTCTATCTATTCTTCTTTATGTGGTAGCTGGCCTCTGTTTCAACTGCAGGTTATTGCCTGCCCATGTGCACTTGGTCTAGCAACACCGACTGCTGTTTTGGTAATCTTTTAATGATACAGAATACCATATTCTTTGAAGTATTTTTTTTTTCCTGTTTTTTTTACTTATATTATTTATTTGGTCTAACCGTCTAATGCTTTTATTTTCTTCAGGTTGGAACTTCACTTGGGGCAACCAAAGGCTTGCTTCTACGTGGTGGGCATATCTTAGAGAAGTTTGCTTCTGTGAACACTATTGTTTTTGACAAAACAGGGACGTTGACAATAGGAAGACCAGTTGTGACCAAAGTCGTGACTTCTGGACATGGGGAAGATACAACTTCAAGGTTTGGTAGCAATATCAATATTCACTCTTGTATCTTTGGAATGGTGAACATATACATGCCCAATATACACATTCCATCAATAAATATATCATATGACTTTATTCTCAGTTTGTATTAGAAAATTTGAGCCATTTTTCAGCAGGAGATCGACTAAGATTCTATAAGGTATACTGTGATGTACTGATCCTTAAATGAGTTTTTGACATATCTATTTGATGGGTTTTGGACATATCTCATTTGTTGCTTAACCATGTGTCAACTAATGTTGTCTTTTGATTGTATCTACCTGTAAACAAACTGAAATTGAAAGGCATGCCAACTATGTTAGGACAAGAAGCCAAGCAAGCTTGATTAACCTAAGCTTTAGTGGATCCCGTTTTAATCACTGACACAGTTGGGGATGACTATTCCAATGTTGTTAAAATGCTCAAGCAATGTTAACTCCATAATGGCCAGGATAATGACCAGGCACGGTATAAATTTTAATTTTTAGAGAAATAAAAATGATATTTTAATTTTCTCACTATTCTTTTCAAATAGAATTATTACTTGCTGCTGTTATGGAGCTGTATAGGTCTGTCAAGAAACATTGGATGAGTGTAGTGGAGGTGATGATGAATTGTAAGACTAGGAAAAAAATCAGAATGAATACATTCATGGCTATTCAAGACTATCTCAATACAAGATAAAATAAATGCAAGCTATTTCAGATGGTTTGGGGCAAAGAAGTTCAATAACAGCACCAGTAAGGACACTTTGGTGCAAGATGAAGGCTCCAAAAGGGTTAGAAGAAGGCTAAAAATGATGTGAGGGAAGGTAATAAGAGAATACATTGATATAAGTGGAGATGCAAATTACAAGTAAAACACAAATTGAAATCTGTTAGACCAAGCCTTCATCCAAGATGGATGATACAAAAGGACTCAAGGTCCAAAACAAAGCCTCACAAGCTTTTCACTAAAAAAAAAACACTTCACACCCCCCTCCCCTAATCTTTTATAGGGTTGCAAAATGAACTAACTTGCCTTAGAAAATATCAATCATAAATCCTACCTTGAAATTATCAGACCATTACAACTTCCCATAAAAACTTATCAAAGGAGTTTCTAGAGAATACCAACTATCAAGACTTAACCCACAAGACTCCTAAAAGCCCAAAATAATAAAGCAATTGAGCCCAAAAACATCCCTAGGCTTTTGTTGAGTATTGTGTTATCCGCCTCCTGTCCCAGGTATCACATGCTCATGTATAGTGCCCTAGTTCAACTCGTGACCCTCTTGTATTCATAGTTTCCCCTTACCCGTAAGATTGATTTTTTGGGGTAAATGGTTTGTCAACATAAAATCAGAGCGCTAGGTTCATATAGGTCACGGGTTCAAGTCTCCTCAAAGGAATTTTCCACTCTTATGGGTGAGGGGGAGTGTTGAGTGTTGTGTTATCCATCTCCGCTCCCGGGTGTCACGTGCTCACATATCGTGCCCCAGTTCAACCCGTGATCCTCTTATATTCATAGTTGTGCCTTCCCCATCAGATTGGTCTTTTGGGGTAAAGGGTTTGTCAACTGGCTTCTCAAACCCAAAATGGCCCTATAGCCCATGCTGCCTTCATCGTATATAAAAGTACATGGCTTGACCTAAGATAGGGCTCAAGATAGAGTTGAATTGTGAAATAAGATTTATGTTGCAGACCCAATAATTGGGATAAGGTGTAGACTATGATGATGATGGTGACGATAACAGCTACGATGATGACGTCCTAGTGATTTGTGCATCATCTCTGTGTGCATACATCCTAAACATTGTCTCAAAGCACTAGTTACGGAGGAAATAATATTAGGCGGATTAGAATCAAACTTTTGGTACTCCTTTCGTCACCCTCTTTGTATAGCTTCTTTTCTTTTTTATTTCTGCATTAGGTAATATTTTCAGTCAGTGATGAGAATTCATACACTGTTCCGTTATCATGTATGTTAACTCATTATGGAATTTGAATACTGTTGCTCAACTTGTGTACAAGTATTGGCATGAAGAAAAAACAAAAAGTTGTGGCAAGTGACAGACTGCTAAATAAAATGATTTATTGTATGAATCCATAAACCACATGTTCTGCTGCAGACAAAGTTCAAACAGCAAATGGTCAGAACTACAGGTTTTGAGGTTAGCTGCTGGAGTAGAGTCAAATACGATTCATCCAGTTGGAAAAGCTATTGTAGAAGCTGCTCAAGCAGCTGGTTGTCACAATGTGAAGGTAACTTCTTGACATTCTAGTTTATCCTCATTTTTGCTAGGTCTGTTGTTTTACTACTTTTGTTGAAAAGTACAGTATGTTTTTTTTAATAGATTGGTAAGCCCTGTTTTTAGTGAGTATATGGAATCATCACCCATAGACTTTACAAACTAAGCATGCTGGCAGCTGCAAAAGTATGGTATGCTGTACATGCATAAGTCAATGTTCTCCTAATCATTTCTGTTCATCCATCTGGCTGTTGATTCTTTTTATTACCCACCCTTCCTCTTCATGGATTTCTATGTAAACCTAAGTGCACTTAGAGGACCTAAATTTGAATGCTTTATTACAGTCTTAACTGCATAAAAATTATGCATGCAATACCACTCATTCCAATCCCTCTCCCTTGGCCCCTAGCATCTTCGGACTTCTAGGGCTAGGGAGGGTTTTCTGGATAATGGTCAAGTTGCCCTTCCTGTAATCTGTAAGTAAACGGTGATAATCAAAGTTGATTCCAAATCTTTTGAGATTAGCTGAGGATGGATGAAGAATTGGCCAGCTGTAATCGTGGCTGAGAAATGGAATAGGTAGTCTTGATAATTGTCAATGCTAATAGAAGCGAGTGTTTTGGCTGGAAGTGGTGCTCTTGGAGGCTTTTAACTTTCTGAAGACAAAGAAGTCTCTTGGAGCCTTTGAGTATTCAACCAAAGGGTGGAGCCAACCTTTATGTCTTATGGAAGGCGTCAAAGGGAAGTGATGGTTGGAGGTGGCTCAGGCTCTGAGACTAGTTATCTCAGGTAAGATGAAAGGTGCTAGCTCGATCGATTTGAAGAATTCGAAGACTATCAGTAAATGGGCCTGGGGCAGTTGGAGACTGCTCAAAAGCATCAAATTCCCAATCACACTGGGCTTTCTTTGATTTCCAAGAGCAAACTAATTCCACCTGAAAATTCTGGACAATGGAGGCTCATAATTTTCTGCGAAGGATTAGACATGGGCTTAAACTCGGATGATGTCAAAAAGACAATCTTATTGTTATTCAATTATCCCTAGTTGCCTGGCCATTATGGGTGGCAATGAGAGTGTTTTCATTGCCAATAATAGGAATAACTACAAATTTTTCCCCTCTCTGAACAAGGCAAGAATTCTAGATCTCTTTTTCCAAAACCTTGGTGGGCTCAAGATAAGGGAGTGATTTTGTTGTGGTCTGTTGAGGGTCAAGATTTTAGGTCTTTCTTATCAGTTTTGGAAGCCACATATCTTTAAATTTCAGTAAATTGGGAGGTTTAGTAGAGGTAGTGGTAAACACTTCAAAGATGTTAAGATTTTTCAGTCAAAGTTACGGGGTGGAGAAGCTGGTCCACAGTTGCTTCAGCCAGGGGAGATAGAGATGCAAAGGCACTTGTAGCGATTTAGGCTTACTTTGCTTTAGTGGCTGTTGGTGGTTGTAGTAAAGTGGCAGATAATCGGATGGGTAGTAAGGCCTTAATATTCTTAGTTACTGCAGATCCATGTGGAGTCCATCGGATGTTTCTCGCTTTGTACTAGAGTTATCAAATCCCAATAACGACGTAAATCAAACTCAAGATTTGAATCTATTGACCGTTGATTTTCTAAATGGTGAGATGCTATCATGACACATGGTTTTCTTTTGTCTACTTGTGGCTCAAGGAAGCTTCCCACATATCCATGACATTGCAAAAACAGGTTAATTAGCAGGCGAGATCCTGATATTCCGAACAATATATCTCTACCAATTGGAGGTAATGAAAATCCTAAGTATAATTTCATCTTGAGGATGCATCGAATGGAGGATGTTGGAGTATTGTTGTCATACATGGTCACATCAACAGGGTTTGCATGGATAAAATTCCGTTTTCAGAAACAATTGATGAAAGGTGGAGTGGAAAAATTCAAATCCTCAGTTTGGTGGTATGATGGTCAAGTGTCAAAGCTACATCTATGCCTTTGACGAACTCATGGAAGGGACATCATCTCGGCTGTCCATAACAGGCTAAATCCAAACACGTGGCTAGCAATCAGGCATTTTCAGCCCAAAAAACTGCATAGATCAAAGGGAAATTGGGTGATTTGGTCCCAAGAACGGCATCAAACCTCAAAAGGAAAATGTGGCGATCTGGTTCATCTAATCATACTTGCATCTCAAGAAAGCGGAAGAATCATTTGCCTTTTAGACCTACGAAGCTAATCATAGTGCAGAGGAGAACGAGGTCCCTCCCTGTATTGTTGGATATGGATGAAACTTTTATAAAGCCCATTAGGGAAAGGTTAGTTGGGCCAATGGGCTTGATTGATTCATGGATATTGGAGGCCCATACATTTGAAGTAGATTCTTGGGCTAAAACTCATCTAAAAATAGGCATCATTAAAGTGGCCCATCTAGGTGCCCAAGCCAAACGTGTCATTGTGAAGGTTTGTTCATGGGAGGACAATGAGACTTCTCACTGCGTTGCTGATTTCCAACTAGGCATCAAAGATTGGGTGGCTGAGGGTAAGTCATTCAACCACATTGATCATCGACAATCACTAGAGTCAGCTATCAGCATCATCGACTTTAGGGGGCCTCAAGCACGCCTTCGTGAGTAGAGGAATTCAGACAATTTAGTTGAATTAGTACCAATGGCCTCGTCTACGATTGTCTATGCATTTAAGGAATTTGAGGAAAATGTTTAATCCATTTCATCGTGGAAGAGGCTCATCTCATGTAGGTTAGATTCTTAGTTTTTTCTCCGGTCATCCAAATTCATCAAATTTGATAAGGATTAACATTCTGCTCGATCTTCATTCAATGTGAGTCCAGGCACATTAACTCACTCCAAGGGCTTTGCTTTCTTCTAACAATATTGCAACGCGCTTTGTTCCCTCTTGTTTGATTTACCTCGACCGATTTTGATTTATGATGGTTTGTCTCCTCCAAGTATATCATCAGCTTTGCTGTCGTTCCATATTCTTGGTGGTCCTACCTCGAAAGGTGTGAGGGATCGTGAGTAGATCACCATTGGAGGAGTTAGGATTATTGGTCTTTCTAATCATTTAAGCCATCCTTAGCTAGATTGTATGCTATTCCCCATTCTATGCCAGGATCAATGTTTATTGCTAAATAACGGCAGAGAGGATGGCGAAACAACATTTCAGGAATTGTCCATGCTAGATTCAAGTCATCAAAATAGTTCAACAGATGAGGGTCATAGTATCAATGATCTGCTGAAGTTAGAACCGGAAAAGTAAATGGTCAAATGGTTGTTAGAATGAATCATAGACATTGGAGTTTCTTTAGGAATTTCATTTTTAAGTAGGTCTCCAACACATAAAAATTCGAAATTTTTTGGGGAGAAAGGTGGTGAATCCTAGTGATTTGCTTTAAAAACCTTATCATTTTACAGGGTTTTAGAATAAAAATATTATGCATCATGTGATTCAAGGTAAATCACTATTGATACACAATGAGTGCAACGAATCACTATGGAAGACTTTTAGTTTTTAAAATAAAATCCTAGAAATTCAATTTTAGGGGTTCTCCGTTCTCCTGAGTCATGCTACTATCAGATTGAGAGGGGTGGCTGGCCTAAGAGAGTGAAGAAAGGGTTTAGGCTGTGTGTGTGTGTGAGAGAGAGAGAAAGAGAGAGAGATTAAAACACGACTTTTCAAAACGTTCACATTTGGTGATTATGGTTTTCTAATTCATCATTAACAAAAAACTTAAATAAACAATATCATCGAACATGAGAGTTTTTCCTGGTGAACGACATGGACGTGTTTTCTTGACACCACATACTAAAATAAAGGAAAGGAAAGGAAAGCAAGGAAAACATTATGGCATACAAAGAAACACCATATATAAGTCCACTTTAAACCAATCTGGGTTCTGGATCATTAAGACTCTCTCTCTCTCTCTCTCTCTCTCTCTCTGTCCTTGATTGATAGGAAATAATTGGACTAAGATTGTACTATTCTCTACGTTGTGGTATAGGATTGAAAGTTGACCACTCATATTTTGTTTTTTGATCTTTGAAACTTTTACTGTGAATGATCCAAGTTTCTAGCTGTGCGTCTGCTCTTGACAGTGTAATTCCAATAGCCAAAAGATATTATTTTGATCCATGAGCATTCCCAAGAGGTTGCCAACAGTTGAATCATCCAAAAAGATATATATAAAACCACTTTTATTTAATTGGTCTGAAATATATTTGGATGGAAAAGAGTTATTTTCTGAGGATTTTTCTTATAGATCAGATCTTATTGTAAATGGAATGGGTGGTTTTCTATTATCTCTTGAATCCTTGGCCTCCTCAATTTCTTTTTGTTGCTTATACTTTCCATAAAATTTATATTAACCAGAAAAGTTTGAACATTACAATCTTATCCTTGTCTGAAGCCTCAAAAAAAGTTTTGGGATGCCTAATTTTAGTGCCTCTGGTAGCTCATTATTTGGGTGATGAGATCGTGATTCTTGGATTGCTCTTCTGGGAAATTATTGTCGCAGGTAGCAGATGGAACATTTAGGGAGGAACCTGGGTGTGGCGCTGTTGCAACTATTGATCAGAAAAGGGTTTCTGTTGGAACCTTAGACTGGGTTCAAAGGTATTTAGGTCGTTTGATGTTCACTTATTAGGTCTTCTCTATGATATTGTTTGATTTTTATCAATAAAAGAAAATTGTGTAGTTCTTTCCATTATATTCTTTTTCCCTGGCGTGCAGTATAATTCTTTCTATTCTATTAGGAATTCTGTTACAGCTTTGATGGTAAATCCCTGTCAACATCATCTGAAAAGACTTGACACATAGCTGTTTAGTACATAATAATTTCTGTGGATATGATCACGATCTGTATCAAGCTCTTGAAAGGTAGTGGTTCAAATAGAATCTGTGAGATGAGGAAGCATCATCTGAGAGTCTTACTCCATTTTTTACATGTTTTACTAATCTATTAACTATCACATAAATATGCAGGACATCAATCCAGACCCTCTCCCATTGATGAGCCACCTTTTGAATGAGCCAATTGTCCTTAAAATTGCATGAATTGTTTGATTTAATAGACATTTTTGTGGACCGTTAAGCTAGTGTATCAAGGTCCACTTTGAAACTACTTTTGAAGCTAATTTGGAATGATCTTTTGCCTATGGACACTTTGAAACAGTAATTAGGCCAATTTTTTTATACGCTGAGGCGTGATGTGAGTGAGACATTCTGCTAGCTAATCCTCACATACATGGAAATTTAAATAAACAGTATATAACATATATAAATAAGAATAATGATTTTCTGACACCCCCCTTTGACATACGCCACCCTGATGTGGCACGTGCCAGAATCATAGATCTTTTTCCTTGGGATACACAACTGCACATATTTATGGAGGTGTGCTATTGTGTATCCCGAGGAAAAAGATCTGTGATTCTAGCCCATGCCACACCAGGGAGCGTATGAGGAGCTTGTGTCAGAGGGGGTGTCAGAAAATCACGACTCTATAAATAATTAGTATTGAAAAATAGAAACATTAGGTTGGCCACCATATTTTTCCAAATTTTAAGTTTCAAATCCTCATAATGAAATTCCAAGTTTTAATCCCCCTACATTAGTAATGATATAAAATTTTACTATCCTACATGTCTGCAAGAAATAAATATTTCATATTTGAATAATTGAAGGTTCATGCAATATATAGCTATTTGATATTTATTGAAAAATACAATTAAACACTGCATTTCAATAACTTTCTTTGCGCAATACTAAGTACTACAGAAGTTTATTTATAAATCAAATCAATTAAACAACTTTCTTAGCATATGTTGCTATTTTATATCTAAATTCTCCAATTATGTTGCATGCTAACAGAAACAAAAAGTACGGTTAATATCTAGTTCTAAAAAAAAAAAAGAAAATTTAGAAAAGTCAACATGTGAGGCGTGCACTTCGGCCAAAAGGCGCCTTAGTCATGCATCACACTGAGCTGCGTATATTTTGGATACGTCTTGGTTTGAGGAATATGCCTCTGGTGTTTTTCACATTTCTTCTTTATGTCTCAGGACATTTGTAATGAGCCTTGTCCCGAGGCATGCTTCTAGGTGTGCGCCTCACATTCCTTAAAAAATGCTTAATTAGACCATTTAGTGAGCATAAAACTCTCACTCGGTCTTATCCTCAGAAATTTAACTCGATTTTAAAATATGAAACAAAAAACAACCCTCATCTACCGAGATTAATACTTCTTTAAGTGTAAAACAACTACAAGATAGCTGTGCGCATTCACATTATACTACTTTCATACTTGGTCATGATTGAGATTATCTCTTGCAGGCATGGAGTTGATGAGAACCCATTCCTTGAAGTGGAGGAGATAAAGAATCAGTCTGTTGTATATGTAGGAGTAGATGGTGTTTTGGCAGGTCTAATTTATTTTGAGGACAAGATTAGAGAAGATGCTGGTATTGTGGTTGAATCTCTTTCAAAGCAAGGGATAAGCACATACATGCTGTCTGGGGACAAAAGGCACGCGGCTGAATATGTTGCATCCGTTGTTGGTATTCCCAAAGAGAAGGTAAGCATTTCAAAATCAAATATTTTTCAAAGAAATTGAGACTTGCGCATCTCATCATTTTGTTTTCAATAATTGCTTTGAAGGCCACAATGTCCTTCATTGAACTGAATACACATCCTTGTGGTTTCGTAAATTTAAGCAAACTAAGAATTAAGTCAGAAAACATACAAAAATCCTTTCCCTGCATATAGCCAATGTGGGTGATGGTACGAAAACATGGGTTTTTAGCCCACATATAGTCTGGGCTACAATTTTTGCAGCACATGATAATTTCCTGAAATTGTAGTCCAAAAAGAGAGAATATCATTAACCACAGGGAGTAATATCCACAAGCATTTGGTATTCCACTATCTTCTATTTTATTGCCTCCACTGAAAGTTACTGCATCTCTCAGTTGGTAGACCTTGATCTTCCATTTTCTGAAAAGCCAAGTTTCAGTGTGCCTTTTCATAATTTGTTCTCTAAAGTTTTTATTTGGGACTTGGGGTTCCCACCAGCATAGGGTTCTTGGTATTGGTTTAAATTTACTTCCCTAATGCTTCTTCATGAAACAAGTTGCCCCTCATTGAATGAGTTCACAACTTGGAGGAAATGGGTTTGCAGTAAAAAAGAACAGGGTCACGGTTTTTTTTTTCACAGTGAGGGGGGTTGAGGGGGAGAGGGGGGGTGGGGGGAGGGGGGGTCCTCAAGTAACTGAAGTCAACAATTTGTTGAAGAAGATTTTGCAGCAGCCATAACATTCAAATTTTAGTAAAGCACTCACGACTGAGTTCATAAACTTTGCAGTGACCATAACAGCAAGTTGACTCCTCATAATAGTTACTTTTATTGTAGGAATGAGTTCTAAAACTTTGCATCTCCCCTTCAAGGACTTCCAAACCAACTTCTGATCTCTTGGACTTAGGTTATTCTCAATTTTCTTTTTTAGTGTTACATCCTTTTTGGCTTGATCTTGGCAAAGTCCTCCTGAACTGGTTGTTCCACAATTGTCTCCAGGAGAACATGACCGTGAAAAAACTAAGTTCTAAGCTGATTATGAGGTTTTTAATGGACTTGAGAGTTTCTGATAATGAAGTTTTTTCTAAGCTGATTATGAGGTTTTTAATGGACGTAAGAGTTTCTGATAATGAAGGGAGTGAGTTTTACTAGACTTATTTATTAAAACTACTATTGTACGATAAAAGGATGTCGTGAAACGCTGCCCGAGTGGTGGAGCAGTGTGTGCTCCTCAGGGTCGTGAGATCAAGTCTCCCCACCCACGAGTTTACCTGATACTCCTGTTCGTGGTGGCAGGGCATATCCATAGGGATTAGTCCCACTTCCAAAGGGGGTGGGGAGACCCTGTCTCATTGAAAAAAGGATGCTGTGAAGAATGGGGGATGGCTATAAAGTTCTTATTTTACACAGTAAATGATTCGAGAGGGAGTGGATCTAATCTTATAATGTACTACACTTTATTCGTTCAATATTGTGTACCTTTATTAGTGGATTCAAGGAGCGGACTTTCTGAGTCACAAGTCAATAATCTTTCTTCTCTCTTTGCCACAATGATGAGTATAGTAAATAAATAAATAAATAAAAGGGAAAAAAGACAAGTTCACTTCACGTTGAAGACGAAATTTAATATTTTATTCTAGATATAGATTTAATACTATTATGTTTTTAGCTATTTTTAAACCTGCGTAGATCTTCTTTCATTTGAAGTTGAGAGCAGAAGATATATGCATTCAGCGTATGAGGTGTACACTGAGAAGTATAAATACATAAGATTTTATTATATTTCTTCTTAAGAGATGTTGCAAACCAGATAGTGATGTGTGCTACTGCAAAATATCAAAATGGATGGTGATCGGTTGTCAACATTAGATCATATGAATCATAAGAAGATACTACAGTGAAATAGTTCACGTGGAACTTGTAGCAGATTGTACTCTGTAGAATTATTGCTATTAAATGTGAAGAATTATGATGTGGATGGCAGGTGCTATCTGGAGTAAAACCAGATGAGAAGATGAAGTTCATTAGCAAACTTCAGAAAGATCAGAAAGTTGTAGCCATGGTTGGTGACGGAATTAATGATGCTGCTGCTTTGGCATCATCAGACATTGGAGTTGCCATGGGTGGGGGTGTTGGAGCTGCTAGTGAGGTGTCTTCTATTGTGCTTATGGGCAATAGACTCTCCCAGGTAATTTGGAAGTGTTTTATTTTTATTTCTTTTTTATTAGCGTTAAACCTGTTATCACTCCCTTGGATCTTCAGAGTATCATGGGCTTGGTTCCGGTTGGATTTACTGTGTCGCATGTGATTTATCTCATTTTCCATTACCCTTGTTGCTCCAATTATATATATGTATAGGCTCGGGATCCAAGACTCATGAAAAGTGAACTTATATCTTCACACACAATTCCGACCGAGTATATGTGAGATCTAATGGTTGAGATTTATCTTAGAGATCCATAATGTATTCTCGGGATAAATCTTTAATCCCAACCATTATATATATATATATATATATATATATATATATATATATATATATATATATTTTTTTTTTTTCTGTCTGTGATTGTTTTTTTATTTATTCAATTAATATATTATTGAAAAGAAGAAGAAACGGAGGTTGAGAAGACCATCCGAAGTTGGTGGCATCATATTGAGTATTGAGTGACTTCCACAAAATTCCGTGATTCATATGAAATCTTTACAGCCATTTACCTGAAAGAGTTGAATTCATAACTCTGATATCTCGAAAACCCAATCTCTACCAATTTCAGGGGCACAAATGGTCCTCCAACTAACAAGGTGGAATTTATGAGCCATGTCTCTATCATTCCAAAAAAGTCATGGAACACGTAGTCCAATTGATTTCAACACTTTTGGGGATGGAGAACAAAGAAATATAAACTGGATCCTTACTAATTTTTATTTATTTATTAAAGTCAAATTTCCACCTTAGGATAAAAATCTTGTCCTTCATTAACCCAATGTCCTACCCACCCTTACGATGACAAGATCTCAAATGGCTTTACTCCTTTACTCCTATAAGCTGCTCTAAGAGGCAAACCGAGATAAGATGGCAGAAAGAAACCAATTTAACAATCCATTACTTCCAAATATCAAGTCTCAAAACAACATAACAAGCCTCTAAAGAATCTGATGTGGTGAATAGAGGCATCCAAAAACACCACAATGTCATCCACAAATTTAATGTGAGAAATCATTGGACCCCTTCCATTTGCTGCAAAGCCCGACAGATTGCCATTAGTGATCACCCTTGATATAATCTTTCTAAATTCTCTAAAACCATCTTCAATAGAAATGGGGACAAATATATCAAAAAGTCCCAGTTGGCACTATCATACACCTTTTCCAAATCAATCTTGGAAACTACTTATGAGATAACCCAATTGCAATCTCCAATCAAAAAATTCACTAGCTATCAAAACTCTGCCCAAGATTTGACAACCTAATGCTCTTTGCTTTGGACAATCAGAAATGGATGACCACTGTAAGCCTCGATGCTAACATCTTGGAAATGATCTCATAGATAATGCCTTCCAAACTAATAGACCTAAGATCTGGAATGCCCTTAACTCTAAACTTGTTCAGGGTTAAATGTGCTATTAGAACAGTAATCTATAACCCCTTCTTTGAAATCTTTTGTCACCAACATCAGATTACCCTTAGTGACATCTAAACACTCTTTCAAACAAGCTAAAGAAAAAATTGTTAAGATCCAAGGCTTATCACCATTGTTGTCGTCCTTTACTCCAACCTTGTTCGGGGTTAAATGTGCTATTAGAACAGTAATCTAGATAAACCCCTTCCATGAACTCTTTTGTCACCAACATCAGATTATCCTTAGTGACATCCAAACACACTTTCAACAAGCCAAAGAAAAAATCGTTTAGATCCGAAGCTTATCATCATTTTTGTTGCTAATGGTTTGAAAATATTGTCTTCCATAAATGGCCTATTAAGCCAAGCCTAGTGCTTCACACCAATCCTATTAAAGGATGGATCGTCCAAGGAAGGTCTAACATGTTGCTCCTTAGAACAATTTTTCATGAAAGCCTACGACTCTTCTGATTCTCTCCTCCCCTTCCAATAATACACCAACTTTCAATTTGGAGATGAGATCGGATCTTCTGTTATTATTTGTTGAGTGATTTTTTTTTTGTATTATTATCCCCTTTCTTAAACTGTCTTAACCCTTGATTTCTACCTCTAACTTGTCTCTTCCATTCACACCATTTTTTAAGATTGACTCTTTTCTTTTCAAAGAAAAATTCACCTTTTGATTTCCGAGTGATGCCCTTGGCATTTTTTCACAAATTAAACTAAATGGAACCAAAACACCTTTTTTTCTTCGCGAGTGCAACAACATACACATCCAATCTAATATTTGCTCCGAGAGAGAAAATTCTGAGTGATGTTTTTTGTATTTTTAAATAGTTCGACTTAATGGAACCAAAACACTTTTTTTCTCCTTTTAGAATGCAATGAGTTCATCTAATCTAATATTAGTGACATAGTTCATTGATCAGGATATCCAAGGTACATGCAAATTAGATCCTAAAGACAATCTATCATTAACGTGGTCCCACGTAGGAGATATACACTGAAAGTAGATTGGATGGATGATATTAACCGTTTATTGTGAATTGTATACCATCTTTTTACTATCCAAAAGCATCAGTCCTGAGGTTCGCCTCATTGACCTCATAGGGAATGTACTTGTTTTTAATAAATTTATCTTTTATTTTAAAGAGAATTGTTGCAGATCCCAATATTTGAGATAAGGTTTGTGGGGGGTAAAATCGGTTTCCTCAATCCTTTTGCAATATCTCTCTGATCATTCAGGAACTTCACCTTCGATCTTTCTGCGACCCTGGTGGGGGATCCGCGTGCAAGTTCCCTGACGATCAAGTTAAACACCAGCCTTTTTAGATTAATCATAGAAGAGAATTATGAATTGCATACCATTGGCTTGGATGACCCCTTATTTATATATTTCCTTTCCCTATTCCTGTGGGATTCTTCTTAAATCCATCCCTATCACATTATTTAGAAGTTCCCTTTCTGGTTACAATTCCTTTCCAAATCAGGATACTAGTTTTGTGTTACCTCACTGTCAATAGTGATTCCAATACATTGTAATGATTCGAATATTGTGGGATTTTGGATATGGATGATGTTATATTGGTGAATTGTGCTTGTCTGCTTTCTCCGGTTTATACTCAGGACATGGGGTTCGTTTTCTGTCTGGATGTTGTTGGAGATATGATTTTATTCTCCTCCCACAATGCCTAAGATGATGAAAAAGAAGCAGCATGCGTTGTATTTTGACAATCAAATCATCGATGTCTAGTGTAGGAGAGATCCCATAAGTGGAACTCATCAAATGGGCTGAACCCAACTCCCCTGTGCATGTATTCCGTATTTACCAATATGCCATTAGCAGACTATCCTTCTGGTCTATCAGATGGATACCCTATATATCATCCGGAATGCAATGGAATTTGTTGCTGTTGGAATATCCTCGTCTGTGGCATATGCCTTTCCCTACTGCTGCTGATTCACAATTTCTTGACTCATTCTCAGGTGTGAATGCTGGCAAGGTTTTTATTTTGCCAGTCTTAATATCAAAGGAGTTCTTTTTTTTTTGCTTATCGTGGGTATCCCCACCCTACGGGTGAGACCAATCCCATGGTCACATGCACCACCCCCTTGGAAAGTCCTACGTGCAACTGGTTGAGTCGAGGGTCAACCTGACCCTAGAGGGTGGCCCCAAAGAATTTATTGCTTTGTGGGGTTTCAAACTCTTGACCTGCTCTTCCTGAGGAGCTTATCAAGGCTCGTCTTGCCACTAGGCCAACCCCTTGGGGTTAAATATCAAAGGAGTCTTGCTTGCTTTAAAAGGCAGAACAACTAATAATTGGAAACTGACACCTGAATCACTTCAATGCAGTTACTCGATGCTTTGGAGTTGAGCCGACTGACAATGAAGACTGTAAAGCAAAATCTTTGGTGGGCATTCGGGTATAACATAGTAAGTTTTTTTTGTCTTTGGTGGGCATTTGCTTCCTTTACTTCTTCCTCTTATTATCATCATAGTTAAAATTTTAATTTTCTTCAACTCAACTGTTTTTATTTTTTATTTTTTTGGTCTCAAACTGAGTTTTGTGCAGGTTGGAATTCCAATTGCTGCTGGATTCTTGCTGCCATTGACTGGGACTATGCTGACTCCTTCGATCGCTGGAGCTCTTATGGGACTTAGTTCCATAGGGGTGATGGCAAATTCATTGCTTCTTAGGCTCAAGTTTGCCTCGAAACAAAAAAACATCATCTACAAACAACCTATGGAGACCCGAAATAACAAACCGGATCACGCTTACACTGCTACTAAATGGAGAAATGCCTGATTGTCTGAGAAGTTCTTACATCTCTATCTTTCCCAATTATTAGAAATATTAAAAAAAAAAAAAAAAAAAACACAGGAAATCATTCAATTTTGAGTTGAAAAGTTAAAGTTATTTCCATCGAGAAACTGTCCCTCTTTCAAATTATTTTCTTTTAGGTTATTCTGTTCCAAAAGATGTCAATCGATTGTTTAATGTAACAAATGGTATATAAGCTAACAATAATTAAAAAGAAAAGGAGATTGTTCAATGTAACAAAGATAATTTATGTTACCTTCATTAACTTTTTAATTTTTTGATAAGCAAATATCCATTGAGAAAGGGGGTTGATCAGCAACGACAAAGGGGGTTGAGAAGGCCTACATAACACAGGGAAGAGAAGAAAAACCATATGAAAACAAGGGGTCTACCAATGTCCATCTGAGTTGTTACTACACCGGAGTCCCCACTTGGAAATATTAAAGAGAAAAGAAGAATTCTTTGAAGAGACGTGTTGGGGTGACACAAAGGTGACAAATGATGGGGTGTTGTGCACATTACCGTAGATGCTTTTCCGTGAGATACGAGTAAAAAACATCTATGGTTATGTGCACGCTGTCCCATCATTTTTTGTCACCGTTGTGTCTACGTTTGTATCATTCCAGCATTTCTTTCTTTAAATACTTTTAGATACCCCCAACAAATTGGGGAGTAAAAGCTCTTCAATAGAATGAGCAATGAATTAGAAGGTGGTCAATTAATTCTCCATCAAAAGGAGCTGAAATTGCGCAAACATAATGTTAAATGTTAACTACTAACCCCACCAAGCAAAAATAAAAAAATACTCATTCAACATCTCTTATAGCCTTAGCTTTTTTCACCCAAGGACAAATCTAAATCAAGAGCTGCCCTAAAAGAAGGAATGGAAAAAAAGTTTTATTTGAATTTTAGTGAAAAAGACATTGGTATATTAATTTTTTTTGCATAATAAATGCTTATTTACATAACAAATGTGTCTTTTTTGTTTATGAATATTAATGGGAGTGTTAGGCAGACCCCCAGCTAGAAGAACAAAAATTACTTACGACCCTAGGTATGCACTCTAGCATCCTTACATACAATTCTCTTGAGCTCACTTGGAAGGTTCAAATGACCCAAAACTAATCTGCCCACATAAGTAAGGTAGGTTGCTAAAATGTCAGCAGCTTGATTGCACTCTCTGTAGTAGAAACTGAAATCTATCCTAAGGAACTGGTTTGCTCTAACTTTGATGGTCTTAATCAATCTCTCCTCCATGGAGCTTTGCATGCTCCCTTGACGCAATCTATAACCAATTTAGAGTCAGATCTAATCTTCAATGATTGAATGCTTAGCTCCGCAGTCATTACGATCCTCTTCATCATAGTTTGAAGCTCGTGAGCCAACACAGACATTCCTTGGGACTGTTCAACCATAGCTTTGATAGTGTTGTATGTATCGTCTCTGGTGATGGCTCCCTCATCACCAATATTGGCTCTAAGGGACCACCAATTATGTATTATGTCTTTTACATGGTAAATGCTAAGGGCATTTATTATTTAGATTTAATGTTTTGCTTGCAATAAATACTTTAGCAATTAATGCAAATAAACATTTATTATATAAAAGACTAACATAATCATATTTTTTTTTTTACTAAAAGACAAAATGGATAGGAGTATTATTGAAAAAAAAAAAAAAAAAAACTGTGATAGACAATGCTAACGTTCCCATGAGGTCTTGGATGTTAGTATTTCCCTTATTTTAATATATTTATATAATAAAACATAATTTTGTGTTTTTTGAATTGGGGATAAATGTCTATATCAACTACAAATTTTTAGTTGGACAAATGTCCCATCGACCTATATCACATGTGCTTTTATTTTTCCTTCACTCCCTCTAACTTTATTATATCTCCTCTTTTATTTTATTTATTTATTTATTTATTTTTACGTCTTAACTTCAAATTTTTTTAAGAATAATGATTTTTTAATTAGAAAGTCTTCACTTTGTCAATACTTGACTAACGTGGCACAAACATGAAACCATAGATTCTTTTCCTCATTATACACAACTACACAAATTTTATATGGATGTACATTTGTGTATCCCGAGAAAAAAATCTATGGTTCTGTTTTCGTGTCATGTCAGTCAAGTATTGACCGAGCGAAGATTTTCAAGTTAGAAAATTATGATTATTTTTTTATAATTGTACCTCTTGTAACCTACTTCATTATTTTTCATCTTTTATACTTTTAACCTAAAAATTCTTTAATATCTTTCAAATTTTTTGTTTTTTTTCACTTTTACTACTTTAACCCTCCCATCAAGTTATAATTTTGTGAAATCCACTTTATTTCATTTATACTTTACCTCTTATAAATTTTCTATATTTTCTCTTTTACCCCTTTAAACCACTATTATTTTTCATTTTTACTCCTTTAACATTAAAATTTATCAATAATACCCCTCCTAATTTTATTTTTTATGCTTTTACCCCTTTAACCTGAGGGAGGATGTCAGTGCGGTAGGCACAGTCAAACTCTAGTATATATAAAATATTGCACGATTCTATATAATTTACAGTGACTCAATAACACTCTTATGTAACATTGTGTAGAGAACCATCAACTTTCCTGGACTGTATAACAATTATATCTTGAGAAAAAGCTTCTATGGTTTTATACATGGTCAAGTGATATTTCAAGTAGCTTGCATTTTTCTGATTATTATTACTCAAGGTTGAATTAAATGCAAATTTATACTTCAGTTCAACGAAAACTAGGGTTTGAGATAAGCATTCTCTCACATTCATCTAAAAACAATGTACAAAAATGATGATTCCTGAAGTAGTTGAAGTTATAGGGAAACCCTAATACTAATAAATTAACTAATGGAAACCCTAGCACAAGATTACTGCAATAAACGTGACTGGCACAAAATAGTAGTATATCTTCAAACGGTAGTTGCAGTAGCTTTTACAATGCTATCCTGCAATTTCTGAGGAAGTCCCTTCAAAGAAGGGGTGTCATTTGTTGCTGTAAGTGGTTCGGATGTTTCCTCATATGCAGCAGCATGAACACCAAGAGCAGCACGGCCAGAAGGATCGGGATTTTTCGACCATGCTGCATCCCATTCCAGTGCTTTAGCAGTACTACAAGCCACACTCGGGCCTCCTGGAACTGTTGACCTCGCAGCATTCTGTCCAAAAACAACTATAATATCAGAAATGATTTATGGGAAGAACGGAAGACCAATGCAGAGTGATATATCGTAATTGCGATCATTGTCATCATAATAGAAGTCTTGTATTGCAAAAATTTGGGATTGGCTGAACAAATCTTATTCCTTCATTCAATTGAATCTCAAGCTAGTGGTTTTGAAGTTGGTCAAGACCAAGATGTAATAAGTCATCTCAGCATTATCCGTGAACAAGACCACGTCACAGATCTACAAAAAATTATGTTATCTCGTTCGAGAGGACAAGATGACTCATCCGAATCATCTCAGTATCGTTCACGAACAAGACAAGATGGGTAACTAAGATTGAAAACCACACTAGAGTTATGTATAATTGCCTAGGATGAAATGTACGATCATGGTTCACGTCAGGAGATGGAAATTTTTTACATTGGATGTATCACAATAATGGTAAAGTACTTCAAAAATTAAAAAAAATATATTCCTCTTTTTCCAAGTTAAATGTACATGACAATTTGGTCATGTTGCCAATAATATCACATTTCTAAAGAGAAACCATAAAGAAAACGAAAGCTTTAATAATAAGAGGAAGTAGAAGCCCCGACCTTGGGGAAGAACTTCTCGAAAATTGTTCTGTAGTGGTATCCCTCTTTCGTAGTAGGAGTATTCTCTGGATAAACAAAGTTTGCGTTTGCCAACATTGCATCAGAAACCTGGCCAATCATAACCCACAGAGATTATCATTTGGATCATTAGTTGAGAGAGAGAGAGAGAGAGAGAGTTCCATGAAGAGATTGAAGAAGAAAAAAACATTAAGAATCCTTGATGGATAGGACAAATAAAGGAATTGTTGTTGGAACAAAGGATCACAAAATCTTTGGGTGGGGAAAGAGGTGATTACTTGTTCATTTGCATGGTCTTTCAACCCATCAATCCAGCTGTATCCAACTCCATCACTGAACTGTTCCTTCTGCCTGTACAAAATATGCTGAAACCCAAAAATAACAGTTGGAGCAGATTCTCCATTAAGAAATGTAATTGCACAAAAAAAGTGTTTTATTTGAACATCATGAAGAATATATATATTCAGAATAATATAAAAACCTTTGGCAGATATGGCTTCTCATCATCATCAAATGCATTGCGTAGGACCCACTTTTCAATCCGGCCGATATCAGGCCTTACCTGTAATTATTTGAGAAGTGTGATTCTTTAGGAGGCTAAAAGTTCAAAAGATTACATTTTTCTTTATCAATTATTTCACAGATAAACATTTAAAGACTGAAAAAAAGCATTTTGGAAAAGAAATATGAGCCCTATAAAATAAGTTGATAGAAAAGACACCATCATGATTCTGCAACCATATCCTGCAATCAGTGATAGAGAAGAACAGAAACACTGATAATAACCGAGAGAATAGGTTCATTCTCCCAATAATTAAGATTTATTCCACAACCAAAATTCCACTAAACTCCACTCCCTATTCTATGTGACAAAGCTCTGAAAAGGTAAACATTTCTAGGACGACACTTGTAAAGCTCCAAAAAAAATCATCCCTCAGGGGTCACACACCCAAAACCTGATTTTGACACCCTTTCCAACTTTAAAAGCTAACCCATTTTAGAACTCATTCAACACCTTCGACATACCTTTCCAAACACCACACCCGAAGGACATTTTGGCAGGCCCGGTTTCCCACCCAAAATTTGATGAGCCATACTTTGCCTGGATAATAAGATCAATCATTTTTGCAAGAGAACTATATTCGAATAACTAATAATTTAGACCTGAGCCCTCCCACTTTCTTTGGGCAACAAATTTCCTTCCAGCTAACCAAGTGGAATTTCCCTCATCCAAAATAATCATATTTTATCTACTCACTCAACTTTTTATTAAAAAAAATATACACCAAAAAAAAACTTATGAAAAAAACTCTTGGTCATAAATAGAACAAAGTATTGCCATTGCATGCAGCGTGCGTGCATTTCCTTTAATAACAAATTAGAATAGAATAGAAAACCATAAGTGTAAATCCATGTGGCTATTATCTCCAATTTACAATTCGAATCCTATGATTCATAACAAATCTGAGTCTAAAAAATTTAAATTGTAGGTTCCATCCCTTTGAATAAAAATCGGACAGTTTTTGCATGACTCTTACGATTAATGTAAGAATCACAAAATGATTGTCTTGAATAGTATGGTCTGAGTGACAATTGGGGCATATTTTCAAGTGAAAACAATAGGTCCTATTTTTGTGCTTCAAGATTTTATTAATCCTTAACCAGAACAAAATTAGAGGAATTTTAATAGGTTAAATAAATTGCAACATGCTTTTTCATTGTGTTTCTGCATGGATAAATTGTTTCAATGTAATTGGGGTCATATTCTTTTACATATTTTTCGTATATATTAAGCTCTTAGCAATTAAGGAATAAGTTAGTATGGTCTTAGCCCAACCAAACGAATCTTGTTCCTCACATTCCACTCTATCTAGAGCAATATCTTCTATTATTCAAAGTGAATATTGTATGTATATTGGACCTTTTGAGGCAATTATAGGTCTTGGAAGGTATTCTGATTGGTCAATAAAAATACATTTCAATGCTATTTCTTATTTGCTTTTCCATAGTCTAGCCAATCTATCATGGAAGGTAAAAAAAAGGTAAAGTCACATCTTTCACTATCTCCATCCACATTCATTTGGATCTTCCCTCCCTCTTTTTTTAGGATCTTCAATTTGAATGTTTCTTTCTAACTAGGGCTATAATCAACCTTTTTAAACATCTCCAAACCATCTCAATCAGTTTTCTCTTATTTTATCACCTACTAGAGCTATTTCTTCATTTTCTCGAATACCTTTATTTCTAATTTGATCTTTCCTAGTCTTCACACATCCATCTCAATACCCTCATCTCCGCTATGTTCAATTTATTTACATGATGCTTATGGACTGCCACCAATTGCAAACCAAGATTGACTTTTTTCCTTTTGCTCCCCCCGTTATTTGATTGTTGTTCATCCTCTCTTGTTCTCAAGAGTCCTCAAGAGTCCTAAACTTGACCAGGTTGAGTCTTGTTCTGGTCAATATGAGTTGCGTTGAGGGTCTTTGAGAAGGGACTCCTGAAAATTTTGCATTAACACTTGTATGGACTTATTTCATATACTGAATGAGCTGGAGTTCCCTCTCCATTTTTTTTATTTTATTTTTTTGCTTTATCGTTTTCTTCTTGCTCCTCATCTTGCTTGCTCTTTTTGTACCTCAACTTTTTGTGCTCTACTTGTGTTGGACACGAAACGGGCTTGGCTTGGCTTGTGGGACTGGTGTCGTGTAGCAAGACTTGCCATCCTTTTGGAGCTGGTTTTGCTTTCGTCTTATAATTTTTTCCTTTTAGCTTGATTGGTATACATCTATCACATACCATTCTAGAAGCACACCTTCACTTTAATCATCCGACTCTACCTCTATGAGAAACATCTTCCTCAATTTCTATATCCTCGTGTATAATAAACTTGAAATAACAAAAGTGGTCGCTTCAGGGTATTTCTAGATCATCAATTTCTACTGGACATCCTCCACATGGATGTCAATACTAAATTTCCACTTTACATACTCGGTCTTGGTTCTTTTTATTGTAAAGCTCTTGGACACCAAAAATTCTCTCCATAATTCTAATTTTATGTTGACCAAAGTAAGTGTCCTTGAATATAACCAGTTACTCCTTTTATAACTAATGCAAATCTGACTCAAAGTCGATCCTTGATGAAGACTAATTGTAACTGGGAATTCATTCCTCTTTCTCTAAATTTTCTCACAACCATAGTAACCAAGTTCAGATTTGACAATTATTTGACAGAGGGTCAATTTGGTTTAATTTGGAAATAAAAAAAAATAAAAAAAAATTGGAACAAATCTGGAGATTATAAACATGATGTTTTTAACCAATAAAATAGGTTATGGATTTAGGGTTTCAAGAGATGGAGAGAGAGAGGCCGATATTAGGGGGGCGATTTAGTCGATAAAAAAAATTGATTCCACAATTTGTCGATTAATTTGGAAAATATCCAATTAATTCCACAAATTGCCAATTAATTCTAAGAATTAATCCGCCAACCCCTTATTCACCGATTTTTTTCTAATTTTAGAAAGAAATTGGAGATTTTTTTGACGGTGGTCACAACCCCCTCATACATGTGTTTTTAATTATGCCAATATGTGAATTAGGGACTCTTTTCTTTCCCAATACCCACAAAATTAGCCTTTTGGTACTCTGTCATAGGCTTCTCTAAATCAATAAACTGATGTTAGAAATGAACTCTTAGATATTCATTAAAAGGGGTGAGGGATAGAGGGCTCACAAGTAGCAAGACCAGGGGCATAATTGCACAAGCATTTTCTAGATAGGGGATCATCTATAGTTTATTTTATCTATTTTTTCTACATTCCAGGGTATTGGGATAATTTCCAGGTATAAGGCATATACTTAATATCGAATAACAAATTGATTCTTGCACTTGTGACAATTATTGTAGAAACTGTTTCAGGGTGGTATGTTTCAGGTGAAATGTCACGTAGCATGGACAAGAAGAAATGCATATCTTCATATTTCAAAAAATAGTAACAACCTCCTTTGACAAGATTTGTTTTAATAAATTGCCATGTAACAAAGGAGAGACAAACATGAACACAAATCAAATGACAAGCTTGGGTTCCCCTGAGTACTACCAGGTAGATCAAGTAAAGCCAATATTTCAGGAGTCCAGTGCTTACCATTTTCCATTCTGGATCAATGTCCATAGCAACATTAATGAATTGTTTATCCAAGAAAGGTACACGAGCCTCTACACCCCAAGCTGATGTTGATTTGTTGGCCCTCAGGCAATCATATAGATGAAGAGCTTTAATCTGATCAAATATAAAAGTAATCATGAGTCTACAACAGTTCCCTAGAAAAGTTCATGGTTAGTAACATAACAGCAACCAGAATGCATAAAGTAAAATCAGCCGATCTTCATAGGTTGAGGATATTTTAGAAAAAGAAAAAGATGGCAATAAATTAAAGAGCGTTCAACATGCAATGCGCTAAGATCTCTGAGAAAAATGAGAAAGAACAACTCATGCAAAATAAGAAAAGGAAAAAAAAAAGAAGATATTGCCTGGCATGCAGTACCTTTCGGCATGTTTCTTGATGAAATTCCTCCTTATTAGGAGCCTTGTGAAAGTACAGGTAACCTCCAAGAATTTCATCTGAACCTTCTCCCGAAAGAACCATCTTTACACCCAATGATTTGATTTTTCGAGACATTAAAAACATTGGAGTACTAGCTCTAATAGTGGTCACATCATATGTCTCAACATGGTAAATGACTTCCTCAAGTGCGTCTATGCCCTCCTGATATAGCAAAGAAAAAACTGATGTCACCAACCTATTGTATGAAGGACAGTACTCCATAATTGCCAATTTGTGCCATGAGAATAAGAAGAAGATGTTACCTGAACTGTGAAGTAAAACTCATGGTGATGAGTACCAAGATAATTTGCAACCTCTCTTGCTGCTTTAAGATCTGGAGAGCCCTGAATAAGAAGCACACGAGTCAAGAGCCCAGACCAAAATTACAGATAAGGAGAACCACGGGGACATATTAAATCCATCAGTAAGAAAGAATTGAGACAGAATTCAGAGAATTTAATTTGACTAATAGAAAATAAAGATTGTATTGATGATTTCAGACAGAATTCTCTTCCCCTAAAAAACATTATTCATCTCCTTCCAGATGTCTCAACAAATCACGAAAAGGTTAAAGCTTCAAAAAAACATTTTTTTCAAAAACAAAGGTTGAGCATTGCTGGCTTTAAAAAAGAGATGAAATCGATCTAGAAGATATCCCAGAAATGTGAAAAAGAGAAGTGAATTGATAACGAGTGTGAAGGAGCATGTATGAGGAGGTGATTGGCAGATTCCCTACCAGATTTGCAAAAAACAAAAAAACAGAAATTAAGATAGGTAACAATTGAAATGATATGATCTATAGTCTAGATTCTGCCTAAGCCGACCAGCCAAGTGAAGAAAGCCTCCTTAGATGGAACTCTAGGTCGCCAGATAAAAGTAGGGAGATCAATAGCGGTGCAGCAAAGACCATTCCGAAATAAGCGGCCAAGGTGAAACCAACTTTTTTTTTCTTTTTGATTTATCAGCACTGAGTTTCATTTAAGAAAGAGCTCAAAGAACCTACGGGAAACAGATTCCTAACCCACAGTACATAACTCGAAATTTATATAAATACAAATGCACCTAAAACTATAATTCCTGTTTAAATTGGTGCCACAAGTTAAAATTCACAGCCAAAATAGCAGATGCTTAACTCTGTCATCAAGTTGGCAAGGTAGTGTCAAGAAATTAGATGATCTTATTATAGGGGCTTCAGAGTATAATATTCAAATCTTTTAACCTAAACAGCTAGAAACCCAGTATTCATAATAATACAGAATGTGAGATTTGGAAATAACATAAAGAAAAATTGACTAAAACATTAAGGACAACGAAAGGAATAAAAATTACAACCCAACTAGAGGACCCCTAAAATTCCTAATCCATTCCCCTATTTGGCAGTGCTCATAAACCTGAAACTAGCAAAATACAAGTTCATCTACCCTACATAGAATCCTAAATCAACCCCACTTAAGGACATGAATCCCAACCCTAACAATCTTTTGTTGACTTCAGAAAGTAACCCTATTCTATAAAATTTCAAATAATTCACGCAAATTGAAGCCCAACTCCCAAATTATAATCAATGGCGTACATCAACAAAAGTGATTAGTCTATTTATTGACAATAAGTCTAACTACATTTATATTAGTAATAATAACACTAATAATAATCTTATTATTATTAAAATAGGTAACAACTTAACATGGTACTTCTAAGTTGCCAGGCCAGTTGCTAAATCCCAGTAAAATATACTATATTAAGCACAGAAATATTAATCAGAGCACCTTCAAAGAGAACAGAAGTTGAAGATATAATGGCTGAAATAAGACAGATTCTTATGTCATGCTAAAGAAGTATTATAACCTTCAAACCAATACAAAAAGTATGCAGCTGTGATCCCCACTGATTAGCAACTTTTGATTCTGCCATGTGGCGTGAAGTCACAGCAGCAACAAGTGATGAGTCAAGTCCTCCAGATAAAAGTACACCGAATGGTACATCTGTCATGAGTCTCTTAATCACAGCCTGCACGAATTGTTGCCGATATACATGTTCAATAACTATGTTAAACTGATAAAAATATGAAATTAAGAATAAATGTTTCTAGATTGCCTAGTATGGAAAACAGTCAAGAAACAAAAGAAAATATGAAATGCAGCACAAGTTCAGAGCATGCCTTCTCAAAAGCCTCACGTAAAGCTAAAGGATCATAAGGTGTTGATGGTATGGACTCTGAATACCATGGGGGATTGTACCACCTTCTGAGCTCTCCTGCACACACGCTCAAAAATCCAATAATTACAAGATCAGAAAAAACAAGAATAATAAGAAAAAACCTTAACAACAGCATGTCTGAAAACAAAGATTGTGATAAGTTTCGTAATTATGAAAATTTTGAATTGAAATTTCAAAATGTTAATGCCTCACAATGAAAGCAAAGCTTGAATATTCATGCATTCCTACAAGAAACAAAATAAAATAAAAATAAAGATTTCTGAAATCAAGGAATGATAAAAAAGCATACTTGGTTTGGAAATTTTATATAACTTTACACTTATCTTGCTTGATATGGAGAGAAAGATTATCCTAGATAAATCAAACTTCTTATGTTCTCAGGCTCATGAAATTTTCACAAAAAACATTTGATAAGTAGCATTTTGACAATATTTTGACATTTATCATATACTTATTCACTTATTTAAGTCCTCTAATTGTAAGATGTTTTTTTTTTTCCAAGCTCTCCTGACCTATACCCTGTAGAAAACCAGAACTTATCATTAAAGATGTGCAAATCTCCCAAGTATTTGTTGACAACCATTTACCCCAAAAGACCGATCTGATGGGGAAGGCGCAACTATGAAATACAAGAAGGTCATGGGTCAAACTAGGGCACGATACGTGAGCACGTGACACCCGGGAGCGGAGGCAAATAACACAACATTCAAAACTCCCCCTCACCCATAAGAGTGGAAAATTCCCTTGAGGGGGACTCAAATCTGTGACTTAAATGAACCTAGTGCTCTCATACCATGTTGACAACCATTTACCCAAAAAGACCAATCTGATGGGAAGGTGCAACTATGAATATAAAAGGGTCATGGGTCGAACTAGGGCACGATACGTAAGCACGTGACACCCGGGAGCGGAGGCAGATAACACAACACTCAACAATATTTTCCTTACCAAAATAATTCTCAAGAAGGAAGTTTACAACAGTGGTTTAACATGAATCTAATCTCTTCAAGTTAAGAAAAGGTGACGACGCTCAATCTATTTCAGTTTGACAAAATTAAACTTTGATATTGGTTGTGAACATAGATTAAAACTCCCAAGAATTTTTAGTACCATAAAAATTCTCGAGAAAGAGATCATTAATAATAGTTCAATTTTACGATTTAAAAAAAGTAATCATTCTCAAATCAATTTTAACTACTAACTTTGCAAAATAGAAGGCATACCACGTTTGCTAGAATATATATGCCCTGGAAGGAAGGACACAAAGCGTTCACAATCATCACTCAAAGCTTTCATTTCTGAAGCAAACCAAATTGATCCTGGCAAAGAGAAAACAAGGTTAGTCAAATATAGAATTTATTTAAGTAAATTAAAGAGGAAAAAAAACTAAAGAGAACATTTCAATCTTGGTAGCATTTCCAAAAGAGAATAAAAATGTACAACATCATTTAAAGTCATGAATAAAGTAGACAATGTTCAAGAGGAAATCAAAGATGTCAAGGTAAACATTAGCTAGAGAATAATATGATACGAGAATGCCATGGGGTAAACCTGGTGCCACTGCAGGAGGTTGCACACTCTAGTCATTGACTTAGAAGGGACGATCTTAACCATTTGATTACTGAATTTTTCACTAGGAAAGGTAATGTGAACAATCCTCAATAGCTCCTATGTAATAAATTAATACCTTGCACAAATGGATCAACTTTTACTGAAGGAGATCTTCCAATGTACCCACATTTCTTGGGTCCCATCATCTTGCATGTAGCCCATATTTTTACTGGTATGACCATGGTTGACTGTCCTTAAGGTCAACCTAAAAGATTTTTTTTTTTTTGTTTGTTTGTTTGGCAAAGAACAGCAAAGTCTATGTGATGCAATCTTCAGAGATTATTAACGACAAATATTTCATAGGACAGAGATAAGAGGTGGTGAACTGGTGATTGTGTGATGGTGCTGGTCTGTGAGTTAATATTGGGCACATTGAATGAACATCAACTATGATATAAACATGAAAATTGATAATCGAATGCATCTGAAATCAGAATGCAACTGAAAATCTGACATTAATGCCTAAAAAAGAGCAAGTTGGATTGATTTTTTGAGAAAATAAATAAGTTTTCTGTTCTGAAGGCCCTTTCACGTGGCTTTGTGCAAAGTCATCATCCCTGGAGAATCACTCTGAACATTTTTCCAAGAGTACAAACCAGAAAAGGATACAATTATGGAGTGGCACACCAAGTTGAAACTACATACCATCAAGACCCCAGCCCATGTACAACGGAGTAATACCGATAGAATCCCGAGCAGCAATGAAACTTTTGTCACGGGTGTCAAGAAGTACAAAGGAGAACATGCCATCCAACATGTGCACAAAATCCTCTCCATATTCTTCATACTGCCATGAATAAAAAGATGAGTCAGATAAAACAACCAATTGCAAGTAACATCCACAATTGATTTTTTTTTTTTTTTTTCAGTTTTACCGAAATTAAGCCAAATATAATATAAGGGGCAACTTTGCTAACTTCTGTTTCCAAATTGATAAGGTTACAGAACAACAAGAATCTCAATTACTTACAAGGTGAGCAATCACTTCACAATCACTCCCAGTTCGGAATTGATGAGACTTCAGCTTCAATCTCAATTCCTTATGGTTATAAATCTCCCCATTTACCTACAGGCAAGAACTTCAAAAATCAACCCAGAAGTTATATCCAATAATTTGGAACACTGCTTACTTGATAAAAATCTATGAATTTAAGCTTTTCTCCATGAGATTGAGCCTTTTGACATAAGGATTAGGGATTAAATGGTGAGCCTTATGGTTCTTAGAGAAGAAAAACTAACATATTTATATTGTCATCTTACCCAACACACCAGTAGTCATTGTTTATCTAAGAGACTAATGATTATTTATATTTATAAATTTAAACACAAATTGTATCCATTGTAATGATCTGGATATAGTTAGAACATGGCCTCCGGGTGACAATTCAACAGCTTCTTTCAATGCTGAACATCCAACCTACCAAATACATAAATTATAACTACAATTTAATGGTTTGAGAATTATGCTTATCAGTTTATTAGTTTTGATTTATTAAGTATGTAGTTTTGAGGCACCTATAATACATTTTGCATGGGTTATGAATCAAATTGGCGTTCTAAGTAGTTATTTCGAAAATCTTTCAGCATTTTTCTTCCACGAAAAAAATATCTACACATAATCTTTTTCTTATCAATCATTAGATCTCTTTACTTGTACGAACAAACACATGCCTCTTTGCTGACCAAAGTAACAGTATTGAATTATTTATACGTGATATTAACTCCCAAATTTCAAATTCTACTACAATCACTCACTTCTCCGCACAATTTTTTTAAAGGTACTTTTCTATATAATTCACTAAATTTATTATATATCAAGCTCTGTGATTTTCATTTTATAGCTTTGCACGAATGATTTTTTCTCAGAAATACTAATTAAACTGTTTTAATTAATCAACGAAGATTCAAATCTCTTGAGCTTGTAAACTCATCAAGTATGAGTAGATCCAAAATTCTAAACCTAGATGTAGAAATTAGCACACAAGCCTCGAAGATTCTTAGAAATATCAAGCATTCAATAAAGAGCGGAAGTGATACCGTTACGATGATAGTCTTGTCCTCATTGTAAAGCGGTTGATCTCCAGAAGTAGGATCTACAATGGCCAATCTCTGATGTGCAAGATAACAATCTTGATAACAATGTAATCCACTCCAATCAGGACCTCTATGGCGCAACCTACATTTTCAACAAATCAAAAACCAAATATAAGGCACTTCGATCTCTTCTTTTGTAGAATCAAACACACAAACAAAAAAAATGAGAAATCTTGAATCGTTTGAAATGTGATTTCGCATAAACTCAAAGATCAAACCTGCGCGAGAGTTCGATTATTCGAGATCGTTTGGCTTGGGAGTTGTCGATGCAACCGAAGACTGCGAGGATTCCACACATGGCGGCCTCTCTCTCTCTCTCTCTTTCTGCGTGTGTGTGTATGTTCGAGCAAAAGAAGAAACAGAGCGAATGGCGAGGCAGCTCAGGCGCGAGGATTTACCCTTGTATGAGGGCCGTTGGATCTTGGGATTCTAAAATGGTTTGAAAGATTCTAAATTAGGGTTTGGGACTTTAGAATTTAGATTCAGTTTACGTGGTCAGTCACACCACGAAACGAAGTCACGAACGACTTTAGACTGAGATTTGATTTTTGTCAACAATGGCTGCTAACGTGAGCCGGTGCTGTTGGACATCTATGATGAACCCACCGTGACGTAATTGGTTCTTTTGTTAAACACATTGTACATCAACATGTGTAATGGGGACCTACCGATTTATTTATGGTGCATGTAGCACTCCATCATTTCTGTGGGCTAGAAAGGACGACGCGTATATTGCCTCTCGTTTCGTGTCCCAAACAGTTTGCGAACGTTGCAGGATTCAGTGTTTCTACCCTTTTGTCTCATTCTTACATTAGATGGTTTCTATAGGCTCCAACGTCTTCGGACGTTAAAGTATTCAACGACTAATGAAATTAAAAGTGTAACAGAGAATGGTTCCTAATCTATGACATGCTTCCTTGATCTTGATCTCGGTCTTCTTAATAGACTAATGCAAAGAAATACCTAAATGCCATTTCCTTCAATCTCTAGTCGGAAAAACTCAAGTTTTTTTCATTTATTTTCTTGAAAAATAAATTATTTAAATCTCTTTTTGATAATTCTCGTCCTTCAATCTTGAGATTCTATCCACTTCAACTTCAAATCTCAAGGCAAAGTAGGAATAATAGAATTTTGGTTTGAAAAATCTAGGTTTCATAAATAAATAAAAAAAATTCTAAATTGAAAATGAAAGATAAAAGATAAGGTTGTGAGTAAAATAATTTATCATTGAGGTTTTGAATTTTGAAGACGTTGGCTTTGAGAAAAAAAAAAAAAAGTCTTTTTACTAGAAAGGGAATGTGAGGGCATTTAAATCTTTTTCCATTATTTATTAAAAAGACTAGAGTCAAAGGAGACACCACATTAATTTGAAAACATAAGGACATCTCTAAGTAGGGTAGGGTTGCAACCTAGGCGGTTTGGGTGGGTTGAAGGGTAGACCCATGTTGAACTCAAGTGGAAGAGCCTCAACCTAAGCTCAACTCAACCGAGTTTGAGCCTATTTACCCAAGCTTGAACTTCTAAACTCAAGTTGAGCTCAGGATAGTCGGATTTTGGTAGTTTTGGAAAGGTTGGGCACATTAAATAAGCTTAATTTTTAATTTTAGTGATAAAGAAATTTTCTATCTTAAACAAGAAATAAAATTTCCATAAATAAAAAATTTATATCCTAAACAAAAGAAATAATTAAAAAAATCCTTTAAAATAAAAAAATGGAAAATGTTGGGCTAACTTAGTTGGACACTTTGTTTAACATGGCATTGACGTGGCAATGCACAGAGAATCATAGATTTCTTTCTTGTATCTCGAGAAAATAAATCTTTAGTTATTCATGCACTGCCACATCACTGCATTGTTGAACACTGTGTCCAACGAAATCAATGTAGCACGACTCTAAAAAGATATAATCAATATAAAAATACTTATATAGCTTTGGGTTTAGGTAGAGCTAGGTTTCTTGAATCCTCAACCGAATTAAGGTTGGGTTGAATTATTCTAACCCAGGTTCAACTCATGTTTTACATAACTTGACCCAAGCTCACCCATCAATTGGGTTGCGATCCGGCTAGTCCAACTAAGTTGCAAACCCAATGTTGGGGGCCTGTCTAAATCACCCAATAATATATATCCTCATGTGTTTTAACAATAGGGGTGAATGGTTTCCAAACTCATTTGAGATCGAGCTGTATTGCTCGAGTTGTCTTGGTATCGTCCAGCAACGAGACGGACAGGCAAGTCAATGTATCAGATGAAATTTAAAATCTAAAGTTCATTTTTCTCATTGTTGAACGAGACATCTCAAATGTATCGGAAAACTCGTCCGAGATGACTTGATCTCATTCATAGACAAGACAAGACGTCAAAATAAGTTTTAAAACCATGGTGTGATGCATTTATTTATGAAACATTTTTTACGCATCACTTGATCATGATCTTGGCAACAATATCATCCCAAAAACTTAGAGTTAACAAAAGGAATCATGTTCCTCCCTTCTACTTAATCAGGAGTAAGTCTTTTATTTCACGTATATATTATTGCTACCGTATCTTTGTTGAACATGCTCAAACAACATTCGTCTTTGTGGTTATATACTCTTTCCCCCAATCAACTTCAAATATTATTTGGTATTTTGTCTATAGTTTGATTCTCTGCTTTTGCTTACATGTCATTTATTATTTATGAATAATGATAATCGGACACCCCCATGTGGCATACTCAAAAAACTCTTTTGACGTGGCATGTGTCAGAACCATTGATTTTCTTTCATTGGGATACACAACTGGTCAGATTTATGAGGATGTGTGGTAGTGTAACCTGAGGCATAAAATTTATGGTTCTAGCACATGCCACATCAGGAGAATATTTTAAGTATGCCACGTGGGGGAGTCAGATTATCATGAGTCATTATTTATTTATCTTACTGCACCTTTCCATAAAAATATATCTTTGTAAAAGAATAATGGTACACATCCACACCATTTCATGTTTCGTTCTTACCTAATTCATCATGTTCGCATCCACCATCATTTAGTCCCTTCTTAAGCATTTATATCACTGTATCATAACTCCATTATATGTTTGTTTTTGTTGCAAATGCAACAAATTGAGATTTTCGGTTTTTGTATAATTTTTTAAATATTTTTATCCTTTTGAGGAAATTCTAAGATCATAATCAAGTAAAATTCAAAAAATGGTGTACTAACCGTACAGGGAATTCATATTTCTACTGGTCTAGAAGATTTCCAAAGCCAAAAGTTGACTTAATCAGACAATTTAATCAATTGGTCAATTAGCCTTTTGGGATGTGCACATTTTTTCTTTTGATAACCTGGGCCCGTATCTGGGCTTTTGCCCAATCCCTAAATCATGGTCTTGTTCAAGGACTAGTCTAAGGGCACAAGCAACACCCGCACATCACACACACCAGGTAAGTGAGGGTGTGACCTCACGGGTGGCCCCTAAGGAATTAATGCTCATACTGGGTATCAAACTCATGACTTACAGGCATTAACTGCTTATAGATCCGAAATTGCCATTGAACCAACCACTCGGGATTGGGAAGTGCACATTTTCTTTGACCATTCAATAGAACTTGGTGAAGTCTATGATTGCAATGAGATTGAGTGCAAAATATATGAAATCTCTTAGATGGGTCGTGTTGAATGTCATGTCTATCTTTCTTGGATGCATGATGTAGAAGATTTTCTTTGTGAGTGCAAATCGTATACACCCAGGGTAGAGGATTAAAGCCCTCCTCCCACTTCCCAATCACAATGTGAAAAAAGCCCATATTTGATGGACCAAGGCGTCAAAAATTTCATTGTCGATTATTATTATTATCATTATTATTTATTATTTTTTCTGATGGTCCGAAATCATCAAATTAATGGAAAATGGAAGAAATTCGACGGCTCTAAGCCGTCAAATCTGAGGAAAGTTAACAATTTCAATGGCCCCAAGCCGTCGAAATTTGATTTCTAAAATTTGTCAGCCTTGGCCCATCGAATATTCTTGTCGAATTTTCCAATTTTCACATTGTGAATACACGGCACGTAAGCAATAATCTAAGGATATTTTTAAAAAGAGATATTTTAGACACTAATTCCTTGATTTATGGCTTACGTGGTGTTTATTGTGGTGTGGGAGGAGGGTTTCAATCCTCCACTCTGGGTGCATACGATCCGGATTCTTTCTTGGTAGACCATATTGATGGGCTAAAAAACATGGACCTATTCGGCCAAGTTAAGAAAACCCCATTAGAGCACTTACGATGCACATAACTGTCTATCATTTTATCAGGGTTTAATTGTGTTATTAAATCATTAAAAAATAAATAAAAAATACCGTGTGCACAGTTTAAATCACAGGTCTCAACTCAATCAATTGTGCAAGTGGCTGAAAGCAGTGTGGGAATAAGCATTATTGGAACTACTCAAACCATTGGTGGGTTAAATACCTATAATTAATTCGAATTTTGACAAGATGTAGTGTACAAATAAATTGTAAATAGTGAAATAATAGTTAAAAAATTAAGTTGCATGAGTCTCTAAATTGAATGAAGTTAAGTAGGTGATCGTATAAATGGGAGAGTTGTGGTGTTTGACACCTTGTCTGAGGCATAATTGAATCTTTGAACCTGAATATTCGATTTATAAATTCTCTTTGAAATCAATCAATCACTCAATTTAAAAATCAAAATCAAATCAGATGGTCATTCAAAAACAATTAATTCAACGAATGATTGTGATTCCACTTCACACATTAATGGTGTCAGAAATCCATTCGCTACAGCTGGTAGGGCAGCAACTTGGGTAGGCTGGCCCGAGCTCAACCCGATTAATAAACAAGATTGGGTTTATGTAGACCTAGTTGGGCCTGGGTTAAAATACCCTAACATGACCTTGATTCGGGTTGAGCTCAGGTTGAGGGTTCAAGTAATCAAGATCAACACGAACCCGAGTCTATATGATAACATAAAATTTTTGGGCATTAATTATTTATTATTTAAAATATATCATTTTTATTTATATTAGTTGTATTTCTTGTTTAATATATAAAATTTCTTTGCTTATAAAAATTAAATTAAGGTTTGTTCAACGAGACTAATCCGTCCGAAAACTACCTAACTTGAACTAATCCGAGTTTAGAAGTTCAAGCTCAAGTTGAATTTGAGTTAATGAGCTCAAACTCAATGAGCGAGTTGAGTAGAGAATAGGCTGATGGTACTGCAACTTTAGTTAAGCCTGGATCTACCCTCCAACCCACCTAGGTTACATGCAAATCATATGTATTAAAATAATTATTATAGAAATTTTAAATAAATAAAGTGTCATAGTTTATAGCAAAATATATTATAATGACATTTATTAAGATAAATATTAATTATAATGATTTTAAATTTGCATCAGATCCTTCTCTCATTATAATATTGAAGATTAAACCAGTATTTTTATAACTTCAACAAACCCTTGTAATGAGTATTACATTGAAGATGGAAAATGAATTTTCTATAAATTTTAACAAATAAATTTTTGTGGTTAATGGAGTGTTGCATTTGCAATTTTATTTATTTTGACTGGAAAGATCTTAATAATTAGTAATTTCAAATGCAATGGGTGGAGACATTTCATAAGAAAATGTTTAGAAAAACACTTTCCTTACAAGAGAAAGTTTCCTAACCACTTCACCTTATGGCATCCCAAAACTGATCCAATGTCACGTGGATGTAGAGGACAAAATTCTAAGAACTTTCCAAGAAAGTACTTATCCTTAGATCCCTTGAAGGAACTACTTCTATACGATGTACTTGACTATACTTTTCCTATTAGAGTGCTCAATTGCTATATGAGGCCAGAGTACGCTTGCAAAGCAAATAGTGAAAAGATTAATGATAAAGCGACGCGTTAAATAACACACGGTCTATACGTGGCTAATGTGGCAAGCGCAAGGAACACTATATCTTTTTTACTTGTGTATCCCAAAGAAAAAGATATATGACTTTGTGCCCTTGCCATGTCAACTGTGTATAGACTGCGTATTATTTTGCGTGTCTCAACAATCTTGTACTATGTGGTTATTTCTACTTTGTGTTCTCATTATAATTTGATAATTTTGGAAAGAATCATGATGAATGCACACGGTTCAGTACACAGCTGATGTGGCAAGGGCATAGAATTATATAGATCTTTTTCATCGGGATGCACAAGAAAAAGATGTGCACTTCTATGCCTTTGCCATGCACTGAACCACTTATCAAAATTGTGTGCATTCATCATTATTCATTTCAGGGGTGGGTTTACAGTGGAGGCACTTGCCCCCACAAGAATTTTCGAAGTCTTTAGATTATTCAGTTATTGGAATAGATATTAACAGCAGATAAAATAATCTTTCGTTATTGCCAAAAAAAAAAAAAAATCACTTTTAACATTGCTCCCCACAAAATGTTTTTTTCACTCTAAGTTGCTTCCTACAAATTTTTTTATACTTCTAGTTGCCCCCAAATGGGCAAAATCCTGGTTCCACCCCTGATTCTTTTGAAAAAATACTCCAATAAAACACCCGTTTAGGAAAACTAGAACATACATTGATAGCTGATATTGGTCTGAACAAAAGGTGCACGTGCGGACATAATACATACCAAAAAAGGAAAAAAACAAAGCGAGATGCAAGTACCACAAGTCCACAACCGATATTATTAACCTCAGTACTTGTTGAAAAGTTGTTGAAATTTCACCATCTCCCTATGTGGAAGAGACCAAAATGTTCACCCATTCATTCTTCGTCTCCTCAATATCTGGCAGCAAAATAATAATTTTGTTACAATGGTTTTGAACCACAGGACAAAACCACTTTGGCTTTCCCCAAGGGAATTCCACGTCACCAAATCCCAATTTCCACCATGACGTCACCATGACATCACCATTGGGGTACCCTTTAAACACTTCTCCCCAGTCAATGACGGACCTTATGTACTCATCTTTCAATCTTGTTGCCGCTAATGAGATCATTTGAACTATACGTGAGAAGGGTCCCTCTTCAAGTTCTCGACACGTGGCAGTCCAATAGGCATGAATTATAGCATTTCCTGTGTAAGATGGAGGTAGTCTAGGTTGTAGTCTTGATCGAATATTGACCGGAAAGATGACCGTTGATGTTTTCTCGAGATTGTTATTTGTGCTAGTTGTTAGAGCCTTGCATCGCCACACGTGTGCCACAACAACATTGAAGCTAGTGATACTGACACGTGTACTTCTTTCTCCACCTATCTTTGCCTTCTCTTTTAGATTGATAATGTCTTCGGGGCTTAATCGAAAAACCATACACTCAAGATCATGGGATGTGACTTGGAATGCTGGTGGTCCCGCTGATGCTGACTTGTTTCCTTGTAGGGAGGATTCAAGTTTGAGGAGCTCTGGATGAGGGAAGGTGACACGTGGGGGACATCTAGCGGCTAGGAGTTCACGGTTATGGTTAGGAGTTAGGGTTAGAAGATTGTCTGTAGTGAGAGATGCTAGATTTTCGAAGAAGATTTTGCCACTAATGCCGTCCATTATTATGTGATTAAATGAGAAGCCTAACGCAAATCCTCCGCACTTGAAGAAGGTTACCTACGAGGGAAAGAAAATATTATTATACCTACATCCAAAATTAATAATTTTTTTATTATTAATTATAATATATATATATATATATATATGGGTCAGGTTCAAGGGCCATATGAGAAAACATATGAGAAAACTTTCGTTTTTCAAAATAAGGGTTAGAGGTTTTGGATTGAGCTGATTTTTTGCAAGGATGGTCACTATGATGAGAAGATCATCCTCACAAAAAATCAGCTCAATCAGAAACTTCTAAATCCATCAAAAGTGATTTACAAATTAGTGATAAAAATTGGTAAAAAAATCGACGGTCCACATTCTAAATCACTTTTAATGGGGTTAGAAGTTTCAGATTGGGCTGATTTTTTTTTTTTGGATGATCTTCCCATCATAGAGATCATCCTCACAAAAAATCAGCTCAATCCAAAATTTCTAACCCATATTTTAAAATTTTATTTACCGTCGAAAGTTTTCTCATATGGCCCTTGAACCTGACCCTATATATATATATATATGGGACCCGTTCAGCAACAAACATTTTGGCAAAACATGGGTTAGAGGTTTTGGAATGGACTGATTTTTGGTGAGGATGATCTCTACAGTGAGGAGATCATCCTCACTAAAAATCAGCCCATTCCAAAACTTCTAGCCCCATGTTTATAAGTTGAAAAATCGTGGACCGTCCATTTTTTGTAAACCATTTTTGATGGGGTTAGAAATTTTGGAATGGGCTGATTTTTTGTTAGGATGATCTCTCGTAGAGATCATCTTCACCAAAAATCAGCCCATTCCAAAACCTCAAACCCATGTTTTGAAAAATGTTTTGCCAAAATGTTTGTTGCTTAACATTTCCATATATATATATAGGGAGGCGTTCGGCGTCAGGCAAAATATCATTCGTTTTAACAAACGAAATGAGACCGTTGGATAAGACACAGATGAACGGCGCAGATGAGTTCAATTTAACAGAAACATGTTAACTTGGGTTTGTAAAATTGCAAATACCTCCCTCCAAATGCCTTTTTGTTAATTTGACCCTCTCTCTCTCTCTACAAACAGACAACTTTGTCTCTCTCTTACGCTCCAACTCTCTCGCTGTTACTCTCTCTCTCTCTCTCTCACTGGTTTTCTCTCTCTCGCTACAAGTCTCTGTTTATCGAAAGGTTTCTCGATCTATCGAACGTCATCCATTGATGATGGGGTTGTGTTCTTGAGGGATGCTTATGGTGATGATGGGGTTTTGATGGAGAAGGACCCACAAGTAGTCTTCAATGAGAAGATGTATCGATATGCCAAGATGAAGGAAGTGGAAAGTGAAGATATAACTAACATGGAAAGAGAGAATGAGAGAGTTGTAGGAACATGCGGTGAATTCATAAAAAGAGAGAATAAGAGAGTTGTAGAAAGAGAGAGAGAGAGAGAGAGAGAGAGAGAGAGAGAGGCTTCAACTGTTAGAGAGAACAGAGAGTTCTCGTCTGTTCTTTTTCACTCTCAGGTTATAATTGTGCCAGGGAGGTGGCACTAATAATCCAAAAAATGAGGGATGGCGCTGTAAAAATAGCATAAATCTATAAGTTAACGTATATACCGATTAATTCAATCTCGACCGTTCAACGCCTCTAAATCCAACGATGGAGCTTCTTTTGTTAAAATGACTGTTAAAACAGATGGCTCCGAACGCCTCCCATATATATATATATATATATATATATATATATATATATATATATATGGTCCCGTTCGGCACCCTAAGTTTTACCACACACTTTAACAAACGCGTTTTGTCCTACATGGGTTAGAAGTTTCGGAATGGGCTGATTTTTGGTGAGGATGATCTCTATGGTGAGGAGATCATCCTCACCAAAAATCAGCTCATTCCAAAACTTCTAACCCCATCAAAAATGATTTACAAAAAATGGACGGTCCACGATTTTTCAACTTGTAAACATGGGGTTAAACATTTCGGAATGGGCTGATTTTTGGGGAGGATGATCTTCTAATCATAGAGATCATCCTCACCAAAAATCAGCCCATTCCAAAACTTCTAACCCATGTAGGACAAAAAACGTTTGTTAAAGTATGTGGTAAAACTTAGGGTGCTGAACATTTCCCATATATATATATATATATATATATATGGGTCCCGTTCCCTGGCTAACGTTTTGCCCAACCGTTTACCAAACTTATATCAACCGTTCGATCTATCGCAATCTGACGAACGCGTTTTAATTCCGCCGTTTTATAAACTTATACAAATATTACAGCGCAATCCCTCATAATATATTAATATTATTATGACGTCCCTCTTCTCTTTAAACCAAACCGAACAGAATAGAGAGTTCTGTCTCTCTTCGAAGAGAACTCTACGAACTCTCTCTGACTCTCTCTCTTCTCAATTTCTGTCTAAATTCATGATTGTTTGTCTCAAATTTCAGATCTGTCTTCGTTTTCTCCCCTTTTAACTCCTTATTTCATCCTCAAAACCCTAACAACAATTTTAACAGATCTACGATGTTTTAGTTCCTCTCTCGGTCTCTTATCTCTTTAGATTTGAAAAAAAAAAAAAACCTGTAGAATCCAAATTTAGATCCAGTCAACGATGAAGAGCTCGAGCTGTTTCTTCACGATCGGGCTCGTAACGGCTTGGTATTCTTCGAACATTGGGGTTTTGTTACTCAACAAGTATCTCCTTAGCAATTATGGATTCAAGTATTCGATCTTCCTCACTATGTGCCACATGACAGCTTGTTCTCTCTTCAGCTACGTTTCAATCTCTTGGTTCAAGATGGTTCCTATGCAGACCATCAGATCTCGTGTTCAGTTCATGAAGATCGCTATGCTTAGCTTTGTTTTCTGCGCCTCTGTTGTTAGTGGCAATTTTTCGCTTCGATTTCTTCCTATTTCGTTTAATCAGGCTATAGGTGCAACTACACTGTTCTTCACTGCCGTGTTTGCTTACATCATGACTGTGAAGAGGGAGGTTTGGTTTAAAGAGAAGAGGGACCTCACAATAATATTAATATATTATGAGGGATTGCGCTGTAATATTTGTATAAGTTTATAAAACGGCGGAATTAAAACACGTCCGTCAGATCGCGATAGATCGAACGGTTGATATAAGTTTGGTAAACGGTTAGGCAAAACGTTAGCCAGGGAACGTGACCCATATATATATATATATATATATATATATATATAAGATAGCGTTATTATGACCCCTATTACGACTCACATTGCGACTCACCGTTTGTCTTATATGAGCAAAAATGTTTGGAATGGGCTGATTTTTTGTGAGGATGATCTATGTGATGAAGGGATCATCTTGGAAAAAAAAAATCATCCCATTCCAAAACTTCTAACCCCATCAAAATTGATTTACAAAAATTGGACGGTCTAAAATTTTTCAACTTGTAAACATTGGGCTAGAAGTTTCATAATGAGTTGATTTTTGGCAAGGATGATCTCCTCACCATAGAGATCATCCTCACAAAAAATCAGCCCATTCCAAACATTTTGCCCATATAAGACAAAACGGTGTGTCACAATCTGAGTCGTAATAGGGGTCGTAAGAACCCGACCCATATATATATATATAGGGTCCTGTTCAGCAACAAGCATTTTGGCAAAACATTTTTCAAAACATGGGTTAGAGGTTTTGGAATGGACTGATTTTTGGTGAGGATGATCTCCTACGGCGAGGAGATCATCCTCACCAAAAACCAGCCCATTCCAAAACTTCTAACCCCAATTTACAAGTTAAAAAATCGTGGACCGTCCATTTTTTGTAAACCATTTTTGATGGGATTAGAAGTTTTGGAATGGGCTGATTTTTGGTGATGATGATCTCCTCACCATAGAGATCATCATCACAAAAAATCAGCCCATTCCAAAACTTCTAACCCATGTTTTGAAAAATGTTTTGCCAAAATGTTTGTTGCTGAACATTTCCCTATATATATATATATTCAGCAACAAACATTTAGGCAAAACATGGGTTAGAAGTTTTGGAATGGGCTGATTTTTGGTGATGATGATCTGCTAGAGATCATCATCACCAAAAATCAGCCCATTCCAAAACTTCTAACCCCATCAAAAATGGTTTACAAAAAATGGATGGTCCACGATTTTTCAACTTGTAAACTGGGGCTAGAAGTTTTGAAATGGGCTGATTTGTGGTGAGGATGATCTCCTCGTCGTAGAGATCATCCTCACCAAAGATCAGACCATTCCAAAACCTCTAACCCATATTTAAAAAAATGTTTGGCCAAAATGTTTGTTGCTAAACGGGACCCAATATATATATATGGGTCGGGTTCTTACGACCCCTATTACGACTCATATTGCGACACACCATTTTGTCTTATATGGGCAAAAATGTTTGGAATGGGCTGATTTTTTGTGAGGATGATCTCTATGGTGAGGAGATCATCCTTGCCAAAAATCAGCTCATTATGAAACTTCTAGACCGTCCAATTTTTGTTGAAAAATTATAGACCGTCCAATTTTTGTAAATCAATTTTGATGGGGTTAGAAGTTTTGGAATTGGATGATTTTTTGCCAGGATGATCCTCTCATCATAGAGATCATCCTCACAAAAAATCAGCCCATTCCAAACATTTTTGCCCATATAAGACAAAATGGTGTGTCGCAATATGAGTCGTAATAGGGGTCGTAATAACGCTGTTCTATATATATAGAACAGCGTTATTACGACTCATATTGCGACACACCATATTGTCTTATGAGAATGACTCATGAAAAATACACATAATTCCAATCCTTTAAATGCAAAATCCAATGATTACGATTCATTCTCAAGATGAGTATCTTTGATATATGTGTGTCATCAAAATACTCATAATTCTCAATCATTGGATATTGTGTCTCGAAGGTTGGAATCATGCATGAGTCATTATTAGGAGTCAATGGATTCCAACCCATATGTATTTTCAAAAGTTACTAAAAATGTTCAACGTTTTAATAACTTGGTGGAGAATCCAATGACTTAGAGTTTTGCATAGATTGCACTCAATCCACTTACTTTACGTGCAGGCTCGGGATCAACAAATGTGCTGTCCTCGAGATACAAAATCCCTGTAAAAAGGTATAGTTGTGTATCCCAAAGAGAGCATATCTACGATTTTTGAGTCTATCACGTTAGTTAAATCAATTGAGTATGCCACGTGCCTAAGTCAAATTATCACGACTCTTTTGCATAAGATAATGAGTAATTCAACTAGTTGGATTGTCCAACGTATAAGTAACTCATTGAATAGTCCGACATTTTAACCTATAAATGGTTCTAAAACGGGGAAGGGAGCCTCTATAGTAGCTATTTCATGCAGTACGATTGAGACGTCGTCATGTTGGAAACAAAATAACACATTAGGACTCTAACATCCATAGTTTAGATTAGATTAGGGCTTAAAATGAGACCGATTTTATCTGAAGTCCGAGTGCACAAAATCTAAATTTATTGGGTTTGGTCCCATCAAGTATATCCAAATTAAAATATGGTTCGGATATGGTTTGATGTCTCTTGATTCGAGTCGGATCTGGCTCAGATATGGATTCATTCCTATATCCGTCAAGATCCGAATGATATATTACTTTATAAGTTGTATTTTTATATTTTTTAAGTTATATTTTATCAAACAACAATAGTTTAGGATAGTGGTCAAGACCACTTTCCAAAATGGAGAGGTCTTGAATTCAAGTTACAATTTGTCCACATTTTAATAATTTTATTTGAAATATCCTTGAATGGTTTGACATTATCCGATTCGAATCAATTAATTTAATCAGATTGAATGGTTTGACATTATCCGAATATGGATTTGATGAAAGTAAAATGGTATAGATATGATTTTAGCTATAGCTATTAGGATCCGAGTCAAATCCACATCCACATATGAATTCGACTAAAAAATTCATATATGGATATGAACATACTCGTATCTGGATCGTATCTGACCCGTTTTAAGCCCTAGATCAGATTTGAAAAAAAACATGAAAAAAAAATTAGAATAATAAATGGACTTGATCAAAGGCTTTAAAATTCGATAGTCACTAAATTTTCAAATTTTAAAAGGTTAGATTTAACTGTTTTGATGATGCAATACTCTTTCAACCTTTTAATAAGTACCACAATTTACTATTGGAAACAAGCACTATAGAGGATCTGCTCCCTTTAAAACAATCGAAGGACCAACCAGTTAAGTTATTTTTGTAATTTCTAAAAAATTGATGTTTTTTTTTAAATAATTAATGTAAATATTAATGCTATTTTAACAATTTATCATTATTAAAATTTTGAATTAAAAATTCTTTAGACTATACAACACAACGTGAAAGAAGCTTATATTTGACAGCTCAAGGCCGTCGAATTTCATAAAATTTGACGGACCAAAGTGTTAAAATTTTGATTATCAATTTTTTTTCAACAGATTGAAACCGTCAAATTAATGGAGGATGAGAGAATTTGATGCCTCCAAACTATCAAATTGGGGAACATAAAAAATTTCAATAGCCATGGCCGGTCGAAATTCGATTTCTAAAATTTGTGGGTTTTGACCCATCGAATTTTCTTATCAAAATTTTCAGTTTTTCAAATAATATGGTCACTTTATTGTTTTACTTATCTACCCTTTGTTAAGAGCCTAATTTCAACTCAAGGGCATACAAGTAAATTCATTAAATTATCGGTACAAATATAGCCATTTTGATAAACAAAATTACAAAACAAAATGCAGTCATTGTAGTAAATATTATAAACATGGTTGTTTCAAAATTCCAACAAAATACTATTTTAGTAATTCTTCCATTTAAAAAAGATTCGTTCTAAACTTACATCCTTCGACACTAAGCTGATGTGTCAGTGTTGAGAGAATCATAGATATTTTTCCTCGTGATACAAGTAAAAATATCTATGTTTCTCTCAAACTGTCATGCTAGTACAGTGTGGAACAACGTCACTTTAGCATTTTCCTTTTAAAAAGGGAAGTCGATACTATGGTATCATGAAAATTTTTTCTGACAAACTAGAGAACGCCACATGGCAAAGGCATAAAATTCTTTTTTACTATTAGTTCAAAAATCTGAGTTTCATCCTAGGGCTTTCCATAATAAATAAAGGGTCAAGCTCCTTAACTCTTAAGATTGACTCATGAAAAAGAACACATAATTGCAATTCTTTAAATGCAAAATCTAATGATTGAGATTTATCCTTAGGATAAGTATCTTCAAGATTTGTATTAACAAGATACTCATAAATCTCAACCATTGGATTTTGTGTTTAAAGGATTGGGATCATGTGTTTTTTTCTTGAGTTATTCTTAAGAGTCAACAGATCTCAACCCATAAATAAATTATGCGAAGTCACATCTTTGAGTCACACAATGTTCACATTTTTTAGAATATTTGAGTCACACTAACAAAAAATGATGAGGATATACCCTCTTCTTCAACTTGTTTTCTTTCCCCTCCACAAAACATGTCATCATCAACCTCTAATTTTTCATCTTCAAGATCTATTATCTACCATCTTAAGACTAAGATGGATTTCTGAGGAATATATAACCATGAAATTTTACCTAAAAAATCTAGGCTTTTCTACAATAGGTTAAGGGATTAAGACTTGGACTGAAGATAAGGTTGAATGGATTAATCCGACAATGCATAGAGGTGGAAGAGGTTTGTTCTTTTTGTGGGATAAAGGTTAAAGATGAGACTTGAGAGATCATTTAAATCATTTAACATTAATTATACTACAAAGTGGCATGTGCAAATGCACATGTATATTAAGGGTTTATTTGTAATTTAAAATATTAATTAAAGGGTTGTTTTGAAGTTTACATAGTAAAATTGATATTTTTGTAATTTTGAAAATTAACCCGACACAATTTTAGGGACAATTGCAATTTTCTTGGTTCTTGATCAAAATGATCTTTGATTATATGAAATTTAAATGTTAAGGCAGGGGAATTTTTAAAATCTAAATTTTAATGTCGATTTCTCTTATTATAATAGTAAAGATGAGGCGATGACTAATATGACGTGGCAAAGCCTTCACACGAGACTCGATCTCTTAAGTCGAGTGATTGTTTCCTCACGCGCTTTGTGCAAATTTGCTCAAAACAAAATGGCAGCTTGACATGTGGTGCAAATGATGTAAGCATTGAGAGAAAAATTCTCTCACATGCCCGCAACCTTTATCTAGAAATATTATTTTTTTGTATATTTCAAATCATATATAGGGTTTTTGGGCTCATATGGATTATAACTTTGGCAATCTAACACCACAGACTTCTAGATTTCATGAAAAAACTCATTCAAAAAAGCAAAATCAGAAAAAAAACAAAAAAAAAAAAACAAAAAAACTTCAAGCTTGATCCAAGATATTTGAAATGGATAGCTACCAAACACATAAAGTTAAACTAAAATTCAATAGTGAAAAATAACTTTTTATTTTTTTAGTTTTTATTTTTAAAATTCAAAGAATTTCTTCCTCTACAACCCCATGGCATTGATCATGTTTTTGAATGCCACAAGGTGATAAGATCTGGGAAATTTCCTTTCCACTTAGGGCAGGAGAGAGAAGTTCTTCCTCTTAGTACTTACGTCATTTGTGCCACATGTCAAGTTGTTATTGTGCTTTGAGCAAACATTCACTCCTCTTAACTCGGGTTAAGAAAGAAAAAAATCCTCACTATCTCTGGCCATGTGGTGCTCTTTGCTTTAATATGTACTACACGGTACAAGAACAATTTTCTTCAAAAATCGTGATAATCTAACTACCCCACATGGCAAACTCAATCGACTATCAGACGTGACCAGTTCGGGAATCGTAGATCTGTGCTCCTCAGAATCGAGATACACTTTTTATGGGGAAGGTGCAGCCTTGTATCCCGATGAGCGTAGATCTACCATTCCCAAACTTGTCATGTCAGGGTATTCGATTGAGTTTGCCACGTGGGATAGTCAGATTATTACGATTCTTTTCTTTTATTGAAAGATAAATAATGTTCTGTCATTCAATAAAAGCTTAGAAGGATATTTTTTTACTTTTATGTCATACTTAGATAAACTAACATGGGATGGAACATTGTACTTGGTACAGTCGTTCTACATGATGAATTCAAAGTTAATTTCTTCTCCATGAAGCTCTTGCAGATTCACGCTCATATTGGACATTAGAAATTTTCTTGTCTATTTTATATATCTCTCTATTTAAAATAATAATAATAATAAAAAAAATCCTATGGGAAGACATTACTCAAGGATTCTTGGTTGAAACTACCCTAGCTAGGACTTCACTTACCATAGAGTAATGCTGGAGTAACTTCGCAGGACAGTGCGTTCGATACTGAGTTGATATGTGGTATGCACGTAATCATAGATGTTTTTCACTAATTTCTTAAGGGAAAGCATTTATGGTTGTTTGCACTGCAAACCTCCACATCATCTCAATGTCGATTGCAGTGTCCTAGAAAGTTATTCTAGACTCATTATTAACTAGTGTCAAATGTCATTAGACCCTAGAGAGGTCTTTGAAAGAATAATAAGCTTTTATGTGCATCAAAACACAGATATATAAAGAAAAACAATTGTGATAATCTCTGACTCTCTTTTTTAGACATTTTTTGTGCATTTTCTAATATGATAGTTAACAAAATTATGAATCTTTTACCTTGTATGTTTCAAAGAAAAGAATCTATGATTCTGTGTAAGGACCGTAGTGTTTAAAAAAGAGAGTCAGATTGTCACAACACAACTCAAAGAAAATACAAATTTCCTAAAAGTCTGAACAGTTTCGTGATAATCCCTAAGAATAGCTTCACATCTCAGCCGTTAGTTTGACATAACTCGGTGAAAAAAATGTTACTCAAATGCGAGTCAAACCTCCAGCTGAGATGGAAGGAAAACCACATGTTTCTTAGGGATTTGTATAGTAAGAGATTATCTTCCAATCTAACTGCATATTTGATGTTTAGCGTCAAACGTAGTTTGAAGTTTGTATTTTTTTTTTAATATACCTGAATGAAAAAGTGAGGTTGATCGTCTGGAGGGAAGGCTTCCCCTTTAGTAACAGCTAATTGTTCAATAGCTGGATTAGGGTACGCCGATACACCCAACTCAGCCAACTTCAACTCACTCGAGGCAACAACGAATCCCGCTCCAGCCGAGTTGCAATCTATCTCCAACCGACCTTGCTTAGTGTTCAACCTCAGCCTTCCAGCCAAGAAATCATAAAAATCAAGTACTTTTCTATAAGATGCTTCAAGTTTTAAAACCACCGTTTCAGGAGGAAATTCTAGATTCTTCGAGAAGAAAAATATGGACCCAATATTAAAATTAAGAAACATTGACTTTCTCTCAATCTTCTCTAATGGAGTTATTAAAGAGGATCTATGAAAGGTGACCTTGAGATCAGTAGTTACTAGAGGATCTTCAAAGGGTTGTAGAACACAGTATGTGGAAACGGCCCTTAAACGTTTCACATGGAACGGGAAACAGGTGCGAAACGATACGTTATTTTGAAACGGGTGTGAAACGGGAAAATGAAACGGACAAGAAACCGAAACATTTTTCACTGTTACAATGGTGAGAGTTGCCATTGAAATACGTATGATGAGATTGAAAGCTTGTGAGGAGGAGAATTTATAATGGTTGCAAGTTTTAGTCTCAAACGAGGTTTGACGCAGAGATGTCAAACGTCATCTACGGTTAGAACATGGAAATATAGTTTGTATGGTATAAATGTGTTTAAGGAGTTGTTCAAGTAGTAATGTGTGTGCCAACAAAGGCAGTTGAAACTTAAACGTGTGTACCAACAAACGCAGTTAAAACTTAAATATACAGCAGTACACTTTATGGTCGCTTGTACGGTGCAGTGTTTAACAAATCGGTCTAATTTTACGTTATTTTCGTAAAAACCCTTCAAACTTAGATAATAAAAGAAGTGGTGATTTGGAGAATAAAAATGTTGAACTACAACATAATAAAAAGTAGTGAACTTGACATTAAGTGGTGAGTTCTACAATAAATATGTGGAATTAGACAATAAAAAGTGCTGAACTCGACAATATGATTCAGATTTTTCATTTTTTCTTATTTTACACTGGTAAATCTCCTTGAACTATGCTAAATGCACATATAATTGCGAATCAAAAGTTATGATATAATCATCTAAAATTTTAGAATCTTAATTTCGTTCTTCATTCTTTTTAATTAATCACCTAAATAAAAGAAAACAAAATACATCTAAATGATGAAAATTAATAGTATATCATTCTTCGCTCGTCATTCATGATAAAAGATCATTGAAAATAATAGTAATCGTCGTTGAAAAACCTAACATGTCTTTTTTAAGTAATTCTTCTAAGTCGATCTACACTTACTTCCTTGGACACTACGTTCAACACTATGTTAATGTGGCAATGTACAAGACCATTATTTTTTACTCATATCCCGATGAAAGCATCCATGGTTCTATACACATTGCCACATCAGTGCATTGTTGAAAGCAAAGTCCAAAGATTCAATTCAATATTTTTCTTTTTCTTATTCTATTCTAAATATTGACACCAGATTAGGCATTGGTTGTTGTCATTGAAGTTGACTGAGATGTACTATGAATCTAATGCAATCTTGTATACTACACTGAAAGTATTACAATTTTGTAGACATATATCTGTCAAGGAAGAAATTAGGCCTGGGCTCTGGTTTGTCAAATTTAAAAAATTTTCACGTGTTCGTTTTTTTTTTTGTTGGTTAACCAATGAGTTTGACTAGCCTTACTAAGTCAGTAAGAATTTCACCTTTACTAAGGGCCCTTGTGCTAAACTTGAGGCATCCAAAATCAGGAGTGGATCCTCTGCATACATAATTGCGATTCAAAAGTTACGATGTAATCATCTAAATTTTAGAATCTCAACTTTGTTCTTCATTCTTTTTAATTAATCACCTAAAAAAAAAAAGAAAAAGAAAATACATCTAAATGTTCGAAATTAATAATACATCATTCTTCATTTATGATAAAAAATCATCGAAAATTATTGCAATCGTTGTTGAAAAACCTAACATGTCTTTTTTATGTAATTCTTCTAAGTCGATCTACACCGACTTCCTTAGACATTGCGTTCAACACTGTGCTGATGTGGCAGTGTACAAGACCATTGTTTTTCACTCATATCTCGAAGAAAGCATCCATGGTTCTGTACACACTACCACATCATTGCAATGTTGAAAGCCGTGTCCAAAAAGTCAGTTCAGTATTTTTTTTTCTTATTCTATTCTAATTATTGACACTGGATTAGGCATTGGTCGCTAGCATTGAAGTTAATTGAGATGTACTATGAATCTAATGCAATCTAGTGTACTACACTGAAAGTATTAAAGTTTTGTAGACATATACTTGTGAAGGAAGAAACTAGGCCTAGGCTCTGGTTTGTCAAATTTAAAAAAAATTCACGTGTTTGTTCTTTGATATTAACTAATGAGTCCGACTAGCCTTACTAAGGGTCCTTGAGCTGAGCTTGTGGCATCCAAAACCGGGAGTGGATTCTCTGTGTACATAATTGTGAATCAAAAGTTACAATGTAATCATCTAAAATTTTAGAATCTTAATTTCATTCTTCATTCTTTTTAATTAATCACCTAAATAAAAGAAAACAAAATACATCTAAATGATGAAAATTAATAGTATATCATTCTTTGCTCGTCATTCATGATAAAAGATCATCGAAAATGATAGCAATCGTCTTTGAAAAACCTAACATGTCTTTTTTAAGTAATTCTTCTAAGTCGATCTACACTTACTTCCTTGGACACTGCGTTCAACACTATGTTAATGTGGCAATGTACAAGACCATTGTTTTTTACTCGTATCCCGATGAAAGCATCCATGGTTCTATACACATTGCCACATCAGTGCATTGTTGAAAGCAAAGTCCAAAGATTCAATTCAATATTTTTCTTTTTCTTATTCTATTCTAAATATTGACACCAGATTAGGCATTGGTTGTTGTCATTGAAGTTGACTGAGATGTACTATGAATCTAATGCAATCTTGTATACTACACTGAAAGTATTACAATTTTGTAGACATATATCTGTCAAGGAATAAATTAGGCCTGGGCTCTGGTTTGTTAAATTTAAAAAATTTTCTCGTGTCCTTTTTTTTTTTGTTGGTTAACCAATGAGTTTGATTAGCCTTACTAAGTCAGTAAGAATTTCACCCTTACTAAGGGCCCTTGTGCTGAACTTGTGGCATCCAAAATCGGGAGTGGATCTTCTGCATACATAATTGCGATTCAAAAGTTACGATGTAATCATCTAAATTTTAGAATCTCAACTTTGTTCTTTATTCTTTTTAATTAATCACCTAAAAAAAAGAAAAAGAAAAAACATCTAAATGTTCAAAATTAATAGTACATCATTCTTCATTTATGATAAAAAATCATCGAAAATTATTGCAATCGTTGTTGAAAAACCTAACATGTCTTTTTTATGTAATTCTTCTAAGTCGATCTACACCGACTTCCTTGGACACTGCGTTCAACACTGTGCTGATGTGGCAGTGTCCAAGACCATTGTTTTTCACTCATATCTCGAAGAAAGCATCCATGGTTCTGTGCACAGTACCACATTAATGCAATGTTGAAAGCCGTGTCCAAAAAGTCAGTTCAGTATTTTTTTTCTTATTCTATTCTAATTATTGACACTGGATTAGGCATTGGTCGCTGGCATTGAAGTTAATTGAGATGTACTATGAATCTAATGCAATCTAGTGTACTACACTGAAAGTATTAAAGTTTTGTAGACATATACTTGTGAAGGAAGAAACTACGCCTGGGCTCTGGTTTGTCAAATTTTAAAAAAAAATTCACGTGTTTGTTTTTTTTTATTAACTAATGAGTCCGACTAGCCTTACTAAGGGCCCTTGAGCTAAGCTTGTGGCATCCAAAACCGGGAGTGGATTCTCTATGTACATAATTGTGAATCAAAAGTTACAATGTAATCATCAAAAATTTTAGAATCTCAACTTCATTCATCATTCTTTTTAATTAATCACCTAAATAAAAGAAAAAGAAAATACATTTAAATGTTCAAAATTAATTGTATATCATTCTTCACTCGTCATTCATGATAAAAAAAAACATCGAAAATAATCTCAATCATTGTTGAAAACCTAACATGTTGTTTTTAAGTAATTCTTTTACATTGAATTCCTTGGACACTACGTTCAACACTACTGAAAAAAATCACAGAAAAAACATGTTGCACGGATTTTATGTTGACCTTACACAGTTTGCTATCCTTTCAGCATGAATGTGCAGAATGGAGATGCGCATTTTCAAAATTATCACTACACAATACCACACACGTGAACTTGCATTATATTCGCATTAGTCAAGAAGAATTTTTCAAAATTCAAGGATCTGATATTTTTCCAATGAGAGGTTACCCTCAAGGATCTGAACGCTTCGACAAATTGTCGAATCAGGCTGCAAAATGGACTGCCACTAGCTTTGACATTCGGATGTCGCACTATCTACCACAATAAATTAGGCATCTAGTTTGCTTTCACCCTCTGCCAAAGAGGGGTATCTGTAAACATCCCATTTTTGCATCTGCCCAATTCGACAATTCGTCAGCTGGCTGTTGTGGATTCCTAATGATGAGCATAAAAGAACTCGAAGGCTTGTGAGTACTACTTGATTCCTTCTATTTGTAGTCTTTTCGTCCCCCCTACTTGTCACGACTCGACATAAAAATTTACGCATGCTTAGGATCGCTACACCTTACACTCGATTTAGCAAGCACGTACGCTTAGGTTCACTACACAGTTTGACAAGTTAGAGACCTCGCTACACTAAGAAAATATAACTTTGGAACTTTGAAATACTCACACATTGACTGAAAGAAACCTTACACTAAAATTCGAAAAAATCCATAAAAAATATCAAAATGACTAAAATATTCTTCATAAATTTTGGATCTCTAAAAAATCTCGAAAGTACATCCATTACACTCAGAATGTGATTTCGAGTCTAACGAGATCCGAATTGACGAAAACAGAGAGATTCAAGAAATATTTATAAAAAGTCACCAAAATGACCAAAATATCCCTCAATATCCAACTCTAACATAGAGACCCTGATCCCTAGGAAAATAAAATTCAAATCGAAAAATCAAACTAAAATTCAACCAAGAAACTAATTTAAAATTCTAATCAAATTTAAACCAAAAATCAAAATAAAATTCAAATTGAAAATTAAACTAAACCAAGATCAAATTAAAATTCAAAATTTAAAAAAATTTAAAATCGAAAATCAAATTAAATTTCAATTAAAATACAAAATAAAAATTAAATTTAAATTAAAAATCAAGAAATCAATTAAAATACAAAATCAAAATCAAGTTAAAAATCATTCAACCAATTAAAAAGTAAAATTAAATCGAATTGATCAACCAATCAAAATTAAATTAAAATTGAATCAACCAAATTAAATTGAAATACAAAATCAAAATCAAAATTTAAACATCAAACTTAAATATCAAATTAAAGTATAGACAAAAATCAATTTAAATTCAATTCAAAATTAAATTGAAAATCAAGTTGAAAAACATTAGAATCAATTAAATCGATCAACCAATCAAAATAAAATTAAAATTGAATCAATTAAATCAAATTGAAATTCAAAATCAAATCTTAATCAAACAAAAGTCAAATTAAAATTCAATTGATAAAGCAAAGTGAAAATTAAAATCCATCAAACTCTTAAATCAAAATCCAATCCATCGATTCATATTGAAATTAAAATCGAATCGACCAATTAAAATTGATCAACCAAATTCAAAACTAAAATCAACCAATCGAATTCAAAATTAAATCAATCAACCAAAAAAAATAAAATCCACTTGATCAAATTGAAATCTAAATCCGATTGAATTAAAATCGAGTTCCAACCGACCAATCAATTTAATGGTCTATGAGAGATCGTTAAGGCTAGTAGCGTAGGATCACCACCCCCCATTCTCCAAAAAAAATATAAAAAAAATACGTACACACACATTTTCTTCTCCAACCCTCTCTTCTCCATGTTCTTCATCTCCCTTTTTCCAACTTCTCATAACTACCCATGTCCTCCACCATCATTCTTATTTTTTCCTCTCTAATGTTTGATGATAGAACCACCATAAAAGAGGATCAAATGAACCATAAAAGAAAAAAAAAACATTTTTGATATTACAGTTTAAAAAAAAATAACAACATTTTTTTCACCATTAAGCCTACAACCTTCTTCTTCCTTTAAAAAAAAAAAAAGTCACACCTTCTTCTCCATTAACATCCTCAACTCTTCTCTCCCTCTCTTTTTACCATCGAAAAAAAACCAACCATAGTCTCACCTTCATTAACGTATTTTTCGTTACCCTCAAAGAAAAAAATTGATTTTGGAGAAAGATTCACACATTAAACTCGTAAGATCACGGCACTATTCATAAGCTATTTCGAGTTTTTGTTGAAGGAATCTAAGCATCTGAAATCATTCGGTAAAGGTAATTTTACTTTTTTTAATGTATTTTTTTTAATTCATTTATTTATTCTTAACTTCATAATTTTTTATGTATCCGAATGGATTCGTTGATTTTTTAAGTGTACGTGGCATTAATGAAATTTTTTTAAATTTTCTGAAATATTGATGGATCAACCAATAGATTATTAATATTATCGGATCGATTTTCTCATTTTGTAATATTAATGGATCAATTCGTTGATTTTGCGAAATGTATGGGTTAATTCATTAAGTTTGGCGCACGTGACGATTTTGGAAAATCAAGATTTTCTTGATCAAAATTGTTGAGTTGACTCATTTATTGTGAGTACATTAGAAATTTGAATCGATTTGTTTTCTATAAAATGAATATGTGAGTTAATTCAATGATTTTGTCGCATGTGACGATTTTGAAAAATTAAAATTTCCTTAATCAAAATTATTGAGTTGACTCACTGATTTTGGGTACATTAGAAATTTGAATCGATTTGTTTTCTATAAAAATGGATATGTGAGTTAATTCAATAATTTTGGCGCATGTGGCAATGATGAAAAATCAAAATTTCCTTGATCAAAATTGTTAAGTTGACTCATTGATTATGGGTACATTAGAAATTTGAATCGATTTATTTTTTATAAAATGGATATGTGAGTTAATTAAATGATTTTGCCGCACGTGACGATTTTGAAAAATCAAAAATTTCTTGAACAAAATTGTTGAGTCTACTCACGAATTTTGGGCACATTAGAAATTTGAATCGATTTATTTTCTATAAAATAGATATGTGAGTTAATTCAATGATTTTGACACACGTGACGATTTTAGAAACTGAAATCGCCTCGACCCCCGACCGTCCGTTAAATAACGGATAGGGGTCCGATGTACGTATCTCGAGAATTTTAAAAGAATAGGGAGTCTTCACCTAGTTTAGGTCTAGGAACCAAAATTAACTCCAAATGGATATAGGTCGGCCAACGGATCAGAGAGATGGGTAAGGGGTTAGGTTGCGGGTTTTGGAAGGTGTTAGGCACCAAACCTGTCCAATCGAGATGATTGGTCTCTACTATAATCCAAAACTAACCTATGGTTAAACGGGATAAGACTAGGGTCAAAACCATGGTCCAATCATCGTCATCAGTTTATATCTGGTTTGCCAAACGAATCTTATGATTAAGATAATTATATAGATTCTCGAATTTCGCATAAAAGAATCCCATGATTTAATAAGACTTACGTGGCACCTAAATTTAATTGATCAATTCGGTAACATTTTGAATAGTATGAAATCGATTCTCAATGCCACGTATACAACATTAGTGAATTGGCTCATTGACGATATTTTATTAAAGAAATTTGATTTTTTAAAATCGTCACGTGTGCTAAAATCATTGAATTAACTTACATATTCATTTTATAGAAAATAAATCGATTCAAATTTTTAATGTGCCCAAAATCCGTGAGTAGACTCAATAATTTTAATCAAGAAAATTTTGATTTTCTAAAATCGTCACATGCGACAAAATCATTGAATAAACTCACATATCTATTTTATAAAAAATAAATCGATTCAAATTTCTAATGTACCCACAATCAATGAGTCAACGCAACAATTTTGATTAAGGAAATTTTGCCACGTACGCCAAAATCATTGAATTAACTTACATATCCATTTTTATAGAAAACAAATCGATTTAAATTTCTAATGTACCCAAAATCAGTGAGTCAACTCAATAATTTTGATTAAGAAAATTTTGATTTTCCAAAATCGCCACGTGCGACAAAATCATTGAATTAACTCACATATTCATTTTATAGAAAATAAATCGATTCAAATTTCTAATGTACCTACAATCAATGAGTCAACTCAACAATTTTGATTAAGGAAATCTTGATTTTCCAAAATCGTCACGTGCGCCAAAACTTAATGAATTAGCCCATACATTTCACAAAATCAACGAATTAATTCATTAATATTAAAAAATGAGAAAATCGATCCGATAATATTAATAATCTATTGGTTGATCCATCAGTATTTTAGAAAATTTAAAAAATTACCATTAGTGCCACGTATACCTAAAAAATCAACGAATCCATTTGGATACATAAAAAATTATGAAGTTAAGAATAAATAAATGAAATAAAAAAAAAATTTCCTTTACCGAATGATTTCGGATGCTTAGATTCCTTCAACAAAAATTCGAAATAGCTAATGAGTAGTGTCGTGATCTTGCGAGTTTAATGTGTGAATCTTTCTCCAAAATTAATTTTTTTCTTTGAGGGTAACGAAGAATACATTAATGGAGGTGAGACTATGGTTGGTTTTTTTTTTCGACGGTAAAGAGAGAGGGAGAGAGGAGTTGAGGATGTTAATGAAAAAAAAAGGTGTGCCTTTTTTTTTTAGAAGGAAGAAGGTTGTAAGTTTTATGATGAAAAAAATGTTGTTGTTTTTTTAAAGGGTAGCCTCAAAAACGTTTTTTTCTTTTATGGTTCATTTGATCATCTTTTATGGTGGTTCTACAATCAAACATGAGAGAGGGAGAAATGAAAGTGATGGTGGAGGACATGGGTAGTTATGAGAAGTTGGAGAGAGGGAGATGGAGGACATGGAGAAGAGAGAGTTGAAGAAGAAAATATGTGTGCACGCTACTCGCCTTAATGATCTTTCATAAACCATTAAATTGATTGGTCGGTTGAAACTCGATTTTAATTCAATCGGATTTGGATTTAAATTTGATCGAGTAGATTTTTTTTTTTTTTTGTTAATTGATTTAATTTTAAATTCGATTGGTTGATTTTAGTTTTGAATTTAGTTGATCAATTTTAATTGGTCGATTGGATTTTAATTTCAATATTAATCGAGGGATTGGATTTTGATTTAAGAGTTTGATGGATTTTAATTTTCACTTTGCTTAATCAATTGAATTTTAATTTGACTTTTGTTTGATTAAGATTTGATTTTGAATTTTTTTTAAATTTGATTTTGAATTTCAATTTGATTTAAAATTTTGATTTGATTGATTCAATTTTAATAATTAAAACAGTAATTAATGTAAAGTGAAACCCTAATTAAAATTAAAGTCAATCAATTAAGATTTAAGTCAAATCTTAAAATCAAGTCAATCAAATAAGACTTAAGTCAAAATCCCAATCAATTTAATAAGATCAAAGTTAAACCCTAAACCTAATAGAATTCTAATTAAAATCTAAAATTACCTAATGTAATTCTAATTAAACACTGAGGTGCTGTTTGTTAAACTGAAAAACATGAGTGCTGAATAGTATTAAGCGCTGAAACTTATAAGCGCTGAATTTAAGTGCTGAAAAAGTTGTTTGTTTAGATGCTAAATCATGTTTGTTACACATTGTTGATGCTGGTAAATTGTCTTTGTTACCCTTACAATCATATTATACATTCTTTGCATATTTCAAATGCCTATTTCTTATCAAACACAATAAAATATATTATTTCTTATAAAATTAAAATACAATTCATTTTTAAATAATAAATAATACTCAAATCTTCAATTTATAAATAATAAGTTATATTTATAAAAGCCCACAAATTTCAAATTAAAAATAATAATGTCATACAAGTCACAAAAATTTGAAATCAACATTAAAAGAACTTAATTTTGAATGAATAATTTTCGATGAAAATGAAGGATGTGTAATTATAAAAACATCCTATGAATTAATAAGGGCAACCTACACCATAGCCAATTTTTTTTTTGTTTTATATAGGTTAAAGTTTTTGGAATGAGCAAATTTTTAGTGAGGATGGTCTAGAGATCATCCTCACAAAAAATCAGTCCTTTTTGAAACTTCTAACTCATCAAAAATAGTTTTCAAAAAAAAAAGGGACAATTTACAATTATAGAACTTGTTTTGATAGGGTTAGAAGTTTTAGGATGTGCTGATTTTTAGTGAGGATGATCTCCTCATTGTAGAGATCATCCTCATCAAAAATCAACTTATTCCAAAACTTTTAACCCATATAAGACAAAATAATTTAACCATGGTGTGGGTTTATTAATTTGTGGAGTGCTTATATACTAATGAGGATATCATCTTCACCAAAAATCTACTCATTCCAAAACTTTTAAATCATATAAGATGAAATAATTTAGCCATGGTGTGGATTTATTAATTTGTGGGGGTGGTTATATCCATGGGATATAAGAGGTAATATATTTTTAAGAATATGGGGATACTTGTCCATGTTCAAAAAAATGAAGGGCATACTTGTCCGTGTAGAAAAAATAAAGTGCTTACCGCTTCAGCACTTTTTTCAGATTAAAATAGTGCTGAATTTTTTTCACTTATTTTCAGCAATAAGCGTTGAAAATATAGAGTAAACAAACGCGCTATTTTAACAAAAAATGCTGAATTTAATTTTTTTCAACAATATACACTGAAAAATAACGCAAACAAACACTAACTCTATCTAAAAAGCTCTTAAAAAAATCTATAAATAGAGGTCTCTACAACCCATTTTCGTATCCAAGAGAAAATCCTAGGAAAAAGTAGGTCAAGAAGCCTCCCCAACCTTCCCAAAATCCTAATTTTAAAGTCCTAACTCTTTACCTAACATCCATGCCTCAACTTTAACTCAAAAAATATCCAAAAACCCTTCCAAAACACCTTGAAATCCATAAAAAAATCAGAAAACTCACAGATCTAAGAAGAAGATACCTTAACTTGGAGATCAGAAATCAGATCCGGTGATGAGCGAATAGCAATGAAGTACATATGAGGATGCTCTCCGTCAGTGCTGAGGGAATCGTTGTAATCCGCGGGGTAATTTTCTTTTTTATTATTATTATTTGTTGTGTTTTTGGTCTATTGTATAATGTAATCATTTTTGAGAATTAATAGTGATCGACGTTTGTCGGGCGGGGTTATTGCCTAACACCTTCCAACCCCGTAACGTGATCCCCGAACCCGTATTTTCTTTCGTAGATTAGTGTTATTTGCCTTTTAGAGTCAATGTTTGGTTCCTAGACCATAATAACTAGGTGGCGACTCCCAAATCTCAAAAATCAAAAGCGGATTCGCGCACCCCACGGATCGAGGGTGCTTTCAGTTGCCCTTATTAATTCATAAGGTGCTTTTATAATTACACATCCTTCATTTCCATCGAAAATTATTCATCCAACATTAAGTTATTTTAATATTGATTTCAAATTTTTGTGACTTGTATGACATTATTATTTTTAATTTGAAATTTGTGGACTTTTATAAATAGAAATTATTATTTATAAATTGAAGATTTGAGTATTATTTACTATTTAAAAATGAATTGTATTTTAATTTTATAAGAAATAATATATTTTATTGTGTTTGATAAGAAATAGGCATTTAAAACATGCAAACAATGTATAATATGATTGTAAGGGTAACAAAGACAATTTACCAGCTTCAGCAATGTGTAACAAATATGATTCAGCATCTAAACAAACAACTTTTTCAGTACTTAAATTCAGTGCTTAATGCTATTCAGCACTTATTTTTTTTCAGTTTAACAAACAACACCTAGGTCTGGGCTTTGATTTGTCAAATTTAAAAAATTTCCACGTGTCTATTTTTTTTATCAACCAATGAGTCTGATTAGCCTTACTAAGTTAGCAAGGATTTCACCCTTACTAAGGGTCTTTAAGCTGAACTTGTGGTATCCAAAATCAGGAGTGGATCCTCTGTAGCGAGATTTTCCTGTAGCAATTTATCTATAGTGGAGAGAAGATCACATTAAGAAAAAAAAAATAGTTGTGTTGAAGACTGAAGTGAACTAAAGTCGGAACCTCATATCTCACATCTTGACGTGAAAGTGGATAGGAACCATAGATGCTTTTTCACTTGTATCTCGATGAAAAGAATCTATGGTTCCCATACACTTTCACTTCAAGATGTGCGATATTAGGTTCCAGCTTGAGGTCACTTCAACATTATTCAAAAAATAAACACAACAATCCTCTTGTTGGGTTATGTCTTCTATTCTTGTATATGGAGAGTTATTAGGGATTCAACACAAATTTTTTGATGATCTGTTATCAACTCATTTAATTGTTAATGTGTGAGGTTTCCCCATCATTACCGGGGGCTTTGCCCCTAAGCAAAATATTGGGTCCATTTGGTTTGATTTTTGGATCCGATCTGTTTAACCTCTTTGTAACCCTAAGTATATAAAAGGTAAGAGATGAAACCCTAAAGGGTGAGAGAGATATACGAGAGGCAAAGAGAAATTGTAACCTACTTCTTCTTCGGTTATTATAGTGAAATCGTCGTTTTCGTCCTTGGATGTAGGTCGATGCTTTAACCGAACCACATATATCTTGTGTCTTTTGAGATTTTTGTGTTATTGTTAATTTATACTTTGGATCATAGGATTCTTTCTAACACCTCTATGGTTAAAGTCTTAGATTTGATTAAGAAAAAAGAGAGGATAAACTGTATTTTTTTTTTATTCTAGAAGATCCAACACTTAGAAAATGGACTGTCATTGCACCTCCATTCTTCAATCAATTTTAAACGGTGTTTTTTTTTTTTGTAGTTGATGTGACATTTTTCTAACCATCAAAAAGTGTTATAGGGTGCTACAAGAAAAGCTCACTCTAGAGGATCCGCTCCCTCCAAAATTATGATCCAATGCTTCAGGGTCTTATAGAGGACCAAATTCTAAGAGCTATAAAGAAAAAAAAAAATTAAACAATTCCAAAAAAAAAAAAATATTTTTTTTCACCGTTGAATTTTAATTTTAAATTTGAGAGTTACATGGAACTTCGAAGGCCGACCATTTTAAAAAAATTGGATCAAATTCAAAAGATTTTTTTTCTTCTAATTTATCTTTTATTTTGGGATCGCAGTTTTTCAATGAATTCTAGAGGGCTGTGGTGTTGGATTGCCAACTTGGTAATACATTTGAGAAAATCTACCCATCGGAAGGCTTAAAATCTTATTAACTTATTGTTAAGAATTTAGTTCCGGATAAAATAAATAAATAAATAAAGGAAATGCTAAGTGACTGTATAGGATACTACCTTACGACATTGAGGTAATGTGAAGGTGTGCATGGAACCATAGATGTTTTCCCTCGAGATACGATTGAAAAGCATCTATGGTTCTGTTCACATTTCCATGTTAGTTCTGTGTTGAAGGCAGTGTCCTACGCAGTCACGCTAGGACTACTCTAAAATAAAATATAGTACTTGAAATGTTATCGGTTTTGTACAAACCACCACGTCAATGCAGTATTGTAGGAAGTCAATTCAACATTTATTTTGAACACATTCATAGTTCTCATCGACACTTGAGACAGAGCATCATAGGATTGGCAATGGATCGGTTTGATACCGGATCAATACCATTCTTATAGCGATAAAAAATTTTTAATCATGTCCCCAATCCGATCAGATTAGTGAATTTGCAAACCGAATTTGATCCGTTTCATTTCTTTCCTTTATTTATAATCGACCCATCTGATCCGACCGCATGCCTTATTTTTAAATAATCAATATTCAAAATATTTAGAAAATATAAAATTTAAAAGATTCCACTTTTCAACTACAAAAAACATGTTATCTATATGTATTTATATGAAATTATGAATAAGAAAATATTAAAATATGTTTGGATCGGTTTTTGTTTTTTTGAGCGGATTGGAGTACATTTGAATCTGATATGAAAATCCTATTTTTCATGTTTTTTCAAATCGAATCACTTCAAACATCAAGTATATTTTAGATCATTGCCAGCCCTAGAGAATCGAACGTATGGTTGTGGTGTGAAGATGTTCTAAGGGACTTTTATGAAATTTGAATACAATAACAATCCTGCTTCATTTAAAAGATTTGGGGTGAAAGGAACATGTTGATCGATGATTATTATTATTAGTAGTAGTTGTAATAATAAGTAGGGCTAGCAACCGATCGATTCGATATCAGATTAGTATCACTCCAACACCGATTTGAATTTGTTTAAACATGTACCTGATTCAATCCGATTGGATTAATGAATGTCTGAATCGAATCCAAATCATTTAATTTCATCCTTAATTTGAAACTGATTTGATTTGTCCGAATACATACCTTATTTTCAAATTATCAATGTTCAAAAAAATTTAAAAGTATAAAATCATATAAATTTTAAAAAATATATATATTCTATTTTTCAATTACAAATATAGAATGCAACAAAAAAGAATGAAATGTTTTATCTACTTGTATTTATATAAAATTAAGAATAAAAAAATATTAAAATATGTTCGGATCGAGTTTTTTTCGGAACGGATTGGAATTACATCCGAATCCAATCCTAAATTGTATCGGAGTTAAGATTTCAATCTGAATCTAATCCAAAATCCAATTTTTCATGTTTTTCGAATCAAATTGATTCGAACTAGTTCGGACATCGGGTATATTTCAGATCATTGCCAGTCTTAATAATAACTTTATATTCTCTTTTACCAATGAGAATTTGAATTAACCAAAGTAATAAACTATTAGGATAAACTAAAAAAGTGTAGAATTAGATTTCTTAGATCAAGACCACTTTCTTAGGATTAATAAACTTAGCCTATTTAGGTTAGTGTTTTCCTTTGAATTATTAAGAAAGGAATGCATTGAATGTAGTTAGAGAGTAGAAAGAGCCATGTTGGAGTGACTGAGCTAGAACCTCATATTGCACTTGTTGATACGAGTGAAAAAACATCTGTAGTTCATACCCACTTTCATGTCAACAAGTGCAATACGAGGTGCCAGCCTGAGGCCACGGCAGCATTATTTGAGTAGAAAGACCTTTCATTATTTAGAGTCGTGCTGGAGTGACATTGAAATTGACATTGTTTCACACCACATAACTATAGTTGTTTCTCACCCGTATGTAAAGCATTTATGATTACGTACACATCCACATCAACATCAACATCAACACTAAGACTGCATAAAGCAAAACGAGTGAAGATTCTAAAGCATTCCAAAAAGTATTAGAGTCCAACTGCTTACCAGGTTAGTAAGGATTTCACCTTTACCTTTAGTAAGGTACTTTGGCTCACCTTCAAACCTCCAAAAACATGACCCCATGCTTCAGGTTGTAGGGGACAAAATTTTATCTTTAATTTTTTGAAGAAAAGTTATTTTAATAGTTGAATTTTAGTTTTAAATTTTAGAATTTGATTGAACTTGGGTAGTCATCTATTTTCAAAACCTTGGATCAAGTTTAAAAGAAATTTTATTATATTGAATTTTTTCTTTCTTGGGATATGAGATTTTTCGATTGAATTTAGAGGGTTGCAGTGTTGGATTGCTAATGTGGTGATCAAATTTGGGCAAAACGACCCTTAATAAAGCTTAAAATCTTACTAAGTTAGTAGGAAAAATATTTCTCACAGTATTTTTGATTGGGACAATCTCAATTTCTAAATTTTGGAGGAGCCTCCTAGTAACTTGACATGTAGCTTTTTGTGTTTAGTTCACATCCCTATTTTTTCGTTTATATTTTAGATACCTCATTGGATACACCATGACCACGTGTCACTTAAAGGAGAGGGTTCTACGTAGGGCTTAAAATGGGTTGGATTTTATCCAAAATCCAAATTTCGCGGATTTGATTTTTCCAAGTATATCCAAAGCAAACAAATATAATCGGGGCGGAGAAGAGTTTAGCTAAACCCGGCTCAAACCCTCCCCATTGTCATCCCAATTAATACATGTTGCATAAGCCACAACTAAGAAAGTAATGCCTAAACTATCTTTCTTTTATAATTTTATTGGATTGTAGTTTATGGTGCATAGAAATCTTGAAATAATCATGTAAAATGGAGCGCGTAAGTTCTCACTTCTTGTAATAAGTAATGGTAAAAGTTTTTGGATAAGTTTCTATAAAAATTTCCAACTCAAAATCTTCATTTTCTAACAAAAATAAGAAAAACAATGGATTTCCAATTTTATGAAAAGTATTAACATTAATTTATATCGAATTTTGTTTTGTGTTATATTTTCATAGTTTCATTAACTAGTGAGCAAAATTAGTATTACCCACTCGCATAAAATGGAACTTTTTGTGTGTGTGTGTGTGTTGTTAAAAATGAAAGATTTTGAGATAGACATCTGTGTAGAAACTCACCCAAAATATTTTACCATCATTAATTTGTATGAAATAAAAAAAAATTAGCTTGATTTTACATGATTACTTTAAGATTTCAATAGAAGTAACAAATGGTGGAAATGTGAAGAAGAAGAGTTAAAATAAAGAATGTACCACCAAGGAATGAGGTGATTCCTAACCAAAACATAAGGCTGAAGAATCTACAATATTCTATACAATTTAATGAGAAAAAAAAATCCTAAATCATGAACTTCGATGAAGAGAGCAATTTGATTTGATTGAACGAAGGTGGCTCTTTATTTCATGGGAAAGTGTAGATTTTCCTAGAATTTCTTCATTTTTCTTTAAAAAAAAAGTACATTAACATTTTGAATAAAACTGATATTTCACAATTAATTTATGAATCATGATTATCTGACTACCCAACGTGGTACACTCAATCAACTTATCTGATGTGACAAGTTCGGAAACCATAAATCTGTATGTCTCGGGAAGCAAAGTTACACTTCCCCATAAAATTGTGTATCTCAAGGGAGTATCTCAAGGCATACAGATCTACGATTTTTGAGCTTGTCACATCAAGAGAGTCGATTGAAGTAGTCAAATTATCACGACTCCTAATTTATATATCTCTAGCACGCATCGTTGACTTCTGGTCGTGATGGGTATACACGTCTTGCATTTTTTAGGGGTACCCTTAATATTGCTAAGTTGGGGAGAAGTGAGGGATTCATTAGTGAGTTAAGGGATTTTGAATTGAGAATCTCCCAAATCATATCATTCGTCCAAGTCAAACAAGGATCGGTTAAGTTCTAAAACTTAGTGTTGTTAATTGGCCCAACCCAGTATATCCCAATACACAAGGGTTATGGTTCTATTATTGAGCCCACAAAGGTATTGTTGAGTTTCAAATTTGAAAAAATTACCAAAACGGTACAGTTTTGGAAAATATTTACCAAAACGGTACACTGTAGCAATTAATTCCGAAAACGGTAAATCTGCCTTAAAATTTTCAGCACATCAAATCTGAACTAGACTAAGGCTTAATAGTGTCCAATCAACCTGATTTGCTACTATAGTTAGATACATGCATTTGTATAAAATCTATATAATAAAATAGCGTGGTTTTCTTCCTCTCTTACCCATTGTCTCAATTTTTATTCATTTTAAAGAATGTATCTCGAACAATTTTTAACTTTATTAATTTTTATCCATTTTAAAGAATAATCCGTATCTTTTGTTCTTTCAAGAATATCCTTTTAAGTTTATATATTGTACTTTCTTCCCCCCCCCCCCCCCCCCCCCACTTTCAAGAATATCCTTTTAATTTTATATATTATACTTTCTTCCCCCCTCCCTCTTTTCAATAAGAGTAAGGATATAGTGAGTCAGGTGTCCTATTCCTAACCAAGGTCAGGTAGTACCCCATTTTATGTCACATGGTAGTTTTGGTGACCCACTAATTGTATGGATATGCGGTCTATCTCTTAATTTGCACATGAAAGACCAGTTTGATTGGTGATGTGCATCCAATGATAATAGTATTATCTTAAGAATGTTTTTTAATCGTTTGATTTAAATTCTTTTTTAAGAGATTAGATCTAGTATCAAACACTATGATTTTTGGTTCATAGATTCACCAAGGGATGGACCAAATATCCATAAGGTTAGTGGTCCCCCAAAATTCCATGTGACATCAAATGGGGTGCCACTTGACCTTGGTTAGGAACGAGACATATACCTACTCTCTCAATAAGAGTACTACTAATATGCCTCACCAAGTGGCATATTTAATCAACTCCTTGATGTGGACAAGTTTGGGAACTATAGATCTATACATCTTGGGATACACGTTTTAAAAAAATGGAGAGTTGTAATTGTGTATCCCAAAGTGTACAGATCTACTGTTCCCTCGAACTTATCATGCCAGAGAGTCGATTGAGTATGCCACCTAGCTAGTCATATTATCATGATTCTTTGAGTAATTCCAACCTTATTTATCTTTCTTCACCTTTCTCTTGTGTCAATCATTACAACCCAGAATTTGTTGTTGAGGAATTTAAATGCTAAACTGATGAAGCAATAGCATGATGCCACATATATTAAAAATTATTAGAAATCTGAACTCTTGTCTATCGTAAATTTTATTTCCACCACCCAATCATGCTTGTTTTTTTTCAATACACATGGCGTCATTCCATTAGTTCATCGGCTTAGCACATATATAAATTGGGTTGTGACAATCTGACTTAGGCACGTGACATACTCAATCGACTTACCTGACGTGGCCGGCTCGAAAATCATAGATTTGCTCTCTTAGGAATACAAAACTGCACCTTTTTAGGGAGAATCGTATTTTTGTATCCCAAGTTGCCACATGCCTATTATCAACACTCATATAAATTAGTTAACAACAAATTCATACTCACACCAAAACTATGCTAAGGGTCCAATTGAATGGCGTCATCCATGCTAAAGACTTACACCTGGTCATACGACCATTGGAAGTAGCAATACTTACTGGTGAAGCCAAGAATGTTAGCTAATACTAGGGGTGGAGCCTGGATTTTCGTATAGTGGGGGCAAACTATGGTTAATTGTATAGTTTAAGAACTTGAAGATAAATGATTTTATGAAGAAATTCAAAGGTTTTTTATTAGAAGTTGAAGAAAAAGATATTTAGGTCATATCCAAAATAATATACGAGAAGACCCGACCAAGAGGTAATGTCATTAACAAAAAATTGAGGGAGAGGAGGCAAAAATTGGAGGAAGGTGAGGGTGTGTGGGCAAATGGGGAGAGAGGTGAGGGCGAGGGGACAAATGGGGCATGTAATTAGTTGAAAATATAGGGGTGTCTCAAAGTTCTCTACCAGCTCCTTACTAGCTCCGCCCCTGGCTAATACAGTACATGGTATTAAAAAATGATCTGTCTAGCAAAATCAGCTCCACGTAATAGGAGAGAAAGAGCGGATTTTAAATAATGATTAAATTTAAAACTGATTTTCTTTATTTCTTTCAATCATAAACTGCCACGTATCCCGAAGATGCATAGTTTTCATGTTCTCTATAGCACGAAAGAGCCTCTCTTCAGTTACAATGTCGATACCGGGGGCCATAGGCCACCCACTAGTTTGGATTTTTCGGAAAATTTTACGATTAATACATCAACCCATCTGTCTTCAATTTAATATTTCGTCTTCGATTCCACACAAACACAGATTGTCAAAAACAGAGAGAAAGAAAGAGCGGAGAAGGCAATGGCGACTCTTACAGTCCCCGAATCGGTTCCCCATGCGACCGAAGATTGTGAGCAACTCAGAAAAGCTTTTCAAGGTTTCGATCGAATTTCACCTTTTTTAATTTTTTTTTTAACGATCATGACTCGCGTAGATTGATGATTAAATTGCGTTTAGTTTGATATTGTTTTTCCTTCTTTAATCATGTAAGATATGTGATCAATTGCGCTTGTTTTGATCTTAATTGAATTACGCTAGCTGCAGATCATCTCACTTTGATCGATCTTTACTTGTTTTTTACATAAAATGTTTTTTGGTCAGGTGATCTGATTTAGAACATGCTTCTGTGATCTCAGAGTTTCATAATCTGTAAGAGGTTTTATAGATTTTGTTTTGGTTTTCGATTCGATTTGATACCTCCTTTCTGTTTGGAAGGATCCGCATGTAATCACTGTAATTTTCATGGAGGATCGTACTTTTAAGCAGGTTGATGTAGAATTCTGGATGTTTAATTGTTGAGTTTCTAATCTTAATTGGGTTATAATTTGTGGTTTGAAGTAGAGAAGTATGGTTGGAAAGGATTTTTCTAACCTCAGACGACGTTTGAGATTCTCCATTAAACAGACGGTTGAGATAAGAGGAGAGAAACACAAATTGTCCAGAGATTCAGTACTTTTCTCTAGGGATTAGTGAAAAAAATGTAGGTACATTCATTTTAGTATTCATGAAATAGAATGGGTGAGATAGGAAAACTGTACAGTGGGATCGGGAAGTCTTAGGTTGGAATTGAAGCAGATAGGGATAGAATTTACAGTTATGCATTTTGGAAATGTCACAAGAACAAGACTTTTGCTTAGATATTATACATGCTTACGTATGTATAATCTCTTTTATTCTGAGGCCCTGTTTGGATACAAAATAGAAAGAAGAAAGTAACTGTGGAAGAAAGTAGTTTTTATAAAGTAGAAAGTAGCTTCTTTCACTTTTTAAAAAGTTAAGATTGTTTACTTTTTAAAAGTATTTTTTTATATTAAATTAATCCAAACAAAAATTTTAACTTTCAATAGTAAAAAAAAGGTTACTTTTTTAAGTGTATCCAACCGGGCTCTAAGAGTTCTAGTGTCTAGGGCTTGGACCCATAGATCAGTTGGTTTGACACATTGCAAAGCAACTTTGAAGTCTTCGGTTCAAGTCCAGCTTACCCATCAAAACAAAGCATTCTATCCTCTTCAAGTTTATTATTGTTAATCAGAAAGAGATTGGCTTTTGTTTGGTTATTGATTTGAATGCCTTATTTCCAAGTGCATGAGAATGTGTGAGCGCCTGTGTGTGCACACAAGATTTTCATGAGTTTCCTTTGGTGATTCATACCCATATGCTTGATGCTTATGTACGTGCACACCAGTGTGCATGGACGGGTGCTGGAATGTGGATGGGCTGTGTGTGGATTCAGTGACTGAGTGAGTGTGTGTGTGTGTGTGTTTACTTCGTTTCAGTTGTACTGAAGCTATTGAATGGCCTTATTACATCCCTCCTGGATTTCACCAAGACTGAGATCTCAGAACTCAAAGTCATTACTTCTAATGATCTTTATGGGCTGTTCAGAAATTTTTATGTTTTAGGGGGAATGATGATGGTAAAAAAATCTGATCACTATTTTGCAGGATGGGGAACAAATGAGAAGTTGATCATATCCATCTTGGCTCACAGGAATGCAGCACAACGCAAATTAATCCGACAAACGTACTTCGAAACTTATGGAGAGGATCTCCTCAAAACACTAGAAAAGGAGCTTACAAGTGACTTTGAGGTTAGTCAGTTTGGAACGTCCCTTTTGTTAGTGGCATGGTTGTTTTGCCAATAAATGCTTGATATTGAGCATTACAGATTTCGGTATTTGTAGAGTAAGTTGTTTTGTATGAAACAGATTTTACATCACAAACTTTATGTACTATAAACAGAGGGTAGTGCTGCTATGGACGCTTGATCCTGCTGAACGTGATGCTTTGTTGGCTAACGAAGCTACAAGGAAGTGGACTTCAAGCAATCGGATTCTTCTGGAAATTGCTTGTACAAGGTCTTCACATGAATTATTGCTGGTGAGACAAGCCTATCACGTTCGTTTTAAGAGATCCCTTGAAGAAGATGTTGCTTCTCATACAACTGGTGACTTTCGCAAGGTAGAACCTTACCTTCTCTTGATCGATAGTAGTTGATGCTTATGACTAGCTCCCAAGTTCACCATTTATATAATTTCGTCATTACACTTAGCAGAATTGAGCTAAATTTATCAAATATTAAGATATTGCTTCCTTTCTGCATGAGTAAACCCCCACTGTGATTTTGTTCTGCAATTAGCACAGAAAGTTGTTTGGAGAGAGAATAAACCTCGACTTTCACAGAATTAGATGTTAAACTCTTAGTTTTTGAAACAAAATTTCATGGATTAATATATATATATATATATATATATATATATATATATATATATATATATATATATATATATATGGTATATATATAGAAAAAGAGAGCTAAAAAAATTAAATTTTACTGAACTTTATTTTGATTCCCTATCGCATATTCTATCATCTTGTTAACAACAATGGCCGCACCACGGTCTCGTGCAAAGACGTCCTTATTTGCCCTTTTGATAGACTTGAAATTAACTACGTACTCAAATTCTTTTACAGACATCCATGGCTGAATTACTTCGGTGCATTTCATGCATTATGACTTGCATTGTAAATATTCTATGTTCTTTCAAAGTAATGGGACAATTTAACTCTAAGCTAATCTACAAATTTATTAGTCTTCCTTTGCTATGATTGCAAAGCTTGTAATGAAGCGTACTGGTTTATTTTGTTAATTCATTTCCAACCCAGCTTTTAGTACCACTGGTGAGCTCTTACCGGTATGAGGGACCAGAAGTGAACATGACACTAGCAAAATCAGAAGCTAAGATACTCCGTAAAAATATTTCAGAGAAGACCTACAATAATGATGAATTTATCAGGATTTTGACTACTAGGAGCAAACCACAGCTCATCGCAACATTCAACCATTACAACAACGAATTTGGGAATTGTATCACCAAGGTATTGTTGGTCATTCATAGCCTATTTACCATTTATTATGTCTTGGAAAATCAGATTTTCATTAATGAAAAAATAGTTTTCATTTGATATTCGGGCTTATGGATGCTTCGATACTTGGGACTGTTTTTTTTTTTTTGAAGGATCTGACGTGTGATCCTGGCAAGGACGATTTCCTTGTAACATTGAGAATGACGATAAAATGTTTGATCTGTCCCGAGAAGTATTTTGAGAAGGTTCTTCGACTGGCTATCAACAAGCAGGGAACAGATGAAGGGGCACTTACTCGAGTTGTTAGTACTCGAGCCGAGGTAGACATGAAAAGGATAAAGGAGGAATACCATCGAAGGAACAGCGTTACTATGGATCATGCCATTGCCAAGGACACCTCTGGGGATTATGAAGCAATGCTGCTTTCCCTCATAGGCCATGATGATGTTTGAGAGCCAAGCAATCCATGTCTTTCTTGTGAAAGATGTTCTTGGATTTCTTTGGTGGAAGTCTTTTTCTGTAGTTAAATAAATGCTACTAAATATATATGGTGACTTCATGAGTGATTCTCAACTTTTTTTAAAACACATTAGTATTATATAATATTATGGTATTATTGAGGTACATATTTAGATATCGGTGAAGAGTACAGACAAATTTCGTGGCTTTTTAAACTGATGTACCCCTTGGCCAGAGTCTTCCATGTGAGACCAGGCGAAAATGTTTGCGATGCCATGGTCTTCAACCACCTTCCAGAGACCTATGTTTTATTCCCCTAAGATCATTTTCTAGTTTGGTTTTTATTATTATCCAACCTCTTACTAAAGACCCTTGATTTTTCTTTCTAGAGATTTTACCATCTCCAATCTCCTAAAAATTACAAATTGCTCACAAGGTTTGAAGGTTGATGAAGATGTATCTTGAGGTTGAATAAGAGAAAAAAAAATTGTTACTCTCGATATTAAAGAGGTCTAAAATTATGGGTTTTTTCTGTTAGGAAGACGAAAGCCGGGTGTCCCATCAATTTGAAAATTCGGATATCTCTTTGTTTTCACCAAAGCCTAATTTTCAAATTATTGAGATTTTTCAAATAAATTGGGATTTGATTTAAACAGTAGATTTCAGGATTAAAAAACCTTTATATTATTGAGATTTTTAATGCCTAAACCAAACTTTAGGTTTCACCAACTAAAGAAAGAGTCTTAATCATTTCCCTCTCTGTATGCGAAAGGAGCCTACGTCCGTGAATTTTAGTGACTGATGAAAAAAAAAAAGGAAAATTGTATGTGGCAATAGCACCTATTCCTATGTACGACTGTTGGGGAAGGTAAAATGGTTTAGTATGTGTCGTACGTTTTAAGTACATTTGGAAGACAAAAGAGATTCCTGCAAGATTAAAATTGTTCGTGTACAAGGACCATACTTGAATCTAGAATTGAAAGATATTGAGGTAATTTTGCTAATAATTCAATCATGATGTTGAAAGTGGAGAACTATATTTTCTAAAGAAAATTACTTAAAAAGACTCTGGTGGAGGGATTTTTTTCTAAATAATCCCTAAATTTTGGGTAATTTCTTAATATTTCATTTAGTAAATTTTTCTTTTCTTAACAGTCCCTATACCTCATCTCATGTGTATGATGTCATTGAAATAACCAAACTATCATTTTCTAATCTTCACATAGTTAGATTTTCCATGGGTGATTGTAATCATTTCCGATGATATTTGATAATGAACGACGAATGAAGAATGATATTTTCTTAATTTTGAACATCTAGTGTTGTAATATAATACTAAAAATTCAGAGATTATGAATAACTAAAATTGAGAATTAATATTTCTAATAATATCTGGAGCAAAAATCCCAAATCTGTTCTAACCTGTACCAAAAAAATTTCGGATGATATCGAGTTGAGGCATGTACAATGTCGTTCTCTTTAAGACATTCAAGCAGATTCAGTCCATTAGAAAATGCAAGAGTATTGGTGAATCAATCCAATTGTCAAACCATGAAAAGCCGCTCTTTGCAAAAATCTCGAGTTATCCTACGAAAAAAGAAACTAGACCTTCTTGTAAAATGAAGGTTGACTTCAATAACACTTGATTTTTCTTGTAATCGCTACCGTTGAACCAACTTGAAAATCAGCTCTAACAAAATCAAAATCTGATTATTGTGGAATACTTATGATCAATGAGATTTTCCAAACATGAAATTTAGATTTAGTTTCCTTGCAAATATTGAACAACCACAACCATGCTGTCAAATTCCACATCATAATCATGTTGACAGTGAGTCAACTATACAGGGAAGTTAGATTGAATGAAAACCATTCAGATTGATATGTATTATCCTCAAGACTGAGTTAACTCAGTACCAAACCCAAGAGTTTTATTAAAAAAATTTAAACCTTTCTCAGAACTCATTTGCAATCAATATCGACCTGAACTAAAAATCAGATTTGAAGGTCATGAGTACAAACCAAATAACTTACTTTAAAAAATGAACCCAATTTGGGGCGTCAGATTTGGTTCAACCAAATTTGTTAAACATCCATGCCATTGATACTTAAATTTGAGATCATGTCCATTCTCTATAGCCAACACTTGGTGTTCATAATTGGAACCTTTGCAATCCACTTACTAGAGAGTGGAAAGCAGGTTATTCTCCATTTCTACATCAAACAATAATGACTTATTAGAAATGCCTTCCTTCTATTTCTTATTTACTTAAACATTGGACTATTCTTAGTTCCAATGTTTAAGTAAATCTACTACATATCTCTTTTTTATGTCATTTCATTTTCATTAGCGTATTTTTACATGTGATCATATAAAAAGTCATCAATAGTGTAATGTTAGAATTGTTCTTGTTATGAGTTTTTATTATTATTAGAATTGTATCAGAGAGGTTTTATACAAAAAAAATTATGGGTTAATTTCTTCTTGAATGAAGTCCAATCCTTAAATTAATTGCAGAAGCTTGAAAAAGTGTCATTGTGTTTAAGTTTTCGTCGGTGTAGCTTTGATAGTTCTTAGTGCATTTATCATAGGATCTCGGGACTGTTAGAGAATAAGATGCACTATATTAAGATACATGAGATGCACTGTATCATTGTTAGTGTATCTCATCACAAATGGAAGGTTGTGATGAAGGATATTCTAGAATATATCAATTAGGATATTCTAGAATATTTATATTAGGTAGTTTTCATATATCTTGGTTGATGTAATGTCTATAAATACTCTACTAGGACTTTTGTAAGAATCATCCAAGAATTATCAATAAGATTCATATTTTCTACATGGTATCAGAGCTCAAGCTTCATCGAGCACATCGATCTTGGTGCGCCTTTCTTCGGCAATGGCACCACTGCCATCGCCGAACCTTAATCATTTTGCTTACATTATTAGTTTTTTTTTTCAATAAAAATATCATCTTTCTCTGTGTTCCAGACCTAGATATCTTTATTATTCTAGGTTTTTTTGTTTTTCCAATAAAAATCACAACTCCTTCTACATCTCTACAAATCTCCCAATTTCCACATTCATGTTACATGATCTCATTTTTTTTTCCTATCTAAAATCCCTCCAATGAGAGTTCTTTCATTTAAATGGCACAATCCTACTTCTTATGCTTCTGGGAGAGATCATGACAGATCTGGTCTAATAAGCCACCGGCTCCAACAGACTCAAAAAGAGCGGGATGCGACAATGATGGACTCCATAGATAGACGGTGACCACTAGCAAGCACGATTGGCACTTTGACGATCAATGAACATATCCATAATGAGATCAAGCAATTATTCAACAAAATCAATTGCATATTCTTTTTTCAAAGGACCATGCAATTGCGAGAGGATGTTAGAGAATAAGATGCACTATATTAAGATACATGAGATACACTGTATCATTGTTAGTGTATCTCATCACAAATGGAAGGTTGTAATGAAGGATATTCTAGAATATATATTGATATTTAGAATATATCAATTAGGATATTCTAGAATATTTATATTAGGTAGTTTTCACATATCTTAGTTGATGTAATGTTTATAAATACTCTACTAGGGTGTAAGAATCATCCAAGAATTATCAATAAGATTCATATTTTCTACACGTGTCATTTGCCTCCTATGGTCATGATATTGTTTTCATGTCCGACATCAGTGCAGCAATGAATCTTGCGATTTAAAAGACTACTCTGGTATTGTTTTTCATCTCTACTTTTTTCTAATATTTTATCTTCTGTATCGAGGTCTGCTATTTGATTTCACTTTTTCGTGATATATGTTTACTTGTTTTTCTCAGGAAAATCATAGGAAACCCATTTTATTATTGAAAAGCTTAGAGAGTGACGAGTTAACAAATCAAACGGTCATATGCTTGAAATGAGATGGAAATTAACCAAATTTCAACTAATAGCACCAATTATAAATAGGCTATTAATGTAATTCTTGTTATTGGAATGCTAGGATTAGGTTCCTATGAGTGTTCTTAAATTATAGAAAAGTAAACTAGTCTTCTCCATTAATGCAAGATCCTCTACTTATGGCGTAAAGACATAAGATTACCAACTCAATGGTTACACAACTCGGAATGTAATAGTTACTTCTCTAAAATAGGTTTTGTGATTTGAGAGCTACATGTCTTTTGTACTTATGGTCACAATTCTCCTTTTACAGGTCGACTGTTATTTTGACTTCATGTTGATTTTGTTAATTGCAAACATTCACTTAATGAGATTGAGGGATCTGTAACAAAAGAATAGAACGAGGGGGCAATTATCTTGTCTATGATGGTGAAAAGCAGGGTAAAGGAAAGGACATCACTTTCACACACGGGCGGATTTAGAGTGGGGGCAATGGGGGCACTTGCACCCATAAGAATTTTCAAACCTTCTTTGGAGTAATGAACTATTGCTCTCCCAATTTGTTTTACACTCTTAGTTGCCCCCACAAAACAGTTTCCATTGTTATGTTGCCCCCACAAAAAAATTACAATCTTCGTTGCCCTCACAAAAAAATTTCCACTCTTATATTGCCACCACATGAGTTAAATCCTGGCTCCGCCCCTGCTTTCACAGATAACTCTTGCTTGATATGAAGTGAAACATTCAGGTTGGGAGAGCCAAGGTCGTCCATAGCATTTTTCATGAAGAAAGAATTAGAGAATCTAGAAATGGAGTTTTTATTGTAAAAGATCATTTTGTGTAGAACAATGGCCTTAAATTTACTAATTGGCCTTTTATTGTAAAAATCATTGTGAATAATGCTTTGTTAAAGAATGAGATGTTTCTTCTGAGAATGTTGCATAGCATTCGTTTGGGTCTATTATGGATGCAGGTGGTGGGTGTGCAGATAAAAACAGCACAATTATTATAAAAATAAATAGAAAAACACAAAAACAAATTTAGACAACGGTTCTTCGAAACAGGGCTTCAACTTTAAAGTTCGGTTATGTACTGATATAGACTTCGGTTAAAAAACGATGTCTAAAACCTCAGGAGTCAGACTTAAATAACAGCGACACCAGAATTTTAACCGATGTCTATAGTTTTATATATCTGTTGTAAACCGATGTCTAATTTACTTTTTGTATTAGTGAGGGTTGGTGCTCAAACCTTGGAAACCTCTAGAGCAGCTTTAATGACGTAGTTTGCTAATGGGTCTTGCAGTAACTATTTGAACTAAGAAGAAAGTAGTTCACGAATGATCCTTGATTGCACCTCTTCTCTAAATGTCCTGAGACATTTTTTAGCCACGTTGCTACTACATTTCTGTGACGAGAGGTGTACGTAATTCCCTTCAAATTGAGAAATCAAGGTTGTGGTGGCTGACGGGATTTTTAGTTCTAATATGTATTGAATCACATAATTCCTGGAACATGCAAGAAAAATGTTCAAAATCCGCAAGAAACATCATAACCCCACCTTTAAATAATGTTAATGGGATTGAACTCATAGCTCGGTTGGTGGACGTATTGCAATGCAACTTAAGGTCATGGATTCAACTCCAGCGTACCCCACAAAAATTGGAAAAAAGAACATCACAATACAAACCTACCAATATAATTCAGAATCTGAAAGATGAGAATATGAGTTCAAAGAGTGAAAGGGCCCAACTTTTACTCCTTATAGAGAATTTTAGATTAATCTACGAAGAAAGCTGTGACAAAAGAACAACATCTTCCTGGGACATGAAAAAAATGTTCTTATGATTATGGATCGTGCCTATACCAGCCCACAGCCCGACCCATTACCTATTCTTGATCTGGAGGCTGAGCCAGCTGAATCAGATTCTGAAGAGAAGGATACCAAGTCAGTATGGATAGTGGTGGGATGAAGCAGAAAAGGGTGCATGGAAGACGGTCCTATTCAAACCTAGGGTCTCCTAAACTGACCTTGTCTAGGAAGACGATTTGATTCTGGTTTCCAATGTATGGTCTCTTATGGAATTTAAGACGAATTCTGTACTCATCTACTCAATCACGCATGAAGAAAATTAAAAGAGCTTGTAATCCTTTGTTCTTAGCCATTTTTGAGCTGATGTAATCCCTTTCTAAAAGTTTCATGCTTGAGTTGCTTTCGCTAATGACAGTCTTAACAATTGTGGGTCAATTTGGCTGTTCTGGTATGGGGATCCTACTCGCATCAAACTTTTAGAAAGGGATCCTTAATTCCTATTATTCAAGGCTGAAGGTAGAAAATATTCTTGTCAAACTTTGTGTTGTTTGAGCTTCATGCGAGTTATCCGAGAGGAAAGTTTTATGGGATCTCTTGGGGTCTCGATTAAGTTCGACCATGGCCTTCTTGGTCTTGGGTGATTTTAATGCTATTTTACTTCCAGATGAGAAAAAAGGAGGCCGTCCACCTTGCCAAACTTCCATGTCTTGGGAGTTTTGTGCTCGCTCTCAGACTAAATTTTCCTGGTGCAACAATAGAGTCCTACTATCGCCTAGTTGGGCTTCAGTTGTAAGCTCTCCGACAGTTCTTCATCTTCCTCGGATAGTGTCAGACCACTGCCCTCTTCAAATTCAAATGACTAAGCCTGTTTCTGGACCGAGGCAATTCAGATTTCTCGATTTCTGGACAGAAATGAGTGATTTTCTGAGTCTGGTTAAGGAGGCTTGGGCTCCCAGAGTTGAAGGTTCCCCTCTTTTCTGATTTACTGTGAAACTTAGAAGACTTAAAAGATTCTCTCAGATTATGGAATAAGGAGGTCATAGGGAATGTGATCTCCTAAATGAAAGAAGCAGAGTCCAAGGTTCAAGATTGTGAAGAGTTACTTACTAACCTGCAGGAATAGGACCAGAATACCTATTTGGACTGTCAAAGCGAAACTAAATTATAATACTTGGGCGGGATATGAAGAATCCTTATGAAGGCAAAAAGTCTAGAGTGCTTTGGCTTAAGCAAGGAGAGATGAACACCAAAATTTTTCACATTGCAATCTCTCATCAACAAACTTGGGATCCTTGACTGAGATGGAATTCAGTCGTGAAATTCATAGCACTTATCATTATACAATACCATACTTGTTGGCATTATAACATTTGTGTTGTGGATGTGGTTTATTTTTTGTTATGGGTTATGAAGTTTTATTTTCTTTCTAAGAATGACAAGAACTAAAGCCTAGATATCTCAACTGGGAAAATTACTCACTATTTATAATATGTAATGTCGAAATCAAAAGAGATATAAGTTAAATAGGTTTTTAAAAAAATTTAAAGACACTATTTAGTGTCAGAAAGTCAAGATAGGTTGTTTGAAAATTTGTATAACCAGTTATGACAAAATTTTTAGTACTTATACAAGTACTTGGATTTTTCGATAAATCACAATGCAATGTGAGGAGTTTCTTTAATTACTTATAGATTTACGTTGATAATGGATCCCGTATGATATGATTCTACTAGGTAATATACCTGTTACTCATTCATTTTAACACTCAATTGTAGGTTTTGTTTCCAAAAAAGTTGGGATGCCGAATTGGATTAATGCACTGGAGGATTTTATCAGAAGGAGATTTACCAATTTTCATGATGAGAATTTAGTTGGATATGTATGTTGGGTAACCCTTGAAGAACAAGAAGATGGGTCTGTGGATATGACTACGAAGTTGTAGATTATATTAGGGGTGCAACTTAATTCGGTTCAAACCGAGACCCAAACAAAACCGTGAAATTTCGATTGGTTTGGTTTGGTTTAGAATAGTATCGGTTCGGTTTCGGGTTTAACAAAAAAAAAATTGATGACTTTGGTTCGATTCTCGATTCAGGTAATATAAAAAATCGAATCAAACCGAAAACCAAATTAATATTAATTTAAAATAAAATATTTAATTTATATTTAATTTTTAATTTTTACAAAATCTAACCTAACACTCATCCCTCTCTTCTCTCTCTCTCTCTCTCTCTTTATCACTCGTCTCTGTGACAATGCGACCTGTTGCCAGTGGCTGTCAGCCTGCCACCAGTTGATCTCACACACACGCATGCACACACACACACACTCTCTCTCTCTCTCTCTCTCTCTCTCTCTCTCTCTCTCTCTGCGATTGTGATTTACGATCAAATCGTAAATCTCTTGACAACTCATGGAATTGAATCGAATCAAATCGAATTAAGGTCGATTTGGATTGATTCGATTTTAGAACAATTTGATTTGATTCTAATTCTCATATGATGGAATCGGTCTTGATCGGTTCAATTCTAATTTTATTCTAACTCGAATCAACTCAAATCAAGTTGCATCCCTAGACTATAGTAAAGGTTTAAGAATACTGATTTATGTAAATATGTGTGTATAGAAGATCCTAAAGGATATTTTGTGTACGGGATTTTGAAGTTCTGTAAGTCCCAATCCTAATACAGCTTGGATTGTATATATCGAAGTAATTATATTTAGGTGGTGTTTGTTTGCGCTATTTTTCAGTGCTTATTGTTGAAAAAAATTAAATTCAGCACTTTTGTCAAAATAGCGCGTTTGTTTACTCGTGCTTATTGCTGAAAATAGGTGAAAAAAATTCAGCACTATTTTGATGCTGAAAAAAAGTGCTGAAGCGGTAAGCACTTCGCTTTTTCAATATGGACAAGTATGCCCTTTGTTTTTTTGAGCATGGACAACTATGCCCTTATTCTTAAAAGGATATTACCTCTTATATCCCATGGATAAGTATATAGACACCCCACAAATTAATAAACCCACACCATAGCTAAATTATTTTGTCTTATATGGGTTAAAAATTTTGGAATGAGTTGATTTTTGGTGAGGATGATCTCTACAATGAGGAGATCATTCTCATAAAAAATCAGCACATCTTGAAACTTTTAACCCTATCAAAACAAGTTCAAGAATCGTAAATTGTCCAATTTTTTTTTTTTGAAAACTATTTTTAACGAGTTAGAAGTTTCAAAATAAACTGATTTTTGGTGAGGATGATCTCTAGACCATATAAATTATCCTCACTAAAAATTTGGTCATTCCAAAATTTTTAATCCATATAAAACAAAACAAAAAATGGCTATAGTGTGGGTTGCCCTTATTAATTCATAGGGTGCTTTTATAATTACACATCCTTCATTTCCATCGAAAATTATTCATAAAAAATTAAGTTCTTTTTAAAGTTGATTTCAAATTTTGGTGACTTGTATGACATTATTATTTTTAATTTGAAATTTGTGGGCTTTTATAAATAGAAATTATTATTTATAAATTGAAGATTTGAGTATTATTTATTATTTAAAAATAAATTGTATTTTAATTTTATAAGAAATAATATATTTTATTGTGTTTGATAATAAATAAGCATTTAAAACATGCAAACAATGTATAATATGATTGTAAGGGTAACAAAGACAATTTATCAGTTTCAGCAATGTGTAACAAACATGATTCAACATCTAAACAAACAACTTTTTTAACACTTAAATTCAGCGCTTATAAGTTTCAGCGCTTAATGCTATTCAGCACTTATTTTTTTCAGTTTAACAAACAGCACCTTAGTGTTACCCTTTGAGTTTTGTGATTCATTTTGGAATTGAAACTTTCGTAACAAGTATTGTTTTACCATAATTAATGGGTGTCATGTCATCTCGGTGATATTGTTGTCAGAGATGTTACGCGTCAAGTCGTGTCCCCAAAAGGGGTGTGACATATAGATTGTTGACTGTTGACATGCATTAAAGGTGTGACTCTTGTGTACCACACATCATAGGACGTTGAATGTTGATGAGGAGTATTAATGAAAAAAAAATTACAACAAAATTTCCATAGCTTTAGTTACATAGTCAATTTGCGGCACATTTTTGTTGTGCAATGATATGGGCCTTAAAAGTAATTTTTACATGTAATGCGCAAGACTAATGCTGAAGTGACCTCAAGATTGCATCTCACATTGCACATCTTGACGAGAAAGTGTGAAGAAATCATAAATGCTTTCTAACTTATATCTTGATAAAAATCATTTATGATTCTTATATAGATGTGCGATATGAGGTACAATTTTGAGGTCACTGGGCATGACTCAATGTGCAATCAAACACTTGTGAATCATATTCTTCCAAAAAAGAAAAAAATATCTCCCATGAGCTTTCTAATGCAATCTTAATTTAGGAGCCTAAGTTTCGAGCTTCCTAAAATTTTCTTTAAAAATGCATTGTTAATAATTGAAAAATCTTCTTCACTGATCTTATGTAGGCTGCCTGAGAGCTTAATTATGAAAAAGAAATACTTTTTATGATTTCAGACTTAAAATATATAAATTGTACAATCTTAATGGTGACACGTTTTTGGTGTAAAATATACTAATTATCCTTTGTATTTTGCCTACAAAAAATTGTACCACTGGGGTGAAGGGAGTTATTGTCTTTTTAATAATATTTAATATTTAAAGGTGTTGGATATTTTGTGTCATAGATTGTAGGATAATATAATTATTATTTATTGATTTGTGCTCTATCTTTCTCAAGTAGGGAAGATCTTGTCATTTAACGTAAAATTAATTTTTAAAGGAAAAAATATATAAAAAGTTGAAAAAACCAAGGCTTAATTACACACACACACATAAAATGTTAAATGGACCCACCTACTTGTTGTACCCACCTAAAAAATTGGTTCTCTTTGCAAATACGAAATCACATTTTCATATTGTGTTCTCATCCACACAAGAACTTACCGGACCTCCACCACCTCCTCTCTCTCTCTCTCTCTCACGCGCACACACACTCACACACATTCTTTTATAGCATACTGAATCATTTTTCTTATATATTTATTCTAACATTTCAAAATTCAATCGAATCAATTCATATGAGAAAATTTGTATATGAAATTTTTTGTTCGAAATTTCAACACTTAAGCATTTTTGCAATGTTCGATAAGTACCTACCAATCTTATACAAAGAGATTTAGTACTAATATACAGAACACAAAGATTTATATAAGAAAGTTATTTTCAGAAGGTATTTATTGAATTTGTTTCCTAACGTAAAATACATACCTACCAAATCGATTTTGTAATTTTGGTATTTCGGTAAGATAAAATTTGTAATGTTTGGTCTGAATGAATCAAACAAAATCTGTTAAAAATCTTTGAGTTCTTCGATCTAAATCATCATTTTGGAGGTTTTAATTATGATTTTTCATTTTTCTTAGTGATTAAATATAATATAAAAGAAAATAAAAAGATAATTTGAAAAAAGACCTAATATCTATTGATTCAACTTCTCACAAAACTCAAAAGGAGGTAAATATGAAGAGAGAGAGAACAAGAAGAAGTGGATTTTTTTTATCGATAGGTTATGTTAGATGCAAAGAGTACATATAAAAGAGTAAAATCATAAAATTTCTTTTTTCTTTTTTTATAACATTAAGTGGGTACATTGGGCATTTTAGGTATGTGAAAATAGCGCCACCCTATTAAATATGAGAGTAATGCTAGGATGACGTTGGGATTTATTGCGATTCTCACATTTTTGACATGGAGTGTAGATAGGGGTGTCAATGGATAGTCGAAAATTCAAATCCAATTTAAATTCGAATTTGAAAAATCGGATATTATTTGAAAATTTCGGATATCAAATTCGAATTCAGATAGTTTTATATATTTAAGTCCTTATTAGATACGAATTCAAATATTAACATTTCGAATCAGATAATATCCGATTCGAAACAACATATAATATATATTATTTTATTTTATTTATTTTTTATATAAATAATATAATATATATTATTTCACTTGATTTATTTATTATATTCATAGTATAATATATAATAGGTTTTTTATTATTATTTAATAATGAAAAATCAATTGGATAAGGAAAATTTGTGTTTTTTTTAATATACAAATTATTCGAATTCTAATCAGATATTATCCAATATCTGATAGGATAATCGAATTCAAATTCGGATATTACTGTATCCGAACCGATAAGCATCCGTTGACAGCCCTAATTGTAGATACTTTTTGCCCGTATCACGAGAAAATTCATCTATTTCTATCACAACAACGCAGGGAGAATCACAGTGAAAAACAAAGTCACCCTAGGATTTTCCTAAATATGATATGAACATGCCTTCTTCCTATGGACGTTCACTCCCAACTTTGACTACAACTCTACGAGTAGTAGTACATTGCTAACCTCAAATGTGGCTTGAAGTTTGAGACTAGAACTTACAACCATTATGAAGCTCAACCTCTGGACCAACTTCAATCTCATTTTTCATTCTCAAAGGGAATCCTCACCCTTCTCTCTTAAACTCCTCATCATGCTACCATTCAAAAATATTTCTCAGCCTAAATGGTGTTCTCCATCTAAACTTTGAAGGACTGTCATTATGCTAACATTGAGAAACCTTTCACAGCCTAAATCATGTTCTAATTTCAAAATAATGCAATGTTTCCCACACCATCTAAAACATATATTTAAGGGCCGTTATGGTGCCAATATTGAAAAATGTTTCTCAGCCCTCAATGGTTTTCTGTCCCATTTCAAAATAACATAATGTTTTCTAGTCGTTTTCCCTTTCCCATCTTAAACATACATTTAAGGGCCATTTACAGCAATAACAGACCCCAAGATTAGATTACACTCCACCGATCCTCCTTAATAAGGCCATTAGAGGATATTGAGAGAATCAAGGTCAATGTTTCTTTCCAACATTGACCTAACCACTCAATTTTAATGTTGGTTTGATCTTTTCCTTCTCAAATAATTAATCTTCAATTTCCTACCAAAACGTTGGTTTCGAAACTTGAAATGTCAGTACAAAACAATTCTTGTGCTCTATGAAGGTTGAGGCTGAACCATGACAAAGGTCGGCTAAAGATCAACTGTAACTCGGCTGGCTAAGGGTGGTTCGTGGTGGTTTCGAATGAGTTGTCTTTGTCTGAGTTGAGAGACTTAGTGTGCCTTAATCCAGCTTTTCAACAATTAGCTGTTACTAAAGGAGTAGCTTTCCCTCCATAGGACCCAGGACCCACCCTCCTCTCTTTTTCATGCTGGTTAAAAATAAAAATAAAAAGACTTGTGATAATATGATTCGTCAGGTGGCATATTCAATTGACTCTTTGACGTGACAGATTTGACAATTTTATATCTCTATGCTTTGGGATACATGATTGCACTTCCTCATTTAAAAAAGTGTACCCCAAGCGAACCGTGTATCCTAAAGCATACATATCTACAATTCCCCAAACTTGTCTATGTCAAGGAGTCGATTGAGTATGCCATGATGAGTCATATTATGAGGATTCAAACAAAAACTCCCTTTTTTTTCTAAGAAAACACTAGTACTTTGGAGACCGTACCAAAGCCACACATTCTCATTGGTTTACATGTATTGGAAGACATACTAACGTGATGGGTATTTTAACATTGAAAATTTGATTTTATTATATAAATAGAAAATTTCAAAAAAAATCAAAATTTCACCATTAATTCATCAACAAAAATGGATTATGTTGACATTTGATAAGACTACTCTTGCATTTTGCAGGGGGTAAATCTAATATCACTAAATATAAATTAAAATCATGATAGTATGACTCTTTAGGTGGCATACTCAAATGACTTCACGACGTGACAAGTTCAAGTACTATATATCCGAATGCCTCAAGATATACAATTGCACTCCCACATAAAAAAAAAAATGTATCCCAAGGAAATCGTGTATCTTGAAATGTACATATCTACGATTCCCGAACTTATCCATGTCATGAAGTCATTTGAGTATGTCACCTAGCGAGTCATATTATTAGGATTCTATAAATTATTAGGAAGAGTTGTGATCATCTGATTAAGGCATGTGACATACTCAATTGACTTACTTGATGTGACAAGTTTGAAAATTATAGATTTGTTTTTCTCGAGATACAAAATTATATCTTTTTATGGGAAATTGTAGTCTTGTATCCCGAAAAGAACACATCTATAGTTCCCAAGCCTGTCACGTCAGGTAAGTCGATTGAATTGCCACGTGTCTAAGTAAGATTATCAGCACTCTATTACCAAGGACACCACATCAGTACAAATTTCATTTTGAAGTCATTTTGTACCCATCCAAACTTCTTAATAAGTTAAGATGAAAGTGGTCCACCCAAACAGAAAATTAAACACGAGTACAAGAAAATAATTACAACAAAAATCATCCAAAACGATGCTCGCAAGCTCAACTGATCGGCTGAGAAACGTTTGTCAAGATTGCAGTTTCAATTCTCACGCAACTTTGTTACACAAAAGTTATTTTTAATTTTAAATTTTTACATTAAAAATACCATCCTTACTAACTTATCAAGATTTCAACTACTACTAAGGGTCATTGTGCTCAAATGGATTGCCAAAATAGCAATCCAACACTACAGCTCTCTAGATTTCATGGGGAAAAAAAAAAGAAAAAGTCAGATCGGAAGAAAAAAAATTCAAAAAATAATTTCTTTTGACTTATCTAAGATTTTGAAAATGAATGGTTACCGAACTCCCAAACTTAAATCAAAATGGAACTGTAAAAAATATATATTTTCTGAAATTTCTTTTTTCAAAGTTCATAGAATTTTGTCCTCCAACTTTTTTTTTTTTTTTTAATTTTGTCCTCTCAAGTTGCACGAGGCTCTGAGTTGTTTTCAATTAATTATAAATCTATTTGTTCAATTGTTATAATTTTTTTTAATTTTGCTTAATATTATTTGATCATTTTATATATGAAATGAGTATTTCTATATTCTCTAGCATATATAATTTTATTTTATTTTTCTAATTTTTCCCATGTTTTAAAGAAGTTTTTCGGATTTTTTCCGAAGTTATTCTTTGTGTATATCTCCTCCATTATTATTATATAGAAATGTCAAACTGCTCCTATTTTGGCCAAGAAATAATCCATCTATCACACCTCTACTTCTAGCAAATCACAAGGTTTCTACTAATGGTTTTTGAGTACAGATTTTTCTCTTTATTGTAGGTGACAACCTTCAAATGTGGTGGGTTTACTTACTATAAGCATTTCTTTTAATCACTTAATAATGGATGGCATCAGTTTGAAAATCTTCCTTGACCATCTGGCCTCTCTTGCTGCAAACAATCATCCTGTGTTAGATCCTTGTAATAACCGTGTACTCCTAGCCACTAGTGTCACCGTTCCACATCAAGAGTTCATCAAGCCCCACCACAAGGAAACAAGTCTAAAGCAACAGCATTCCAAGATATTACTTCCCATGATCTTGATCGCAAGGTTTTTCGACTAAGCGCCAAAGACATTTTCAATCTAACAAAGAAGGCAAAGATTAGAGGAGGCCTTGGATGTGATACAACTACCAGTAGTTTCAATGTTATTGTGGCACAGTTGTGGCTATGTAAGGCTCTAGCTACAAATGACAATCCCGATGAAATATCAACGCTCATGTACCCAGTCAATATTCGATCAAGAGTACAACCTAAACTACCACCAACATACACCGGAAATGCTATAGCTAACACCTACTGTGCTGCCACCTGTCGAGAACTTGAAGTGGAACCCATCTCACATATAGTCGAAATGATCTCAGAAGCGGCAGCAAGATTGAAAGAGGACTACATAAGGCCTGCCATTGATTGGTTAGAAGTATATAAAGGGTACGTACGTGGTGACATCATAGTGACGCCATGGTGGAAATTAGGATTTGATGACATGGCGTACCCTTGGGGGAAGCCTTTGTGGTATTTTCCTGTGGTACAGAACCAATGGAACAATATCATGGCACTATTCCCAGACCCAGAGATTGAAGGGGGTGAAGAATATGGTGGTGTGTCTTCCCCCTAAGGAGATGGAGATGAAAGTATGGTTTGTTGTACTTAGGGTTTCATTACATCAATGTTTGATGTGTGTATTATTTCTCTTATTATATAAATAATAAATAAATAAAAGTGAATTTTAATTTCAAGGATGATACATCAAAGCAAAACCAAGTAGTTTTCCATATCCACAATTAAAGCAACAGAAGCAAAATTCCTTATTTTTACACTCTATAGAATTCGAGGATGCAATATCAATGCAACCCAAGTAGCTAAGTCCAAAGTTATTCAAGAAATCAGTACCTAACTCTTACAATTAGAAGTTTTAAATCCAGTAATCATAGATAGATAGATAGATAGATAGCTAGCTAGTAGACAAAAAGGGTAGTAATCATGGAGAACAACAACATCACATATTACCATTGAAAGGCAATATACATCATCACTTCTTTGAAAAGACTAGCGAGTAGATTCTCTTGCTATATGGGCTAGTTCGTAGCACTGATGCATGGGGGCGAATGGCTTCAACTATTGAAGCATGGACAGGACCCTGGTTTTAAAATGAAACAATTAAAACAAATTCTGTAGAATAAAAAAGTTTGTCTGTATTGAAGAGGGTTGGTGCTCTAACCTTGGAAACCTCTAAAGCAGCTTTAATGACGTAGTTTGCAAATGGGTCTTGCAGTAGCTGTTCAAAGTGAGAAGATGAGAGTAGTTCACGAATGATCCTTGATCGCGCCTCTTCTCCAAATATCCTGAGACATTTTTCAGCCACATTGCTACTGCATTTCTGTGACGAGAGGTGTTCGTAATTCCCTTCAAATTGAGAAATCAGGGTTGTGGTGGCTGACGGGATTTTTAGCTCTAATATATATTGAATCACGTAATTCCTGGAATAAGCAAGAAAAATATTCAAAATCCGCAAGAAACATCATAACCCAACCTTTAAATATTGTTAGTGGGATTGAACCCATACCTCGGTTGGTGGACATATTGCAATGCAACTTAAGGTCGGGTTCAACTCCCAAAAAATTTGGAAAAAAGAACATAACAATATAATTCAGAATCTGAGAGATGAGAATATGAGTTCAAAGAGTGGAAGGGCCCAACTGTTACTCCTTAAAGTGAATTTACGAAGAAAATTGTGAAAAAAGAACATCTTCCTGGGACATTAAAAAAATGTTCTTGGTTATAAAGCCAACTGCCTAGCAACTCAAGCAGTTATTACAGGGTGAACACATCATATATTTGGCAATAGATAGCTGATAGTTTAAGAATTTCTTTTCTAATGCAGCCAATGCACCACTAAGACAATTCATTCACCAACATATCGGATACAATGGGTAAAGTCAATACTGACATCGTTCAAAGTTTTTTTCCCTTTCAGAATGTTTCGGTTAAAAATTCCAGTTTCGGCTGAGACCTGAACGAAACATTTAATGTTTGTTAAATATTAGAATGTTTCGGTCAAAAAAGTCTCAGTATTTCTGCTGAACATTGCCCCTCAAGATGAGATTTTAAAACTTGAGTTCTAACAATACTTCTACGGAAATTTGCAGTAGCCTCCCACCAAAACTTGCATTGAAAGACTTGCTATTACCATAAACTAATTACAAAGATTCATCTAGGGAAGATACCAACATTAATTTATTTGTTTTTTTTTTAGGATAGATAAGCTACAATTAATTGATAGAATATAAGAATGCTTTCGGTTTTATAAAAAATTAACCTTCACCAAAAGAAATTCTTGGTGAGGATTATCAACAAATTTCATAAATTTGTGTTTCAGTAGACAAGTCAATGGTGGTTCAAATTAATTGTTTGTAAAATAATTACCCAAAAGAATCTTGAGCTAGGTGAAGTCCATTCGCGGAAATTTCTGCAATCAAGATTTCTCGATGTTTCCCAGTTGAATGAGTGATGCATTTTTGCAAAACACAACACCCATGTCGATGAGTTGCAATATCAACACAAAACTTTGCAGCAGCACTGAAAATGAACTGCCAAAAATAATAATTTAAGAAAAAAATTGCAAACTGTGTTAGATATCTGCCCCAGTAAATGAAAGCATGTTCAAAAAAGGAAAAAGAAAAATTCAACAAGAAAATAAGTAGATCGCAATTTCTAAACACTGATAAGAAACCCTGTCATGCTTGCTATCCAAAATCATACATGTTCTGTTTTTGTGAACTTTTGAGTGTGATTTGGGTATTCTATACCTCTTATAAAAATTATGTATTCCAATATAAGAGTCATCTTGAATGTAATCTTACACATTATTTAGCATAATTAATGTCATAAAAAGAAAACCTAATCAAAGATGTCAAAAGATGCTAAGGAAGATAACAATACTTCGGCAATAAATTTTAGTATACTGATGAAACCAACACTGACATGTATTACTTGGTGTGATTCATTACCCACAGATTAGCCTAAGCCTCTAAGGTAAAACATAATGAGAGAAAGTAACGAAGCTATCCAAAGAAGTCAGGACAGTCTACTCAAAAGCTAAAAAGAAAATAAAGCCAAATAAAAATTTAGCCACACACTCACTACACCCACAGATGGGCATAACAATCCAAACCAGTCAATCAACCAAACATGTTCATCCCTCCTCATACATTACAAACTCCCACCTTAAGGCCATGTATTAAAAAAAAAACCTCTGAATTCTAGATGACTTACAGGCTAAAAAACAAATCAGCTTTAATGCTTGTCACTTTGTCCACCATTTTTTACTTGTAATTATCACAGTATTTCCTTCACGCAGTCTCCCTCTACCAACAATGCGATATTGTAAATGAGAAATGAGAAAGTAACTCTTATCTAAATTATCTTATTCTCCTGTTGAAAAGCACTCACCGACAACTGAATTTCTTCCAAGGAATGAACAAGCCCTTCATGTTATATCATGCATTATAAAACTTTTGTTTGAAAAAGTACTATACTTATAATCATTTTCTATGGTTTAGGAAACATAACTCTGTTTACAAGGCTTTTAAGTTTGAGAGAGCTAAGAGAGATGAATTAAACACTCCCACAAGAACTTGAGATAAGGATTTGGTATAATTCACAAAAGGGAAAAAAAAAAATTGGATGAATATGAATTATCAAATGTTTAGTGGCTCAATATGAGATTCAAGGCTCAGATGGTTCATGGTTGTTGTTTCTTTTTTTTTTTTTTTTCCTTAAGTCTGACTACGTATCTCTAAATATCACTTTAGATGCACGTCTCCAACTCATCCATCCAACTCAAGCTGCACGTGCAATATCCTCCAAAGTCACTGCTTCCTTATATATAATATAAGCAAAATAAAGTTAATGTTTGGTTATGGGTATTTCTTAGTATTTTATTTTAACTAGTAGTCTGGCACTTTGTTCTTATGCATGTTATTGCCAAACCAATCGACTCAACTTAAATATATCACCTGCAGTGTTTACTTAGGTGTTCTCTCAAATGAGATAAAGAGGATTTGCAATTATCTTTCATTCCAAGGCATAACATTGTAACCATGTGTTTCTTATTCTCTTTCCTAGTCCCAATTATTTCCAACGAAATATTCCGAATCAAGACGATGCTCATTCTATATACATAAATGTTTTAATGCCCAACATTAAGTTCTATCTATGTAGCATATCCAGTGTTATTGTGCCCTATAATGTTCTTTTAAGTCCAAATGGTATGCATCTAAATGTAGAACCATCAATCTAGCTCTCACTGCACCTGTATAGATTGTGGGGTTTTAAAAAGCATGTAATCCCCCATTGTACATGTCGTACGTGAGAATCTCACATACTCGCCTCCTAAACAAAAGCTTGCTACCCAAAAACTCTATAATCAGGATGGGACAAATTACATCCTAGCCGATATACATCCCAAGCCCTGGAAACTCACAAATGCTCAAGCAAGTGGGATCTCTAACAAATATCATGATTCCAAATCTCAGAGCCCAAAAAAATCACATATCACTTTTTTTTTTCCGTTACACATTTTGTAAAAATATTTTTTCTAATATCGAATCCAAACTACAACACGTATAAATTTTTTCCATACTCTTAATTGGTAAGGGATAAACAAACATCTCTCACCCTTTTGAGAAGATCTCTAGCTCTCCTCTCCTAGGCCTTGACGTCAATGCCTTCAACTCCAACACCATTTTCCTCATCCTCAATTTGGCATAAACAGAGGCAAAAGCCATTCCACATTGTTTAGGCAATGGTTGGAGCCACTTCACCATTAATTCTCCCACTCATGGTCTTATAAGCACAAATACTTACAAACCTCCATCAATTATCTGACTTTAATTACAATTCTCATGGCACCATAATGTGAAAACTTTCAATCATTAATGAAAATTCTGGTACAGATTTAAAATTATTGAGTTGTAATAATGTTTCAGCATAACCAAAGTAATAAAGGTGATATTTACTATATTATATCTGTTACATATCTCTTGCATGTCCCTATTACATTGGCAACTTGTAAAAATACAAGTGAGTAAAATAGAGAATCAAGTTTCTCCCATAGTTTTGTGTGCTGAAATTTATAGATACAGAAATAGGCATTAGGGAACATTATGGCAGCGTAAAAGATTAAAAACAACAGGGTTATATACCAAGAATCTATAAGTGCTTCCTGTACATCACAATTTTTTTTATTACAAAAAAGGTAATAATTTTTTATGTTGAGGTATATTTCAAACTCTCGAATTTTCGACCCAGTAAAAGAATATGATATAGAGTACAAATTCATTGTCAATACTTTACCTGTGATGGATCATGTTGCACAACAAAACAAAAACCGATATGTGACATGGAGTGTCATATTCAAAGAAAACTGAACACAAGATGGATTCAATCTAGTGAGTAAACAATTATTCAACAGTTTTTTAAGGTAATTAAAATGAAGAAATGAAGATAAATCCAGGAACTTTAATGAATTATTTTTTAGACATTATAAAATGGGTTATAGGATTCAATGTGGGACGGGGACATGTCAATTCCTTCAAGATATTGGTCAGAACATGTAATGCATACATCCATGCATGAAACATATTAAATAAATTCTTACACAGAAAAATTGGAAACAATTGAGTAAGAAGAATCCTCATGGAACAATCTATTCATACTTAGCATATAAGAACAAACTGGACAACACCTAGCACTTGGTATGAACTAATGAAGCTCTGTTAAGCTTAATAAAGAGAAAGATCGATACCTTGTTATCTTCATTGCTAAGGCGTATCAAGCAACGTTGTATCACATGATTACCATTCGGGTCCTTGGTGAGATCAAGGAATCTGGGTTTAAGTGCTGAGATAACAAGTGAAATCTGCTGTTGGGTCTTGACAGTCTCAATTAATTTCTGTACTACACGCGTGCTGATACACAAAGAAGTATGTTAAAGGATCTCAGAAGCAATAAAGAATGAAAACCGGTATACAATTAGAGAGAAAAAATGATAAACAGCATTTATTGGATTTACCCATGTGTGTTTAAAGATATTTTGACAAGCCCGTCACGTTCACTCGTTACCATAAGAAGAATCTGCATTCTCTGTTCTTCGGTGCACACATCCAACAACTTCTGCATAAGATAATTGCCAAAAGGGTTCATCATAAGCTCAACAACATGATGAATGATTTCGTTGAATATCATTTGCACGTCTTCTGGGTTCCCCTCATCAAACTTTCGTTGCAAGTACCGACAACCATGCTGATCCTTCGCTATGAAGTAAATATAACCTTGAACTTCCAACAAAGAATTATATTTCATTGGCAAAAGCAAAGGGCTACTTTCACAATCAGCAGAATGAATTCCTACAGGGTGAGCAATACCAGTCACGTTGCGAGAACCATTTTTGTATTCCTTTGAGTGATCACATCTATTGTTGACCACATAATTCAAATTTTTTCCTTGAATGATTACGCTATCCTCGCAACTAAAAGCTTCAAGATCTTGCACAGTTCTCATAGGGGGAAGAGATTGAGGGCTCCAACTGTTCGCCCATCCATTACATATTGGAACCTTTGGTTGTGTCAAGTACGGAGAACCTAGTGAATTTACGACACCTCTCCCTCCCCTAGATTCTATCCAATTTTGCTGGGAGTACAACATAGGATCACCTATGGAAGGCTTATTAGTTGCAGAAGAGATGGTGTAGGGGAATCGAAGTCCATTGCTCCAACAATTTCCACCAAAAGTGGCATCTTGGGGCTGCAAATTACTTAAGTTCACATTACTTGAATGCTCCATCGTTTGCTGCCATGGAGAACTCATTGGGTCCGCGCCCGGATGATAAAACAGGGGATTCAATTGACCAGGTGAGATATTATTCGACCCAAATAAATTACCCAATTGATATTTCTGCTTCAATCCCGACAATAACGATCTTCTTTCCTCATCGGAGCCCATCAGACCCACAGGAGAAGAATTCGGAAGCCCTCCATAATGAGAATAACTTTTCCTGTAATCATCAAAGTGACCATTCTTTGCAACATTGCCATGGTTAGGGATGGCCGAAGAGCGATCACTAAATCGAAACCCATTTGAGCCCAATCGGCCAATCATAGGAAAATCCTTTTGGTCATCTCTAATATGGATTCCACCTAAATTTTGTGACAAGCCCAGTTCATCGGTCAAGTTATTGATGGAATTCTTCCTCATTGGAGAATTGGGAGATTTCGACTCGAACCACAGTCCATTCGAGTAATGGGTATTGTTTCTATGTGGGTAATACGAATCTGTCTTCTCGAAACCTGAAAAGGAGTTCGGGGAAGAGCCTTCGGACTGCAGATTGAATCCACTAACAGGGGAGACACGCATATAGGGATGATGGTATGAGGGGTCATCATCATCATACATGCCAAGAATTCTTGGTATGAGAATAGAACCATGACCATTACCATGAACATCATGATTATTATTATTAAATTGTTGTTTTTGTTGTTGTCGTTGAAGGAAGTGAGGAAGATTGGGAGATGTTACATGAGGGATCTCATCCAACAACATTTCAAACTCTTTATCGCCCTTCATCTTTCCCATTTTTTTAATAAATTTTTTTTCTCAACTTGTTCAAACTTCAAACAGAGAATAATAAAAGAAACAGAGAGAAATAAAAAATCAATCTCAAAATCACAAAACCCACATTAAATATCAATTCAGATAGACTAAAAACAAAATACCCAGAAAAGATTACCAGTTTTTCTAGGCATTTGTGGTGACGATGATTGTTGAAATAAGGTGGTGGTGAGAAAGGAAATTCAATTGCATTTCATTTCATTGCATCTGAATCTCAATCTCATTTGAGTTTGGATTTTGAGAAGAGTTGGTGAAACATGCAAAGATGAAGAAAGGAGAAGAAATGGGTTTCCACTTTATACGGTTATAATGTATAGGCTCACGCCATTAAAACGAGAGAGAAGCACACACACTCACAGAGAGACGAAACACACTACTTTCTATGACTCAAAAAGAACATATAAGGCCTTTTTTTTTTATATATTCTTTCTTTATTATATTATTTATTTTTTTAATTAAAGGAAAGTGTTTTTTTAATCAACAATTTTTTATGATTTTTTTGTTACTAATATCTCTAACAAAAAGCCATCTAGTAGTCGCTTTCATTAACAAACTTGTTATATCTGTTAACTTGATTTTCTCCGAATCCGACGATTATATATCCACCACGTAAGCGGGAGATATTCAAAGATAATAGAAAGTTGAATTTTGTGAAATTACCGAAACGGCCTTTGATATTTTGTTTAGATCTAGGAAAAATTCAAACCCGATAAACTTTATCATCGTGGGTTGGCCCGATCCATTCATTCTATCAATTGGGTTTCAAGTCCAACTAAAAGTATTAAAAAGATCTTATGGGATTCAAAATCGGTTTGGATACTGGCCTACAGTTGGATTGGTCTTGGATCTACCTGATTGTATCCGTATCCGAATCCTATCAATTGAGACATCCCATATGCCATTTCTTTGTGCTCTCTATGGAAATGAACGACTTTGATTATATGACCTGTCAAATCTAGAGTGGAGAGATCAGCTTTTCCTCACCTTTTTTTTCCTTTTTTTTTTTTTTCCTCTATAAACTCAGCTTTTATAAGGTGGGATAATTTTGTGATGGGAGGAAAATGATGGATTTCCTAGGGACTATCTTCTTGTCTCAAACTTTTGTTTAATAGAGAGCTTCAAACCTTGTTTGAGATGAGTATTTTCATTTTATAACTAAGAATTTTTACAATTTTAATTAATATCAAATCTTGAATTTTTTTTATTATTTATACTAATGATAACTTAAAATTCTTTTTTCATATGCTTCCTATGCCCTAGCATTTACAGAACCATAAATATTTTTTTGTGTATACTGAAGTAAAGGATCTATGATTATGTGATGGGAATATACGTACAAAGAACATCTGAAAAAAGAATGTTATATTACCAAACTCTTTTTTTTTAAGCATAGAAACTTAGTCCTTTTTGGATTATGAATAAATTGGGATGTTTTATGGATTTCTTTTATACCATATAAAATTATAACTTCATTTATTTTATTTTAATTAAATTAAATATATATTTTATAAAGTATTAACAAACTAGAGTTTGTCCTTCTCTTTGGAATTAAATGGGTAGAAGATGAAATGCAAAAAAAGCTGAAAGAATATTATTGAAAAAGGGCAAGTGTCAACTAGCTTTGTTGGTAAAGTCTTTGGTTGATAACACTAGAGACCTGGGTTCAAATCTCACCAACACTGAGTTACTAAACTCATTAATAGCAAGCTTGCTGATTTATAAAAAAAAGATATTATTGAAAAAGAGTAATAGAGAAAAGATAGTAAAGTTGGAGAGACATTCTTATAAATAGGGATATAAGAGGAAAGACAATAGAGTTGGAAAGATATATTCGTAAAAAAGGAAAAGAGGAAAGATAATAAAATTAAAAGTTATCCTGAAATTATTCTAAAATTCTCTTAAAATCTTATCCAACTCATAGCATATCAAGAATCTATTAAGGAGGAGTCTCCAAATACATGAAATGGAGATTATCTTTGAAAATATGAAATATCTTGTAGTATCCATTTGGGAACTTGTGATGTAAGAGAAATTTTATTACTCCATTAGGAAAAAAAAATGCTCATGGAAGATTAATGATACATGGAGGAGAACAAATGGATGTGATGCACTAATGAGGGATGATCCCTAGTACCACATATATTTTGTTACCATGTTACGGGGAATCATTTAAGATTGATATAAGTTTCAAGACTAATGATATATCAATATGGTAAATAATACATGATTGACGTGGCAAGGGCAGGGAACCATAGATCTTTTTTCCTTGTGTATCCCCAAGAAAAAGATCTATGGTTCTGCGTCCTTGCACGTATTGACCGTGTATTATTTACCGCATCAATTTATCACGTCTCAAGTTTTAATTATCCATTGGTAGAAGACGTGTTACCTAAAATCTTTGACGTCGATCGTGGGATGATCCTTAGTACAAAATTCTCATTTCTTTCTTCCAAATTTCATATTATTTTAAGGTGTGTATATGGTTGCTGATATCAATTTGAGGATATTTAGAGAGGCAAGTTTGGAGAACGTATTAGAGATTTTACAAAGAGATTACATGAGAGCTCAATTGATTACTTATCCTTACTATTCTAATGAAAGAAGGTGGAGTAGAAGTGGTTCGACAATAAAATTCGAATAACCATAAATGCCTTCATTTTATATTTAAATTTAATATAATTGAGGTTATTTTGATAAAAACCTAAGAAAATTGCAACGACCATATCATGTTGTTTAGTTTTCAAAATTATAACAATGTTAATATTAAAAATGATTTAATTAATATTTTAAATTATAGATAAGCCCTTTTGATACATCCACCTTCTAGTCTAGATCATATGAATCTCTATAGTACAAAAATTTCGAAGATTTTAACAGTAAAACACAATCTTTGCATTGCATTTTTAAGCTGACATATTTTTCATGGTTGGAAAGCTATGAGAATATCAAGAAGATCCAAGTGGGGTACATATAGATATGTGCAATGTGAGAAGAGAAGCAAGAATAGAGGAAGTTAAAGAGGAATATGAGGTCTGTAACGTAGGTATCTAGCTAAAACCCTATAGATCTTCCAACACATCACTAAAACATCATGAAAAATAAGAAATGTGTAAGGAAGATAACCCATAAGAATTCAACCTTAACAACAATTCTCCCTATTATTTCTCATATGATGTTTAACAAGAAATAAAATAAAATAAAATTTCAATAACAATTGACCAATATATGCTACAAGGTAGGGGTGCACACGGTTCGGTTTGTTTCAGGTTGAGGGTAAAATTGGAACCAAACTAAGCTTGATTGGTTCTACAAATCCGGAAACGAAATCGAATCGACTACCCCTGAGTTATCAAGTCTCCTAAACATAGATATCAAGACATCAATTATTAAATCTTATAGCTAAAAAATCCACGACCATCAATGATATCAGTCAAAAGGGACAACAAAGAGAATGACATTGGCAATATATATCTTTGTAATCTCAACTATGTACTTAATAACATGAGTAATTTTTCCAAAATTAAAACTCAGTAGATGGTTAGAGTCATGTCATTTGGACCATTTATATTGGTGACTAAATTTGTTAGAATACAGAAAGTAAACAGTGAGAGCTCATTTTTAAATTTTTGGATATGATCTTTATCAACTATTTAATCTCATTAATACTTAAAATAGAAAAAATAACCCACCAGGGGTGTACCTCATTGGTAAGACCAACAATTAGAGTTTGTTCTTCTAAGTTGTGAGTTCGAAACTGAGGACCATTTCTTGATTAAAATGTCACATGTGTTGTGTGGGTCGATGCATGTGATCATGGATTCGTCTTGTCGGGTATGACTAGGAAACCTGGGTTAGGGATTGCCTGATGGAACGGATCCAAGTCCTCTACCAATAGGGATATCATGTTTTAAAAATAAAATAAAAGGAAAGGAAAGAAACATGTGTTTACATTGGTCTCTTGATTGTACCCCAAGAAATGTAGAGAGAGAGAGAGAGAGAGATCTTCTTAATACTTTTTAGGCAATTTAACCATATATAACACCCTTATTTTTGTGAATAAATTTGTTTCCATTTCTACTCAACCAGTCAAAGTGTAACGCGTGATCATTTAAATTTTCCAAAAAATATGCTTCAAACATCTTTAATTGAATGAAGTTTTCTCAAAGAAATTTTTTCTAGGCCAATCTTTAAAAAGTAAGAAATAGATAGTGTCTAATTAGAAAAAAAAAAAGAAAAAAAAAGAAAGAAAATACAGTAATTGATAGGAAATGAAGAGGTGCTGAAGATGATAGTTTAATGGATTATTGATTAATGTGGAAAAAAAAGGTGTGAAAAACAACCCCAAGGGTCTGGTTGATTCTCCACTCAACCATTTGCGCGACTTTCTAAGAGGGTGGTGCGTGTAACTGGTGGATTAGTCTCACCCAAAGGATGAGGATACCCACAATAAGCAAAAACAGAAGTGGGGTGTGAAAAACGATCATAACAATCAAAATAAAAGACAAATCAAAGGAAAATTATTTTTCTTTTGGAAAATTAACATAACATCGAATTTACGTGGTTTGACAAGATTGCTTACATCCATGGATGATGGTAAGATTCTTCCACAATTATCATGAAACCATGGTTGTAATCACTCAATCTCTCTTCTTCTCCAAAAAAGTGAAAATCTCATGTATAAATCCTAAAATGTGTTTTCTATGAATACGTACAGGGTTGGGATCCGGCTATTCATGGAAACTTATATAAAAATACATGATCTCAACCATGCAAACACGAAATTCAATGGTTGGGATCTATGAGTATCCCAATAAATACATATTTAGTTAGCAGGCTTAGACCCCATAGCTCAGTTGGTTTGACACATTGCAAATCAACTTTGAATTCATATTTAGCTTCTTTGGAGAACTACCTCGCAAACTACAGGTCACTTCCCAAAGTTCCCAAATTAAAGGACGAAATAATAATGCCAAATTATTATTTCTCATGTCGGCATTCATCAACCTTAATGTGGACCAACTAACTATCAATCAAGATTCAAGACAATTCAATTTGTGGGCCAATTCTTGGATGGACCATACATAACTTTGAACACCTCCCATTAATTTCAACCTCCAAGAAAAGAAACTAAGAATCTTCCTTCAACATCTTAATTTTAGAAGGTTACCCATACCACCAAAACCAAATTGTTACTGAATGCTTTAGCAACTTCAAATTTTCACGTTAGCAATTTGATTTTTTTAAATCCAGACATAGGTTCTGGAATTGCATCGGGCTAGGCTCTATTAAACCCTAATCTTGCATGGATTTTATGGGCAAAATCAACGTCCTCGTTCTTATTTTTTGGACTGGTAAGGTTAACAGGCTAATAGACTATGTAGCTCTTCTAAGGATAATGATTCAGATTGCAAACTGGTTCCAATAGAAGTTCAAAATGATCAATACTCTCCTCCGAGAGCATTCAACATATGAAGTATAAGGTCATCTTCATTGATGGGGGCAGCACATTCAACATGTTTATGTGCCCAGATTTTAATCTATTGGAAAATATCTTGTATAAAATAGGCCATTTTCTTCATATTCTGCAGTTGTTTCTTGAGTTGCAAGACGCGAAAATGAGAAAAGGGAAGTATACCATTGTTGAAGATCATACCAAACATCTTTCCATTGCATTTAACACAAGAAACAACAGCTCATGATAAAGTGGGGTTGATCTAAGTGATAAGAAAGGGTTTCTTTCTCAATCTCTTCTTGAGAATGAAGGACCTGTTAAAAACTTATTAATATTAATTGGTTACAACAGAATCATTGGATGTGGAAAGAGTATAGGAGATGATCCCAAATGGACTACATTGTAAGACATAAAATGACAGGAACAACCACCACTCGGAAAGAAAACTAGATTGAGGATGTAATCTCCATCTCAACCACTTAACCATATTGTCACACTTCAAACTCCTGTGCTAGGGTTTGTATTTAAAATAAAATAAAAAATTGTCAGGGAGAATCAGTTAAATGTAGATGCAACAAAGGGATGATATTTAACGTCAAAAGATATTTGTAAGACTTTACCACGAATAATCCATTTAATTTTGCATAATTTCTACACCTTAACGCATTGTTCTTTTTCTTGGGATATTTGGACAGTCTCTCTCTCCCTTTTTCAAGTGGATTGGGTTCTTCCTCAAAATTTCTTTTCAATCTTAGAATGATGGACCTTAAATATCTTTTCCCTTAGAAAAATATATCTTTGGGCTATTCTTCCTTCGGCTATTGCTTAGGATCGTTGGAGAGAGAGATGTAACAGGGTGTTCCAAGGCAAGGAAAGTATGTTGAAGTATCTGGAGATTTTGGGTCTGCTATACCTTTGATCGAAGTTGAGCAAAGATTTTTTGGGGGTTTCTTTCGATGATTTCGTATTCAAATGGTTGTTTGTTTTGGCTTTTATAGTTTGTTCTCTCTTTTTTTGCTTCTATGGAGGCTTTCTCAACCTCCTTTGTTTTTAATAATCCTATAGATTTTTACATCATATCAAGTCGTTCTTAATATCCCATTAAATTGTTTGAAGCATATAGTACACGAAGCACGCTTTATTAATAAGTTCTTTTTTTTTTTTTTTTTTTTTTTTCCGTTCTCTTTTGCATTTTTTCAGTATAGTGCTGTAAAAATTATAACATACAGATCTAGAACTAGAAAGCCTCGAGAATTTTTTGCTAGTCAAGCAAGTGAAAGAGAAAAAAAATTGTTTCAGAAACCATAAGAAACATAAACTACTGAAACAAACCACCAAACAGTTTGTACTAGTTTGGATGAACACTTGAACCCTAAGATATATATAAAAGCATCTCTCCTAAATAGCAATAATAGACAAGCAAGACATGAAGATATGTTAATAATGTCAGGTAACAGAGTTAAGACAAGAGCATTAAACCAAGGCAATGCTGCTCTCACCACCGGGCGGCTTACGGACACCACCAAAGTAGTCTCTGGATGCCGCCTTTCCGTCGGCAAAGATGTTGCTACCGTTCATCTCCCTCAGCTTTGCAATACTGAGAGGTTTCTCAGCTGAACCTGGAGGTACATCTCCCTTGAAAATGCCATTGCCCGTCAGCTCCTGAAACTTCTGGTTATGTATTTTCTTTGCTGTCTTGGTTGGAGTTTCCTCACTAAATATGATATTACTCTGACCTCCCGCAGGCTTTAAGATAAGAAAGAAAGAAAAAGCTCAGTAAGACTTACATCTAAAGTGGAGAGAGAACACATAAGCGAAGTAAGTATGCACACAAACAAACCAAAGACTACTAAAGTTTAGAAAGGCTAATTAGAGAAAATAACATATTAGAATGATAACTTATCAAGAGAATATCACTAATTCATTCATCAAAATTATAACTTTATTGTGGAAACATCACATTTTCCTATACAAACTTCTTGTATTTATTTTTATTTTTTACTTTGGCGGGCCGCACGTACCAACTACCCTGCACATGACGGCAGTTAATATAGCCACTTTTATGTGGAGGGGCATACAGAGATTTGAAGGTGTGACTTGGGGAGTACACCCAGTCGCCCTTACCGTCTCAGCTAGCCCCTGGTGGTAACGTAAGAGGGTTATGTATATATGTCCAATAATCTCCAATATTGGCCCACAATGTCCTTGGTATTCTCGAAACTTCACTTGGTGAAATTAAGTGTTGCACAATAAAACATGAATAGTAGCCTACCAAAAATAAAAATAAAGATATGCATAGCATGTAATATTTACTAGCTAGGGTAAGTAAGATGTGTTTATTAATGTAATCTAAAAATACATTCTTACAGTTAATGATACGTAGAATATCAGTAAGAAAATATAATACAAATTAATAAACATAAGAGAAAATTGATTATAGACCATGGAACCAAGTTGTTTACTCCCTAAAATTATTTATTTTTGGGGGTTACCAAGTTATGAAGAAATATTAATTATAAGTGAAGTTAATGTGTGTATGGTATTTTTGGGATCATTCCTCAGATACCAATGGATGAAGGAACATATCATCCCTGCCTTGCATATCAACACAGATAATTACTATATAAAAAGAGAGATGTATGAACTGGACAGGAGAGAGTGTCAAAAACAATTCATCCCAGTTCCCACATGATGATGAACTCACTCACGTTAGAGACTTTGACAGACGTGCGTACATTTCGTGGTATGGGTTCCCCCATGTCTATGCTTCCTCTTAATTCCAAGGAGCGTGCAGCCAATGGCCGAGGTGAAATCTCGGGAGGAGGACCAAATATGTCATGTCCACTAAGCTCTTTGCATTTGGCATCTGATAGTTGCTTCTTCATCTTCGCTTCTGACTCACTTTCTAGTGTCCCACTCAGCTCTCGTTGCTTTGCTACCTCAGGCAGAGAAGTTGGCCTCTTGGGAGAAACACTCTCTTCAACGCTGAATGAGATTTGGCTGATTCCATTAACCACATGCTGAGACATCCAATCACAAAAACACTTATCAGTAGCTCACATAAGCAGAATTTACATCGCAATGAATTTGTGAGAATCTTACTTGTATAAATCTTAAAAACCCAAAGAAATAAACAGATACCTGGTAAATACGTAAACCTGTTTTGTTAGGAGTTTGGTTGGCACTGTCTGCTTCTTCTGCACCATTTTCTCCATTGGCTGCAAAGATACCACTACCAGTGATCTCCTTCAATTTGGGCCCCGAACATGGTTTCCTGAAAGTACAATATATAAGATTTCATCAAGCCTTTAAGAATGCCAGATAAGCATATAAACCTATTACCCCTTTAGACACTAAAAAGGTTCAGAAGTGGTTCTTTAACAATATATTATCGAATTCAATGTGTTATTTATGAGTCTGGCACATGTTAAATCCAATTCTGGAGCGTTGAGCCTGGCACATGTTGGACGTGTGCCTGAAATATGATCTGATTCATCCCTATTTCTTATGAAAATTAGGCAACCAAATAATAGAGGACCTCAAGATAGGTTCTGCATTATAAAGTTGAAATCGGAGATAAGGAGCAGAACAAGTGTTATACCCACTGTTCTTGTCTGTCATAATTACAATATTAGTTTTAATCCTATTCAAATCCACTTTGCAGATCACTATTATTATAACTAGTCAGAACATTGGATGCAATTAACATCAATAAAAAAATTCCAGTGCAAGTTACGGTTGCTTCACCCTCCTAAAGTTACCTAAGCACAAGATGGAAAAAAAAAAAAAAGCAAAGGTCCAAGTGAATAGTGCAATTAGCCAACATGATTTTTTCTTGCGACCAACACTTGGTGAAAGCTGAAAACCCATAAACCCAAGGAGTTGGCCTAGTGGCAAGCCGAGCCTTGATAAGCTCCTCAGGAAGGGTAGGTCAAGTGTTCGAAATCCCACGAAGCTATGAGTTCCTTGGGGCCAACCTCCAAGGTCCGGTTGACCCTCAACTCAACCAGTTGCACGTAGGACTTTCCGAGGCTGCGGTGCATGTGACCGTGGGATTAGTCTCACTTGAAGGGTGGGGATACCCACAATAAGGGGAAAATAAAAAAGGAAAACTGAAAACCCATAAGGTATAACAAGAAAGAAGATGAATTATAACAAAAAGTATCGATTCATCAGACATGTTTGAAAAAATGATGGATTCATAAGAATGCATTTACTTCTTGTTGTTGTTTTGTGGATATTGCCAATCGCAGTTTAAGTAAGTTTAACATATGCCAATCTATAAAAAGGGAAGTTTAACATATTAAAAAATAAAAAAATTATGGCAAGAAAAATAGAACTTAGAAAATATTGATATGGTATGGATACATGTCTTCCCTCCAATAAGATGAATTTATTACTGAAAATTCTGACGTAAGTTTATTACATGAGTAATATAAGAAGCTACGTAATTATGAGGTGAAAGAATTTGGTTAACAGAATGCAAATAAATCAATACATAAGAAGATTTCCAAAATTGACAAAACATCTCTTGTGAATGCAAGCTGACCTTTTGTTTAGATGCAATCTCAACCTAAACCATAATTGGAGCTTCCTTGGTAACTATTTAGGATCCAACTTCAAAGCTAAGGGACTCTTTGGATTACCTTCTCCCCCCCCCACAAAAAAAAAAACTAAAAACAAAAAAGATTTTAAGAGCATTTTTTAGTGTGCCTAAGCTGAAATTGAACCTAAAACCTTAAAGTTGAGTTGCAATATGGTCAACCAACTGATCCATGGATCTAAGCCCTTTAAGGGGGGAAAAACAGAAAAGATACTTTTATGTTGGCTTCTGAGCACAAATTTGTGATTTAAACAGATACTAAGGTTTTGGACTTATTATATGCAAATTAAAGATTTAAATGATTTTAAGAAATTAAAAGTAAAAAAGAATAGCATTTCTCCACAGTTTATTCTGTAGATTTCAATGAGACAAAAAGCTACAGTGCTGAAAGACACGGAAGACTATATTCCGTACGTAGCTCTCACTAAAGCACTATAAAAATTGGAAAAATAACATAAATTTAAATTTAAAATAAAAAACGGAAGCAAGGCTGATGCTTGATGATCAAGTTCACTCCGATCTGGCTATTTACACGTTTCCATTTCAATTACAGCTAAAAAATCAGATCTAATCTTCAAAAAAAATCAGATCTAATTCAAATCAAGAAACAATATTACTCAGAAAAATGAGAAAAACGTGAACAATGCAAGCAAAAAGAAGATAGAATCACAAAACAAACTTATAATCTAAGAGCATTTATTGCCATTAAACCCCAGAACAAGAGGAGAAAAAAAAGATTAAAAAAATCAATCAGATCTCACCGTTTTAACAAGCTCTCAGCTTCTTCATCAGTAACCTGACCTCCAAATACTACCTTACTGATCCCATCGGACGGCTGAAATTTTCCAAAAAAGGAAACCCTAAGAAGTAAGAAAAAGTACTAAACACTCAAAAACAACACCATTTTTAACCAGAAAAAGACATACGGACCTGGTGCGTACGGACAGTAGGACGTGAATTGGTTGCAGATGAATCGGAAGGAGAATTTTCTGACCATGTGAGCAGATCTGCTGTAGATGTGTGAGGTTTCCTTACTGGAGTTGTTCTCTCCATTTTTTCCCCCCTAATTTTCGTTCGAAAATGCTCTCAAATGTGCTTTGGAGACTGGACACAGAGAGAGAGAGATCTGTGACTGTGGGTGAGTCTCTGTTTTTCTTTCTACACGCACTAGCACAAAAAACCTTGAGCACTGGAAATGACGTCTTTGTCCTCACTTTTTCCCTCTCTCTTCTTTTCGATCGCCACAGCCACTACGAGTACTTGTTTAAACTTTAAAACAAGAGGATAACGTCGTACCCTCATTTTGAATTAAATGTTTGAATTAAATTTTGGTTCTCCTCTATGGTTCTCCATTCCATAATCCACAGTCTACACAACTAAAATTTAAAATCTGCACTTCTTTCTCTACTTTTGAAAATAATGCAGACAAGTGACCGGCAGGTGTCCATTGAGTGATGAGGATTGACCGGCATCGTCTACAATGTTTCAAATTCAACCCGATCAAATTAATGGACTGATTTACATTTATGAAATTTTTTTTAAAAAGAATAATACTAAACTGATTTAAAAAAAAAAAAAAAAACTCACACTCAACTGACGTGGAATGTGTGTAGAGCCATAGATTTTGTTCGAGTCGTGATGAATGCATGCAGTAAATTATACGTTATCTGTACGTGGTTGACATGGCAAGGACAAAGAATCATAGATCTTTTCTTCAGGGTACACAAGGAAAAAGATTTATGGTTCTATGCCCTTGTCACATCAGCCACATACAGATCGTGTATGATTTACCGTATGCATTCATCATTATTCATTTTGTTTTCTTGTAATACATTAAAAAAAAAACAAGAAAAAATTCTTTGTGTGTGCAAATTCCATGTCAGTTGAGTTAGTTTGGAACGATTCTTTTAAAATATAGAAAAAAAAATTGGAGTGATTACGTAAGATATTATGTTAGACTATGAGTTGACGTGGAGGTGTGCACGAAACCATAAATATTTTTCTTGAAGATATGAGTGAAATGCATTTATGGTTCTATGCACACCTCCACGTCAATTGAGTATGTGTTGAGTCAGTTTGACACAACTCTTTTAAAATATAGGAAAATGCTAAGAGTGATCGTACAAGATACCATGCTAGACTCTGAGCTAACGTGGAGGTGTGCACAAACCAAAGATGTTTTTCTTCAAAATTAGAGTAAAAACCATCTATGGTTCTACGCACACCTCCACGTCAGTTGAATATATTTGAGTCAATTTAACACGACTCTTTTAAAATATAGGAAAATGATGGAGTGACTATACAAGATACTATGCTAGACTCTGAGATGATGTGGAGGTGTGCAAGGCATCATAGATGTTTTTCTTCAAGATACAAGTGAAAGTATCTATGGTGCCGTGCACACCTCCAAGTTAGCTCAAATAGTTTGTTTTTGAACCAATCAAATCTTGAATCTTCTTTAACAAAAAAAAGAAAAAAATTGTATTCTACCATTTTAGAGTGTAAACATAATTTTTGTAATCTTCCAGTGAACTTCCAATTTTATCATTTAATTAAATTTTATGTTAAGAGATTAATGATATTTTTTTAAGTTTCATGCATACTCATGAGTTAATCAACATACCAAATCAAACAGAATTTACAGATCATGGAATCATGTGATAATCTAATGAAGAGTAATATCCATCTTTTACTTGTGAATTGTTACCAATACAATTGGCATCAACACTTAGTCTTCAACCAACTTAGACCTTCTTTTTTTTTTTTTTCTATAAGCAAATAAGTTAGTACATACCAACTTAAAGAGAAATCGATCATTTTATCTTTTAGGCTAGGTTTGGATCGAGAGAAGTGGAGAAAAGAAGAAAAATTCATTAAGAGGATAAGAGAAGATAAACTCAATTTCTCTCCATCATGTTTGGATTGACAGGAGAGAACTTGTGACAACTTTGAAAATTTAAAATATCTTAAAAGAGATCTAAGGACAAAGTTGGAATTATAAAATATTTTAAAAGGGTTTCTCTCCATTTCTCTCTTCTTCTCTCCACTTTTGGAGAGAAAGAAAACTCACATCTTCTTCTCTCCAATTATTTTCTCTTCTCTCCTCACTTAACAATCCAAACAAGAAAAATTGAGAGAAACTCATTTATTTTCTTTTCTCTTCTCTCCATTTCCCTCAATCCAATCATAATGTTAATGATTGAAATTTGTTTCCACTTCTTTGGATTTCTACTCAAGTGAAAAAGTTATTCAACTCCGAAGATGTTGGTTATAAGTGCAAAAGAGCCATCACTAGTATATTGCTCCCTCCTCTTCCTCTTCTTTTTCTTTGTTTGAAACCCTTGTTTATCCTTGCAAGGCTCTATGTCTTAGTTGATGTTGAATATTTGTTTTGTACTGATGAGATAAGTGTTTACTATTTAGTAATTAGTGGGTGAAGGTTGGCTTGAACCAAGTGATGGTATCAATACTTATAATTCTTACCAACTTAGCAAGTTGGCACTTTCCTAGCACGGCAACAAAGTTTGGATTCTATAATTATTCAGGTGAACTTCAATTTAGTTAATTTTGATAAAGTCAAGAAACTATTTTAAAGAATTTGATAAAATTTACGGAAAAATGATATTTTGGGATTTCTTACTAAGAACCATCATATTCAACCCCCTTTTAAAAAACCCATCTTGTTCTTGAGATTTGAATGTTTAAGAAAACAAAATCATTAGGGTGTAGAAAGGTAAGTATATTGCCATATTTTGCAATCACTAGACATGTCATCAATTAATTAGTCAATTTTTCGTATAAATCGATTAGTCCCTTATTCTTACGATTGAACATCAAGAGAAGCATCAAAGATCATTTGTGCTTAAAAGACATAGTGATTGGGAGTCCGGCAATGACTGGGAAAATAGAGAATTACTAAAAGAGGCTTAGCCCAGAAGCTTAGTGTGGTGGACCACTACGGGTAGATAAATTGTGATCTTGGCAACATTTCAAAATCGATTAAATTTCTCTTTATCCCAATCATTGGATTTCGTATTATCATATGAGATTCTGAATTTTTATGAGCACTTTTGCCGAATCTATGTATCTGATGACCATTTTGTAATTCTTAAAATTTAAAAATTAGCTCAAATAACGATATACAATTCGCATAGATCCTTATCATTCATACACATTTCCGGCAAAAAATAATAATAATAATCTGATGAGCCCAAATTAAATCAACCTAAACCTAAGCGGATGGGTTATGTTCCTCTCTAGCTCCTATAGCATCTCTAGAGCTGCAGCGAATGCAAAAATATCTTCATCACAACCATTACACCCACCATGTCTACATCCACACTCGTTCCACTTCATCAACCTAACATCACTCCTCGTCTTCCTCGACTCCACCATTTGTGGGACTAAGACCTTCATCCCAATTTGTAGTGCAGGTGGTTTGATACCGTCACGAACATGACGACTTGTCGTAACTCCATAAACCCATTTCTCTATTGATAACTCAGCTGAGTCTAACACATCTTTCCACCCTATCTCACCTCTAACCAAGAGCTTAGACCCTCCAATTCTTCCAAGTATCGGTGTTTTATGTCTCCATCGAAGCTCAAAGACAACACTTTGATTCTTAAGCTTATCCTTGGCCTCTTCTGCTCCAAAACAATCTAACGATATGGATTCGTTCCAATATGAGTCAATGGTCGATGATATTTCTCGGGTATTAATCCGAATTCTCCTCTTGTTGCCAGTTTGAAGATAAAATCTAACGAAGAGGTTTCGAGTTGATGAGAATTCGAGGTTTTTTGCTCTTATGATTCGTAATTCACAGTTAAGAGAAGAAATTTTTGGAACAGAAACCATTGTTAGAGGTCTAGAGAGAAAAGTGTGAATGAAAAAAGAGAAAAGTGTGAAAGAAAAAGTAGTGGGTTGTGGGTGAATGGACCTTAGGTGTGTGGTGTGTTATATATGGCATTTATTTTTATTTTATTTTTGTTTTGCTTTTGGTTGGAAGATGCTTTTACTTTTGAATGAATCTCCGGCCTCTTGTTAATTATTAAAAATTAAACAAAAATCGCCAACCCAATCTTTCTTTTATATTAAAATGCATGGACAACTATGTCCATGCCAAGCCAAAAAAAAAATCTAGACTTCTATACTCAATCATGATAGATTAGGCGGGTAATTCATTCAAGAAAATATAAATTCCTTGGGAAAATGAACTCTACTCTATGATTGCACCTAGGAAAATATGAAGAAGAGAGTTGGTTTTGAGCTTTGGGAGTGGGTGTAATAAGAATATTTGGAAGAAAAATTTTCCTTTTTGAGAGAAAATTGCTTTGAGTGGAAACTTGTTTTCAGAGATAAAATGCTCAATTATACAGTTTGGAAAACCCCTCCCCCTTATCTTGAACAGTTATCTGGCTTTCATGAAAAGCACATGGTCGAACAATAAAAGCATGGAGCAGTGAAGAGGAAGAAAAAGACAAATATATATATATATAGGAAATGTTCAACACCAAACATTTTGGCAAAACATTTTTCAAAACATGGGTTAGAAGTTTTGGAATGGGCTAATTTTTGGTGAGGATGATCTCTACGGTGAGGAGATCATCATCACCAAAAATCAGCCCATTCCAAAACTTCTAACCCCATGTTTACAAGTTGAAAAATTGTGGATCGTAGAGATCATCCTCACCAAAAATCAGCCCATTCTAAAACTTCTAACCCATGTAGGACAAAAATGATTGGCTAAAATGTTGGCCAAAATGTTTGGTGTTGAACAGAACCCTATATATATATATATATATATATATAGGGGGCGGTTCAGAAACCCTAAAGTTTGCCAAACATTTTTCAAAACATGGGTTAGAAGCTTTGGAATGAGTTGATTTTTTGTGAGGATAATCTCTATGATGAGGAGATCATACTCACCAAAAATCAGCTATTCCAAAGCTTCTAACCCCATCAAAAGTGATTTACAAAAATTGGATGGTCCACGATTCTTCAACTTGTAAACTAGGGTTAGAAGTTTCAAAATGAGCTGATTTTTGGTGAGGATGATCTCTTTACCGTAGAGATCATCCTTACAAAAAATCAGCCTATTCCAAAACTTCTAATCCCATCAAAAGTGATTTACAAAAAATGTTTGGCAAGATGTTTGGCAAACTTTAGGGCTGCCGAACCGCTCCCTTATATATATATATATATACTTTGGAAATCACATTTCTCATGAACAACCATTTTCCTGCTCATTTCAATGAGCAGTCCTATAGACCCAAAATCTTTAATTAGTGACTTAAGCAATGGTTAGGATCTATAAGATTAGTGAGACTGCACAATTTTATGGAAAAATTAATATTTCCCCATATAGAACAATTTTTCACTTAAGATGGGGACTTTTTTTTCTTTTTGAGAAAATGTTTTTCTTGTCTGCAAAATTCTAATGTTTTTTTCTCTCTACTCCCCTTACCCATCGTTACCAAATTCGGATTCAGCAATTATTCAATTATTTGGACGAGTTCATAATGTTTTTGGGTTTCTTCACAAAATCCATCTTCTTCAACCTCCCTAAAACCTGAGATTTGAAGGTTGATGAAGACGATAAAATTTAAGATTGAAAGGTACGTAATAATGTACTTATCATATTTGACAATTAATTGATTCATCATTTCTCAACTATATATTATATTTTTTTAACACCATTTCTTTAGGAAATTGATTTTCTCAATAAAGTGTTTTTTTCCTCAACAATTATCCTCACCAAAAATCAGCCCATTCTGAAAATATAATCCCATCAAAAGTGGCTTACAAAAAATCATTGTCATAGATTTTGTCACAATTATTGTTCCATGAACCAACCCTATGTATAGGTTTCCAGTTCTCAATTCTCATAAAACTCTTATGATAATGATTCAAAGAGGACAATTGAGCCCCTCTTTCTAAATTTAGATAGATCGGCTACACGTGATCCTGACAGGTTTAAATGCAAAATTCAATGGTGATATCTATATGTATCCCAATAACATATATCTCAAAGATATTTATCACAAGATAAATCTCAACCATTAGATTTTGTGTTTAAACGGTTGCGATCATTTTTTTTTTCCAGAGTCATTCTTCATGAGTCACCGAATCTTGGTCCTTTAATATACTCACAAATTACACAGATTAGATGCCCCTGATACTAGAAAATCTTCTTTTGTGGAAAATAGTTTCCCTACAAAAAATCTAATTGTGAATTTCATTTTCCCAAGTAAACTATTTTTCTACAATCATACATTACTCTGAATGGTCATTTAAATCCTTAAGGGTAGTTAAGGTAATTTCCTTTAGTTAGTGGGCGTAACCCATGTTAAATTTATAATTTACATGGATATGAAACCTTAGTATAATTTTGTATTTCTTAAGCACGCATTTGATTCCTTGGAGATTGTGATGGGGTGTGATGCATTATTCTACGATTATACAAGATTCAATGAGAGTGGATTTTGGATTTTTTATTTTTTATTTTGGGATTTTAAGAATCAAAAGGTTGCATAGTTGGAAATAGAAGCTGGTAGTGCTTGTTAACTCTAATCTCATACTAATCCTTAACTTTTTATTTACTTTATAGAGAACATATCTAGGTCTCTAAGCATCCATCGTTGCTCTCTGGGTGGATATAACCAGTAAGATCTCTTGAACCAAAAGATCATAAGTTGAAGATCAATGGGACCCACTAGAAGATATCTTTGGATCACAAACCAATTGCGCGTCCCACCTTAGGTTACTTGGTTCGTTGGTTGAATTTGGGTTCACGCGTGGTTCGTCGCTCTTAAACAAACCTAATTTATAAAGATAGTTCGTTGTTGATATTTATGTCATTTATGTTAATCTCATAGAAGAAGACTCAAAGTGATCAAGAGGGCATATCATAAGTTTAAAAACAAAAGAAGGACTTTAATATTGACTAAATCTTGGGATTTCTTACATAAAGGGGTTATCTCTAATATTGGGCATCTCTAAAATTCATCGAAATATGGGGCTCGTTAGAATCATTGTTTTTGACAAATCAAACCGTTCAATTTGTACCAGTTCACGGTCTGGTACTATATTAACAAACCCAGTAACATAGGTCCTACCTAGAAGGTATCCCAAGCCACAAACCCATGAGTTTGCATAATTGGTCCTTGGACTTCTATTTACTGTAGTCATGAAGTGGCAATCTTAAGTTCCTTATTATATAAATTTTTATATGATTTATAATTAAATTATGTGTACATGGGCCTCAGGAATTAAAATTTTTCACCCATAGTTTGGATTTTTTTATTATTATAACCGGATATCCCGGTAGACAACAGATCGGGCCCATATTTGGGCTTTGCCCAGTCCATAGACCATGGTATTGCCTAAGGATTAGTCCTGGGGCATGTGCAATGCCCGCATATCACGTGTACCAAGTAAGTGTGGGTGTGTCTTTGCGGGTGACTCCTGAGGAATTAATGCTCATATTAGATCAAACTTACAACCTACGGGCATTAACCGCTTATCGGTCTGAATTTTCCATTGAGCCTACTCGGGTTTTGGTTGTTTGGATCTGATTGGTACTCACCTATATACTTTCCCTGGTTCTGTCACTACCATGGGCCTTACGCAATCAATTGGATCATATAGATATCCCTTCAACACAACAAAGGTCATCAAAAGGATCTTAGGCGACCCATCAAAGCACAAAAGTTAGGATCTTTCAAATAATGAATTCCAATTCGAAGAGTGCATAACTACATGGATAAGTTTACGCTAACCATTTGGGATCCAATTCAGGATTTTCCTGAGTCCGATTTCAATTGGTTGATCCAATTCGGGTCTGTATCAACTGGTCCAAGTTTTATCATTGTAGCTAAGACCATGGTTTAAAGTCTCAAATACATTGCTTGAAAAAATACTAATCAGATAATCTTCATCCTCCATCGTGTACCTAGACATGAGGGGACAGTGATCATTATATTAACATCATTTTGTTTATGGTCCACTCAAGAAGTGGTCTTCAAATTAGATTATTGAGTCATTTGAGCATATAAACAGGATCGAATGGTCGTCACATGTGACTGTGAGTCCCCCTTTCCCACCCATGGTTTACTAAGAATTCTTTTAGTGTGTTCTATACTAAAATATTGGATCTTTGTACAAAAGAATATATTTGTCAATGTAGGGCCAATCCATTGAGTGCTATGTGCTAGAATATTAAATCATGGTTGTGGGACAAACAATAGGAATCCATTGAGGTGGGAGACTGGGAGGAGTCCACTAACTTGACCTCTGAAACGGGAAACCCATATCGCCAAATATCTAAACCACAATTGTTATTTTGAGGCCAGACTCATCGGCCCCCAAACCACAGTTGGTGTTAAAACTTTTGCCATATCTCAATATGAATTCTAATAAAGAAATGGGGGAACAAGATTTTTGTGTGTGAAAAAGCTCTGAATATGATGACTACATTGCCATCTATGCAATATTAGTTACTTCTTTTTTCTATAGAACTATCTTTTTGGCACATCAAGGATTTATAGCATTGAAGGGACCACATCAGACATGCGATGAAAACCCCACCTTCACCTACTAACTAATCAACTTTGAAAAAGAAAAGGATTTCTAAAATTCAGAAAGTGACTGACTACTTGCATATCACTAGTTGTCGTTTGCACCCTAACCTAAAAATTGCCCTTTTTTTTTACCACACTAGTTGCATTGTGATCTCCTTCAATCCACTTCATCCTTGTTTGTTCTTATTCTCTGGATGTTGTCACCCATCGTAGTAGCAGACACCTTCTTCGTATTGTGATCTCCTTCAATCCACTTCATCCTTGTTTGTTCTTATTCTCTGGATGTTGCCACCCATCATAGTAGCAGACACCTTCTTCGTATTGTGATCTCCTTCAATCCACTTCATCTTTGTTTGTTCTTATTCTCTAGATATTGCCATCCATCGTAGTAGCAGACACCTTCTCTCAGTGTTGCAGTTATATGTATGGAGTTCAATTGACATAAGTCGACGAAGAAGAAGAATTTTGATGATGAAGAAGAAGGAATATAATCTCTCTGGTTTTTTTTTTGTTGGGGGGGGGGGGGGGGGGGGGGGGGGGGGGGGGGGTTGAAGAAGAAAAAGGGTGGTATTGCAACCAATTGCAGGCCTTGGCAAATCAAGTATGTCAGGAATTCATGGTTTAAAGCCCTTCATAAAACAGCTTTAGCATGAGAGGAACCAAAGGGATGAAACATGATTATTTGTTAATTTGGGATTATCTCATTCCACGAAACGGTTAGAGGTGATGTTGCAGTAATGCAGTCAACGCAGATAAAATTGCAATAATACGAGGTGAGGTTTGGAATCCAGTATCTCAAACCATCTCCGGCTTGTCCTGGGATCTTAATAATTTAGTTTACTTTCAATCTTTAATTAAATTTTAAGTGATAGTTCTAAATGATTTTGAGGGGAAAAAAAATAAAAAAATTTCAATTCTTTACAGATATGCAAGTACAGCACAATTAGAGTAAAAAGGAACACTATACAGGCGAAATTTCAATGAGTAACAGAACAAGATAGAAAAATGGTTCTTGAACATCTAATATTACTGTGACCCAGTTCAATGGGCAGCAATTTATGTTACAAAATCAACCAGAGAAGTACAAGAAGCTGAACCAATCCGAAACATATTAAAACAAGCAGACACCAATGGTTTGAAGTACAAAATTACCTGTCCATCCTATCTAACGACAAATTGATTTGTATAACTCCAAAAAAGAAAAAGCATCTGTATTTATGTGTGAGATGACGAAAATCCTTTGAGACATTTGAACTCAAAAGTTACACAACGTCTTCTTAAGGACAAAAGTCTCTTCATGCTTGAGTTGGATGGAATTATTATTCCCCCAAATTTGAGAATGTCAATTGGTGGGAAAGCAATGTCTTCTCATCACTGTCATCAATCTCTAGACCATCCTCTCCATATTCAATCTCAATTACACTTTCCTTCTCACGCATCTCATCTGATCCTGAGAACCGAACTTGAGAATACTCTCCTCCTAAAGGGGGATTGTCAGACTCTATATGCATCATCTCTGATTCAATTAATGCATCCATCCGTGCTCGCTCCTTGTCTCTTGGATAGGTGCAATAGAGGAAAAAATATATCAAGCAACAGAGAACCATGGGAATTGCTATTGCTGTGTAAAGTGCTTTGGCCAGTGATGCAGCATTCTCTCTATCTGTTTCAATCTCGTCGATGGATCCTTTAGGAATTGGTTTATAACCATATACACGTTGAGACAGAATCCCAACTACAGGGGGAGCAAACGATGAGAGAATGGATTCAAAAGATCGATCCAGAGCATAGATGCTTGTTCGTGATTTCTCAGGGACTATCTCTGCGAATATTGGACTGCATACATCATATAAATCAATAATCAAATAGTAAAGAAGAGCATAAATTGTTTAACAGAGCTGCTATTAGCACCCCAACTTTTACTTATTACACCCCAATTTCTTAAAAATTATTTATCTCATCCCAATTAAAGATTAAAAGACACCCTTCAAGCATCAAAGTTTGGCTAATCTCAACATTACAAAACATTATTACACTCGTTCAAACAATTTCAGTAGTTGTTTACAATCATGATTAGGCTCATATAAAATCCTAAGCCCAAAAAAATGGAAATCTAGCAAACACACAAAAAAAGGCGAGAAAGCTTCAATTGACACCTCATCTTTTACTTATTCTCAACCATTCAAATATTATCTTTATTTTTAATTGGGGTGTAATAAGTAAAAGTTGGAATGCCAATAGCAGCTCTCTTGTCTCATTCTATGATTTCTTGCAAAATTGAGCAACAATGAAAGCTAAGACGGAATGCTACAACAATGGCGGAGAAAAAGATGGTTTGAGATTGAGAGGAGCCTTACTTGTTCGTAGCTGCAGCGTTCCATGATATGCTCAACCCCATAATGAATAAAACAAGTCCATGCATGAATCCTGTGGAGGGATCATCAGGTAAGACTAGCAGTAGCACCGCTGCAAGCGGGATAGCTGACCCCGAGCTTATCTGCGACAAAACTATCCTGCCAGAGTTTGGGAAACGTTTGGAAAGAATATCTCCCATTTTCCCGCCAAACAGGCCCCCAAGAGAAATCCCAACTACAAACAAACCCATAATGAATGCTGTTTCTTTATGGGAGAAGCCAATAAGTTCTAACCACATTGCTGCAAACGACAAAGCTGACCAAGGAAACGATCCAGTGACACCTTGGGCTACGATAATCTGGAAGGTTGGAATTTTCATCACCGACTTCGCTTCCTTAATTAGGTCCTTCACTTCTGTCAAGATGGATTTATGAGGACTTTGACCCCCGCTTTTATTACCACGGTCTACAAAGCTTGGATCATTGGCAAAGAGGTGAACTAAAACTCCTATAATGACACTTAATATAGCAACTAGATGGAAGGAAATTCTCCAACCGGGAATTCCCATAAATGATGTGGAAGCTATTAAAACTGAGCAAAGGCCACCAAGGATTGTTCCAAGGTTGCTTGTTAGCTGTAGCCATCCAAAAGCTACACCACGGTTGTTGTCATCAGTTGAGTCGGCAACAAGGGATTGAATGGCAGGTGTAACTATGGCAAGCCCAATCCCATTCAAAGCACGTGAAACTGCTACCTGAAACAATAAACATGAGATAACTTGAACAAGAATAAGGGTAGTAATGCCAAGAAAAGTATTGCATTGTCACCATTGTTAAATTCAAAGGATCAATGAATTCACGTGAATGAAATAGAATAAAATGAATTTCTCTTTTTAGAGAGCTTCTATTGCCACACCAATTTTTTGCTAATGCCAACCCAAGTGTGTGCTAATTCTATGGTGCTTTACATATGAATTGGGTTGGCATTAGCAAAAGTTGATGTGTCAATAGAATCTCTCTCTGTTTTACTTCTCGATTTTTTGTTTAAATCAAACTAGTTTTTCAACTAGACTAAATTATCGCACAACAGGAGCTAGATTCAAAAAACAAAGATTCTGTGCCTTCACCACGATATCCTCCAACTTAGTGAATTTAACTCTTTCACCATGAATCATATATGAGTTTGACTACTTTGTTATGAAATGAATCAATGAATCCACTCTCCCATTTGATAGGTACATTAATGTGCACAAAAATTTGCCCTTCTCATTTTGATAGGTTAGTGTTCTTTCCTAGTCTGGTTCAAAATTATCTAATCCAATACTCCATTGGTATTGATGGAAAATTTCCAAGTTTTAAAGAAAGGACTTCAAACTTCTCTAAAACTTGAGAAATACAACCCAATCTTAACATGCATCCATTTTACAGGACAAACCACCTCTTGGAGTTGGAGGTACAAATTAAAAAGAAACTAATACATGCAGTTTGTGAAATTCAACTTCTATACGTCATTCTTATAGCCTAGGGATCTATGTAGAACTCAACTAAGCATTCTCCCATGCATACAACACATTCCCACCATTTCCTAAATGTAGAAAGCAACTATATAACCGTAATTATAAATTGAATTTGAAAAAACCCAACCTACAACTTATCTCCGACTTTTTCACAAATTAAAACTTACAATCCTTCTAAAATTTCTATTAATGAAATTATAAAATTATTAACTTATCTAAAATTTCTCTTGAAATTAGGAGGATACGGTTCCCCTCGAAGTGAACCAATTATTTTAATTTCTTGTTTATTAAGTCAAAATAGGCAAGAGAAAGGGTGCTTGTGTCAATTTGGTATTAGAGCCGATTGACACCATATCCGATCCTAGAATTTCTCTACATGAGGCTGAGATTGAGACCCTCAAGGCAACTTCTGCAGAACATAAAGAAATGCTCAATGAGATCATACAACAAGTTGTTGCCCTTAATATCAAATATGATCATTTTTCTGAGTGAGGCGAACGATCTGGTAGGCATAACAAAGGTCGAGTTGATGTCGTGGATGAATCATCTCAAGTTGGATCGTTTGGCTCCATACAAGGCTGAACTATTCGACTTGATTTCCCTCAGTTTGAAAGTGGAGACCCATCTAGATGGGTCTATCGAGCCGAACAATTCTTTTCCTAACATCAAACACCCCCAGAGCAAAAAAATCAGCATAGCTTTATTCCACTTAGAAGGGGAGACTCTTCAATGGTTCTATTGGTTGGAGAAATCTCAAGGCATTTCTACTTGGCCATCGTTTGTAAGTGCTCTCAATGCTCGATTTGGAGCAACTGAGTTTGAAGATTACGCAAGTGCTCTCTTGCAAAATTAGAGCAAACTGCTACTATGCGAGATTATCAATCTCAGTTTGAGATCGCAAATCAGGTTGAAAGTCTTAGTGAATCATTTCTCATCAGTTGTTTTGTGTGTGGATTAAAAGACGAGATCAAGATCGATGTCCAATTGTTTCATCCAACCACACTCACTGGTGCCATTAGAATAGCTCACTTACAAGAAGAAAAATTGAATGCTAACCCTAGGCAAGTTGGTATGGAAATGAACAAGGGCACATTCTCAGTTAATTTAAACACCTCCAAAGCATCAACCCCAACAATCAAAAGATTGACTCCAATGGAAGCAAAAGAAAGGAGAGAGTGAGGATTATGTTACAATTACGTTGAAAGGTTTTATCGTGGCCATCATTGTAAAACAAAGACTTTATTTTGTATTGAAGGTGGGTGAATGGTGGAGAGAGATGGACATAACCAGATCGTCGCAATCAAAGGGTGAAGATCCAAGTTTTAACCTTGAGGACAAGGTTCATCCAAAGGGGCTGGATTGATACATGTGTCGTGTGCCAAGTACCTAGGAGTAACTTAAGCAAGTTAGCTTGAGATGTACAGGATCATTACTTTGTAATGGGATTAAGTGGGTTGTAGGTAGCTACTTAATTAGATAGGATTGTAGGTAGTTAGATAGGTATTTGACTTAGGTAGCAAACTGTTTTTGGAGTGGGCAACAAATTGGGTAGTTACCCTCTTTGTGGATGTGAAATGTTTATATTTAGGCCTTGCTTGTTTGCACCGTAGACAAACGCAAACAGAAACGTTTACGTTTGTTTGCAGGATGTGGGTGCTTGGATGCTAAAATTTTGGTTGGCCCCACCGTAAAGCAATACAAAACTTAATTAAAATTACAATGAAATCTCCGTAAAGTGTTGTGAAGAAAATACCTCCACCAAAATTTACGTTATGTTAAGTTTTTTCTCTCTCTCTCTCTCTCTCTCTCTCTCTCTCTCTCTCTCTTTAACTTCTTAAACCTCTCTCTCTAGCTTTTCCCAACTTTCTTAAACATTATCCAACATTAATATAATTATTATTGAAACAAAAAATCTTGAGATAGAATCATACTTTGAGCTAGTTTTTATTTATATTTTAAAATTGCAAAAAAAAAAAAAAAAATTAAATATTGACGTTTTTTTAAATATAAGAAAAACGAGGGATAGAATCCTACCTTGTTAATTTATATTTATTTTTTATAAATTAAAAAAAATGTTTTTCATTAGATGTAGGGTATTACAATGAGTTTGGGGCGAGTTACATTAGACACTATTAGTACTAATATTGACATGTTTGGGGCAATGGAAAATTAGCACGTGGAAGATGGTATCATGTAGTAGATGTTTAAGGTAAATTGTAGGTGATTAAAGAAATTTTGGATTTCTATTATAATCCTGATTTAAAAAGAATAGCATTGTATGACCTATATGAAAATGCTTTGTCTATAATTTTTTGATTTGTTTTAAAGTAATATGTAGTTATTTATCCTTTTTTATTTAACTTTAAACAAGGTTTTAAAAAGAAAAATAATTTTTTTTTCATTTTTTTTTTTTTTACATTTACGTGATAATCAAGCAAACGTAAAATTCTCCATTAGACACAACCAAGCACTCTAATCACAAAATTATGTAAGTTTCAGTAAACACAAAATTCTGCAAACACAAAATTTTGTGTTTGTGCCAGTTTACGTTGCAAACAAGTTGTTTTAATTTCTTGTTTGTTAAGTCAAAATAGGCAAGAGAAGGAGTGCTCGTATCAATCCAGGCCTCCATTACCACTTCTAGATGATCGATCTCTTAAAAATTAATGTTTTTTTTTATTTTTTTACTATTCAAATCGAAATCAAACTTCCTAACAATACCTAGGTATCTCACAAATTGATTTGCAACAATTGAATTGGAAGTTGGAACTAGTAATTGATGAAATTGGATTGAATCTTGAGTAATTAGGGTCCAAATTGATTGAATTAAGAAAAAAAAAAAAAGGAGGAAAGAGACTCACTTGGAAGAAAGTAGAGGAGATGCCAACAAGAAATGTTGCAGCGGCCCATAGGAAGGCACCTAGGGCTATAACATTCGTACGATCGTATCGGACAGATAGGTACACCGCCAATGGATAACAGGAAGACTGCACGATCGAACGGAAGAGAGTTAGGGATCCAAGCCCTGTTGGATCTGTGTGTAGAGCAGCTCCAATCTCCTTGTAGACACCTGGAAGTATGGATTCGTCTGCTCTCTCCATGATTCCTGCAAGATTCACCAGAATCAAAGTTAACACCTCTGCTTTCATCTCTCTCTCTCTCTCTCTTCTTTGTGTCTGTGTGATAGGCGGTGGTTGAATGACTCAGCTGATGAGACGACTAACAGTTACATACAGATCTGGGTGATATTTTATGAAACTGTGTTGATGAGACACGTGTGAAATGTACCAAATGTCGTGTCCAGCATAGTTGGAAAAATCACCACATGTGGGCCCACTAGATCAAGGCTTTTATCCATTGTCTTTGACAAGAGGGAGTGATTATAGGATAGGAGCCTACAAACTAAAGGATGGATGAGTTATTTTCTCCTAAGTTTTTGGAAATTGATAGTATTTAGAGCCGCACCAACTTTTACTAATGCCACATCAATTCCTATGTACGAATTGCACACAGTTGGTGTGGCAATAGTAACTCTCTATTATTTATTATGAATGACTTTTTCATTTAATATTTTTTAGAATAATAATAAAATTTATTAATAAAAGATTATAATATAAAAAAATTCATTCAACATATAAGACTAGATAGGTCTATGTAATATTATCTGATGCATTCCGGATAATGATCTACGGTTCTGTGATGGGATGCGGGGGGGCGTCACAAAATAATTATTCTATATTAATAGGGTTGGGATCTATTGACTCGTGAAGAGTGACTCATGAGAAAACACATGATCCCAGTCATTTAGCAAAAAAAGTCCAATGGTTGAGATTTATGCGTATGTTGATAACACATATCTCAAAGATACTCATCCCAAGGATAGGTCTCAACCATTGAATTTTGTGTTTAAACAGTTGGGATGATACTCATCTAACATTCATAATCTCACAAAATATTAATTCAAAGTTGGAATATATGAAGGATCGTACTCACCTAACATTCATAATCTCACAAAATATTAATTCAAAGTTGAAATATTTGAACGTTCATTTTACCATTATTTAAAGTCAATTTCTTTTACACGAATAATAAATTTAGTTCGATTTTCTTGGATAATAATGATCATATTGAGAATGCTTAAATACAACTTCATCATCCAAACTATTATCCACATAAACACAGAAGTGGGACTTTGGGATAAAATAAATTATAGTCAATTTATTGGGCTAAGGCCCATGTGAGTCGGACTAGGATAGGGCATGGCTAGTTTAGGCAGCAGAGAAAGAGTTGTCCATTGGGCCCAACTTTATTAATTAAAAAAAGGGCTGGGCCTTAATCTTGAGTCCACAAAACAGAGCTGGGTGCCTAATTTTCAATCCCACAAAATCTAAGCATGCTTAGCTCGGCTCAACCCACATACTTAGGCCCTATTCTTACTCCCAATTTGCACTCTCATTTTAAGGTCCATATCTTACTAACACTACCTATTCTTACCATGATCATCATTGTAATTGTAAGGTAAGGTTCATAGAAACAAAATTTGGGTTAGGTAATTATTCAGCGGTGGTTCAATTTGGTTATTTCAGATAAATTCGGGGAAGTTTTGTCAAAAAGTCGGCATAATTTTGGAGATTATACAAAGAGTCATGATAATCTAATGCTCACGCTCCCTTCACAAAACCGTACAAAACCGTAAATATTTGTGCTTGTGTATCCTGAAGCAATGGATCTATGATTTTGTGAAGGGAATGCATACAAAGAGCATACAAATAAGGAGCGTCAGATTATCACAATTCTTATAAAAAAATATGTTTTTGGGTTTCTTACCGAAATCCACCATCTTCAACCTTTCAAAAATCATATCTTTTTACTGTTTGAAAAAAAAAAAAGGGCAAATTTAGAAGGTGAAACGTATAAATGTTACCATGTTCCATGATTAATTGAAGAATCGTCGATTAATTCATCAATTTAATTTAAAGAATTTTACAAAAATTTTAAAAAATTCTGAGATTTTTTTATTTCTTTGCAATGGTAAGATTGACTTAACGTTACAATTGCATCATCAAAAATATTATCCATATTATGGCCCCAACAATTGCAGAAATAAAAACCTTAATAAATCAACTTGTTCTAGACTGAAATCCAAATTAAGCTTAGACCAAGCCCATCTGAATTTTGTGAGGACATGGGCATCTCAACATAATAGGTGTTTAGGGCTGGGCCAAGACGCAGGTTTGCCCAAAGGGCTGGGCTGGATCTTTGAAACCCCAAGATGCTCTTTTAAAGACCTGCAAGAAGCCCAAGAAAATAGCAGGTTTTTCTCTCTTACAAATCTTACCATCCAAATCATGGCAACACCAAAATTAAAAGCATATCCTTTAGCTAAGAATAAATAAAAGTTCAATTTGATCGTACCATCCTGTGTTTATATATATTATTATTTTTTCTAAATTACCATCATTTATTTCAATTAGAAAGAACAAAATAAATCAAAAAATTTGTGAGGTTCACAAATTATATAATATAATTTAATACACATTTCCATCAAGCTTGATCAATTAATCAATTTGGTTTGATTTTAAAAATAATGAATGAAAAGAATTTAAGATTAGTAAAGGACACATGTGGTTTTTAAAATATATTACATGAAAATAAGGGTGAAAGTGATATTTATTAAAAAAGAAGGATGTAATTGGTATTTAAATAAATGATGAATAGTGATGAAGACAGGGACTTCAAAAATCTGTGGGATTCCTAATATAAAGTCGCGAACAGTGATTTAGAGCCCCCAAAGCTTCAAAATGAAGCTTGGTTTGAGGGATTCATCTCTGAAAATAGAGTTTTGAAGTCCGGTTGGAATTGCTCTCAATTTCAGTATATTAAATCTTCCCCTCCTTTTTGAAAATTAGAAGGTATTGTCTTAAAATTCAAAAGATCAATTTGATTCAAATGTCCATCGAGTAGAATATTTATTATAGACTTAAAAATTAATTTCCAATATTTTAAAATAAGTAAAATATTTATTATAGTATATCTCTATAAAAATATTATATATAATCCAATGACTTGATCAATTCAAAGTGATATGTTTTGCCCAAGTTGGTTCCATCAATTATGGGCCGAGTCATCGTGAAATCGACTGGATCGGGTTTGAAGGTGATTGGAAAAGCTTCAATGCTTCATGCCAACTCTCTTTTTGATATCCACTTTTGCAAAAAAATTCATAATCCCTCAAAAACGATTTATGTTTTCAAACAGACCCTATCATAAACCTTTTAGACTTAAATGTAGGACCCACCCTATTAATGACTTACACGTGGCGCATTACCGCCTAAAATCACGGCGTAAGCGTTGGACCTAAAAGTGCGGGCGTGTGATCCTGATTCCTGACTGTAAGCATGATGTGACACTGACGCCATGGAATACGTAAGTTTAAACCTGTTTGGAAAGTCAAATTTTGAGGCCAAACCTACACCTACAACTACTGCATTTCAAAGTTGGCTCTTAGAGCGGTTCGGTTTAAACATTAAACTGGTTCTGTTTTTTTTTTTTCGTCTCTTAAACAGAAAGAAAAACAGTCTTCGTTTTTTATGCCTCTGAATGAATTGGTTCTATTTAAAATTATGTTTAAAAGCTATTGGAATCTCTTTATATCTTTAATATAGAGATAGAGATCTCTGAACCTAACGCTAATCGATCTCTATATTTTTGACAAGTCCTCTATTTCACTATTCAAATCTTTAAATTCGAAGATGATGAAAGAGAAAATTAGAGATGGTATTTATTCATTATATGAAAATTGAAAATTATGACAAGAAAATTCAATGGGCCAAAGCCTACAAATTTTAGAAATTGAATTTCAATTGTCTATGGTTGTTGAAAATTTTGATATTCTGAAATTCCACGACTTAAAGACATCAAATTTCTCTCATCCTCCATTAATTTGACAGTTTTGATTCGTCGAAAAAAATTTTTGACACCTTGATCCGTTGAATTTAATGAAATTCAATGGCCTTGGACTATCAAATACAGATTTTTTCACATTGTGATTTTACTTTTCATTACATGTATAAATATCAAATGTATCCCCTCTATTTTACTTATAGAAATTATAAAGATACAATTTGCTTGTAAAAAATACAAAATTTGTGTTGAATTTAGTCATGCATGAGACACTCATTGCCTTCTCTCTCTCTTTATAGGTTTCCAGGCCTCTCCACTCATTACCAATTGATTATGAGTTAGACCCCAAACTTATCATGATATCAAAGCAAGCTTTTCTCTCTTTCACGTCATCCAATTCATATCTCCACGTGCACTGACTAATGCGGCCCACACAGGAGGTTGAGTTTAGTACCACATTAGACAACCATTGCCTTATCTTTCTCTCCTTATAAGTTCTTGGACTTTTCCACTTATAGTCAATTGGTTTTGAGTTGAAAAAATTATCAATTTGTCTCATCTCTTTATATAGTAGTGTACTTTATTATAACCCTTGGATAGATGGCAACTATGGAATGTGAAGTCTATTAGAAAAGTTATGGTAATTAAAGTTGGGGCTTGGCATGAGCTAAACCAAGTTAGTTTATGGCTAGCTATTCTTCAACTAATTCAAGAATTATATATAATTTTTTGAATGAACTCCTACGCAGCTCAACCGTTCACAAAGTTTTGCAACTTTTTGACTGTACAAGAGTTATACATGATTTATTCATTTGTTAAATTAAACAAATCAAAGAAAATCTTATATATAAATGTGTTAAAGACGACACACGAGACTTACCTTATTTTCCCTCACACAATTTCTCTTCATACAATGTTCTTTATTCATGCCTCACCATTAATTCATGACTTCACTATAAGATAATCACCAACCATCATCCATCATTTCCGTCGAAGGCAATTGACTAGTTAATGATCATGTCTTTCTTGATCTTTCTATGGATTTTTTTATGAGAGTGTTGATAGAAAATCTTACTCAATTAAGTAGGGGCGGGCCAGGATTTTGCCCATGTGGGGGTAACCAAGCGTAAAATTTTTTGTGTGGGAACAATTAAGAGTGGAAAAAAAAAATAGTCATGAGGCCAACTAAGAGGGAATATATATATATTATTTTTGGTGGGGGCAATAGTGACAGATTTTTTTATCCGCCGCTAAAATCTGTTGAAATAACTTACTAATCCATAGACTTTGAAAATTCTTGTGAGGGCAAATGCCCCCCAATCCCCCACTGTAAATCCACCCTTGCAACTAAGAGAACCTTTGTTATTCTTCTATGAAACTATGTGTTTAGTTCTTAGAAAAAAATTTGTCGCTCTTCAAGTGTAAATTTGATATGTTTATTTTAGAATATAAGAATTGAAACGTTTGAGCCCTAGCAATGTCAATCTTAATCGTTATATTTACAATTGTTAGTTGAAAAGACGATGAAATATGCCTGTGTAGTACACAATATTTCTTGAATTTTAGGAAATTTTGTGTTCTTGAATTATTCTCTTCAACTCTTGTTCAATAAATTTTTATTCATAACTTAAGTTAATCATGTAATTCATCAACACATGATGAAATTGGATGACATTTGAAAATGCAAAAACATGGAAGAGAAATACATTGACAACATAAATGCTAGAGCACTTGATATATATACACAAGTATGAATTGGAGGACAATTTGAAGATTAATATCCTGTCTTTAAAAGGGAAATGCACAAGTAATGAAGCTTAAGCAGAATGAGAACCTTCCTAGTTACGGCTAAGTTGAGGAGGATCTAATGGGTTTAGGTTATTAGTATTTATCTACCTAATAAAATTTCATGTAAAAGGTTATCTTATATCGGGATCTAATTCTATAGCCAAGTTTTAAAAGGTTTAGAGTGTTGCATCCGAATTAATTGTCAAAATTATGTTTGTATCACATCTTTGCTTTAAACAAATAATTGAATGTGTTTCCAAATGGTACCTAACTAATTATGGGTCAGGCCCATTAGGGATTTAGATTGGGAGTCGATCTTCTGTAGCCCATTTGTCCTGTAGTTTGCTGTAGCTCCTGTTTTATAATTCATAGAACATCATATTGATGGAAACTAACAACACAATCCTCTTGGATTCTTAGTTTAGATCAGATTTAAAAATAAAAATTATCAATTTTATTTTTATTTTTTTACTCTGAACTTAATCAAGTGTTCGAAAATAAACAATCAATGAGATCTTAGATTTAAACGATTGGATGCAATTGTCGTGATTACGTGACACACCCTCAAACGTTGATAAGAGCTACAGAGGGCTATAGAAGAATCACGCTACAAAGGATCTGTTCCCATTTAGGGATGGATTAGGAGAAATTCCAAACTAAGAATGATGTTAACTAGATTCGATTTGTTTAAATTCCCAAACAAGACCTTTAGTCAATAAAATAAGAATAAAATGAATTAGGGTTGCTATCATTATGAAGAGATACGGAGGGTATAGATACCCTTTCATCTTTATTGGGTGGGACCATTGATGCTGCATTAGACAAACATATGGGTCCCACTATCTTTTCATAATGATCGAAGTCATCAAATATGTTATATTTAACCTTGATGATGATTCCATCGATCTCACCGAAAGGGTCACCATTACATCTTATCAAACCCACAACAGTAGCTCGATCTTGATATTATTATTTATTATTACTCTTTTTAGTTTTTATTCTCTCTCTCTCTCTCTATATATATCTCTAGAAAAGAGAAAAGTGATCAGTGATCTATAAATCCATTGAATGTATGAAGATATGAAAGGGGTAAGGTGGGACCCATAAGAGGTGGTTAGATGAATCACAAGATATGATTACATCAATATTATAGGTTATGGGGTATGACATCAAGGGTTGAGAGTGAAGGGTCATGATGAGAGACAGGACGGTCTGCTTTGATAGTGGGCCCTAAACTCCCTCAAGTTTTGTCTCCATGTTGGTGCACTTTTTTAGTGCATAGGTGCCCTTTTAAATTTGAATAGTTAGCTATCTTGTAAGAGAGGGCTCAAAATACTCATATCTCCACCATGCATGCATGTATTAGGAATTAAAGGGATAAAAAATATTGTAGTTTAGAAATAATGATTATTTTCACTCACCTAATTGTGTGTTAATATAAATTTAATTCCACTCCAATGATCTAATCAACATTTGAAATTAGTATAAGAAGAAAATTAAATAAATTTTCCAAAAAATTTTGTGACTTTTGTCATGGATATATCCTTTATGATTCTTTTGTATTTATATTAATAGATTTTATGGAGTTATCATTTTTGTCATTCTTGTAGTACATTTGGATAAATGCTTGTTGTGTTTACAAGGTTCGAGTTATGTGTTGTTTTCATGAGTCGTTTTTCACGAGAAGAATCAAAAGAAAGAAACAATACCTTAATAATATAATTATAGGTGGTGGGAGGCATGTGGGGTTATGAAAATCATGTTAATCTACAATGCAGACAAGTATAATGTGGGAATATCTTGGTAAGCACCATAATAATTGGAGATCGCTTTGTAGGCCACAACTCTAAAGTTAATTGGCCGAAAATGGCTAGCTTGTTTTGAGTTTGGACAAGCCAATCACATCTTTCCTTTTAATAATTCAATTAAATTATTATAGTTCAAAATTTATACATCTTAATTAATTATATGAACAATACTGATTCAACTGTGTCAACACATGGTGTATTTAGGTTCGTTAGAACAACTCCAACGTAAAGAGTCATATTGGCTAGACATAATTGGTAGGCATTTTATTATAGAAAGACATTTTGTATATTCAAGGGATTTGTGTTCCAACAGTATTCTCTAAAACGACTCTCCACAAATTCATCCACAGTAAAACCACTCTCAACTATCATATTTTCTACCGCCAATAAGAAGAGAGAGAAAGAGAGAATCTCACTATTTTCTTTTGCCTCTTCCTCATTCTCTTTCTCTAAAAGTAATTCCAAAATGCTTTTTCTTTATCATAGTGCGTTGGAGTTACATCTCTATGCTCTAATTTTGCGAAATAGCGGTTGAGAGGGGATGCTTAGCTCGAGCCTGATTGCATTGGAATTGCTCTCACCACAATATTCATCAATTTAAATGAAAGGGATTAATTCTTATTTGCAATTAGAAAACAACAACAATAATAATAATCTTAGGGTATTGAATCTCAAGACAATCCAAAAACAACAAAGTATCAGTAGTAAGGTGGAACTTATTGGCTAGGTTAATAGATATTGATTCATAACTATATCAAAGGTGAGAATCACCCTCACCTTTCTACAAAATATTGTGAAGAACTTCCACAGTCACTTGTTTCAACTTTTTCCATTCTTTAACAAATATAAAAGTAACTATTGAAAAGGAAAAAAAACTAGTTTTTGTCAAAAAAAAAAACTATTTTTTGTAAAAAAAAAAAAAACGAATCATTATTACTTATTACATAAAACTCGCTAAATCTACATGTAGACCCATGGCCTGTGATCCACGTCTCCCAAGTTTAGTCTGAAATGGAGTGATGTGCGCACATATATAAGGTTACGATAATCCTTATTGTTCTTTCTTATTTTATCTAAGGCTGGAAACAAAAACTTCGAAAGTACGTAAAGTTTTAACTAGAGAGAAAACTTTGATGATCCTTATTGCTAAACCTACTTTTGATTAGAATATTTTTTATCTTCTTTAGAATTAAATTCTCTTCATGAAACTCAAAGTTTTAACTAGAGAGAATATTGGCACCATCAAAGGTTCTTCCTGTTAAAGGGAATCTCACCAAATCAAAAGTAGATTTCAAAGTTCCAAGAGGCCCACGTGTGTCTGTGTGCGCGCATTTTATTATAACTTATAAAAGGAGAGGGTAAAGAAAGGGGTATTTTCATAATCTAATAAATCATTTCTACGTTCATACATGAGAACCACATACTTTTGCACTGGTTAATAATGAATTGACTTTGTCAAAAGGTCAAGACCCAAAGATTAAAAACTTGCAATTGTCACTTATAAAAATAAGCTTTTGCAAGGGCATTGCTGAATAATAAGATGGATGGGCTCAATTTTATATATGGCAAGTTATGAAAAGGGATCATGTTCGGGCTTAATATTTCATAGAGGCTAACCTATCTTACCCAATTCATTTCTACTATGAATCACAAATCCATCATATTTTGGTTGGATTCGATGAACCAAAACATGAAATTCGACAAACCCACCAATTTGGTACAATAAATCAAATATTTGTTTAATTGATTTTTTTTCATTATTTATATTTAAAATTTAGTTGTTTTACTAATTTATTTCTATTTAACTTTGAATTTTTTTTAATATTATAATTGTAATTATAATTTGTATACTTGAATTATATATATGGACAAGCGAACCAAACTAGTAAATCAATCTAAGAAATCAAAGCGAACCCAAAAATGAATTTTCTCTACCTAACCCTACAAACTGGATTCATTTTAGATTGGTGGACGACAAACTCTGAACCTGAATTCAAACTAATCAAACTAGGTAACATAGGGCTAGCCAATTCATTTCACTATTAGGTCTATCTTGGGCCATAAAGATTTGTACTGGTTATTGATTAGAGAAGCATTTTATATATTTCAGTGCTAAAATGACAATTTATTCACCTTTAATTTGGAATTTTTAATCATAATTTTACCTCTAGAAAATTTACGAAAAAATACAGTTTGTTAAATAGAAGATTTGGTTCATGATGATAAGAATTAATGATGAAATATGTTTCTTGTTGTTGGAACCCTTAATTGCACAAGGTAGTAGTCATTGATGGTCATGATGTGTTTGGAATCAAACTCACGAAATCATTAATACAATTACAAGAAATGACTAATCAAACTAATTTTTGGTAAGTGGGGTCCATTCAAGGATTAATCCCTACCTATATTTAGGGTGATCATGTCTAAGACACATCGTGATTTGTACGAAAACGATGATGCAATCCTTTATTAAGTTTAGTGATGATTTTTGTTGACCTTAATAGAGTAGAAACTTTATTATAATCAGCTCACCTACATTGAAATATCCAAAGTCCCACATCTTATCATTTGGTGTGGGTAGATGTTTAGTTTACTTGAGGAATTTGTATTTTTATGATTCCAATGTTAATTAGATAGCTAAAGATCTCTCCCCTTCTATAAACAAACAACAAAGACTAATAATTTAACTTTACCTACTTCTGTAGACACTTTCGATATTTGTGGCCTTGAGTGATTCTGTCCAAATGAAGATTCCTCACTAATGGTGCCTTATACCTACTACTACACCCTATACAAATCTTAAAAACCGAGTCAAACCAGTTTAAAAATCAATTAAAAACTATATATATATATATTAAAAAATACTAAAAACATTGAAATGAGTCCTAATCAACTAACTCGGCCTTAATTTTCAAAATTCTTGACAAGTTTTGATTAAAATCACTCTACTTTTGGGGTTTGGATCTTTACCTTTGTAACAGTCCATGACATATTGGTAAAAATCTCCTTGACGATTTAATCCTGATTTATTCTCAAAGTTTTGGAAATCCATTTTCAATATTTTATATGATATGAGCTTTTAATATGAAAAATACATGTTTGCGCATTTTTTTTTTCATAAATAATAATGTACTTTATTTTATTTTTGTTTTAATCTGTCCACTTTTGCCAATTTTAGCCGAATCATTCCCCTTGTGTACAGCATGTGAACTTCACATGTTGGGTTGACATTGTGGCCTTCTGTTTGACTAAGTCAAACTAACAAGGCTTGCATCCAGGTCAAAGTCAAAAGTTCACCATAATGTCTACCAACAGGTCATGGGTTCAAGTCTTTTGAGACCCACTTGAGTCAATTTTGGCCATTAGGGTATATTTCATCATGGCTTACGTGTACAAAATATATACGGACAAGACCTGAAGAAAAGATAATATTCGTATTCTATATAGAATGATTGATTTGTTAAATAAGTAAAACTATGTAAGACTACTTCTGGTAGATTTAAGAAATTTCAAAATATTTAGAGTCCTATAATAACTGCTTTGTGTTCATATTTAAAGAATATGAATCAAAGTAAATTTTGAATTTCAAATTTAAATAAGAAATTAAGAAAAGGGAACTTTCCTATTCAAATAAGAATCAAAATGCTTAAATTTAACAATTACATACCCCCAAAACACAAGTTCTTCAAGCACATCGTTATGTGAGCAATGAAATTGGTTGTTCATCTCTAGTCGATCATTTTTTTTTACCATTTTTAATTTTTGGCAATAAGAATAGGTTTATTGGTTTGTTTTAAATGAAAAATGGCAAATTTTTAATAAATCACCAATCAAATTTATTTTTGAAGTGAAGAGTACTGCATCAACCAAACCTTGATCCAAAAATTAGAAAGCAAAGTGGATACCCACACGAAGGTGTATTAGATCTAGGTCGTCTAAACTTAAGTTATTGGATTCGTTCTTCCTATACTAAACCGTGAACATGATGAAACTCCATAGTTCGTTGTACAATTTGTCAGGGTCAGTAGAATTCAATGGGTCAATTACTTACAAATTTGCAAACCTAAGGTTTATAAAAGTTTTTCATTATGTTTGATAAACTAAATATGACATTCAAATTAGTGCACCAAAATATGAAGATGCAATCAATATATATACTTGAAATTTTCAATTTTGTATCTTTGCCTTCTTCTATTTATACAAAAGAAAAGGAATTAAAGAGATCAACTATTACTAAGGCATTTTCATTCTTCAATTTTCATAAATTATAGTTTCTCTTTATAACAAATCATCATTAATTAAGGGTATACTTAATTTATTTCCTCATCATTGAGTCACCACCAAATGCATAATTGCATACTTTCGTTTTTGCATGCCTTTTTGGATAGAATATTAATGATAATAGTTTGATTAATATCACCTTCAAAATTGATAATTAATTAAGAGAATAATTTTTAAATGTGATAATTTTATAATAGATTTATTTTTAGTTTCATTATTTAAATGTGTGATAAATATTATATATTTTTAGTGATTGTGTATATATATATATATATATATATATATATATATATATATATGTATATGATGTTTACGATTTTGATCATTATATGTATTTTATTAATGTATAACATAGAATTGATTTTTAATATTATGATTGTTGTGGGTAAGAAATTCTTGTTCTATCCTTTATGCTTGTTCTTATCCTTTGAAAGGACTGGTGGCTTTACAAAACCGTTTGACGAGCTAATCAATGAAATTATTCGATGGAATTTTTTTTATTTTTGTTTTTTGTTTATAATTGTTAAAATTGTGTATCTTTGTCTTCTAATCATACTCGTATTATTATCTCAGATGTTAAGAATTTTCACGGCTTTAATTTATGAACGTGTATAACCTGTAGAAAATCATCCCTTGGACATATTTAACTTGTTTAATCTCTGGACACATTTATGAGACGGATCGTCAAGATTTAATTTGACCCCCACAATTGCAATTGTAACTTGCTTGTGTGCTTGAATTATGCCTATAAGGGAAACACATTAACTAACAAAAACAAACCAAATTAAGAGACCCGAGCGAACCAAGAAATGCCAAAATCACAAACCAACATTGGACAAAGTGCAACAGATCTTTACTCTTTCACGGTTGAGGTGCATGGGTCAAAATTCAAGGACGACCCTCAGTTTTATGAATAAGGGAGGAAAACATAAAAACCTCATTAATTATGCACACACAAACAGAAGGAGAGATTATTTAATGACATTAATTAGCCACCTTAGTTCCTTGGTGGGAAGTTAAATAAATTTTTTTATTTTTTATTTTTTGAAAAATTCTTTAATTAGAGGTCATTGAAGAGTTTAGACCCCGGACCCCTCTATCTCCTTTGAATGAGATGGTGGTCCATTTTTCTTTTGAAATAATTTTGACGATCAAGCCATTGGAATATCCAACAAAATATTAATATAAAATTGTCAAAATTATGTATCTTTGCCTTCAGATCATATTTTTGTATAGATTCAAATGTCATGGGTTTCGTGGATTAAATCATGGTTTTAATTTATGATCGTGTATTGTTGAGTGCATATTTTCCTCCACCCTTGCGTGTATCATATTCGTTATATGTATAGTTCTCCCCCTCTCCAATACATCGGTCTTTTGGAGTGATTGGTTGGTTAAAATGCACAATACATGAGCTATCATGACAGTTCCTTAAAATATCATGCTTGAACGATTAGGGGACGTGGACCAACACCGTTACAACTTCCATGCTAATTTTATCATGGGTGAAATCAGCTTTCCCGCTGTTAATAAGTTTCCATCATTTAAAGGAGCCATATCAACCTTCTTGATTTTAGGAGCTTGGACCATATACTTCAACTCTCGGAAAATCATCCCTTTGGACAAATTCCATTTGGTTAATTTTAGGATACCTTTGTCAGATGAACCATTCAGCGTGACACATGAAGTTGTGGCAGGATTTTAGAAAATTGTAATTGTAACTTACTTTCATGCTTGAATTATGTTACAAGGGAATCATATTAACCAATGAAAACAAATCCAAACAAGGGACCTTAGCGAATCAAGAATGTTAGAACCTCAAACTTAGTGATGGATCAGGTACAATAGGTCTGGACTCTATCGCGATTGAGGTTACACCAAAATTCAAGGACGCTCAATATTTTTTGAATGAGGAAGGGATGCCAAATATACCTAACTATCGAGGGAGGTAAGTCAAAAAAACCATTTACTAATGAGAGAGAGAGAGAGAGATTGTATTAATTAGCCACCTTGATTCAGAAAATATTTTCTTTTGGAAAAATTCTCTTAATTATAAATTATTGAACAAATGGGTTTAATTTATAGTTTGGATCGCCCTGCCCTCCCCCCTCCTAATTTTTTTCCTTTTGAGCTATATCCATGCTTCTTTGTTTAAGACATCAAACCTATTAATTAAATCAATGGAACAAAAAAATTGGTTAGGGTTTGTTGAACTTAAACATCAAAACCAGTAATAATCTAAGTTCTCGATTAATATGTACACCTAAGACGAATAACAATTTCTTCATTTCCATCACTAAATTTAAAAATGTGGCATGAGCCACAAGTTCATGCATGATTCACTACTATTTGATAACTCATGAGTGATCGAGTTGACTCAACTCATGGACTTTCGAATCAGTAGACTTTTCTAGTTTTGAAACCATGCTTAAAAAACAAACATCTCTATAAATATGACTAAATGTGGTGCATTCTAGGACCAGGATTATTTAACTTCTAGTTTAAGATTGCTCGAACTAATGATTCCCCTAATCTTTGCCACCAATCACTCCAGAAATCATCTACAACCCAACAAAAAGGGGAAGAAAATAAGTTTAAAAATAAATAAATAAATAAATAAAACTAAGAATCTTAATGGAAAGATATGTAGAAGAAGAGAAAATCCTTGTTTCTTGTCTTGTAACAAAACCAGCTAAAGGAACCAAGACAAAACAAACTAACAACATTTACAACAAACATAGAACCAAAATTTCCATGATCATGTCTTTAAATATGTATAATCAGAATTACAGAAGGAAAAAAAAAAACACTACTAATATACACAAAGATATATAAAAGGTTCTTTTTTTTTTTTCTTTCTTCTCTTCTCTATGCATAATTCCTAATTAATCTGAAGAACAAATCCATGATTCTACCATACCTTCACTCCTTGATGAAACGTTCTCCTGCCCTTTATCCGCATTGAAATCCAACGAAGAACCCAAGTAACTCGTCTTGCAGCCATTAACTCGCCGTGAATGATCAAAATTCCCATTGAAAGACCTCGAATGACCTTGATCCCCAGCGTCCGAACCGACTCCATCAGCCCATATCGAAGTATTATTTTCATTTTCACTCCTCAGTGAAATACCATCGGATGTTACGAGATTCGGGTACCCACCAACATTTCCATGATTCATGTCAAATTCATCCAGCACCCCAACTTTAAGCTGTGAATTGGTTGATGGAATCCCTAATGGAGACCCTTGAGATTTAGAGCCAAAGAAGCGGTTTACATTCCCTAATGGGTACTGAGTAGTAGGAGTAGTAGATTCTAGAAGAGATTGGGAAGTGAGAATTGGGTTCCCCATGTTTAGAAGATTTTGAGATTGATTAGGGAGACCTAATTCAAAAAGTAGTTGGTAGTTATTATTATTAGAAGTTAAATTACTACTAGTAGTAGAAGTGTTAGTAGTTCTAGCAATATCAACCATAGAAGAAGATGAGAATGAAGAAGGGGATATAAATAAGGGTGGTTGAACCTTTTGTGCAAAAGGCCTTAAAAGGTAATTAGCCGATGACGGCGGTGGCTCGAAATGACCTGACTTCATCATCAAGGAGGCATTGTGAAAGAGATCGAGTCGGCTCCGAGGGAATGGTGAGGCCGAAGCCGAGAAGGGTGGTGCTGGGATCCCAGTGAATTCTTGGACCATGGCTCGAAAATTCGATGTATCGGTGGTGAGAACGGTGGTGGGTGCTCGACGAGAAGCTCTAGATCGCTTCTTCGAGTTACGAACTACGTTCGTTTGATCGGATGGAGCCGAAGCTCTTGCAGCAGTTGTTGTTCCAGGAGGCACTATCATAGATGATTGATGTCGTAAAGGAACCCGACCCGAATCTTGATGAACTGGATTAATATGTTGGCTTGATGATGATGATGAGCCCACTAGAGCACCCATGTTGGTGTAATTGGGTTCGGATCTTACGCCTTTTAGCCAAATTGTGTCAAGATTTAGTAGGGAATTTGTGTTTGAAGATGGTGCAGTTCGAGAGAAGGGATCGAGATAGTTCGATAGAGGATCGAATAAAGTTGATGGATGGTTGTGATGAGGTGATGGTGATGGTGCTTGTGAGTTAGAGATGCCATCAATATGGGTGGAAGGATTCAAGAAAGATGAGTCATACTCTTCATCTCCACCACTTGAAGATTGCATGCTACCACTATTACCAGAGTCCATGGATCTAAGAGAGAAAGAAAATGAAAGATAAACAAGGAGAGATACAAAAGAATGAATAAAGAGAGATAAAGAGAAGAGATAGTAGAAGAGATGCAGAGAGATTTTCCTTACTTAAAAGTAGAACTTCAATTAATGTGAATCTGTAAAAGAATCCATGTTATAAATGAAGAAAGATCTTCTAGAAAATCTTTCACAGAGTACCCATGTCTTTAAAAGCTAGCTTTGATCTGCAATGGACACAATTCTTACTTCTTTTTTTCTCTCTTTGAACAAAAGAGTGTAAAAAGAAGAGAGGAAATAAATTCAGAAAGAAAAGAAGAGAAGGGTTTTGAAGGAGAAGAGGAATTCTTTCTGTTTGTGAAGAAGAGAAAGCTAGGGTTTTGGTGAATGAGAGAAAGAAAAAAAAGAGAGATGAAAAGGAGAAGAGGAGGTTCTAAAAGAGAGGCGGCTTCTGCTCAAGTTTCCACTTAAAAGATTTACAAGAGATTGCAGTGTGGGGTCGCCATGAGTGAGATATAGAACCTTTGATGGGTGTCAACTGGTCAAAGTGAGAGAGAGAGAGAGAGAGTGTGTGAAAGGAAGAAAAGGGTGTGAGGAAATTAGGTTAGGAAGGTTAAAAAAGTAAATTTAAAAAGAAAAAGAAGAATGAGGTGTGCAAGAAAACAGATTAGGAAAAAGTGGTTGTTGAAAGACATTAAGACAGGAGCAGCAGATCACCACCATCACCAATCAAAACCCTAAATACTAGACACCCAACAAAAAAAAAAAAAATCTAATAAATCAAGTAGGGTAGGAGTCACAAGTGACAAAAATCAAGCTAAAGACGAATAAGGTGGGTTTTTAATTTTACTTTATTATTATTATTTTTTTATTTTCTTTTGAGTTTTAATAGAATGAGACATATTAGAATACCTCCTCTACTAATTTTTTTTTTTAGCTCCTCCATGAGATTTGACTTGACTCAATCAATGAAAAAGCTTGATTCCATACACTTAAGAGTTATAAGCTGCTCTATTCCGTATACTTTCAAATGCTTTTTAAGTGTCCACCAACATATTAATGGTTGATATACTCTTAGGTAGTTTGGTAGACCTACAAAACAAAATCAAATTTAATTTATTGAAATATTATTTTTATTATTATTGAGATATAATCCACTTGCCCATGATAAAAAATATTCTCACGTTCATGTAGAATTATGCTGATATGTTGTCTGAGAATTATTCTTTTTCTTGATTGAATAAAGGTCAAAAGTTCAAGGAGGAAACTCAAATTAAAAAATATATATATACGAAGGAAGCAAGTCTCGTTGCCCACAGCGTTTGACTATGTCAGAAGTCCCATAAACAAAATCCTTGATTATTATTTAACATGATAAGAATCTTTAGCAGTCTTCCATGACTGAAAATATTATATTTTTTAAGAGCATGATATATTTTGAGAGATGTTATTGTCACACCAACGTTTACTAATGCCACAGTTAGTCACAGTTGGTGCGGCGTTAGTAAAAGTTGGTGCATATTTTCCACTTTTACATTTTTTTTTAGTACCTTCAACAACATCTGAAATCCTTACTTGGACCATAATTTTAAAACTTGTTTAGTCGATTGAAAACTCCGCCTAGTTGACCCAACTCAATTTTGACACTAAAACTCACTGGATTGAATCAACTAGGCAAACCGTAATTCGATTTGTCAATTCAGCTGAGTCAAGCGCAAAAATGCACCAAGTCAGGTGAGAAACTGATCTGAGTTATTCTATTACATATTTTTAAAAAAATCATTTTTTTATTTAAAAATATTAAAACTATTTTTAATTATTTATAAATTTAATATATTTTTATTTAACTCATCAGAGCCACCAATCCTGATGGACATTAATCAAGTTTTCGAGTTTTAAAACTATGATTTGGAGAGCTTTAGACGATGCCTTCACTCTTTTAAAGAAAAATATAGCAAAGAAAAGGAACTATTTTTATTTTAATACACAACCCTCATGGACATTAATCAAGATTTCAAGTTTTAAAATTATGATTTGGCCAGCTTTAAAGGATGCCTTTATTCTTTTAAAGAAAAAAAATATAGCAAAGAAAAAGAATTATTTTTATTTTAATAAATAGATAGGTCTGTTTAACCAAACCCAGGTTCTTTTCAACCATATAATATCTTCTCTACTATTATCTTTATTTGTCCAACATTTTTTTTTTCTTAAAAAAGTTAAGGAAATATTTCTTCTTATTTTGTTTGAAAATTATCTCTATCTTTTGGTTGTTGTGTGGTAGATGTCTTTGACAAACGTCAAACGTGTTATATTCTTTCATAATTACATTTTGGTACTGCTTAGCCAATTAAAGATCAGTCCAACGTCAATTTTCTTGCATTGCCATGTGTCTGCAAGTTTCTCTACGCGTAATGAGTAGCCAAACCCTTGTTATATGGCTAAAATTCGATACGTAAAAAAATTTGAGTTTTATTCAATTTTGGATTGAAAAAATTCAGTTAAATATTTGCTAAATGAGAAATACACGGCATATATTTATAAATCCCGCATCAAAAATTTGAAAACGAATAATTCAATATACTTCAAAAGGGAGTCAATCTATACAATAATATAATTATGGTTATGTGAGTTATGACTCTAGAATCTAGAATACATAGCGTACATATGATAAATTAGAATCTAAGGAATAATTAATTTCTTCTTCATTAAGACAATTGTGCAAACAATTAGGATGATTTGATTACCAATCTTAAAATTCAATAAAAAATTTACAATATTCTAGTAAAATTCTTAATCATATATATAATTTCTTGAAAAATTTGAACAATCAGAATCATCTACAATTAATTAAAAAATTACAACTTAGATATCAAGCAACCATTGAAAAAATCCAAGATATAATAAAATAAAAAAATCCAATAAAATACATGAACTTCCCTTGAGCTCAGATGAGAGAGAGAGAGAGAGAGAGAGAGAGAGAGAGAGATGTGCATATTCCTACTATTAAGAGAGAGAAAAAATATAAAAGGAGAATCAATAAAAAAAAAATTTCCAAAGAGTTACATAGATTAATTCAATTTCAATTGTTTTCTACGAAATAACAAAGATCAATTATCTTTAATAAAATTTTATACTTATCAAAGAAGAAGAAGAAGTTGCAAAGATCGATTATAATTTCAGATCATTGATTTTAAGTTTGATTTTTTTAGTTTCTTTTGATCAATTAGCCAAAAAGAGAGAGAGAGAGAGAGACCTGCCTAAATAGGCTACTAGAAAGTGAAGACAAAAGAGATAATGAGAAAGTCCAACCGATGGAAGAGATTGGAGCTTCGTTAGTGATTTAGATTAATGTCATTTTTTATGCCAAAACTTACAATATTCATTTAAAAAAATGTTTTAATCGTTTCTCATTAAAATTCACAAATTTTCCGATATTTTCAAATATTCAGAAGAATAATACTTTTATTATAATAATTATAAATAATAAAAAAACACACACACACACACACACACAAAACATGATTTTTTTGCAAATAAAACAGAAGTTTGCTAACAAGGAGCTAGACAAGTTTGGTTTGTTGAATGATTCACTATACATTTAATGGAATCTGTTTGGGTGTTTTGGGACCAAACAATAAAAATGATATCACTTTTTAGCCCATTGTCTCATCCTAAAAATTGAGGGTTAGACCTTGATATTGAGCCAGCAGCGATAGGGTTGGGTTCAATAATTTAAATCCGATTTGGATTAGGCTTAATAGTGCCCAATCCAATTTGGCTTTTTCTACTATTATATTTTATAAATATATAGTAAAATGCTTATTTTTATTAATATTTAAATCAAAATAAATATATTGTATAATTATAATTTAACTCGCTTATTTATAATTATTAGAGGTTTAATAATACATCCATTTCAGATTTGATTAGATAATCTTAACGCTCATAAAAAAAAAATTATTTAAAAAGTTCAATTTTTTCATTGAAAACAGAACCCTATCCAATAATTTATATGTGTATATTTTTTTTATATATGATACTTTAGAGCCAACACATAAATAGGCCCAAAGACATTTTGTTATTTCTCATAAACCTTGTGGCGTTTTGACTACCGTTTAGCTCAATAAAATGCTCCATCGCACACCTTGGCATTTTTAAATGTTGGTTGCTATAAATTTGAATCAAGATTGGACCTCACATCGCACACCTTAACGTGAAAGTGTATGGGAATCATATATGCTTTCCTTGAGATACGAGTGAAAAAGCATCTATGATTTCTATCCACTTTTATGTCAAGATGTGTGATATGAGGTCCAATCTTGAGAACGACTCTTTCAAATTAAGCTCCTTTATGGTCTATGCGATATTGCCGGGTGTAACTGTAAAGTCTTCGGCTTAACAAGGCTAGTAATTGGGCCAAGCCATAAATGGGCCAATTACAATAGGGCCATAGACCTTGCGAAAGCTCATCTCATAAATAGCCGTGTTAGGCTAAATATCTATATCCAAACCCGGTCTGGTTCACAAGTAGCTATTTACATGGCAGACTAGCTCGGCCCGCAATTTTTCTTTCTTATATTATGAATATAAGTATAAGATATTATCAATAAAATTATGAACAAGTTACCAGACTTATTTGGGATAACTGAAAGACCCAGAAACCAAGGAAAGGCCAGCTTTAAAAATGTATTGGGCTTAGACCGCCCCAATAACTCAATGAGTCTAGTAGCACTTCTCAAACCCAATTCATGACGGGCTGAAATTGCCCTATTGTCCTAAGATTGTTGTATTCCATAAAAATCAGTTGGTAATCGTGAGATAGAAATAAAGACGTTAAGGAATTAGGCTATGAATAGGCTTGGCTTAGGATGGGCTTTTGTTCCATTTTTTAAAGTGAATTTGGGCTTCAATGAGGCCCATTTAAGAGGTAGACTTGATTATAAAACCCTGGCAATCTCTTGCAAATCATAAATACACTAGACTTCAACTGCACAGATATCCTTTTTTTGGGATTAAAAGAGGTAAAAAAAAATAAAAGGAAAGATAGTAAAATTAGAAGGGGTATTATCATAAAAGTGAAGGGAAGGAGGAGGAGAACGAGAGTAAAAACAATGAAGTTGATGGGAGAAGAGAAAAGCAATAGTGAGGTCATTATAGTTGATGCGACGTTTATACCCCCCACCAATGGGCCCATCAATATATTTTTATATAAACAAGTGGAGTCCACCGTTGTATTTTATCATATAGATATTTTGTAAAATTCAATGTATTTTAAAAATGGGATTGATGGTCTAATCGAGCTCAGATTGAGTATTTGAATGACAAATATTGGGTCACATCCATTTTTACTAAATTTTGGTAAGAATAGGATAATTTTGTGGGTATATATATATATGCATAAAAGAATTAGGAAGAACATCTAACCAAAAAGACAAAAAAATTTCTTTGTCATAAAAGATGAAGGGTATTTGTCTACTCTCAGGAAAATAAAGTCCTTGAAAAATAGGTAAAAAAGTTGTTGAAAAGGTTTTCTCTTGGTAAAAGAATAGTTTTTTTAATGAAGAAAAATAATAGTTCTGAAAACGAAATCGATAATTTTGAGGTCGTTGGACCATAAAAATGTCCTCATTTAAATGGGCTACCTGTCACCTTATCTGCTATCAAACTATTTGTCCTTATATGTGTGTCACAAGTATATTCTGCCTCGCTAAGTCAAAAAGGTTGAACTAAAGGCTAGTGATTTAAAAAAAAAAAAAAAAGACCTACTATTGCCACACCAACTTTTATTACAGATGAGCGATTTTGATGAGAATTGAAGGGTTTTTGTTTTTTTTTAAAGAGATCCAAGAAAAGGACATTTAAGTTATTTCTCTTTTAGTCTATGAGAGAAGACGTAAGTCAAGGGGTCATTATCATCCGTTCAAACATATATATAAGAATCTCAGATGTTGATCAAAATTTCTTCATGCCTCCATGGCCTCGGTTTGTTTAACCAATTAATGGAAAATGACCTTAATACCTTTTCCTTTAATTTAAATTAAAAAGAAAAACCCTCTGATTTCACTTCCCAAAATCAGCCATCTACAACATTTGGGTAAACTTTTTTACCCTAAATTTGAATCCTAAGACTAATATACTTTAAACTTCAAACTTAAAGAATAAATTTGATTTTTGAAGTAGAAGATGAGATTTTCTTAGAGAAAATTCTAAGATTTTCTAGAAAGGGATTAATAAATTGAAGATGAGGTTAAATAAATTAAAATTAATTTTTATAAAAATAAAAGAATTTGAAGATGACAGATTTTAGGATTAAAAATGAAAAAAAAAAAATTTCTTGCTAATGTAAAATATCAATTGAGAATGTCCTCTGTATGAAAATATAGTGATATGGTGTCCAAATTGGCCAAATTATCATGAAGGAGGAGGGCATGTCATCAATTTAAAAATATAAGGATATCTTAAATATATATTAAAAATTAAAGGGGGCGTAAAATCAATTTGAAAGCAAGATAACAAGGTCAAAAATGAATATGTCATCGATAGGAAAATAAAGTAGGCATCTTATACATTAACCATATAGAGGGGTTCTCACTAATCAAAAGGATTGAGAGGAGGGGGGGGGGGGGGGTGGACAACTTCCAAAATCTCCAAACGTGGGCAAACGTTCGACAAACTCAAGATATATTAAAATTACTTTTAGGCCTTTGCAACTTTTAAAATTTTGGGAGGATCCACCCGTCCCAAGACCTAGGTTGTCTCGAAAATATTAATATCAAATATGTATAAATGCCCTTAGTTTCAATCTCTAGCTCAAAAATCTATTTTATCTCTTTCAACCTTCAAACCTTAAGAAGAAGATTAGGTTATTTGGACTTATTGTAAGGGCTTCACGGCTTAAAGATACAGTTTTTTAAAGTAAACTTACTTATCCTTGTCTTCAACAGAAAAAATTCTATCAACTTCAACTTTAAACCTCAAGAATAAAATTTGATTTTAGAGTTGAATGATGTATTTTCTGATTAAAAAAATGATGGATTTCAATAAGAATTTGAATAAATTAAAGATAATTTATTCCAAAGGCTAGTGATATATTTTATGAGGATATTTAGGTCATCTATACAAATATCTCATAGAAGACCTAAGTCAAGGGGCATGTCATCAGCTTGAAACCGCAGGGTATCTCTTATATTAACCAAAACGCAAAAGAGAGACAAATAGACAGACGATTAAAATAATAATAATAATAAATAAATAAAAAAGCTGAACACGTGGCGGACATACATTAGATCTTTAAATATAGGCCCACAAACATATATCATCGAAACGGCGTGGCAGAAATCGCAAAGCGCTTACGTCCACATTCTCATTCTTGTCGTGTAGCCTCTCATTTCCAGGATCGTAATTATTGGCCCCGCGTCTAATAATTATACAACCAACCTCATTGGCCCCCACACACAAAAAATACAGGTGGCACTTATTTCTTTATTTATTTATTTAGGTCAATAGTGTTACACACCGCTAACCATCTCTATTAACACATCAACTTTTACTTGTAACACCCAATCTATGATTACAAGTGTTCAACAATCTTTTATTTTCAAAGGATTGGTGCGTGGTTAGTAAAAGTTAATGTGCCAACAGAATCTCTACCACAAAAAACCAAAAAAGTAATAACGATATTATTAGAGTCTATGGGCCCTACTACGTAGAGACAGACGCTGAGCCCAGTACATCAGGGCACTCGTTCCTGATAGCGGTGAGTTCATGAGGTGAGGTATCAGTTGCTAGCCACTGCTCCACCGTGAAGAGTTGCTGCGCGCAGGATATGTGAGCACCCGTTGAAGTTACCTCCACATAGTTGCAGTACCACCCATGATGCGAACCAGATCCGTCTGACGTCAGGTTCATTGCGCATACCGGCGCATCCAAGCACTTACCCAAACCACTGAATATGTCCAGATTACCCCTCTCATAGTAATTGTAATCCGGACCCATCAAACCTCCCCATGTCTCGAGATTCGAAATATCAACGAAGTATCCGTACGGATCGTAGAGTCTCAGACTGATGATCGAGTCCGTTCCTCCCTTCCATACGGATCCAGTCCTTACGTACACCGTATACACACACTCATCCTGCAACAACAACCAAATAAACCCCAAAATTTATAATTCAAAACAAATCAAATATATTGGGGTTTAGGGTTTTCATTTTTGAAGGATCTGTGTGTGTGTGTGTGTTTTTTCACTTACAGAGGATTTAGCGATGATGGCTGAAGAAGAAAGAAGAGAGAGAATGATGAAGAAGACGGAGAGAGAGTTGACTCTATTGGTCATCTTTATCTTTGTTGGAGCCTTGTAGTGTCTGTATCTGCGTTTGTGGGTGTGGATGCCGAGATCTGAGCTTTGTTAGGTTATTTATAGATGAAGGACACGTGTTGAGTCAAGTGTGGAATTTTAGTACGGGGACATTTTTTTATCAAGTCCGTTGGATTCATAGGTGGCTTAAATGTTGCGTCCAATTGGACGTGAATCTCTAGGATAATCAATTATATCCACAGTGGTAGAAATAGACTAAGAGCCGTTCTACACTGACTACCTCGACAGGAAAAGCATCAAATGTTCTGTAAACACCAAACACTACCACGTCAGCGCAGTATTGAATGCAGTGTTGAAGAAAGTCAGTTTAGCATTTTTCTTAGAGAAATAGAAAACTCTAGAACGTGATTGAGACAAAGTATATCCTTTTTTTTATATTGAAATAATGAGTCACGTGTAACATGAGATATCAATATTGGGATCATACCCGAAATCCAATCCATTCTAACTCCATGACTTTGGGTTTGGATCGATATATTGGATTTTGAAATGGATCCAACCCGATAAGGTTTCATCTACCATATCCTAATTTGACAAGGACCCCGTCTAAGAAAGTATTCTATATTTATTGAGATATATAAAATTTTATTTAGATTTTGAATATAAAATCGGCTTTGTCATCATCCAGACATGATCCAATCCGTATTGGATCAGTATCAAATCAACCTCAATCCAATCCAATTCAGACCCGATCCATTGATAACCCTAGAACAACTGGTTTACTTAGTCAAACCTCCTCAGTTTGTAGGTATTCTCTTAAACCATGTCAGCCGGCCCTTCTTTAGCACCTCAGTTTGGTCTGGTTCACTCTCTCTCCATTTATGTACATTTTTTTCTTCTTTAATTCTATTTGGCAAATTTGAATCTGTGGCTCAGTTGTTGCAGCCATAGGCAGGTTGCAACTTCAACGCAAGCAAGCGTACACGCTACACAGTAAAACAAGAGATAAGTTCATATATCTTCTCCAATCAGAGGTTTTGGTGAATGATCTCTGCTCGGCTCACTCGTGAAGAAGAGTCTCCAATGCAACAAGTGTTGAAATGTTAAACGCGGTCGTACTCTTGCATTTCTTTGCCCCCCTTTCGAGGGACTAGTTTTTCTCCTTAGAGAATAATGCCTGCCTGCCTCTGCTCTTCTTCTGCGACAAGACTACGGGGATTATGACTTCTTTTAGTAAGGATGACGACAGACACAAACAATAGTAAATCTGTATTCCTGCCTACTGTTCTGCACTACCAGGAACATTCAGAGATAAATACTTCCAGACAGGTTCAAGTAACGAGGTTCGATCGAGTAATGAGAGCAGTTACAAAGTCATAGAAAACACTCATGGAAGAAAAACTCATTTACATGCCAAGTGATTTAATGGGGGGACTAAATTAGGATCAGTGATTTCACTGTTAAAAGTTTAAAATGTTACATATATCAGTTGATTGATACCTTGGAACTGTTTTCCACTCTGGCTAATCAAACTGCTGCCGAAGCTGCATCTCTGTTTCACTCTTCCATGTAGCGTGAGACGATTGACCCTTCATCCTCTTACTCTTCTCCTTATCTTTGATGAGGGAGCCCTTTCTCTTTCCAGACTCGTCATTTATGTCCATGGGAGGGCGATCACCGCATACTGGGCAGACCATCCCTCGAGCATTGGAGTAGGTCTTGGGTATCCCACACTGCAGGCACATCCTGGAACCAAATTCTCACCAGTTTAAAAGGGTAATATAAAGGATCTTACCATAAATAAAGAGTAAAATTAGTAAAATAAAATAAAAATAAAACAACAAGAAGCACCTCAGAAGCTCTGCGGCATCCTTGGCATCAGGATTGGTTGCAGAAGCCACACGCTTGCCTTCCCCAGGTACTGTGCTGGCATTTGCAGAGCCTTTTTGAGATGGCACTGAGGATATAGGACGGCTGTTCCCATCAATATCACTTCTTACTCGATCACGAATTCCAACCAATTGAGCTTTAGCTTCCACTACAACACCTGAATAAGATACAACACTGAAATTATGGATTATCTTCATGCAACTGTAGAAAGAAATATCGAAAATCCCAAACAAAGCCAAGAAAGTTATAACATGCTTATGAAACTTTCACGTTTTCAACATAATTCAAGATTATGTTCATGCAACTGCAAAAAGAAATATCAAAAATGACAAAGCCAAAAAAGTTATAGCATAATATGAAACTTTCACTTTCAACATAATTCAAAGATTGTCTACCGAGAATCCAATATCTAAGATACAAATAAGATTTAATTTCCACAATGCTGTCAACTCTGGCATGATGCGTACCCTTCTGGTATGTTGTTTACACCATTGAGTTTATCTGGGTCACAGATCAATTGTATTTATGTAGTCTGCACTTTTCAATTTCCCACCCATTGTTAATGAAACTAAGGCACAGACAAACTTGGTAATTTAATTTGTACACCAATTTAGTTTAAATTTTCGTTTGTTGGATGATTTAAATCGTAATCATAGGATATTAAAATTTAAATAAAAAAAAAACTGTTCAGGAGTGCTCAGGTGTCTCAGTAGTCAAGAAATAAGCCTACTTAAGGTCTTCAATGTGGCCATAAAAGAGGACAGCAAATTTTCAATAAAGAAATGTTTCTTTATTATGTGAATTGCTCTAGATGCCAGCCGCACTGGGGCTTTACATATTTAAATTCTTTCTGTGAAGAAGAACTCTTCTTCTAACTTTAAGGCCCTACTTGGTATCCCGCAAAAGACAGGAAAATGCAAAGCTTTGCATTTCCAGTCTTTTGTGGTTGTTTGGGATTGCAGTGCTTGGTAGACTCGTTTTCCTGCATCGTAAAATTATACAATTGCTTGGTTGCGAATTGAACGCAAATAATCGTATAAAAAAAACTTTTATTAAACATTTTCAATAATCTAACACCTAAAAGCCTAAAAAAATCAATATATGAACTTTTTTTTTTTAATTATTATCATATTTATTTAAAGTTTCTCATAAAAATATTGATTTTAACATAAACATGAACTTTTGGTCTTAGGTTTTCTGAACACAACACATGAAAATAAAACAATGATTAAGTTCTTAAGAGAAATATATTTTACTACCAAAGATAACATCCTTCTTTTCAAGCATCCCAGTTCAAGGGCATAAAAAACAATTTTCCAATAAATTTTGTTGCAGTCTTATGATCATGTTTTAAATGTTGTGGAATGCACATATGGGACAAAGGAACAATTATCATTTAATCCTTTCTGTTTTACATAGTTGTGTAGGTACTCAAAATGATTGTGAAGCATTAGTTCTTGGAGTGAATAAGTGCATACCCATAGGAAGACAGATTAAAAGCAATGGCATTGTCTGCAATAGATCACCATTGTAGTTTGTCATTTTTAAGCCTATCAAGATAGCACATATTGCACAACACGCTTGCATAAACTTTTAACAGTAAACCCATACAAGGTTCAACCAAAGGCATCTTATCAATGGTTCTCCACAACATTACAAGGAAAGCAAACCAAATTCCAATGAAATTGAACTACTCATAAATAATTAACAGATATTTTAAAGAAATTTACAAAGTAAATCAAACAACAGATACAAACTCAAAAAAAAAAAAAAAAAATCAAAGCATTTAAAGAATTTTAAAATAGGGTTTCACATGGATAACAATTAAGGATTTAATTTAAACACTAGAACTACAATCTTCTCAACAGAGAGATGCTTATTTCAAATAATTCTTACTAAAGTAGAATCAAAACCACTTATACAAACTCACAAAAAATCACTCAAACTCTCTCTCTACAATTTTTTTTTTTTTTCAGATTTGATCAAACCCCTCTCGATAGAGGTCTGATTAGATCTGAGAGATGTGGAAGTGATGATTAGATCTCTCTCCACAAACCCCTCTCGATTAAGGTCTCAGAGATCTGATTTGACCAAAATACATGTTGTTGCAACCATAGATGGAGAGTGAGGGAGAGAGGTAGGGGGGGAATGAGTCCTAACCTCTGTGTTCGGTCTGAGAGAGGAAGGCAGGAGAATGGTCTCTGAGGTTGTGTTCAGTAAAGTATTTCAGTGGTTTTTAGAAACGTAAATAGTTTGAGGCAAAAAACCTATATTTTACTGAGTTTTTCCATCAATTTTTTTTTGGTAAGTAAGTTTTTTCCATCAATTGAAGAGGGACCCACTTCTCAGTTTGCGCTCCCAAGCACGCGTGACTTGAAAGACTTTGCATTTCCCAGTCATTACGGTGATTTTCGACGCAACCAAGCAGGGCCTAAGTGTTTTAGAATTCAAGACCAGATTAATCTATCCTCATAAAAAGTTACAAACCTAACGTAGTTAGCGATTTTCTTTGCAATAATTTTGTTATCATTCGATCAAAAATTGATTTAAGGAGTTTAATGGAGAGAATCAAATCCTCTAAAAGTGTTCAAATACGGATGGTTCAGTTTTAGGTTATCTAACCAACTTTTTAGTGATTAGGATTAGATATTAAGTGGCTTCTTCTGCTACACTTCTGTTAAAAACAAGAGAAATTGACATCCTGCGTCAAACAGTATTATACGGACTCAAACCATACCATTCAATCCCCTATTGGTGAGTGCAGAAGCACTAAGTAGCCAAATAAAAATGCTCTCTTTTCATTATTCCCTAATCAAAAGCAGGAAAATTCATTGAAAAAAAGAGGAATACAAGAGAAGAAAAAACAAGGATCCCCCACTGGCAACTCCTCGCTGCTAGCATATCTACCTCATTATTAATTGATCTTAGGACAAACAAGAACAGTACATTCATCGAATAAAATTGGTATATAACATGTTTTGTGATGCAAGACAATGTTATTATTCATATCGGACACAGTAATTAACTTGAGTTCCGCACCACTTTGTTAGAAACTTAGAGCTGCACTCCCCTAATGAACTCAAGTATGAAAACAACTCTTCCATCTTAGTTATAAATAGAAACCACCAATCTTGGTAGACTTCGGGTTGCCCAAAGAGCAATCACCAAAATTGAGCTTAAAAGGCATGAAATAAGGAGGTCTATGTGCTGTTGTCTGTGTGTGTGTGGGTATGTGGGTGGGGGGGGGATGATTAAGCCACCATTTTCTACTTTCTAGTGATGTCATTGTGATTGATCCTTGACTCTTATAAGAACAATTAGAAATAAGTACTCCACAAAATGACGACCAAAGGATGCTTCTAAAGGATATGCCCACACCCAACAGCTTTCCATTGGGCAAGCAACTATAAAAGGTTGGTGAGCAGGGATCCAACTAAGCTACAAGAGATGGGAAAAATGATATCAAAATCTCCATAGCTATCTCACAATGAATAAATAGTTGATTTGTCAATTCTCCATTCTTCACACTACAAAAATATAGGGTAAGAGATTCCAAATAGTATTGTGAAGAATAGACAAATCATTGTCTGAAGTTTAAATTTTGAAGATAGATTTGGAGGAAGATAGTTCATTAGATTTTTTCTTTCCTTTCCTTTTGATTAGTAGAAAGATTATAGTTAAACGGGGTAAGTCCCCAAAAGAATACAGAGCCTAGGAGATCAAGGAGACCTCCACACAACAACAAGAGGATACAAAGGAAAGGAAACTAATCTCCCCATAAAAAGCAAAAAAAAAAAAGGCAACGAGCCAAGGAGAGGGAGATATGATAGAATGGAAGCCCTCTTTTTTTTCCCAAGGATATTTGTTTGTAGACTTTTTGCTTGAATAGGAAGCGTCAAGAATGCCCCTCTTAAGATTTCACCATCTGCCACATCGTTGACGGTAGACACATCCATGTGTAACTTCATTTACACCATCTACAAATTGTCTTTGATCCTGCACAATATACTGAATTCCTAGTTCATACCTTGATCAAATAAGCTTTTCTCGGGAACTAAACTTATTTAATATAATTCCTTTTGCCGACATAATTTCTTCTCATAAGTCAAAAGTTTGATGGGACCTTCAACATCCCAAGCTCTTGGTCTTCAACCTCCTTCACATTGAAATGGTTTACAAAGCACGGAAAAATTAGGCACATTCTCCTCACCAGTGCAGCTGGAGTCCCACAAATGGTATGTTCTTTTCCAATGGTGTACTTCATTCCTCAGAATACTATCTCATTCCTCTACAATTTTGTTGGAAAATTGTGCAAGAACATGCACTTATTATCAATTGTGTCAGGGCATCCTTAAACAAACTCCCCAATTTCCTTTATGTAGCTTTAAATGGGTAGGTAAAATAAACATGCAAACACAGTAGTCAGTGTTTTTACTGAAAACTGTGCCCTACGTTTAGTTTAACTCGTAAGATTTGAACAATGAATCCTACTAGAATCTTATGATCAAGACAGATACTTTAAAATTTAAACTGAAAGGGATTCAAACATAAGATTCAAATTATTTGGGTTAAGATTTTATTTGGGGTTCAAATGGTATGCTATGTATTTTAATAACAATGTCCCTAACCACAGAGCAATACATGAAAGAACTAAAAACCCTCAAAAACAACTTTTGGATCTATAAAAAATACACAACCCATTATCCTCCATGAGATACAAGCCATCTAAAAAGTGGAGCGGCCACGGATTTTGGCATTTAAAGAATCCGAATTTAACGGGTTCATCTATGCAGCTGATTCTATCAATGGCCATTGCATGCGGACTAGGGAATCCTGCCCGAACCTAGTGAGAATACTAGCCCCTTGAGAAATTTCAACTGTTGCAAGGTTATGAAGAGATGAATTTAACCATTGATTTCTTCCCAATTTTCCAATATATTTTCTTTTGTTCTCTTAGATTCCCTTTCATTCCCTAGCACTCTTCTAGATAATGTTGTTTAGGAGATTGTAAATATTTTTTCATTAGTTTCAAAGTGGTCCTACTTAACCACGACTAACCCCCTTCCACCAAGGAAGAAAAAACCCCACACAAGTTCCTCAAAAGAATAACGCTAGAAGAGTCCTAACAATTTAAACCTTCCAAAACAAACTTTATTAGAAATAAAAGACATGCTAAAGAATCAAACATAGATTAAGATTCCGGGAGGATAGCTGGTGTGGAGCATCACTGCTTAGGTTCAACTCCCTTTATTATTCTTTTTGTACAATAAAAGAAATCATTCCATTCAAAGTAGGGTTGAGGGATTGAAGGGTGAGCCATCTTGGAATATGGGTTTCAGGAAGAACTTGAATAATTGAAGGTGGAATCAATGCTAGATTGATGGAATGTACCTTAATCATTCAGATTTCTACTAGGACAGAAAACAAGAGAAAATGGATAAAATTTTGAGATGGGAAATTCTCGGTCAAATTATTTTATATATCTATCCCATCATGTGAGGATTTATTTTGAGTTTTAAATTTTCATTGAAATAGTACATAATGGCTGACCTGATAAAATGTTAACTATTGTTCGTGTGATTGCCCAGACAAAAATCATTGTTGCCTTTTTTTTTGTCATGTGCAAAGCGAGTGGAGAAAATGTTAAGCACCTCATGTTTCACTCGCATATCAAAACTGTTTGATGATAAAGGCACAAATAATGATATTTACCCCCTATTTATGATGATCATGTAATTAATTTGGTTAATCAAGACTAATTGATTTAACTTATATTTTGTCGGTGCTGAATGCCCAAAGTGTGGGAAAAAGGCTAGGAATGGACTTTTAGTGCAATAAAACTTGTAAAAGGGCAGAAGAGAAATTATGGGACAAATACAAGGGAGAACCAAAGAAGAAGAAAAAGAAAATTGTTCCAAAAGAGTGAAAATTCTCTCTCACGTACCACAAGCTCTCTCATATTTCTACTCTCTTTTTCTAAAAGATTCCCAACATCTCTCCTGCTTTTATATATTTCTATTTCTATTTCTCTCTCTCTTTCTTTCAAATGTCACTCTATCTCTCCTTCCAATTTCTCTCACCTTCTATTTTTTAATTTATTTATATTTTTCTCGTCTCCTAATTTTCTATTTAATCTCTAGAGAATAATTCTATCAGGCTTCTTCTTCATCTTCTCTCTAGTTCTTCTTATTTAGTTTATCTCTAATTTTCTTTTAATTTTTATTTAATAATTTTGATTGATTTTTCTATGAAGATTGTTAGTTAAAATACTTACTAAGGCCAACCGGCTAAGAGTAAAGCTTGAAGATCTATAATTTTATTTTGATCAACAATGATGGATTATTTTCATACTTTTGAATTAATCTAAAGGTGAGTGATTTATTTTGGTTAAATTCCAAATCTATAAATTTTGTTTGAGTTTTTTTTATGATCATCACATTGAAAGCTTGAAAATTATTTTTGATCTAGTGTAGACGTTACATTGATTTCTTAGAGAATCCTTGAGATATGTGAATGTGTTACACGTGACAACCTTTGATTATTCAAAATACTTTAGCAAAGTAATTAATTTTAACTGAGATATTTTTTGGTTAGATAGAATTTTTATTCAAATCTAATTGGGATAAGATTAAACGAAACAAAGTTGTGGATTTTTTATTGGATCCCCGATGCTTTAGCACTTTTTATTAAACGAAATATATATAACAACCACTAAAACCTCGACAATAAAATATTTGACTTAGAAAACCATATATATATATATATACATAGATTGACTTTGAATTCCCCAAAAAAAAAAAACACCACCCACTAAAAAGAAAATTTTGCTTAGAAAGACTTCTTACCACTTATTTTTTTTACTTTCACCGAGTAAGGGACTAGACTATTAAATCAAGGGTGGCGTTCGGCAACCAAAATTGGGAGCCAAAGTTTAGATCTATATGGCTAAAAGTTTCGGATTGGGCTGATTTTTTGTGAGGATGATCTCTAAAGTGGTTTACAAATTAATGCAAAAAAATGATGGTCCACAATTCTTCAACTTGTAAACTGTGGTTAGAAGTTTCAGAATGGGCTGATTTATTTATTTTTATTTTTTTTGTGAGGATGGTCTCCTCCCCATAGAGATCGTCCTCACAAAAAATCAGCTCATTCCGAAACTTCTAGCCCATGTAAGACAAAACACTTTGGCTATGTTACTAGCTCTTAAACCCGACCCTTAACTCAATGAATCAATGAATTAATCATTGATTTTCTGATTAATCTCCCCATAGGGTAAAAATTTTACCCTTCAACCTCAACATTTTTTTTCTTCAACCTTCAAATCTCAAGAAAATGATGACGGGGATTGCAGGGAGGGTGAAGAATCAATGAAATTCTTTTCCCTAAAAATTTCATTTGTATAATCCCAAAAAATTTCCGATTTTTTTTTTCAAAACTTTCCTAGATCCCCCCCACCCAAACAAAACCTCCACACCGTATAATTGCCCAATCCAAACTTGGTTACTATGATAGACACCCCTCCTTACAGACACCAACCCAACCTATCAGGAGCTCCCTACTGCCATCGCTTCCATGAACTAATGTGGGAGTGAGGGAGGATTATAATCTGGGGAAAATAAACTTCTAATCATTAGGAACCCATAAAAATATAATAAAAGATCCAATCTTGGAGAATTTACCGGTAGGCAGATCTTTCTTCTCTCTCCGAGTTTTATGGCCACCACGTCTCCCTCTCTCGTCACTATCGTTCGTAGAAACATGTTCAGCAACACAGTTATTGAGAAACTGTGGAGGTCCTGCAATCTCCAAGAACCAGAGTAGAAGAAAAAAACCCAGAAAAGAATCAAACCGATTAGACTCAAATTTTCATATAAAAGATGAAATCTTGTCTTGCTATCGAGTTAGGGCAAAGGGTTGGTACCTCGGTGAATGCATCAAAAGCGGATGGAAGTAGAGACCCACTTGATGAGTTTGGAGGATCGAATAAGGGTTTTTGGCCTCTTGAGCGAATCCGAGAATTCGCATCTTCTTCTTCTTCATCATCTTCGTCTTCTTCATCACTAAGGGAGCCTGGGAATCTCTCTTGTTCTTCTTCTTCCGCAGAAGAGTAATCTTGTAAGAGAGATAAACTCATTCTTTGTTTGTCTTCGAGGGCTAAAGAGAAGAGAAGGAAGAAGAGTGAACACCTAGCCCTCTTCGTTGGAATTTGGAAATAAATCTTCTCTAGTTTAGAGTTTTTATTCCCACACCAACTTTTCTTTAACCAACACCAATAAATGAAATTATTAGACGACACGATAATGCGATACTATATCCCTCTCTCTCTTGATCTTCTTCTTTTTAAGATTTTATCTCATTAAAAAAATTATAGATGTTGATTTTATCTTTTTATCTATGAAAATAAAGAATTCAAATCCTAATCAAACATGGATTGCAATTCTAACCATGGTTTTAAATTTCATCCGATATGTCTCAGTAACGTCCACTAACAAGATGGATAGACAAGTGACACGTATCGGACGAGATTTAAAATCACAAATCATTTTTTTCATTGTTGAATGAATGAGATGGTTCAAACATGTCGGAAAACTCATCCAAGATGATACAATTTCGTTTTTGGATCAGATGTCAAAACGAGTTTTAAAACCATGATTCTAATTAAGAATTTTGGGTCCATATAAGCTGCCACAATGGCCTCTAGAGTTTATGGCCTAGATTATATTAAAAATAATTTTATTTTATTTTCTTGATCGAAGATTTTGAAAATGAACAATCATTCAACCCCAAATTCAAATTTCACATAAAAAATGGGGAAAATTTATCTTTTTCTAAATTTATTTAGAGTTCTTCAAATTTTTTGTTTTACATCGATGTCGTGCCCAGACATCTTTTGGACGCCACTAAGTAGACAATCAAGGAACTTTGATGACTTTAGTCATCAAAATGTTTTTCATAGAGAATTGCAATAATACCCTAAGTATTATTACTATCAGTAGTTATATAAGTTTTTCCTTGGAAAAAAAATTGTTACAATGCCCAACATTCACGAGAGGTGTGAGGCAACTTCACTAATATGTTATAGTCTACAACAAATCATAATTTTAAAAATCACCGAGTCTAGTCAATTTTACTCGGCAATTTTGGTTTTTTTTTTTTTTTTTCAAAATGGCATAAGACTGTAATTGTTAGGATTTGTACTCAGTTCATCTTTTCCACTTCTTCCCCTCGAGAGTTTGAGTTGTAAGAAATCATCTTTTCTCTTTTCTTTTTTTTTATAGATTTTTATTTTAAATCATTTTATTTCATATAGATCGATTTTCTCCTCCAAAAGCTTAGACATTGAGGCAGAATCATCTGAAATGTGTATAGATGATGAATATTTCTATCCAATGTAAGATTTTTCTCTCTATAGCTCCTATAACATTGATTATATTGTTTTCATGAGTTGGAGTTTATTAGAACTATCTTCTTTATGAAATTATCAAGTGAAAAGGAAGGATTTTTCTTTTCTTTCTTACTTTGGATTTCTTTGACCCAACTAATTTCAGATCCACTTCTTTCATGTAAGGTTTTCCAAGAACACTAAATATTTTACAAGTTAAAAAAGTAAGGTATTTATGGGTTTCTGAGTGAAAAATTTTCAAATCCCTATAATTGATAAGATAAAATGGATGTTTCTTGTGAGTTTATGAGTAAAAAATTCCAGATCCTTGTCATTTCTTTTAGTTGGGACTTCTTTGACGTTTTACAAGTAAAAAAAATTAAAAAAAAAAAAAATTACTTGAAGTTTTTTTTATAACACAAATTTTAAATCCAATTCCTTCATGTGGGGTCCTCTTAGAACTCCATACATTATATAAGGTAGAAAAAAAGAGAGGCAATTGTGACTTGTGAGTTTCTTTCTTGAGGTCAGATTGGATTCAAGATAAACTATGTACATATATAATCATTTTGTTTGGAGCTAAAAATATTTCAAAATCATATTTTCAAAAATGTGATGTTGTCTTTGCATATGAAAATGGAGTCGGTGACAAAGTAATGTTTTTGCTATAATTTTTCAATTGCAACTAAAATCTGTCGTAATAGCTCACTAGTTCATAGACTTTGAAAATTATTGTGAGGGCAAATGTAAATCTTCCTGGACCACATAAACAACATTTAAGACTTATTTGGTAATGGTTATCTGTCAATTATTAGTCCCACAATGAGACATAGTTGCACTTTATGAAACGGAGAAAAAAAAAAGATTTGTTTAAATGGTTTTTTGAGATAGTTTTTCTTTTTTATTTCTTTAACAATGTACAAGATGGTTAGATTGGGTTGAACCAATATTTTCATAAACATTAGTCTGGATTATGTTAAAGGGCTATACACAACCACCATTTAAAAAAAATGATGGTTGAATCACTAAACCCAATGGCACGATCAACCTAAATACAATACCGAGTAGTGGGAGGATGAACAAAAATCGAAAATCCATAAAAAGAAAATACTAGACTCAATTGTATCTAATACATTCGACCAACTATTGAAACTAAACAATTGACTCCACATGGTATGAAAGCAATGCTTTGTGATCTTAAAAAGGAAAGTATACTAGACTCAAATGTTGCTCGATTATAAGAAATTGTATTCGGAATTTAGTTTATAAACAATTATTAGTGATTAATAATGGAAGAATTACTGTATATTCACATAGATAAGGAACACAATTCAAATGGATATAGAATGGGAAAGAAGTGGAGTATAGAGGTACTATTAATTCAATTTAATGTGTAGTTGATTAATCAAGAGATATTTATGAAAAAGTGATCAACTTTTGATGAATTTACGATTCTGGCTCATTGTTCATATTAATTATCAAAACATGAATGATAACGACTTCAGAGGTTTTTGTGAAATTATCACTTTAAACCTATGAAATAGTCACTTTGTTCTTGTTGGGTTTAGTGATATAAAATCACCATGCCTTTGTTTTTTAAGGTTAATGTGTTTTGTCTAAGGGTATTTTGGATAATGTCATTTCACTAGTTGATGAGAAACAAAAGAGGTTCCTAGATGATAGTTATTGTCTATAAAAAAAGATTTCTCTTTTAGAGGGTTTTCTCTTTGGTTAGAGTGTGAGGAAAGATTGAGTTTTTATGTGGATACTCTTTCTTCTCTTGTAAAATCTAAATGTTCAAGGTTCTTAAGGATGATTTTCACATTGTAATTATGGGCTTGTGACAACAAAAGTGTGATCGATTTCTTGTTTGTTTTTACTAAAATTTGGCGTAAAGATTTGGTGGGTTTCATCAAAGAGTTGGAGGTAAGTGTAAACTTCCATACTTGTAATTTCTTTCTTGCCAACTTGATTGATAATATAATTTCATTGTGGGTGAGCCACGTAGATCTTGTGTTGTGGTTGTGTTCATTTCTCTATTTTCTTTATTATTACTTGCATTTGTTTTGCAACTCATTCCTTGGGGTTTGATTGTTGGAATTGATTGTTCTGGTGTTAGAAGAGATAAATTTCAATAATTGGTTTCTGTGTGTGGCTTTGAATCTAATCACAATAGTTCTGAATTTTTTTTAACAAAAACGTAATCGTTCACGTTTTGATGATTAAAATGAAAAGCAATCAGAATCGTAAATAACTCATTTCCGCTCACGAAATAGTAATTCAAACATATATTTTGATAATTAGGTTTATATTTTGAAAGTAAAAGGGTCATATTAACTCGGTTCATGGACATTTTCAATAAAATAGATCAATCTCAATATTATCAATATGATTCGAATTGCTTCAAAGACCCAACGTGCATTTTTTTTTTTTCACTTAGATCTTTCATAAATTGATGTAAATATTAGTTAGTCAACTTAATTATTGTTTCGATAGTACATTACTTATCGTTTTTAATACTGAAAGTTGTTTATTTAAAATATTATAATCAAACAAAAAGTGAAAGGTCCCTTTCTTGTAGAAAAACATATACATTATGTCGGACTTAGACCCATAGCTCAGTTGGTTTGACATATTGCAAAACAACTTTGAAGTCGCAGGTTCAAGTCCATTGCACCCATTCAAAAAAACAAGCATGCACATTATGTCAAAGAGTTGTCTCAACGACACATTACGTCAAAGAGTTGTCTCAACAACTTGTCACAGTATTATCTATGATACCATGCCTAATTGACGTATTCAATATATATTTCAAAATTCAAATGATTTATTTTTAATGGAAATTATTGTGCTATGTGTTTCATGACACGCAAACCATATAACTCAAAAGGTCCAAGTGGAACACTCATCTCTTCACTATCCCTCTAATTTCTTAAATACTATTTATTTAATAAACCGATTCAATCAAGTCTGAATGTTATTGACATATAAATGAGACAGGATCGTGATCCAATGTGTTTTGTAAATTGGGATTAGAAATTTTGGAATTAGATGATTTTTGGTGAGGATGATCTCTATGATGCAGAAATCATCCACACCAAAAATCAGTTCATTTGAAATTATTTTTTGGGGGTAGAAGTTTCATAAAGTTTTAAAAAATTATTATGTGTTAAAGTTAATATATTTTAAAGTTAAATTTTATGTAATATTTATTAATTTTAATTATGTGTTAAAGTAAATAAATATTACATAAAGTTCTCTAAGTTTCTATATAAACAATGCATTTCACCTTAAAGTGGACTATTTCTTCTAAAATTTTATTACCTGTAAAGAAGATTAATTTTAATATATAAAAAATATTAACTAGTATCTGTACTTTAACAAATTATAATTATGTTGTTAATAATTTTTTAGATAATGTGTTGGGTTATTGAAAGGGAAATTTTTGCAATAAGTTAAACGAATCATTCTCTCATATTTCCTATATTTTGTGATGGTAAAAACAAAGAATTTTACCATCATTAGAGTTTTTTTTTGTTTTTTGAGTTCAAATCTTAAGATTCTTAAGAATCGAAATTAAATGGAATAAGTAGTTTATGATTCTGATTTTGGTTCACTTATTTTAAAATCAAATCAGACTTGATATAAGAACTAAAATTTAAAAAAATTGATGACGATTCCAATTTTTAGTACGGAATCCAACCAAAACGAAACGGTCGACGCTCTTATATTATACAACTATGACACATTCATATTTGAAGAAGACAAACAAGGCATTTTGTAGTTTTCAACAAATCTGAGAACAAACAGTTTTTTATACTTTTTAAACGATCTGTTTTGGAGGGCAATCCCTAGGAAACATCTCCCCATCTCTACCGTTTATGGGACGTAAAATTTCCCAATAACACTTTAAAAAAAAAAAAAAAACATAACCAAACAGGAGAACTTCCTTCACCATGGCGCACAATAACATTTCGAAATAAAAAGCACTAAAATACGCCGGTTTGTCCCAACTCAACAGCCACACCCACACCCAGTCACTGTGTTCTAGAACGAGTTCATCTCCAACAGATAACTCGGCCTCCTCAATAATGCCTCCACTGCTTCCTCAAACAATCCACCAAAAGCTCCCAAAGCAATTCTTTTGTCCTCCTCCAATTCATCCTCTTTTTCCATATCAATCCCATCTGTGGGCCTAACCACAACTAGAGTCGCACCTTTTAACCGAACCCCACCACCAACATCGAGCCATGGTTCGTGCCTCATCCTCATCCGTACAGCTGGCACTCTCGTCCTGTTCTTCCACCCCACCATCTCCTCTTCTTCTTCTTCTTCTTCTATCTCTCTAAACTCTCTCATCTCCTCCTTATCCATCACCACCATCCCCTCTCCTTCTCCATCTCTCAAAACCAAACTCTCTATCTCTCTATGATCTCTAATTACTTCTTTTAACACATAATGCCTCGTCGATGCTGCAATCAAACAGCTAATTGTCCAAACTATTCTCAATTTCAATCCTACCCCTCCATCTCCACCGTTGAAATCCATCTCATCTCGATCTCCATCTCCATCTCTATCTCCATCTTCGCCGTTGATTTCATTGACAGCAAGAATCACACAACTCTTCAAACTCCTCCCGAACACCGCTTTCCAACTCAAAACCTTACCTTTCTCGAATCGAAGATCTCCAGATGGTAATTCGATCTCCAGACGTCTGATCCTCTCGAATCCTCGAAGGATTTCGATTGGAGAGCTGCGATTTCGTAGCTCGATCAAGGATCGTTTCGGAGAAATGAGATCTTGTAAAGATTGGAGTATCGATTTGAGGATTTGTAGTAGAAACCACTCACCAGTTTCTGTGGAGATCACGCAATCGACCTTAACGAGTAGGTTATCAGCTTGTGGAACTAGTGAATTGAATCGCTTGGAAACTGATCGACAACGAGTTAGGGTTTTGATGTCGGATACCTGGTTGAAGATGAGTAGAACGAGTGCGTCTGGAATCCGATCGAAGAAGTCTGTTTGTAGGTGAGACTCGTTAATCGGATTCGGATGCATAGTTTTCCTCTATATTTGGCTTGAAACGCTGCTAAATTTAGCGTATTTTTATCACTTGAGCTCGTAGTATAAAAAGATGAAGCTAAGTCAAAGATATTATGTAATACGGGCTTTGACCGTTGACCTCTAAATTCCGAACCGGTTTTTCCGAATAGCCGGCTCAAAATTTATAAGACGGTACACATGTGTTTAATGTTGTACACGGCATTATATGCCGACACCTAGCCACATATGAAGTGGGGCCCACATATTAAGATGTTTATAATCGTTGATTTAGTGGACCACAGAAGACTATTGTATCCAATAGGAAGATGGACCCAAACTCATCCATCCTTATTCAACCTCTTCGAGTACATCGACGCCGGTCCTGTTTGTTTGTTCATGTATCTTGCGTAGATTAGTATGAGCTTGACTTTTATAAAATATATATATTTAATAGCAAATAAATAAACCTATATATGAATATATTAATGTTTATTTTATTTACTAGTATCTGAATCCTGAAGTGAGATTTAGAAGATATTATCTGTATCACACGTCATGCGAAAGAGAACTGTTTTTATATCTTTTGGATAATTTAATTTTGTTTATGAAAAAGATTAATGTTGGAGTGACCTCAGCGCGAGACACATGAGTGGCATTTTGATGTGATGGCGTGCATGCCCAAAAATGCATTTTCTTTGAGATATGAGTAAAACATGTTTATGGACATGCACACACCACCACGTCAAGGTGTCTCCATTGATATAATATAAAATCATCAAAATGCCCTCATCTTCAATTTTTTATTATAAAATTTATAATTTATTCATATATTTTTAGGACATTAGTTTTTTCGTTCCTCAGTCATCGATAAAATTTTCCAATTTCATTGTGATTTTTATATTATTTTCTATTGCTTATAATATGTTGTTTCAATAATATATAACTACAATCGAAATTTTCAATATTTCTAATAAAAAGAAAATGCTAATTGACTGCGTAAGACACTGTGTTTCTCACTGTGCTGATGTGGATGTGTGCACTGATCCATATGTTTTCCTCAAGATACGAGTGAAAAGTATTTATGATTCTGTGTGCATCTCCGTGTCAGCACAATGTGAAACGCAATGTTTCGTGCAGTCACTCCAACATGGCTCCTAATTAAACTCTCTTATTTTATTTTATTTTTTTCAAGAATCTCTCATCTTTGAAATTGTCAAGCAAAAGTCCATCATCTTCAAACTCTTCAATAGAGATGAGAAATTATTTTTCAGCTATTCATCCTCATATTCAATCCATTATTTTCAACAACATTATAATCTCTTGTAAAAAACACTCTTGATTTTTCTACCTAAAATCAGGTTGAAAATGATTATAAAAGATTTTATCGAAGAAGAGAAAAAATCCATCTTTATAGTTGTCCAAAAAAAATTATATTGTCATTGAGATTTGAAGGTTGAAGATTGAAGATTGAGGGTAAAAAACTTTATCCAAAAGGTAAAAAATGATTAATTTTGATAAGAAAAAACAAATTATTTTCTATTAAGAGGTTGAGAAGAGGCAATTTAGGTTATTTACATTTCATTTTTAAGAGAAGACTTAGTTTTTGGTCAAGTAGGATCTATACTCTATACTCTGACCAAGTCACATATGGCATAAAAATAGACCTTCCAAGAAAAGGAGCCCTGGGCGGTAGCATAGATCATCTCTTGTGGCACTTAATTACTACGAGTGTGTATTTAATAGAATCATTGACATTTCGTTTTTTTCAGCCAAGTGGAAATAATTATAAAGCTGAAACTAGTCAAATGGTGTAGGAGTGGAAAATTAAAATATAGCAAGTTGAATCACCCAACTTGTTGACTTTTAAAGCCTGATGTTCAAAAAAGAAATATGGAATGATGAGAAAGACCGGATGTTAATGATCAAAGCTTATAATTGAAGAAGGGGCAGCTCTAGCCTAGATCTGATTGATAAACTAGTTTTGGCAACAAAAATGAGAGCTGTCATTGGAATTTTTTTTTTTTTTTTTTACAACATTCATGCAGACAATTTCAATAGTGGTTTACAATTTCCTAAATCCGAAAAATAGAGATCTACCAAAAAGAAAACCAATAAATAAACAGGGAGCTTCTATGTCAATCCAAATTTTACTTATGAATAACGATTTTCTGATGCTTCCCTTTGACATACGCCCCATCTCAGTAGATTATTTGCCTCTAGATATGTAGAATTATAAATCTTTTTCTTGTGTATCCTGAGGTAGATAATCTACGGTTATGTGATTGGGGGCATATGTTTGAGGGGGAGTGTCAGATTATCACGACTCTTTACTTATTCTCAATAATTCACTTAATTTTTTTATATTTAATTGGGGTGTAATAAGTAAAAGTTGGGAGGCCAATATCATCTCTGAAAACAATTGAGTCCCCCAAGCCTTAGTTCCTAATTGGACTTACTTCTTGGCATCTAAAAACATGATCCGTTGTTTCAAGGCTGTAGAGGATAAAATTCTATGAATTTTGAAAAATATATTATTTTTCACTGTTTTTGCTTCATTTTTAAGTTTGGGAGTTATGTGGAGGTCCAGTAACTGTTCATTTTCAAAACTTTGGATCTAATTCAAACAAAATTGTTGTTGTTTTTTTTTAATCTGAGTTTTTCAACGAAACATAAACGGTTGTGGTGTTGGATTTCTGATGTGGTAATCCCTACTCTTTTGTAGTCTAGTGTAGCAAACTCACGGGAGTAGTTTGCTATTGGCACACTAAAGTTACTTTTAACTCCCTTGTTAGAAATATTTTGTGCTCTTGAAATAAAAAATTGTAAATCCCCAAAAGAGTTTACAAAAAGTGAAAATAAAAAAGAACTTATTGGTTGTGATGTGACTGAGACATAGAAGAACTATTGTCCTTAAAATCAAATTCGCACTCCTTTATCTAAAGTGCAAAAGGCTTTGACGGTTGGTTTTCAAGATTCAAGAGTCACGATCCTACTAGCCGGTACTCGAAAGTAGCAAGCCTACAACAAACTCGATTGGTCTAGTATGAGTAACGAGATTTAGAATAACTCGTATAAACTAGGGCACAACCTCTCTTATAGACGTTGGGCCCAACAATCTTCTTGATTTATAAAATGTGTAGGCCTTAAATTAGTTCGTTTTTGAAACTGACATTACGACCTAACGGTTAGAAATAAATAAAAGATCAATAGATCTAATTTTAGCAAACGTGGGCTTTTCAAGCGCACCCATGCACCCCTTTGCACACGTATCGCATGTGCACACAAGCACTAAGATTTTCTGACAGGTTGTTCCCAAACACAATGGACTACAATCTTATGGTGTCTTTGGGCCCCATGTGTGTGCGAGGCTTGTAAGAGTTGTTTATACAATTCTCACAAACAAGAAAACTAAGAGAATCTTTGATTTTTAACTTATACAAAAAAGGAAAAAAAAAACTCTTTTAACTTATGTTTCAACAATTAAGAAAATCTTTACATTTTACAAATAACATTCAAGAGGTTTTGAATTCAAACCTTACCCCCAACAAAAGATAAGAATAAAATACATAATAAAACTTTGAATTTTACGACATCTCTTTGTGATAGGACTTGCTTAACTGGTCGGGTACATGCAAATATTTCAATTGGAAAACCCTCGAAACTTCTAATAATACCATTGGTAGCAACAGCAGGATGATGATGAGTATATAAAAAAAATATGAGATCAAATAAGAGAAATTTTATATCAATAGAAGAAATAATAATGTGGAAAACAAGGCAAGGATTATCTTCAACCACAATGCGTCGTTATGAATACTAAACTTAAATCTTATACAATCATGAAACTCTATATCTATATCTTTGTGTGTATTCTATTTAATGCGTCTACGTCTATCTATGATATTTTTAATCATCTTTGGACTCCAATAAGAGTTACTCATAAAAATCCTTGAATAGCACGTGCAAAGAAACTTTTGAGTTCCTTATCCCTAGTGATGAATGATTTTTTTTTTTTTTTGGCTCACCGCCCAACAACCTTTTGGCATGTGGCACAAATGACATAAGCAATCCAGCCCATAGTGAAAAAAAGAAAATTTTCTGATATGATAACCTTGTGACATTCAAAAACATGATCCGATGCAATTAATGGGGTTTTAGAGGACAAAATTATATGAGCTTAAAATAAATATATAAAAAAAAAAAACAAATTAAAAAAATAGATATTTTTCACTGTTGAATTTTATTTTTTAGCCATCCATTCTCAACACCTTGGATGAAGTTCAAATTTTTTTTTTTTTTTTTTTGAATATGAATATTTTCACTAATACGTTAATTTTTGTGTAGGTTTTGTTTTCGGTCAGGTAGTATTAATCTTCACTCAGAGAAACCATGCGGGCTTGGAGTTTGTTTCCTATTTTCGTTTTATAAATCAGTAGGGATCCTATCTTTGTTTATGTTTTTATACTCAGTAATTTTTCTTGGATGAGGGATCATCCTTGAAATTATGTCGGAAATAACTCATCCCAATCTTTTAGGTCGAGTAGCCAACACAATCATAGATAATAAAAAAAAGTCAAATAATTAATATCCTCAGAACTCTTATTTTTAGTTCTCTTTTCTAGTGTTGCTATTTTTACATTTCATCATCTGCATTTTCGCAATGCCAATTTTGTTTTGTTTCTTAATTAATTGATTTACATTTGACTTCCACAGACCATCATTGGCTTAATGGTGTATTTTGAATGTTTTCCTCGAGTTTGATAAGTTATGTTTGAATTACATGGTACAGAAAAATGTTCCTCAACTTTATCCCCATACTATATAATTTGTACGGGTCACATCTTTTCTAATCCATTGCACCATCGATATTGCTATGAATTTTTTAAATCTTCCTTCACAACTCCGTGCAGGGGTGGAGCCAGGATTTTGTCTACATGGGGGCAAGTAAGTACTTGAAAGTTTTAATTTTTTTTGTGGAAGCAATAGCAGCGGATCCTATTTTTTGTTCTTGTTGTCTATTGCAAATAGCATATAAAATCTATAAGTTCTTAAATTTCTTGTGGGGGCAAGTGCCCTCACTGCCCCAACTGTAATCCACCCTTTACATTATGAGGTCATTGTAGAGGTGTTTTTTGTGATCAACCTTGAGATTGATGAAATCAATAGAGATTTGTTCCCTTGTGAGTCTCTACACCAACACCAGAGCCTCCAATGCCCTAATTATAATCCAAAAGTTTCCAAAGGAATTTTGAAAAGAAAAGTATGTACAATTTTTATGATGGTGGCGTGCCTTTTTATAGAAGTTGGGATGAGATCTTTCCCTTTTGGATGTTTCTTGATTTGTCTCTATCCTAATCTAGCAACTCAATTCTTGTTTTGACTTACTTTCCTTTTCGCTCTTTAAAGCATTTTAGGGTCAATATGTCATAGGGGTGTCAATGGATACTCATTTATCCGGAATCAAAATCGAAAACCCTGGTTTGATTCCCTTTTTATTGGAACCAATTAGAGTCGGGTCTAATATAGAACCGAACCAAAATTGACCCATTGACACCCCTAATAAGTCATATAACCGGACCTTTCCTCATCTCGAGATTCCACGTGTCGTCATCTTAGGGCTCGTAGATTTTTCCCTCCATTATGTATAGATCCCACACCATTCTTTTTTTTTTTTGGGGGGGGGGGGGGTGGGTTCCACGAGTATTGTATCAAACCCAATTTTGGTATTGGACTTCTTAGATGACCTTCTTTATCTCAAGGTTCACAACATCTATGGAGTAGGAGCCAATATTCTCAGACTTTTGCTTCATAGATCGTGCTCTTCTTCCACAATCTATGATAAATTATTTCGAGTCAATGCCATATACACGTCCATGAAGTACCAGGCAAATAAAAGTAGCTACTCTATGACAAACTGTTTTATTTTATGTGTTCTTTTCCAAGTATTTTCGACCTCGATTTGCACTTGATTTATAATCTGTATGGACCAATTAATGTTGCTCCCTTATTTCTCAATAGGTGTGTTTCTTTCTCAGGTATGTTTTATAGTACTTTATATATAATTTATGGTTGATATTAGAGATATACTTGATCATTTTCTATTTTGAACTTCATTTTTTTTTTAACATTTCCAATCAGCTTGCTTTCTCGTTGCGTTTATTGTCATTGAAAGATCACACATATTTCTTCTAATTATGTGCTTGAGGTTGTCATGTAAGTGGAATTTATAATCTATGACCAGATTATACTTGTCTTTAGGTGACATGTGATATATAAGATAAAAACAATTATATCCCTAAAGTACACATCTTTGATTTTGTCTTTAAAGACATACCGGACATCTCTCTAACTTTATCAACTAACCATTATTTTTGTGCAACCAAAATCAGGTAAGGTTTTCCGTTCCTATAAATTAGGAACAGTGTTATGTGGCACGTTTTGGTTGAAATTTAAAATATGTTCGGCTCTAAATCAAACCGATTTCTACATCACACATGCAGCCTAATGTATCAAAACTCCAACCAAAATGGTCCCACATAGGCACTATATGTTATTATAGGAATGGGACAGTAATGTTCTGGATTACGACTCATTTCTGTGTCCCATCTTTTTCAATGGAAAAAACTTTGAAGAGCCCATCTCACTTCAAAATTTCAGTAGAATCCTCTCTTTTACATTACACGTGATGTCTTAACTCTTGAAAGAGGTATGCCAAATTTTAACGAAAAAATAGGGGCATGAAATAAGTACAAAAAATCACGTGTCATGTTACGAGGAGGGTTCAGGCCGCTTTTATGTTCCTATTCTTGTAAGTGTGGCCATTGATTTAATTGTCAAAGATCAAATACTCATATAGCGTGGAGTGCATGTTGCATGGAAGAATATGCTCAGATCCATCAATTTTTTTTTGGGAGAGATTCTATTGCCACATCAGATTTTGCTGACACCACCCCAAGATGTGTCCTAATTCTTTGGTGAAATACATTTGAATTAGGTAGCGTTAGCAAAAGTTGGTGTGGCAATAGAATCTCTCTATTTTATTTAAAAAACGTCTTAAAGAGAAAATTGACGAAGTCAACTTTCTAATAATAGTACAAGGTTGGGTGATTCCTTATTGTCTTGACTCCTAGCTTAGCTAGCATGCGTTGTTCTCCCAACTTCCTCTCCCATCACCTTGTCCCTCCAACCAATCTTCCCATGCAAGACCCCCTTTTCCCTCCTTTACAATTACTACCCCCTTCCCTCTCTTCCCCACCTCTCCCCATCTTCCCATGGAGGAGAGGGTCTCACCTCCACCCAATGCAACAGATGATCAACCACGACCTTTACCCTTACCACCCTCTGCCGCCTTTCGATCGGGAACCTACGTGGTTCAAGTACCCAAAGATCAAATATATAGAACTCCACCCCCCGAAAATGCCTTAATCGCTGAACGCTACCGTATTCCAAGCCACCAAAATAACTATTGTTTTTCATTTTTACTTAAGCTCTTCATCATCATCTTCATCATATTCTTATTACTTGTCATTTCTGCCGCTATTTTCTACATCGCGCTCAAACCCAAGAACCCAATATTCTTAATCGATCATTTTGTGGTCAAGAACCAAAATTCTCATCATCTCCACCATTATCCTCATTACTACATTGCATTGAAAACTAAAAATCCAAATAAAGGTATGGGTATCAATTATCGAAAAGGAGGTAGCATTTCACTCTACTTTAGGGATCTAGAGATTGCTACTGACAATTACCCTCCAGTTGTTTATCAAGGTTATAAGGAATCAAAAGTTTTTCATCTAGACCTTGTTGGCTCGGACGTTGTGTTGCCTCGTGAGATCCAGAGGAGCATGAAGGGTCTTGGTTCCAAGGGTGGCATATCGTTGTCGTTATCAATTAAAATTCCAGTGAAGATGAAAATTGGGGTGATAAAGACATGGAGCATCGACATGGTTACTGCATGTGATTTGAGGGTGAGTACGTTAGCGAAAGGTACACATATCCTGTCTCAGAAATGTCAAACTAAGGTTAAAATCTGAAGATGTTAATGGTGTGTGGTAGTGGTTATACCAAGATTTTCAGTGCTTAATTGTTTTTTAACATTTTTTTTTACTCCTTCAATTTTTTTTTTCTTTTCCAAGTCTCAATGCAAGAAAACAGTTTATGAACTTAGCATCTTTTATTCTTTCGGAAGGCATAATATTTTCATGGTTGTGCCTTAGATTTGGCATGGAGACGATTGCTTGATTATATATATATATATAAATTCAGGTGTCGTAGGTTGTTTTTGAGAGATTTCCTTCACCAAGTAGTCTTCCTTTATTTCCATCTTGTTTTTCTCATTCTTTCTTTCTTTGATTTCTATTAGACGAGAGGGGACAGGTTTCATTTGGTGCATTGTTGCTTTCAACCAATGTGCATTCTATAGAATAACTTCTCTTTAAATCATTTCGCGGTTACCAAATTCAAAGTTTGTTGATAATATTTATAAGTGCTTTCAAAATTTATTGGCCATTTAGAAAAAGCAAATGCTGCACAGTTGATTGTGTTGAATAATCATAACAAGCTAGGCATCCTTTAAATTAGCAAGAAATGGGGCATTATCATATTATAAATTTGGGTCTCACAAGGCAAATATTCCATACTAGTAGTGGTTTTTGTGTCCCAACAATCAAATATGAACTCATTTTTCAAGAGAAGGTGAAATATTAATATCATTATTTCCCTACTACAGGGAAAATTTTTACAAATATCTAAGAAAATATAAACAAGATCACAAATAACCGTATACCATATTACATGCATCCACATCATGCGTGCAGCAGAATCAACTTGCCTTGTTCTTTCACATGAATACTGAAACGATGGGTTAGCCATTGCATCAGTGGGTAAAGGTAGGTTTTCAATCTTAGGTTGTGGTATCAACAATGTAGCATGTACCTTTGATTAATGAGATATAACATAAGAGTCATGATAATTTGACTACCCCACGTGGCATACTCGATCGACTCTCCTGATGTGACAATTTTGGGAACTGTAGATCTGTACGCATCGGGATACACAGTCCCCTCGAGATACATTTAAAAAAAAATGGGGAAGTGCAGTTGTGTATCCTGAAACGTACAGATCTACAATTCCCAAACCTGTCACGTCAGGGGAGTCGATTGAGTATGCCACATGGGGTAGTCAGATTATCACGTTTCATAACATTATGAATGGTGATAATATGACTCCCCAACGTGGCATACTCAATCGACTCTCCTAACGTGGGGTGTGCCAGAACCAGAGACTTTATGCCTCGGGATACACAACTGCACTTCAAAAGGATTGCGCCTCAATAAAATTGTAAATCACCATCTATGTGATGAATTTTTGTTTCTAATGAGTAAAGGCATGCACTTCAAAAGAGGCCAACATGCCTTTCTAATACTGAAAGAAGGCTCTTTTACATTCCTCGATGATGCATATGAATTATTAAATAATTTGTTTCACTCTCTTGCCCGCGAGCCACATCGAAAGTCTGATAGATGGTAACAAACACCGTAATAGAGTTTCATTTAATCGATTGGCAAAAACAGAAAATACAATATAAATATTTCTTTTTCTCAATAATTGGTTGGAGTAGAAGAACCAATATGAAAAAAAAAAAAAAATTGATTAACTCAAGACCACCCTTAACAATCTCCAAGATGCATTGGCTCAAAAGTGATATTAAACAACTTGTGAAATATTGAAATAACAAAGATAACACAATTGCATAAAACAAAAGGATTTACGTGGTTCGACAGTGTGCCTACGTCTACGAAACAGAATAAGAACAATCACTAGTTTCTCATAAATTTTATAATCCTAGAGATTTCTATTTATATAATCAAGAGTTATCAAAACATATAAAACTCTTAAAAATAGAAAAACCCTTAAGAAAATATTACACGATCACCCTTTTCATACTCCTTACAAAAAATTGGAACAAGGCTCCTGCAGCAATGCGTAGCGCAATAGAATACAAGACATTTACACAACACAACTAATATACTATATTACATACCAAATTAAGGAGAATGAATTGATGTAATGCAGAAGTTCTAATGAACCTTTGTAAAATCTTTGAATCCAAAACATCTCAAAGGTATTTTCCATTATGATTATTAACTAAAACCATGAAAAGTTTTAGAGTGTACATTGCGCCATTGAGTTGATAAATCAGATTGAAGAATAATGATAAAAAAGATCAACGATCAACAACCCTTTGAAACCATGCAGGTATTCTGCAATTCCAGACTCATTTCTTCCCTCGCTAACCTTAATTATGAGACACCCAGGGTTTTATGATTGATGGAATAAGCATACACAAGGGGAATAAGCATCAAATTGATACCAAGCTACTAATGTATTAAAAGGATTCTTATTCATAATTCTAACATGACTGGATTTCCTAAATGTTTGCTTTCTTTAAGATTTGAATCCAAAAAAATACTGAAATAATTTGCAAATCCAGGAGGCCAACGGGTATATTTAAGCGTGAGACTAACAGGTGAATCCTATTTCATGGGAAATGAAGTCGATACTTTAAGCATTTCCTGTTAATATGATCCTTAAAAAGGATTTTTTATTTTATTTAAAAGATACATATTTAATCCTGAGGTGTTGGCTTAATGGCAATTTTGGACCGATAAGCCCATAGGTCGTGAGTTCGATACTCGGTATGAGCATTAATTTCTCAGGGACCACCCATAAGGGCCCCCCCTCACCCCACTGGACTAGTCCTTGGACAAGACTATGGTCTATGGATTGGTCAAAGACTAGATACGGCCGGTCCCCTACAGGATACCCGCTTATTAATAATAATAATAAATCTTTTAAATTGAGAACTACTAGCATTTTATACACCCAACTATGGACTCTTACATTGGAAAGTCTCATTAATGATGCCACAGAAAGTGAGGATAAAACACATATTTTGAAGTACAAAATCAACTTTTTCTTGTATGTTGAAAATTGGAGTCCATTTGAAGTTTTGAACAGTGCGCAATTTATCTCAATAGTTATTTATAATGGCTAGGTTTGCTTGGATTCTGATTCCAATATTTCTGAACTTCAAAACTTTAGGATCATGTTTCAATATACAAAAGTTCAAATATGAGATTTACACCCTCTCATTGATCAACAATCAACATGGTCAAATGTGTAGGGTTGCACCCTTCCAAATATGACTAATGGTCAACCTAGTAAAGCACCCAATGGTCAACCCAATCAATGGTCAACTTAGTCAATCTAACCCAACGAGTGAGATTGTGTCAATCAACAAGTTAATGTTGAAGTGACACTTGATGATGCCGCATAAAATCCTAATGCATTATTCACATCAAGTGAGTTCAAATTAGTTTTGAAATAATAATAAAAAGGGTATGCTAGCTTTTGAAAGAAAAAAACTAATAATATCTCTCTAAATAGCCAATTGATCTATGGTCACGATTAGTTGATCAAGATGATTATAGAGCTAGGATATCCTTGAGGATAGACAAATGGGATAATGGATTATCTTCTCATTTTGTGTAGAGAGGGGAAGGTGACTCCTTCCCCATCATACAAACCCTAACTTGCAATGCCTGACCCATTGAAAGCTAGGTTGAAGACACCATGGTTCGGGCAATAATTGTAAGATATGTTTCTTCTTATATACAAATAGAGGTGAACTTTAAAAAGTGGGATCCATAATAGAACCAAGTTTTCTCCCCCTCCTTAAAACTGCTTTAAAACTAGTAATAAAAGGGATTTAAATGGGACATCCTACCTTTTCTTACCTTAAAAAGTACATCCCTAGGCTTTAGTGCAAGATTCCTATTGTGGTCATGGCGTGTGAAAGTTAAAAAAAAATGGGTGTATTAATTCAGTAATTTTCGCAAATTAAATAGTTGGTTAAGAATTCCCCCCTTATTAGGCCTATGTAGATATGTATCTGTGTAGACATTGAGGTGTCTAAGTGATGAAGTAATTGGTTAAAGTCTGTGAGTATTGATACCAAACTTGGGTTCAAAACCCGCCTTTACCTACTAATTACTTAACCGTTTGATTATATATATATATGCTTGTTTGTATGCCTATAACGTAAATCAAAATAACCATGAATCTAAGTTGGGTCAATCTGGAGGTGATCCCATGATAGTTGTTGATTTGAATTTAATCGAATATCTTATTGGATCAGGTCCTTAAGAGAATGAATCTTTACTGGATTTTCATTATAGGATCCGATTCTATTGTATTGGGGCATCGTTGATCCAGACTGATCCACTGAGATATTATATTAATCATTAGCAGATCCTAAATCCTTGATCCAGACCATAAGTTATTGGATTGGACTGGATAGGATTTTGGTTTGATCAGATTCATTGATAGTCCTAGGTCTAACTGCTGTTCACATTATGGGTTAGGAATTTGTTTATTAACACAAAGGTTGTAATATTTTTTAATATTTTTAGGTTTGATTTGGTGAAAGCATGAGTGATTCTAGTGAGACCATATCTAAATTGCCTCAAAAGTCCTATTTTTTATTAGATTGAAGCCCATAATATACTAGATCTCTTAGAGTTGTTAATATTTTAATTGAGGATGAGTTGGTTGGTTTGGGTAGAATGTCTCATTTCCCACCAATAATTGAGGCCTAATCTACTTAGTTTATTTTCAGTTAAGGCACCAATGATGAGTAGAATCAAGTGGACACCTCTTTACACATAAGAAAGAGCCAAAGTTGTCAAGGCTTAGAGACATGTTAATGATCCCATTCAAACTCTCATCTGTCTCTTTACATTAAAACTCTAAAACCCTAAGTGGAATCCAACTCCTCTTCAACCATATATAGATCACCTTTACTTAGTGGGGTTTCCCTTTCACAACCTAACCAAAGTCCCACAACAAAAAATAAAATAACCCATAAAAGATATTTTAAGGTTCCACTCATTTCCAAGGTGGGTCATCTTCAAATCTAAGTGCCCAATGGGGTAGGTATATGTGTTCTTCTGCTTAAGGGCAATGGTTAGTTTACTATAGATCTCTATCTTTGTGGGGTTATTGGGATCATCTATCATCCTATGAGTTTGTATTTGTTTCTTGGTTTGAGAACAATGATTCTCTTTTCTCGGCTTTTGGGTGTAAAAATATCTAACCAAATAGAAAAATGTATACTCGAGTACTGTCAACTGTACCCTATAATCGTGCCAATCATTTTTAATTCAAAGGATCACTCTTGAAAACATTAAACTTATTCTCAAAATCTCTTGTTCTTGTCAAATTGAAGGGTTTAGATCTATTGGCATGTGTTGAATATGAAGCACTAAGATCAAACAAAGAAAACAAATTATGTGAATTATATATATAATTTAAATCAGATTACTTTACATTAATTATTGCCCTTAGACCACATTACATTGGAAGATGCTGAAAGCCTTGATTCGAGGGCACAAAAAAAAACTTCTAACTCTAATGCATGGAAGAGGGGAAAAACATGACTCTTCCTAAAGAGGTGACCAAAAGATGCTAAAGAGCTATCATGCTCTAACCATGCAAACATAAATCCAACAGTTGGGATTTATACAAATCCTAATTACACAAATCTTGAGGATAAATCTCAACAGTTGGATTTCATGTATAGAATACTGTGATCATGTGTTTATTTTTTCCATGAGTCATTCTTCACAAGTAAATGGATCCTAACCCAAAAAAAAAAAAAAAAAAATACTTCAATTATAATATTAGAATGTATCTTATATTCTAAATATGTTAAAAATAAAGGGTTGGGATCCATTGACTCAGAAAAAAGACATGATACCAACTATTTAAATACACAATCCAACAGTTAGGATTTATGTGTATCTTGATGACACATATCTCGGAGATACTTATCCTGATAATGAATCTCAACCATTGGATTAAACAGTTGGGATCATGCGTTCTTTCCCTGTGTCGTTTTTCATGAGTGAAGGAATCACGACTCTTCTTACAAAGTTCAAATAAACTTCAAAAGAAGAATCAAGAAGTAAATATATAAGTACAAATACAGAGTCCCATTTTTGGAAAAATAATTAAGATTTTTACCAATCCATGGGTGAGAGTTTCGAAATTTCCATGAAATTACATATTCTACAATATTTATTAAATCACTTTTTTTTACTGTTGTGGTAGTACTTAATTTTTATGACAAAATTGGTATTTCATAAATTAATATCAGCTGGTTGGGACATTTATGATATATAAGCCTTTTATCAGTCTAAAAAGAATTTAGTTACCAAAAACACTTTCCTACTTCGTAAGTAGTTTGGAATGTGTATTGTCCCAGTAAATAAGATGATTTCTTAGCATGTTTGGGTAACTTCCTCAAAGTGATTCAATGTCAAAATAGGGACATACCCTATATGCTGAATATTTTAAAAATGAATATGGAACGTTAATTTAACATCTTGCATGCTCTATTGTGAATTTTTTCCTAAAAATTAAAGAAGAAAATAAAGAGGGTAACAATGATCAAGTGTTATACATAGAAAGGACTTTCTCACCCATTAAGATATAGATGAACAACATTGATGGAAGCTTGAAGCCCATGTTTTTTTAAACAGTGGCTCTTTCACAAATGGATTTATTCCACATTTGAGTCAGGCTGGGTCAACCCGGAGCTTCGGTCCAGTTTTATACTTTAAATCGATTTAATCTCATTTCTTTACTATTATAATGAGAACCCCCACCCCCACAAAACATCTTTACATTTAAAGTTAACATAATCAGGGTCATTTTTAGTAAGACGCCAAGAAAATTGATGTGAATGACCTTAGAGAATCACCTTGGTTAGTTTTTAAAAGAATAAAATTATCATTTTTACACAAACCCTTCAATCAATGTTTTAATTACAGATAAACCCTTTTAATACATGTGCATTTGCACATGCCACCTTCTAGTTCTTGATATTGGTGACACAAAACCAATATTAATAGACTGACCGATCTGCCAACACAGTTTTAGCAAATCTTCAAGTTGCATTTTAAATTGAAATCAAAGTTCAAACTGCTTCAAGTTACATGGTAATTGTTATGGTTGTGCCTTGACGAATATCTAATGGTGGTAGCTTTGAATTGGCAAAAAGTAATATAGATCATGGAGTGGATACAATGGGTCTAGCTCTCCGTTTAGCTGGTTTGGACTTGCAAAGGAGTAGTGTGGCTCCATCCCAAGGTTGGAGGTTCGGGAGGGAAGAACTTTTTTATTTAATTTTGTAACTTTTACCCTTGGACGGCAATTTCATCTTCGTATGGATTATTTGTTTATAATTTAATTCATTTTAGTATTTTTTTATTAGGGATTTTCAATTTTTTATAAAGAAAGTGAGATTGAGAGAATGTAACCCTGATTTTCACAAAAGTATAGATAGGGTCTCATCATCGCTCATGGACATAGGCACTAATATTCTCAACAAATCACATAAATTCTTTATCATGTTCTCTTTAATTTATTTTACGCTTCGCGCCATTTTTGAGAGAGAGTACAATATACACTGATAACACCTTTTCTTAATTTAGACATGCAATTGCAAAATTACATTTTTCCGAAGCCCAAAACTGAGACTAGGAACAGCTGATGGTAATGAACAGCATTTCCTTGAACATAAAAGTTTGATGGCTCCCAATTGGCCAACCAAAAACACAGGAGAAAAGGCATCTCTCTTTTTTCCTAAACAAAACAAGTGAAAATAACTACATATCATCAACCCATCCTTGATTCTTTTCATCCAGTGGGTAAATGTTTTTTTTTTTTTTTTTAAATTTCATTTACACCCTTGAAATCCGTCGTAGCGAAAGCCGTTTCCACTCAACCAATCGGTGCAAAAAATCCATGACCTAAAAATAAATTAAAATAATAATTAATTAATCATGCAAAACTATACAAATTATACAAGAAAAAAAGAAAGAAAGATTAATTAGATCAATAGATGGATAGTTGGGTTCTTACCTCAGATGGTTCTTGGACAGAATAAGTGGCATTTGTGTCTTTTGGAATTTTAGAAACAAGAATACCAAACCCTTGTCCTCTTTTACTCAAAACCTAAAAATATTAATCATACAAAACATATTTCAGAAATAAAAATTTGAGAAATATATAATAATAATAAAAAAATTGTAATGATTTTACGACGCCGCCCCATCATAGAAATTATAGATCATTTGCCTCGGGATATGCATAACCATTAATCCTTTTTTTGTGTTTTCCGAGGCAAATGATCTACACGATTTTGTGATTTTGTCACGTCTCTTATTTTATTTATTTTTAAAAAAAAAATAAAAAAAAAAAGGTCTTGGTTAAGGAAGAACATGGCTATACCTTGAAAGCATCTTCGTCTGTTCGATCATCTCCGATGTAGAGTGGGAAAACATTGTCACGATTGGCAAATCCTAGATTATGAAAAATAATAAAATAAATTAGGAAGCAACCAAATCCATTATTCTATTTATTATATCAAGTGAATAAATTAACCTTATAATACTATGTTTTTTTAAATAAAACAAATTAAGATTTTATAAGATATAATATTAGAACTTACCAAGAGACTCTAACAAGAATTCAAGGGCCTTCCCCTTGTCCCATTTAATTGTAGGACGGATCTCTAATACCTGTGTGTTAGTTATAAAGGAGAGAATAAGTAAGAAAGTGAGACTTCCTAAACTTATGTTCACGTAAATTTATAAGGATTATTACTCCAACAAATAAGAAACAATAAGGGGATCAAGAAAGAAAGAAAGAGAAACATGGTGTAACTAATTTTTTTAAAAATGCCACGTCATCGCACCTTCCTCCCTTGAGTTAGTCGAAGCTTTGGGTACTCTTTCAACACTGATCTAACCTGCTCCGCCAGTGCAACCCAACTCTGAAAATTCATACACTTCTGAGTCAAACAAATTTCATCTCTACACACCAATATATACTTGTTATGCTACTAGATAGATAGTTGCTATTGCCACACCACCTGTTACTAACGCCACACCCCACACCCCTCCTCCTCTCTAAATATATATGGATAAAATAAACAAATTGCTTTTAGCAATATAAGCTCAATTTCTACCTTTTCATCAACACATCTAAAGTGAACAGATACACAGAACTTGTTGTTCTCCACTTTAGCCCCCGGTGTGGATTTGGTTTTCTCCACTAATGTTTTATAAACCTGAGGATCAATATTAAAAATTGAAGAAAAAAATAAAAAATTATAACTTTTCTTTCCTTAATTGGGAGGAATTTTCTACTAAGATTCAATTTTTGAGAGAAGAACCAACCTCATCAATCATGGGCAAGAACTCACTCGCTGGTTGAAAGAGAACAGCTTGATTTCTCTGAAAACAAACGAAGCAAACAAAAATAACAATTTTTTAAATTTTGGGTTTATTTAGAAAAGATAAAATTATTCTGGGTTTTCTATAAATATACCACTTTCTTGTTTTTGGAACGTTTGGTCGGTCCTTTGATGTCCATGCCATGGCTTCCTGCATAGTACAGCTCTGCTAATCGTACAAAGTTATACACCTATACATATATAAAGCGAGAGTGTGAGATTAAAAACAACAAATCAGACAAACAAGTTTGTTATTAATTTCATGAAATTTTGTGATTAAAATTTTTAAACCCATTAAATAGAGATTAAAAAGTAGAAATTTTTTAAGTACCCTGTCTCTGCACCTCCCGCTTACAATAGCAGTCGGAAAGTATCTTGCTACGTTTCTTACAGCTCTTCTCATCTGAAATATAAAACCAATAATTAATTTCAAAGAGGAAAAAAAAAAAAGATAAAAAGAAAAGAGAGATAATAAATGAGGAACAAAAGCACTGACTGCTTCAGACATGAAAGCTTGATCTGGGTCGTCTACAATTGGAGAGAGAGTGCCATCGTAGTCAAGAAACATCACGATTTGCTTCCCCTTTGAAGCATTTGTGATCTGCTCGAACATTCTCAAGGCTGAAGGGTGGCGAACCTGTTTTAATTATTCAAAAAATAACGTAAAAATTTATCATTTTTAACTAAATAAAATAAAATAAAAATAGAGAACCAATTTCGAGGAAGATCGGTACTTACAATCCAAGAGCTCAGATCTTGGGTTGGGGACAAGGAGATAGTGGATTTGATACGGGTAGGAGATGAAGCTCTCATTGAATCCACCCAAGAATTAATTCTCTCTCCCTCTCCTGTTTCAACGCTCTTTAAAAGCTTCTTCGGAGAAATGGCGAAGTACCCAGACACGGGTTCGACACGGCGACACGGTTCTTCTGATGGATTCTGAACTGGGGAAGAAAATAGACACTGGTTCAACACGGCGACAGTAATAGCCAACCCAGATTCCGTATCGGAAACAACAACACTCTGCTTCGTCATGTTTTCTTCTCTGTAAAATCTCTATAGAAGTCAGAAATGAACCCAAATTTGAGGTTTGGGGGGTTCGTTCAACTAAGAACTAAAAAGAAGAATTGAAACAAGCCCATTAAAAGAATAACATTGTGAAGTTGTTTCTGAGAATTCCTGAAAGAAAAAGATTGAGAAGACTTGTAATCGAAAGCTTAGAATCAGAAAGAAATGAGAGAAAGGCTCTGTTTCTGCTCTGTTGCCTTCTCTTCTCTCCACCCATGGGGATTTATAGCTGCTTCTTCTAGGACTCCAACTGAAAGAAAACTCCATCCTAACTTACTGGGCCCCATACTCTCCTCTATATCCTCATGGGCAACGTGGGCCCCATTCCTGAACCACACCTCCTCTTTCTCTGAATTGGAGTTTTATATGATATAGACATCTTCATCAAAACTCTGATAAAAAGTCTAAAATGCCAGGTGTCATTATTTTGAACTGACTGAAGTGCTTGAACCACTAATTAATTTGATTGTCCTAATAATAATAATATTATTATTATTTAAACTAATGAAAAGAAATTATTCTTTGAAAAATACTTGAATGAAGAGGTTCTGTGTGTGTGTTATATATATATATATATATATATGATTATAATTCTGACATGTTCCCCCATAAAAGGCCCTAACTCCCACCTAAGGTGAAATATTTTACCCTTGAAAGATCTAGAAGAAGAGTCATGATAATATTACTCCCCAATATGGGGTTGTGCAGTTCTGAATCTCGAGGCATAAAGTTTGTGATTCTGGCACAACCCATGTCAGGGAGTCGATTGAATATGTCATGTGAGAGAGTCATACTATCATCACTCCTAGAACAATGTAGGATTTGACTAAAAAATTTAGAATATTTGGTAATTTGTTGAAATAGTGGATTGAAGATAAAGTTAACGAATTTAAAGAAATTTACCATAGATTCTGATGAAAATGGGTTTAGAGTAGAAAAATTCCCTTTATGGGTGCAATAATATGATCATGACTTTAGCCTTTAATAATATGATCCTGACTTTAGTCTTTATAACTCTCTTGAATTGATTTAAACTTGACTAAAAATCTTAAAATTTTGTCAATAATAATCTATAAAAATACACCAACGATCAAATTAATAAGAATTTACAAGAATTTGGGTGAAAGATTTCATATATTTGCCTTCAAACAATCTCATATTTATACACTTTCAATACTTGAGTGAATTATTAGTTTCTCAAGAAATTTCATGCTCATGGAAATTGATGTGTGACAAAGTTTACATACGTACGCATCCTACCAATCATGCCTACCGCATGCTTATGTGACATGTCTTAATGACTTTTTTTGTCAATTCGCATGTCTTGCTTAAGTTACCTATCTTGATAAGTCAATTAATTCATCATTTCAACCACTTTGTTGGAGAGAGATTAGAATTTCATGTCATTTTTAACAATTGTAATCATAACAACATACTTGGATAATAGGTCTTACTCATTTCCTTGGACCTATTATGATTCGACTTTTCAAAATTGTGCAGGCTGGGATTTACATTTTCGTATTCATTTTAATATGCTCTATTGTACAATGAGTGATGCTTGGATAAAGATTCCAAAAACATTACTCTTTAGACTCCCGTCTAAGGAGGGAATTTTTACCGAGGTCGTGTAGGAGCGATTTTAATATTCATTGTGCTGACATGGAGGTACATATAAAACCATAGATTTTTTTTTTCACTTGTTTCTTGAGGAAAAACAACTTTGGTTCTATGTGCACCTCCACATCAGCACACAGTGTGAAAGATAGGGAGTATTACAGTCACTCCAAAATTTTCCTTTTTACTGTCATATCTCATTCATTTTTATTATAAATCTTTTATTATTATAATGAGAAAAGATGGAGTAGAAAGTCATTTGACACTAAAATTTAGATTTAAAAAATGCTCATATCTTAACATGTAAATTTAATATAATCAATGTCATTTTAATAAAAAAAAATTGTAATTGCACATCTCACATCACGTTAGTTAATTTTCAAAATTAAAAAATATTCATGTAATCTTCAAAATCATCTTTTACGTAATTTTTAAATTATAATTTAAGTCTTTTAGATAAATGTGTGTTGCACATCCTACGTTCTAGTTAAAAATATTAAAATAAAGGCAATTTGGTCATTTTCTGAAAATCTCAAAAGAAACCAAGGAATGTAAAGTCATTGGGTCGAAAGCAAGGGTTTATTTCGAATGTTCGCGAAAGCGAGGGAGGAATGTCTAAATTGCCTTTATAAAAGAAAGGTTTCACCCCCACGTGATTAGTGGGCCTAATACAATGCCACGTGGTATTCTACAAAAACGTCTTTATCAAGATTCTATTCTTGGAAGCTGCCAAAAATAGTTCCACTGGTTCATGCCTCAGCTCCTCAAACCTCCCTCCGCACGTCATCACCCACGGATTTGAATTTATTTCCCAAAACGGATCTATTATATGGTTTCAGATCCGAACCCAACTTCAATTATTGACAAAACTTTCCTAAATTAGCTAAAGTTCCCTTATTTCTAGTAGGAAATTTCAATGCCCCTTGTAAAAACTGAAGACAATTCAAAACTAGCAACTCCAACCTAACCAGTTAACACCAAACCAGCAGCGTTTTGTTATAATATTTTTACTTACTTTCGTCAAACCTTTTTGACCTTTTAGTTCTTAGTAAAAGAGACCATATTATGTACAAACAAACACGTGCTTTGATTTTCGGGGAAAGAAAGCACCAAAACAGTCATGTAATGGTCAAAAATATTGTCCCACCATGCTTTTATAATATTTGTCAAAATAATTATATATTTATTTATTTTTATTAAAAATATATATATATATATATTTTTAAATCGAATTGGTTGTTGACTTAAATGTTAATTGTTTTTTTTTTGTCTGGTGGGCAAGTGATTAGCATAAGAAGGGTTTCAAGAGGTTTGAATTTAAGACCTTTCGGAATAGCCTGCACAAGGCCTTACCACTTAGTTAAGTGACCATTCTTGATTGGATTGGATTAATCCAAATCAATCTTACAAACAGGTCAAACTAATATGACCCAAACGTAAAATAGTAAACTTTTAGTTTCTTTCCAAAATTAAGCATTGATGACTTCAAAAACATAATTAGATGTCATATGGATGTCTTTAGAAAAAATATTTCACTGTCAAACTTAAATTTGAAAGAGTTTTGCTAGAGTGACCTCAAGTTTGTATCTCATATTGCACATCTTGACGTGAAAATGGGTAGCAACCATAGATACTTTTTCATTCATATCTTCACGAAAGCATTTATGGTTCCCATACACTATCATGCCAGGATGTATGATGTGAGGTACAATCTTGAAATCACTTTAGTATTATTCAATTTGAAATTTGAAATTTGAGAATTCGATGGCTATCTAATTTCAAACCCATGAATGAAGACAATTTTTTATTTATTTATATAAATATGGTCAAGACCATGAATTCTAAAGTGATGTGGTGTTATTTTACCAACACAACAATCCATATACAAGGACCAACAACTCAAATCTTACTCAGTTAGTCACACAAACCTAACTCTTTTTGCTATAAATTTGAAAATGCAGACATTTAAGTCATTTTTCATTAATTTATGAGAAAAGAAAAGAAAAAAAAAAAAAAAACATTAGATCAATAGGACATGTCATATATTTTAAACATAGGAATATCTCAAGTATTCATCAAAACGTGGAAGAGTATTGATTGTTGTAAAAACTTGATGTAGATTGCAGATGAACAAATATTTAAAATGAAATTTTAGGAAGTTGAATTCGTTCCACAGGGATAATTGGGATTCACTTAAAATTCGAGTTGAAAACAAAACAGAATTTAAAAATAAATTGGTTTAAAAAATAAAACAGATTTATTGCACAGATAAGATGAAAATTAATTTGCAATTGAAATAAAAACAGAAGTAGAGAATGAAGATATAAGAAAGGGGATTTGGATAAGTCAAATCAACCTTTGTAAATCATCCATAATACATATCAATTTCAAGAATAACTCAATCCATGTAGCAAATCATTGCTCATGGATCGGAAGGTGGAACAGTTTAATCATCAAAGGTAATCAAAAGTCATTCATGAAAATCCAGATTTAATTGAGATTGCCTAGCTTATATCTCTTCGCAGAGCATAGCCGTTCTTGAACTAATCTAAGTAAGGGCTATCAAAGTTTGAATCAGAAATATAAGCTAGATTATCTAATTATAGGAGAATTCTCAGAATAATTAACATGTAAGCAAAATAAGGAATTAAAACTACATTAGAGGAATGAACTTGCTCCGGCATCCTTGATCTCTCTAAGGAGGATCTAACCACTCATTACAACGTTCATAGTTGCAGCAATAACAAAAGGAAGAAGATGATAAATGATGTAAGATGAAGTTGCACTTTTGATTCCTTCTTTAAATGGTTCTCCAAAAAATTACAAACGGAACTAAAGAAGAAAAACTAAAAAAACAATTGATCATCTCACTATTACAAAAACTCTCTCTAAAAGAAAAATCAAGAAAATACAGAGAAATTAGGGAAAAGAAGAGGGTCAAGAGGGACCCCTTCTCTTAGGGATGACCTTTCAATTTATAGCATTCGTAATCGGATTGTCGGGTCAGGTTTTTTACTTGATTTGATTCGAAAAGACCATTCAGTTACAATGGTAGAACCATCTAGAAACTTCAGTATAAATCTCGAGGTAAAATTCATCGAGATTATCGCGGAGTACTAGGACCCTACCAAGGAGCAGTAACGTGACGACGAATTGCTCCGATATTTGGTTGGTTTCTCTTTTTTTGCTTGCACATTGTAATGAAGCTTGTTTCATGATTTGTTGACTTCCAAATGTGCCTTATTTACTTGCAATTAGTAAGAATTCTCATTAGTTTCATTAATTTGAAAAATTAATATTATTTGCTATTATTTATAGGAACTAACATTTAAATGTTGATAATCTTTGTAAATTTACGGTCCCAAAATTGAATTATTGGGACCTTATTAAGTATACACAAAATCAATCAAAAATTGCATTGGTCCCTCCACAAATGTGATTAGGTTGTCATCAGTCAAACTTGTTGAAATGAGTAGGTCATTTGATTTCTATAGAGGTCAATTTTGTGATAAAGTAATCTTGATCACGATTCCATTATTAAACCTACAAAATAATGATAATAAAATATTAAAAAATAAAAAGCACACAAAGGATTTTTTACATGATTTGACAAACGTGCCTACATCCACAAGTTTAGAGAGTCGTTCCATTATAAATCTAAATTTGTTATATGACCTCCTCTCATCGATCTCCCTCATTTCTCATATTTTTTCTTCTCCTTTACAATGGCTTTAGCCTTTTTAAATAGAAAAAATCTAGAAAAGAAATCATAATCCTAGTTAAATAATAATTGACCATTTTATCATTTATCCAAATTAATAATTATCTAAAAGGGGAAAAATCTTCTTAAATTAATATTCTTCCCTAATTAGATAAAACCCTCTTCAAACAAGTGCCAACCTCGAAATATGTGTTGATAGTGTGAATGAACAATCCAGATGAGAGAAGATTTTATCCCTTCACAATTCCATATGACTCAACCCCATGAAACCTATTTGATCATTTGGTCCATCAATTGATCCAATCCTATTTTTAAATATAAATCTCAAATAAAAAATTGTCTTTTACAAATTATGAATAAGTCATAACTATTTTTAGGATTTGGGATTTATTTTATTTTGAATATAAAGGTATAAAGGTTTAATTTTAGTAAAAATGGGTATTGTCATTGGGGAAAAAAATGGTTCACTTGTATGAGTTACAAAAAGATATAAAGGTCGTGTGGTTATAAATCAGGATCTTGAGAGGTTGACAATCAAATGACCATCGCTCTTTTGAATTCTTTAATGGGCTCCCTGCAAACACTTTAATGATCAAATTAGTTGAAATTTTGACAAATTTCATATCTAAAAGACGAAGATTTCGTACCTTAATTCAAGTATTAGAATCCTAGCTATTTGTAGATTTTCATAGATCAATATCCAAATTATGAATCTTGCTGGATATATCACATCCTTAGAACGTGCACGTATTATTACGTCACTTTTTGGGATTTCGTACCAAGTGTTGTAGGCTTTATTTTTTTTTTTTTTGGGAGGGGGTATAATACCTATAAAATTGATCATCTTCCCAATTGGTTTGTTCGAAATTGATCATGTGGCCATTTGTTGAATTTTCTAATTTGTCATATATAGAAATCCTCTGGCACTTTTGGGTGTATCATAACGTCAGATATGCATATTGTGATACATGTTGAATTGACGTCATATTATCAATGCACATACTTTTTTTGGATGGTTTTCTTTTCTTGTGTATTAATTTTAGCCACAAAAAGTTGACAAGTGTGGGCCAAAGTTTGCACGATGATTTCTTAATGAGGGAGGCACTTTGTACGCATCTTGTGACCTCTTGATGTATAGATTGATAGGAGTCAAGTTAGATTAGAGCCTCGGGAAAATCCTTTCCTACCCGTGCCATTAGAGTTTGCTTTCTCATGCTTGGACAATTGAGTTTCCAGTTCGAATGACATAAATTTATTTACCTGATGGAGGTAAATTCAATTTAATATTTTCTAAGATAACTTTAAAATATGAAAAATTGTGATCCTATACTATATACTATATGTCTGTGTTTTTTCTTGGTTAAAAATAATAATTTTAGTATTGGATGTTTACCAATTTTCATAAATATTAAAAGAAAAAATGATTGACACTGTAATTTTTTTTTTAAGTGCTCAACCGTTATGGTAAAAACAGAGAGGACAATAATTTAGGGTACGTAGTACTTGTCGGGCGTACCCCTACTGGTTTCTTGGAAGGACCTTAAATGAAGTTAGCTTAGAGACTGCAGTACAGCCATCTGACCTCTAGTTTTTGTGACTTTATATGCTTATGTGTTGGACACGGTGTCCAATAAAATTCTGTCTTTTATCCATCGTTGGCAGTCAGCATAAATGGGTTAAATTGTATATTTCGTCTTTACGTTCTTGGTTCTCTTCTCTGCACTCGGTTCTTCCATAAAAGTTGTGATGTTCTTTATCTTTCTCTTCAATAGTCAATTCTTTGTGGATTAAATTTACTACATGGAGAAGAGTAGTCAGGGGCCGTGCCAGGATTTTCTTGTAGTGGGGGCAAATTATTGTTAGTTGTGTAATTGAAGAACTTAGAGGTGAATGATTTTATGAAGAAATTTAGTGATTTTTTTAATTAGTAATTGAAGTAAAAGATATTTAAGTAATTTCCAATTAGTATATGAGAAGCTCAATCAAGAGGCAATAGGCAATGTTTTTAACAGAAAATTAAAAAATTGGGGGGGGGGGGGAGGTAAATGAGGAGAGAGGTTAGGGGGGTAGATTAGTTGAAAATATAGGGGCAATTGCCCCCACCAGCTCCACACTAGCTCTAACCCCTGGGAGTAGTTAAAGTAAAGAACGTCACATGCTCCCACTCTTACAAAAATAACTTTAGACATCTTATTTAAAAAACCGATTTCTATATTATGATGTCTGAAACCAAAGGTTTTAGACATCGATTTTAAATCTATTTTTATGTTTAAAGTTCCACTCTTTGTCGTGAAACCTGACTTTTGACATCGTTTTGCCAAAAATTGATGCCTATTCTAAAAATAAAAGTGATGTCTAAAGTCATTTTTGTAGTAGTGTGTAAATATGGTCCAAACTTTTTTCAAGTTTTGGCACATGATTGGGTGTATTTAACAAAATTTTATAATATTTTAATGAATAAAATAAAATGTAAGCTTTGTTGAGTTCAAATTTTTGTGAAATATTATAAGAGCCATGTTCGAGTATCATTGAAATGTACATTGATTCTAACATTTTGATGTGGTGGTGCACACATAACCATAGATGCTTTTCACTTATATCTCTATGAAAAACATCTATGGTTATATGTGCACTGCCACATCAGAATGTACAATCAATGTACATTTTAATGTTACTTCAACATTATCCATATTATAAATGGGTTAGAATCCGTTGACTCCTAAGAATGACTCATAAAAACAACACATGATTCCAACTCTTTAAATGCAAAATATAATGGTTGAGATTTATCCTTAGGATAAGTATCTCCGAGATTTGTGTTATCAAGATACTCATAAATCTCAATCATTGGATTTTATGTTTAAAGGGTTGGGATCATGTGTTTTTTTCAAGAGTCATTCTTAGAAGTCAATAACCCATTATAAATATAAATGTGGAGTGTAGCATACATAGTAACATATATATATATATATATATATATATATATATAGCGGTTCATGGGACATCTTGGAAATCGGTTGGAAAATCGATGCAAGTCAATCGTTGGATTTTTGACTTTCAAAGGTTAGATTTTGTTTGAAAGCAGAACATGCGGGCCAGCTGGAAACATCGTTTGTTTTAAAAATTTTAAGGTATTTTCAAATACCTCCCTCTATCATTTATTTTATTAAAATTAAAATCCTCTCTCTTCTCTCTCAAAACTAACACACAGACTCTGTCTTCTCTCTCAAGAGTCTCTTTTCTACAAAAATCACAGATTCAAGAGTGTCTCATAATTAGTGCAAGTCTAACTTGATGAGATCATAACCAATCATTGAGAAATAAGATTAAAGAAATCTTCCAGCTCGCCTTCACTTACCATCACACCCAATTTTTCTGAGAAGACTCTATTGATCGAATCATCTCTGATGTTTGCTACATCTGTGGCACCAAATTTTCTGTTCTCATCCAGGTTGTGCACAGTTCCATCTACATCTCAGAAAAAAAAAAAATTTGACTCAAACATTTGATGAGGATGATAATTTCTAAGAATTGCATATTTGTTCCCTCATATAGTAAGGGAAGATAACTAAGGACCTGTATGATTCCACAAGACAATCAATGGGAAAATAGTTTTACTGGAAAAAAAAGTGATTTCCTAACCATTGATTGAGGACTTGCTAACCTGATCCCCCAGGAAAATATTTCTCTTTAGGACAAGAAAATTTTAATGTTTTTCTCTTGCAATTACCCTCTCTTTTGACATTTTCCTATGTGCAATAAAAAACCACCAAACATTTTCCCATGAAATCCATTTCCTCTTGGACCATGCTCGCATGAGATAAAATTTCCTAAGAAAAATCAATTTCCAACAATTCTTTTTTTTTTTTTTTACCTTGAGCAACTATGGGTTCATACACAGGAGGTTGAACAATTCAATTTTCAAAAAAGTCCTTCATGTGTCTTTTATCAGAGGCAAAAAACACAAAGGAAAATTGGAGCATGAACTACATGGAAAAGCTTGAATATCACAAAAATGCTTCTCTTGCAGTGAGGAATAAGGATTACGAAAAAGTATGCTTTGGCTAAAAAATGCATCTCAACGTAATTATATCTAGTATAAGTCATATTAGGCTCTCAAATGAAGCACACAATAGGAATGAGATTCTAGAATAATTTTTGTGGCCCACTCGAACAAGTCTAGTAAAATCACTTTAGAAAGACAAATGTTTGAAATGTATAAAAAAGACATTCTTTGAAAGATTATTGGCAGTAAAAGAAGAGTAGACAAAAGAGAAGAAGAAAAAAAAAACATTTAGTGTTACTTCAGCATTTTCCTTGATTCTTGAGAGAGAAGACAGAGTCTGTGTTAGTTTCGAGGGAAAAGAGAGGATTTTAATTTTAATAAAATATATGATAGAAGGAGGTATTTGAAATTACCTCAAATTTTTAAAACAAACGCTATTTCCAACTGGCCCGCATGTTCTGCTTTCAAACAAAATCTAACTGTTGAAAGCCAAAAATTCAACGGTTGACTTGCATCGGTTTCCCAATTGGTTTCCAAGACGTCCCACGAACTACCCCCATATATATATATATATATATATAAATGGATTCTTCACTTAGTAAACACTTAAGGGTATCAATGGATATCTAATTATGATTACTCGATGTATTTGAAGCTTAGTGATCGATTTTTGATCAACCATCATGGACTCAATTACTTTTCCATTGCTCTTGGATAGTCATTTGTTGGAACCCAAAGCCAATTTGTTCTAATTAAATATTAATCAATGAGGTAAGTAGGTAGAAGTAAATTTACTTTAACTAAAATTAGAACCAAAACAATTATTTTATCTTCAAATACCATATGGCTAACAAGTACTTTTAGGGTTGATTCTAGTACCAAGGGTTTCATACCTAGAACCAAAATTTATAAGAAATGGAATTGATGTTTCATTTAAATTTTGTTTCTATTTGGGTAAGATGTGAAACCAAATCGAAACCAAGTTATTGACACCCTTATAAATACCTTCAAATTATTATAAAAACGGATCTCACCATGTATGCATGCTCATATTAATTGAAGTATATGCGTCTTCATAATTCTTTACCTCTTTTTATATTTTTTACTTATTATTTTTTCCCAATAATTTATGACTAGAGAGAGTAAAAATATTGTCTAGTTCATAGAAATCTTGAGACTTGGAGTGATCCTTCTCAAGATCAGAACTGTTGAATCTTACGATAATGACGTCCATCTAATATCACCACAAGTCCATGTGTGGAAGAATTCTATTCTTAAAACAAAGTGTGCAACACTTGTCTTAGATCACAATGATTCCCTTAAGCACTTCATTTCTTTTACATAATATAAACTTGCTAATATTCAATGCATGTAACATATGTCTTAGGTCACACTGCAACTCATTCTCTTTCACATAATACCAACTTTTTGCTAGTGTCAACATTTCAAAGGAGTAATCAAAACCAAAATTGAGGGAAAAAATTTAAATGGTCTTTACATCCTTTCTAATTGTGGAAAACCCCAAAGTCATAAATGAATCCCACACCTAGGAATTAGCCTCTCATGACACATATCTCACTAGAAACCATCTAAGGGTGGTGAGATGGCCAAGACCACACTTGGGAAGCGGAGGTCTTGAATTGAAATCCCCCTTAGGGGTCACCCTTAAGTATTTATCCTAGAAACTACCTCGCACGTGTAGTAGAGAGGACTACACATGCCCCAAGGATTAGTTGAGCTCACAAATCTTTTAAAGGTAGCTGAATTTAATTAAATCCTTAAGCTGAAGTAATGTTAATTTGACTTTTAAGCCAATTAGTAAATTTCATCAAATTAAGGTATAAATAAACTATATATATATATCTCGCTTCAATGCTTTTTTCGAAAAGATTTAAGACTCTAAGCTGCCTTCACAAAATATCGAACTCAAAAGACTTTCTCCAAAGTTAAGGTATCTTCTAAACCAATCAAGCATGAAGTCTAGAGAAAACTGATACCTAACTTTTAGAGAAAATCAAACAAAAAAACCATTAATTTCTCTAAGCTTAGATCTTATTGTCAACCGATAAAACATAGAATCAAGAATGAACAAATATAATGCAAAATCTTTAGAAACGAATACAAGTTATAATCTCTTTTTCAAAGTAAAATTTCATTTTCTACCAATAAAATACAAATTTTGGAGAGAAAAAAAAATCTTAATCATCAAACCTCTAAAGAAGAACAAAAAATACAAATCCTCCTTTGGAGGGAAAAAATTATCTGTTTAAGCACCAAACTTGGAGAGATGCACAACAACTTTCTAAAGATCATGAAATATGCTACGTGACCATTGTCTTCTTTCCACCAAATTTTGACCATTAATCATATAATGATATGCTTTTAATCTAGTGTAATTTAATTATTTTTGCTTATCTCGAAGAAGATAATAAACTTATGAGATGAATACATCATCTAATTGATCATTAAATTTTCTTGTAATTTAATTGTATAAAATATCACCTTTTATTTTCTCTAAATTATTTTTATGAAAATAAATTATAATGTAGAAATACAATGTAACCCACCAAATAGAACAATCGAAAAAAGCATCTGTGATGGAGATTGGAAGAGTTTGAAGAAGGGAATATTAATTTCTGGTTACTTTTTCCAACCCAACTAACCGAAATCTAACCCTCTTAATGATTTTGAATCTCTTTTTTTTTTTTTTTTTTAAATATTATTCTTGCTTTTGTTTCTGTGACCGGTTCTGTTTTTTCCTCTTTTTTTTTTTTTTTCTTTTTGATAATTTTAAGAAAGCAAGATATTGATCTTGGTACAACACGTTTCAATGTCTAATTGGTGAGAGTAGTGGGGACATCTTTTAGAGCTTTGTCGGCAGATTTTGGATTTAAGGCTCTAGATGCAATATTAATATGAGTTGCGCACTAAAAACAGTGTTACGGCTGTGAATGCGAAATGTATTGGTGTCGGCCTACAGTTTGCCACGTGTTATTTTAATTATTTTATCCATCACCTTAGATAATGAGACATTATTGTCCAAGTTGAAGTTTCTTTGATTTTTACTAAATATAGAGATACCAAACCAATTAACGGCACCCCAATATGTGTGGGTGATTTACAAATGAATTGTAATGATTTTAGTAAAAGTTGGTGTGGCAATAGAATCTCTCTTAAAATATTATGATGGCTGCGAGTAGCGTTTTTATACACTAAAAATACAAGATATTTCTCAAATTGGTAAATCCACAATTGGATGTTTGTTCAATTCAAGTCAAATCGATGTATGTTCATTAAATTTTTTAAAAATATGTATCATTTTCTTAAAACTTTTTATTTATGTTCATGGAAGATTTTTAAAAAAATAACTGTTGATTGTCAAATCAGTTTTATTACACAAACGCCACTCTTGAGCAAACCCGGTTTGTAGACGTAATACGTGACGGATATTTAAGTCATTTTTGTTAATCTCATGGAGAAGAGTGGGGCAAAGGGAGAATATCATCATTTAAAAATAAAGGGGGTATCTTTAATATTGATCAAATACTAAGATTTCTATAATAAGAGTTATCTTTAATATTCATGAAATCATGGGGGCATATATAAAATTCAACAAAATAAGGGAGTTCATTAGGTTGTCATAAACCTATCAAAGACGAGTCGGTCCAAGAACCTAATAGCAAGTCTATCAAACTAATTAGAATGATACTAATTTGGTATTGAAATCAATTAGCAAAGTCCATCAAACTATAGAATAATTGAAATTTTGAAATACTAGAACTTAGACCATTAAGAGACCTGAATTATTTTCTTCGAAATACTTATGGTTCAAGTCTCAATATCTGGGGCGGAGTCAGGATTTTGCACGTGTGTGGGGGTAACCAAGAGTAGAATTTTTTTTTTTGTAAGGATAATTAAGAGTGAAAAAAAAAATTGTAGGAACAACTAAGATTGAAAAAAAATTTGTGAGGGCAATAATGGTAGAGGTTTTTATCCGACTCTAAAATCTATCGCAATAACTCATTAATCCACAGGCTTTGAAAATTCTAGTGGGGGCAAGTGCCCCCACTGTTAATCCATCCCTTGATTCATGTATCATTAGTGTGTACAACAAAAATGTAATACCATCACCCTGATGCCAAGTCATGTCATCGGTTAAAAAAAATTACCTTAGAGATTGACTACTTTGTAGAAAAAGGAGTTTTTTGAAAGAAAAATCAACAGTAAAAAAACGAGGGCATATCGACTGTTTCTTGTTCTCTCTCAAAGAAAATCCCGACGGTAAATCATCAATTTGAAAACGTATACATATATAAAATATTCATCAAATTCGAGAAGGGTGCATCAAAATTACCTCCCCTCCCCCCCATTTTTTTTTTCGAACTAATTAACCAACAAAGGACATTTGGAGTCAAGCAAAGTCACGCTATGAATAAAGCAAAGTCATCATAGAAGTCTTATTCTCGAGAATTTGGGGTGTCTAAATGAATTATATTTCTCCATTTCATTCTGCCCAGAGTCATGTCTTTTATTATATTAAAAAATAATTTATAGGTGTTATGACGTGAAATGCACTCTGAAAATAATAGTGGACAATTTTTCCAAATGTAGAGTCACATGCAAAGCCCCAACACTGGTGTTAGTCGGCAACCAATAACATATGGCCATCTCAAACACAGAATCTGGCCTCCAAGTTTGTGGTCCTATTTCTAACCTTGTTCTAAACTATGGCTCACCAATCTCACCAATACTTTTCTCTCTTTATTTGTCATATTCTCTTGCCAACGAACAAGAATCAAGATCACTCATTCTAAAGGATAGAATCTCTTACTTTTTTTAAAGGACTCAAAAGAAAGTAAATCGATATCAAAACACCAAACTAATAATAATAATAATAATAATACTAATAGGAGATTCAAGGTCATTAATGGGGTAGGTTTTTTGCTTGGATGGCATGAAAAATATGACAAATTATTCTCTTCTTCAAACTCTTTCAATCATTCTCACATGAATGACGCTGAACTGACCTCGAGATTTGACCTCACATCTCACACCTTGACATGAAGTGTTTGGAAACTATAGATGCTTTCCTCAAGATATTAGTGAAAAAACATCTATGCTTCTTAATCACTTTCACGTCCAGATGTGCAATGTGAGGTCCAATCTTGAGGTCACTCCAGCATGACTCTTCCCACATATGCTCTTTTTGGTTGGTACATCTTGTGGGACATCACATTTCACCTCACATTGTATTTTCCCTTATAATTTATTAATTAGATAATAAGGATTTAAGTGAAAGTAAAAACAATGCTCAATACCAAGAAATACCTAAATTAGGAGAAGTTTCATTTATCAATTAGACGATGTGTTCACCTCATGTTGTGATTATTCCATCTCTATAATTTTGGTGTGAATTTTTTTTCTTTTCTATGGACTTCATGCATGATCGGGTGAAAATGATGAATTATCTTTAACCAATATTAAAGATACCCCCTTTATTTTTAAATGATGATATGCTCCCTTAACCCCACACTTCTCCATGAATCAAATAATTTGACCACAAAATAAAAGATTTGAAATAATTAATGAGATATGACAGGCATTTCATGAATTATTCAGATATATTTGTTATTTATTATATAACCACAAAAATTAATTTTATTTTTATTCTTCTTCTTCTCTATATCCCATATTCTCTGTTTATAAAAGAGAAAGAGCTCACCCCTACTCTCATGGTCTCACCACTCTTACCTCATAAATTAATAATTCAAAAGTGATCATTGATTAGAAATATTTGTAAATCAACTGTTAGAAGTCACCAATCAAACTGATTTTCGAAGAGTTAAGTCACCTAAAAGATCGGCTTTATTGGGCTAGTGGGACCAAAAAGTATCCTACTAATCAAATTCGATAAGTGACTTCTAATAATTAGCCCAAAAAGTGTCCCACCATACATTGTATAGGCGGATATCAATCGTTTTATGCTAAAGGGAATTAATTTGTCCTTATGGAAACGTTCATGCCTTCCTATAGCTACTTTTCATGAGGCGTTTACATCAAACTTGATTCTTTGGATCATATCTTACATTATTTTTTTGGAGATATATATATGATGAATGCAAAAAAGTATAAGAATTATTTTAATGGGAATCGAAATCACAATCAAACAATTCCTGTTGTATCGTTACTGATCGATGATTTTCAAGAAAAAATTTGATCGAACTTTTAGTGTCACATATGAACTCTAGACACATTCATGTGCCGAATATTTTCTCCTTCCACTTCCTACCTATGGGTGTGGCACTTTTCATTCCAGAATTTATAGACACCCTAATTACAGGTGCTCTATGGGACCATCAAATATTCTAGCTTGACCGTAAATAGATTTTCCATTTTGTTCATGATGTGTTCAAGGTATCGAAATCCCATTATTTCTATAATATCTTAGAATTAAAGTACATTCTTGGGCACCCACTAATTGCTTCGTGGCATTAGAATTAGAGATGATTCTCAAAACATGTGCAACTTTTGATTTAATTCCCATTCCAGTATACTGTTCATTTTAATTCCCAAATCGTTCAACGTGTAAAAGTTAATAAAAGCTCGATAATGAAATTATTGTTATAACTTATTTGTTTATTTATTTTATTTTTTTGTATAAAAATCAACGATCTCATAACTTTCAAAACTTAGCAATGTTGTCGTTTTTCCATAATAAATTAACAATGACATTGCGGATTAATTATTGGTAAGATTGTGGATTTTATTGATTTGTTGCTTCGTACAAAAATCAACTGTAATAAAAAAAAGAAAAAACTTTTACTCGTGTTGCATGATTTGGAAATTAAAATGAATAGTGTATTGGAGTAAATTTTCCATTATTCAGCGTATGAATAAAGGGAAATTATCAAGAGAGTGGGCTTTTTTAGGTTTAGAGCAAAGAGAGAAGCTCAAATGGTCAAAAGTCCATTATCTCACATGCATTAATTCCATAATAATAACATTCCCTTCTCAGAAAATAATTCCAAAATAAAAGAATTCAAATCCCACCAAAGCCCCACCCCAAATTGCTTTTCTAATCCAAATTGATGCACTTTAGACCCTTTCTTCAAATATATTCTTATTTCGGGTCAAGATATAGATAAATAGATATATCTCATTGAATTGATTACGTAAGAGTTGACAAAACCCACAATTTCAACATGGGTTTAACCTACTAAGTCAATAGGCTCGACCCACTTGAGAACTTTTAATTCAATTGACTCTTCGCAAATCCAAAGATCAGGATATCCAATATCTTCGATAAGAAATGGTCTTCTCTTATGTTTGTAGAGAAAAAGAAAAAGGTGAAAGAAGAGATCTTCCTATCTCATGTCAACCTATAATGATATAAGATTTAAAAAAGAGAGCTGATTTGCCACATCAAATAATTGCACACAGTTGGTGTGGCATTAGTAAACATTGAAATTAGTGTGGCAATAATGTCTCTCTTAAAAAAGGAATACTAACACATCAACTACATTCCCATTTGTTTTGCAAGAAAAATATTAGTTAAAAAGGACATACTTTCGGTACCTAGTGGGGTGTGGAGAGGAATCTGCAGTACCCATGTCAACTACATGTGCTAAAATACAGAGAGGCCATTGTTTCTCAGAATTCTCAAAATCGATTCCCACCTTAGGTGGTGGGGTGGTGGAATAATTCTAAAACTCAATGAGTCAATCCACGGCCCAATTATCTAAAATTTATCAGATTTTGAGATTGGAAATGGTTGATTTATCAACGACAGACCAATATGATTGGTATCATAGTCCAATAATGCATTGTTCTTCACACAAGAACCATAGTCATTAACATGTTGAGTTTAGTCCCACATCAAACACTCATTGGCTCATTGTCTTGTCTCTCCATATAAGTTCTTGGGCCTCTCAATTCATTGCCAATTGATATTGAGTTGGACCTCAAAATCTATCATGATATTAAAATGGGTCTTTCTTTCCTTGACGTCATCTAATTCATATCTCCACGTGCTTTGGTTTAGTTCGGCCCGCATGTGCAGGGTGTGTTGAGTTTAGTCCTACATTAGACACTCATTTCCTTGTCTTTCTCCTTATAAGTTCCCGAGCCTCTCCGCTCATTGTCAATTGATTTTGAGTTGGACCCCCCAAATTTATCATGATCGAATAAGAAAATTAATCTTTCGTGGACATTTGAGTTCAATCCAAATCTTTCCACACCTTTGTATATGGTGGATTATCCTTCTCTCCCTATCAACACGGGCTATTTTGCATCACTCATTGTGCACGATGATGTTAGACACCTTTGGGCAAGATGACTTACTTATTCTATAGAGGTGTGTGAAATTTAAGAAACTATAACTTTCATAGGTTGGTCACCTTTGGACAAGAGAAACAACTTACGTCTATCACGACCTCTTGAGCGACCGCTTTAGTGGCCTCATAGAATATACCTTAGGGTTCTTTATTTATTTGTTCTTGACATCTGGTTCTTGGTGTTTCACCAAGGTAGGTTCTTAAAAAATTCTCTTGATTTCCTTCACAAAGATTAGTAAATATTCAAAATTAATATAATTTCAATGAAATAGAAGTTACGAATGACAAGACATAACTAATTATTTTAGAGAGATGCTATTGGCACCTTAACTTTTACTTATTACACCCCAATTTCTTAAATTATTTATCACATCCCAAATAAAGGTTAAAACACACTATTCAAACATTACAAAGGTTTCGGCTAAAATTATTATCTTAACATTTCAAAACACATTATAACACTCTTTAAAACAATTTCAGTAGTTGTCTACAATTACGATTAGGTTTATATAAAATCCTAAACCTAAAAAATAGAAATCTAACCCAAAAAACAATAAAAAACAAGAGAGCATCTATTGTTACCCCAACTTTTACTTAATCTGATCAACCATTCACTTATGTTTAATTGGGGTATAATAAGTAAAAGTTGGGGTGCCAATAGCAGCTCTATATATTATTTTATAATGTGTACATTGTAATATTATAATCAGTATCCATAGATGTTCACATCCACGTATATGGGCCTAACTTATGAGATTAGGCCCATGTACATTGATATATACAGTCCATCATACATTAAATCCCAATTTAGCTCAAAATGTACCCAAATAGTCCGATCTGTGTAGGCGGGAGCAAGCCCAAAGTAGTCCATGTGGGAGAGGGCCAAAAATTGTATGAATGGTAGTCTATGAGACCGTAGTGCACAAACGAGTTAGCATCCTACTATCCCGCCCATCATTTGGTGGTATATTGTGGGTTTCAACAGAAATGGACAAGCCGAAAACTAGTACAGCACGATCGGGCCATGCAGATGATCGAACTTGCCAACCCAAAAATATGAACTTAATGGGTCTGGTGTTGTGTGGACTTGTCGTGAACCCACCCTGCATAAACTTGGGATGGGTCTGTTCATGGATTGAACACTTAGCATGTTCTTCAAATCAAAGAATCTATTTTGTTGGCTTTGGCATGAGCTTGATGTGGGTTTGATATTGGCCCAAATCATTATAAGATGGGCTTCTAATGGTTCTAGACATGTACGTGTATGGCAGCACAGGGCCTGGTTTTGGCCCTCATCAAGATTAGACAAGTTTAACCATTATTGGGCCTGGTCTTCGCTTTAGGCCACATTCAAGGGCGGAGCCAGGATTTTGCCTATATGGCCCACGCAACTAAGAGTGGAAAGTTTTTTGTGCGAGTGAAAAAAATATATTTGTGGGAGCAGTTGAGAGTGAAAATGATTTTTTATGAGAGTAATAGTGGCAATTTTTTATATCCGTAGCTAAAATCTGTCACAATAGCTCATTAGTCCACGGACTTTGAAAACTCTTGTGGGGGCAAGTGCCCCCACTTTAAATCCTCCCCTGGCCACATTCCATGCTTGCTACGTTAGTTTGGGTAATATGGATCTAAAGTCAAAATTTTGCCTGTGAAGAGCTCGAACCTACCTAAACACTTGTTAAGTAAATGCAAGTACAATAGGTACTTGTTTGATTGGTATTTCTTTTAAACATTTTAAGAATGCGCATGGCACAATAATTTTGGCTTATTAGAGTTTTTCGTGTGTTATCATATATAATCTCGAGTGTTTTGTGTTTTTTTGTTATGGTATGTAAAAAAGAAGATAAAATAAGCAAAAGTTTCTGAATTTGTGAAAATGCCTTATTTTGTATTATTCATAAAATATAATCAACCTAATTAATAATTTATGGCATTTGATTTTGATCATTTTCACATCATGTTGTTTGAAGTCATTGGTCTTAACAATCTATATAATAAAATACAATTGTAAGACCCATTTTTTTCAGGGACCAATCTTAGCGAGGATAAACATCACATCTAATTATAATTTTTGTAGGACCCACTATACATTGTTTCATCTTTACCCTCTCTAACTTTAATATATTTCTTCTTTTACTTATTATAACCTACTTTATTATTATTTTTTTATCTTTTAAACATTAATCTCAAAAAACAAAAAATTAATAATATTTTGTAATTTTAGTTTTTTATTTTTTTCTCGCTTTACCTCCTAAATCCCAAAGAGGATGCCTGTGTAGTATAAGCGAACTCTAATCTATATAATGAAACAAAAATTGAATTGCTATAGTTTGTCCTTTTTGAATTGAACATAATATCCCCTTAGTTACAATTTTGTGGGTAGACAAATATTCTATCAATCTACACGTTTTTTTGCTTTTCATTTTCACTTTCTCTAATTTTTTATATCTCCTCTTTAACCTATTTTATTATTTTTTAATCTTAATTTTTTTTTTTAATAACAATAGTAGGGCTCAATTTTGTGTGTGTAGATAAATCTCCCATAAATGTTTAGTTTTGTGGAATCTAATTTATTTTTTTTATTCTTCACTATTTCGAATTTTCTTGTATTTCCTCTTTTACCTCTTTAACCCTATAATCAAGTTATAGTTTTGCAAGACCTATTTTATTTTCTTTAGACTTCATCCCTTATAATTTTCTCTTTTACACTTATTTTATATTTTTTCATATATATTTTTTTTAATTTTAAATTTTTTTAATAATACTTTTCAATCTTTATTTTTTTATGTTTTACCCCTTATCCTAAGAGAGGAGGTCTGCCGTGGACATAGGCGATTGAGCAAACTCTAATCACCAAATAAGCTAGGGTGGAAGGGAAAAGTGTTTATGGATTTGGACCTAGGTATTATATTGGGTGTTTGATGGATCCCAAGTTAATTACCCAAAAATAGAGGGACTGCAAAACAAAAATCCCTTCTTAAGACAGGCTCCCTGAATCTCCGTCTCTCCCCACTCGAAGCGGAAGGCTGAAAATAATGAAGAAAGAGAGAAGAAAATAAAGAGACGGAAACGCTATTTGATTTGACGGTTAGTCAAGGATAGTGGAAACAGAAAGAAAGAGAGAGTTTGATTTTAATCTCTTTTTGTCTCTGTATTTATCTGAGAATTTTGCATCAAATCAAATTCTGCCCATCTCTCTCTCTCTGTGGTTTGTTGCCGCCATGGATAACCTCATCAACAAATTTCGTAACTTCGATGCCTACCCGAAGATCAACGAGGATTTCTACAGAAGAACTCTCTCTGGAGGTCTCATCACCCTCGCTTCTTCTATCTTCATGTTCTTGCTCTTTATCTCCGAGCTCAGTATGTTGATTCTCTCGCCACTTTTTTTTTTTTTTTTTCTTCTTCCGTTTTTTAAGGTTTTAGGGTTGAAAATTGAAATTGAACATTTTTTTCTTTATTTTAATTTTCATGTAATACTAAATTGAAATTTAAAACTATTGAAATCTGAAGTTAATCAATTATAATACGTTTGTCCCTTGTTTGATTCTTGATCTAATTTTGTGTTGGAAATTATAATTTGATTGTTTTATTGGTGATGTTTGTGCTGATGTCTTACTTGGTCAACGTCCTGTCATTTGTTAATCCTTTCAAAGGTGTTTAGTAATGTTTTTAGTAGTTACAAGGGAAAAATAATGAGTGGGGATTGATATCGGATTTCGTTGAGTTGAACTGGATTGTAGAATATGTCAACTGTTGCCCAATCACTGTAAAGTTGTAAAATCTTTCCTTGGGAAGGCCCCATTTGGCACGCACGAATGAATGCATCAAATTTTGGATTTATTGGTGCTTTTCTGGAGAAAAATAAGGCTCCAAAAGTGGAGTGGGATTTATTTCCCTCATTTTACTCATCTATGGTTCTGTTCGCACCTCCACATCAGCAAAGTGTGAATTGAGGTCAATCCAGCACGACTCTTAAGAAAATTGTGCTTGGTACTTTATGTACTCCAAATGACGATTGTCCTCTTGCTTGTTTCACTAAGTAAGATGTAGATGAATGATCGTAGCTCAGATGAAGATACGGAAATGGATGAGTGGCTAGACTAGGAAAGAAAAATCAGAAATGACCTCTTGTTTGGGAACCTAACACCGAATTTAATAGGTGATCAAGATCATCAAATTATAGGTGTTTTGGTCTTGTACAATGATGAGCATTGACGTCACTAGTGCTGATGAGGACATTTGGTGCAGGTTGAAGCATCTAAAATGAGGAGAAGTCTGAAAAGACGAGGTAGTGTGGAATGATTTGAAGTTGACAAACTAAGAGGGGATATAACCAATTGGGTTTGTGTCGCCGAGCCGATAAGGCTCGGATAACGGCGATCATGTTGCAAACTGCAATGTAACATTGTCATTCTGCCATTTTTTTTAGCTAAGTCAAAAAAAAATTATGTTGAGATATGACATATTGATTTTTTTTTGTTAGGTAAGGTTTTGCAGTTAGCTAAGTCAAAAAAAATTATGAACTTAGGTTCAAGGGAGTTTGAACTTAGGACATAGGAACAATACTCCACTTACCAATTTAGCTAAGTTGACACTTCCCACATCTTGATTTTTATCCACCATACTTCCACAGTATGTGTACACATTGTTAGGAATTCAACCAAAAATTCCCAATCTGTGAGAAACAAAAAAATAGAGAAAAAACACACGTTGAAAAAAGAAAGTAATCACACGTACAAGACAATATTTACGTGGTTCGGCAATTTGCCTATGTCCACGGAGTTGCAGGGATTTCCCTATAATCAAGAAGAATTACAAAGTGCGGATCAAGTCCCAAAACGACAATCAAGATCTTAAAAAACCCTAATCACCAAAAACGGCTCCTATATACTCCACACAGGATTCATAATACCACACAAACATTATTTGGGGCAGGTCGGGTCGTCGACCAGATCAAACATAACTAGGCTCTACAAAGCCCAACACACATGTGCGCATGTGTGGTGGTCAACAGATTTATGATTTTGGAGGGCTAACAAGGTAGATGATAGATAATGTTTTGAGTGTAAATCAGATGTGACAAGGTATCCGGGGGCTATATTCAAAATGAATGTGGTTGCCAAAAGAGGATTATGATTCTGATTAAATAGCTAAGTTGAGTTAGGATTTGATGGTTTCAAAACAAGAGTTATGGAAAACAAGAAAACTAAAGCACTGAAGTACTTACCAGTGGTGACCCGGTGTAATAGTTTAAAAAGTTCAGTTTTATTTTTTTTTTATAACTGGGTATCCCTATAGACAGTGGACCCGGTCCGTATTTGGGCTTTGCCAAGTCCATAGGCCATGGTCTTGTCCAAGGACTAGTCCTGGGACACATGCAACACCCGCACATCACATGCACCAAGTAAGTGAGGGTGCACCCTCACGGGTGACCCGTGAGGAATTAATGCTCATATTGGGTATCAAACTCACAACCTACAGACATTAATTGCTTATCGGTCCGAAATTTTCATTGTGCCAACCCCTCGGGGTTAAAAAAATGTTGGCTCATCTAAGCAGAATGTATAGAAAAATTTATACAATACTGAAAAGGAAATATTTCATTTATGGTGCTTACCTGATATTGCACATTGTCCACCAAGGAAGTAAATGGGCTACTATCACTATTGGATGGTGCCAATCCATCTAAATCCCTCCGCCCATTCCACCTCCATCACAAGCAAGCACAAAAATAAAACAGCCAAGAGATAAGATAACTATTAGAAACTGTCCAACCATTGTGCCTGATGGGGCGGTTTTCTTGGAACTGAACTATCGTTAAAATAATTCATAAAAAGTAGCTTTATGCTTAGTCCATGGCTGCATGGATATTAGAGGTTGTCCATCGTGGTTTTCCTGTATAAGGAAACCTAAATGTTGGAATGTTATCTTTTCCATATGTTTCTTCATTTACTTGTATTAGTTTACAATATCATACTTATTTTTTGAAGAAAACAAATACGGTTCTTTTGGTGAAGTGGCTGTGGAGGTTTGGCGAGGAGAGAAGAAGTTTGTGGAGGAAAGTCATAAAAGTGAAGTACGGGGAGAAAGATTGGGGTGGGAGAACGGCGAGGCCAAGACTTCCTTCGGTTGTAGTTTTTGGAGAGGAGTTCTAAGAGTTCCCCAGTTGTTCAACAAGGGGATTAGCTGCAAGTTGGGGAAAAGATATAGAATAAGATTTTGGGAGGACAGATGGTGCAACAACTCGGCTATTCTCTACAGTTTCCCCTCATGCAACTTCTACAAAAAAGAACTTTGCGGTTTAGGACGGTGGGTGTGAATTGTCTCGGGATCTGGGCTTTAGGAGGAATTCCAACGACTTAGAAATCAATGAGGTGGCTTCACTTTCAGAATTTATCTCTTCTTACTCTATCATGAAAAATGAGAAGGATTGAAGAGAGTGGATAGGGAGTAAGGACAAAAAGTTCACTGTTCGTTCCTTTCACAAATTCCTTTTGCCTTCTTACGCCCTCTCCATCTTAGAGCATGCAATTTGGTCTCCTTTAGTTCCTTCTAAAGTCGTGTTCTTTGCTTGGACCGCTCCCCTTAATAGTCCTTACCCTTGATAATCTTATAAAACGTCCTATCCTACCCTGAATTTTTGTCCTCTTTGCAAGCGCAATGGGGAGATTGGAAATCAATTATTCTTACATTGTCCCTTCTCTGCTTCTATTTGGGCTTTCTTTCTTGCTCGGTTTCAGTTGGATTGGGTTTAGTCTGATTCAATCCTTTCTCTTCCTTGGGTGGACTCTTAACTATTTCTCCAAAAGGAAAAGATACTTGTGGGCTTTTCTTACTTTTTCCATGTGTGCCATGTGTTAGGGGATTTAGAAAGAGAGAAACCAGAGAGTGTTCCAAGGGAAGGACAAGAACACTCAGGAGTTAGCTCTGGATATCTTGGACTTATTTGCACCTTTTGGTGCAAATAGAGCAAAGAGTTCGAGGGAATATTTTTTGAAGACTTTGCTTCAAGTGGGAGGCTCTTTGTAGTGTGTAGCATGGTTGTTTTTTGGGGTTCTTTTGGCCTTGCGGTTTTTTCTTTTGCTCTTTGCTTGTATAGCATGGTTTTTTCTTTTGCTTTTTTCTGCTTTGTTTGTATGGGGGGGGGCACCTCGGCCTCTTTTCTCCTTTCTTCCATAAATTATTACACTTATCAAAAAAATCTCTTGAGTGTGGTTGATATTAGCTTGCTAAAGATAACATACTTTAAATAAATGGAAAATGAGAGCTTGGCCTTTTTTTATTGAACTTCAAGTTGAACTTGTTTATCCATTAACATGTGCCTTGCCACTCAATTGCAGGATTATATCTTCGTGCAGTTACTGAAACAAAGCTTGTAGTAGATACCTTGAGAGGAGAAACTCTTCGGATCAATGTAATATCCTTTTTCGCTGTAGATATATCAACAGTGGCTTTCAAATATTTTTTCTATAACCAATCATATGTTTATAGTAAAATTCTTTTAGATAACGAAAATCCCTTTAGATTTCGAATCTTAATAGTTTGTGAGAATCCTGATTCTGATTCTTCAATATTCAATTTATGATCCATTTAATATGATTAATTTTGCATTTTTTTGGTTTACGTTTGAATTGCAGTTTGATGTCACTTTTCCCGCTCTTCCCTGTTCCATTCTGAGCCTTGATGCCTTGGATATTAGTGGGGAGCAGCATCTTGATGTGGTATGTGCCTTAAAAATTGGCATCTCGTTATCTTCTGCATGATGCTCATGTTTATGTTAATCCACATTTTCTCATCACTTCACCTCACTTTGTCCAGTTTTTTCTTGAATTGGGTGTGGTTCTCTCTTGAAGATTGATTTTATGCTGATGTCTTATTATACTTGCAGAGACATAATATCATCAAGAAAAGAATAGATGTCCATGGCAACGTAATTGAGAGTAGGCAGGATGGAATTGGTGCACCTAAGGTTAGTGACGTGATATTTCTCTCAGTCCTTTTCTTAAGACAAAGAAGCTTGCCTGACTAATTTCAAGTCTACATTTGACATTGAACCTTAAAGTAATGTTGGTTATGATAAGGAAGTTCTCTATCTATTAGAAACTTGAAAACTCAAGTTGACTCAGAAGACAGTCGAGCAGAGTTAACTCGGAAACTTGGATCTACTCGAATATTTAACTTTTATTATTAATAGCATGTTATTTAGTTGAGTAGGACTTTAGAAGCTGGCAATATAAAAATTATGTAAGTATGATGTCAATGCAATAAACCAACATAATGTATAAATTTTATCTAATTACTATTTCGATCTCATATAAAGTACTATTTCACAAAATTAAATATAAATAACATGTTAAGTAAAAAGAGAATAAATTTTCACAAAAAAGAAAGAAAGATCAAGGATTGGTAGGTAAACCTCTCTCTCTTAGAAAACTGAAAAACAAGCAATTGAAGATGGATATTTCCTTTGTATTCTGAAAGATGAAAAGAGCTAAGTATAACAAGAAGCTTAGATGCTGATGGTCTGATTTGCTCTCATTCTTTGCTATGCTATTTCCAGTATGTGAAGTCAGGAAAATATTGATTTTCAGCAGGTAGTGCACACCATTTTAAGTCACCAAAACTGCATTCTGGCTTGATTTCCCTTTATTTTCATTTTATATGGTTTCCATGTGCTCAAAGTATCTTGCTTGACGATGGGTGTAATAAAAAGTTAAAAACTGTATTCTTTGTTATTACTTTTGAACTTTATTTTGCTTCATTCTACTGCTAGTTCACTCATTATCCTCTTTTCACATAGATTGAGAAGCCTTTACAAAGACATGGAGGCAGGCTTGAACACAATGAGACATATTGTGGTTCATGTTATGGTGCAGAAGCGGTATGTTTTCCTGTCTTCCCTTCATCTATACTTGCTCTATCAAGCTCCAAATTCTGAGATGTGAGGAAAATTTGAATGGCTAACAAGTTGAGAATTTCCATCGATTATTTTTTCAACATTAATTAAAATCGGAGCAGAAACTAAACTATGAATTTAAATTATAAATATCCACAGAAAACTTGACAACACCTTTAAAAATAGGACTTAAGAAAATTTCAACCTGATAACTTAAACCCTTTAAGATAAACTTTTAACCATAATAATTACGTCTCATCCTTCAGTCACACATCAAACATGTCAAATCTATAATAAAATAACCCTAATTCCTCAATTACAGATTAAAAAAAAAAAAAAACTAGTTCAAAGCTTATACATTATACAATGAACAATGTTTGATACATCAACATTCACCAAGCTATTTCTTTGACCTTGTATTCACTGATGGCAACTGTAAGTCTTCAAGTCAAATCTGAAATGGTTAAAACAGGGTGAGCTGCAAAGACCAATAGATTTTACGTTTTCCTTTCTTTTAATTAAAGCAACAATTAAAAAAATGGATTTCACAACGAACGTTGTATATAATTATGAACAAATGTACAAAAATGCATATGATTATAAAGAACAATATGAAGCAATGAATAAGAAATATCACATGCAATGGTTTGATATTCACACCAACTCGACCTTGCTATCATTATCGATTTTCACACCAGCTCAGTCATACTCTCTATCCCAAAACGCAGGATCTTCCTCGAGAGATTCTAGGGTCACACCCAAGGACATTTTCCCTATATTTCTCCTTAGATACTTTTGCACATAGATCGTAGTCCCACACCCAAACATCAACTGCAACGTTCACCAACATAGCATTGATCACAACGTCAAAATGCATCAATCATGAGATCACATGATATTATATAAAAATACTTTTCAAAAAAATCTAAAACAAGTCAACTGTCACATCATTTTTTATTATTTATATAACTAAATTAAAGGAAAAGAAATCTACCTGAAATTTTTGTTCGAACTCATTCAATAGCTTTCAATTCTAGGCTCTTCCTTGTTCCTCGTTTTGAAGACAATCCCAATTACATGTTGTAGAAAAATTGAATTTATTGAGAATTCTTGGATGATCATTACAAATGCCCCAATAGTAGTATTTATAGACCAACTATCCTATTACAAGAATAATCTAGAACTTCAAGAATATTCTAGAATAATAAACCAACTATCCTATTATAGAACATTACAAGAATATTCTAGAAAGTTAAGAGTAATCAAGAATAATCAAGAAGAATATCCTATTTTCTTGATTCTATGAGATTAGATTTCCGGATTCTTCTACACTCCCCCTCAAGTTGGTGCATAGATGTCAATCATGCCCAACTTGCTTATCAGATGTTCAAAGTTAGGTCTAGCAAGCCCCTTAGTCAAGATGTCGGCTGTTTGCTGACTAGAAGGCACAAACGGCAAGCAAACAGTTCCAGCTTCAATTTTTTCCTTAATGAAATGTCGATCAATCTCAATGTGCTTCGTCCTATCATGCTGGACAGGATTGTGAGCAATACTTATTGCAGCCTTATTGTCGCAGTACAGCTTCAGAGGAAGTTCCACAGTCATCTTGAGTTCTTCGAGGATTCTGTATATCCACAATACCTCACAGATCCCTTGAGCCATTGCTCTAAACTCAGCCTCTGCGCTACTTCTGGCAACAACATTTTGCTTCTTGCTTCGCCAGGTAACCAAGTTTCCCCACAAAAAGGTGCAATACCCTGAAGTAGATCTCCTGTCATTCACTGAACCTGCCCAATCTGCATCAGTAAATACCTCAACACTCCTTTGATTTGTCTTTTTGAAAAACAGACCTTTTCCAGGAGTAGACTTTAAATATCTCAAAATTCGGTAGACCGCCTCGAGGTGTTCTTCATAAGGTGCGTGCATAAATTGACTAACAACACTGACAGAGAAGGCAATATCCGGTCGAGTATGAGATAAATAGATTAGTTTTCCAACCAATCTCTGGTATCTACCAGTATCAACAGGAACACTTCCCTCTTCCCAAAGCTTTACATTGGGATCCATGGGAGTCTCAGCCGGTCTGCAACCACTTAACCCGGTTTCCTTCAAAAGATCAAGAATATACTTTCGTTGAGAGACAACGATTCCTTTCCTTGAACGAGCAACTTCCATGCCAAGGAAATATCTTAGTGCTCCCAAATCCTTGATTTCGAATTCTAAAGCAAGGCTCTTCTTCAATCTCTCTATTTCGATCACATCATCACCTGTGAGAATAATATCATCAACATAAACTATTAGCACAACAACCTTTTCTTCATGAGAAAACTTGAAAAACAAGGTATGATCAGCTTGTCCTTGAGAATATCCTTGTTTTTTGACAGACTGTGTGAACTTCTCAAACCAAGCCCTTGGAGACTGTTTGAGACCATACAGGGATTTTTTTAGTTTGCATATTCTTGAGCCAAACTTCTCCTCAAAGCCCGGCGGACTATCCATGTACACTTTTTCCTCCAAGTCACCATTGAGGAAGGCATTCTTCACATCTAGTTGTTGCAAGGGCCAGTCCAGATTAGCAGCAATAGATAAAAGTACTCTCACCGTGTTTAATTTTGCAACAGGAGCAAAAGTCTCAGAATAATCAATGCCATATGTCTGGGTGAATCCCTTTGCCACCAACCTAGCCTTGTATCTTTCCACTGAACCATCAGAGTTGTACTTCACAGTGAAGACCCATTTACAACCCACAGTGGTCTTCCCAGCTGGCAATGCCTCAACACTCCAAGTATTGTTCTTCTCAAGAGCTTTCATCTCTTCAAGTACTGCTTCCTTCCACTTTGGAACCTTTAGAGCCTCCTGTACACTATTAGGAATTTCTACACTGGACAATTGAGAGGTAAAAGCAGCAAGAGATGATGACAATTTCGAGTATGATACAAATTTAGACAGTGGATGACTAGTATAAGATCTAACCCCTTTACGAAGAGCTATAGGAATGTCTAAATCAGAAGGCTTAGACTGACTGTTGGAAAGAGAAAGAGAATTACCTGTAACAGACTCAGATTGTTGATTCGTCCTTGGTTCAGAATCATGGTTGTGCTGTAGAGTCAATTCGTCTTTCCTTTTCTTATGATTCTTCTTCAAGTAAACAATCCCTTTCCAAGTTCGGTCACCATCCTTGAATCTATTATCATGTTGTGACATTATAGTAGGTTGTTCCTTATTTTCGGTTTCCAAAATTTGTTGTTCAGAATTCTGATTTTTAAATTGTTTTTCAAATGTAGGTCTAGACTCAGGGGAAACATCACTCATAATAGGAGGATTTTCAAGGAATGAATCTTGGCCATTTACTGTAGGTGCAGAGATACTAGACTCAGATTCTTGCAAGAGAAACACATCATCTGAGAGAAAAACATTGCCCGAGTTAAATGAATCTTCCTTAAAAATCTCCCCCTGAAGATGAATATCCTTAAAATATGGTTGTTTTTCAAAAAATGTAACATCCATTGTGACAAAACATTTTTTCGATATCGGGTCAAAACATTTATAGCCTTTCTGAGTTGGGGAGTAACCAATGAAGACACATTTTATAGCTCTGGGCTCAAGTTTTCCAATTTTTCGATGTTCATGAACAAAAACCGTACAACCAAATATTTTTAGAGGTAGATCAGCAGAAAGTCTAGTAGTTGGAAAACAATTTGTGAAAACTTGGAAAGGAGTTCGAAATTGTAAAACTTTGGAGGGCATTCTGTTTATTAAGTACGCAGCAGTTAAAACAGCCTCTCCCCATAGATACTTGGGAACTTTAGTTGTAAAAAGTAATGCACGAGCCACCTCCAACAGATGTTTATTTTTTCTTTCTGCAACACCATTCTGTTGGGGTGTATCGATGCAAGAACTGTGATGAATTATTCCTTTTTCAAGAAAAAAATTTCCCAAGGTCGTGTTAAATTACTCTTTCCCATTATCACTCCTGAAAACTTGTATGTTAGTTTGAAATTGAGTCTGCACCATATTGTAAAAATTTTTAAAAACGCGTTCGGCCTCTGATTTTTCTTTCAATAAATACACCCAGCAGAGTCGAGTATGATCATCCGTAAATGTGATGAACCATCTCTTGCTAGAAGGTGTACTTATCTTATTAGGACCCCAAACATCACTGTGAATAATAGTGAAAGGTTTTGATGGTTTATATGGTTGTGAAGGAAAAGATGTACGGTGGTGTTTTGCAAATTCACATATTTCACAATGAAACATAGATGGATCTTTATTGCCAAACAACTTAGGAAATAAATGTTTTAAATATTTGAAACTTGGATGACCTAATCTTAAATGCCATAACATAATATTATTATTGGAAACAGAAATAGATTCAAAGCAGGAACTTATTTGTTGAGATTGTCGCCTCGATTCAGATCCATCATCAAGGAAGTAGAGTCATCCACTCTGTTTAGCACTGCCAATCATCCTCCCAGAGGTTAAATCCTGGAACACACAATGAGTTGGGAAAAAATTAGTTTGACAATTTTGATCACGGGCTAGCTTGCTGACAGACAAAAGATTACAGGAAAGTTTGGGAACGTGAAGAACATCGTGAAGAGTGAGTGATGGAGATACTATAATAGAACCTTTTCCTGCAATGGCTGAAAGAGAGCCATCTGCAATCTTAATTTTCTGATTACCTGCATAAGGATTATACGAAGAAAAAAGATTTGACAACCCTGTCATATGATCGGTTGCACCTGAATCGATGATCCAGGTGCGATCAGGGTTGACACCAATGAGAGCTGTTTTCAGGTAATTACCTTTTTGAGCCAAAGAACAAGTAGGATTTTTCTGAGACTCGAGAATCTTGTACAGTTGGTCTATCTGCTCCTTGGTGAAAGGAAACGAATTTGAAGAAGACTGCTGCTCTTGATCCGAGACACTGGCCTGAAGTGCACGCCCCGCTCCACCAGACTTCTTCTTCCAGTTTTGAGGCTTGCCATGAATTTTCCAACAGGTTTCCCGTATGTGCCACGGACGTTTGCAGTGATCGCACTACGGCCGTTCAGAACGTTTACCATCCTTCTTCACCTCCTCCTGAAAATCTCGAGTTACAAGGGCAGAACTTTCTACTTCCGAGTTAGTAGTACTAGGAACCGATTTGTTGTTAAGCATCACACTCTGCCGTGCTTCTTCTCTCCGAACATCTGAGAAGGCCTCACGAATTGTTGGCAGAAGAGTTTTCCCTAAAATTCGGCCCCGCACCTCGTCTAATTCTTTGTTAAGTCCTGCTAAGAACATAAATACACGATCATTCTCCTGTCGTTTCATGAACCGGACACTATCATTCGCACACTCCCAGACATCATCATAACAGAGGTCTAACTCCTGCCACAATGTCATCAACTCGTGGTAGTAGGAGGTTACATCTTGGTCACCCTGTTTCGCGTGCCAAAGTTTGGATTTTAAACCAAAAATCTGCGAAGAATTTTCTAGATCGGAATACGTATCCCTGACTGCTTCCCAAACATCTTTGGCCGTCGGCAGGAACATGAAGGGCTTGCCAATTGCGGGTTCCATTGAGTTCACTAACCACGCAATAATCAAAGAATTTTCTGATTTCCAGGTCTTGAGAGTCGAATCTACATCGGCAGGTTTTGTCACTTCTCCTGTCAGATATCCAAGCTTCCCCTTGCCTTCCAAAATCAAACGAACGATTTGCGACCATTCCGTGTAGTTTTTTCCATTTAGACGGTGGATATTTAATTGGAACGAATTCGTGGACCCTTCTGAACCACTAAATGAGATGGAGGAGTTCAGGTTCGGACTTGTGGTGCTTTCCCCTGACACCACTGAGTCCTTACTAGTCGCACCGGTTAAAGCCGTCTTCCACGGATTTTGACCCGCCATAGGTAATCCCTAGATCAGAACCTAGTGCTCTGATACCATGTAGAAAAATTAAATTTATTGAGAATTCTTGGATGATCATTACAAATGCCCCAATAGTGGTATTTATAGACCAACTATCCTATTACAAGAATAATCTAGAACTTCAAGAATATTCTAGAATAATAAACCAACTATCCTATTGTAGAACATTACAAGAATATTCTAGAAAGTTAAGAGTAATCAAGAAGAATATCCTATTTTCTTGATTCTATGAGATCAGATTTCCGGATTCTTCTACACATGCATAATCAAAATATCATTGTAACTTTGTATACAAACCATTAATCATGTTAATCTCCATTTATACCTTATCGTTGCCTACGTGCAACCTCTTCCATCAAGTATTCTATACACTTAATACTATTACTACTAATTGCTTTACATTTTAAATTATCTACTCTTGCTATCATCTTTTATCAAGGCAACTTTTTCTTGTCTTTTTATTCCAATCCAACAATTCAAAGCCGAATAGAACCCTTTTAAATCCTATTATTAAGAAAATTTAATTTGTAATACAATTTTATTACTATCCTTTTTACAATAAACAAGCATTAGCCAATAGTGTGATTAAATTAACCTAAATTCCAATAGACAACTCCCCTCGTGTTAGAACTCAAACAAATACAATTTCAAAATCCCCAACATAAATCCTTCAAAGTTTCCTACAGCACAACTAACTAAACATCACATCACTTAACTAATTACTCAATGTACACCACTCTCAATAATCCCTTGATTCCCTTTGCATAACTCAAATCTCCATATTAACCTCATACAAAATTGCTAACCATATATTGCAGCTTGACATTTGCACAAACATTTTAAAATACCGATCAAAACTTTAAAACCTCATTAGAAAGAATTTTTTTGATCATTTTATTTTATTTTTCTTTTTAAGTATTTTCTCACACTTTGTGATCAAAGTCTAGAAGCACTCAAACTAACCAAAATTATCATTCAAACCTTTCAAAACCCCAATATCCATCAAGATCATCCATGTTGTTAAAAGATCCCACACCATTAAACCCAAAACAGAATTAATGGTTACTAAATCCAAATTAAAACATAGAACTTAAATAAAAACCAAACCCACTCATGATGGAAGATCGGTTACATTTTTTTCACCTTTTTGATGACTAAACCCAGATCATGCTTAGATCCTTTTCTTTTTCTTCGACCCTTTTTATTATTGGTTCTGTTTTGGAAATAGCCACATACATTACAATCCCCAAACGACCTCCCTTCGATCTCCTCTCTCTTGGCCTCCTTCACTTCATTTTCGCCTCCTCCCCCATCTTCTCTTGTTTGTCCTCTTTTATCCAGAGAATAGGGTTTTGAAATCCATTCTTAAGTTTTTAAAATGGTGACATCTCCTTGATCTTGGTCCCTCATGAGAGACTAACATTAACAGACATAAACACCCTTATCTTTAACCTTCTTTCTAAAAATTCTTTTATATTTCTTTCATTTTATTTTCTAATAGTTCTAATGAAAAACTAATAAGATTACCAAAATGCCCTCTCTTTCATTCTCAAGCTTGAAACGTTGACTTTGATCTTCAATTAAAATATTATTGTAACAATTAAATATTCTTGTCACTATTATCCATGTCATTTTTATTTTTCGATACACTTGAAGCCTCAATTTAAACATACACTTCTAAAAAAAATGAGTTATTACATACTTGCTCTCATAAATTATAAAATGACTAATATTTAAGCTTACAGTGAATATGTATTGCTCTATGGTAAAGTAGTGGAGTCGGTCACTGACTTGGGCTGTCAAACTTGTCAAACACAAAGACGGGATTTGTGGATATGGAAGAATAATTCAGTTTATGTAGAAAATCAATCGTGGTGTATAATAATTGGGATTTAGTGGGATATAGCATGTTTTTATGTGGCAAGAATCTAAATTATGCAATTTTACAACCATGACATTTTTCTATCAAACATCTTATTTCTGCTTCATATGTTGCCTGGATACTTCAAAATGTCATAGCAGATATTTCCCTTCAGTGCAAATGTTGTATGTACACCGTATGGATCCCATTTGTTTTTATTTTTTATTTTTAATTATCTGGGTCTGACAGATCACATCTGAATCCACTGAGTGTTGAATCTGGCACATGTAGGATACAACTGACATTTAGCTCTTTAGACCTATTCTTTGTGTGCTCCTCTATATTAAGCTCATAAGAGATGAAGCATTACTACGCAATATATGATTTTTTTGGGCTTCCTAAGGAAGTACTGCGTACTAAACTACTTTTTGTGGGTCTCATTAATAATATACATAGAAAAAACACATTATTATATATGAATCACGGTCATATGAACCAAACATGCACGTAACATCCAAGTAATCCCAAATTTTCTCCATTTCAGAACATTAGCTGCAATTACAGAGATATCAAAACCAAGATCCCTATAATTTACCACATTACAGCCCTAAAACACATGAATGGTCCACTTGTTTCTTTTTCCTGCTACATTTTCTTCTGAGCTTTACCACCCATGTTGCTGTCTACCTCATTTGTCCATTTGAAATGAGTTTTGCATGTTTCTTTAAAAGGAAAAATGCCATCTACATTCATATTCCTAGAATCGATGCGTTACAAAGCATTTAGATTTATAAAATAAGTAAATAAATATTTAGCAACGCCTGACGTATCAGATAATAGACAATTAAAACCCATTAATTGGATAAACATCATACATCAACCAGCTAAAAACCCATTAACTACGTTGAAAATCTCATTTCAAACCATTGAAATACCATTAATTGAGAAATCATGTCAACCACTAATAAGTAATAAACAGTTAATCAAACCATTAATTGATAAACATAGCTTATCAAACAACTGAACTGTTATTAATTGAAAAAATGATCACCCAACAGATCAGCCATTAATCAGAAAAAAAAAGTAACCGATCAGCCATCTAAAACCTATAGTTGGAAAAAAAATCACATATCAACCAATTGATCGGCTTTTAATTGGATGATAAATGGTTAATTAACCATAAATCGAAGTAAAAGAAAATCTCAGGTCAACCATCTAAAACCTATTTATGGGATTAAAACATCATAGATCAACCATAACTCTGATAAACAATTCATCAACCATTGTTCGGATAAACTTCAAAAGATCAGACAAGTATTGAAGCATGAATGACCACTAATAAAAATAGAAGACAAAGATCAGTTAAATGAAACTCATTTGGCTCATTTGGCTGATTAAACATAAAAAATGATCCATAATAAATATGATTAATCAAATTAATGAGGACACACCTTGTCTAATTGGAGAGAGAAGGAGATTAACCGTGATATCTTTAATAAAATACACCAAAAGGGCGAAGGTGACATCCAATGGCGATGGTGATGAGGATGACGATGTATGCAGTTGTGGAGGGGGTGATGACCAGATCCGTTGAAAAGAAATGGGTTTTGGGGAAGGTTATAGAGATGGAAGCATTTTGGATATTACCTAAATTTGGCAGGGAAAAAAGCCATCTTTTAGGTGTTTTATACTTCCTGTGGAAGTGGGATGTTGGTAACGGGTTTGAGCTGCTTCTTGATTTTGTCTGCTTCTCGCTTCTTTAATCAAATGGTAATTTGAATCACATAAGTGCTTTTCAGTGTTACAAAGCATGCCTCTAGCAAACCCAAAAGGGTACATAAGGTTTCAATTGCAAACATTAAAATTCGGGAAGATATTACAGGCACTTTCTTTTTTGACAAATCTAGATATATCATGTGTTTTTTCCTTGGCATTACTGACTATCGTTTTCCTTTTCTGATTTTATTATTATTTATTTTTTTTTTTTTTGATGGGTAAGCTGGAGTTGCACCCATGACCTCATAGTTGAGGTTGCAATATGTCAGCCAACTAAGCAATGGGTCTAAGCACTTCTGGTTTTAATGTTGATTAGCTTATTGGAATAAATTCTTTCTGTGATCATGAAAATTGAAAATTATTTTAAATATATGGAAGAAACTGTACAAATGGATCTGCTTATCAAGTAGACTGGGGACGGTCTGTCTGGTGGTTTGTATCCATCTTTGAGAACTTGACACCCTCACATCACATGTATCTCTCTAATTAGAGTATTGTTCTTCTATTTCTGGTCATGAGGTGGCTATATTTTTCTTCCAAGAGAAAGCGTTGATATAAACTTAGTTATTTACTTTATTTTCCAGTCGGATGGAGATTGCTGTAATTCATGTGAAGAAGTCCGTGAAGCATATCGAAAGAAAGGTTGGGGGGTGTCAAATCCGGATTCGATTGATCAGGTTTGTAAGTGTGTAATCCATTATTCTCTTTTCGTTTTCTCTTGGGAGGAATGAGATATGTTTTACTATTGACTTTTGTTTAGGTCAGGAGAGGCAATATTTTCGATGCCAAATTTCTTGTTTTGCCGTGTAGGGAAGTGTAATTGTATTTCTCACCGATAAAAAAAAAAAAAGGAAATTGTATTTCTAATTAAATTCAATAATGGATTCTGATTATCTGAGGGATGGAAATATCCCACCTTCTGGAAATTTCAGGATGTTTTTATAAACACCGAAACAACATTTTGATGTAAGTCTTATTAATAGATTTGATGTGTTATGCATGCTGCCAATTTCCATAATCAGAATTCCCAAACCAAGTTTTCAGAGATTCCTGTGGATTTCATCATGATGGATGCATTCACTAGGAGATGGGGTGAACTTAATCCCCACCTTTCGGGTGAGACTAATCCCATGGTCACAGGATTAGCAAAAAAAAAAAAAGATTGGTGAACTTAATCTATTAAAAGATGACGCAGACACAAGTGACCTGGTTTACAGATCCCAATACTTGATCACAAAACAAGAAGTCATTTAACATGGCTGTAACCATTATCTCCCTTTAGTTGTTGCAAACTTTTAAGTTTTTAACCATGGTGTTAAATTTTGGCATATTTCCATGAAGAAATGTTCCAAACTGTTTCCTTTTAAAAGGGGGTCGAAGCATAATGCTAGTAAGATTTTTGTCTAATTTTTTGAATTTTATATGTAGAACTTATATGAAAATAAATTCATAATTATGAATGATGTATAAGACACGTTTCCATTACATGTAGTTTTCAATAATTACTATTATTTTTTGGAACTAGAATCACCCTTGTGGTTGAACCAGCAGATTATCCCACCAAGATGATACAGGTGGACATCTATCTGCTGCTTCTCTTAAAATGCAGTTTTAAATCGGAAAATATTTGAACCGGACGACTGCTCATCTATTCTACTTGGAGCATTTCAACTGTTAAAAATCTATCCTGTTTGAACTGTGACAACTCAATTGAAGGTGAAAAACTTAAATTTGTATAAATTTTGGCTAAATGCTGTTTTCTAGCTACTTTGCAAGAATGATGAACCTTTCATATCTTTATTAAATAATTGGTGGTAAATCTTGATTTATGAATTGCAAATTCTCAACATGAATTCGGTTAACTAATTGTCTTTCTGACGACTGACTTGACATTTTAGTGCAAAAGAGAAGGTTTCCTCCAAAAGATTAAAGATGAAGAAGGTGAAGGATGCAATTTTTATGGAACCTTGGAAGTTAATAAGGTGGCTGGAAATTTTCATTTTGCCCCTGGGAAAAGCTTCCAACAGTCAAATGTTCACGTACATGATTTGCTGGCTTTTCAAAAGGATAGTTTCAATGTAAGATGCAATGCTGGTGCATGAAATTCTTAATGTAGCATAAAAACATTTGTAATGGTATTTGCATTTTTTTTTCCTCTTTGGTGCTAAAGGGTGGGGGGGAGGGGGGGGACTTGGTTGCAGTACACAATACCTAACAATGGAGCTGTGGGTCCCACCCCTTATTCTATTAAAATTTTCATTTTCTATTGATATTTATTTATGTCCTATTAAACAACCTTTTCATTTTTTCTTTTTTCCATGATGTCAGATTAGTCACAAAATCAATAGATTGGCCTTTGGAGAATACTTCCCTGGTGTTGTAAATCCTCTTGATGGGTAATTATCTCTTACTATCCTAGTTGTCGTTTATTCAAGGAAATGTATGGATCCTTGTTCTCAGGCAGTTATGATCTTGTGTATATTGTGATTCACTTTTGAGTGCTAAATCATTCAGGGTGCAATGGGTGCACAATACACCACATGGGATGTACCAGTATTTTATAAAGGTTAGTCTTTCTTTAGGGCATTGTCTGTGAACTATGTTTTGTTTTTATTCACCGTTCTCTAAGAATGGAAGCTGAGACATCATATTTATGATCTCAATGAGTTTCTTTTAATATGTTCATGACACGATACTGTGCATGATAGTGAGAAGATGCTTTTGATGCTGGACAATAAACTTGAAGAATACCCCTGTTAAAAAGCCATTAGAAACTTCTCTATCAATGACCTTTATAACATTTTTGTACCTTTCTTCTCTTCTTATGTTTCCCATTTCTTTCCGTTTATTGTAGTTCTGTTACAACATGACTACAATAATCCATTATATCAACTTATATAATAGCCTGTGTTTGCATACTTTGGCAGGAAAAACTAGCTCAAGTCTTTTACACTTAATTACTGTAATGATTATTTGCCATTGTGCATTGAATACACATATGCTATCATGGTCATTGGCAGATCTATGGGAAACATTGGATATTATTACTAGATTTATGGGATCACATACAAATTAGGGATGAAAAACATTGGGTCCACTTTTGATCGATTTTCTTTTCTTTCTTTTCCTTTCTTTTTTTCTTTTTTGTGTATCAGGAATTTGATGAATGTAATTAACAACTTTTTCAGAACCGTTTTTTCTGACTAATTTATAGGTGGTACCTACAGTATACACTGACATAAGTGGGCACACTATCCAGTCAAATCAGGTGTGTTGACATGCTAAAGTTACATGTCTCTAATTATTTTTCCTTATTTCTCTAACCATGACTTTAGATGCATTACCGTTGGCTTGTCTAGTTTTCTGTAACAGAGCATTTTAGGACTGCTGAATTTGGTCGCCCTCAGGCTCTTCCTGGAGTTTTTTTCTTTTATGACCTCTCTCCAATTAAGGTGGGTGAACCTTGATGTATTTGTTGGCTTAAACTTTTTTTTTTTTTTTTTTTGTGTATTGTTATAATTGTGTATAATTGATAATATGAAAATGTAAATTATTTCTATAAATTATTGAAGGATTTATCCAAATAAATTGCTATACATTGAAACTATGTTACTTTCTTACATGACTGCCTATTGCAGGTGACTTTCACAGAGCAACACGTTTCATTCTTGCACTTTCTGACGAATGTTTGTGCTATAGTGGGAGGTAATATTATCTTTCTTTTCTTTTCTTCTTAATAGAACAGAGATAGTCCTGTGACTCTATGCATCAATATATGGAACTATTTATTTTATATCTTAGTCACAGACATCCCTGAAAGCCCAGCCAAGAAATCTCGTGCTAATATTGGAAATTATGTTGCTACATAATTAAGTTAGATAATTGAGCATATGATCCCTCTCTTGAGGAGGGGATGCTCTAATAGGCTTTGAATTGGTTTGGATCTTTTTGTCAAATATGGACCAACTGGATGACAGATGTTCCCTAGAAACAAACAAGCAAGATATATGTTCAATGCTGGTTTTAAATTACTTTCTATTAGCTGCCTTTTTTTGTGTGGAAAATAATGGCATCCCATTATTATGTCAATTTTGTGTTCATAATGATCATTATTTTCACAATTGATGGGCATCTTATAACAAAGTCATACAAACATTTCAATGTCGCAAAAGTAAATAAATGAATAAAAGGTTTCAAACTTGTTTAACAGCCGTTATTATCGTTTGTGACCTTGGTTGGCCCAACAAGGTCAAAATGGTTATATTTAGTGGTGGGATCCACATGGCCTGCAATGGTATGATACCACATGTTAGGTGATGTAGTTAGTATAAACCTAGGGTGTCCTGCAGAGTTTATTTCAACATGGATCCAATGCAATTAACAGGATGTCAATCAAAGTTATGTGGAGGAAATAGCGGCCCAGTATGATTGGCTTCAACTTTTGATGTTCCCTTTTGGAAATCGCTGGGAGAGGTGCTTGCTCACCCCCGCGCCAAGGTCAACACCAAGGCCATCACCAGGCCTCATTGGACATGTGTGCCTCACAATGGGCTACTCAGTGCTCTTAGGCCGGGTAGTTTCCTATCCCATGGCACTATGGCCAGCTATGGTCAATGTTGTACATTGGAACACTTGAGTTAGACCTGATATGGCACTTTGACGTTAGGTACCCGATATTTCTCATTTTCCCCTCGAGTTGCCTTGATACACTTGGGCTATGGCCCAAGGACACTATTGTGGGTGTTGGGGTCTCAACATAGATTGCGCCCTTAAACATTTTCTAAAGCATTGTACCAGGTAGCAGATGCACACAGGTGTACTCAAGGCTTGCATTAGTTGTTGAGCTGTGACATGCATTGCACAGCCACAGTCCTCCCCTGTCAAAATCTATCGGACCTTATTATTACCTTGGAAGTTAGGCCAAGTCAGACAAATAAATTTGAAGCTTAGTATGGATCTTATGGACAACTGGAATCCTATTTTGATTTGCCTCTGTTAAATGTTCAAACATTCTCTTCCTTTGTTTTTGTTCAGGTGTGTTCACAGTTTCTGGAATATTAGACTCATTCATCTACCATGGTCAAAGGGCAATAAAGAAAAAAATGGAAATTGGCAAGTTCAGTTGACATTTCGATCGTTGGGCAAATATGGCTTTGGTCTTCTAGTTGGTTTGTGAGCCAATGTGTTTTGGTCGGAGGGTTGACTGATGGGAGAAAAATCTGATTGAATAGTCTTTCTCATGAGAGATGGTGGGGTTCTTTGTTCACAAATCGCAACTGATTTTTATATCATGAAACAAGTTTGATTATTTAACGAGGTTATTCTCTTTCTTGCGGTTTCAGTTTCTTTTCTTCCACCTTTGTTATTGGTTTTATCGGCTCTCTTCTGTAATCAAACAGTAATATGAAAATATGTTAATAAAGTGGAATTTTATGTTGTTCTCGATAATGCAGGTTCAAATTTCTCTTGAGACCTTATGTTATCCATGATTTTAGAGGTGACTAATTGCACTTAATTGTGATAAGAGCGAGGTAGATTCATGGAGAAAAGAACATGTAAATTCTTCATAGAAGTAGCTTTTTGTTGAAAAGAAGTCTATCAAAATCAAATAATTCATATAAATGAAAAACCTACATATAAATGACTTGTCTCTCTTCCTCTATATTATATGATGGTAGATGGTTTGTCTCCTTGTAAGGGTCATTAATATCATTCATAAGTAATCTAGTTTATGAAATTTACATTTTATTAAATGATCTTTCCAGCTTTTGAATACCAGAAAACACGTCTAAGCATGGTTGCCAAACACCCAATCATAATTTTTAGAGTCGAGATAAACTGACTCGAAATTCATTCGTTGATGTGGCATGTGCACAGAACCATAGATCTTTTCTCTTAAAAGTTTTTTTTTTTTTAATGGTGGGGGTAGTGCTTTTATAGAAGTTTTACCATTAAAAGCACCACTTCATTAAACGAGACCTAAAATCTCACTCTTCGTATAAAGTTGAGATTCTTTATACCATCAACAAATGTGTACACCCTTCGGGCAGTAAAGCAAGGCAACTTCTTTCCACCCTCAAAAGGAATCTTAAATTCTCTGCAATCAAACAGACCCTAAATGGAATTTTCACACTTGATTGGTTGCGTCATTTAGATAAAACTTATATGTAGGAATCTTAATATTACGTAGTGATCAAGAAATTAGATTATGGTACAAAGACAAACTTAAGATGAAAAGACTGGGGGTCCAACTCCAGCTTTGTAAGGATTCCTGATGATGGTCCCTCAATAGATTTTGAGACTCGCTCTTTCATTTTATTTGGACGTCTGCACTTATCTTTCCATGTTGAGAAGAATAAGAATAAAGAGAAGTGATGGTGGCCTCCAAATTCCTTATCTTGATAGAGTAGATATAAATACATTAATGTTATTAAAGAAGGTAAAGGCATCAAGATATGGTTATTGTGTTCCCACCTTATCTTGGGGTCCTTTCCAGGATTCCTCTTTGTGTGGGTGTGCATGCCCCAGTGTGTGCCCACCCGTGTGTACACGGGCATATGGAATATGTCTCAAAATTTTGGAGGAACCCTCCTCGTTACAAGACACATGGCCTTTTGTATTTATTTCACCCCCCTTACTTTTTGCTTAATATTTGAGATACCTCCTTGAAAATGCCACGTGTAATTCAAAGGAGACGGTTCTATCAAAATTTTGAAGCAGTAGGGAAAAATGTGTCGTAGGGTAGCCCAGCCTTGATGATTTTGATGTGGCAACTTCTTTATCACAGAACAATGTCTATTAAGTAATTTCTTTTTCAGGCAAAGAAGTAGAACTCACGAAGTGTTGATTTGTATATCCACCAGTAGAGAAGTTGAGAAAGGTTGGGAAGAATTATTGGTTCACACCATTAGTTATGATTTTGTCTATCCTTTCTCCATATTTGGGGTTTCATTTGTGAGCCCATATGAATATCATGTGTAATGATCCAATCGTGCGATGAATTATTTATACAGTGAACTGCTTACAAATTTTTAATCCATTATTTTTGTTAGGGGGACTTATGATAATTGTTATGGTAGAACTGATTCTATTTTTTAGAATTGATTATGCCATAAACAATTGTCATTTGAAGAATATTACCAAACAATTGAAAATAGGGAAGCCCAGGCCTAAAGAGAGCCAAACATTTTTCAATATATGGTCTATAAATTTCGGAATGGATTGATTTTTTGTGAGGATGATCTCTATGGTGAAAAGATCATCCTTACAAAAAAATCAGCCCATTCTGAAACTTCTAACCCCAATTTACAAGTTGAAGAATCGTGGTCTGTCAATTATTTGTAAACCACTTTTGAAAGGGTTAGAAGTTTCAGAATGGGCTGTTTTTTTTTGTGAGGATAATCTCCTCACAATAGAGATCATTCTTACAAAAAATCTGCCAATTCCAAAACTTTAAAACCATATATTGAACAATGTTTTCTCTTTAGGGTCTCCGAACGCTCCCCTTGAAAATAGTTATTTTTTTATCTACTCTTCAGCATTTTAAAGACATTGCACAAGAGCTAACACACATGTTGTGGTTTATGGAGCTTGATAGTACTGGTCAACAAGGAGGTATTGTGAATCAAGTCATGCCTTCACGTTGGTTGAGCTCAACGGTGAACTTGCTAAAGGGGTTCGGGGGCGAAGCCCACGAAAAAAAATTTCCAAAGGATATTTTCATAATTTTACTAAAATTATGTAAAACCCTAGTTAGGTTTCTTGGGGTATTTATATTTTTCGTTTTGGTGAAAGGATGTAATCTACAAGTGCAAGTTTTCTTTTCATAGTAAAATCAGTTTGATTTATGGGTGTAACTTAATCTTGAGGGAATCACGTCAAATATGTGTTTCTTTGTGTGATTGTATTTTGTATTTATTTTTTTATTCATTTTTTTGTTAAATTGCACTTGTTTTCTTAACAAAACACACACACACAGATTTTCTATGGCAATGATTATCATACTGAAAATGATTTAATGTATTATTAGATCTGTGACAAAGTAATCCCCTGAATCCCACAAATGTATAAATAGCTAGTGTTTCATTCAGATGATAGTAGCATATCAACATTTTAGTTAAATGCAATTATGCTATAAGGGCACTAATATTTTCAATGGACTGAGGATATACACACTATGTGAAAAAAGAGGTAAATTTAATGTCAAAATCCGTCAAATTTAACACTCTTTTCATTAGTGTTTAAAAGAGTCTCGTTGAATTTACCCCCTTTTTTAATACTCATGTAGTGACTTGAGCTTGCATTGTAAAACATCTCTAGACAACATGTTCATAGAATTTAACATTTATTTTCCTTTCAGATCCACATGATCTTTCCCCTCAAATTAGAAGGTAAAGCAATAAATTCAAATCCATTACTTCCAAACCAATAATCTACTAAGTATCAAATGCTTAGATTCTAAGCAAAACTACATGTATTTTTATAAAAGATGTACCAAACCCCCTTCCTCTTAATCTTTCATCAAACTTCATACAGACAAAGCTCATTTATTGCAAATGACATTGAAGAAACATAAAAAGATACATCTCTTATATGCCAATAATAATAAATTACACTAATACAAGAAGATTCAAATACAGATACAACAAATAGACACTAATTCTCCATGGTCAAGCATGAAAAAACCAGCAGACCAGATGGAGCTTGAAACAGAAAGAGCGACTAAAACTACTTTCAAGTTTCAACATCTAACTTCACCATCTACAAACTGACCCTAAACTCAATAGCAGCTCTGCAAATGCAAAAATCCCATTGCAGTAGCTAACCAGAGTACTAAACTAAACTAAAAAAAAAAACTATATAAGAATTACAGACTAATCAAGAAAGGATAGCTTCCCAATCAATTTCATATGAAGGATACTTCTTCAACACAAACTTCTCTGATTCATCATCCAATAGCACCTCTGTGAAATCTTGGAACTTGGTATAGGACTCAGGCGAAGAACCCGTCATCGACCCATCGCTTACTGATAAAGATGGGGACGATGAGCTCTCTACCTTACACTCCATTGATCCTAGAAAACCCAATTCTCCATTAGATGAATCATCAACAATTTCCACCACTTGTGGCTGATCCAATTTTGATTGCCTGCGAACCATCTTCTTTGAATCCGAGGAATTCGAATTCCCCTGTTTCTGCGAATTAGCCAAGCTTTCACAAATTGCTTGAAGCTTCGCATCTACCGGGGATTGGAGAGGCTTGCAATCACCGTTATTCCCTCCGACATTATCAATTTGATGCCGGAGATGTGGGAAATTCAGCCTCGCAGACTCTCCACGGAGCTTGTAAGCAGCCTTATCGTAAGCCAAGGCCGCGTCTTCAGCAGTGTCAAAGGTGCCAAGCCAAAGACGGGTACGGTTCCGGGGCAATCGGATCTCTGCAACCCATTTCCCCCAATGTCGTTGCCTCACCCCTCTGTAGAGCTTTGTGGGTTTTGGAGGACAACCCACTTGCTTCATTAGGATGGGTTTTGGACCGAGGAAATTAAGGGTTGTTTGTTGTTGGTGCTGCCATTTTTTCTGGTTATGGATTGAAGCTGCTGCAGACATGGCAGCAAAGTGTTGCTGTTGTTGTTGTTGTTGTTGTTGTTGGAGTTGGAGTTGGAGTTGAATCTGTTGAAGCTGATCTAGGGAAAGGTGGTTAAGCCCAATCGAACCAGATTGCTCAAGACCCAATTGGTCATAGTTCGAGAACCCTTGAGAAAACATTTGGGTTGTCGTGGTTGAGCAAAAGTTTGGGTTATAAAGATTGGGTTCTGAAGAAGGGAAAGAGTAAGGTGAAGGAGAAGGAGAAAAGGAGAGAGAAGGAAAAGAAGAAGGAGAAGAAGAAGAATCAAAAGAAGGGGTTGAAGGAGAAGAAGAGGTTGATGAAGCACCTTTGATAAAAGGTTCAAGTGCTTTCATAAGCTCTCCTCTAAAGGGATCTGAGATATCAGATCCATTGCTACTGTAGGAATCTATAACTGTTGCCATGAAATAAAAATCAAGAAAACTCAGAAATAAAGAATCTGTTTCTTAACAAAACCAAAGTAACAGGTAACCCAGATGAAATTAAGAAAAAAAAATGATTTTTTTCCCTAAAGAAGAGGTTTTTTTTCTAGCAAAAACTACCCTTTTACCTCAAGAACTGAAAAACCCAACCTGAGGGACAGAAAAACAAGTCCTCTAAGTTGATTGAAGGAAAAAAAATTACCCAAAAAAAAAGAAAAAATTTGAAGAACTGGATCTCTATTCCGAACCACCTAGCTTCCAAAAAAAAATTCCAAGTTTGCTTTTTTAACTTTTTTAAAATTCAAAAAACACAAACCCAAAGATAATCTTTGCAAGAACAGATGATTACAGAAAGGGATTCAGAGAAGCGGGATGTGAGAGGAGGGGGGGGGGGGGGGGGGGAGAGAGAAAATCTGAACAATCACAGTTGAAGAAGATTAAACACAGAATCTCTTAAAACACTCACTCAATTTGTTCTCTCAAACCTCACTTTTGTTATCTCTGCAATATGCGATATTGAGTCTCAGTGCTTCTCTTTATAGTAAGTTATAAATCTCTCAATCTTTGCTTCCTCTCTCTTCAATCTCCCCATTAATCTCGTTTTTCTCTTATAACCTCACTTCTTAAAGTAATTACGAACTCCATCCTAAATAGTCAACTTCATTTCCTGACGTGGCTGTCCTTCAATCAACACAATTCAACCAATATTTTTATGACACGTACCCTTTAAACCTATCTGTAAACTGGCATCTGTCCATTTAGTACAGGCAGATGTCGGTTATATTTTACGTGTCGTTGTTTTATTGGGTCCAATTCTATTTGACTAATTCGTTTCCTCTACACCTTTTAGAATTTAATGTGGAAGCTTCCCCATATGGAAGAATGATCCAGTACTTTTATGCTATATTATTAAACTACTACTATTCAATCTGATCTAAAATTAACCAGAAATGAAGCGTTTTGTGTTCTTTTTTATTAATTTTTTCCCATTATTTTCTATATAAAATCAAATAAATAGTTCCTAACAATTTCATTACGGATTGATCATCATCACAGTATCCAATTAGAGAATAGGTCGTAATATAAGAATAGTGAACGGAGTGTATTGTATCGTTACTTTAGTTTTTTGATCTAATAAATATTATTTTAAATTTCACGTTATCAACACTAACTCTCAACGCTCTCATCTAATCTTTACTTAACTATTTTAATAAAATATTACTAAGCTGTAAACCAATTAATGGGCCAGACTAAGGTTAAATAGTAAACCAGAGTTAAGTTTAGACGAAGAATTCCATGTATCAGGGCGTCGGCATCAAAAATTTGATACACGAGAACCGACATCACGAACACCGACACTCTCTTCTACGAGCACTGAGTCCGTATAAATTGGATCATCACCTTTGTTTGATTGGTAATTTTTGAACGTTGACTTTGAAGACTTCTAAAAATGATCAAATCTAACGGTGAAAAAGTGTAGATTCCAATTGTTATAAACAACAGTGTTTTAAAAATTGAATCATACCTCCTGCCGTAACATATGCGAGAACCATAGATTTGTGTTCCTTGGGATACACAACTGCACATGCTCGTAGAAAAAAGGAAATTGTGTATCCCGAGAAATACAAATCTACAATTCTAGCATATGCCATTGTTAAAGAGAGTCCCGTTATAAGGATTCATGAACCAATAGGTTTTTGTGAGTATTATCTTTTTAGCAAAGACTGCAAATAAAGGCATTTTAATAAAAAAAAAAGTATATATACATATATTACAAGCTTTTTAATAAACATACAGTGATCCAATCGAATTGAATCGTAGTTCAGCTGTGGTCCGATCAATTTGGCAAATATTTGATCCAATCATCGGTTCAATTTTTAGAACATTGATAAATAATGGAGGAAAAACTGGATTTTAGCATGTAGGTCAACCTAATAGTTCGACTTTAAAAGCAAACTGACATGCCCAAAATTTTGAAGAAATTGCTTTAAAGGTACAACACATTTTTGTCCTTTTTTTTAAAAAATTTACCTATATACTTCAAATTACGATGATTGTTTAGTTTACCCTATGTGGGAACCATTTTGGTCACGCCACGAGATGAGAACATGTGTTACAAAGGAGCAAGTGGGAGCATCTAAGAATCGATGGGTTAGAGCAAGTCAAGTGGGCGAATCACTACTACAATAAAGAGATAAGAACATGTCCTCCTGACTTGGGAGCACAAACCACTATATGAGCCGAGCACCAAGCGGCTCGATCACCACCTTCTTTGAATGTTATAGGAGAACAATGGACTAGTGTTTTTGTATTGAGGAGAGTGGATGGCGTTATTTGATTGATGCAAACCAAGATGAGAGTTAGGGACTAAAAACGTACGACGTAAAACCATAGCGAAGGTAGTGTCGACAAGTGGGGTTCAAACCTAATCTGATCAAGCTTGCACAAGTCTAGAGAGTAACTTGTTACAGTTTATAAAGTCTACTATATCGACAAGACATCAACTCGAATCCAAAATTTACACCCAATAAACACAAGGAATTAAATATGTTATAAGCCCTTTCCTACAAACATCTCTTCATTAAATGCGAGATCCTATATTACTTATCAAGGTTTGAGGTGAGTATGTTATTCTCTAACTCACCCACCTCAAAATAATGAATCATACCAACTAAGTATTAATAGATCTGATACACTACTAATCAAATTCGAGAGGAGTATTAATGAAGATATGAGCACGACTTTCAAAAAATGCCAACCAACCCCCATCCAACTATTATCTTAGGTGGCATCCAATTTTGGTAAGCCATATGGTGACACCTATCCTGAATTCTTGACAATAAAATGACAATCAAAAGACAAAACAAAAATAATGGAAGAAATAGAGAAAATGCACTAGAGAGAGATAATTTCTCTGCAACTTTACCATTCATCTTCTTCCCTATCTTTCAAATTTCATTTTTCTCTGTGTCATTTCGTATTAACAAATTTATTGGAGGAACGTTGACAGGCACCATATCATGGCCTCAACCCTTTTTCCTTCAACTTTCTGCCATGAAAAAGTCAAAGAAACTCGGAAGTGAAACTTCCATATCAAGATCATCATCATCATCATCTACATCAAGGTATATCTCAAGGGGTAAGCCTAATAAACCCTCCACACCCTTTATTTCTTTTTCTTTTTTTACTGATAATGTAACGTATGATTTTTTCTAATAGATAAATGAAAAATGAGTTGGATGCTCTCATCTTCAACAAACAATAAAAATCTTTCATTTTTCTTTTGTCTTTGATAAAAAATAATAATTGAGACCGAGATCACAAGATATTAGTTGCACACCCAAGTTTAAAAAATTACATTTTTTTATTATATTACTAAATTACATTAATACAAATTGCACACCACCTCTCTCAAATTTAAGGATTGCAAATTTTCTTTATCTTTTGGAAGTGCAATCATCCCAACAAGGTGCAAAGGAGGTTTTTTATGTGATATGGTAAAATTGATTTTAAGTGATTTGCAAGTAGTCACTCCCAAAATCTTACCCTACTCATCACCCATAAGATTTTGTCTACTTTAACCTTCAAATCTTAAGAATATGACATTATTTTTTAAAAATAAATAAAGATAAAATTTTGGTGGATAAAAATAAAATTAAGAGTTTTGTATAAGAGCTTAATGTGAAGTAGAAAACATAGGATTAAAGATGAGATTTATTATATTAAAAATCATTTATCATAAAAGTGGAATGAGCATGAAATTTACTGATTTTAGAAAGAAAAACCTATGAGTATATATATAGGGTAGAGTTCAATGGCAAACTTTTTAGCAAAACATTTTTCAAAACATGAATTAGAAGTTTTGGAATGGGTTGATTTTTGGTGAGGATGATCTCTACGGTGAGGAGATCATCCTCACCAAAAATCAGCCCATTCCAAAACTTCTAACCCATGTTTACAAGTTGAAAAATCGTGGACCGTTCATTTTTTGTAAATTATTTTTGATGGGATTAAAAGTTTTGGAATGGGCTGATTTTTGGTGAGGATGATCTCTACGGTGAGGAGATCATCATCACCAAAAATCAGCCCATTCCAAAACTTCTAACTCATGTTTTGAAAAATGTTTTGTCAAAAAGTTAGCCATTGAACGGGACTCTTACATATTATATAATAAGGGTATTTGGCCAGCTTGCATGCACCAACTATTCCCTCCTGTGAAACAAGACTTATTAAACAGGACTTTTAAACCAGCGGTCCGTGGCTACTGATATTATTATTTTCTTTTGTAGGTAGAAGATGAAGACATTAATGTCATTTGTATTGGCCAAACACAATAGGGGTCAATGCAAAACGTGAAGAGTCATGTCATGCATCTATCAGAAAACAAAAGGGGGTCACATGTCATAGACTTTGAAGCAAAGCTGTTTTCCCCCATAGTGAAGTTCAACTCAATCTTTTAAATCCAATTGACTATTGGAAATTAGAATTTGATACAGATGTGGGTATCAAATGGATTAGTGAAAGGAACACGATGATATTGTACTCCAGGGCCCAGGCTATTTGTTTGACCATCTCAATCAGTACCGAAGACATCATTAGAATTTTCCTTCTAAGGAACGTAAAAGCCACGACACACTCAATGAAAACAACACGTTCTATTTAATGCTTGCAAGGCAAAAGGATTTATCAATATGAGAAACCTTTCCCTTACTAAGGTAGTGAGGAAAAAGGCCTTATTAACCCTCATCCACAGTTAAAAAGACCTCGAGATACAAAAAGTAATATCTTAAGACTTGTTTACTAATCTCGAGATATTTACGAATCTTGAGGTCTTTTCGATAGTGGATGAGGCTTAGTAAGGCCTTTTTGTTCACTATATAAGTAAGGCTAGTCGAACTCTTTTTCAATTGATTTTGGTCAATCTTTACACTACGTATTTTAGAGTGAATTACCATTTCTCCAGCTGAAAATAAGTTATTTACGATTCTGGCTAATTGTTTTCATTTTAATTACCAAAACATGAATGATCATGTTTTCATAAATAAAATAAAAAAATTCAGAACAGTAATGATTCGATGGTTTTAAAGTGCCTATTTTGCATAGTCACTTTGAAAATCTTCGAATTTGTTCTCATTCACGTTTTGGTAAAATAAAAAGAATAGTAAGCCGAAATTGTAAATTGTCAAAAGTTGATCAATTTTTCATAATATCCTTATGTTTTAAATAAGCCAAACCATTCATCTCAAAAACAAATATAAGGTTACAGTTGTCCTACATAAATTGAACAATTTCTCATGAAAATGAAAAGATTTTTTTCCCACAATTTTTTTTTTAAATTTCAAGCCTAGCAACTGATTATTGTGATTCATCGAGCTAGGCTTCTATGAAATGTCGGATTGACTTCTCTATAAGCTAAAAATTTTCATAAAAATGAGCGATCGAGAAAAAAATATCAATCAATTTTCCTACCGAAGCAAACAAACCCAAATTGAATTAGGTAAAATGTTATTGCAATGAATTATTGTTGTCTTGTACGCCATTGATCATTAACAAAAGTTGTTTTTAGGATACTTGTCCTTTAGTGCAAGTCATCTCCCATGCGTTCCTTGTGCGTTATACATGGATTCTTCATGCTTTCAACGAGTCAATTATTCATCCAATAGTTGATATTCACAATGACTTCTTCAAGAAAAAAAAAAAAATTTAACTTTTGAAAAGAAAACTTTAACAAATTAAGATCTAGAGTCTTTATAATTAAGATCTGATTCTTAACAATCCTTAAAATGACTACTTAGAATCAAACCAAAAAGTAATCAGATTCATGATAGACTAAAAAACAACTAATTATACATTAACTAATTTGATTATTGAGTATGCATTGTCATCTTTGCCAATTTGATAACTTCTCACCCCATCAAAAGTGATTTAAAATTGTGACTTACTGATTTTTTTTATCATTAATTTGTAATCCAATTTTGATGGGATTAGAATTTTCAAATTTGACTGATTTTTTGTGAGGATGATCTCCTCACCATAGAGATCACCCTTACAAAAAATTAGTCCAATCCGAAACTTTTAAGTCATATATGATAACAAATTTCTCCCAATGTTGACTCTCTAATGTTAGTTGTTGATATATATATATATATGTATATATATATATGTATATGTATATATATGTATATGTATATATATATATACATATATGTATATGTATGTATATATACATACATATATATATACATACATATATATATATATATATATATATATATATATATATATATATATATATATATATATATATATATATATATATATATATATATATATATATATATATGTATATATATATATATGGGAGCGGTTCAGTGACCCTAAAGTTTGTCAAACATTTTTCAAAACATGGGTTAGAAATTATATATATATATAGGAGCGGTTCAACAACCCTAAAGTTTGCCAAACATTTTTCAAAACATGGGTTAGAAATTTTGGAATGGGTTGATTTTTTGTGAGGATGATCTCTATGATGAGGAGATCATCCTCACCAAAAATCAACCTATTTTAAAACTTCTAACCTCATCAAAAGTGATTTACAAAAATTGGACGATTCACGATTTTTTAATTTGTAAACTAGGATTAGAAATTTCAAAATGAGTTGATTTTTGAAGAGGATAAGCTCTTCACTAAAGAGATCATCCTCACAAAAAAATCAGCTCATTCCAAAACTTCTAACCCATGTTTTGAAAAATGTTTAACACAATGTTTAGCAAACTTTAGGGTTGCTGAACCGTTTGCTAAACCGCTCCCTATATGTATATATTATTTGTCTTACGTTTGTCCTACGCATGTGTTAGAAGTTTTAGAATAAACTGATTTTTTGGTGATAATGATTTTCTATGGTGAGGAGATCATTTTCATCAAAAATCAGTTCATTCCTAAACATCTAACCCCATAAAAAATGATTTACAAAAAATGGACAATCCACAATTCTTCAATTTGTAAACATGAGACTAGAAATTTTGGAATGGATTGATTTTTGGTGATAATGATCTTCTTATCATAAAGATTATCCTCACCAAAAATCAGCCATTCCAAAACTTCTAACTCATGTAGGAAAAACACGTAGGGTAACCCATATGACAAATAATAAGGTGCCAAACATTTTTCATATATATAACTAAAATATCTTTTGGAGTGTTTCGGGATATCTATAACTAATGCCTAAATGAGACCTTAATGAAGATTAATGATTTTCTGATTCAAAAAGACTCACTCGGTCTCTAAGTGATTGATGTGGTAATTAAGGGCACAAAATTGTTGATCTTTTCTTGTGTATCCCGAAGAAAAGGTTTTATGATTATGTAACCTTGCCACATCAAGCAGCATATAGACCTAGTGGTCTTTTCAAGTCAGAATATCACGACTCCTAATTGAATGCAATTTGGAAGTAGTGATTATTTTTAACGGCTCTGATTTGGAAAGTAGTATTATATTAACACCCAACTGAAACTGAAAGTGTTTATTATTTTTTCAACCGTTTTGATTTGGAAAGTAGTATTATATTAACATGCAAAAGGGAGGAGTGGAACACAACTTCCTTCACTCCTACTTTTCGTCCGCTAATTAAAAGGGCTCTCTTTTCTTTGCGCCGCAATTGGCGATCCTTGTTCCACTCTCCATCTCTCTCGCCACTTTGCACTAAACCCTCCCCCTAAATTCACTCATGATTAGCTTAACTGACTATGGTTACCTTATGCCACAGTCCTAAACCTTCTCCTTAACTCAATTTATATAGAGATGCCTTTGCGATTTTTTTAAGAGATGATTAATCCATTATGTATACGTTGACTTTTTATTTTTGTTTTAATTCAATCATACAAATGGAGAGTAAGAAAAATTCTTTTAAGTGATGGAGTGCAATTAGTAATGAGTGCTTCGTTAAGCAATTCGCTCGCTCATTATTAATAGAAGTGCCATATTTATCTTACAATGTGGGCATTTAATATTATAGGAAAAATTACTTAAAGGACCTTGGTGGAGGTGAATTTTTTTTTCTAAATAGTCCCTTAGTTTTGGGTAATCTCTCAATAGTCCATTTAGTAATTTTTTTTTCTTTTCTTTAGTTCAGAGACCTTCCTCTCATGTGTATGATATGTTTGAAATACCAAAACTACAATTTTCTCATCTTCTTTATATAGTTAGATTTTTCAATGGCGAATGCGATCATTTTCAATGATCTTTGATTATGATATTCTCTTAATTTTGAACATTTAAACATACTTTTTGCTTATTTATTTCAATGATGTATGTATATAAAAAATGAAGAAGTGAATTGAGATTCTACTATTTTTATGATTATGTTGTAATTTTTTATTTGTAATTATGATTTGTGCATTTTGAGGAGATTTACTCAAATATTGAACTAAAAAAAATAGGGGAAAAAAGCGAAAAAAAATTCTTGTTCACATTTATAGTGTCGAGTTCACCATTTTTATTATCTAGTTTAACATTTAATTACTTTCAACTTCGATGATTTTTTTCAGTGAAAATATTGTTGAACTTGACAATAATGAAATGTTGAACTACACAATAAGAAGTGGTGAACTTGACACTAAGTAGTGAATTCAACACTAAATAATTAAATGTTGAACTAAACAATAAAAAGTAGTGAACTTGACACTGTAATGTGAACCAAAATTTTTATTTTTAGTTTTTGTTCCTTTTTTCGACTTCGATACTTGATAAATCTTTTTGAAATACTCAAAATGCATATATCATAGTTGCAAATCAAACGTTACGATATAATCATCAAAAAATTTAAAATCTCAACTTCGTTCATCATTTTTTTTAATAAAACATCGAAATAAACAAAAAAATATATGTTCAAAATTAATCTTCCATAAGGGACTAGTGGTAGATGGCTGAAACCCCTTAATCTTCAATCTTATGCTTAACCCAAAACACACAACTTTCTCCAAAATATCCATCGTCTTCGACTTCTAAAGTAAAATGTTTTACCTTCATCTTCAATCAAAAGACTCCTAAATCCATCAACCTCAAGAACATGATTCGATTTTTTTTAGAATAGAAAAAACAGTGGTTTTGCTTGGAGGATGAAGATATGCTTCTAAAATGTTGCTCAAGGTTGACAACAACGGGTTTTAGGGTATTAAAAAAATAATTGGAAAGGATTTTGTGGTGTGGGTGAAAATGAGTGTTTTTTGATAATTTTATGCTAGAATATCATGCAAGACCGAAGTCAAGGGGAAATAGATGGGAATTATCCTTTTTAAGCTTCTCATCGTCAACATATATATATATAGGGAAATGTTCAGCACCCTAAGTTTTACCACACACTTTAACAAACGTTTTTTGTCCTACATGGGTTAGAAGTTTTGGAATGAGCTGATTTTTGGTGAGGATGATCTCTATGATTAGAAGATCATCCTCCCCAAAAATCAGCCCATTCCGAAATGTTTAGCCCCATGTTTACACGTTGAAAAATCGTGGACCGTCCATTTTTTGTAAATCAATTTTGATGGGGTTAGAAGTTTTGGAATGAGCTGATTTTTGGTGAGGATGATCTCCTCACCATAGAGATCATCCTCACCAAAAATCAGCTCATTCCGAAACTTCTAACCCATGTAAGACAAAACGCGTTTGTTAAAGTGTGTGGTAAAACTAAGGGTGGCGAACGGGACCCATATATATGTATATATATATATATATATATATATATATATATATATATATATATTTCGGATTACCAAATTTTTATTCTATTTTTGTAACTCACTTTATTCATGCAAAAATTATTATGATAGAGTTAGCCCTATGGATCTATATCTATTGATGTTGCTATTGGTTGACACAGGCATATCAGTCATGTTATACCGTTGAATAACAAACCTTCAATCATCTATATTATTCTAAATTAGATTATTATATTAGAATTATAGATAATTTGGGGGCGGATGAAGGGACATATGTAAAAACAATGGTTGTTCAAAATGTGAGTTAGAGGTTTTGGATTGAGTTGATTTTTTGTGAGGATGTTCTCTATGATGAGAAGATCATCTTTACAAAAAATCATCTAAATTTGAAACTTGTAAGTCCATCAAAAGTGGTTCACAAATTATTAGTAAAAAATCGACGGTCCACATTCTAAATCATTTTTGATAGGATTAGAAGTTTTAGATTGGACTGATTTTTTTTAGGATGATCTTCTCATCATAAAGATCATCGTCACAAAAAATCAGATCAATCCAAAACCTCTAATCCATATTTTGAATTTTTTTTATTATTACATTGTTTTTACATATGTCCCATGATCCGTTCCATATATATATAGGAGACGGTTCAGCAGTCCTAAAGTTTGCCAAGTTTGGTGCCAAACATTTTTTCAAAATATGGGTTAGAAGCTTTGGAATGAGCTGATTTTTTGTGAGGATGATCTCTACGATGAGGAGATCATCCTCACCAAAAATCAGCTTATTCCAAAACTTCTAACTCCATCAAAAGTGATTTATAAAAATTGGACGATCCACGATTCTTCAACTTGTAAACTAGGGTTAAAAGTTTCAAAATGAGCTGATTTTTTATGAGGATGATCTCTTCACCGTAGAGATCATCCTCACAAAAAATCAGCCTATTCCAAAACTTCTAACCCCATCAAAAGTGATTTACAAAAATGTTTGGCACCAAACTTGGCAAACTTTAGGGCTGCCGAACCGCTCCCATATATATATATATATATATATATATATATATATATATATATATGTTTTTTTTTTTAAAGTTGTCCATGGAGCAAATTTGATCACAGCCAAACAGTAGTTTGACATGTGGAATAAATGATATCAGAAGAGAAAATTTCTCTTCTACCCGCATGTCCTCAGCCCACTAATTTTAATTTTAAGATTTAAAATTTTAAAATGGGTCATTAAAATTTAAAAGCACATGGATTATCACATTGTCAAACAATGGAAAATAAAGGTTTTTTTTTTTCGTTTAAGTCGATAGAATTTCGTCCTCTACAACCCTGTGGCATTTGATCATGTTTTTGAATTCCATGAGACGATTTGATCCATAAATTTTCATTTTTCCCCTTGGACAAGAGAGAAATTTCCTTTTTTATTGCTGATGTCATTTTCACCATGTCAAATAGTTGTTGGATTGTGATAACTTCTTCTCCCCCTGTTTTTTTTCGTCGGGGGCTGCCTGTTGTTGACAGAGTCCAACTTTGAAACAGGTAGTCTGTTTTGAAAAAATTTGATAGGTAGAACCTTCTTCACAACACAACGCGTGTCATTTTGTATTTATTAACACCCTTACTCTTTCATTAGTTTTTATTGATACCTCAATGTGAAATCCAAAGAAGAGGGTTCTATCGAAATTTTGAAACGGGTTGACTGCTTGAAAGATTTTCCTAAACGGTATCGACGGAGTCCGACTTTGAAGCGGATAGTCCGCTTCAAAATTTCGGTAGGTAGAACCTTCTTCACAACATGACACATGACATTTTGTATTTATTTCACACCCTTATTTTTTCGTTAATTTTTAATATACCTCAACGTGAAATCCAAAGAAAAGGGTTCTATCGAAATTAATTTTGAAAGGGGTTGACTGCTTGAAAGTTTTTCCTATAAGGTGTCACAGACCCCAGATTTGTAGTTGACATAGTTGGCTATTTTTTTTAAATGTATGTAACAGATACCCCCTCCATAAAAATATGGACCGTTTAGGATACTTTTTATAGAATATGAGACTGAAGACGGTCTTTTGAAGATTTTTATCTATGAAATACCTAAACTATCCTTTAACATTGTTTGAAAGAACCATCGTTTATTTTATTTTTTTTTTTTGAAAGGTCAACAGGGTTAAGGCAGACCCAGACCAGCTACAACCTCAGGAAAGGACAGCCCCTTTTATCCTGGGAAAGAAGAGAAACGAGGAAGGCGAAGATCCACAAGCAATCTCCAAACAACCCAAAGAAAAAAGAAAAGAAGCAAGGTAATCAGCCACCTTGTTGGCTTCTCTAAAAACATGCAAGAAACTAACATCATTGAAACGGCTAATAAGCTCTTGATTGACCCAACCAAGTGCTGAACATACCAAGGGAGTTCCATCTGCCATTTAGAATCTTAATAGCCATAATGGAGTCCGATTGAACTTGGATTTTAGAGCATCCTTTGGAACTAGCAAGCTGTAACCCATGAAGAATACCTTGCATCTCATGGTAAATAAACCGATTTTGGGTCTTCACACCCAGCTATAGCAGCTACCACCTCGCCATCATGGTCTCGAATGACCGCCCCATAGCCTCCTCTAGTTTCTGAATACGATCCATCAGTGTTAAGGGCATACACTCCTTGATTTGGTTTCAACCAAGAGCAAAAATACTAGGCTTGTGAACAAATGTTGCATTGGTACCCCAAGCATTCAAGAAGGATCTATTGTAGTCGGAGTCTTCTACCTCGGTCAAGGTGTCCTCAAACTTAATCTGAACATCTTCAACAATTTTCTGAAGCACTTGATCCGGGCCATTAAATTTGTTTTGGTAGATCCTATTACATCTTTCCCTCCAAACGTGGTAAATAAACGCACAAAAGGCTACCTTCTTAATTCTTTGGATAGGAGCACCTCCTTTAAAGCTTATGGCAGCCCACTCTACCTCATCGGCCCACTCTCCAACAACTCTACTCACTAGGCACTTCTTGAGAATTTCAGTCCATATCCATTTCGCAAAATGGCAGCCACTAAGAATGTGGTTGGTGTCTTCATCTTGGGTTCTGCAAAGGCAACAAGTCGCATCAACAGTTAAGCCCCAAGATTTGAGTTTCTTCAAGGTTTTTAGTCTACCTTTGAGGGCAAGCCAAGCTATAAAACTCTGTCTAGGAATGCTGCTACTGTTCCAAACCATGTGCTCCCAAACAGGTTGATTAGAATGGGTAGACAAATGTTTCACCGCTGAACTAACTGAGAATAAACCATCTGCATTGCTCTTCCAAATTACTCGATCCGGAACTCCATCAAAGATGGGAATCTGGCCAAGGAAAGGAGAGATATCAGACAAAAGGGACTCCCTCCCCATAGGAATGCTCCAACTACCATTCCTTATGATGGCTGAAACCATTGCTTTAGGACCAACTAACAAATCATGTGCTAGTTCTTCAGGAAAAACAGCATTTAAGATTCCTGATGGGTGCCAGGGGTCATTCCACAAAGAAGTAGATCTTCCATTGCCGATCAAGTGAAGAGTGTTGTCTGAGGCTAACTTCCTAGCTTTGAGAATTTTCCTCCAGCTCCATGATGCTTCCCTTGGAATTTTAAGAGTCCAGAAGTTCTCTTTTTTAACAAGGTGGTGTTTTACCCAACTGCTCCATAGTGTGACTTTGTCAGAGGCAATCATCCAAGCGTATCTAGAAATTGCAGCTGAATTCCAAGTAGAGATGCTCCCCAATCCCAAGCCTCCTTCTTTGAAAGGTCTACAGATGTCTTCCCAACTAACCAAACTATTGCTCTTGAGATTGTCCGGACCAGACCAAAGAAATCTAGCACACACTCTTTCTATCTCCTTAACAACCAAGGATGGAATAACAAAGCAATTGCACCAAAAAACCTTGATGCTTAGAAGAGTAGACTTCACAAGCTCCAGCCTACCCGCATAAGAAAGAAATCTTCCCTTCCAAGAGTTGATTTTCTGAGTCATCTTCTCAACCAGAGGGAAGCAATCCCTAAAGGAGAGTCTTGAGGAAAGAAGCGGAAGGCCTAAAAATTTGATAGGCAAAGTGCCTTTCCTAACTCCCAATATTGATGAAAAATCATCAATCAAGCCTCTATTGTTATCTGCCAAGAAAAAAGCACTTTTATCAAGGTTGACTTCTAATCCAGTGAGCTCTCTAAAACCTTCCAAGACGTTTTGAATGGCTAGAGCACTTTTGCGATTCCCTTTGGAGAAGATAAGAAGGTCATCAGCAAAACAGAGATGGGTAATGCTATGCTTCTTACACCTGGGGTGAAAATCAAACCGCCCATGATCAACTTGCATTTGGAATAACGGATTCAAGACCTCCATAACCAACACAAAAAGGTAAGGGGACAGAGGGTCCCCTTGTCTCAACCCTCTCTTGCCATCAACCAGCCAACAAAGGATCCATTTAGCGAAATGGTGTAGGAGACACTTGAAACACACTTAAGAATCCAATCAATGATCTTTTGGGGGAACTTGAAGGCAATGAGACTAGCTTCGATGGCATCCCACTCCACGGTGTCAAAAGCTTTCCTAAGGTCCACTTTTAACTGCCCCTCTAGGACTGGTATTCTTCCTGTGGTAGTTCCTGACAAGTTCATGAGCGAGCAGGATGTTGTCCGCTATGCTACGCCCTTTGATGAAGGCTGATTGATTCAATCCCACGAGCTTGTGAGTGACCTGACTAATTCTGTTAGTAATAACTTTAGCAATAATTTGATAGGTGGCCCCACCATATTTTGGTGAATATTTGAGATGCCCTTACATTTAAAATTGATGCACGATCCTTGACCTTTGTCTTCTCTATTAGATTATGAAAATGACCAGAAAGCCCTTGTTTTTTTTTTTTTTTTTACTTTCCAAACCTAATCATCTTCAACCCACTAAGATGATGATGATGGTTGCTCATGATGACATGATCATAATTAGGATGATTATGATGACAATGAAGTGATGATGATGATGGTGGTGGTAGTGATGATTATCATAATCATAATTATGATGAGATGAGATTGAATTATGATTATGTGATGGCGGGAATGATATGATTACATCATCATCATCGATAGCATGAAGCCAATTGGTTTTAAAAGGAAAAAAAATCCAGGAATTTACAGAAATGGACGGTCCACGATTTTTCAACTTGTAAACATGGGGCTAGAAGTTTTGGAATGGGCTGATTTTTGGTGAGAATGATCTCCTCACCGTAGAGATCATTCTCACACAAAAATCAGCCCATTCCAAAACCTCTAACCCATGTTTTGAAAAATGTTTTGCCAAAATGTTTGTTACTGAATGGGACCCTATATATATATATATATATAACAAGCTTTTCAAAGCACTGGAACCTCTTATGGAGATCGTTGTCCAACTCTGAGACCAACTATGTCTCAAGCAATTGGGTCAATTGGGCATAACCACCTCTCCCTAGGGTCAGGTAGCAACACGTAATTTCTATGGCTGCGACAGCTTCAATCCATAACTAGAGGCAAATGGCAATGGCAGCAGCAACACCCATCAACAAATAACGCAAACCCCACCATAATGAAGCAAGTAGGTTCATTCTACAACAAAATCCACGAAGCCCTATAGAGGTGAGGCAACAGCATTGGGGGTAATGGGCATACTCCACTTTGGCTTGGCACCATCGACACAGCCAACAAGATAGCCTTGGCTAATAATAAGGCAGCTTACAAGCATGACATCAGAGAGGAATACACCTCCTCAAGCTTTTTGCCTATGTCCTATACAAGGTTGCTAGATTTCACTAAATCTGATAAGTTTGTGTCGAAGAGTGTATCCTTCATGGGAGATCAATTAGCAAGCTATCCTCTCCTACTGACTCTATAAGCCTTAATTTGTAGAGCTGAGGGAAAAGTGAGTAATAATGAGAGGAAAAGAGTTCAATGTGGAAATAATGGACTGCTGATGACAAGAAAAAAAGAATGCATAACTGCCGTAAAACAGGTATTGAGGCTAACTAAGGGTCAGGGTCAGTAAGTAGATGTTTAATTAGGTATTAGAAGCAATGCTAGCCTGTGTCTCTGTCTCCATATAGTATGCTGGTTTTTCTTACTAGACCACAGAGAAGTATTGTATCGTGTTGCATCTGTTTGTCTTTGTAGCATTGTAATTAGTTATAAGATGTACCTACTTGTGTTTGATATGGTTTAGAAAGCATGAGCCTGTCATGCTATTTGAAATGGGTTTGGGTTTTGGTTTGGATGGTCTGCCTGAAGGTTAGAATTCATTTTCTAAACATGGAGTGTTTTTTGAGGACTTAGTATTTAAAGTGGGAGGAGCTTTTGAGGGCGTATGTGTCGGCAAGTGGTGTTTGTTTGTTCTCTTTTTTCCGGTTTTGTTTCTTTGCTTTGCGGGGCCATCTCATCATCCTTTTTCTTTGATCAATAAAATTATACTCATAAAAAATAAAAATAATCCAAAACAAATAATACTATACTAACAATGTAGGGTATGTCTAAATCACCCAAAGAATAATGATTATAACTAAAAAATCTTCACTTGGTCAATACTCAGATGACGTAGCACGGAAACGGAACCAAGATATTTTTCCATTGGATACACAACTACACATAGAGATCATCCTCACCAAAAATCAGCCCATTCCAAAACTTCTAACCCATGTAGGACAAAACACGTTTGTTAAAGTATAGGGTAAAGCTTAGGGTGAGGAATGGGACCCATATATATATATATATGGGTCCCATTCCTCACCCTAAGCTTTACCCTATACTTTAACAAACGTGTTTTGTCCTACATGGGTTAGAAGTTTTGGAATGGGCTGATTTTCTATGATTAGAAGATCATCCTTCCCAAAAATCAGCCCATTCCAAAATGTTTAGCCCCATGTTTACACGTTGAAAAATCGTGGACCGTCCATTTTTTGTAAACCATTTTTGATGGGGTTAGAAGTTTTGGAATGAGCTGATTTTTGGTGAGGATGATCTCCTCACCATAGAGATCATCCTCACCAAAAATCAGCCCATTCCAAAACTTCTAACCCATATAAGACAAAACACGTTTGTTAAAGTGTGTGGTAAAGATTAGAGTGCTGAACGGGACCCTATATATATATATATATATATATGGGAAATGTTCAGCAACAAACATTTTGGCAAAACATGGGTTAGAGGTTTTGGAATGAGCTGATTTTTGATGAGGATGATCTCTACGATAAGGAGATCATCATCACCAAAAATCAGCCCATTCCAAAACTTCTAACCCCATCAAAAATGGTTTACAGAAAATGGACGGTCCACGATTTTTTCAACTTGTAAACATGGGGCTAGAAGTTTTGGAATGGGCTGATTTTTGGTGAGAATGATCTCCTCACCGTAGAGATCATTCTCACCAAAAATCAGCCCATTCCAAAACCCTAACCCATGTTTTGAAAAATGTTTTGCCAAAATGTTTGTTACTGAATGGGACCCTATATATATATATATATATATATATATATAACAAGCTTTTCAAAGCACTGGAACCTCTTATGGAGATCGTTGTCCAACTCTGAGACCAACTATGTCTCAAGCAATTGGGTCAATTGGGCATAACCACCTCTCCCTAGGGTCAGGTAGCAACACGTAATTTCTATGGCTGCGACAGCTTCAATCCATAAACTAGAGGCAAATGGCAATGGCAGCAGCAACACCCATCAACAAATAACGCAAACCCCACCATAATGAAGCAAGTAGGTTCATTCTACAACAAAATCCACGAAGCCCTATAGAGGTGAGGCAACAGCATTGGGGGTAATGGGCATACTCCACTTTGGCTTGGCACCATCGACACAGCCAACAAGATAGCCTTGGCTAATAATAAGGCAGCTTACAAGCATGACATCAGAGAGGAATACACCTCCTCAAGCTTTTTGCCTATGTCCTATACAAGGTTGCTAGATTTCACTAAATCTGATAAGTTTGTGTCGAAGAGTGTATCCTTCATGGGAGATCAATTAGCAAGCTATCCTCTCCTACTGACTCTATAAGCCTTAATTTGTAGAGCTGAGGGAAAAGTGAGTAATAATGAGAGGAAAAGAGTTCAATGTGGAAATAATGGACTGCTGATGACAAGAAAAAAAGAATGCATAACTGCCGTAAAAACAGGTATTGAGGCTAACTAAGGGTCAGGGTCAGTAAGTAGATGTTTAAATTAGGTATTAGAAGCAATGCTAGCCTGTGTCTCTGTCTCCATATAGTATGCTGGTTTTTTCTTACTAGACCACAGAGAAGTATTGTATCGTGTTGCATCTGTTTGTCTTTGTAGCATTGTAATTAGTTATAAGATGTACCTACTTGTGTTTGATGTGGTTTAGAAAGCATGAGCCTGTCATGCTATTTGAAATGGGTGTTGGGTTTTGGTTTGGATGGTCTGCCTGAAGGTTAGAATTCATTTTCTAAACATGGAGTGTTTTTTGAGGACTTAGTATTTAAGTGGGAGGAGCTTTTGAGGGCGTATGTGTCGGCAAGTGGTGTTTGTTTGTTCTCTTTTTTCCGGTTTTGTTTCTTTGCTTTGCGGGGCCATCTCATCATCCTTTTTCTTTGATCAATAAAATTATACTCATAAAAAATAAAAATAATCCAAAACAAATAATACTATACTAACAATGTTTCTTTTCATTAGATTGCAAGAAATGGTCTATTTTGTTACCTGTGCATTTTCTGTGATCTTTCATGGCTAAAGAACATCTATTTCCAACAAACGTGGAAACGAAAACAAAAAATTCAAAATTTTGGTGTTCACAAGAAAGAGAAGGATTTAGTCAAATTGACCACTATCATCACCACCATAAAGGACAGACAAAGAAGCATGGAAATAAGTCCCAAAAGAGAACTCTCTACTGGATACCTGGATGCCACTTCAATTAAGAGCAATGGGAAAGCTTCAATCTGAGGGCCTCGAGCTCGATTGTCTGCCTTTCTTCATTAGTCAACCAAGAAGACAGGCACAAATCAACCATGTCTTTGCCACAGCTGAAGTTTAAAGACCCCTTAAGATTCCTGATCTTCCCAAACCTTTCTAGTCTCTCTAGATTCAAATCTGATGGATCTTCTTTAAAACTCAGTAATATGTCCTTAACAGCATCAAACCAAATGGGTCGGGCAACCTTAAGAAATTCGTGCACGACCAACACCGGAAGCTTAACACTACCCAAATCAGATTCATCATGATTTCCTCTACCATGATAATCTGATCCTCCAAGCTTCAAGAGATCATAGAAATCAGCCAAGTCACTGAACACTGTTGATCGGACAAGAGAAAAAGAAAATGAATTTTCACTGAAATATAAATGATTTCTAGAGACATGACGAATCCAACGTACCAATCAGTTGCATGAAGAGGAAAAAAAACAAAACTCATACGATGGAGATAAATAGATCTATTTAGAAAAACTCTTTCCTTACTTAGCTTAGTAAGATTTTAAGCCTTACAAAGAGTCGTTTTGCTCAAATGGATTACCACATTGGCAATCCAACCCCACAGCCTTCTAGATTTCATGGAAAAACTCAGATCCAATATATATATATATATTGGGCTTGATCCAAGGATTTGAAAATGGACGGCCACAAAACTTCCACCTAACTCCCAAATTTAAAATTAAAATTCAACGGTGAAAAATAACTTTTTTGGGGAAAAAAAATTTTCAAAGTTCATAAATTTTTTTCTTCTACAACCCTGAAGCATCAGATCATGTTTTTGGATGCCACAAGTTGAGCCCAAGGACCCTTAGTAAGGCTAGTCGGACTCAATCTATTTATCCATGATCAAATTAGGTGATAAGGAAGAAAAAAGAGGGATGTTTTGTACAATGCATAATACCTGCCAATTTTCCGTCACTTCTGTAGACCTCCATCCCGTGAAGTCCCGCATCTTTCAACCTCCTAATAACCGCAACGGGGTTCTTCAATGCCCACGGATGAGCTAAAGCTGCCACACCCCCCGTTCGACATATCAATTGCACTGCTTCCTCTGTCAGAGGCTCATTACCCCTGTGTACAGAAGGAAGAAACAACAATTTACATGTTAATGAAATCTGCTTTGGGTATCATAAGGACATGAGTGGAAAAAGCTATCTACGGGTTCAGGATTATTACGTAGAATAAGCAGGTCCTCCATCATATAGATATCGGGAAAAAGCTTGCTTTAGGTTCTCTACATGGCCTGCTTGAACCATAGCACGAGCGACATGCAACCTCCCTGGAGCCACTCCATTACCCGCGATCTTAGTAACATTCTCCCATTTAAGAGGCATCTTCAGGTTGTTCAGCTTCGCGAGTATGTTCTTTGCACGAAGGTAACGTCCCTCCCTTATATTAGCCAAACAAGTCTCAAGTTCTGAAAGCCTCATAGGCCCACAACTTCCATAATATGCAAGGATATGCACTGGTTCCTCAGTTCCAGACTCTCCTCTGTTGCTTACACAGATTTCAAATAGAAGTGTTAGAAGGTTATAAAAAAAAATTGCTTAGTTTTTATGCCTACTATTTTTTTAATAGAGAGCTGCTAATGGCACCCCAACTTTTACTTATTACAACCCAATTAAAATAAAAATAAAAAAGTTAAGTCAATGGTTGAGAATAATTAAAAGTTGGGGTGCCAATAGAAACTGTCTCTCCTTTTTTTTAAGATTTCTATTTGTTAGATTTAGGGTTTATATTGTGAACTACTGCTGAATTTGTTTGAATGTGTTATAAGGCTTTGTAAAATGTGCTGTTGAAGTAATAACTTGCACCAAACTTTCGTAATGTTTGAATGGTGTGGTCTAATCTTTAATAGGGTGTGATAAATAATTTAAGAAATTGGGGTGTAATAAGTAAAAGTTGGGGTGCCAATAGCAGCTCTCTTTTAATATTGGAAAAAGGCCAAAAAAGGAACTAAGTCAAAGTCAAACCTCACATTTCATAATCATCATCTTCTTCATCAATAATAACTTGGAAGCATAATGCAATAATAAGATAGAAAAAGATTGACCTTGGAGAGAACATTGTACTAATCTCAACACCCGGGATTATCCTGATGCCAAATTTTTTAGCAGCTTCGAGGGCTTCGGGGATGCCGGACATGGTATCATGATCTGTCAGAGCAAGCACTTTCACCTGTTCTCAACACATTGTGTTTATTAAATTCTTTTATATTGCAATGTAAGACAATCAAGTTTTAGATCATTCAGATGGAAAATGAGCAAATTACTCTACTACTTAGATGTAGTAACATCCAGCATAAATAAGTATACAAGAAGATTGTTACCAAATGACTATAGGTAGGGAGCAAAAACATAATTGTAAGTCCAGAGAGAGAAAAAAAAATTGCAGGAAACTTTTTTACAAAACCTTAAGCTCAAATGTTTTCTTTCTTCTTTTGGATAGCTAATAATAAAATAACAAATGCATTCCACTAAAATTATGAGGACCTAAGAAATTCAAGTACTCTCTCCTTATCAACTTATAAGTTAATTCTCTCGTAGCTGATCTCCTATTTCCCAAGACTTCTAAAACATAATTTTCCTACTTAATATCAGTAAGACTCTTTCCAAGTCTCTATTATAACTACTAAAAAAACATTTGTCGATTAATTTTTATTACTTTTGTCGTTGTCATCATTGCCAAAGCTCTATCCCAAAAATCTAAGATGGTTGAATGAATCATGTTCCTCTACTCAATCCATGTCCTATATTAATTCATGGGCGTTCACATCCGCTTTCAATACCTCAATCCACTTTCTTTTTGGTTTTCCTCCCGCTTTTTTAGAACCTTCAACTTGCACAGTCCTTCTAGATGGACTTGTATCAGCCTTCTATTTGTTTATCACCTATTTGGGATGCTCCTATATCTTCACAAGTGTGTTCAGTTATAATTTTATCTTCTTTGACTTTTCCATCTAACAATCTTCATCTATGCTATAATCAATCTATGAACATGTTTTTGATTGCCCAATATTTAGTTCCATAAAGCATATCTAGTCTTACTCGTCATCATCAAAGCCTTCTACCAAAGATTTGGGTCAGCTAAATCAAGATTCATATTGTCTTGGGAGTGGAGGATTTTTATACCATTTTTTATTGTCTTATAAAATATTCATTTAATTTGGTAGGGATGTGTCAGTCATATCACAATCCAGAAGGACACCTCCACTTGAACCATCTAACTCTAAATTCGATGGATAACATAATAGAACCAAGGTAACATAATTGTCGCTTCAAGATAATTCGATGGGTGTCATAACCAATGTTTCACTCCACATACTCTGCCACAGTTCTACTTACTCTAAATCCCTTGGACTCTAATGCACTTCTCCATAGTTCTAGTTTTTCGTTCTCCCTCCTTTGTCTCAACAACTGACATTACATCATTTAAAAATAACATATATGGGACTATAAGCAATTAATTCACCATAACTGGAGAAAACATGTATAGGCTCAAATTTGATCCCTGATGTAAACCAATTATAATTGAAAGCTCATTTATCTTCCTTCTGATAAGCAAGCAAGTTAGTGGTTAGTACTAGTAAGTGAAGGCAGGTTTTGAACCCAGGTCGTGGTATCAACATTAACAGACTTTAACCAACTTAGCAAGCTAGCACCTTCAAGAAAACTCATTTATCTCACCATTTGCACTCACTTTCTAGTGTTCTCATATCCATAATTATATTAATATCCACTTGGGATCCCTTTCTTTCCCAATAACTACCAAATTTGCTTATCATATATTTTCTCTAAGTCAATAAAAATTGTGTGGAGATTCTTCCTCTTTTCTTCAAACTTCTCCATTGTTTGTCTTTGAAGAAAGATCACCTCGATAATCGATCTCCATGGCATAAAACCTAATTGATTCTTTGATATCTTTGTTTTTTATCTTAATCTTTATTCTATCACCATTCTCATAATTTTGTATTATTTCTCAAGTTTGATGCCCCAATAGTTAGTATAGCTCTTGATATCTCTTTTGCTATCATAAGTAGATATTATGATACTTACTTTCCATTCATTTGACATCTTTTTAGTCTTAAAAATATTACTAAACAACTTAGATAACTAGGATAATTCAACACTTTCCCATACATGCCTATACTTATATTGGAATACAGTTTGGTCCTAAAAGCGTACATATCTTCATCTTTGCTAGCATTTTTTTTCACTTCTGGTACCTTAACTCTACATAAGCATGTGTTCTCTCTTATTCTCCATGTGCTTCCTCCTACTCCTAATCCCAATGTGTGGACCTCATTTAATAATTTTATGGAATTTACCCTGCCACATTTTCCTTAATATCTTCATCTTTTACCAAGACTCTCATATTTACCTTTATTGCATCTATATGATCTAAGTCTTAGTTTTTCTTTCTCTAATTCATGCTACCTTAGAAGCATCTTTCCCTACCTATTTCGTCCCCATCGTGGTATATAGATCCTCATTTTTCTGACTTCCTTCATGTTTAGCTCCACTTACCACTATTTGTTTCTTTTTTCGCATTTTTATTTTTTATTTTTCCAAGTTTTCTTGGTTCCAGGTATTTTCCAAAGAAAGGAGTACAACTCCTTTTTTTTGCTAGATAAAAGAAATAATATTAAAAGGCCGGTTGAGATAACCAGCAAAGAAGTACAAGAAAAGAAGAGGCATACCTCCCCGACCACCTCGAGAACAAGCTATGTACCCATCGAAAGATTACAAACACTATCCCACCTAAACATAAAATCTTCAAAGAAAACCCCTCAACTCCTACATAAAGTATTTGCCCAAAGGACATGAGTAACAACTCTTACGTAAAATTTTGCAATAAATTGAGAAGGATTTGCTCCAAAATTTTCTATTGCATCTTTTGTTTGATTTCCTCATTATGGATCTGATAGAATTGGATTCAAAATGTTGTTGGAACCTATGGATATCCAAATACAACATGCTTTAATCTCCATGGATCACAATCTTGTGAGTTGGACAATAGACAAATAAGGAATTGAGAATCAACTTCTAGAATTTTTTTTGAAAATTATAAGATTTTATAAAGCACAAAAGAGATTACAATGGAGGCCCCCAAACAAGAAAGCAAACAAACAAAAGAAGAAAAAACGCAAGAGCTACTAGTTACAAATTACAAAGTTGTTGCAACCATGAGAACCTATAGCCTCCCCACTGTACCACCCAGACCTCTTTTCCCCGTATTTCGCTCAGATAATTCTCCTCCATAAATCGTCCCTCTTCCCCAAACCTCCATAACCATTTACCTAAAAGAGCCCTATTAGTTAACCTAAAACCTCTAATCCCCATACCACCATTTTTCTTAGGGGGTACAAATCCATTTCCGATTCACTAGGTATTATTTCCTCCCACCATTCTTATCATTCCACAAAAAATTCTTCATGAGTCTTTCGATTTAGATCTCTAATATAGATAAATGGTTGGACATTATTCTACCTATACAAAGGCGACTCTGCAATGATTGTAGTAGTACGACCCAACACAAGACCCAAGGCCACACAAATATTTAGTACCATCATGAAGCACACAGCCTACCACTACCATTCTTTCCTTTCCACTTGACACACCATGTGTTCAATTTTAGCTATCCAATAAGAAAATGAGAGGATGAAAATTGGAAGACTTTGGGAAAGAAAAAAAGAGATATATTTGCTAGATGGAAGGAGTTATATAGATGGGGAAAATACCACATTGGTCAAATCATGGTAGGGAACACATACATGGTAGTTGTTGTGCAGAAATCATGTAGTAAAGATGGAATCATAGCCGACTAATGGTCTACACAAATCAACAAAATAAACCCTAGCAAAGGGGAGAGCTTCAAACTCTTCATTTTCTTAGAGGTACAAATTGAAGATGCTTAAATTAACCCTCCATTACAAGGAGGTCGTACATCTTAACCCTAGTCCCCTTGAATTGATCTCAAAAGATCTCAACCACCCAACTTTGTAACTTAATGAAGATGTCTTCATCTAAACAAATTTTCTAAAGGAAAAAAACTAAAAATCACTTTTATTTTCTAAGAAACCCTTGAGAAATAGTTTAATTCCAAGGTACTCTAATTGATCTCAATAAGTACGTGGTCCCTCATTTTTGCGCCACACCACCATTCGATGAAAGTCTGGGTGTAGTTGGTCAAAATAGGTATTTTAACAAGGGAACTGTATGAGGCAGGGTTTAAGCCAGAGGTGGTTGAAAGGGATTGGTTTTGACCATATAAAAGATAGTCATGGGTGAGGGTGAGAGGGCTGTATATTGGATGAGGATTCATTCCTTTGAAATGAGCGTTATCCCATGTGATCCAAATCGCCCAAAATGTGTTGACAATAACGCCTTGTACCATTCCAAAGGTCTATGATAGAGTAACTTTTACAAAGTTCGATATTTAACTTCCAAGAAAGGGGTATATTAAAAGAAACACCAATACAATTTCCATATGGATCCCAATCAAATTGCTTGGATCTAGGAACAATATGAAAAAGAGACAGTCAAGAGACCAAACCTGTTTATGGCACAAACACGTAAGAGGTCAATTTACAATATGCCATAAGAGATTAAGTATTCAAAGTGCCACTATAAATGAAAAAACAATATTTCAACAAAAAGTATCAATGGCAAAATGTGAGGGAAGAAACTCCATTAACAAAATCAAGGAGCTGATGCGAACTTACCACTTTCTCTGGAAGAAGTATCAATGGCATTTGAGAGGGATAGAGGGAAGGGAGGGGATGAGATAAGTGATAGGGACCGAGAGAAGGGAAGGACTGAGGAAGGGCCTATGTCGCCCATCTACCTACCTATTGCATTAATTACATCTTTCACCACACTAATAAAAAATACATCCTTCACCATGTAAAGACTCTAATGTTTTGTTTCTACGCTATCTACTACACCATACCCCCCACCTCTTCCCCAAACACAGCTATATCAGCAGCAACAACAACAATGTAGGAAATATCATTAACAGAACAGAGTTCTGAACAAAGGGAGATACCAAAAGAAAGTTCAAAATGGTTAAGTAGGAATACTGAAAGGAAATAAATTAAAAACTGTGGTGGGAAGTAACTTGAACTAATTAAGGCCATCTATTCTGTTGGTTTTCTGGAGTTGTTTGATTTTCATTTTTTCAGTTGTTTTCGACAGTTTTGATCGAAAATGTCGGTTGTGGAGTCTGAGAAAAAGCCGGAAGAGGAGGAGGTTGAGAAGTTGAAGGGAGGAGAGCTTTTGTATTGTGGAGGAACGAATTGGGACACACTGGGCCGTCGAGCAATGTCTGCTGACGGGAATTTGATCATTCCGAAACAACCGGACCAACACTTGTCAACTAATGAGCCTTGAATTCAAAACAAGTTCTACATAATTCACCCATTGTTCGTCTACAAACTAATAATTGTTGTAAGGAAACGTCTAACCCCATTAGGCATAATTTCCTTTAAGAAATGATAACCAAACTCAGTGTCACTCATACCCAAAATATAAATAATATATACAATCATCTCGATCAATAGAGAAGCAATCCCCATCCAACCAATGTCTTAGACTCTTAGACATAGAACAAAGAAATCAACTCAAATAATAATCTTAGAAATAAGATAACAAAGAACCATCACTGTTTCATCCAAATAATGGAACCATACTAAACAATCAACCACCCAAAGAAGAATACCAAGCACAAAAATAAACAAAACCCACTAAAATGAAAAGGACCCACTAAGAAGAAACCACACAACTAATCCAAAATAAAACAAAATACAGATTTTGTTTTCAAACCATAACAAACAAAATCCAACACCAACAAAGCAAAATAGACATTTAAAACAAGACCCACCCATATCAGATATTCATTCAACAAAAACAAAATCCCACAAACCGGAAAAAGAAAACTCACCCCATTTCTATGAGCTCTCTCAACAAGAGCCGTTGGAGACAAGAACCCATCACTACAAATTGAATGCGAATGCAACTCAAACACCACCTTGTCTACACAAGGATCACTACCACTGCTCACCTGCAGCTCAATAGCCTCAACAGGAGAAGAATCAGAATTTGAAGAAGAATCAAGAGAAACCCATTCACTCACTGACTGCAAAGCGACACTCTGCTCCACAGTCATCTTCTTACTTCTACCACTCTTACTTTTCTTCTTCTTCTTAGTTTTCTTCTTCATGTTATTATTCGTATTTCCTCCATTACTGTTACCGTCACCCATCACTCTAAGCTTGACGTTTTAGGGTATCAAGCACAACTTATCTTTCGTTCTTTGGTTCTTTCCCCCTCAACCTCACCAACAACAACAACTAGACATCAAGATTTCTCCTTAAAGGACCAATTTTAATCTCACAAAAACATGAGAGACATTGAGAGGGTTTAAATGATGGTAAGAAATAAAGGGTTTGTTGAAATAAACCGACAGTTGGAAGACAGAGGTGGGGACAATAGCCATGTGTCCTGCAGATGTTCTTCCTCCAGATACTTGGGTATCTGCATTGGGATTTGTGTCAGTTTTTTGAATTTCTGATGTTTTGGATGAAAAGGACAAGAGCGACTGATTAATTGGAGTGTGAGTTTCGATGTGGGTACTGAGTCTCTCTCCCTTACTTCACTTTCAGAGATTTCTCTCTCACAGATCAAAATCAGAGAGAGAGATAGAGAGAAACTTTTGGGTCAAAAGATTATATGACAGTGGTGGGGGTATCTGTGTCATTGATAACAGGGGGAGACAAGGTGAATGAATGGTCGCTTTTATTTATTTTGGTGGGGCCAACATAGATTAATTTGTTTCCATTGAAATGCTCTTTATCATTTTAATATTCACAAATCTATATTTATGATTTGGAATTGGGTTTGTAAAAAATTAAAAACAAAATCATTATTTGGCAAAAATAGACGAAATTCCGACCTGCCGGATTCGAACCAGCGACCTAAGGATGGCAACTTGGATCACTCCCACTACAGTCCTCCGCTCTACCAACTGAGCTAAGGTCGGATTGTTATACTTTTAACGATTATTTTAATTTTATAATAAACATTTTTACATATCAGTCCAATTTCCATCAATACAGGTGGCAGACCCTAATTGTTTCTCACTACTCTAAAATTGTTACAATATTTATAGAATAAGTCTACCCTTACTAGCTTAGTCAGATTTCAAATTTTACTAAGTGTCATTCAACTCCCCTTGTAGAATCCAAAAACATGATACGATGCCATAAGGATGTAGAGGACAAAACTTTGAGAAGTTTGAATTTCTAAAAAATAGTTATTTTTCACAGTTGAATTTGAAATTTGGGAGTTCATTACGAGTGCGTTAGTCATCCATTTTCAAAATCATGGATCAAATCTAAAAAAATTATTTTAAAGTTTTTTTCTTATCTGAATTTTAAATCTAAAGGGCTGCGGTGTTGGACTGCAAATTTAATAATTCATTTGAGCTCAACGATCCTTGGTAAGATTTGAAATCAAATCTTACTCAATTAGTAAAGAAACTGTTTCCCATATTTATAACGTCAAACCTTACAAGGTCCACATGGAACTTGCAAGCAAATCTTGATCACTTTTTGTTTTTTGCTAACCGAGTGTCCGGGCCAGCTTGCGCGCACCACGACTAATCTCAGGGAGGACTACCATAGCAAAATCTTGATCACTTTGGCAACTAATATGCTCCACAAATATTACGTTTGTTTCAAGACTTAAATACGTATCTTGCTTCAAATCCAATTCTTGTAAACATCCCATCATCCAAAAAAATAATTCTTTAGATTCAATAAAACATCATCATAAAGTACACTTTGACCCCCTATGATTTGGCATAATTTTGTCATCCATGCCTTAATCTTTGATAATTTTACTTATGTGACACAATAATGTTTCAAATGTTATTTGACCATTTTAACCCTCTTATTTTATATTTTTATTACAAAAAAATATTAAATTTTCAAAAGACAAAAATGCTAAGGCGAAATAAAATTTTATTTTGGTGATTCCTCCGTGAAGGGTAAAATAATCAATATATATATAATTTTATTGAAGGAAAATATATATGGAAGGGATCTAAATGAATCCCTAACTTTAGCAAAGGTAAGGGTAATTGTCAAAACCTTAGAATGTCAAAATGGAATTACTACAAACCATAAGAGGTCAAAGTGTAATTTATCCATGATAATTTAGATAATCCACAATATAATCAACCCATTTAGAACTTGATGAGCTTTTTCGGATAAAGAAGAAATGCTATACTCATGAGGTCACTAACAAATAGAATGATTATTTGCACCTCAAATTCCAAATTTAATTTAATTTTATTTTATTTTATTTTATTGTTTGGAGTGTCATAAAATGTAGGTGTGGGGATATAAGTAGTCTAGTACTATAATAGATAATCCATAAAAATTAAAATGCTTGCCCAACCAACCTAATGAATAAGAAAGGAAAAAACCACGTTCAGCAGATACAAAAGTAAGCCATTACTATCAAAAGTAAGAAGGAATCAGTGGTGATGGATGCATCACTTCAACCCTCGAGGTTCCTACCCTGCTTTGCTTTCAAAAAATGCCCTGTAAATTATATCTAACAAGATATCTGCATCATGATGAATTCTATTTCACCATTCAACTCTATATTGAGACTTCGAGATAGATAGATAGATATAAAGAGAGAGAGAGAGACAGAGACAGAGAGAGAGAGTGTATGTGTGTTGTTCAAAGGCCCTAAAGTGAGTCAAACATTGTGCCAAACAATTTTTTAACATATGGGATTTCGGAAGGAACTGATTTTTTTTTTTTTGATAAATATAATATATTGAAAAGAGCAAAAATCAAATACAAGGAAGCCTCACAAAAACAACAAAGAAAAGGAACAAACAACATTAGTGATTATAAAAGGAGTTCCATTTAAATACAAAGTCATCAAAAGAAATCCCCATGAAGTCTATGTCCTACTTAGACCACAGGTATACATATTCCAAGATCTCTAAGAAACTTGCGTGAGAGCTTCTAGTCTTACTATTGAACACCCTGTTATTTCTCTCGTTCCAAATCCCTTAAACAATAGTCGATGGTAGCATAGCCCACAAGAACCATTTTCTGGAATGAAAAGTATTATTGACTCATTCTTCTAACAACGAGAAGAACTTACGAGGAAAGACCCAATTAATACGGAACAATCCAAGGAAAATAGACCAAATGTTAAAATAAAAGGAACAATGAATTGAAAGATGATCAACAGATTCTCCTTCCCTCAAACAAAAGGAAAAATAATTAAGGGTGATCCAACCCCTTACAATCAAATTATCCATCGTAAGAATCCTATCAAGGGAGGCCAACCACACAAAGAAAGAGATTTTAGAGGGCATTAACTTGGACCAAATGATGGATCCCGAAATGACTCGCTCAGCAGAAGGAGTGAGCCATTTAAGGAATGACCTGACAGAGAATCTCAAATCCTTAGCCTTGATCCATTCCCACCTATCCTGATTACTTTCATTGAGGAGAAATGTATGCAGGAGATCAAGGAAAGATGTTACCTCAGTTAGCTCACAATCATTAAAGTTCCTCCTGAACCCCAAATCCCACGAAGGATTGGACTCGCTGCGAATCAAACATTGTTGGATTGAGCGATTTTTCTTAATAGAACAAACATACAAAGATGAAAATTGAGTCGCCAGAGACGAAGTACCACACCAACTATCTTCCCAGAATCTGATCCTGTCCCCCAACCCCGCTTTGAACCTAATCCCTTTCTCGAACTCCTTACTAACTTTCAGAACACCTTTCCACACACTACACCCATATAACTCTTTAGACTCACCACTCTTTAGCTGATTTTTTTCGAAGGATGATCTCTGTGATTATCCTCACTAAAAATCAGTCCATTCCAAAACTTCTAACCCCATCAAAAGTGATTTACAAAAATCGGACAGTCCATGATCTTCAACTTGTGAAGAGATCATCCTCACAAAAACTCAACTCATTCTGAAGCTTCAACGAGTGGTTTACAACTCATTTGGCTCTCTTCAGGGCCTCCGAACGCCACTCATATATATATATATATATATAAAGTTATTAACAAAACTAAATAAAATACTAAAAAAATTATAATGAACTTAGAAGTAGTTTCTACCTGATCCCGTTTCAGATCCAATCCTGTACTCAAATGAAGCTTTGACTCTACTAATCAGATTGATGAAGAAACAATTATATCACCTAATCAGATTGATGAAGAAACAATTATATCACCTATAAACATTTAATTTTATTCCACAAATATGAATATGATTATAAGATGCGAAGACCGAATAAACATTTAAGATACTGAGGTACACATGCACATCATTTTATGAATAAAAATAATCTAAGTTAGATGTACAAGATAAAGCATGAGACCATATATGTTTTAACTAAAAACTAGTAACTTTCATTGCTTTCTTCCATATTTACTGATTTAGCAATTAATGAACTGGTTTGTGAAAACTGAAAAAATACAATAAATGGCATATGAAAGATGATGTCACCCCCCTGAATTTGTCAACTGTGGTCTACTTGCTATTAGTGTAGTTGATATTAAAAGAATAAAAACAGAAACATAAGCCATTAGTACATGGGATTCCCTAGCAAGAGAGCACTGGCTGACAGTAACTGCTCTGTTCCTTCCGAAAGTCGCAACAACAAAACCAGGGTCGTCCCTTGCATCCCATGTCATGGCCGGAACAGTCACCTCACGGGTCCCATCTCTGTGAGTATGGTCGCAAAATTCATGGGTGTGTGCACTGAATATTATCCTGCAATAAAACCAATAAATGATTTATCATCTCATCTCTTCTTCATTTTACTTGTATTTTAATTTTCCAAATAGATTTGCAGGCTTTCCCTTGGGGGGATGGTTGAAGATTTGTTTTGGTAAGACATGATAAATGTAGGAATTTGATAGAGATAAGCCCTAAAATAAACAGAAATGGGAAAGAATTATAATGGAATAAAGGTCCAACATCAAGAAACCTCTACCCCCAAACACCAGATCTGACACACTGTACAGGCCATAGCCCTAAAATCTGATTGATGATATACTCTTAAGCTCTGCTCAAGGTATTAAATTTCGAATTGGGTGCCTATTTTGGGTAGGATAGAAATGAAAATGTTTCACAAAAATATTTCAGAAATTAATATAATTTTCATGGAAGTGATCAAAATATTGAGGAAGTTTTCACTTATTGTAGAAAATTATAAATCAGCCACGAAAATACACTCATTAATCAAACTACAACGAACAACTATATGGCATGAGAAAATGAAGATGAGTGGCATTCTACAACATGTTGGTGCATGTATCTATGAGATGGATTGCCACCAAAGTCCGATACATCAAAAGGTGATTCCTCCAATCCAAAGAAAATCAAGAAATGACCTTATTGATCCTTTCGATCTGGACTTTTAAAATCCAAGCGAACTGTCATCGGAAGCCAATTCCAACTCGTTTCAAGAACCAAGTGATTACGATCCTACAATCGACAGGATGAAGAGAACTTGAATGCCGAGCTGTTTGAAGAAGATAAATTTTATCTTGCCTCAGTGTAGACACCCCATTTTTGCATCCGCCTGATTAATCAACTCGTCAACCCGATCGCAATGATTCCCAATGATGGATGTGTATTCCATTGCCTTATTTTGTTATCCGATATGTTTCAGAAATCCGGATGAGGTATCTCGAATTGACAAAATCTTAGAAACCACGCTACGTTAGGAAAATACGACCCCAGAAATATAGAAATCATCATCTTGCAGACCAAAAAGAAGTTTCACGATAAAAATAACTAAAAATTGACCAAATTACCAAAATACCCCTAACCTCAAAATAACCCTAGAGCCTACGTTACGCTTAGGAAAACTCTCTCGAACACATAAAATAACAAATCGGAACCAAATAAACCATTTCGCCAATTTTAACAGAATTCGATAAAATTACGAAAATGCCCCTCATAAAGTTCATGACCATTTCACACAAAAAATTTCATAAATGACACAAACTAATATTTCCATTGAATTCCTTACGAAAAATCGATTCTAAAACATCCTAGAACATTAAAAACCGACTTAAAACGTGAAAAGTCCTCTCCGGGGGCAAAACGGTAATTTCACAAAGTTCATAATTAAAAAATTCGAAATTAATAAATAAAACATTAAATAATTAAAGTGAAACATTAATGAAATTAATTTAAAATTTTGAACGAAGAAATCGATCAATCGGGTTTTCAAGTAAAATTGTTGAGGGTTCGTGAGATATTTCTTTAAGGACCCCTCCATTTGGGGGTCCAAAGAATTAAAGATATTTTAGAGGGGGGTTCTCCAAAAATTAAAAGTCAATCAAGCAAGACTAAGGTCAAGGTATTAAATTCAATCAAGTGAGACTAAAGTCAAAATTAAAGTCAATTAAGCAAGACTGAAGTCAATATATTAAAAGTCAATCAATTAAGACTAAAGTCAAAACATTAAAAGTCAATCAAATAAGACCAAAAGTCATAATAGAGTTCTAATTAAATAATAACTCAATCTAATAGAGTTCTAACTTAAAAACAATTCTACCTAAAACAATTCTAATTAAAACACAATTCTACCTAAAACAAGTCTAACTAAAACACAACTCTAATTAAAAGAACTCTAATTAAATACTAACTCTATCAAAATCAACCCCTAAAAACATCTATAAATAGAGGTGCTCACACCCTATTTTCGTATCAAATCATAAATCCTAAGAGAAGTAGGTCTAAAAGCCCCCCTAGCCTCCCATAAACCCTAGTTTTGGAGTCCCAACTCCTTACTTAACATCCCTCCTTCGATTTTAGCCTAGAAAACACCTAAAAGCACTTCGAAAACACTCCAAAACCCATAACAAACTCGAAGAATCCAGATAAAAAAAGGAGATACCTTGCCTCGGAGATCAGAAATCTAAATCCGGAGACAGAACGAAGTAAGGAATACGGTACAAGGAGCAGTTTTTGTCGGATCTGAGGGAACAAGGTCTTTGCTATCGGAAAGGTATATTTTCTTTTTTTTTTATTATCTAGGTTTTTTTAGCAATGTAACTTATTTGGGAAGTTAGTAGAGACCGGCTTTGGCCGGGCAGGGTTGGTGCCTAACACCTTCCAACCCCGTAACATGATCCCCGAATTCAGTTTTTTCTGTTCTAGATTAGTTCTTTATCTATTTAGAGTCATTGATCGGTTCCTAGACCGTAATAACCAGGTGGCGACTCCCAAACCTCAAGGTTCAAAAGCGGATCCGCGCACCCCGCGAATCGAGGGCGCTTTCACTCAGTCAGATATAATGAAGTGGTTGAAGAAAAACTTTCCCTTGACTTCTGGATAAGAAACCACCCAACCTGACCAAATCATTCTTTTTCTTTCTTCTTTTCGAACCAACTCAACCGTACCACTTGTGCATCACTTAAAGAGTTGAATTGTTGTTTGCATTGAGGGTTTGGTGATCACATTCAACTTATTCAATCATCATTTCTAACAATCCATGAACGTAATTACCAATTATAATACCATTTCATAAGAGGATTGAACAATTGAAAAGTGGAATGGATTAATTGACAAGATTATAAAACATTGGTTAAATAACACAAACAAAATGCAGTAACTCAAGAAATGAGAATGGTGCATTGATTGAAAGACAATCATAGTCGCTAAATACCTTGAAAGATTAGAAAAATAGGCATTTGAATTGCAGCACGAATGGGTGAAGTGACCGTTGTTGTTACTGTAGATTGAAGGCCTACACATTCAATCCACTGATTGAAAGGAGAAAAAAATTAACATCAAATCTCAAAGCAACTCTACTTGAGAACGTCCTTATAAGTTCCTCTTTATAGGATTTCTCCTCAATCCCCAACTACCCATATTTATTATTTAATACAATTATATTTAATAATCCTACCAACCCCACATCATATTCTCACCTACTCAATCCAAAACACAAGCTTCCATGGGAGAAACATCCCCCCTAAAGGTAAGGAAACCCCTTCCCCCCAATTTATGACTTTTGTTTTAGGCTCAATGAACCTAGATTTTTCTTCATGATGAAATAAACTCTAAAATCATTGATTTCTTCAACAATGCAAATTCAAGATGAAACTACAAATCCTTAACTCTCTCAACTTTGTGAATCTCAAGATTAAATCCTCCAAGTTAATTGGCTCACTCAAGACTTTTCAAAATTGGTCTCGAACCTAACTGGGCCAAAATCTAACAACATCATTTTTTTATAGGTAAATGCCTGGTTAGTACAGGAACATTGTTAATTGTTAATAGTTAGCATAAAAAGTATGGGTTCAAAGGATTTGACCTAGAACCTGGGAACAACCTCTACAAGTCTTACCACTTAGCTAAGTGGCACTTCTTAACATCATTATTTATTATGATTTTTTATAGGTGGCTTAAATGAAAATTAGGAAAACCTAATGGGAAACATTTCGGACATTTTTTCTTGATGGGGGAATTTTGGAATTTTGTTTGGTCTTTTGTTTGTTGGGATTTTGAGTCTTGTGGGTAAAGTCATCCTAGTAAATTTTCAAAAATGCATTAATTTCTAATTTTATCGTTCTTAGTCTTTCCACTCATCCATCTTTGCTGTATTCAATCTATCAACATGTTACTTCTTGATCGCCCAATATCCAAATTCATAAAACTGCTCTTACCACCGTCTCATAAAATTTTCTTCTTAATTCGATTGGGATGTGTCAGCCACAAAACACTTCAGATGCATACCCTCCATTTTAACCATCCAGCTCTAATTGTATAGGCAACATCCTTACATACAATAGAACCAAACAATGTTACCTTGACAAGAGGCATGAATCTCAAGGTATTAGGCTGATTTATACAGCCATCCCCTCCACTTTTGAGAACCTTAGACAAACACAATTGCATCTGCCACTTTTCCCATCAATTGAATTAGTTGTATGAGTAAAGCATCTAACTGTATTCCCTCAAAGGCACTCATTTCCAATTGTTTTTCCTAGTTCTGAAAGTTTTCCATCTCAACATCTTCACCATCTTGTTTCTTGATTGTCAAAGAAACTACCATTATAATATATATATAGCTTGTAATATGTCGTCTTACACAATTCTCCCTTTAGTTTGATTGGTAACTGGATACATAGTCCTCACCTTTTCCTTTCCAAAATTTCATCAACCAACAGTTATCTAATGATTATGGTTATGAAATAAAAATATGCACAAAAAAAGAAAGAAAAGAAATGGCACCTCAACTCAGTTTCACCAAACCTCTATGTCAAAAGACCAACACCCCAAATCACACCTATCAATTCTCTGTGTATGCACATCGGCATGAACCGACAACAGTCATAATTTGTTAAAATTGGAATTATTATCTAAAACCAAAAGATTAAAGTGTATCAGCCAAACCAAAGAATAACTACTATATGAATAGCAAGGAGCATGCCTCTCGATAGAATGGATCCATTGGAGATTCACAGTAAGTGAGAGACAAACAGTCCAAAGAGTTAAAGTAGGAAAGATAGTTTTCTACTGGTTCAAGCACACTGATTTACCTTGGTTTGAGAGCTTGAAAGATGTATTCAGTTGCATTTGGGGGGAGAGTATGCAACAACCCATACGGTCCCGACCCAGCGAATGCACTGCAAAGAAATTCAAGGGAACTCAACAAATGAGATCCTACCATGATATAGATAATGAGCACAAGGTTGAACTTCAAGATAGACAAAATTTGGGCACACAATTGAGAATACAAATAGAATAGATATGTGTACACACAAAAAATACTCATATATACTGGACCTTTATGAGCTAATAAGAAGGGGAATGAATGATATTCTAGTCAAAATTCTGGAGATTTTAATAAGTTTATAGTATAACCCAAGCAATTGGTAATAAATCAAGAAGAAAATTTATAACATATTTTCTTGAATTCATTTTCCTCAATTACAATGCATTGGTAAAAGCACATGAAAAGCAGTCAGAATCATACAATAACAGGAACCACACATGAAATGTTAGACTGTATTTTACTAACAACATGCTTTTAATAAACTGCAGTAGTCAAAAGTTGACCAAGTAAAACCACAAGCCATGACATTATCCAAAGTTAGAATTCTATTTAATGCTGCCAACCAAGTGAAAAAAGCAACCTTTGATGGTCATCTGACTCCAAGTCATAGACAGCAGAGATCTCAAACTAGAGTGGCTCTGCATTAAAGCCTTGTAGAACGACTTGACAGAAAAGACCCAGTCCTGAGTATCCTACCATAACAGCTGAACCTCATAATGGCGGGGGGATAAAGACATTTGAGAGATTTCATATTCACATCCCTAATGGGTGATAAAAATAACGGAGAGGACAACCAAAAAAAAGTGTTTGAAGTAACGAAAAATATTTGAAGATGGACGCCTTAGCAGAAGATGTGGCTCTAAATAGAACTGAATGAAAGAAAAGTTCCTACTACCAATCCCATATATTAGCATGACTTATGTTGATGATGATGATGAGATCATTGCAAATTAACTAAAAAATAACACCTTTACTAAGATAAATCTAGAAGATATAATTTTCACGAAATTCAAGGTGCAATCAAGATCTACTCCTTATACAAGAAACACACCTACCGATTATCAAACATTTTTGAATCCTCACTCTCATCTGGTCTGAGAGTAGGGGTTCTCTTGAGAACAGTGTTTCCCCCACAATTGTTTTTTGTTGTTCGATGCAAAGGGAAGTGGAGTAGGAGCACGGGACCAGAACCAGATGACATTGCATTCTCTCTCCACCCAAACTTACTGAAATTCTCCCCCAAATTGCTAGGCCCATTTGTTCCTTCTGTTGTACCCTTGGTATAAGTTCGCATATCTGAACTTTCCCTTTCAATTGCTTTTTCAACACTAAACCTTAGATCATTGTTGCCACAAAGCATCGCCACAGCATTTAATGAGACAAAGCTAATATTACTCACTTCAAAAGCACCACAACCTGCAGAATCTAATCCAGGCAAATTGCTTGCTATAAGATTAACAGATTTGACATTTACTTTACTGCATTCTCCAATATCCCTGTCACCCAGAACAATATGAAGAGGAAGGCCAAGAAAGGGGCCCAACATTCTCTGAAATTGCTGAAGCACGGATAACCATTTATTGTTTGTCAACTCTGATCCATTTGCAGAAACATCTCCCAAAACTATTAACATATCAGGCTTCAGTCTCTCAAAGGATTTCTGGATCACAAAAGAGTAAACAAAAAAGCTTAAATTATCAAGTATCCAAAAAATATTACTTGCAGCTGCAGGCACAGAGAAGACATGAAGATAGGACAAAAGTTCAACACATGAAGATCTCGTAACCCAGGCTTGTAGGTTATTACTGGTTTTACCAGGCTTAAGTTATTAAAATGAAGAAAAAAGAGGAAAGTTCCATAATGCATATCACTCATTTCCACATTCTTGCAACTTAATGCAAATAAAAATGTACATTTGATCATCAACATTAAAGATGGTAGCATCATTCAAATCTAAGAGCTGTAGCCATTATCAAATTGTAGTGGGTTTTTTTTTAGGGTTTATACTTAGACAAGATCCCATTGTAAATGGCGCAATTTAATATGTTTTCTTTCCTCAGGGAGGTCTAGTAGATCTCCTAGAGTCCTAGGTTTTTCTTGTATCCTTTTCTGGTTTCTAATACAATTACAATTATCACAAGATGTAAATAATAAAATTTTGAGTGAAGATGCAGTAAAAAATGCCTAAAACTATAACGTTCTCGCGAAATTAGATCGCAACCGTTAGATCAAGCGCGATCTAACGGTCAGGATCAATAGGGTGCTTGTTGGCTCCCTAACGTTGGCTGCCGAACAAGACCAATATATATATCTATATATGGGATGCTAAAGGAAGCACTATTTTTCATGGAAATAGCAGAAACTTCAATGCCAAATGCAACCTGAGAAAATGGGATATTAGTGATAAAAAGAAACCAGAGATCTAAAAATGACACAGGAGCGTACAATGCAATGTTTTAAAAACCGGACAAATGATTGAACCGATATGTTACTTTATTTTATCAGACCAGAGTTCACTTTGGTCAGTCTTTTCATACTTATTGATTAATTTTAAAAATATTAAATTCAATTTGGTTGGATCTTTGAACACGTATGAATGTCTTTTAAGAAATGATTTGGAATTCCATTGAATTAATACCCAAATTGTTGAATAACACAGGTTTCTTAGGGATCAGTTCTTTCAGGAATCCCTTCCCATCTCACTCGTTTGTTGGATAGTTGGTGTCCAGTGGAGATACTTTGCTAGATCAACTTAGGAGGTCAAGAAAGCAATAAAATATTATTAAATATTTAAAATAAAAAAAATCATAAAAGGTTTTTACAATCAGAACTGATGGTGCACTGGGAAATCTTATTCGGTAGTGGATCGAAAAACCACCGACTGAACCTGTCTCTTTCGCTCAATTTGATACAAAGAATTTTTATAGAGATCAATTCTTACAGGAGTATTTTCTCCCATTCCAGGTGCATTCTTCACCTCTTTCCCTATTTTCTTGTTCATAACTGGATCAATTTCTGCACTTTCCAGACTCTGCAACTTTTAGACAGACCAAAGTAAATATACATAAAGAGAGGGGGTGCCAAGTAAAGAGAAGATAAACAGGCACAGCGAAATGCTGATCTGACATCAACAGCAATCGCTATAATTCCCCTATTTTATTTATGTTCCAAAAGAACCAATTATTCATGAAAATTGGCAGTTAACATGGTTGAACCATCAACCAAAAGTACCGATGGTTCTATGTCATTTACTGGTTTTTGGTGAGCCGAACTGGGTTTTTGGAAAATCCTTGTAGGACAGGGTCCAACCATCAATCCAATCCGAGTTTTCAAACACTAGGGTAGAGTAAAAACTGGTTAGCACATCATGGTCATTAAATAATTATATCAATACGAAAAAAGATAATTAAAAAAAAAAAAAATAGAGGAAGCAAAACAATCAAGGCAATAGTGAACGAAAATGATAGAAAAGAAATCCCAATATAAACTTGTGGGTGGTGCAAGAGATTGCACTGGATCCAAAACAAACATGTGCCATCTTGATACCTGAAGCTAACTCTAAGGGTCTGTTTGATTGCATGGAAACCCAATTTCCATGGAATTTGATATCTGTAGGTAGGGTGGAAAATCAAAAGGTTTGTGTGTGATTACATCTGGAAACAATCAGGAAAAAAAAATCAAATCAAACAGGAGAAGAAAAATAATAGGGGAGAAAGAGAGGGGAAAAGGGGAGGAGGAGAGATGACGGAGACGAGGTTGCGACGGAGTAAGGGGGGAGGTGGAGAAGAAGAAGAAAAAGGAGGAGAGGAGAGAGAGAGAGAGAGACTTGACAGCGGCAGTTCCGATGGATGATGGTGATGGTGCCAATGGATGACGGTGGCCGCAATGATGGTAGTGGTGGTGGTGAGAAGGGAAAAGGGAAGAAGAGCTAGGGTTTTTTTGGGGTGGATTTGTGGATGAATTTCATTTTGCCATGGGGTAGGGTGGGAAAATGAAATCCAGCCTTGGCTGGATTTGTAGATAAGGGTGGAAATTCAATTTCCATGGAAAATGCAATTTTTCTCCCCTTTCCATGTGCAATCAAGCACACCCTAAGTATCTTGCGAATTCAAAGCGAGAAGCCGGATAAGTCATGAAGATTAGGTTTCCTTACAGTCACTTCTAGGCAATCCACATGGAACTGCCCATAGATGCCACATGGGTCACTGGACAAGGAGCATTTCAACCTTTACAAACAGAATTTAATTTAGCCTTTTCAATTAGGGTTAAGGATTTAGAAATATATTTATCAATCCCTTGATTTAGGAGAGAGTTTAGCTATGTGATCCTCAATTTAAAGATAGAGAGTCTTATACAACTAAGAAGATAGTGGAATTGGCTCAAAGAGCCCGTGAGTATTATTGAAATTTCGACAAACCTAGTAAAATAGTCATGTGTCATTTATGTTTTTTATTCATTTTGACCTTATTTATGGTTTTGCATATCAAAAGATATGACTACTCTTGTGCTCAAAAAAACTCATATGCAGTCCATGCCCACAATGGCATGTCAATCGGGACATTCCCGATTAGGTAACCTAAAACTAACGGGGAAAATTATTAGCATAGTGCAAATGTTGGGTAGTAAAATCAATGAAATAATAAATTACAAACATGAAACATTTTGACCAATACTACACTCTAATAAGGAACACAATAACCAAACTTTTGGTGGGTGGTGTCATGATCTCGCCGGTGTGCCACCCAGGCCAGGGAAAGGGTCATTGAGACCGAGGGGTCAAAATGGAGTTGTATTGTCTGTTGGATGAAATGGCAAGAGGAGTTGTGAGTTTAGTCCCATATAGACCGGTTAGACATGCAGAACGTAAGCCATAAGGGCAAGCTTAACCTTATTTGGTATGATGCATTTTAAAGTTGTGCGGGGTAAAATCCAAAACAAACAATATCATACTGGTGTGGGTCAAAGGCACTAAGATGGTATCAAAGCCAAGAATGGCTCATCTAGTTGGGTGAGGAGAATGTCAAGATCCCACCAGTGTGCCTAGTCAGATCAAGAAAAATGCTACTAACATAGAGGGATCAAAGTGGAGCTATTATGTGTGTTGGAGGGAATGACAATGTGAGTTTATTCCCACATTGACTAGATAGATGTTCAAAGCTTGGGCTACAAGGCAAGCTTTACCCTATCTGATGTGACACATTTTAAAGTGGAGCAAACTGGACATTATAATACTTGCGTGGGCCAAAGGTGCTACAAGTGGGCTTAGAAGAGACAGATTATGGTATTGACATTTACAATAACAGATAAAACTACGAAGTGGTTTATTTTATTTGCAGTTTTGTATCATGGCACTTGCTTGTTAGGCCTGTTTGGTGTGAACAAACCCTAAATCGGTGTTAAACAAAAATTTGCAATCTTTGAGAGCTTAGTTGGGCTCCATCGACCAAAATTCTTTACATAGTTTTGAACGTCCCAATGATTTCATCAAGAAAATAGCACAAAACTCTCTTCCCAAAAAACGCTACTCAAGACCACTAAGTTTTGTGCAAAACATTATGAATTCCGGCACTTTTAGGGTGTACCAAGCATGGACTTAATGACAGAGAAATCATTCTCTTCTAAATCCAGTAAGGCCTATTCGCACATCAGTGGTCATTCTAAGAGTTGACATTTATCCAAAGAACCACAGTTTACAAGGCATGAATTGTACTCTTTCCTAGTAATTTGAACTTCAAAGGTACAGTAAGACATTAAGGGTCTCTTAATAACCATGCTTTCTTTCTACTCCTACTACCCCCCACCCCCAAAAAAAAACCCACTCACAGGGGCGGAGCCAGGATTTTGCTCATGTGGGGGCAACCAAGAGTAGAAAAAAATTTGTGGGGACAATTAAGAGTGAAAAAAATAGTTGTGTGGGGCAACTAAGAGTGGAAAAAAAAATTGTGGGGGAAATAGTGGTAAATTTCTTTATCCACAGCTAAAATCGGTCGCAATAGCACATTAATCCATAGAATTTTTGTGGGGGGCCAGTGCCCCCACTCTAAATCCGCCCTTGCCCACACACACACACAAACCCCTGAAACAGCTAATTTACTGATTTATCTTCAAGAGATCTGTAATTTATGCACCGCCATCGAACTGGATTATAATTATAAATTCAAATCAACCACTGAAACACATTAAAACGCCAAAAAAAAATTAGAATTAAAATCATACCCTAAAGAACTTGGCCATGTAAGAGTCTCTGAAGTAAATGTTCATGAAACCTGCTTCAGATCCCATCAAGAGCAGATTTGCCACCATCATCACCTTAAGTTCCTCTGAATCTACCCAATCTTCTTCGAGGCCATTGCGAGAAACTATTTCGCAAGATGGAATCGAAATCCGCTCTTCGAAAATCACCAAAGCAGTGACGAAGATCAGTGGCAAAATCGATTTCCAAGCAACCATCTTTCTCGGCTTCGAACTCTACTACATCTGCAAATAGAGATAAACGATGATGCGAGATTCCATCCGGTTTCAGAGAGCTGAAATCTAGGGTTTGGGACCTCCGTATGTTTTTCGTCATCGTGATCTAAATGATCTATCATCTACTCCTACCACCTCCGCCATTGCTGATTAAATTACTGTTTTTAAACGTTGTGATTTTCAAGAAGTATAAGGGTATTTTTGTCTTTCAGCACGATTAAATTACTGGCGTCTCAAAAATATAATGGTATTTTTGTCTTTCCCATTATTCTTCTATCTAAACCCTGAGTGCGTTTTTGATACACTTTTTTCTAAAGTTTGAATGGAGGTGGTCCATTTTTAAATTTCAAACTACATAAATTTTATTGTTTTCTGTTTTGATTCAGATTTCAGATTTTCGAATTGAAATTAAGAAGTTTTGAATCAATGATGAGGACATTGAATGAAATTTGTGAAGTTTTGATTTCTAGTTTTCTTGACTTCAGAAGTGTTATCAAATATAGTCTTAACTCGTATCTAGTCTGAATTTGAGTTTATATATGATTTCTAGTATGTTTTTTTATTAGATTCCTACCTCGTAATTGATTTGGTCTTTAGTACATATCTAAATTCAAACATATCCTTTCACATTAAATAAGATGCTAACAAGATTTTATCAGATTAATGAGACATCACATGTCAAAATTTACTATTTCTCTATTTTGCATTAATGATCTGAAAAACTTACACATTAGACTTAAGTGTTTTCTTAAAAGTCATGAACACATCTTCCAAAGCACTTAAATGCATTTCAATTACCATCTTATCGTACAATTGGAACCAATTATGTGGAGACACTTGTCTTATGGGCTTACCTAAAAGTATATACTCTAGTAATTGAAGAAAATGAGTTGATTTCCAATCTCCATCTCTTCGAGTACTATTCATCTTTTTCCATCTAAGTATTAATTTGAATGTCGGAACATCCTTGACAGGCTCCACACCAGGGCTCTACCTCACCGAAAAAGAAGATCAAAGTCAAATTATCTTGCACGAGAAGAAGATTGAAATCCAAACTTACTCACATAACAGAAATGCTCAATCTCATCAACCTTTAACACATACCTCAAAGAGGGATATCCGCCATCAAGGAATAGTGCACAAATCTTGAGAAGTGGAAGACTCAAAAAAATCTCTACAAGATAGATTTTTTTCTCTAACAACTACAAAAGGTGAGATTTTATGAAATACCTAATCTGTTGTAGTTTATCATTTGTTGTTACAGTTGATTCTATATGTAACTTGATCTTCCGACTTCAGTTAACGTATTGAAGTTGCTTCCGAGAAAATAATTTAGTTGTGATTGTTTGATATTATGGCATGTACTATTGCAGAGGATTCATTTTCAAGGAATATGTTTTTCTCATAAAATGATCATGAAAATTGGAATTTCATGGGAAAAATGATTTTTACCACTTAATTACACCAAGGATAAATATCATAAAAAGGAGTTGATTTTTGGTTTCAAGGTAGAGGTGGTTATGAGAGAATAACATTAGAGGCCCAAAAACCATTTTTAGAGGGGAGGGGTGAGGTTGGAAAACATATTATTGCTTGGGAGTGGAAAACTGTTTGGGAGGGTGGATGAATTCAAGGGAACATGCATTGATATTACCATAGAAAATTATTTTCCATCAACAATAATGTAGACCCCTTAAAAGAATTCGATAAATTATATTATTTTTTAAACCTATCTTTATATCATTGAGTAATGCTAGAGTGTTTGTGCAAGACACTACATTCGACATTGGGCTGACGTGAAGATGTGCATGGAAACATAAATGCTTTTCAAACATATCTCAAGGAAGACATTATGGTTCCGTGCACACCTCCACGTCAGCTCAATGTAGTAAGAAGTCAATTTAGCATTTTCCTTATATTATCAACTCATGATAATAGTATTATTTAAAACAATTTTGTATTTTATATCCTTTATAATCATTCCTTAGGTTAGCCAATTTTTTTACACAATGCCCCTATTTGGGCAAAGGAAAGTCCACTTTTATTACTATTATTATATCATTACTTAGCATCACCTGCTTCCATTATTCATACTCTCATGGTAATTTGTATGACTAAATCATCGTACAATTAATATAACTCGGGTTTTATAAAATTTTCGAAGAAGTTGAAAGTGTTAAGGTTAATCAATTTTTTCCTGCTTTATTTTATTTTTGTAATTTTTGATCTCATACAAAGTTTTTTTTTTTTTGGTCTGAAATGAATTAGCAAGCTAAACTAACTATAAACATAAGCAATAAATAAAACATTCAGGAAGAATTATTGTTCATGCACCTCACCCAAGCCCATTTTCAGCCAAGCAATTTAAAGTTACATATAATTCTGTCACAATTAATCTAGTATCACAACGATAATCAACGATCTAAAATTATATTTTGTCTCCAATTACCCCCAATCCTGTGATCCATTTCCTGAAAGTGAATCTTCGGTAAGTGATAGATCAAATGAAGTGTTGTCATCCTCTGAATCAATAATCTTTATGTCTTCGACTTCTCTCACCACCTCCCTCATGTTCGGCCGCATTTCTGGTGACTGATGGCAACATCGTGTCGCAATTTGAAGTAATTTCAGCATCCCTTTAGTGGCATTTCTCTGAAGAGAAATCTCGGGGTCAAAAAGCTCAGCTGTCCACTCTTCTCTAATTGCTCTATGAACCCAACTTCCTAGATCCACCCCGTCGACACCTTCGGGAGCCGAGGAAGTAGAAATTCTACCTGTTAGGAGCTCCAAAAGAAGACAACCATAGCTCCACACATCAGATTTCTTTGAGATCTTTTGACGTTGTTGATTTTCGGGAGACTTGTATGAAGTCATCCACTGGGCTGCGACGGGTAGGGGGATCAACAAAGTGAGGCCATAATCAGAAACAAGTGGCACTTCGTTTTCATCGAGAAGAACATTTGGAGATTTTAAGTTTCCATGAAGGATGGTGGCATGTGAATTGGTGTTAAGATGCATGAAGTCAATGGCTCGAGCTACCCCAAGTGCGACCGATAACCTTGAGTTCCATTTGAATGGAATCCTGTTCCTCCCTCTCCCTCCTGCTTTTGATATTAACAAATAAAGGTTGATCACTTGAATCATTTATATAGAAATTATGAGGTACCCTTAAAATTTTGTATATGCAAAGGGGCTAGGAACCCTCATTGGATGGGGCTTATCCATCCATCTTGCACACACCACATATTAATGGGAGATTTTCGTCATCAATATCAAAGCTTTGACATTGAATTATGGTCCTAGGAAAAAAAAATACCCTTAGAATAAGGATCTAATAGAATATGAACGGTGTCCACGAGACAAGTTTTGGTTGGAGTTTAATCTCCAACCAAAACTTGCCTTATGGACACCCTATGTTGCTATAGGAATGGAACACCGTTTGGGATCTCAACTCTTACCTGTATGATGCTAAGAGATCTCTTAGCATCATACAGGTAAGCTCTAGAGCTTATATTGTCACGTCAACATTTTCACGATTTGGCAATAGATCATATATTACACACTAAATAAGGACTTAGACAACAAAAAAAGAGAGGTTCTCAGTCAAAAGGAGAAGGAACCGAAGTGGGACAACAATCTAATCACAAACAACTTTCGATTTCTTCCTCAATATCTCTTACCGTTGTAACTAGGTCCTTTAGGGCTCAAAGAGTTTTTCTAACCCAAGTAGAAATCCGAACACCTTATTTAAAATCTTAAATTCTATCTTTGGTTTGTTATGAAAAAGGTTGGTGTGGCAATATAATCTCCCCAAGTAAATTAGAGTGCACTTCATTTTTTATTTTTTTTCAGTTTTAGAGATCAAAGTACCAATATGCACTCATGCTTGATGAGAAATTATAGGCTTAAAAGAGGCTGTTTTTCAGTTGGGGAGAAAAGATTAGAAAGTGTTATTAGTAAAATCTTCTTTGTACAAGCAGGTAATTAGCAAACTCACCGTGAATGCGGTTAAACAGGTTCCCACAGGGCGCAAATTTGTATATTAACAATGGTTCGTCTTTCGAATAGTAATAAGCGAGAAGAGGCAACAAATTTGGGTGCTTGAGATCGGCAATCGCCCTGACACGCTTGTCAAATTCCTCCATACTTAAGGGCTTCATGTCCCTTACTCGCTTAACCACAACGTCTAGTCCATTTTCTAACATGGCCTTATAAGCATTTCCCAAATTCCCTTTCCCCAACCCCTCAGCCGAGGCTCTCAAAAGATCGTTAAGTTCGAAACCCCCTCCTCCATCCATGAATGTGAGGTTCCCTCTCTCTTCTTTCCCTCCAACCGTTTTCACTTCTCTACTCTCCATTTTCTTCTCATTAATCTTCTCCTTCCCTGCAACAACATCCATTCCCTTCACCTCTTTCTTGATCTCTTTCTTGATCTTTTTCGCATTTTTATAGCAAAGAATGAAGAGTAACATTACAAAAACTAGTACAATAACATCGAACACAACAAAAATGACAACCCACGAAGTCGTCCTAAAAAAATTCTTCTTCTCCTTATTTTCGTCACAAATGAACGGTGAAGGAAGGCCACATAAACTCGGATTACCAAAAAACGATGAGTAGCTAAACGATTGAAGAACATTTGTTTGTGGTATCTTGCCCGAAAGATTGTTAATAGAGACATTAAACTCTATCAAGCTCACTTGACGAAAACCTGGTATTTGACCAGTTAAATTGTTCCCTTGAAGCTGTAATGACTCAAGGACATTGAGACCCAATAATGAGCTCGATATGGGACCATCAAACATATTGCCCGATAGATCGATATGTCTCAATTTCGTATTGGATGAGAAATCCATTATATTTCCAGATATCCAATTGTTCTCGAAGCTTAGGATAGACAATTCGGTGAGGTTGACCAACGCATTAACGTTGACCCAACCTTTGAGTCCTAGACCTTTTAACAATATTCCGGTAACTCGACCATTAAGGCATCGAATGCCAATCCACAGTGGAGGTCTATCCATGTAACATGGAAGACCATTCCAACTCTTGTTAAGTAAAGAGTTGTTGAAGGTGGCCTTGAGAGCGTAAAGAGCTTCTCTCTCCAAAGCATCGAATTCAGCTGGAAGATCATCGGCTTTGAGGATTACTATGCCAAGTGATAGAAGGATAAATACAACTAGAAGTTTAGTTAAAGATGGGATCAGAGTTTGGAGAGACCTCATTGTGTAATTCAAGAGGAAGAGTACTATGTAGAAAGAGTTTAGTACAAGAAGAACTCTGATTTTGAGCTCAATGAAACAATGGTCAATGGATATTCTATTCTAATTAATGGAATTTAATAACAGCTAAGAATTCTCTTGGCTGAAGAAGAAAACAAGGGGGTTTTGTGAACTTTTTTTTATGGGATTTTTCTGTTTTTTGAGATTCCTAGGGTTGGGGTGATAATTTGCATGGTTTTTCACTGTAAATTAAGTGTAAAATGCACATGAGGATGACCCATATTTGTGTCTTGTTTTATACATACATATACATAAATATTTAAGAAGTTTCTTGGCCTATTATGTTTTTTAAATGATGATGAAATGGGGTTATTCTTTGGTGAATCATGATGGCTCATGTTGAATTGGATGGTTGAGATTGATTTGTTTTAGTGTGAGAGTAAAAAGAAGAGGACAGTTAGTCATGGATGATCCTCTCACTTGTAATTTAGTTAAGGACAAAGTAGAGAACATTTTCAAGCTTTGATACGTTATTTTCCAGGAGAATATAGTTGGTAATGAGTAGATCCATATATAAGTCTCTCAATGGTTGGATTCATATAGGATCGGGTCCAGCTCAAACCGATCCAATAAGAGATGCATCAGTTTCCAAACATGTCCTTATATATTATTAGGATCAGATCTTAATCTTATTTTGAAATTTAGATCCAAAACTAATTTAATATCAAACGGATTGGGCTCTTGGGCGTATAATTAAATATATTCTATATAAAATGTAGATAGACATCATATACTCAAAGGGTTGGGATCGATTTCTCAAGAACAGTTACTTGTAACAAATACTAAATGCAATGGTCAGGATAAATCAAAACATGTATCCCGATGATGGGTCGTGTGTCCTTGAGATAAATTCCAATAGTTGAATTTTGTGTTTTTTATTGGGCCAACAGAGTCTCTAACCCATATTTTAGTAGAATTTAATATGATTTATATTATATGATTGGCTTTTTTATCATATAAAGTTATCCGAGACTGTTGTAGTTGTTTGATATTATAAATTTATTTATCCATCAAATTATTATATAGCTCTTCGACGTAATATAATGTTCTCTTTAACAAAAATAACATTATCATGCTGTCCATGTAGAAGATTCAGATTCCGAAAGGAAACGGTGGAATACATGTCCAGATTCAATTGAATCATAAGTAGAGGTTAGAAACCTATCATGGTTACACATTCTTTTAAATAGATTATATTTCCACACCAACTTTTGCTAAGGCCACCCCAATTTGTAAGTATTCATCACCAAAGAATTAGCACACATCTTGGACTGGCATTAGCAAAATTTTGTGTGGAAATAAAAGTTCTCTTCTTTTATCAATTTGTATGAAGAGGTAAAACTTGATGACTACTTCGGGACTCAAAATGTGTTTACTCAAATCACCTGTTGTGTTGGGATGTACATTGTTCACTTTGCAAAAAGTTATTCTTTCTTCCATTCTCTCTTCGATCTCGACTTCTTGTTCACTGGAAGGAATGCAATTCATTCACCCTAATACGGCGTGGAGTTAACTTTGTTAAGTACTTCTCGGATTCTTATGTTGGATCTTTTGTTGTTCTTTTTCAATTTCTTGTTCACTAGGGAGGCATTCAATGAGGAGTTAGCTATGGTTACATCTTGGGATATCAAAACAAGAGAATATGATTCCAATCCATGACTTTAGGTTCAATTGCAATCCCATTTTATGATCTCATCTCTAATGGCAGCAACATCAAGTACTAAAAAAGCACCCAAATTTTGATATTTTGTTTTAGTGTTTAGTGAGGATGCAATTTGAACTTTCGCATGGAAATAGCTGTAATAGTAGCTCCATTAATAGAAGACCATTTAAGAGAAAATCAATTGAAGTGGTTTGGGCATGTTCTACGAAAATGGAGATAGTTGAAGATTCTAAAAGAGCAAGAGGAAGACCCAAAATAACATAAAACTAAGATGGTGACAATGGATATGAACATGATTTCATTACCAGAATACTTGATTTTGAACAAAATGGAATGGAGGAACATGATTCATTTAATCAACTCTAAATCATTGGGATAAGACTTAAATTATGATGATGATGATGGTGAAAGTTGAGAAATATTCAAGCTGACAATATTAAAAGAGCTAGAGAAAGACCTAAAAGAATATGAACTAAGATAATGAAAGAGGATGTGAACACATTTTCAATAACAAACGTGGCTTTCAACAGAGTGAAATGGAAGTATGCCACTCCATAAAATAGTTACATCTGTGTTGACCCATGGGCTCAATTGCAACCTTCTAACTAACATCATCAAGTTGAGAATTTATATTGCGATCTTGCTAGAAAACACGTTTTGGGAATTAATATGAACAGTGTACCAAAATCAGAATTTATTTAGTACATGCCATGACATTGCAACAGATCGATCAATAACTAGAAGACGTAACTTTCGAAAAAATTAAATAAGGAATGCCAGGGTTGGATCATGGATGATTACAACGATGATGAAGACATACTAAGGGATCATCAATCCTCGAAGCTTATTTAGGGCTAGGGATGTAAATGGGTCTGGTTCGGTCGGGCATCATCGTGCTTGGCTTTAATCAGATTGGATATATTGGACCTCGATAGTTATCGGGTTGGGTATAGTAACAAATGTAGTGCTTGAAGGGTTAGATTGATTAAAATGAAAGAGGTTAACATGATCATCTTGGTTCACACATAAGGAGGGAAGCATGATTCAAACTTGATTTCTCATCTTATCTTGGTCATCGATATCCAGATGACTTATAAATCATCTATGCTTGTCCAAATTATATTATTAAAATCAGATTAAATAATTTACCAATAAATTAAAATAGTTGTGAATTTTTTTTTACTATAAATCAAATCAATAGATGTTCATCATAAAACATTATTTGTATTAATAATATAAATTAAATTATTAAAAGTTTATTATTTCATCATAATAAAGCAAAAACATCAAAAATCAGTCAACTTTAGCCAACTTTTTTTATATCTTGGCCGAGATTTGAAAAAATGGATTGGATGTTAATGTCAAATTGTTAATATGTCATGAGTGATAAACATTGACCCAATGTGATTGTTATCCCGAAAATACCCTTGCTTTCTATAACAGATTTCACCCTTACGACACGCCACCTTCCCTTCTGTTCCAAGTTCTAACTTCTAACATCGCACCAAGACAGGAGGAAAAACACGACCTTTTGAGCTGTGCTCTTTCTCTTGGATATAGGACACTGCAGCATGGAAATTACATAAAAGGACACATACCACTTCACCACCAAACCTATCCTCTCTCACTTTTTTCTGCAATTTTCAAAGGATTCCAATTGTTTTCCTGGAAAACCAATCTCTCTAATCTGTTTCTCCGGATACCCTTTTTACTGTTGACCTGATTTCGATCATTTGTGGCTGTTGAGATTATTGTGGAGAGAGAGAGGAGTGGACGTTTAGTTTTTGACAAGGTAAAGCTGTTTATTTTAGCATTTTCTTTATTGGGATTTGGTTATTCTGCGCTATGCATGCTTTGTTTGGGAAGTTTGATTTATTGAGTTGGGCTTGTTAAGATTACATGCAAAATCCTTGGTAAAAAGCAAAATCAAATCAATTTCTGATATTTGTATCTTGGATGATTGTTATTGGTGATAACAACTGTGTAAACTAATAGTTCTCCTTGTCAAGCAATTCCAAATTATTACCGTTAAAACTTAAAAAAACTCCTCAATGGTTATTATTGTTAGAAAATCGGCATTGGTTTCTTAGAATAGTGAGTGAAGAAGATTAAGAGAAATTCCTAATTTCGGATTGAATGTAATTATGTAATGTAAAATAATACTTATCTATATATTAGGCCGAGGCATGCACAAGTGCATTGTCCTAAAGCGAAATTCGCCCTTGCTGCGGTACTATAGTTTTGTAGGCGTTAGCTCTCCAGGATACAACTACCCACACTCCAAGGTGGTACTCTAATTGGAACATCACAATGAACTTGACAGAATTGAGTGCTCTCCCAAACGATAATAATAAGTTAGAGTGGCAATTAATTGATTAGATTTTGTGAAAAATTGAGTGTAGAGAGACGATTAATCGATGAACTTAAATAAGAGAGAAGTGGCTATTCAAATAGTCACCATACCCCAAGTTTGTGTCTCTCTGTAACTCTTGTTCAAAGAGATACGAAAAGAGAGGGAACTAAAGAGACAACAATGAAAATTTCAAAAAACAGAAATTCCAACAGACCAAAAATGGCTTGTAAAATAATTGCTATAGTCGGTTTTTAAACAAGAAAATAATAAAAATTGTAGGCAATTAAGGCCCAAACCCAAGCTTGGCCTGGCGTGTGTGTGTGTGTGTTTCAGGCAGGATGCATGTCGCTAGCACAGTCGCACTGAGCATTTTTCAGAGCTTGGACTCAAATCCAACAAGAAACCATAGGGTTTTTTTCATGGGCCCACTACCTGTCTTAGCTTTCAAGGCTAATAGGAATAACATCATCTAAACACAAGGGGTTTTCTATATTCACCCTAGCAATATATAACCATATATTTCCAGCAACTATATCCATTTAGTTACTCTCTTTGACACACAAGTGGGTTAATGGTTAGTGTTGCAGTAAGTGGGTGAAGGTGGCTCTGCACCCAGGTCTGTGCCATCAGAACTCTCAACTTTTACCAACTTAGTAAGCTTATACACTTTCTATTTTGGCTGTTATTTTAATTCATACAAGTCTTAAACTACCTAATGATTTGTGTGGGGTATTGGAATTATAGGGGAAACAGAACTTCATTATCTCATTAAATTTGATTGTGAAGGAATTGTTAAAACTTCAAGAACCCCTCAAGTGGGATCTACTATTGTATCTCTACTTGGTCAAGGGATATGGACTTCTTTAGTTCGTTAGATGAGGACTTGTATTTTGATAGGTTTGATACTGCAACAAAATGGATACAAAACGTTGAAGTTGAGTCGGTGTATCATTGATATACTGCAAACATTGAGAAGTGTTTGTCACCATTATGTCCCATTTTTTGGGTTTCTACTATTATTCCTACTGATATTAGGGAAGTTCTTATTTGAGAGTAGTAGGAATAACATCCATTACTAGTGGGACCAGAGAACTGATGCAGTGATGGTTGCTTAGTTGCTTGGAGTGTTAATGATAATGGCATGGAAGAGAAGCGCTAGAGATGGTCAAGGTAATTCTTAAAGGGAAAAATCACACATATATGAGAGGACAATCAACAATGGCCAAAGGGAAACCTTCAAGGCTTTCTCTTATAAAAAGCTTCAGATCCCATCACCCCTTTCAAGTTGTGTATTGTTTACGTTAACTTAAACAAAAATAAAATTTGTACTAAAATCCTTTATAACTGCACTGATTTCTAATTAAATTACCATTCTACTACTAAAATTTGTGGTTGGTTTCTTTCTGTTCCTTTGTCCAACATGTCCATCCTTTGTTGGTAGTGTGAGTTGTGGGTGGTTTTTTTTTTTTTTTTTTTTTTGTGGGGGGAGGGGGGGTGGGATGTGTGTGTGTGTGCTATTACCTATAATATTTTTCAGATGTTTAGGGGAGGGAGGATACGGTAGCTTGATCATGCTGTCGCAATGTTAAAAAAGGACTCACATTGCTAGCTTTAAGCTCCATGGTGGCTTGGGAAGAGAGAAAATAAGAGGGAAGAGACTCGGAGAATAAAAAGGTTAACTTTGGATGAAAATAAATATAAATCATTTGAAATACCATGCTAGGATGGGGGATTTCTGTGCAAAAAATCTTATTCTTCTATGGTTTCTGAGTTGGGAGCAAGAGTAGCAATTTAGTATTTTCATGCAGGTTCAAGTTACATACCTTATATTCTTGAGTTATGTTGTTGTTAGGCTGAGACCTTGTACTACTTTTCTAATGATTTGGTTGGAAAGACCTATTGAGGAAAGAAGAGGTGAGATCTATTATTCTCTCCATGAGTGGGGACAAGGCCTCTAGGCCAGATGGGTTTCCAATGGATTTTTTCAAACATTGTTGGGACATTGTATCTAAGGATTTTATGGAAGTGGTTAAGGAGTTGCAAGAGAATAATTGTTTAGATTATAGTTTGAATAGCACTTTTGTGGCTTTAATCCCTAAACGAGTAGGGACGGATAATTTGGGGGAACTTTAGGCCCATTTGTTGGGTTAGTTCCGTTTATAAAATCATTTCTTAGGTGCTAGCCTCGAGATTGAAAGAAGTTTTGAAGAGCCTAATTGATCTTGAACAAGGTGATTTTGTTAGGGGGAGATAAATTCTAGATGGGGTGTTGATTGCTAATGAATGTCTTGACTCGAGGATTAAGGAAAAGAAAGAGGGGCTGGTGGGAAAATTTGATTTGGAAAATGCTTATGATCACATGAGTTGGGATTTCTTAGAGTATATGATGGGTGTATTGGGTTTTGGTAAGAGTTGGATTGGGTAGATTATGAAATGTATAACTTCGGTGTCTTTTTCCATCCTAATCAATAGTAGTTCAACAAGTTTCTTTAGGAGTTCGAGGGGTTTGAGACAAGGAGATCCTCTATCACTATTCCTATTTCTTGTAGTGGTAAAGACTTGGGGAGACTCTTCAAAAGAGCTGTGGAGATTGGGAAGCTTTCGGGGTTCAGATTGAAGAATGAAGGCCCCCTAATTTCACATCTTGAATTTGCTGATGATACTTTGATATTCTTAGACCATTCTAGAGAGCAAGTGAGAATTTTGCGTGTTTTGTTAAGTTGTTTTGAGGCAATCTCAGGTTTATATACCAATCTACAGAAAAAGTAAGCTTTATGGGGTAGGGAATGTCCTTGATCTTCCAAGGTCAGGAGCAATTTTAGTGCGCTCTAGTGACAATCTCCCGGCCTCCTATTTGGGTATTCCTTTAGGAGCTTCATATAGTAGCAAGAATATTTAGGATGATGTAGTTAATATAATGGAAAAGAAGTTGAGTATGTGGAAAGTTAGATATTTGTCCAAGGGTGGTAAGTTGACTTTGATTAAAAGCACATTATCTAGTATCCTATTTACTACATGTCCCTTTTTACGATGTTCAAAGTTGTGGAGATCCACATCGAAAGACTTATGCAGAATTTCTTATGGAATGACAAGAATGATGATAGGAAATATCACTTGGTGAACTGGAAATTGATATGCACTCCTAAGGGAAATGATGGTTTGGGGATTAGAGGTTTAAGGTTAACAAATAAGATTTTGTAGGGCAAATGGTTATGGAGGTTTGGTGAAGAAAGAGGGAGTTTGTGGAGGAGAGTTGTTAGTGTAAATAAAATATGGGGAAGAAAGGTTTGGTTGGAATGGTGGGGAGGCTAAAGGCACTTATGATTGTAGTGTGTGGAAAGGGATCTTTAAAGTACCGAGCAATTCGAGAGTGGCATTAGTTATAACGCGGGTTTAGGGGATATGGTGAGGTTTTGGGAGGATAGGTGGCGCGGTAATTGGGCTCTTTTAACTCTATACCCATCTTTGAATGCTTGTTCTTTGAAAAGAAACTACTCGATAATAAGTTGTTTGATTCGTGTTGGAGTCACCAATTCTTGGGATTTGGATTTCAAAAGAAATTTTAATGATTGGGAGTTAATCGAGGTAACATCCCTTGTAAATTTCTGAAACAAAATTCAATTCATGGAGAACGATCAGGATAAAAGGGAATGGGTTAAGGCTAAGGATAAGAGATTCACAGTTCAGCCTTTCTACAAAGCCCTTCTTCCAGGGTCAGATATTTCTTATCTAAAATCTCTCATCTGGTTAACTCTTGATCCTTCCAATGTGTCTTTCTTTGTTTGGCTTGCCTCCTTAAGGAGGATTCTCACCTTAGATAACCTTATTGCACGTGGGTGGATCACTCCAAACTTTTGCTCCCTGTGTATGAGAGACGGGGAATCTGTGGATCATACTTTAGTCCATTGTTCTTTCTCTCGCGGTATTTGAGCTTCTCTTTTATCCTTGTTTTAGATGAATTGGGTTTTTCCTAAAACTTTCTTCTTGTTGGTAGAAGGGTGGGCTTATAATATCTTTTCCTGTAGAAAAAGACACCCATGGGCCATTCTTCCTTTGGCCATTGTTTAGGGTCTTTGAAAGAGAGAAACAACAGGGTGTTCTAGGACAAGGAGAGTAATGCGCATATGTTTTTTATGGAGATTTTAGGGTTTATGTTTCTTTGGGTGAAGTTAAACAAGGAGTTTGTTGGTGTGTCTTTTGGGGACTTTGTGTTTAGATGGGATAATCTTTGTAATTAGTTGGTTGGCTTTTGATGTTTGTTAGTTTTTGTTCCCTTTTTTGCTTTCTTGTTTGGGGGCTATCTCAGCCTTTGTTGTTCTATCATTTTGATATTTATAAAATCTTTACACTTATAAAAAAAATTAAAAAAAATTGAAGTACAAAAAAAATGAAATAAGAAAAGGAACAAAAAGAAAGGAATACTATCATCGTAGGAAAGACCAAAAGAAATAGAACAAAACAGAAATGGGTCTTCATGCTAACAATCTTTCAACCGTTATCCTGTAGAAAGGCTTTGGATATTATGAGTACCAGTTCAATGATATCTGCTTCAAATGGTAATGAAAAGTCTTCAACATCTGCAGAACAGCAGGAAAAGGTACTCTTGATTAAAAACTATGCTCCTTTAGTTTGAACTTTCTTTAATACGTCTAGGACTGCTGGCAAAACGTGATGGGTTTTCACTCTAATGAATTGGAAACGACAATAGGTTATGCTTGGAAGTATACAAAGGAAAGGCATTGGAGTCCATGAAACTACTTGTTTTGCAGATTAATGAAGTGAGAAGGTCGTTGGGATCATTACCAGATCAGTTGTCCATGTATTGTTCTGATGCATCAATCTCAAGATGTCTAAGGGCACGAAGCTGGAATGTCAAGAAGGCAACCAAAATGTTAAAAGAAACATTGAAGTGGAGGTTCGAATACAAGCCAGAACAAATTCGCTGGGTACGCCATTATATGTCACCTGTGTGTGTGTGTGTTTTTTTTTTGAACTTCTTTGTAACTGTTTTCAATTGGAACACAAAAGATGTTGCTTAAAGCTCTGCCTTAACGGTTATCCTTTTGGCCTTTCCCTTGTAATGTAGGAAGACGTTGCCCATGAAGCTGAAACAGGGAAGATCTACAGACCAAATTATGTAGACAAGTATGGAAGAGCTGTTCTTGTCATGAGACCTGCCTGCCAGGTTTGATCCGACCATTCCTAATTACCTCTCTCTCTCTCACACACACACACACCATGCACACACACATGCACACACATCCTTGCAAAAGATCCCAACTCGAACATTCTGACACAAAAATGTCTTGAAGTTGGAATCCTCAGTCCAATTAACTGTTACTTTAGTTAAACTTTTCATGTAGTTGGTGAAGTTTGAATGTACTGCTTTTTGGTGATGATCACCATGGTGAGGGAAACTCCTTGAATGATTTGACTATTCGTGATCTCTAGGTGGCCCCGCCAACGAGAGTAGGAATAGACTAACTCCCCTCCCAAATGATTTTACAGATGTTATATGAGGAAATTTTAAGCATTTGAGCTATGTAGGTGAACCGTGAATGTGGCGCATGCTCATTGCTTTGCAGCTACCATGTTGTTGGCTATCAAATAAATGCACTCCACTTAGACTAAACGTCGTGCATCTAGGTGATCTTAACGATCTTGCAATTGGATTTTTTTTTTCCTTTTGACTATTGCTACTAGTTTCTTGTCCACCCAGAAGAACAGATGTTTGACATCACCAAATTGTGGTGATTTCTGATTTATAAGATCTCTAGGGTAGTTCCCTCAATTGGGCTCTATATCAATGAGCATATCTGCCACATTGGGGTCACAAGGAAGTCATCGCCATGAGTATATTCGCATGAGGCATGTGCCTCATGGCTTAAGTTGTGACTAGTTTATAAAAGGCTTGTGCTTCACCTAGTGAAGGCTTGGGGCATAAGGTGTGGCAAAGCTTAAGCCTCAACTCTACATGCTTGTACACATGTAGAAATATATTTTCACTAAATTTCTTTTCTATGTATCTTCAATGACATCTTCTCATTTATACTAGTAAATATTGTTACAGGGTTTGAGTAGCTTCAGCTAGAATTGTTATATGCATGTGTGGACATATTTATGTCACAAAGATTCATAAATTCACACACTAGTTTCAAATGGAAGCTACTCTTATACCTCTCATTGCTTTACACTAATTATTTCCAGGTTTTATGTCAAATTGCAGAACACAAAGTCAACAAAAGGCCAAATTAGGTATTTGGTATATTGCATGGAGAATGCTATTTTAAATCTGCCTGAACACCAGGAGCAGATGGTTTGGCTCATCGATTTCCATGGCTTCAGCATGTCAAGTATATCTGTGAAGGTAACACGGGAGACAGCACATGTTTTACAAGACCATTACCCAGAAAGGCTGGGCATAGCAATTCTTTATAATCCTCCCAAGATCTTCGAATCATTCTGGACGGTATCTCTTTCTCTCTCTAAACTAATTATCCATGGGCTTCGAACATAGGATCAGATAATGAAACCTAAGTAAAGGAAGTTGAAAATATTTGGATTCTGCAATTATATAGCTATATTCATAATATGTGGCGGCAAATTAGATGATAATTCTCATCCATAAACAGACTATCAGAGCATATGGAATCATCAGGGGGTCTGCACAAGATCTCAGATGTCAAAATCCTACCCAACTGGATGATCTTGGTTATCTGATCTATTCCATTCTTTTGACTGAAAGAAAGTTTGGCGAACAATCCAGGAGAAGTCTATTAGTTGGATGCTTTCTACCATACAACCAATAGATTTCCCCTATTAGATCCCCTAATTTTGCATATCATGATATTTCGTTTATTGATTGTTCTATAAAACTGACTATAAATTACTCATGCTAATTCTTGAGTGGGTTAATCCCAACAATACTATCTAACGGAGGCAATAAATCCAAAAAAAATAAAGAAATTGAAATATATGGAGAACACTAGAAGACATTGATGGGGTTCGCCGCATAGTGCCAGTTACATCTCCAGGCTCATTGAGCCAATTCACTATGTCATGTATGGATTATTATCTTTCATCATGATTATTATCCACATGTATGCCACAATGTATAATACAAAAGAAGGGGGGGGGGGGGGGGCTTGGTGAGGGGGGGGGGGCTGGGTGGTGTGAGGGAAACCATATCATACATTGCATCACACGTGTCTTGGGAGTAAAATGTCAAGTCAAAGGATTAGTGTATTGTCTCCTCACCTTGTCACATCATGTTGCATTCTTCTTGAAATTTTATTGTGCTCGGGATCGTCTTGACCTTGGCTACTTCAGTCACAGGATTGAGTGCCTACGGACTCAGGATGAGCAGTCTTTGGGAGCGTGCGTGCTACTGATCACGTCCAGGCTCAGGGTTGGTTAGCTGATCTTCTCTGTTCTTGGGACTGAGTTCAGGAACATGGGTCTACTCGGGTCCCTTGTTAAATCACTTTTAATTATGTCGAGGTTTCACATGTCCGGTTTAAATCATGCAAATTTTTACTGCTCCCACAGTAATATAGCTTTTCCATGATGTTTCAATTGGCTAATTAATAAATTTTATTTTTATTTGTATTTATTTATTTTGGTGGGTGGGAGATGGTTGGGTGCCTAAAAGAGTCTGATATTGCAGGTGGTGAAACCCTTTCTAGAGCCCAAGACTTACAAAAAAGTGAAGTTTGTTTACTCTGATGACCTCAACACAAAGAAGATAATGGAGGATCTATTCGACATGGACCAGCTTGGGTCCTCATTTGGGGGAAATAACCGGGCAGATTTCAACTTTAATGATTTTGCTGATAGGATGAGAGAAGATGACAAGAGAATTCCCTCATTTTGGACAAGAGAGATTCCCTCAGTGACCCCACAACCAATCCCTGCAACCGCCCCATGTTTTGATTCTGTCCACTCGGAATCAGATTTTGATGACCCTGTTAAGGAGCTAAGCAAGGACTCTTCCTCTCATGAGATTGATTCAGAACAATGCTCACCAGTGAACAATTTTTTGGAGGCAAATGAGAGTGGCAATGGTGCCGAAGATTTACATTCTGGTGAAGAGACTACAAAGCTTGAGCAGAGTTGTGGTAAAGACAGTGAACCACTGGTAAGGATTTAACTGTGCTTACTAATATTTGTTAGAGCAACTCCAATGGGGATATCCATAAATACTAGCCATAGTGACTAGGCATTCCCTTATGGAGAGCCATTTTGGATATTCAAAGGGTATGAACACCAACCGTGATATCCAAAATGTCTCTCTATAAATATTTTAATGTTTTTTTATTTTAATTCTACCCAAAATTCAGCTACAACAAAATCCTACCCAACCCTCATTGTCCTTTGCTGCTGAAAGGTAAAGATTCTAAATCTCACTCTCTTCTTTTGCCGACCAAAAACTTCTCTCTCCAAAATATTTCAAAATGGAAAGGCAGTTGCAGAGTGCATTGGAGACCCTTCAAAGGAGTTATGCTCTCCAAAACAACAGTTGGGAGGGGATGCTGAGCCCAATTCCGAGTGCATTGGAGTTGCTCTTGTTTCTGGTGGGTAAGCAGGGATTGAACCTTTGATCTCTTGTTTCTGGTTCAGAACATTAAGTGATTTAGATACAGTTCAGTAAGCTAAACTTGATTTAGCCCATTGATCACGCAGAAGGAGATATGAATGGGTTTGATTATTTTCTTTTTCTTTTTTTCCTAGTTGACTATTTGTGTTTTGGGGTAAAAGTATCAAAGGATCATTGAGAAATTTGACTTACCCTTTAAACATCTGTCTTAGATTAAAGGTTATAAATGATCTGTATCTAGGAAAAATTAGTGAACATAATGGTTATTTTCATTTAGCAAATATCAGACAAAAGATGGGAGGCTGAACATTAGATAAAAAGGGAACGCAGCATTGGTGACTGAAACAGTTATTTACTTTCACGATGTATGTAGCACTAAAGAGATGACTAGACAACTGTTACGATGTCGTTACTGAATCTATTCAAAGTGGAAATTAAGAAAAATAATTCGAGTGGATAAAATCATAAACCATATGATTTGTTAACTTTTATCATTATTATTATTACTTACTTTTTGTTCTTTTGATCAACCAACAATCATAATCCATTCTGTTGTGGAATTGTCTTGAATTCAGTTTCCTTTTTAGGGTTACTAAAAAGGGAATTATGTAATATTTATTTATTTTGGGGGGGGGGTTTCATTTTTGGGTAGATTGACATGTTTTAGTAACTCTCGGTTTATAAATAGAGATCTCTAAGGTTGTAAAAATTACAAGGAGTTTTCTTCTTCTAGGATTTAGAGAGAAAGGGAAAGAGGTGTACAAGGGTTTTTGGGTTTGGGTTTGTGATTAAAACCTTAGGTTTTTTTCCTTGTACAATCCTCCTTTGATTTCTTAGTAAATAAGATTGGTTTTGATGCGTGGACGTAGGCACATTGCCGAGCCACGTAAATCTTTGTGTTCTTGTGTGTGATTTTTATTTTTTTTTGTTCTCTTAACTGCTTCATTATTTCACACATTCAACCTTCTACAGTTATGCAATAGAGAAGATGGTCTTGATAGTCAAACCAGTAGTTGTAGTTAATATATATCATCATTATGGTTCTTTTGTCATTAGAAACAATATGAACTCATGCTCAAAACAGAGCTCTAGATGGAATTGAATAACAAATTTGGATACATATTGCCAATTCCACATGCTTTGGAAAAAAGCGTAGACCATGGAGACACAATAGCATCAAATTGATTCATACAAGTGACAAAAAAATCAAGATTTGGAGCCATCAGCGATGACCTTTGTTAATACTAGCAATTATTAAAATGTGTTATACTGTTTGTTAACTCAAAGCTTATTGAAGTAACAAGAGCTAGTATTGCTAAAACAAACATCATCTCATAACAATAGCATAACAAGATCTGAATTCAAGAATCGTAAAGATCATCAAACCTCCTAAACGACGACAACTATTACGAACAAGAACAAGTTCTGTTACACATCTTGTTCCTGGTATTGCTTGAGAAGTTCGGTGCATCCAGACAAGGGTTCATCCTTGATGAAGCCTAGGTTATTGGCAAAACGGTAGTTGGAGATGATCCCATTGTAGTTGGTGAGAATTACTCGGGCGCTCTCACGCCCTTCCGCAGCTGAAGCACAATGATTCCATGGGCTGCTAACAAGAACTGAATCACACAACTCTTCCTCATGGTCGTCTGCCACCATGATCTCGTATGATCCAGTCGAGTCAGTCAACCCTTCGACGCTGTACACCACCTGTAATGTCTCCTTGTCTTTGCATTCTACCCTGACTTTAGCACCTATAAATAAAATTTAATTGAGTTAATCTTATAGTGTAATCCACAAAAGACTTGAACGCATTAATCATCCAATGGTGAACAAATAATCATCAATTGTCCCAAGTTCGTTGAATGTTGATTGTTAAAGATTGTTGTGTTGGTCGGGAATGAATTTTGAAATGGAAAGACCCCATGTATACATCATCTTTTTAGCCCCAAAAAAAAAATTGTTATTACCACACCCAACATTTTCTTATCACAACCCAGTTATAGATAGAATTAAGTAAATTTCTCATGGGTGCGGGGAGCTTGCTTTCTCCTTATTAAAATCTCCTTCATCTACATTTTACTTAGTGTGCATTTATCCTTCTTTGGTGTTTCATATATATAATTTCAGTAATTAATATAAGAATATTTTTTTGGTATGGTAACATATACATATTTTCGAAACTAGATAAATGGAGACACCATGGGATTCTAACATTTAAAAAAGAAAAGAAAAAAAAAACCTGGAATGTAAGTGGTGAAGGATGTTTCGAAGCCAGCACGGCAAGTGTCGCAATACACACGACCACAGACGATGAAGGGGTTTTTTATGGGTCGAGAGGCGCTAACAAGCGCCGGGAGTACACACAGAGCTAATAGGATCAAGATCCTGGCCATTGCAGAGAGTGTAGACTAGAGAGAGAAGAGTGAGACAAAGAGAGAGTTTGAGAAGTGAGTGTTGGAAATGTATTTATGGGTTTATAGGAAAAATAATAGTAGTAGCTGGCACACGTCCCCATAGTCCATTGGAGGGAGGGAGGGAGGGAGGGTTAGACAGAGAGGATTCGGTGTGTTTGGATCAATAAATTGGAGTAGGTTCTTTTTACACGGAAGAGCAAATAAATAAATAATCAAATATGGAGGACGCTTGACTTTCCTCTCTTTCATTATTAGGAGGACGCGGTTTTACGAGAATACCCATATCCCATCCCACGTCATGTGATCCGGAAAAAACTTTGAGCTAGGCTGCCCGCTTCAAAATTTTGAAGAAATCCTCTCCTATGAATTACACGTGGTCTCCTGAAGAAAGTGTCACAAGCATTGATGAAAAAGTAGGGATGTGAGTTAAATACAACATCCCACGTGTTGTATTGGTGAGGGGGAGGGGGTTTTACTTCAAAATTTTGAAGGACCCTCTTCCTTGGATTACATGTGGCATCTTCAGGAGGCATTCCAAATAATGAGTAGGGATCTAGAAGGGTGTTCCGTTCCTAACCAAGACCAAGTGGCAGTTCATTTTATGTCACCTGGCATTTTTGGTGAACCAATAAACGTATGGATATGTGTTCCATCCCTTGGTGAATCTACACACAAAAGATCAATTTGATTGGTTATGTGCATCCATTATAATAGTATTGTCTTAAAAATGATTTTTAATTGTTGGATTTAAATTCTTTTTCAAGAGATTAGATCTAGTCGATACAAGTTATCAAACACCATGATTTTTGGTACTTAGGTTCACCAAGGGATAGACCACATATCCAGACAGTTAGTGGGTTCCTAAAAATGTCACATAGCATAAAATGAGGTGTCACCTGACCTTGGTTAGGTATGGGACACCGTTGTGGATCCATACTCCTGAAATAATAAGGATGCGAATTAAATACAAAACGTCACATGTCATATTGTGAAGAGGGTTCCTTCAAACTTTTGAAGCGGGCTACCCGCTTGCTTCGAAGTTGGACTTGTGTGATCGTCAATGGGTGCCATAACCATCAATTTCGATTATTATAACTTTGATTAAATATTTCTAACATTTGAATCCCATTAATAAGAATATAGGATTGTGATTATATTATACACCTATGTTGAAAATTATTAAAATACCATGCTGAATTGTAAATCAGCATGTTGAAGGGGTTTACTTCAAGTTTTTGAAGTGGTCATCAGATCTAGCATCGAAGTCAGACAAAATCATCGATTATAGTATCTAACATTAATGAGTAATTAATCAGCTTCTACTGTGGGGAGCACATCACATGTGCATCAGATGTGAATATGACTTGGGGAAGAAGGGAGCTTTTTATGGTGCACATGGGGGTTGCTGGGTTAGCGTCATGGCTTAGGTGGTTATGCCTCATGCCCACTTTCAATTGGGCTTATTCTGTTACTAAGATTTTAATTTTTAGATCCACATTACCTGATTTGCACGGTTGGTAATTTGCCATTCTAAAATAATTAGGGTTCTGTGGAGGATATTTTTCGGCAAAACAACATGTGGCAATCTCAAGGAATTTTAGTTGAAGGACCAAATTACATGATAATCTAATTGAGCATCCAAATTACTAGTGAAGCTGATCTACATTTAACTGAGCTTCAATGGTGTGAAGCTTGGTACAAATCCCATGAAGGATGGAGTATAGAGTATAACTGCTTTCGCGGAAATCAAGATGAATCCCTAAACGAGCGTCACCGCTTGAATGGGAATCATGAAGAAAATCTGGGAGAATTTAAGGGAAGAAACCCTTATAAATGCGAATGTGCAACATGCCGAAAAAGAATGAGATTTCTCTCTAAGAAAGATCATATTCTACTTCCTATACTAAATCCTAACTTGGACGTCGGAGTGGTTTGTTGCAGGCCCACCCAGAAACATAGGAAGGTGAAAGATCTTAATCAGAAAAAATTACAAGGTAGTGCAAATTTTCACATCTACAGTTTCCTACAAGTAGGAAGAGAAAATTTATTTCTTAGGTCACTAAGGTTTGTTAGTTAAGTTCACTTTGTTAAAAAAATCGAGATTATACATAGAGAATATGGATACAATGATCCAAGTTCTAAAAGTATAATGTACCCTCTCTCTCCCTCTATAGATAGGGATGTTTCTTCATTACTTTGGTGAGATCAAGATACGAATCTAATCACATATATCAAAAAAGCATCCCATAAAAATTAAAAAGAAGATAAATGATGAACAAAGGGAAAAAGTGAATAAATGACATCGAAAGGTATGCTTGTTTCTAAGTAAAATTATACATTCATTATCATATGCAATCAAGATACGGCCTATTGAATGTATAAAGAATTTACGTATCATATATAAATAATCACTAAAAATGAAGTATATCCTATATAAATTCTCATTAAAAATAATATATTTATTGAAATAATAAATTAAATTAAAAAATATAACTGAAAAAGAATAATAACTATTATGCCGTTAATCAAACTATTAATTTTCTTTGAAAAAAAAAGAGTAAGGAAGACTTGATGCTCCCAAAAAAAAACTGAAGTTTATAAGGAGATAGGAGATGTGTTTGGGAAGAAGGAAAACATATAGGCATAGAAAGTCTCTTCTCTCACACATAGAGAAGGCAAATAGACGTAATTAAATTTTCAAGCAAATACAAAATATCTTTAAAAAATAAGAAATAACAAAAATAACACAATTGCACAAAATAAAGAGATTTACGTGTTTCAACACTGTAGCTACGTCCACAGATTAGATCAAGAACAATCACTCTTTTTTCTTAAATTTTACAGTCTTAGAGATCTCTATTCATAAACCAGGAGTTACCAAAACATAAATCTCTCTCAAATGAGAAACCCCTAAAATAGAAAATACTTAAGAAAATATTATATGATTGCCCTTTTTGTATCCCTAAACAATTTGAGGGGCGGGGTGTTGCCCCCTGCACCCCCGCAACTCTACGTGTAGCGTAACAAAATACAAGACATTTACACGACAATATCTTCACATTTCGATTTGCCCGAATAATATATTTAGTTTGTGAAACCCAAATAAAAATTCAGCAAACTGCAACGATTGGGTTCAAAGTCTTTTGGTACTTGGCTTATTGAATTCCAAGAACTTCAAAACGAACTGTTCTGCAAATCTGTTCACTTTGTAGCAGTTCATAGCTCAATATAAAGACAAATGAATCAGATAACTTAAATTTGGACATATACAAATATCCATAACATCGATATGGAGCAACTTAAGAATTCTAGAAGCTAAAAACTAGACCAAAAAATTACATTGCTGGAAGTAGTAATTGGGGAACGGTGCATCGACCATATTTTGATCCAGAAATTACAACACATCTAAGGGCATTTGGAGAACCCAACAATGCACCGCAATGGCATGGATAGCTTCTGAAGCTCTAGCAATCTTACACATGCCCCCACCAACTCATGAATGCAAATGGGTACAAAGTGGGGAGTCCCTACACCAAATGGCGTTGGAGACATCGAAATGGAGCCCAAACACAGCTTTGAGATGATCCAAAATAGATTTTCTTCCTTGCTCAGCATTGGTTAGTTATTTTCTAACTTTTAATCAACTACAACGAAGACTTAAATAACTTATTTAAACCTTGTAGTCTGTTGGCTATTGTATTGACCTTCTTCATTTGTGGCCCATCGCATGGATGTCTACAATTACTAGGGAATGATACATAAGAAACAAAACCATTGAAAAAGATCCAACATGCACCCATCTTAAAATAAAATCCTCTAATGCGCACTCTTCAAAGCTCACTAATCTGTTATGTGGAAGTGAAATCTAATTCTTATTCATCTATTAGAAACATGTATCAATACAAGCCAATCTATAGAGCTCCCTCACTCCAAACTATGCCCTTCCTCTAAGTGAAAAAAGGAGAAATACACTCTCAAGATGGGTCTACTCTTCACCTGCTACTAATTTGAAGGTACAATAGCCAATGGTAGATCTCAAATCTGTAGGACAACCAGCTCAATCAGCATCTGTAACTTCCCTTCTTCAATATTTTTTTTTTTTTAAACCTTTTTGTATCAATAGCAAAGATATTTATCAATAAGAAAAAGATAGCATATGAAGTAAAAAAAAGCAATTGTATTACCGGTTAAAAGGAATGTGCAAGTTAAAAGTTCCAAAACATCAAGAAAAAGACCAAAAATGAGTGCGGGTTGAAGTAGTGAGAATGGAGATGAACATGTTGGAATATTAGTGAGAATGGAGATGAACATGTTGGAATATTATTATTATTTTCTTATTAAAATTATATTGTGGCCTTTTCACATATACAATTTTTATATAAATACTGGATTGTAATTTGTTCAAAACATGAGGGTAAAATTGAGAATCATGCTTTTGGTCTAGCATTAGTTACTAACATCAAATATGATGGGTTAGTGAACATCCTATTAAAATTATAAGTGATATTCACTTATAATTGAATTTTACGATGGGTAGAAAAACTTAGTATTCTCTTTATAAATAGGTGGTCATCCCCCCTCTCTACACAAATTTTTTATATTCTTGAGATAAAAATTCTCATCACTAAAGGTAAAGGTAAAGTTGGGGTAGTACACCTATTATTCTTAGATCAAGATCAAAGTATTCTTCGTGGATTATCGGAAAAGCAAATCCAGGTATTTTATGTTTATTGTTTTTAGATTCGATTTATTGTTTTGTTCGAGATCAAATCCTATATCCATGTTTATTAAGATAGTAGATTCTCCAACATAACACACTTGAATTAATATGCGACATGCTTTTAGACGAGAATAAGATGAATGGAGAAACAAGATTCACATAGCCAACACCAAATTTTTGGGACAAGCTTTGATGACGACGATGAAAGATCCCAAAAGGCCAACAAAAAAAAAAAAAAAAAAACACATTTGAACAAAAGCAAATGCAATGATAAAATTTGGTGAAAGAGTCCCAAATTGGAGGTTCCCAATGAGAAACAAGATCGTGTAACTTGGTTTATGGTGAAAACCTTTTCAAGATGGATGTCCATTCAATCAAAAGCATCCTAATGGCAATGCACACCTCTGCAACAGTCTACTGTTATCTTAAAAAAATTGACTATTTTAAGTTTTTCCACATACCTCAAGAAAGAGAAAATGGATCTTTCTTCCTCATACCAAATGGCCCACTTAACCAAGATGATTAAGTGCCTAGAATGTCACTTGGGAGAGCCCATGTGATGTCAAAAGGCAACAGGTAAAAACTCCACACCTCCCAATAAACTTGCAATGCATGAACAAATGGTTCCACTCCATCTTTTGAGCTTTGCCCATAACACAATAGTTAATGTCACCAAATGATGATGGTTAAGGTGGTCTGCCTTTGTCAAGAGTCAAAATTGATCTATGTGAATGCCACCACTCGATCTAAGATTTACCCAAGCAACAAAAAGCGTGATCTCTTGTTGAGCTGAATCGAGCTTCATGTGGCGTCCCTAATATACCGAGAATTCAGAGGAGCCAAAAGGCAATGCCCAAGAATTCTCACCACTGTTGTGGAATTCTGAAGCCTATGGAAACACCAATTTCACTACATTATTCTCTCTGATCACCCATTTTGGCATATTTTCCATTGTATATTCCATCTCATGGTCCTCTACAAAACACCTAGTTTTAGACATATTAGCAATTAAATTGCCACCACTGTGAATTCAATCCTGCAACAGCAATTCTGCCCTGCTCATGCCACAGCAAACCATCAAAAATCAATTTTGGACCAGCTAGGTGTGGAAATATGACTATAAAAGTCATTAAGATTTCTATGATGTATCGATGCCTGGTGGCAGCATGTGATGCACTAGTTGAATCAAGCTGTTGGATGGGATTGAAATCCCATCAGGGATCACTTGTAACATTTGTTAGTTTCAATTCGGTGAGGTAAAGAACCTACCAATTTGTGTTTCATTTTTTTATAAAGTGGTTGTATGTGTAGAAGGAGCATACAGATATGAGAATCTACATATTTCCTAATACACCTCTACTCTTGCTATTACGATCCAGCGATACATATGTCTGTGAGTTCATCTCCTCCTCCGATGATTGAGATAAACTATTGTTCTTACAATTGGTATCAAATCAAGCAGAGTTGTGCATTGGTGCCATGGACGGATAGCTCAGGAGTTTAATTGTTCGAACAGAAGTGTCCAAACTTAGTAATTGGGCTTTACGAGAGAGAATTTCTAGTGAGATCAATCATACATGTATATGAGATCAAAATCCTGCACAATACCAAATGTAAGAACAAATAGTTTATCTCAATTGACCGAGGAGATAAACTCATGGATGTGTAGAAATCTTAATGCATAGCTTTTATAGCCATATTTCCTACACTGGGCATTGGAGAAATTTGCTTGCAGTGACAATCAAGCACAACAACAGTAGACAGTCAAGACTGGACGATAAAGGTATGTCTTGTTCAGAGGACCATGTTAAAGCGAAACTCATGAAAGGTTAGGAATTGAAATCAAGATAAGCTTTCCGGCTTGGGAAAATCACATTGATTTTATAACACATTCAATATATTTTAAAACATATTTTTTTTAATCGAATTATAAGACAAATTGAAGTTAGTTCTTTATGGTGTTGGAGTCCTTAATGGCTCCTCAGAACTTATCTTCTGGGGACTTGACTTCCACTTCAAATTCAAGTTTACTCATAGAGTAATCTCTGATGGTGATTCAAAGGAAACACATTTGATAACAAAGGGAAGGAATTGAAAGAGATGAGAGCTAACATGGGGTGTATAAGTAGTAGTGAATGGTTTGGAGCTTTAAATTCATTAGGGGGTCAGTTTCAACAACCATATATCCAACTCAACCATTGTTAGGTGGTGAAAAACAGGATATCTGCATTTAGTTCACCTCCTCAGTGACCATGACATCATCAAAATCATACTAATAAGATGATCTTGATCTCAAAATTTTACATAAAAGTCCCATTGATATTTCTTATAGGTGATGATGGGGTTCATTGATGAAATTTAGACCTTGGGACAATGCGGTTAATGCCTATTAGTAAGCATCTTCTATCCATTATGTAATTCCCACCCCTATTTCTGGTCGTAAAGTAATTCAATATCTATTAGTTATGATGCTCCCAACCTTAACATAGAACTATTTCTCGGTGCTTACAATAACTAAGAGTAAATGAGTACAAATTGACTTGGATAGATAATATCAAATTTTGAATAAAAACTAAATAAATTAGAAGATGACATGCAGATGCACATGGATCAGAAGGATTTATTTGTAATTTAAAATATTAATTAAAAGATTTTTGAAGATTACATAGTAAAAATCATATTTTCATAATTTTGAACATTAACCAATGTGATTATAGGATAATGGGATTGCAAATTTCTTGGTTTTTGATCAAAATGATTTTGATTAAGGTGGGGGAATTTTTCCAAAACATGCGCAACTTATGTTCAAATTCTGATTTCGGTACACTATTCATTTTTATTCCCAAAACATGCTTTTTCCAGTGAATTCATTACTTTTATAATCAACGATTTCATTGATAAATTATCAAATAGATCATTGATAAGGTAAAATCGTTAGTATTTTATCAACGAATTTGTAGATTATAAAAATGATAAATTCACTGTAAAAACTTGTTTTGAGAATTAAAATGAAAAGTGTCCAACACTGTAATTTTATCATATTCAACACATGAAATGGAGATTCACTCTAAAGGTGTCTTATTGAACCTTTGTAATATTTGAACTTTGAAGAGTGTGTTCAAAATTTTGATTGGGGGTACTGATGATAAGTAATTTAAGAAATTGGGATGTAATAATTAAAAGTTAAGGTGCAAATAGTAACTCTGGAAAAGAAGGGTCTTCCTAACGGCACACGTTAAAGTGTAATAAATACACTTTGTAAATTGGATTTTATATTGAAAATACCCTTATGAAAATTTATTTTTACCAAAATACCCTAAGATACTTATTCGTAAGGTGTATTTATTCCACTTTAATGTGTGCCCTAAGAGCACACGTAAAGAAACCCGTGAAAATTATTTCAAAGCCGCTTTGTTAACTTTGGAATCGCCGCTGCTACCTTTTAACAGAAAACCATCCACCCTCTTAGCCTCGATTACTTCGCCCCAGGCGCATTTTAACCACTTTTAATGTCATAATCTTCTAACTCTCTCTCTCTCTCTCTTCTACAATGGAGGCAACAGCTCTCTCGAACTCGTTGGTCTCTTCTCTCACTTCTCACTCATCTCCCTCTCACAAGACTCTCAATCTCGTCTTCTCACCTTCCTCACTCGCGCATCAACGAAGAACTTCATCTTCGAATCGAATCTCTGTTTCTAACTCTAAATCTCGATTTTCGTCGTTTGGATCGAAGAATCAAACTATATCCATCACTCGCTGCTACGTAAATGGAGCAGAAGGATCAGAGAAAGATATTCCTATCGAAAAGAGTAAGCTTTGTTTCAGAATCCTTTGTTTTTAATGTTCTTGTTTGTTCTTTCTGTTTTCGATCAATCAATCGAGTATTTGTGTTTCAGGGTATCCAGCATTTCCCACGGTGATGGATATCAATCAGATTCGTGAGATTTTGCCTCATAGGTGAGTCTTTTATCTTTGATTTTACCTATTTCATAAATTATATTGATTTGGTGTTTAAAGGTAGTCTTTTTTTCTTTTTCTTTTTTTGATAAAAACCCAAGTTTTTAATTTTTAATTTTTGGGTGATTTAGAGCTCCATTTCTTCTGATCGATAGAGTGATCGAGTACAATCCTGGGGTTTCGGCTGTTGCAATTAAAAATGTAACGATTAATGATGATTTCTTTCGGGGGCATTTTCCAGACAGGCCGATTATGCCTGGCGTTCTCATGGTGGAGGTATTGTACTTTTACCATAGCTACAATTTTGGATGTTGTTAATAAATAATTTGGTTCATCTGGAAATTGTGATAGTTGTTTTGGTTGATTTCTTTTAGCAATTTATAGCCTCTGAAAGAATAACAAGGTTCGAAGTGAATATTTTTCTTTGATTATATGAATATGCATAAAGGAATATGAGGAAAGTAGGCATTACTAAGTGATGCTGATGACCCAATCTTTGGATTACAACCCTATCTGTCATGTATGGTAATGGAGATTATGAAAATGGCTTTAGGGGTGATTGAGCTATGTGTTTACCAATTTAAAACGCCTTGATTGCTAATTTTTAGTTGATTGATGAAGATAAGTGCCTGCATAACATCTTTTGAAGTGAATTACTTGCACCATTATTAGTAGTGTGTACTTGCTGACAATGGAAGGCAGCAGTGAGAAAGTTGTTACAAAAGAAACAACATTTGGAAGAGGAGAAACACCTTAAACCACATTTATAACAATGGTTTAGGAATGGACGTGGGGTACTTTTTCTAACTAAATTCTTGATTTTCTTTTTCATTTGAGATGTGTGTAAAGATGCACTTTGGTAAATTGTTACACATATTTGCACATCTTATGTTGGGTTGGTTCTAACAATATGATCAAAAGTTCAAAACTTTACTCATCTACAACTTGGCACAAAAATGACCCATTTGATCATTTCCTTTATTATTATTATTATTTTTTGTATATAAGTATTTCCTTTATTATTTTGTTCTTCCAACAATCCTTAACTCGGTCAAAGCATGAAGAAGGAAACATTGCTGTCTTCCTTAGAATAAAACCTTGAATCTGTAAGGCAAAACAAAAGTAGAAATTCTCTAAATGAATTGAACTTTAATTGATAATCTGAAAGATGATCAAAACCTTCCATGCAATGGCTTAAATTGGCTTTTAGACATCTAGTTTAACTCCACTAGACATCCAGGGGGTTGGCTCAGTGGTAAAACTAGCAACGGGGATTTTCTCTCTCCAGTCATGTGTTTGAAATTGGGTGACCTCTTAGTTTATGTTGTAACACATTGATGTTGTCTTGGTCTCTTTGTTTGTTTGCGTGTCTGTTCATTCTTTTCCATGCTTGTTCTTAGCTTCATGGTCTCCTCAACCATACTATCAATAAAGACTTTTGATTTATCAAAAAAAAATTATTTCTTGGTTCCCCCCCCCCCCCCTTTTTTTAAGTTTTCCCTTGTCGTTTTAAACTTGTATTCTGACTTTGTGACTATGGTCGTGGTTACATATCTAAAACCCTTTGAATGGAGTTACAACGGCTTGAAAGTTATTGTTGCCACTGCACATTATTACAGTAACAGTCGATGCTTTTAAGTCTTATAATTCTATTTAGTGAATTTGGATTGTTCTAGAAATTGCATGGGTCAAACGGACTTATTCCACGGGAATCACCCAATTTGGAGTCCAATAAATGGGTTACCAGGCTTAGGAGCTATTATTACCATTGCACATTACTGTAATGATAGTCACTACTTCCAATTCTTATAATTCTACGAAGCAAAGTTCAATCAATATGGGAATTTAGGGGGCTAAAAGTATGTCCGTTTGGGGTTAGTTGAAATTAAGAGAAAAGGATTGATTTCATTAATTAGCCCTAATCAAGCTTAAAAGGTATTACATAATCATAAGAGAGGAAAAGACTAAAAAGGACAAATATAGACTTATTCTAACACTCCCCCTCAAGTTGGTGCGTGAATGTCAACAACACCCAACTTGGACAGAACACCTTCAAAGGTAATTTTACTAACACCTTTAGTAAGAACATCAGCAAGTTGTTGAGATGTAGGAACAAAATGAGCACAAATTTGTCCAGAAATAATCTTTTCTCTAATAAAATGACAATCAACTTCGATATGCTTCGTTCTGTCATGTTGAATTAGATTTGCCGCTATGTTAATAGCTGATTTGTTAACACAATATAATAAGAAAGGGACTGGCACAGGAAGACACAGGTCAGCTAATAAGATCTTGAGCCACAACAACTCACACACTCCAAGTGTCATAGCTCTGTATTCAGACTCAGCACTCGACCGAGAAACCACATCCTGCTTCTTACTGCGCCAAGTTACTAAGTTACCACCAACTTTAGTACAGTACCCAGAAGTAGAACGTCTATCAGTCACTGAGCCAGCATAGTCTGCATCTGTCCATGCCTCAACACGCAAATGACCATGATTACTGAACAAAATACCTCGATCAGGACATCCCTTCAGATATCTAAGAATACGATAGACTGCAATAAGATGAGATGTTCGAGGCGAGTGCATAAACTGACTTACAACACTAACAGCATAAGCAATATCTGGACAAGTCATAAATAAATAAATCAATTTTCCCACAAGTCGCTGGTACTGCCCAATATCCGACACACACTCCCCCTCAGAATCAGCCAACCTGTGATTCTGCTCAATAGGAGTATCAGCGGGACGAGAACCAATCTGACCGGAGTCAGTGAGTAAATCAAGGACATACTTTCGCTGAGAAACAAATATACCAGATTGGGACCGCGCCACCTCAATACCCAGAAAATAGCGAAGATGCCCAAGATCCTTAATCTCAAATTGACGGCCTAAGTAAGTTTTTACCTCAGTAATACCAGCCATATCATCTCCAGTAAGAACAATATCATCAATATAAACAATCAGAACAACAGTTTTTTTGTGGGAGTGACGCAAGAAAAGGGTGTGATCAGCAGAGCTCTGATGGAAGCCAAATTGATACATGGCCTTAGTAAAATGCTCAGACCATGCACGGGGAGACTGCTTCAGACCATAAAGAGAACGGCGAAGACTACAGACATGTGTAGGAGAGGCAGATGTAAGAAACCCAAGAGGTTGGACCATATAAACCTCTTCCTGAAGATCACCATTGAGAAACGCATTCTTGACATCTAATTGATAGAGAAGCCAACCTTTAATAGCAGCAATAGAAAGAAGAATGCGAATGGTGGTCATTTTGGCAACCAGAGCAAATGTCTCCTGATAATCAATTCCACAAGTCTGAGCATAACCTTTGGCCACCAGACGAGCCTTATACATAGCAATAGAACCGTCTGGATTATGCTTAAGTGTGAAAATCCAACGACATCCCACAGCTTTCCTTCCAGGCGGGAGAGGAACAAGTTCCCAAGTCTGAGTCTTTTCAAGAGCATTCAATTCATCAATCATAGTTGCTTGCCACTCAGGATGAGTAATAGCATCTGCAACAGTAGTAGGAAGAGAAACAGCAGAGACAGAGGCAAGAAAACTTCGATAGGAGGGTGATAGTGCAGAATCAGATACATAATTAGAAATAAGATAAGTACAAGTGCGCTTACCCTTACGAGTGGCAATAGGACGATCATCACAGGGAACAGAAGGTGACGGATCTGAAGGCAAATAGGCGAGTTGGTCTAGCGTAGAAGTGATGGTAGTATCGCGTGGACGCTGAGAGTAAACTTGCAGAGGAGGTGACACACTTACAGGGGGTGGAGAGAAGGGTACAGGTAAGGGAAGAGGAAAGGTAACAGGAAGGGTATCATCCGGGGAATCGAGAGGAAATCACTCAAACTGAGTGCCAACTAACCCAGAGTAGTATGGGGTGTGCTTAAAGAATGAAACATCCCGAGAAATGAAACGTCGACGAGAAGGAGGATGGTAACACCGGTAACCTTTCTGGGTAGATGAATAACCCAAAAATATACATTTAATAGCCTTAGGGTCAAGTTTAGTACGAGTTTGGTCAAGAATTTGAACAAAACACACGTGGAGAAAGGGGAAACAGGGGACGATCCTGATCGAGCTGAGAAAGAGGCGTGGCAAACTGAAGAACGCGGGAGGGGGTGCGATTAATAAGGTAAACAGCAGTAAGAACAGCATCGGCCCAATAAGATTGTGGCACGTTCATACCAATAGAGGTGGCACGAGCTAACTTTAGAATATGACGATTTTTTCTTTCTGAACGACCATTCTGCTGAGGGGTCTTAACATTAGACATTTGATGCTTAATGCCAGACTCTAAACAAAGTTTTAAGACCTCGTTATAGGTGTACTCAGTACCATGATCAGAACGAAAAGTCTTGATGGTACAACCAAACTGGGTATGAACCATAGCAAGAAATTGCTTAAAGATTCCACAAACTTCACTCTTGTGTTTCATAAGATAGACCCAAGTGGTACGACTATGGTCATCAATGAATAAGACAAAGTAACGAAAACCAAGAGTGGATGGGACCGGGGAAAGACCCCACACATCAGAATGAATTAGGTCAAATATAGCAGGTGCAACAGTATTCATACTAATAGGATAGGAAGAACGCACATGTTTAGCTAATTGGCAAGTTTCACAAGAAAAATCAAGCAAATTGTTATTATTAAATAAAACAGGGAACATGTGTTTCAAATATCCAAAAGAAATATGGCCTAAACGTAAGTGCCAACGCATTACAAGAGCCTTATTAGATTGACTACTACAACTAATCTGGGAAACAGAATGGGTGCTAGGTAAACCAGGTATGTCCAAGAGATACAGTCCATTTTCTTCACGTCCAATGTCAATCGTCCTCTTCGACTCCAGATCCTGAAAGATACAATGAGAGGGATAAAAAATTACACTGCAATTCAAAGTTTTGGTAATACTATTAACAGATATAAAATTAGTAGTGAGTTGAGGAACATGCAATGTGTTAGTCAAGGATAAAGAAGATGTAATAGGAAAATGACCTTAACCAGCTATAGAAGACAAATAACCATCAGCAAGGCGAACCTTGCGATGACTAGAACAAACGCTATAAGTTTTGAATAGGGATGACGTACCGGTCATGTTATTAGAGGCACCAGAATCAATGATCTATGGTGAGGAAGTGGTGGAAACACTGTGTGCAGATGCAAAAGTACCTGAGTTAGCAAATGTAGAGACCGGCTGAGATGAAGTCTCCATCTGATTGAAGAATTTTCTGAACTTGTCAAGCTCAGCCTGGGATAGAGATACCAAATCTGATGAGGATGTATTAGCTGAAGGAGGTGATGAATCAATAGTCGACTGAGAAACTACATGAGCTGAAGATCGTTGAGACTGTTGTCGTTGCTGATTAGGACGACCATGAAGTGCATAACATCGAGCCTTCACATGACCCAACTTTCCACAATGATCACACTTATGTCGTTGATGGGTAGACATAGTCCCACTGAGGTTTTGTGGAGACGATAGGCGAGCAAGCATAACGGAATGATCTCGCGAAGAATGAGGTATGACAGCTGCGCGACGACTCTCATCAGCCAAGATATAAGAATATGCGGTCTGTAAAGACGGAAACAGATCCATACCCAACAAATGAACTCTCGCATACTCAAACTCATCCCGAAGACCAGTTAAAAACTGAAAAACCCGATTCTTATCCAAAATCGACGAATATAACGTCTCGTCAAAAGAGTCCTTCTAGGCATAAGATGAGGAATAGAAAGATAACTCTTCCCACCGAGCACGTAACTGTGATATATAGGTGGTAACTGAAGAGTCTCCTTGTGAAAGACGAGAAATCTCACGCTCCAAGTTGAAAATCCTAACATTGTTCTGACATTGAGAGTAAATGCTCTTTGCGGAATCCCATATCTGTTTTGCTGTCGAGGAAAACATAAAACCAGCCGCAATGTGTGGTTGCATAGAAGTAACCAGCCATGAACGGACCATAGAATCATTAGCAAACCAATGGGAGTAAGAGTTGTTAATCTGTGAAGGTTGTTTGTCCGCCCCTGTGAGGTAACCGATCTTCCCTTTTCCACCAATGAACATTTCAACTGATCATGCCCAGAAGAGATAATTAGGACCATCTAATTTCACTGTAGTAATCTGAATACCTGAAAAATCAGTGGAGTGAGAAAGCAGACCGCTCAATCCATTACTATTACCAGTGATCGAGGACGAGGATGTCTCAGAAGCCATCGAATAATCCGAATACTATGGTTGGAAACGAGTTCAAGTAAGATGAGGACACAACTCCCTAGGATAAAGTGATCGCAACACCCGTGAAAACTAATTAAACACTGTTAAATCTAAATAAACACTGCTGTGGGTTATCCGAGCAGTCAATTTCGCAAGTGTAGAGTCTCTAGGAGTAATATTGCTGGTAGAACAGTCCCAAATAACATCTTGCTGTAATCATAGACCTCCACAGATGTTCAAAACAACTGCAGCCATCCTCATATGACCCTGACGACGATCGAATCAGCAAAGAACAATCACCTGCTGTGATTTAGGAGCCCAGATAGCCACCCACAAGTGTCGCACGAACTGAAGCAGCCTTATAACAGCAATTTGCTGTTTCGTACAGGACAGGGAGGTCACCTACTGTGATTTCGAAACCTAGATGGCCACCCGCTAGTGTTGCACGAACTAGAGCAGTCACCTATTGGTGTCGCCTGCTCAGAATCATACACTTGCTGTGATCGCAGGGCTCAAACAGCCACTTACCAACGTCGTACGAGGCAGACTGTGATCGCAAGAGTTGAAAGAAGCTGTTTTCAGAGTCGCAAGGCTCAAAGACATCCACTTTGGGTGTCGCAAGGCTTAAACAAAGCCACTATAGGCATCGTAATCCTCAAACAGCACTACTGCTGTGAACACAGCCTGATCGCAGGCTCTGAATGGGTATGAACTCCCTATCGCATGATGCAATAGGGTTGTATAGTGGCTGAGAACCCCCGTAGGGGTGATACGAACTGTAGACTAGTGTGTGTGTGTGTTGTTTTAACGAAGATTAGTCACTGGTTTGTCGCAGAATGAGTGGAAGATCGATGGAGGTAGAGAGAGAGAAAGAGAGGCTCTGATACCAAATTGAAATTAAGAGAAAAGGATTGATTTCATTAATTAGCCCTAATCAGGCTTAAAAGGTATTACATAATCATAAGAGAGGAAAAGACTAAAAAGGACAAATATAGACTTATTCTAACAGGGTTTGTGCGGAGAATCCCGTAAAATTCGTAGCCAATCCCATATTCATCGAGATTAGGGGAGAAAATTATTCTCTATTGATCCTTCTTTCCTTTTGTAGTGCCAAATGTAGGGATGTGGTGCATAGAGTGTTAAAATGATGTCATGAATTTACCCATGTAGATGGTGCTAAATGAATATAAGGGCATTTAAGTCATCTTTATTAGTTTATAACAAAAGACTAATGTCAAAGGGGCTTTCTTATAAATAATAATCTAGGGTAACAAAGAAAGAGGCAGGACTCTAATTTGGGCTCTCTCTCTCATCTCTTTGCTCTTGGAGGGATCCTTTCCTCTTCTTGGGGGGCTTCCTCTTTGATATGAGGAGCCACCATCTTCCCTCCTCATCATCTAAGACCTTATCCGCCATTTACCCCTTCTACAACCATCATTAAGAGGACATAATTTTGGCTATGAATCCGAGAGTATTTTCATGTAGGAAGGATACTGTATTTCGTGCATTTCTACTTGAAACACAAAGATTAGTTAAAAATTGGGTTCTAAACCTCAAAGTGCCATCCCCACCATTTCTTCCAAGTCCTCACTTGCACATAGTGCACAAGGATGGCTCCCAGGTTACTCTAGTGAGGTAGGTGTAAGGGAAATTAGTAGAGGCTCACATTAATAGGAAAAAAAAAAAGTAATTAAAAACTGGATTTCGATTGAAGAAGGGGGAATGCTAATATTTATATACAAATATATATATTCTACATGTGCAGTTGATATGTAGTTCTTCAAATCATCAAGTTTTAGCATTAAAAGGGCAAAAAAAATATTTGTTCTGAGTTTCCACTATTCTAGGGAGATATCTCTCAAATATTGATTTTTTGAGAACTAAAAAGGGCTTTTTTGGCATATAATTGGGCTCCAAAACTCTATTTCTTCTCCTTTTCGATATGTGAGAATGGGGGTTATTTATAGCCTTTTTTTTGTTTTGGGGGGGGGGGGGGGGGGGGGGGGGGGTCAAATCTGATTTGGAAAACCGGATGCATCTTCTTACTTTCCAAATTGGATGCATCTTCGATATGTGAGAATGGGGGTTATTTATAGCCTTCTTACTTCTCGCTTGTTTCTCCATTGCCCTTTGAGAATTGAAAACTTTGAAAATGTTGCGAAATTTGGAGGTGTCTATGGTCATGTTTCAAAGGGGCATACACAAGATGCTGGTTTATATATATCTGCAAACTTTGTTTTGGGTCTCCTGATGACCATGGTTCAAAATTTCGTGTCGTTTCTAATGTTTTGGCTGAACATTCTGATTTTTCTGAAACAGGCACTACACATCGACCTTGAAACATTGAATGTTCTGTTCGGAATCATTTTGTTTTTCTCTTGACCAAAACATTACCTTGAAGCAAGACTTTAAACCTTGCTTGCAACCCAAATGGGTGCAGATTCTACCTTTCGTGGTGGTGGATATATGTTTAGAAATGATCCCTTTCATCGCTCGTTGGAAGACAAGATACTCTACTTGTGTTGCTAATATGTTTTTCAAGGATCGTGTGTTACATGTTGTATTGAAGACAATTTATGATTGATGCCTTTGCTAGACATAAAAAAATAGTTCGAGAGAAGGTTCACTTGATCAACAAGAGCCATGAAAATTACAAAGCCACAAATGGGTATCAATGGGTCAAAATCTTCTTTGAATGGACCTCGTCATGGTGGATATGCCAAACGATAGGTATCTTATTAGAAATAGGTGAAGCCGAGAACGATTGGTCCATGTCAAATCATGAAACGGATTAATGACCATGCTTACGAGGTTGAGCTTCTTGTAGGTTTGGGTATTTCCCTGTTTTTGACGTGGCTGATCTATTCAATGTGACCCACAAAAACATGCAGCCAAGTTTGTTGCTCATTTTGTAGCATTATCTACTCCTTATCCCAGACATGGGGTTAAGCAACATGACTCCTATTTCACCATTCAATTATATAATGAATCACATCTTCAGTAATGATGTTATCTCAATATGTTCTCTTAATACCTCCGAACAAGTCATTTTTTGGCTTCCTTTCACAGTCTAGCCTTTGGCTTGTCCCAAACCACATCTTGTTGATACCAATCATTGGTCTCCCTTATGTATGCTTGAACTATCTCAATCAAACTACCTTTATTTTACCTCCTATTGAGGCCAGTCATAAATTCTGTTTGAGTGTACCCTTTTTATTCTTTCTTTCCTAGTGTTACTACCCATCCATCTCAACATCCGCATCTCTGCTACACTCGTTATATGAACAAATTGTTTTTTGACTACCCAACATTATCCTCCATAAGCATGTTGGTCTTACTGTTATCTTGTAAAAAAATTCCCTGATCAGTGGAAGTCGGTTACCTTTATTCCTGTAGCACTAATTCTATGGATCATATCCTCACCAATCACTCCATCTCTATAGATTATTGAAGTCAACTAACAGACTGATTTCTTTAGGATATTTCTTGTTCGTCAATCTTAACTTGGTGCCTATAAGCACCATTACCAAATAACCGAAAAAAAGAGGAAGAAAGAGGATAAATAGTTGAAAGGGCCTATAGAAGTCATCTAGGGTCAAGTGTAATGAAAGGTTGGGGTTGGACAATACCTGAATCATTGAAGCAAAACTTTAAGTAATTAGAGGATAACCTATACTGCATTTGTAATGAAGACAATTTGAGGACCCGGGTTCTCTCTATCAAGGAGGACGAAGCAATTATACAAGTGACACTTGTTTGGACACTATTTTTGGACTACTATTGTTTTAGTTTCAGGAGTATTTTGGGAATACATGTAGCCATGAAGAACGGAAATGAAGAAAGGAATCCAGTAAGAATACTTTAGTGCTTCTCTTTAATGTTTACATCAGAAGGCCTAGATTTAAATGTTACTTGACAAAGTAATGATGGTGATTTACTCGGGTTTTGAGTTGGTTAGGGGGTTGTATTTAAGCCAAAAAAAAAGTGTGCTGGAATTTTTCTGAGAGTTATTTTACTTTCAACATACATAAGTTTGCTTATTTGTAATTTGGATTACTTCTCGTTTTCTGGATTTGTAATTTTTTTAGCTTTGGGTGGTTCAAATCACGCCAGCACTGAGTACTGAACTCATTAAAAAAAGGCATATCGATAAAATAAAATAAAAAAAGAAAAAAGGATTCAATGTTAGAGTTCTCAAAATGCATCCACAAAGGCTAAACACCCACACTGAACTACTAAATATTTTCAACTTCTCTCACTCAATCATTATTGTACTTTGCATTCATTGAATAAACAGGTCTCCCTAATATTTATTGTGTTGTTAATTACTACTAAATGGTGGTTGAATTCCAGGCCATGGCTCAGGTTGGTGGCATAGTGATGCTGCAACCAGAAGTGGGTGGTTCTCGTGAAAATTTCTTCTTTGCTGGAATTGACAAAGTGAGGTTCCGGAAACCAGTGGTTGCAGGGGACATCTTGGTTATGAAAATGACTCTCATTAAGCTGCAAAAACGCTTTGGAATAGCAAAAATGGAAGGGAAGGCGTATGTTGGTGGCGAAGTGGCCTGCGAGGGTGAGTTCTTGATGGCTACCGGTAGTTAATGATGTGCACAGTATATGATTCTGCTGTCAAATCCTTCATGTTTTTTTTTTTCCCCCTTTCCCTTCATTCCTTTTACTTTTCTGATGCAAACCTCAGCAGATGTCTTCAAACATTTTGTAATCTTGAGAGTTGTATAAGCATCACCCCTGAATTTCGTTTAGAACATAAGTGTTGCAAACATAATGAATTGCTTCTTGGCATTTTGTACCCAAGATTTCAGGTGATCTAACTGAATAATTGCAAAATTTTCTGATCGATCTTGTTTCGTTAAACTTCCATTCCTAAACCAACACATAATTGACATAAATTTGGTTTTGTCTGAGGAGAACTCGTCTGTGCTGGATATTTAACTATATGATGGTATGATCTAAAATCCCATTTTATTGTAGGCTTTGTAATGGCATTACAATGCAGTTGGTTTACATACAATTTTTAGGCAACTACCAACCCCTGACATTTTTAAGCTGAATTGGTTAACGGGGAGAGATCGACGATGATTGTGTCCATATAAATAGAACGGGATGATTATAGTGGACGTGTGATATGTGACGTGCATCTCAATCAAACTAAAATGGATTTATTTTTTTATTATTTTTTTGTGACACTAAGACCAACTAACAATCACGAAACATGCTCAAACACTTCGTGGTATAGTGAAATTGAGGATGCTAGGATGAAAAAGTGAAAAAAGTATGAAAGCTAAGAATTAAACAGATTTGGGAAAATATAGAAGTAGCCCCAATAGGTCATAAATTGAGGGAAAATTGAATTGTTTTGGTTGTGTAATGAAGATGAGTTGCAACTGCAGTTAAAAGGAATATGAAAGTTGGAAGTTATAAATGAGTGAGAGGAAGACAAAAAAGAACATAGATTGAGATAGTGAGAATATACTTTTACACAATTAAAATTTTAAAATTAACAGAAAGCATGGTTTTAGACAAATTTGAATGGAGGAATAATATTTGTTCAGCTATTCTCAAAGTTTCCGGATATGGTTTTTGACCCATAGACTTGTTTGAGCCAGGGTTACCAAATTCGTTGGTAAGATATCGAACCAGTTTGCAGTATGGTTCTCTCTCTGTTTGTCAAATGCAGCGAACCAAGCACGAATTGCATTTTACTTTAGTTTTTTACTTCTCTTTCCACATGTTGATAATATTTGAGACATCCCCTTAAAATTTCAAACTGATATCTTGCTCCTTTGACATTGGTCTTTATTAAAAGACTGATGAAAAGTGAGGAATACCCTCATCTTCAACCTATATATGAAAAAAAGTTTCATTTTTTCTTCTCAAAATCTGTCATCTTTAATCTTTTTTTTTTTACCTTACTCGACACTTCAACCTTCAAATGCTCTCATCTCTGTCTACCCCTACAAACTGGGTTCATTCTTGAGTGGCGAACCACAAGCCCCAATTCGAACTAAGTGAACCCACAAATCAGGTAACATAGGTTTGAACTCATTGCTACATTTTTTGTCTGGCGGGCCAAGGGAAAGCTCTAGATCTGGTGGTTATCATCATCTGATTAGGTAATTTTTGGTTTAGGAAATCTCCTAAAATACGACCCTCCCATCCTCATAGTTTTGGTCTTGGACAGAATAAAATCAAGAACTTGAAACAGGTAATTATGTATCATTGACCATTGTTGTATGGTTTTTTTTCACTGAGAGATTGCTGAACAGAATTGGGTTAATAAATAAAGTCTCCCATATTTCCATCTCCTTGTTAACATAAGTTGGAGAAAGAGGGAGTGAAAGCTATAATTAGTTTTGTGGGACTTTTTGCAATCATGATGTGTTGTCTCTTGTTTATAATGATGTTGGTGCACTTGGCTTAGATTTTAACCCCACATAACATAACCTCAGTGGAAACCATACTAGAAAGGAATCTAGCCTTTTCTACAGGTGTCATGAGATTTGTTTATGTCTCAATGGTGGGAAACATTAATTAATACAAGTCCATGAATGTAATCTTCTTCTCCCTACCAAGAACCATGGTGTCCCTCAACTAATGGGATCTCTCTCTCTCCCTTACTTTGAATTTAGGAAGTGACGGGGAAAAAAAAATAGTAATGATAAGCTGACTCACCACTCAAAAGAAAAAAGAAAAAAAAAAAAAAAAGAGTTGTGATGAATATACCTGATTTTTGATATATGGTTGGTACATGGTAAAGGCATAAAATCATAGATCTTTTTCTTCAGAATATATAGGAAAAAGATCTGCAGTTCTATGCCCTTGCCACGTCAACCGTGCACCAGCCATGTACATCCATCATTATTCAACAAAAAAAAAAAAAATAGTGGCAGCAGACTTGCTTTGAATAGGATTCTGTGAAGAAATAAGAATGGTTTAAATTTTGGGATAAGACTTTTATGACGATGATAATGAAATTGTCAAATACATTAATAATCTATATATGTATCAAAAACTATCTTGATTAGTGATTTTTATCCATTGGATTCAAGAATTTTCATCAAAGTCAAGTCCCATACCAAAAATAAAAATCGAGGTTTCAAATCCGTGACGCGAAATGTTCAAATCATCATCGAAGCCTTAGACAAAATCTTTGAGGCTGGCTGAAAAATGCTGAAATTAAACAGATTCAATTGAGGAATTATGGTCCTTAAAAGGACGGACCCAACATTCATGGGCGAGTGGGTCCATCTGCTACGAGGCAATTTTGGCTACATCATTACAATGAAGTCCTTCAGTGGTTTGTGACGATAGTCATTATGATGCTGTCTGCATCACTAATTTTCTTCTTCTTTTCGGTGGGAATTCTCTCTATATATTTGAAAATTGGCACACCTTATCATACGTGTGGCTTAAGTGATTAGGTTTTTTTTAAACCTAAAGGAGTATTTCTGAACAATAAAAAGTTAATAAAAATAAGTAAATTTTTTATTTTGGGTGGGTAAACCTGTCTTACTTCACGACCTTCGAGTTAACCTGAGTAATGGACTCAAGCCCATTAACTTAAGAAACAGGTCATTAGTTCAAATAATTGTGTTACTTTTGTTTATTTTATTGTTAATTGTAAAAAAAATTAAGTTCTTAAAGCGTTGTGGGAAACTCATATAATATAAATAATATTTTTATATTAAAAATATTATGAATGAGTTAAGGAACATCTACAATGTAGTGTATCATATTCTATTTTTTTTATTCTTTTTTTTTTTTTTTTTGATAATAGGGGTGTCTCGACTTACGTCCAAGGGGACCAGATGAGCCAGAGTTGGAATCAAGGCATATGGGTCCCTCCCCCAAGCATGTGCAACGCCCCTACATCACACTTACCAGGTAAGTGAGAGAGCACTCTCGCAGGTGGCCCCGAGGTGTGTACCATATTCTTATAAATTTAGATAACTTGAGGTAAGGTTTGTATTCTTTAAATTACTTCACAAAAATACCAACAACTTACAAAAACTGCAATCCATTTAAAATTACAAAATTTTCCTAAATATAACATGTATCAATTATTGGCACTATCTCCCTAGAGATTGGAGAAATTAGTTAGAAATGACCTCTACAACCATGAGATTTTATACGTATCTTGATGGCGTCAATAAAAATTAACTTAGTCGTCAAATAATTAGTAGGAGTTGGCGGGATTGGAAATTAGTTTGAGGTATCACTACTCGTAGACTTTAACCAACTTAAATTGGAAATTTCAAATGACAAGAGAATTATTATACAACTAGATATCATACACACAAACATTTGTGGTCCCTTATTTATATTTCATTCATTTTATAGACAGTTTCTTCTACTTTGTTTTATTTGACTAATGCTAAGCCAGGATCGTATCAAATGTTCAATAAATTCCAAGTATAGATCAATTTGAAGTTGAATTGAAAGATTGATTATAATTGTTAGGTAAGTCTGCAAAACGTGAACACTTAAAAAAAAAAAAAAAAAAAAATTCAATATAGGTAAGAGTCATCATCAAAAGAGTTATCCCAAAGATTTGAAATCGGCTAAATGAATCATGACCCTTCATTACATTCTATTATTGTCAGGGTCTATGAATAGGCTTTTTTGACAGGCAAATGAGATTAATGGTTGAAAATGAATTTTGAATCTAGGTTGCGGTATCAACTCTCTCCTCAAGGCCACCTGCAAGGGCGCTCCCCTACTTACTTGGTGCGTGTGATTTACGGGTGTTGCACATGCCTGGAGAGGGACTCATGTGCCTTGGCTTTGGCCTGGCTCATCCGGCCCCCTTACTCGGACACAAATCCAAACACCCCCATTATCAAAAAATAAAAAATAAAAAATAAAAAATCTATCAACTCTCAAAGACTTTAACTTGGCAAGCTGGCACCTTCACATATAAATAAATAAAGTTAATCTTTGTTCATGGAAAGTAAGAGCACGTTTATTGTTTTATATGTGAATTACACATATAATGATCTTCCTATAAGACTTAAGTTAATTTCTAACATTCATTATGAAAGATATAGCTTGAGAATAACGATTAGGATTCCTAATTGTTCTAAATCTAATATAACGTTCAAGATTAAAAAAATTAATTTTAGTTTTATTCTAATACGAGTATCATTGACAATGACATTGACATCTAATCTAAGGAGGTAACTCATCTAACATTTTAAAATACCAAGAATCCTTTACATAATTTCAGGGAAAATTTTGAGTTTTGGGGTCTTATCTCAACAACTCAGGTAGACAATCTCTTTCTTAATACCCCCTTATTCCAATAAAACATTAAACTTAAATTATTAAGATTGACGATTTAAATCATTGAGATCAATCATTCAAATTATCGATCTCAATTCAATGATTCTTGCTAAAATATCATGATCAACGATTTATAATAGTTTATCTCGACAATCATAAAAGGTTGATCCTGACTATTGAATCAAACATTAATCCCAATGATTTGAGTTTTCGATCTTAACAATTAGAATCATCTATCTCACCAATTTACTAAAATGGATTATCAAATTATTATGAAAAGAGTTAAGGGGTGTTTTAGAAAGAAATTTCATCTTGAGGATTTATTAAGTAATTTTTCTTAAATTTAACTTGAGCTGCATCTGATAAATTTTAGAATCATCGAGAAGCCCGAAATAAAAAAATTTAGTACCAGGACCCATGATTTGGACGATTTGGTAGAAAGGTGACACGTTAATAGTAACAGACGAGAAGTGAGGAAAAGCGGAACCGGTAGAAACCAAATAAGGTGGACCAATTGGACCATTCGGTGCCACCTCGAAACTCGATGTTGTTAGGGCTCATGTCACTATTGGGCCCACACATAATGCCAAAATTACTTTAATGAGTCAGCTTCTCTATTTTGTTTTATAAAAGTAGTGCAAGTGGCCCCCACTGGATCCAATAATTGATGCAACTCATATAATTGCTCAAAATAATTTATTGAGTTACCGATCAAGCCGGTGCTCACAATTCGTATGCTTGAGGAGTACCTCCTCCCTTTTTTAAGTTTCAAAACTCGATTATTATTATTCTTTCAATAATGATTTTCTAACTAGGTAGAAAGTCTTTACTCGGTTAATATGAAAATTTGCATTTGTGTATCCCGAAGAAATAGATCTATGATTTCATGTTGATGACAGATCAACAGAATCAAGACTTTTTACTTAGAATATCATCACTCTTTTTTTTTTTTTTTATAATGATGTACGTTTGTTAAGAGTGATGCTACATTACTTGCGTTGGACACTAGGTCCACCGTTGAGTTGACATGGCGGTGCATAGATAAGTTTAGATTTTCAAGATACTCAAGGAAAAAGATTAACGATTTTGTGTTTTTGCCACATCAACCGAGTATAGATCGATTGAAAATTTTCGAGTTAAAAAATCTTTAGCGATGATATATAGTTAATTTGAATAGTGGACCTTAGTCCTTAGAAGGAGTTCTACTTTAAAGCAGATAACCCACTTCAAATTTTGAAAGAACTCTCCTCGTTACAAGACACATGGAGTTTTGAATTTATTTCACGCTCATACATTTTTGTCAAAATTTGAAATATCTCCTTCAAAATGCCACATATAATTCAATGGAGAGGGGGTTCCTTTCAAAATTTTGAAGCAGGCAAAGTTTTTTTTCCCTAAGATGAATGTATACCTCGTAGACTCTCATCATTTACATTTGGTAGGGTTTGGTTGAGCCCTACGCCCACCTTAAAAAATGGACTGTAGCTTAGGCTAGTCAAATAGCTCTATCAATCTTAAGTTGGTTAGTCCAAACTTACCCTTGACATGCTTGGATTTTAAGTTGAGTTTTCAAGTTTTATTTTTAAAAATAAAATAAAATCATCCATCTATAAGGTCCAAGTACTTATCCTCCTCTTGGACATTTTATGTCCATGATTAATATAGGGTATAATGTCGTGTGACATGCATGGTTGGGGTTAAGTTGATTTTTCAAGTTTTATAAAAGAGTCACGATTGTAGACACCCGAATTTGAGCGGGCCCTCAACGCAAAATACCCCAAAAAATCAAAAACTAGGAATGGGTTCCAAAGCCCAAACCTACAAAAACCCAAGGCATTTTCAATTAATAAATATTCGAGGCCACTCACGTGGCCCATGGACCCAAACACCTCATCCCTAAATCCAACCCTATATAAGCCCCAAAACCCATTTTTATTCTACAACCCAACCCAAATCCATCACCTAAGCCCATTGGATCCTTACCCCAATCCACTACTAAAGCCCAAAGCCTAATTCAATACCCAAACCCAATCCAACCTATCAATCTCATCAAACCAATCACCAACTCAATACAAAAAATGACACATGTCATCACACCCTTCCACCTCCCTCATCCTCCATCACTTCCCTTCAAAAATCAACTCAACCCATAACCCTACCCTAACCTAACCTATTCCCCATCATCTCATCATCAACCACCAACATCACAACACATACCCTACACACCCTAACCTATTCCTCATTTCTCTAACACCATCAACCACCCACATCACTTTCCCTTAAAACACTCCCACAAAAATCACCTTAACCCATACCTCCCACCATCACCCCCATACCCTTCTCTCTAATCAACCAACCACCATCACCAATCAACCAATCTCATCATCTCCCCATTTGTCACATGTCATCATCCCTTCACCTCTCCCAAAATCCAACCAATCAACCTCTTACACTACCCATCCTCTCAAATCTAACACCTTACATCTTCAACCATTTCTACACTCATTCTCCAAACAACTCTCTTACACCCATCAACCATCACTCATCCCACCCCACCAAACACTCTACCCAAATGGATTTGGGTAAGATCCAAACCATTTGGGTTAAAACACAATCCATTTCTCTCATTACAAAACTACCCTTATTTCCCTCTCAAATTTCATACCCTTCTTCTTTCAAACCCATGCCATTATCCCTTATTCTAATTCCCCACCCTATTATACCCTTAAAATAACCTCCCAACCTCTATAAAAATCCCTCTATTCTCCCCTCACCACAACTAATGAAAATTTGACAAAAATCCTCTAAAAAAAAAATAATAACTCTCTTCTCACTACTCTCAACTCTCCACTCTCAACACCCTACTCTCAACTCAACTCAATCTTCTACAACCTCAAGCAAGTCCAAGTCAACTCAAAGGAAGACATATTTGAAGATCAACTCAAGGACAAGGTGGGTTTGACAAGAAGAACACCCCCCTCAATTCCCCTCCTCTACTCATCCTTTTCTCTACACTTTGTACACACCACAATGATTTGAGTCCTTCAAGGGCCCCTTTTTCAATAAGGGTGCCCTCAATGGACTAAATCAACATCAAAGCCCCTCACACTTGAGGGCACACATCAAATCATTTTTTTATTTATTTTCCTTTATTTTAAAAATGATCGAAGCCGAGGTTACCACATTACGTGGATGGAGTAGGGTGCCTAACACCTTCCCTACTCCATAAATGGACTCCCTTACCTTTGGATCAAGGTTGGGCCACGTGCATTATCCAACGAGAGTCATCAAAAATGTCAAAATGACATGTTTTTCAAAAGATACGACTTCGGGTGACCATTCAAACCCATTTTCGAATTTGAATGGTGGCGACTCCAAAATAACCCAAAGTGGAGGGATGTTTCGAAAACGTTGAAAATCCCATGTCCACAACGATAATCTAACTTAAGCGTGTTGCATACTCAATCGACTTATCTGACAAGACAATGTCGAAAATCGTAGATATGTTGTCCTTGGGATACACAAAACTGCACTTCTTTTTATGGGGAATCACAGTTTTGTATCTTGAGAAAATTAGATCTACAATTTCCAAGCCTATCAATAGTGTTTACAAAATTAAAACCATCTATCTTCAAGGTCCAAGTGCTGATCCCCCCTTGTGGACATTTTATGTCAATAATTCTATGATACAATATCCTTTGACAGTCCAATCTGTCTATAGCCATATGGTCGAACAAATAACTTCCATGCACGTCTACTTTCATGTACAATATTATGTGAAAAAGGGACAAATTTGATGCCAAGGTCCATCAAATTTACTCTCTTTTTCATGTAGTGCAAGTCAGTCTCCAGTTGTTACATCAATCAATTTTCATATGAAATTAGCATTTTCAATGTCACTTGAGATTATTTTTTATTAACGTAAAAGCTTCAATCTCCTCTCTAATTGAAAACAAAAGATATAAATGAGAGTAATTATTATTATTATTTTTTGTTATAAAGAACAAGCTAGGGAATCTTAGGATTTAGTCCGACTAGATCAAGTTCGTTGCAAAGTTTTACAAACTCAAAATCAAGGCCCTAACCCTTAATTTTTTTGCCGAATTGCCCTTAATTTTTCTTGCCCTAGGGTTCGTACCATCGGACGGTGTAGATGACTCTAATCTCTAGATAATTTAAACATTTAAATAACACCATGAACATTATGAGTCTATTGCCAATTGTCCTGGAGGACATCCCTAGGGAATATCTTCCCATCTAAGCCATTTATTGGACACTCAGTGTCCAACGACTTTACTCTAAAAATTTCCAACAATAAAAGAAGAGTAAGAAAGAGAAAACGTGGATACACGTAAGCCAAGGCAGTACCAACGGCCCAGATTCGCTCCTCGAATTTCTGTTGGTCCGTTTTAATTTCCCTACTCCCCTCCACTCTTCTCCCAAGTCTTTCAAAGTTCCAAAACTCTCTCTCTCTCTCTCTCTCTCTCTGAAGAGCCGAAGAAGAAATAGAAGAGAAGATGTTGTTGGGTAAGCGACCTCGTCCTCCAATGAAGAGAACAACAAGCATAACAGAATTCACTCTAGATTTAAGCCACGTGGAAGCTCCCTCGCTGTCTGATCAGCAGAAGTCAGATGGATTTGATCACCGGTTCTTGACCACAATTTCACCTAGAAATCATATAAGAAACTCTGCAGATTTGATCGAGACGGCTAGTTTCTTGAGGGCTTGTGGCCTTTGTAATCGACGATTGAAACCTGGTCGAGATATTTACATGTACAGGTACACACGCCTCCACTTATTTCATATTTAGTCCAAAATTTTCAAAGTTTTTTGCAATCTAGTCCTATATATATGTTAATTCGATCTGATGGGTAAAATATTTAAATTCAGGGGGGATACCGCATTTTGCAGTCTAGAGTGTCGACAAGAACAGATGAATCAAGATGAGAGGAAAGAGAAGTGCTATGTGGCATCAAACAAAGAAGCGTCCACCAAGACTGGAACTGTCTCTGCTGCATAGAATCATTAATCCACCCCAAAATTAAGATCCATCATCTCCTATTATTATTATTATTATTATTGTTATTATTATAAATATCTAAATTCTCTGGGGGTCTGGTTGATCTTTGTATGCAATTATATGCAAAGCTTTGAAATTGCTGGTCCAGCATGAACTCTCTCTCTCTCTCTCTCTCTCTAGTGTTTTTTTTTTTTTTTTTCTAGAATTAATGGAAGAAAAGTGCAGATTAGTTTAAGACTTACAGCTCTTACTTTTTCTTGGTTTTTTATTTTTCATATTTTCCTTTAGGTATTAACTACTTGCAGACCATCCACTATGAATTGCACTCCGTCATTTAGAAGTTTCCTTTGGACTTCATTTAGATGGTTGCAATCAAAATTAAAATTAAAATATTTGCACTCCTTTGCTTTTTTTTTTTTTTACCTAAATTATTATTAATTATTTGATTTCATACTTTTTGTAAGAAATATTTGGTCATATAACAAGCATATATGCTTACAATTTGCACTAACGAAAAAGACTTAGTCATATATAAGAAGGTGAATAACCTTAAATCATAACGTCATCGACAATGAAGTGCACTTGGTAGGATACAAAAGAGTTATTTTTCAATGTTGGTGTGCAACTGTCAGTCCCTTTCCTTAATTATAATTTGTTTTGAAAAATTCTAAGCTAACTTCCTTCCGCATTGCACTCGATCAACATAGTGTTGAAATGGCAGAGTAACAAAATAAAATCATAGATTTTTTTGTCTTCTATATCGAGAAAAAAAACTTATGATTCTTTATTGATTGCCATGTCAGCGAAGTGTCAAATTAAAGAAGTTAGTTTAGAACGACAGCTCAACACTGCACTGACATGACAGTGCAGAGAACCATAGATTTTCACAAACACTTCCCTACTAACTTAAGTAAGGAAAAAATGATTTTACTAAGGCTCAGCTACGCACGACAGAACATTAGACATTGTGCTGATGTGGAGGTACGCAAAAATCATAAATGTTTTTCCTCAAAATACACCTCCACATCATCCACAGTGTCTAACATAATGTCCAACGTAGTCACTCCAGCACGACTCAAATAAAATGGGTTTCGTTTTAATTTGTAATATTGAGAGATTATATTGACGCACCAACTTTTGTTAAGAGCAACCCAATTCATGTGGAATCACTTAAGAATCGGCACACATCTTGGGCTGCTCTTAGTAAAAGTTGGTGTGGGATAGCTGCTCTCTTAGTATTTTATGCATGAGACACCCGCAGGAGAGAATAAAAGTAAATAATTAAAATGAAAGTAACATAATTGTTTGGCAATCAATTGGTAATGGATTATGAGACCCATAATTAATTATGGGCAATGATATTAAAATACCATTATGTTATGAATAACACCATAAACAAATTTATTATATAGTATTATTTTAAAATAGAATCAATTATAATGTTTTTTTTTTTTTTTTTTTGATAACCAGGCATCCCTTTAGATAGCATATCGTGCCCATATTTGGGCTTTGCCTAGTTCATAGACCATTGTTTTGTCTAATGATTAATCTCGCGACATGTGCAATACATGTACATCACACACACCAGGTAAGTGAGGGTGCACCGTCGCGGGTGACCCCTGAGGAATTAATACTCATACTAGCCCTTGAGGAATTATGATGTTTATTCATAAAATAATGGTGTGGTAATCTCATAGCCCTTAACTATTGATCTTATTTGATTATGAATATTTTTGTTATGTTTGATAATTACTTGTGTAATCAATTGTTTTGAAAATAAAAACATAATCAATCATGTTAGAAATAAATAAATAAAAATAGGTTGCATGGACCAAAAACACATGTATATCATTTTGAGACATTTAGTAACTTTTTGTTCGTTCTTCAAAAGTTCTTAGAGCTTGAGAATGTTTTCTTTCAACTTTTCTAGTTTTCTTTTCAAGTTCTTTATAAGCGGTTTAAAAAAAATAAAGTTTATTTTCGGAGAGTAAAGAATTAATTTATCTTTACATGTTCGCTAAATATTCTACACCAAATCATTATCCAAGTTTCAAAATACTTTTACTTTTTGTACTAAAAGGTAAAATAATACATATATTTTAAGAATATTTTTGAAAAATCAAATCTCTAGAGAATGTTAATGTCCTCATAAAGCATTGGATGTTTACATTCTCATATGTAAATAAGCGCACACAAATATCTGAATTTCTACTATCCCAATTCTACTCAATGTAACATAGGGTGTGCTTTGATAGATCAATTTAGAAGGGAATTGATTTGCCAATAAAAACCAATCCTTGATACTTTGAAAAAAAATAATAATTAGTTTTCAAATGGTATAATATATGAATAATGCTGAAGTGAGCGAAAATCATCTATGGTTCTTATACACTTTCATGTCAAGATGTGCGATATGAGGTACAATCTTGAGGTTACTCTAGCATGACTCATAATATATTTTATAAATTCATATTCAAAATAAACTCTAAAACCTTTAATTTGCACAAATTCAAAGGGAAAAATACTTCAATGACTCTCAATCACCAAAGTTACGTGACCACATGTCCACATGGCACCTAAAAATATTATTGGACACGATATGAATATAAAATACAAAATTTGAAGAGTAATAAAAAAAATTGAAAATTACTTTTTAATTTTGGATTTGAATTTTAGACTTGGGAGTCAATAGTAATTCTTTTTCATTTTTAATATGGTATATTGTGTACACCATATCATATTAGAGATTATGTTAAGATTAGATCTGATTATAGTTATCAAATCCCTTTAATTAGGATTTCTCATGTTTCTACATAAATCCTCATCGAAGTTATTGTATTTCATCATTCAAATTATAAAGAATAAATCCAGTTTCAGTTTGTTTGGCAGTTCTTTTTCAAAGCTTTTGATTAAGTTAAACAAAGATTTAAAAATAAAAAAAATGATTTAGATCATGAACATAGGAATGAGGTATGATTAGGCTAAGGTGAAAATCCATGTGTGTCCAAGAAAGTGTTTTGTAAAGTTGGCGCAGCCTAACTTGGAAAGAAAAGGGCACTCTAAATCAAATGGTAGACGTGATTGATAAGATACGAGAGCGTGTCATAGTATGTATGTGGGGTACGGTGTTTCATAAGACGAGAGTGGAGTGGCTGTCTCTATTCAATTTCATAGGATGACGCACAACTACAGAAGCAACCTAACCCCACTATTTTTATTCCTTCTGTTTTTAATTTAGATCATCACTGTCAAATCCTTTTTCAGAGCAACTATTTTATTACCCCTACATTAGTGGACAAATTTTTTTTTTTTTTTTGAGTCATGATAATATGACTTGGTAGGTGACATATGTAGATGCTGTTTTTTTTCTCTATCTCGAGATCTCACTTAAAAACTCTCAGTTTAGTGGGTGACTTGCAGTAGGACCACTTTGACGATCAAGTTATAATTAATATTGAATTAATAAAGAGTTTTCAAAGTAGATTTTTTCTAACTTGATCGTCAGAGTGATTCTTTTGTAAGTCATCCACCGAACTGAGAGTTTTCAAAAGAGATCGCGAGATAGAACAAAAAACAGTACTTACAATTTAGTACCGTCCGTGGAATATTTACAAGGAGAAAAACGATCAGTATGATGAGAGCTAGAGGTGAAGCTCTCGGAGTGCCATCAAACCCTTTACAAGCAGACCCACCTCCATCATTGCAAGATCCCATGCTTGCGATGTATCATTTACTAACAGAATTAAGAACTTTCAAGGGAGATCTCGAGGTAGAGCGAAAAATAGCATCTATAGCATACTCAACCGACTCCATGACAAGATTAGTTCAAGAATTGTAGATCTGTACATTTCGGGGTTTACAAATCTATGATTCTTGAACTTGTCCATGTCATGGAGTCGATTGAGTATGTCACCTGATGAGTTATATTATCAGGACTCATTTTTTTATTTTTTATTTTAATGCGTGAATTAGATTTTCTTCCTTAATTAATTTCATCAATAAATGGGGAATGGATCCTTTGTGGCACTATTTCCCAACAACTCAGTCCTCATATACTCGGGATTTAGATCAAATTTGAATCTTGAAAAAAATAATAATTCAAAAAGTACTTTTTTGATGAAATAAAATGTTTAAAAAGGGATGGATAGTGAACTCCTAAATTTAAATGATCAGATGTAACTGCATTAATATAATGATACATCCTCAACAATTTATAATAATTACAATACGAATGGACTGTAGATGATCTACTTCACTACAAATGAGATAATATAACTGTGTATGAGGCTCATCAAAAGCACATAGAGAGTTGACACCAACTTTTGAAATTAACTCGAGAGTTTGGTTATTTAAGAGAGTTGAATTAGAAATCATCATAGTTATTGTGATGATTTTGCAATCACAGGCATTTTGATTATAACTCATATTCTTCTCCTATCGTTCATCTTCACTTAACTTTTATCAATACTTGAATCTATTGATTATAATTTTACGAGTCGTGTTGGAGTGACCTCAAGCTGATCTCATATCACACTTTATGACGTGAAAGTGGATATGAATCATAGATGCTTTTTTACTTGTATCTCGATGAAAAGCATTTATGATAATTCCCATTCACTTTTGAGTCAAGAAGTTCGAGATGAGGTTTAGTTTGAAGTCACTTCAGTCTTATTCTTATCAAAAAAAAAAAAAGTGCTATCCAGAGGTGATGGTTTACAAAAAGTGCTAGCCATTCTTACAAATTGCCCCTAAAATTGAACTAACATAGGGAATTTTGTCAACGAAGTAGGTTCCGAAATATTTCAAAGGACGACAATTCAAAGAATTAAGAGAAAATATGTATTTTTCCGAATCATTTATCACTCCCTCTAAATAATATCAGAGGCAGTTATTAAATGGCGTCGGTTGGATCAATCAATTAGAGTTGGTAACAATCCGCCTCAAATATGATGTAGACATTTCACTAATTTGTGACGGTTTAGAACCGCCACTAAATGTACACTACTTGAATCATTATTAGCACAAAAAGCAAGTGGATGCCCAAAACACAGTCAAAATTCACGTAATCCTTCTCTTATTAAAACGGTATAAAATATGCAACAGAAAAGCTTTCAACATACGAGTCGTGCTGGGGTGGCATTGGATTTATTGCGATTTTTACATTTCTGACATGATCATGCACATTTAAGGTTCTTTACTTTTCAATTATATCAATACTCTTCTTAACAGTTGAGCTCAATTACATCGACCCTTGTTTCTCCGCGATAATGTCACTCTGGCATTAGTGATATGTTTTAGGAGTCGTGCTACACTAACTTCCTACAACACTGCCTTCACTAATGCATGTGGAGAGAATTGTCAGTTTTCCTCTTGTGTACGTCACTCGTATCTCAAGGAAAAGCATCTATGCACACACTGCAATTTTGAAACTCAGTTTAGCATTATTTTTTTAAAATTTTTTTATGGTGTCAATGCCCCTGTCAATTTGCCAAATTGGGTTCCACTTCATGAGAGAGAACAGTGAAATTCACTCTCTTTCTCTGTGCCTTTGAAACATTAAATAAAACAAGTGGTACCAAGGCCAGTTGTTGTGTTTAGAGGGTCACACCATTCCACTAGTTCATTGCCTAGGATTAGGAGGCCATGCCTTAATAATTAACAATAGCGGAGTAGTTAATTTTCTTGGGTTGTGGACCGATAACTCATGGAAAAACATGAAATCTATTCGTCAAGGCTTATTCTCGATGTATTTGTTTCATCCTGACCATTGGATTTCATGTTTTGACTCTCAAGATTTTGTTTTTTCATGAGTAAATGGAACTCAATCCCCCCTAATTTCTTTAATTTTTACTCACAAATCCCCACCACCTCTTGTCTGTAATCTCATAGAAAAACTATCCACTTGTGCTAGTGATCATTCATACTTCTAAGTTAAATTACTCCACATGAGAGACAAATCAACTTGACCTTCATTATGATCTAAAATTAAATTATATAATGTGTCGTGCCAATGATGTTGGGTTTTCTAGTTCTTGTGGTGGTAGGATCCACTGATTTTTAAAGAAAAGCATTCCCAATTAATGTACACGTGAAGTAATGTTTGAATTTTGGTTGGGTAGAGAGAGCAATAAATCATTGTTTTGAAGATCAAACTGATGATTGGGCAATATCAAATTGATTGTACCGTGTTCCAATCCTGGCCCAATTTGGTCAGACCTATTCATATTTATTAAAAACATTAAAATCGCTCATCTAACCTAATTATACAACTGGTCTCGTCCGATTTTAAAGTATTGTAATAAATGGTCACATCTTCCCAAAGATTTCGTAAGATTAGTTATTGGATACACATCCCATGTTTTGGACTTTTGGGGTCTTTCTTTGTACTCATGAATGTATGTGTACTAAGATATTAATTATTTTTTATTTTGACAATGGGATTTCTGGACCATAGGCCTCAATAGCAAGAGTGAGGCAACCTACCTCTTAGAGCACCATATCTTGTCCAAATCCGTTGGATACATTTAATACCCCACAAACCGCACATAATAGATAAACAAAGATAAATCCTTATAGGTGGTCAATGAGGTGGTTTGAAATCAAAATCCCTCCCTTTTTAGGGGGATGCCTTGGTCGCACCAACACTCATTGGTTATTAATTTGGTTTAAAACAAAATGCTTTAGATATACAAGTCATGCCATTTTAGTTTTGGGAAAATGCTTTTTTGTCTGTGTTGGACACTGGGTTGACTTGGCAGTGCATAGAGAACAATTGATTTTCTAACTTGTATCTCGAGGAAATAAATCTATGATTATCGGTGCACTACCAAGTCAACTCAGTGTTGGACCCGATGTCCAACGCAAGAAGTGTAGTACGACTAAAAAAAATACATATGTGGGATATATGATATTTGTTTTGAGACTAATATTGGCTGTAAATTGATTTTCAATGATCTAACAAATACATCAGATCTTTTCTTAATCGGTATCTTAGAAACACCACCTTATAAAATTGGTGACATTAGGTTTACAACCTTGCAAAATGCAAGATTAGACTTATCCCCCTTCGTCGTAAGTCAATGTTGCATTTTCTTAATGATTTAACTATAAAATTTTAATTTTAATTTTTTAAATGCTCTTTAAATACTTAAAAATCAAATCAAAGTTTGGAGAATATCAAAATTTCACACTTAAATCATCAAGAAAGAACAACGTTGACTTACGGTCAAGAGTTGTAAGCCTAATATTGCATTTTATAAGTGGATAAACCTAATATCACCAATTTTAAAGGGGGTTGTTTCTAAAATACCATTTCTTAATTCATTTGACTCATTTGAGTTGACTCAATGAACACACGAGTCAAATATTTTTAAAATTTAAAACATAGTTTGTGACCCATTTTTATAACAATACTTTGGATCAAAGGTCCGGAATCCATCAACAATACTTTTTAAAGTTGGATTGGACTGAGAAATAAGGTTTGGCAGTAAGGGTTGTAATGTGACCGATAATTCCAAATAGGGAAAAAAAAAAAAAATTCTCCCTGGGGATTGGCAGAATTTTTCATCCCTCGAAAGTTCCAAACAAAAACATATATATTTTTTTGTATGGGTTACTTGGACTTGAATCCACGACCTCAAAGTTGTTTTGCAACATGTCAAACCAACTGAACCATGAGTCTAAGCCCCATTGCTATATTTTAGACCCATCGTTTCGTAATTAACTGGTCAAGTAAACATGATTTGAGTAAAAGGTCTGCCATATTTTCTTTTTATAAGTCGTTAGTAGTTAAGTCGTTTTTAAAAAAAAAAAATAACTCTCTCTCTCTCTCTCTCTTGAAGTGGAATGTGAAACATTTATGCACGAATAGGCCTCAGAAAGTATTTTTTTAGTGGGAGCTATCGTACTTGATTTATAATTTGGTCGGATTTCCATCATCCCCTTTCATTAGAGCTGTCATCAGATGGGCCGAGTTGGATCAAAGTCTAGCCCAGCTCTAAACCATATCGGGCTCAAACTGGACAGGCCCAAGCATAGCCCATATGGGCCTACGGAGAGTTTTTTCTATACAAAATTGATTATATCTTTTTTCTCCCACTTGTGTGGCCACATGGATAAAATTTTTGGCAATTCAATCCATTGTTGAGTTAAAAGAGTTGCGCCCTTCGAAACTAAAAATCAGGGAAATTTTGTTATGTATGGGTTAACATTTGAAAAGCGCTTTCAAAGTAAAATTATTGTTTAGCAACCTAAGAACCATTTCCCACTACTACAAGAAGGTGAAAATGGCCACAATCAATAAGCAGCTTTGACCTGCTTTTGGTTTCCGACGTTTGTGGGAATCTGGCGAAAATGTAAATTTATGTGATTTTCGGAAATCAATATAGTAATTAACTTTTTTAATGGCTTAAAATACCCCGTATACAATGGTACTAAGATATTAAATTGACAACCAAAAAGACCAGAATTTCAAACATAATTACCGATATGTCAAAGAAAATATTTCCCAAAAATAAATCTCTCACCATAATTTTCCAACCGAGCTTCAACTACTACGTTTGAGATTCTTGGAAATACAGCCTCACAACAAATCCAAACAAGGCCTTTGTTTGGCAATGTGAAGCCGTAATAAAAAAGAAATCTACTTGATTTGTGTTTCTAAAATTTGATTTGGGCATTTTTTAACATGGGCTTGAAATCTCCCATGGAAACTTGTATTTGAAAAGCCCATGATGTCAATGTTTGAATTCAACGGCTAGAAAGCCCCAACAAGACCTTTTTTGGGTGTAGATATAGTAAAAGGTGGGCCAAACAATGGATCAGTAGTCCTTAAAAAGAAGTTTGTGATGATGGTTTGAATAGGAGAGTAGGAGACATGTTGCAACTATAAGATCTTGAGTTTTGACTTTTGACCAAAGCAATTAAGAACAAGCGTGCCAAAATGCACTTTAGGCCACTATCACCCCAAACTTTCAATCATGAACCCAACAAAGGAAAATAAAGTTGTAGCAACTTATAAGAATCTTTAAAGAGATTAGAAAGACTTTTATCTTATATTGTAATTTCTTTTATATTGATAACTTTTGAAGACCCATGAGAGAAAAAGTGAGGAATCTTAGGTTTAGCTGTTTATTTTGACTAAAAAAACAAGTAAACTTCTGTTTTTTCCCCCTCTTTTTTGCTTTGAAAGGGGAAGGTGCCCTAATGATGCCATAAACAGCTGGTCAATCCAAAGAAAAAAAGAGAGAAAAGGGTCCAACATTTACGTGGTAAGAGAGTGGGTTGAATCGATCTCTTTCAACAATGCAACATATACTCAAATCACGCGAAACAATAGTTAATTTCAGCAATCATGAGATTTGATTAGGTTAATTTTTGAGACATTAGTGATGTGATGTAGAGAGGGTTGATTCAATTTTTTGAAGTAACGTTCAATTAATTTTTCATCCTGATACCTATTCATTTTAGAGTTCAAAGAGCTTTTCTCACTCAAAAAGAAAGAATTACTTGAATAACGAAAAGTAATCCAAAAGGGCATAGAGGCCATTGAAAAATAAATTGATTTTATTTATTTATTAATTTATGTTTTACAATGTTTGATTAAATATTTGGGATATAGATGATTGAGCTCATGAGGCCACATGCACGCTACACTTGGGTAGGGTACTCAATTGAAACATCTCCACTAAAATATGTCCCCTCACCTACACAATCTCCACAACTCAATATTGTTTCACATAATTCAAAAAATATACTTGTAAAAAAAATAATGGTATTTAGTATTACTTCCTAAAAATTTGGTGAATTAATTAGATTACTCTCTTTCTCTCACAGAGAAGGTCAAAGACTAACAATTCTCATATATATTAAAATCCACACCACTATATGATTTTATGTAATATATAATTTGAAGTGTTTTAATGAAAAATATCAAATGTCTTGAATGAATAATGATGACCTCTAGAGAGCTGGATAATGTCATTTACATGTCTTGTGTTGAGTTTTCATATGAACTTATATTTTGATTGAATAGATAAGTGAGGTACGAGGAGTGTAGTTGTAATTTTCACCTAAATCACAGTGATGGTTGTTTAGTGATGATAAAAAAGAGAGATATGCAAGAGAAAATATGGGAAAGGAGTCTAAATTAGCCCTTGATCTTTAGGTTTCTTCAAGTTGTGCTTTCATCCAGTTCTCGTTTTTTTATAAAGATATTGATGGGTTGCCTTCGCAAGTAGCAAACCTTATTGCATCTACTTGTCCCTTTTGATCATAGAGGCCTACTTGGTAAGAAATCAATTTCCATGCTATCCTTTGTAGCATACCATTCAACCAATTAAGTGTATGATTCACATCTTTATACATTGTGACATGAAAATGATGACTCGATACGAATGTAACGCTAAAACATAACAAATTACACCTTTATGTGGTGTGCGTTTTACATAGCTTGACTAGATCGATCCAATTGAAAAAATAGGAAAATGCTGAACTGGCTTCGATGGACATTGTGTTCAACATTGAGATGATCGATGTGGTGGTGCATATAGAATCATAGATTTCTTTATTTGTATCTCAAGAAAATAAATATTTGATTATATGTGCACTGTCACGTCAGTTCAGTATTGAACACAATGTCCAAAGAAGTCAGTGTAGGACGGCTTGGAAAAATATTTAATATGTCGATGACCTGTTAAGTGGACAAATGACAAATTATAACGACTGAACCAAGATTCAAAATAAACCATCTACAATCTCAAAGTTGGTTGAATTCATAGTTCTTGTCTAATTAATGTGAATATCTAATGAAAAGATCAAACTCTATTGAAAGATCTTAAATAGAAGAGCATTTTAATTAAAATAAGTGTACCTAACCAGAAGTAGATAAAAGAACCCTATATTTAAAATAAAATATATATTAAATTTAAATTTAAATTTGAAAAACTAATTACCTCCCCTTCTCCCATTATAATAAGTAAAGATCTTATTGATAAGATAATATAGGGTTGGCATCACAATCATAATTCTGGTGCATCAATGGGCCCACTTATTACATCTCTGCACCATCCATCTTATACAGTGGTAGCGTTTTATGATACTTATTAATTACAATATCAGGTAGTTGTTTATCAGGTAGAATCTACCCCTTAGTAGTCAAAAAGAAGAGACGCGTGGCACCAATTGAAAGGGATTGGTACACTTACACTCTCGTCTCGTGTAGCGTGAAAGTTGGACTCACTCACTCACTCAAGTCTCATCATTTCCTCCTATTTATTCAACTTCTCAATTCTCTACACCTCCTCTCCCTCAGTTCACTAAACCTCCTTCAAAACCTCTATAACTTTAGCTGAATTTTGGCCTTCTTTTTATTCTCTAAGTCACTCAATAATCCTCTAAAGATGGTGAAACTTTTGCTTGTTATCTGTGTTTTCTCTGTGTGGGCAGTTGCAGAGATAAGCTGTGCCACACCTCATAATGCACCAGCACCCTCTGTTGACTGTTCTACACTTATCTTAAATATGGCTGATTGTTTGACATTTGTGAGCGATGGGAGTAAGGTTACAAAGCCGGAAGGTGGGTGTTGTAATGGGTTGAAGATGGTATTGAAGGCTGATGCTCAGTGTCCATGTGAAGCATTCAAGAGTAGTGCACAGATGGGTGTTGTGTTGAATGTAACAAAGGCCATGACTCTTCCTTCTGCATGTGGGGTCAATGCTCCATCCATGAGCACCTGTGGACGTCAGTGATTTTTTTTTTCTTTTTCTTTTGGGTTTCTCTAGTTTGATCTGCGGGTTTTTCTTAGTTTTGATGATTATTGTTGGATTCTTTGGGTTTGGAGGATTTTGATTAATAATGTTTTTTTTTTCTCTTGCAGTTTCTGGTGTTCCTGATGCTGCTCCAGGTGTGTTTTTGGTCCTGTTCTAGATTAATCTTGTTTTGTTTTATTTGTGCTTATGGAATTCAACTGGGTTTGATCTTTCTCTTTTTATAATGGGTATACTATCACACAAAAATCAGCATTATTTGGTCATTTTTCATTAGTCTATTTATAAAGACCAAGGTCAAAAGGCCTTGTTATTTGTTTGAAATTTTAGGGGGATTTCTCAAAGAGTCCTGATAATATGACTTGCCAGGTGGCAAACTCAATCGACACCCTGACGTGGAGAAGTTTGGGAACCGTAGATCTATACGTCTCGAGATACATAACTCCCTTGGGATACACATTTTTATTGGGAAGTGTAACCGTGTATTTCAAGGTCTACAGATCTACGGTTTCCAAACTTGTCACATCATGGAGTCGATTGAGTATGCTACTAGGCAAGTCATATTATCATGACTCTTTCTCAAATATTATCAACATGTGGTTAGAGGTACAATTTGGTCCGGTTCAAATCGAGAATCAAATCAAACCAATAGCTTTGGGGTGGTTTGATTCGGTTTAGAACAAGTTGCGATTCGGTCCCGGGTTATGAAAATGGAGAATCAATTAATTTGATTCTCGGATCAAGTTTATATAGAACTGAACCGAATCGAACTCTTATGCAATAAATAAATAAATATATAATAATTATTATGAATTACTTTAGATGTTAGGACATAGATTAATGATCTTTCATGGATAAACTAATGACTTTACATGGATAGATTAGCGGTTTATCAGATGAAATGTTGTTTTTATTATATGTTTATTTTTTCATTAAAAAATGTTACAATTTATAAAATATTGGCAACTCATAGAATCAGACCGAACCGAACCAAACCGACTTTAGTTCGGTTTGGGTCAGTTTGATTCTAGTTCTTATTTAATGGAGCCGACCTATGTCGGTTTGATCCAATCTGACATCAATCTGAACCAAGTTGCACCCCTACATGAGGTAGGGAATTTTTAAAAAATAAATTAAAATAGAGCGCTACATCTCATGAACCCACAACGAACTGTATCACAAACTGGTTTGGTTTGAACCAGTTCATGGTTCGGTACCTTTCTGAAAAATTGGATAACCATGGTCATAGCCCAATTAAGCTCCGCCACCCTCTAATATTCATTGCTCTCCCCCTCTCCAACAGATCCATCTTTTGGAGTAGTTGGTTGGTTAACATGCCGAGTTAACATATTTCATGTTACATGCAATGCTCTAACATTCTTAAAGCTTTCAATTAATGTCTTACAACCCCTTTTAATTGTGACTATGGTTTGTTCAAAAACGATTTGACAAAATTCTAATCTTCTAATGAATTTGACATAAATGTTCTCACTTTGTAATACTTTGTAAAACAAAATATAAAATCTCTAACATCCTTGTTACAATCTTGCAATCTTGAATCAAGTTTCCATTCATGCAAATTATCCATGTTTCTATAAATCTTTTGTTATATTCTTGTAGCTCATCCACCAAAATCCTCAGCTCCATCTCCCAAATTATCTAAATCTCGTCTACCAACATCAACCTCGGTGGCTCCAGCTGCAGCACCTACTGGAGGGTCTTCTAGTGCCACAGCTCCGGCTCTATCCCCAGCTCAATCTGATGCCATTTCTGTTTCGATGTCGTTTGTTTTAGCTATTGTTAGTGTGGTTGCTGCTTCTTGTTCTTTCTTCTGAGCAGAGAAGATGGGTCTTCTTACCATTTTTGTGAGGGGAATTACTTTGATTATTGTGTCTTTTGAGTTTTCTTTCTGTTGGGTTTTGTTTTTGTATTATTGGCTTTCTGCATGCCTAGTTTTTACATTGGACCCTATGGAATATAATCCCTAGTTTTTTAAGTATAGAGTCTCTTATTTTTTCTAGACATAAATTAGGTTTTGGATGTTTTGTTATTTGATTTATTTTGTTTGGAGTTTGTTAGATTGGATTGAATCAATTAGCTCTCTACTAACCAAACCCAAAGTCTCCATCAAGTTTTAAAATCTCATTTCAAGGTAATGTTTCAATAAAGAGAATTCCGTTATTGTCATGACTTAAATTTTTTGATACAATCCAAAATATTCCCAAAACATTCAATGTTACATGGTCAATGTTTTGTAATCTTGGTCAATATCAATACAGCTGTTATGTTGGATATTTTGAACCATGATCCCCATGCCTCTTTTTTGCTTGTTGCTTATTTTATTTCATGGACTTGAGATGATGTGGAATTATTTTTTGATTAATTAAAAGCCCAAGTATACTTATAATCAGCTCAAACCCTATGGTCCAAAAGCCTTCTAAGGGCCTAATCATAAAGTTAGGGCCTAAAATTCAAAAGTAGAAATGAAAATAATGTTAAGGTTCTTTAGATCATGGTTTTAAAGACGCTTGCCATTATTGTTCATCAATGAGGTATCATGGTTGAGATTAGGGGTTTTTTTTTTCTTCTTATTCATCTTTTATTTTTATTTTTATTTTTATTTTTATGGTTCTTTGTTCTGCAAAATAGATTGTCTCGTGTGGGATTCATACTTGACCAAAATCCAAAATTTAAATTCATGACTTAGGCTCAATTAAATGAGTAATAAAATGAAGGCAAGGGTGAGTTCGAGGGAAAGTTGGTTCTTAAATGCCATTAATCCAATAAGACCCTTTTTTAGATTTGATCAACCATTTTAAATTCTAGTACTAATCTGAAATAAGAGCAACTCCAACACACTCTACTCCCCCTCCCAACTGTCATTTTGGAGAGTTAGAATCCTTTATAAAGGTCTCCAACGCAATATGCAATTCTCTCCATTTTGAAATATTTTGAAGAGTATAATTTGTTATGATAAAAAAATAGAGTGAGATGTACAATCTATACCTTCTGGTGACAAAGGATGATGATAGTTGAGTATGATATTGTTGTAACTGAATTTTGACTATGATTAAAAAAAAAATTAAAATATTTATAAAAAGTCATTTGGATAGTATGATTGGAGTACATACCTTTTAAATATCCAAAATTGCTCTCTATAATGAAATGCCTAATCATTATGATTAGTATTTATGGATATCCTTGTTGGAGTTGCTCAAATATTTGGTAAGATCTGATCCAATATAAGGTATCGACTTAGCTAATTAAGTTGGTAAATGATGGTAGAGTGTTGATCTCATGACCTAAGTTCTAATCTCGTTGAATCCACCTTTACATTGACTAAACCATCCATTGCTTGTTAAGCCAAAAAAACACAAAATGATAAGAAAATTCAAAATTTTGGATTGCAGTTACAACATGAACATATTTGATGCCCCAAGACCGTCGAATTTCATAAAATTTGACGGAGTAAGGCGTCAAAATTTTCATTGTCAATTTTTTTTCAATATACCGAAACCGTTAAATTAATGAAGGATGGGAGAAATTTGATGGCTTTAAGCTGTCGAATTGGGGATCATAAAAAATTTCAATGGTCACAAGCCATCAAGATTGGCTTTCTAAAATTTGGGGCTTTGACCCCTCAAATTTTCTTGTCATATTTTTCAGTTTTAACATGGTGAATAGGATTTGATTTGGAAATATATATAATATAAAACACATCATCATGATTGTCAGACACACAATAGGGGTGTCAATGGATAGTCGAAATTTGAATTCGAATTCGAATTCAAAAAATTGGATATTATCCGAAATTTTTGGATATTGGATTCGGATGTCATTTGAACATTCGAACGAGTTTCAGATACGAATTTGGATATTGCGATATTCGATTCGATAATATCTGCTCCGATAATAATATATATATTATGTATTTATGTTTTACAACAAAACTTTTATATATGTATATATATGTGTTATGTATTCGTTTCATACAACAAAATTTTATTTTTAAAATTTCATCTTCTCTAACCCACTTTAATGGCTAAAATCGTAAAGAACTACACGACGTAACGACGGGTTTCGAGCGAACTTCATAACCACTATCTTCTCCGATCGGCGAGCATTAGGTACGTATTTTTTTTCTCTCTCTCTCTCTCCGATCTGAACCAGTTAGAGTGATTTTTCGGAGGAAATCAAATATGTGGGTTTCAACTGTGCGAATTCTGATACGTCTTCTTCGGCCGACGAGCATTTAGGTACATATTCTCTCTTTCTTTCTCTCTCCGATCGATTTGAACTAGTTGGAGTGATTTTTTGAACGAAATCTGTGGGTTTCGTCATTTCGACTGTGCAAACTCCGACAGATTGAGGATGATAGTATTTATAGGATTTTTTATCGGATTAGATATTATCAAATATCTGATATATTTTTTGGATTCAAATTCGAATGTTTGTTAGGGATATCTGATCGAATTCGAATTCGAATTCGGATATAGCACTATCCGATCGGATAGTTATCCGTTGACAACCCTAACACACAATACATGTCTTGTCAATATTAACCTTTGGATTTCTTATTCATAAGGGGGGATCATTTGTTTTTTCACAAATTATTTTTTATGCCTTCGCATTGGGAGCCCATAGTATAAAATGCAGACATACATCTTATAATATATTTTCCAACATCTGTTGTAATCGCATTCACAAAATTATAATTCAAAAATTTCTCCCCATAAAGAACTAGCAAATTAAATCAATGAATGGATCACCTGATTTAATAATATTTTGCAAAATGCTGGAATGACACAAGGTATTTATTACGATTCTCACATGTGCACATAACCATATATATATTTCCTCACGATACGAGAAAAAATCATCTACGGTTATACATGCATCTCCACGTCAGAATTGTGAGAATCACAATAAATCCTATGTCACCCCGGCATGACTCTAATATTTTTATTCTTCACCATCAAAATATTATTTTCTTAACATTCAAATGTCAAGAAGAAGATAGAAATTTCAGCTATAGGAAACTCATATTCGAAGGACTAGCCAATTAAATCAATGAATGAATCACCTAACATAATAATATTTTTATTCTACACTCTCAAAAGAACAAGATATAGATTTTAGCTAAGACAAATTTGATGAAATGCGAATTTAAAAATCTCATTTGTAGTTTTTTTTTATTTTTTCTTGGAATCTATTTAAACCTTATAGAATCTGAATTTGGTAACATTCTAGTCGAAAAAGGTTGATCAAACCCGATCCACTGAGTTTATCAAAGCCAATCCTTTCTTGATTCGATCATCATCATTGAAACATTTTTAGAACTGCTATTGGTATCTCAACTTTTACTTATTACACATCAATTTCTTAAAATATTTATGACACTACAATAAAAGATTTTAACACACCATTCAAATATTATAAAAGGTTTATCTCAATTTATTATCTCAATAATATAAAATATTATAACACTTGTTCAATAGTTGTTTATAATTATGATTGGGCTAATATAAAATCTTAAATCTCAAAAAAAAAGAAAAAAGAAAAAAGAAAAAGAAAAGAACTTCTATGGGCACCAAACTTTTACTTATTCTCAATCATTTACTTATTTTCTTTATTTTTAATTCGAGGGTACCATGTAAAAGTTGAGGTGTTAATAGCAGCTCTCAATATATTTTTTTGGCTGAAGGTTGAATATGAGGGTATTGAAGTCATTTTAGATTAGTTTAATGCTCGACAACTGAGGTCAAGGAAGGCATGTTTCGAAAGACGGGTTATCTAGCTTCACATTTAAAAACGAATGGCTCTCAAACAGAAAGTGGGAGAAAAGCTTAAAAAAAAGGCTCGAAACTTCTATCGCTTTGTTTCAGGTTCGATTTTCGAAGGCAAAATAGAAAAAAGATGGGTGAGGAAGAAGTGCAGAAAGATGAGGAATCCAGGTCCAGGCCCCAGACCCAGCCCATGACCCAAGCCCAGTTCCTCTCGTGGAAGCGCCATAAGGTATGGTTTCTCTAGGGTTTATTTTTATTTTTATTTTTAAGGGTTTGCTAATTCTGTACTCCTAACAATGTTACAAAGAATTAGTTAATGTCGTCGGGAAAGGTTTTATCCTCCATAAAGGGGAAGAGATTGAATAGGTTACTACCCATATATGCATAGTGACAAAGTCGGGATTTGGGAATAATTTGGCAAGTGAAAAATGCGAAAAAAAACCCCCGGCTAAAGTTGGGAAGTACGGGGGGAGAAAATTGGAAAGATGAGAATATACACTATTACGTATATAAAAAAGGTATATTCATATCTTAAACCAGATTACGGAAGATAATATCAAATATTGTATTAGAATGTAATTTTCAAAGCTTTGTGAACAGCTCGGGATTGAAAGAATCGCAATTTAATCGTGACATTTAAAAAAAAAAAAAAAAAAAAAATGAAAGAATTTTGTCACTATGCCCATACATACACGGGTGGAAGAAGTGGATATGACCTTTTAGTGTTATGTAATGGGATCTGATTTGGTAAAGTTGCTGAAAATATAGATAATTGTGGAATGTGATTTGCACTGTCTGGATCACTCAAGAGTTCTATCATGAATAAAAGGGTTTTATGGTTACAATTGAACAACATAGTTAGTAGTTACAGAGAGTGACTTGGTTACAAACTGTCCACTTTCTTAGTAATGGCTCAGTTACATAATGTCCTACATGTGAGAATGGGTTGGTTACCAATTGTCCCACGTTTATGTAGTGATGGGTGTTAGTATAATATGAGTATGAAGAGAGTTGATAAATTGAACACAGAACAGAGGAAAACTGAGTTATTTTATTCGTACTGAAACTAGCCTATATATAGGCATACAAGCAGCTGAAACATAACAAAGGACTTCCAACTATTGCATAAGAATAGGTCCACTAAAACACATTCTTACTGACTTGTAACTACAACCAAAAGACCAGGAGAAAATAACAGACTCAACAATACTAAATTAAAAAACTACTATTATTGAAGACTTGGTCAAATGACTAACTACAGACTTCTTTTAACACCCTCCCTTAAACTGATATCTGCAGAATTCAGTTTAGGAATAAACTTCAGCACCTTGCAACATTCACCCTTGAACATCCTTTAAAGAACATAGTCCAAGCATACTTCGAAGCTTCATGAAAACAGCAGGCTTGAGGGGCTTGGTCAAAATATCTGCAATCTGATCTTCACTTCTACAGAACACCAAATCAATAACTTCATCCTTACATAAATCACGCAAGAAATGATACCTCACATCAATATGTTTGCTTCTCCCATGTAGAACTGGATTTTTTGACAGCCTTATTGCAGAAATATTGTCACAGTAAATCAAAGTTGGACCTTGTTGCTGGTTGTATAATACCTCAAGTATCCTGCGTAACCAAATAGCTTGACAAGAACTTGATGCTGCAGCAACAAACTCAGCTTCAGTTGTTGACAAAGTCACTATTTGTTGTTTCTTGGAAGACCATGTAATAGCTCCATAATTGAACATGAACATAGTCTCGGAAGTACTCTTTCTATCATCAAGATCTCCAGCATAATCACTATCTGAGAATCCAATCAAGCTTGAATTTTCATCACTTTTGTACAGAATTCCAAAATCAGTAGTACCTTTCAAGTAGCGAAAAATTCTCTTTGCAGCTAAGAGATGAACTTCAGTCGGATTCTCCATGTATCTGCTGATTAAACTGACAACATGCATGATATCTGGTCTTGTTGCTGTCAAATACATAAGACTCCCAACAATTTGCTTGTAAAGAGTAGCATCTACCCTTTTACCTGCTCCATTCTTTGTGAGTTTCAGACCATGTTCAGTTGGAGTTGAAACTGAGTTGCAATATTTCATTTTAAACCTGTCTAGAATTTCTAGAGCATATTTCTTTTGAGAAATGAAAATACCAGCAGATGATTGCATCACCTCAATGCCAAGAAAATAGTGCATTAATCCCAAATCTGTCATATCAAATTCTTTCATCATAGACTTCTTAAAATCAGCAAGCATGGCTTTATCATTACTAGTATAAATGAGATCATCAACATATAAACACACAATTAAAATCTTCTTATCAGCACCATATTTAGTGTAAAGTGTGTGTTCATATGGACATTTGATAAAACCTCCCTTAGTAAAATAAGCATCTATGCGACTGTACCAAGCTCTTGGTGCTTGTTTCAGTCCATATAATGCATTTTTTAACCTGTATACCTGATTCTCATAGCCTTGCTTCACATATCCAAGGGGTTGGTCAACATAGACTTCTTCCTCCAACTCTCCATGCAAAAATGCCGACTTCACATCTAACTGATAAATAAACCATGAGTTCTGGGCAGCCATGGATAACACCAAACGAATAGTGTCAAGCCTTGCAACTGGAGCAAACACCTCTTTGTAATCAACACCATGTTCCTGCTTGTACCCTTTTGCAACAAGCCGAGCTTTGTACTTGTCAACTCCCCCATCTTTTTTCAACTTTGTTTTATAAACCCATTTAACACCAATGGATTTATGTCCTTTTGGAAGATCGATTAGCTCCCAACTATTATTTTTCTCTATAGACCCAATCTCTTCATTCATGGCTTTTTGCCATTTTGAATCCTTGACAGCTTCTTGGAAGGTAATGGGATCACAATCTGATAACAAAGCATAATGAGCAATTGTATCATAATTATCAGATTGAACACCACTTACCTCATAATCTTCCATCCATGCTGGCCTCCTTCTGATTCGTTGAGATCGAGAAGTTTCCTCTACTGTTTGATTTTCGTTGGAGTCTTGTGGTTGTTGTAGTTACTGATCTAATTGCAACGATGTAGTACTAGTCGACGGAGGTGGTTGCATCTGCATTTCTTCTTCCTTTCCATCAAAACTCACAGGTATTTGCTGCTGCCCTGGACTGTTTTCAGCCCAATTCCAAGTGTTTTCTTCATCCAAAACAACATCGCGGCTGATGACGATCTTCTTTGTGGTAGGATTGAACAATTTGTAAGCTTTGGATTGTTCACTAATTCTAAGAAAGACACATGTTTCACCTTTGTCATCTAGCTTCTTCCTCTTCTCATCTGGAATGTGTGCATATGCAATGCACCCAAAAATCCTGAAGTGATCAACGGTTGGCTTTCGTCCACTCCAAGCTTCTTCTGGTGTCATGTTTTGAACAACAAATGTAGGACTCTGATTTAAAACATGGACACTCCAATTCACTGCTTCTGGCCAAAATTTCTTCGGAACTCTCCCAGTTGCCAATATGCTTCTCACCATATTTAGAATTGTTCGGTTCTTCCTCTCCGAGATTCCATTTTGCTGGGGTGTGTAGGCTGCTGTCAATTGTCTCCGAATACTATGCTCATCACAGAAAACATTAAATTCCTTTGAGCAAAATTCTCCACCACGATCTGTACGAAAAGTTTTAATTGTTTTGCCCATTTCATTTTCAACATGTGCCTTGAAGCTTTTAAATGCACTAAAAGCTTCTGATTTTTCTTGCAAGCAATAAACCCAAGTTTTTCGACTATAATCATCAATGAAGGTAATTAAGTATCTTTTACCTCCATTAGATGATGGGTTTATAGGTCCACAAATGTCAGAATGCACCAACTCCAAGACTTTCTTCGCTCTCCATGATTTTCTTTGTGGAAATTGCTCTCAATGTTGTTTGCCGACAACACACTTTTCGCATACTCTGTTGGGAGGAATAATTTGAGGAAGCCCAGTCACCATGTTCTTCTGAGAAAGAGTCTTCAACCCATTGAAATTCAAATGACCATAACGAAGATGCCAAAGCCATGTTGAATCATTTTCCTTGACCATTAAACAACTCTGAAGAGTCTCAACTTGTAGTGGAAACAATCTGTTTGCTGTCATCTTAACATGAGCAATTAGACCCCTTTTAGAATCATGGATTTCACAAGCACCATTCTTAATTGTAGCCTCGTATCCTTTTTCTTGTAGCTGTCCAAGGCTCAATAAATTACTTTTCAAATCAGGAATATAAAAAACATTTGACATAGTCTCAATGTTATTATCTCTAGTCCTGATTTGAATGTCACCCTTTCCCATAACATTTACTTTAGAATTATCACCAAAGCTTACAATAGTACGAAATTCTTCATTTAAATGAGAAAAGAATGACTTACTACCACACATATGATTGCTGCAGCCTGTATCCAAATACCATATGTTTGGTCGAAGCTTGTTTTCATTTACATGGAACTCCATCAATAAAGTTTCTTCTTCCTTCTCTGCAAAATTCGATCTCTCCCACCTTCCTTTGTCTTGGGGCAATCTGGTGTAACATTCAGATTGATAATGCCCAAGCTTGTGACACCTGAAACATTCTACCTTGGATTTGTCTGGTCGTTGATCACGTCCTCTCCCTTTGCCTCTAAAGTCAGAATCAGATTTTTGATATTGTCTGCCTCCATCTTTATTACCTCGGCCTCCTCTTCCTCTGCCTCTCCCTCGACCTCGATCTGCTGATCTATTTGGCGTCGAAGCGTTGTTGTCAGTTGAAGCCTTTAGAGCTTGCTCCTCATTATCTTGCTGAATAATTTTTTTCTCATGAACCAGCAATGATCCTTGCAATTCATCAATTGAAAGTGCATCGAGATCCTTCGATTCTTCAATAGTACAAACGATGTAATTAAATTTTGGAGTCATTGATCGAAGAATCTTTTCTACTATTGTAACATCTGTTATAGTGTCGCCGTGGATACGCATCTTGTTGACGATTGCCATCGTCCGTGAAAAGTAATCCATAACTGGCTCTCCTGACTTCATCCGAAGTGTTTCAAATTCCGAACGAAGAGCTTGAAGTTGCTGCCTTTTTGATCTTGCTGATCCTTGATACTTCTTTTTCATAGATTCCCAAATCTGCTTGGAGGTGTCTTTGCAAAGAATGGTCTCCAAGATTGAGCGATCAATTGCTTGAAAGAGATAATTTTTGGCCTTGAGATCCTTCAACCTCTGTCCGTCAAGATCAGTTTTTTGTTGGTCTGTTAGCATTGTGCCTGCTGCTGGTTCTACCACTCCAACTTCAACGATCTGCCAATACTCCTTAGACTTAAAGAAATTCTCCATCAACATGCTCCAATGATCATAATGACCATCAAAGCGTGGAATTGCTGGTTGAACAAAATTTTCAGAGGCCATAATCACTGCTGCACCTAAAAAAATGGTAAGCTGCTGCTTCAAAATTGTCTCACAAAACCTCTCTTATCTCACTTTTGGCAATGTCTCAGTTTTATAGACTCACCCTCACTCTTTTTGGCTCTCTTAGCTTCACTCTTTTTTTTTTTTTTAAATTGCTTCTAACTCACTGATTTTCTAACTTGGCTCTGATACCACTGTTAGTATAATATGAGTATGAAGAGAGTTGATAAATTGAACACAGAACAGAGGAAAACTGAGTTATTTTATTCGTACTGAAACTAGCCTATATATAGGCATACAAGCAGCTGAAACATAACAAAGGACTTCCAACTATTGCATAAGAATAGGTCCACTAAAACACATTCTTACTGACTTGTAACTACAACCAAAAGACCAGGAGAAAATAACAGACTCAACAATACTAAATTAAAAAACTACTATTATTGAAGACTTGGTCAAATGACTAACTACAGACTTCTTTTAACAATGGGTTAGAGACAGAGAGCTTCTTCTCCTTACCAATACCCCTCAAACTGAGTGGGTGAACATCCAGAATAGTCAGTTTGGATTGCAACGATAGACAATTCGTAGAAGAAAGACCTTTGGTAAAAATGTCTGCCACCTGTTAATGACTTGGAATAGATTGAACTTGGAGAGAATCGTGAGCAACTCGTTCTTGAACAAAATGATAATCAACCTCTATGCGAAGTGCCCTTGCATGAAATATAGGATTGGAAACTAAGCAAGTCACACTACGATTGTCACAAAATAAAATAGGAAAATTTGGGGAGAAAACACCTAGGTTTTGTATAATATACTGAATCCATGTGATTTTAGCTGTATTGTGAGCCAAGGAACGATATTCAGCTTCCGAAGTGGAATGAGAAACTGTGGGTTGCTTTTTAGAACCCCAATAAATTAGATTGGGACCCAAAAATATGCAAAAATGAGTTGTTAAATGATGGTCATCGGGACAGCCAGCCCAATCGGCATTGCTATAAGCCCGTAATTGCAAAGATGATGAGTGCGTAAATCGTATACCAAAACCCAAAGTACCTTTAAGATAGCGCAAGATGCATTAGATGCATTTGACTGCAATCAGATGTAATGTTTGAGGACGATTCATAAATTGACATGCTTGATTGATTGCGAAGGAAATATCGGGTCTGGTCATAGTAGTGTACTGCTGTCGAAGTTTTAGGAAAACTGTTAGGATATTTTTTATTTTCTATCAAATAAAATCTGAGTTAGTATCACAAATTATGATTATGCATATTTTTCTGTTTTTTTGCAGAAATTAGATTTTCCTCTTTTATAGGAAAGTTAGTTACAGATTTGTTAGTATTCTAATTAGATTTTCATCTTTTATAGGAAAGTAAGTTATAGATTGGTTAGTATTCTTTGCTATATATACCTTGCACTCAAGCATTATGAAGAATAAGAAGACAAATTATTTTCTTCTCTAAAATTACAACTATGATACTCTGTGGGATTCGTGAGCAATGAACCATCAAAAGAAGACAATTGGTGGTCAGGGGGAACATGAATCGCAATTAGATTAGATGAAACATATTTGTTTGGCCTAACAAATCAAGAATATATTTGGTTTGAATAAGCTCCATTGCAACGTTAGAACGATGCACTTCGATGCCCAAGAAATATCGTAGAGAATCCAAATCTTTCATGTCAAATCGAGAATGTAACGATGAGATCAAATCGAAGATAGTATCATTAGAAGACCTAGTGAAAATAATATCATCAACATATAACAACAAAATAAGGATGCTAGAAGTAAAACGCCGAATGAACATGGAGGAATCAGATTTAGAGCAAAGGAAACCCAATTCCAATAAATAAGAACTAAAATGAGAAAATCAAGCTCTCGGAGATTGCTCTAAATCATAAATAGCTCGATGTAGGCGACACACATGCAAAGGATGAGAAGAGGAAATATAACCCAACGTATGCTTCATATAAACTATCTTTTTCAAATAACCATGAAGAAAGGCATTACATACATCAAGTTGCCGAATAGGCCAACCTTGACAATGAGCAAGACTAAGAACAATCCGAATCGTAGGCTTCTCAGCTGGACTGCAAGTTTCTTCTTAGTCTATGCCATTGGTTTGTGTGCATCCTTGGGCAACAAGTTGAGCTTAATAGTAATCAATGGAGCCATCGGATTTTTTGCTTTATTTTATATACCCAATGAGAGCCAACAATTGCTTGATTGGATAGTGGAGGCACCAAGCTCCAGGTGTTGTTCTTGAGAAGTGCAGCGTATTCTTTGTGCATGGCTTGCACCCACCTAGGGTTGAAGGAGACTTGTCGAAAAGAAGAAGGTTCAACAGACTCGAGGTGAGAGGAAAAACATGAAGGAATTGGGTATCGAATTGAGAGAAGTTTGGGTTTTTGTTTCTTAGTCATGGTTCAAGTGACCTTGTGATGACACTGGACAAGTGGTGAGGATGTGGTAGAAGAAATAGGTGTTGCTACATTGGTTAAAGAAGGTTGATGGAGAGAAGGTGCATCTAACTTAGTATGTGGAGAGATAACATGAACATGTGCAATAGATGGTAAAAAAGTTGAGTGATCTAAAGATAGTTGAGGGGAAGATGGTTTGTGGGTTTGTGATGGAGAAGGTAAAGTAACGGAAGAAGTGGGTGGCGATGTAGAGGATGCAGGTGCAGCCATGTTATTGGTATTAGAAAACTACAGAGAAAGATAATGAGTATCCATAGGAGCATCAACATAGAGTAAACGAGTTTCGTCAAAGACAATATGCCGAGAATGAATCCTCTTCTTTGAAGATGGATGATAACATTTATAGCCTTTGTGATGCATCCCATTACCAAGAAACACACATGCCTTGGCTTGAAATTCTAATTTATCGACTGCCCTGTCACCAATATAAGGATAACATGTCGAGCCAAATACCCTTAGATGGGCATAATCAGGCTTTTACTTGAAAAGAATCTCATAAGGTGAACGCTTGCCTAGAGTCAATGATGGAAGTCAATTAATAATATAGACATCCATGTGAAAGGCATCATTCCAAAATGATTTGGGTAAATTACCATGAAATAGCATAGACAAACCAGTGTCCTTCACATGGTGATTCTTTCATTCCACTACATTTTTCTGTGGAGTTTTTGGATAAGAAACTCGTTGAAATATACCATGCTTGCCTAGAAAATTGGAAAAGGGACGCCCAAAGGTGTACGAAGAGGTCAGATGCCCTAGGAAAAATTGGGAGCATGAATAAGTCCCTCAATGACTGAATATCTTAATCAAATAAAAAATGTTGCATGCTCACTAATAGGTCAGATGCCTTAGGACAAATTGTGAGCATGAATGAGTTCCAAAGTTGTACTGATTAAGATATTCAGTCATTGAGGGACCCTTTTTCAATATTATGTAGTTGTTGGGTTAATTGAAGGATTTGAGATTCAGATCTAGAGCAGAAAAGACGATCTAATGCTTCTTGGGCTGTTTGCATGCTCACAATTTGTCCTAAGATAGATTCGGTCAAGGTCGAATTGATCCAACTAACTATGAGTTGATCCATCCTTTTCCACTTAACATTTTGTGGATTAGTAAGAAGGTCAGGAGTAGACGAGTGCCCGCTACCAGAAATTGTGATGAACCATTGTGGTGAATCCTTGGTGCCATTAACAAAACGAAACAAGTCTTGAGATTGCATTGCAGGAAGAATTTGTGCCTTCCAGGGAAGATGATTGTTTCTATCAAGCTTGACTGAAACAAGGTTGGAAAGAGTATTAAAAGACACCACAGTGGGTGCAACATAAGTAGCCAAAAGAGTTGAAGATTGAGAATCCATGAAGATTACCCAAAAGATAAAAAATGGAACGAAACGAATAACAATACAGGAATCAAAGCTCTGATTCCATGTAAAGTTGCTGAAAATATAGATAATTGTGGAATGTGATCTACACTGGATCACTCGAAAGTTCTATTATAACTAAAGGGCTTTATGGTTACAACTGTACAACATAGTTAGTAGTTACAGAGAGTGACTCGGTTACAAGCTGTCCTCATTTATAGTAATGGGTCAGTTAAACATTATCCCATTCTCACATGTGAGAATGGTTTAGTTACCAACTATCCCACATTTATGTAGTGATGGGTTAGAGACAATGCTTCTTCTCTTTAAAAGATTTGCTAATGGTCTTTGGGTTGAACTTGTGCAGCGTTACAACCTATCTTCTCTGTTTACTTTTTAAAATTTTGACTATTGATCTTTCTGTTTCACTTATTAATAGTGCTTGACAGTAAGTAGTGTCATGGGTGGTTTTTTGGTTATGTAGGATGCAGATGCATCTGCTAGAGCGATAGAAGCAACCAGGAAACGTGCAGAAGATATAATTGCAGGAATAGTGCCAATGAATGGTCGGGAGCTTTTCGTGCATGAGCCTGGGGTTTTTGATAATACTCGTTATTAAGGTGGATTTACAATTTGTATTAATTTTTGCACCAGTTTTTATATTTCATATTTGTAACTTTACTTTTAGAAGTATTGTGTGGCATTCAATGGATTAGGCCAAGACACTGTGCTAAACTAATTTTTAAAGCATGGTTACAAAGACATGAACAAGTGTGTTGTTGACCCACACATGCACGAAGTGTCTAGCACATAGTCTACTACAAACATGATATGTTGACGTATCCGTACAATGTATGTGTATAAATTTATATATATTTGAATATTTAATTTCATGTTAAGAAGAAAATATAGAAGAAACATATTATGGTAAGTTGTCACTTCGCCTCATGAAGCTTAGATTATAGACACAATTACTTTAATCTAAATGACTGTCTCATTGTCACTTCCTTACACATAATAAAGAGGTTCCCAAAGACTTTTCTATAGGTGATCAATAGTTAAAATCCTACCAGGCCATTAAAAAAATTAACTTTTGATGGAAGCTTAAGAGTCCCAAATAAAAGTATCCGTAAATGAGTTCTCATGAGAGTGAACTAGTAAGTTATAATTGATCAACCTAAAACCTCACATATGACATTTCAACAATTTTTATGTCTTCAAATTCTGAGGATAGCTAGAAAATGAAATACAAAAGTCTAGTGACCTAAATCTAATGCACTACTTAGTCATTTAGATTTTTTATGAGACCTAAATCTCAAGATTTAGATGTCCCTTATCCTCTAGACAAGTTTTGAATGCTCAATTTTTATGTTATTAGATAGAAAATAATAGAAGAAATTGGAATTTATGCGAGGAATTACCACATGATTTATCTTCCTAAATCTATTATCGATCTCTTTCCCAACTCTAAACCCATTTCCCTATTCACTTTCAAAATTATTCTCAAACACTACAAACATGGGGTTCTAGACCTCCACTGACCCACCCAAACCTCCACTGACCTACCCAAAGTTTTCATTCTTCACAACCAAACTTTTAGATAATAATATTCATCCAAAAATTACAATGTTTATTACCAAGTCTCTAAAGTCATTTCTCCAACAACGCTTGATTCATTTCCTTAAATCTTCTCATTCCAAAATCGCAATTCCTTTTGAGAGTACAAACATTCTCCCATTTAACTAAGAATTGAAATAGCAAGAACTTGAAAATTAAATGCTCATTAGGAGGTTATTATGGACATATAGGGGGAGATTACCTTCTAAGAAGGATTACTCCCTACCCCAAAGCCATCAAACTAACTATGAAATTATAGATTATATACTTGGAATTTAAATGTACATGAAATAAAAGAAAGGGATGTGTTAGAAGGGGGGATTTATTGGAAAGTTAGCTTCAAAATAGAAATTTAAATGTAGCATCCCACCATGGTGCCTTCTTCTTTTAGTTTGGCTTATAAAAATGTGAGAAACTAGTTGGACAAAATTTTGGGAGGTTTAGAAGTCTTAGAAGAGATTTTGATAGAGTTTTGGAGTTCCAATTCTTCTCCTCCCTTCTGTCTTGGGGATAGTTTTGTCATAAAACCTAAAGTTCCTATAATTCACAAGAAAATCATATAGAATGATCTCATTTACCCCTCATCAAATTGACTTTGATGGTCTTTTACGCGTCTATGAGTAATCAATCATGATAATCAAGGGATAGGTTAGTAAAACCCCACTAGTTTCTAGAGAGTTCTTGAGGTGGTCAAAATCGTCCTAAACCTTAGACTTTGAGTAATTGGAAGAGAATTGGGTCAAATGGCATGTAAATTTGTACTTGATTTTTGGACATTCTAGACTTTCTACCTATATAGGCTTCTAACAACTTAGGGACAGGAGTGTTTTTGCACACAAAATTTTTGAGCATTCTTTTGGATGGGCAAAATTGTCATAGCTTATTGAATTTGGTTAATTTACATTTAATCCTCTTTTGAGTAGTAAATAAGGTTTGGGGCATGAAAGTAAATTACTCTTAATGAGTCTCAACAAACCAAGGTTAGAGGAGTAATTCTATTTAAGTGGGGACAAAAGGTGACTTGGAGTCAATTGTAGAAGAAAAAGTAAAAGACTAAAAGGGTTATGCTTTGAAGAATGATGGGGGCTAATGCAAGGGTATGAGTTGGAAGAAAATGGATTTTTCTTGAAGAATAAGCAATTAAGAATGGGTTTAAGGGGTCATTTTCCCTAAGCAATCTTGTGAGCACATGTGCTTTAACAAACTCAACTGAATGGGTTTTGGGTGAGGGTGCTGGAATGCAAATTTTACTTGGAATGATAACTTACCCAAGGTGCTGTGAGAAAATGCATGAGGCTATGGGTGATCCACGGCCCTGAGGAAAATTCCTTTAGGCCGTGGGTTACCTATGGCCTAGCTTAATTTGAGCTTGAAAACTGGTTTGGAGAGTTGGGTTCCATTGTAGTGGGCCCCACTCGATCCACTTTGAAGACTTAAATTGGATTTTTTTTTACTGGATTTCGAGAGCCTTCGGGCTCGGTTTGGATAAATTGGGGTGTCTACATGCATTATTATCTAGAAGTTTGTGTATGAAGAATAAAAATTGAAGACTTTGGGTGGGCTAGTGGTAGGTCTAGAGCCCCTTATGTTTGCAGTATTTGAAGAGAATTTTGAAAGGGAATGGAGAATTTAGCAAGGGAAATGGATTTAGAGTTGGGAGAGAGATCTATAATAGATTTTAGGAAGATAAATGATAATTCCTCATATAAATGTCAATTTCTTCTATTATATTCCGTCTAACAGAAAAATTCAATGTATTCAAAGCAAGGCTAGAGGACCAAAAACTTTTGAATCTTGAGATTTAGGTCTTGTAAGAAACTTAGATAACTGAGTGGTGGATTAAATTTAGGTTGTTGGCCTGTTGGATTGTATTTCATTTTCTAGCTATCTTCGGAATTGGAAGATATGAAAGTGGTTGAAATGTCGATATGTGAGGTTTTAGGTTAGTTAATTATAACTTGCTTGTTCACTTTCATGAAAATTTATTTACGAACAATTTTATTTGGGACTCTCAAGCTTACATTGGAAGTAGTTTATTTTAATGGTCATTTAACCATTGATCACCTTATCGCTTGTAGAAAAATCTTTGGGAATCTCTTTATTATATGTAAGGAGAAGTGACAACAAGACACTCATTTAGATTAAAGTACTTGTATTTCTAGTCCAAGCTTCGTGAGAGGTTCAAGTTTATTTTTTTTGAGGATTTTATATTAATGGGAGTTGATTTCTTATTTGGGTGTTTTTTGGCATTTGGGATTGTGCTTGTGTTTTTATCAGTGCTACTCTTGTGTAGTTTGCCTCCTTTTTCCTCGCCCCCCTTTTTTTTATTGTTGGGAGGGGGATGGTTGACCTCCTAATAAGAGTCCATCTTGTCATTGTATCCGGTTATCTTCTTTTGATGAATCAATTTTACTAGCTACAAATCTGGTTTTCTTCTATTTAGTATCAATTAGTAATTCTAGTTGGGATTTTACAGTTAATATTTTTAGTCAGAAATTTTTTTTATTATTTTCGTTGATATTTTGGGGTTGATGCTGTCTCTCTTTATGTAAATCTTATTAGACTTCATGTAGTAGCACTCAATTAATAAAGTTCTCTTCTGCTCCCTAGTCCCAACTCACTTTCACTCCTATGTATTAGACCCCAACACATCCGATTCTTACTGTAACAAGACACCAACTTAACACCCTCTTCTTCTCCCAAGTCCGGACTCACTCAGAGTCCTATGAATTAGACACCAACACTAACACCCTTTCCTTAATTAACAATTAAATATATTAATATTTTGAATGAGATAATGGATTCCCATGAGTTAGTAATGAATCTCAGTGAAAATGGATATGCAGTCATACAAGTAGTCTGCAGACCTCTTCAATTTGTTATTCACCAATCAGAATTTGAGCTCAAGTCATTTTAGACATGATTCCATTTCACATATCTAGGTTATGTTGAGAAGACTTACAAAGGGAATTGATAGATGGGAAAAACAATGCAAAAAAAAAAAAAAAAAATTAAGAGTCACTGATAACCATCAAAATCCCATCTAAAAAATAAGACCTTGGAAGAAAACCCCTTCCAAATCGTCAGGGTAGATGCCTATCAATACATAAGGCTTTCGGGTAGAGAACAATTTTTGGAAGATATTTTTTTCTGTTTTCGAAAGTCCAATGATATTTTCCTTCTAGATTCCCCTAAAAATGGTGCAGGTAACATCCTCCATGAGATTTGCCTTCTCTAAGAGATGGCTGCAATATGTTAGTTGCGATAGACATCAGTAACAAAATTTAGGGAAAAAAAATGCCACATCGAATTGAGAAATGAAGTGAGTCCACCAAGTCTCCACTAATAAAGTAAAATTGGCGCCGTTGTGGTGGTGATGTATCTCGTCTTTCAAAACAGGGTTAAAAAATGCCAAAAAACAATTTCAATCAACTAACTAATAAAGTAAAATTTCTAGCTCTCATTACTTCCTCCACTCCTTTGCAAGATTTCAATTGAATGCCCCAAACTTGCTTAAATGTGATTGCATTTGCAAAATTAAATGAAGCCATATTACGAATGTTTGATTGCATGGTGTTACTATTACTACTACAACCAATTAAAATTCCTGCTGCATCAAGGTGAGTCAGCTTGATGGCTTGTGATTCGATTTGGATTAGTCAACAAAATATATCAGTTGCTTGCAACTTATTGAAAAAGTCGCAAGTAAATCAATAAAGGGAAAGGTCATAAATTAATTACGATTTCGTTTGTTACCAAGTCAGTGAATTTGGTGATTGCTCAGAAGCAAAATCAATTGTACCAAAAAAAAAAAAAAAAAAAAAAAAAAAAAAAAATCCCGGGGCCTTGTTGCTGATTGTGCCTACCACAAGACAAACAACTCACAAAGTACTTATGGTAAAGACTTCTCGATCTAACTCACCAGTTCAGTATATTTTTTTCCCTACTCTTCCCTACTTAAGTTATTCAGAGACAATTGAGGAACATAGGAAGGAGGATTGCTTGAAACTAAAAAACATAAAAAATAAAAGTTCTGCATCGATTAAATCTGAAACAATTTAAAGAGGCAGAAAAACTCTAAATTTCTAATTAAAATAAGGAGAGAGTCTTCTGCCTCCAATAACACACTATATTAAAATTATACTTGCAAAAACAGAGATGAAATGTGAAAAACTGAAGGGACCTGTACCTTTGCCCACCCCCTTCTAGTAATCCATTGAGGGCTTGTCAGATCGGTTGGTACTCTGTATCCTCCTCATTTTCGTCGCCCAGATTATTGTTCTTTCGTGTGCCTATAGAAGAGAGGATTGTAACAACTTTGATCTCCTTAATTTTATATGCCTTTTATTCTTGTCTATTGGGAGTCGTATTAGTATTTGAGAAGTGAGTTTGCCTTGAAACCATTGGACTTGTTGAATGGGAGTTGAGGTCTCCAGCAGGCTGCTCATCAGTTGTAGGAGAATTTCTATTATTTCTTTCATTTGGTTTTGGTGCTTCATCCTGATTGAAGAACGTTTCCGGAGGCTTCTCATCTGGAGGAGATGATTTAGTTCCATAATTTGAATTGGAATCCAAATATGAATTATTACCAGTGTATTCCTGCTCAGCCTTTGGACTTGGTACTGAAGGAGGTGGTGATGGTGGCGTCAGTGCTTTGGGTTTTATTCCATTTTTGTAACCTGAAATTGAGTGAACTGGATAATCGGACTCCTCCTCTTTCTGTTTACTCTTGTTGGGAAGAGGATTTTTATTGTCTGTTGGAATCACTTGGTGTTCTGGTGGTAGATAAGGAGTAGGCCTCATGTACCCAGGTCCTGGTTCATGCTGTGTTGAACCTTTTGGAAAAGCAGCTTGTTTTGTGCCTTCAGGCTTTGGCTTTTTTCCGCAGCAAGACAGTAGGTTGCCCATTCATTCAAATTCTCTACTTAGTAATGTGGACCAATAATGTCTTCATTTGATAACTACACATTGTTGTTTTAATGAGTCTGATCATATACTACTACTACATACATACATACATACATACAGGAAGTGTTGGACTGATTGGTTTGCACATCTTTCATGCCTAACTGACCCACTTTTCGGTGGATCTTAAAAGACTAAAGTTTGAGATTTCTAGCCATTGAACTCTGAGAATTTCTTTCTTAGAAGATACGCATCATGAACCAAGCCTAGAATCCAATGCTAGAGATCATTAACAAGGTTGATATTTTGGCTGGTAGGTCCAACCGTTGAATTGTGGGGCCTCGGGACTAAATTGCGTGAAACTACGGCTATGAGATCCTAGAGTCTTTTTGAAGTGATGATTTGGTGTTCATTGGGGTATTTTATTAAACAGTTGCACTGTTCCAATTTGTTTTTATGAAACTGATGATGACATGCCCCTTTGACCTTGGTCTTCTATAATAAACTAATGAAAAATAATGTGAATGCCCTCATCTTCAACCTCAAACTCAAAACCCCTTGATTTTCTTTCAAAATTCCATCATCTTCATTGTCTATGGTTAATTATTTTTAATTTAGTCAACCTCATCTTCAATTCATCGTTTTCAACCTCGTAATCTGGTTGAAATCTCTTGCAGAGGATCCTTGTTTCTTCCATCCAAAATTCCACCTAGGATTTAAGACCAAATGGCATTGGAGGCTGAGTGTAATTTTACTCGTAAAGGCAGCAAGGGTAGCTGAACCATAGGTTTGTTCTTCTGCTGTATAGTCTCAAGTCCTTTTGGAGTATCAAAATCATGGCCGAATTGGATATTCAGTAACATTTCTTCCCATGACCAAGCATTTTTTCCCTACACTACATACGGATATGTTCAGTTTTCCACTAATTCAAAATCCTAATTTGTTCTTGAGGTTTGAAGGTTGAAGTAGATAAAATGTCAATGTTGAAGATGGAGGTGAAATATCAAAAGTGTTAGGGTCCGAATTCTTTTCGGTCCCACCGGGTCTCTATCAGAAATGAGCACACTTATGGGGTATTAGAGTTATGCTTTGGTTAGGTGTAGTGTAGTCAAGCTTTGGTCAAGTTGGCTTCCCTGCCACCATATGGAGTGAATTATTATTGGATTGGAAATTCATATAGTTAAAGAAACGTGCAAGAGTTGATAATGAAAGTAGGGAGGTCAATGCCCCATAAGATTTCAAGGCTCATATACTAACTAGTAACCTTTTCCTCCCATAGGTTTGTTAGAGTTCACAAATGTCTAGATACTTTCTAGATTGAGTGGATGAGGGGTCTTAGAAATAGATTTTGTGGAGGGATAAAATCGTTTTTCATTTGGATTGTTCATGTACATTATAAATACACATCCTGAGGCAGACACATGGCATTATTTGAAGAGTATTTTAGTTTAGTAAGGAAGAATCCTAATTTAAGAGGATTCTTTTCCATGTTATATAATTATTAATTTGGATAAGGGATAATGTGGTTAATTGTAATTAATTAGGGTTAAGACTTTAATTAGGGTTTCTCTATTTAAAGGCTTTGAGGCCATTGTAAAAAGAGGGGGGAGAGAAGACGGAGAGGGGGAGAGGAGGCTATGTAAATCTGAGATCTATTGTGAAACAGCTCCCCGAGTCCGTGGACGTAAGCACATTTGTCGGACCACGTAAAATATCTTTTTGTATTATTTCTTTTTTTTATATTATTTTCTCATGATTTTTATGATTTATTGGTAAATGATCTTGTTAAAAATTAGATCTCGAGGTCAATCATAAAAGCGACCTCCACAGATTTCATCCAAAAAGTTGAAGATGACTGATTTTACGAAGGCTGAAGATGAGGGTGTTTAGGTTATTTTCACTAGTCTATTAGAGAACACCAAAGTCAGGGCAATCTGAAAACATAGTGGGTATCTATTCACTAGAACGTGGAGGGGTATGTCTTTATCAACTTTTATTTTGGTTTTGCTATGTTCTTTCAAGACTAGTGAAAGAAGATGCTTGTTCGACCTTTAGATCTAAGCAACTATAGTTTATAGAGTTGGGTAATTATCTCTAATTAACAATTTTATTATTTCTGAAGGCTACAGAAGTGCTCGCTTCAATTCTTTTTTGTTTCTAAAGTAACAAAAAACTTTAGGTGCTTATGGTACTACCATATGTTTGGTAGTACTTACTTCATCTTTCTCAAATGATGCATAGTTTTGTTAACTTAGATTTTTTTGATCAGCGGGTGCTTATGAAAAGCCAAGGGTCCATCTTCAATAAGAATCTCCCATCCACAATCTGATGCCATCGCATTCAAGGTTAAAGGATTAAAAGAAGTTTGATAGACGTAGAACAGGTGTTGCGCTCATAGCTTTCTTTAGTGCTTTGAAAGTGCTATTGATCAACATTCCAATTGAAGTCGTCCCTCTTAAGCCGAGATGGGAGAGGTTCACTTACTGTGCCAAAGTTTTGAACGAGTGTATATTAATATTTGGAAAGTTCCAAGAATCAAATAAGGGTTTTAAAACACACTTTGGTTGAAGCCAAGTTAGCGTGCTATCTTGACCTTCTTGGTGTCAACCACACAATTCCATTCCCTTTAATAATGTGGCCAAAACACTTGATTTCTTGCTGGCCAAACAAACACTCTTGGCATAGAGCTGATAAGATGGTCGAATATTGGAGCATCATGGCGACATTTTACCATGAAAGAAAATATCATTAAGAAAGGACATCACATAATAGCCTAGAAAGAATCAAAATGCCTTATTCATGGCCTGTGATTCTATTTGGATTAATCAACAAAATATATCAGTTGCAAAGTTCATAAAAGTTACAACTTACTGAAAAAATTGCAATCAAATCAATAAAGGAAAAAAAAATCACAAATTTTCCCTTCACCGTCGATCAAAGAATTTGAACAGTGGTGGATAACAAATTTGGCACCATAGGTAAGAAATGAGTAAAAATACTATAAACATCAGATTTACCACATAGAGGAAAAATCCATGTAAATTCTGAGAACTCATCGACAAACAATACATTGTACTTGAATCTAGTATGAGAAACAATAGGGGAAGGACCCCATACAAATTTTCAGAACTCATCAACAAACAGTATCTAGTATGAGGAACAATTGGGGAAGGACCCCATACATCACAATGAGGTAAAGACAACGGCCGATTAACAAAACTATTTGAGGAGCGAAAAGAGATTTTATGGTTTTTAATCTTCAACATGGTTCATAAAACTGCAATACAAAATTAGAAAGAGTCATGATCTAGTATGTTAACATGTTCCCATACATAGGAATGGTGTCTACCTTAAAAGCTTTTGTAAAACAGAGATTGGTTTGCACTCACCAACTCAAAGGATGAGTCGTATGAGATTCCTTTCACTATTTAAAGATATTGGATACAACTCATAGAGATTTGATTACAGCTCATAAGGATATTATTTCTCTTATCTATCCACAAAGAAAGGAAAAGATAAATATAAAATAATAACAAAACAGAATGTCCTTGATTCATGTAATCTGCTGAAGACTCGGAGGATTTGATTCCTTACAACTGACTGCTTACATTTGGGCTAGACTTTGGGCTGGACATATTGTGAAGTTTCCTTTATATACCTGACCCGCTCGCCATTAAAACCGGGGATCTTATGATCCATGAGAGCACATTGTGAAGCTTATCTATCTCTAATTTTTGTTGAAGAGAGTGGGTTCTGATACCATGCTTGCGGTCGAGAGATGAAGAAGTAGAACACCATCATTATAGATTAGGTCAACATAACCTCTTATTTAAAGCAACCAGTACAAAGTACTAGAAGAGTGTCACTCTTGGACACACAGTCACAAACTTAGCAAACTACTAACAAACTTAACAGATTGTTGGTGGGCCTGTAGAAGAGAGTTTTGTATCATCTTTGATCTCCCGAGACCATTGGACTTCTTAAAGAGGGGGAGTTCAGTGATCTTTGGAAGATCGCTCATCAGTTGACCGAGAAATTCTATCTTTTCTTTTATTTGATTTTTGTGCATCTTCCTGATTGTTGTTCTTCAATGTCTCGGGAGTTTTTGTCTTATTCTTAGGCTTTTCTTCTGAATTAGAAGACCATTTAGTTCCATTATTTGAATTGGAAACTAAATATGAATCATTATAAGTGTAGTCCTGCTCCGTCTTCTTGAGGGAAAGATTGTCTGCCTTGGGACTTGGTGACTTTGTTGCTTTGGGTTTGTTATCTGAATTCGAATGAACTTGATAAGTGGACGACTCCTCTTTTTTCTTAGTGTGTTTGGTAACACTTCTGAAGTCTGAATGGAGGTGGTCCACCATTAAAATTCAGACTTCAGATGTCTTAATCTTGTTTGTTTATTTTCAGATTTAAGAACAAGAAGACATTTTCAGTCGAAAAAAATCAGCCATAAAAAGTTGCTGGACGAAGTTCTGAAATCTGAAAAAATATTTTATACCTAAAATACCCTCCTCAAAATAATTATTTCCATCACTTATCCCTCTTTTGTAAAAATCTTTAAACCCTTACCTCTCCTTTCTCTTCTACATCTCCTTCATGTCCAACTCGGCTTTCAAGATCTACAAAGGTATGTGCATCTACTACTCTATTGTTATTCCTTGATCGATTAATAGCATGTGAATCTCATATTGAGAAAATCTCAAAATCAAAACTTCAACAAACAACCAAGTCAAAAATCAAAACTTCAACAAAAACCCAAAATCAAAATTTTAACAAACAACCAAATAAAAAATCAAAACTTCAACAAAAATCCTAAAATCTCAAATAACCAACCGAACCCATTATGGAGAAATCGAACCATTTTCAACGTCTTTCCTTATTTCTCTCTTCATCTTCTCTTTATCTTTCCTTCTATCTTTTTTGTTTTTCTTCTTGCATAAAGTTAGGTCATTAGACGAATAGAGAGAGAGAGAGAAAGAAAGAGAGATGGATAGGTTTTGTTAGGTGTATGAGTTGTTTCCTTAGTCCTTAGGTGGACTCTTTAGGGTGTATGAGTTGTTTCCTTGGTCATTGGATGGACTCTTTAGAGTGTATGATTTGTTTAATTGGTTATTGTGTTTTACTTGGTTCTTGTATTTTCTTGATTTTGATAAATTGGAGAGAGAGAGAGAGAGAGAGAGAGAGAGAGAGAGAGAGAGAATAATATAAATGAGAGAGACGAAAAATAGAAAATTGGAAAAAAAATTATATTATTTTATATATAAATGATTTGTTTTTGTATTTTGAATGAGAATTCAATTTGAAAATTACCATCATTATGCATGTTTTTTGGTTAACAATTTATTATAATTACAGAAGGATAATATTGTCAAAATGATCATTATGTTTTAAAATTCTGTTTGTAACCAGAAGCTCTTATAAATTATAAACAAACAACTTTTCCAGAACAAGATTCCAGATTTCAGATTTCAGACTTCAGGCTTCAGATTTCAGACTTCAGACTTCAGAAGTGTTACCAAACATACCCTTAGTCTTCTCGGGAGGAAGTTGTTTGTCATCCTTTGGAATCACTTCGGGTGCTGGTGCAGAAGGTTTTTTTTTACCATTTTTGTAATTTAAATTCGAATGAACTTGATAAGTGGACTCCTCTTTCTTTTTTGTCTTCTCGGGAGGAGTCGTCCCCTCAACCTCTGGCTTTCCTCTGCAGCAAGACAACAGTTTTCCCATTCATTGTATACAATGAAATACTCTTTCGTATTAGTAAAAGTAAAGTAATATGGACTTCATATCTTTCTCTGATTTAATGTATCTGATCCTATACTACATACATACATACAGGAAGACATCTTTCATACTTAACTGACCCACTTTTTGGTGGACCTTAAAAGACCAAAGTTTGAATTCTAAGAATTTCTTAGAACGTACGTTTCATGAGCCATGCTTAGAATCCAATGCTAGAAATCACCTACCAGAACGTTTATATGGTGCAATTCGCAAGGAGAAGTTGCCTTACATACATCATCAGGAACCGTAGAATTGGAGTTGATAAGGTGGGTCCTCAGGAGTATGGGATACATGTGTGTTGTTGGCAACATTAGATGATGACAAGTGGCCTTCTTTCTAGTGGATCTGTGCCCCATACTAAAATGAGTCGTGATGAATTCACGCAGTCTTGGTACGCAGTTGGGTATGTGGCTGACGTAGCAAGGCACAAAACCATAGATCATTTTCATCGGGATATGCAAGACAAAGATGTACGGTTCTGTGCCCTTATCACATCAGCCGCATACCCAACCACATGCATTCATCATTATTCTACTCAAATATCTCGACCCTGAATGAATGTGGCATGCTATGCATTCGTGGGAGTGATGATTTGGTGTTCAATGGGGGTACTTTATTAAAGAGTCGTGGTGAACGCATAGTCTTGTTACACCCTTAGATCATTTTCATTAGGATACACAAGAAAAAGATGTGCGACTCTACACCCTTGCCACTTCCCCGCATACCAAGACCGTGTGCATTCATCATTATTCTTTATTGAACAAATGTACTGTTCCAAGAAGATTTTATCAAACTAAAGACATGTCCCTTTGACCTTGGTCTTTTATTATAAAATAACCAAAAGTGAGACAAATACCTTTATTTTCAACCTCAATTTTAAAATGATTGTACATCTTATTTTTGAAAATGATAATTTATCATTTTCAGAAATATTTTATTTTACCAAAATGGTAAAAGTAGTAATTTTCATATTTTTACTACTGAAAATGTCTTTTTTGTCAAAATGATCCTTTTGACATGAGATCAAAAAATGATATTTTCGGTAGCATAAATCTAGACATCACAAATTAATAAAGACTTTTTTTAGGAAAAACTACTTAAAAGATCCTCGCGGAAGGGTTTCTTTCTAAATAGTCCATAAGTTTTGCATGTTAGTTGAGCAAGACATTTAGTAAACTTTTTTTCTTTCTAAATGGTCCCTCGTATTGTCGAATTCACAAATTTTACTATCGAACTAGACGTTTTTTTTATTTAGAGTTCACCACCTTTTATTTATTTTAGAACTCAACTCTTTTTAATTACTTTCAAATTTACCACTTTTAAAATAAAAAGTGTTGATCAAGTTGACACTAGTAAAGCAGTCCTTGATTGATTTTCATTCAAAAACTAAGAAAAAAAAAGGTGAAAAAATTCTAGTTTTTTATATACATCTTCAAAATGTTTGAAAAAAACCCTTGAAAATGACTTCTTCTTTCTTAAATTCTTTCTGACGGAATGTAATCTCCAAAACTCGATTGAGATATCAAAAATCCAATTTTTTGATGGAAACGATGAGGTCGAACGGTTAGGGCATTCAATTATGAGAAATGTGAGAGATGAGGTCCAGGGACCATTGAGAAAGAAAAAAAATTACTAAATGTCCTGCCAAGCAACCATTGAAAGCTTAGGGCCTATTTAAAAAGATGCCCTTCCACGATGTCTTTTAAAGTAATTTTCCATTTTTTTTTCATATTAAGTCATTGAATTTGTTGACTGCTCACAAACAATATCAATTGTACAAGTAGTGCTTGAAACTACAAAAAAGAAAAATAAAAGTTCTGCATCAACTAAATCCTAAATGATAAAAGAGGAAGAAAGATTGCAAATTTCCAATTAAAATTAGGATTAGAGAGCCAATATTTTACTCCAACAACACGCTATGCTACAATTTTACTTACAAAATTAAAATGTGTAAAACTAAAAGGATATGATAATAAAGGATTTTGGGGAAGAAAGGAGAAGAAGAAAAACAGAAGTTTGGGAAGTAATTTGTATTTAATCTGATGTTCTATTCAATTCAAAGAGTGAACCTAAATAGGTCAGAATCATTACAAAGATATCCCAAGATACTAGGGGCTCCAACTAGTGGAACCGTATACCAGGAGAGCTTTCAACAACTCCTTACATTTAACCACTAATTTATTAATTGACTTTTTCAATTGCAAGGAAACAAATAAATTAACAAAAGGAAATATCAAAGCCAAACTTCCTCAGCCTTTACATGTGCAACTTCCAGTCAGGACCAAAGCCACACATGCAAGTCATGCAAATGAGGATTTCTTATCAATCCATCGCCCTAAGAAGGTCCTTGTCCTCAAGGCCGAATTTGGATAAATTTTGAAAAAAGGCCACAAATTCTCCCAGGAAGCATCTTCTGGAGGAGCTCCCTTCCACTGGACCAGAATTTCCATTTTTAGACGGTATTTTCCCTTCTAAATAATCCTGCAGTCCAAGATGAACTTAGGTTCTAGTAGCACAGTTGCGTCCGTTGAGACAGGAGGAAGCGTTACAACCGTTGTCTCGTTGATGGGTCCCTACTTCTTTTTGAGCAAACTAACGTGAAGAACATTATGTATTCGGGCCTCCGCTGGAAGGTCTAGTTTGTAAGCCACCAACCTAATTCGGGCAAGGATCTTGAAAGGTTCGAAAAATCTAGGTGCCAATTTTAACGAGCTTCGGAAGGTCACCAATTTTTGGCTGTAAGGTTGCAGCCTTAAGAATACGTAATCACCTACCTCAAAGGTGACTTCACGACGATGCAGGTCCGCATGTGCCTTTATGCACATTTGTGCTTCCAACAAATTTCGCTGCAGCTCGCAAAGTATTTCCTCTCTTGTGCGCAGCAAGTCAACTATAAACTGTACTTTTTTTGTGCTTGGAATGTAACATGTCATAAAGGGAAGAGGAATCCCGTAAACTACTTCGAAAGGAGAAAATTTGGTAGAAGAATGGATAATTGTATTGTATCCATATTTTGCCCAAGAGAGCCACTCCATCCACCTTTTGGGTTGGTCGTAAGTGAAGCATTGTAAATATTGCTCAAGGGTGCGATTCACCACCTCGGTTTGGCTGTCGGTTTGTGGGTGATAACTGAAATTGAAACACAGTGATGTGCCATACAACTTGAACAGAGATTGCCAAAAAGTACTAATGAAGATTTTGTCTTGATCGTTGACGATCGAAAGAGGCATACCATGTAATCGCACAACATTGTTGATAAAACATTTAGCTACTGATGTTGTTGTGTAAGGGCGCTTTAATGGCACAAAATGTGCATACTTCGAGAGACGATCAAGAACAACCACGATCACATCGTGGCCTTGTGACGTCTGCAATCCTTCGACAAAGTCCATGGATATTTTTGTCCAAACTTGTTGCAAAATTGGTGAAGCAATCTGGCTGGATGAAGGGTCTCATTTTTACGTCGTTGACACACCTCACAATTTCGAATGAATTCCTTAACAGAGGTGCGGATGCCATGCCAAACAAAGTTAACATAAATTCGACTGTGAGAGTTTTCAGGTAACCGAAATGGCCAGCGGCTGGAGAAGAATGGCCATCAGCCAAAATAGCTGGTAACAGTGACGAGGTGGGACTCAAGTGAATCTTCCCATTTTGCATCCAAACTCCATCCCTTTGAACACAATTTAAAGACTGATTAGTAGATAAAGTTGCATAATAAGGGTGTTGTAGTACATCATATTGTTGTGTTGACCACCAATCCACAATCGGCATTGACAAAGCCTGAAATTGGAAAGCGGTAATATGTGAGAGAGCATTGGCACCTTGGTTGTCTTTACCCTTTCTGTACTAAATAGAGTAATCAAATCTCATTATTTTTGATAGCCATCATGCTTGTGTAGGTGTGGGATTCTCTGCTCTAAGAGATATTTCAGACTCCGATGGTCTGTTTTGATCACAAACAACTTGCCTAAGAGGTATGGTTGCCACTTTTGAATGGCTTTCACCACAGCTAACATTTCCTTGTCATAAGCTGACAATAATTTGGCCTTCCTTTTCAAGGCTTCACTGTAATAAGCTATTGCTGGTTTTACTGAGACAAAATGGCACCTAAACATCCTCACATGCGTCACATTCCACCACAAACTACTGTGCAAAGTCGGGCAACCATAATACCGAAGGTGAAATGATAGCATTTTTCAATTTGTTAAAGGCCAAGAGAGATCTGACCAGCTAAATCCATTTTTGTTAGAAGCTTTGTCAATGGTGTTGCTATCACACCAAAATCCCTCATAAATTTGCGGTAATACCCTGCCAAACCATGGAACCCGTAGACACCCTTAGTCGATGTTGACACTTGCCAATTCTGAATTGATTGTATCTTCGTCGGATCAATTGCCATACTATCGAAGGAAATAAGGTAACCCAAATACCCCACTTTCATCACCCCAAATTGGCACTTGGAGAGTTTTACATATAAGTGTTGCACAATCAAAATTTGAAGCACTTATGTCAGGTGTTGTAGATGATCCTTCCAAGACCTGCTATACACCAATATATCATTAAAAAACAATAATAAACCTTCGCAAATGTGGCCGAAAAATGCTGTTCATTAGACTCTAAAAGGAGGCCGGGACGTTTGTTAAACCGAATGGCATCACTAGGAAGTCATAGTCTTTGTTGTGAGTTCGAAAGGCAGTTTTTGGTATATCTTCTTGCTGGACTCTGATTTGGTGGTACCCGAAACGCAAGTCTAGCTTCAAATTTTTTTTTGCACCATGTAATTCATCAAGTAGCTTGTCGATGACTGGTATCGAAAATTTATCCTTAATTGTGGTATCATTGAGTGCCCGGTAGTTGACGCAAAAGCTTCAAGATCCATCTGACTTCTTGATTAGCAAGACTGACGATGAAATGGACTCCGACTAGGTCGAATAATTCCGATTTTGAGGAATTCCTTGAGGTAATGTGAGTACTTGTAAGGTCTTGCATTAACTGGTGGCTGGTTTGGTAGCAACGGAATCTGATGGTCGTGGCTTTGTGCAGGTGGCAATTCTGTGGGTTCCTCAAACATGTGTGCGAACTCTAATAGCATTTGACAGAGCTCCGACTGTAATTCCGTATCTTGGATGGGTGCCACCTCTGTAACCACATGAACAAAAAACCCCATACCAAATAAATGCAATAATTCTTTGTCACTCATGGGAGTGAGCTCCAATGGTTCATCCCTCGCAAAACATAAGTCTGGTTGGATTGTGTGAAGGACATACTGAACTTTTTGTAGTCAGTTTCAATTGGACCTAATGTCTCCAACCATTGCACCCCCAAAACTGTTTGACAGGCTGCCACAGGAAGCACGTAAAAATCAGCTTGTACTATGAAACCTTGAATAGAGTGGGAGACTCCCATAATATGACCTGTGCACTCAATTATTTCTTTATTTTCGACTGTTACCCGAAATACCTTGCCATAGACCACCTATAATCCAAGTTTGGTAACAACAGATTGATCGATAAAATTGTGGGTGCTACCCCCATCAATGAGCATTGTTAATTCTCGATTTCCTACCTTTCCGATAACCTGAAAAGTTTGTGGATATGTTTTTCCAGCCAAGGCATGGAGCGATATTTCTGGGATGACCTCTTTGGATGGCTCTATGTCCATGTCCACGTAATCGACTTCATCTTCCGGCAGCACATCTATCATCATGAACAGTTGTGGTCATGAACAGTGGTGTCCCGGTATGTACTTTTCATCGCAATAAAAACATAGTCCCTTTTTTCGTCTCTCTCTAACTTCCTGTCCCGTGAGACGTCGAACTGTCCCGTGAGAAGTCGAACAAGCCTGTTGAAATTTTCGGTTGCCTATGTTGTCCGCTGAGAAGGAAAAGGTCTAACAAGTCCCACCGTGGAACTTGGTTGGGGTCTGGTTTTGTGTGAGGGTGTTGCTGGCCGAAAATAATTACCAGGTTTCCGTTGGAATTGGTTTCGTTCTTCAATGAGGTGAGCCACACTGATTGTTTCGGATAACGTTTTTAGTTATTTAACGCATAAATCCAATCGAATTTCATCTTTCAACCTTGCAATAAAACAACCAACCAAGAAATTTTCTGAAAGATCATCTACCTTATGGTATAATTTTTCGAATGCCTCTTGGTACTCAATAACTGTCATCGTTTGTCTAAGACGTGATACTGCTTCTGACGGATCATCATAATCAGTTGGATCAAAGCGATGGAGGATGACTTGGTAAACTTGTTCCAGCGCAAGGGACCCCGATTTTTCGTATACCATAGATACCATTGAAGTGCAACATTTTCCAAGTGAAACGATGCTAACTGTACTTGTTGTGGAGAGTCGATATTCTTAAACTTGAAGTATTACTTGGCTTTGAACATCCAATCAGTGGGATCCTTGCCTCCATAGGTTGGAAAATTCAGCTTGAGGTTAGTGTGATTCCGGTCTAGAATGGGAGTGGTTGTGGCGGAAGACTTATTGTGGGAAGTTTCTCCAACCGCAAACAAATTAACTTCTTTGTCAGGGGTGCAATTGGGTTGGGCGATTCGCAATTCCTGCATTTCGGCCATGACTCCTTGTAAGGCATCGCTAACCCGACCGAAATTGTGGTTTAATTCACTCATATTGTCGTTTAATTCGTCGAAGTTGGTATTGTGACGGGCAGAGGCTTCATTAACTTGTTATGAAACTCCGCATTTGTTTTACTCCGTGTATCCAAGAACCAAAATGGCTCTGATATCACTGATAAGAAAGAATTTTGAGGAAGAAAAGAGAAGAAGAAGAACAGAAGTTTGGGAAGGAATTTGTATTTAATATAATGATTTCTATTCAATTCAAAGAGTGAACCTAAATAGGCCACAATCGTTACAAAGATATCCCATGATAATAGGGACTCCAACTAGTTGAACCGAATTCTAGGAGAGCTTTCATCAACTCCTTATATTTAACAATGTAACAACTAATTTATTAATTGTCTATTTCAATTGCAAGGAAACAAATAAATTAACAAAAGAAAATATTTATGCCAAACTTCCCCAACCTTTATGTGTGCAACTTCCAGTCTGGACCAAAGCCACACATGCAAGTCATGCAAATGAGGATTCTTATCACACTTACCTTTGCGTTGACCACCTGCTACCAGTAAACCCTTGAGGATTTGCAGAGTCGTCCTCTTTTCTTTCTTTCTGAATATCTTCTTGTCTATTGAGAGTCTTATTAGCATCATCTTGATTGCTATTCTTCAATGTCTCAGATGTTATTTTCTTATGCTTGGGCTTCTCTTCTGAATAGGGAGAAAATTTAGTTCCATTATTTGGATTCTCCATCTTCTCGGGAGAAGGAATGTCTGCCTTCGGATTTGGTGCTGAAGGAGGCGGCAACTTTGTTACTTTGGGTTTGTTTTCATTTCCATAATCTAAATTTGAAAGAACTTGATGAGTGGATTCCTCCTCTTTCTTCTCTGACTTCTCGGGGGGAAGTTGGTTGTCGTCCTTTGGAATCACTTCAGGTGGTGGTGGAGTAGGATTAGGCTTTATGATGAAACCAGTTTGTGTTTGATGCTCTATTGTTTCAGACGTCGACCCGATCGGCTCTTCCTTCTCTGGTTTTCCTCTGAAGCAAGACAACAGTTTGCCCATTCATTCAAATTCCCTACTTAGTTAATAATTGGACTTTTGGAGGTTATTATGTCTTCATTTGATATCTACACACTGTTGTTTTAACGAATCTGATCATATACTACAGGAAGTTGGGACTGATTTGCACATCTTTCATGCTTAACTGACCCACTTTTTGGTGGAAGTTCATAAGTTTGACCACATGGACTCGTGATTTCTAGCTATTAATCGAAATTGAGAATTTCTTGAAATGTACGTTTCATAAGCCAAGCTTAGAAGTTAGAATCCAATGCTAGAAATCACTGACGAGGCACATTTTTTGGCATCAATCGATGGTCTATAGAATCTATCTGTATGTGAAAGTTAGGGGAAAACACAATTTTTATATGGTGCATCAAGAACCATTAAATGGGGTTAATGAGGTGGGCAGTCAGGACCATGTGGTACATGTTTATTTTTGGCAGCATTTGATGATGACAAGTGTCATATTCTTTTTCGTTTGGTGTCTCTGCACTACACTAAAATTTCTCGACCCAAAAAGAATGTGGTTGCGTGAAACTACGGCTATGAGATCCTATAGTGTTAATTGGGGTATTTTATTAAACAGGTGCGCTATTCCAAGATGTTTTTTATTTTTTATTTTTTATTTTTTATTATCGAAGTTCTCTTCTGCTCCGTAGTCCCAATTTACTTTCATTCCTATGTATTAGACCCCAACACATCCAATTCTTACTATAACAAGACACCAACTTTAGGGGTGCAATTTAGTTCGGTTTAGAACAAAATTAGAATCGAACTGATCAAGATCGATTTCATTATATGAGAATCAAAATCGAATCGAATAATTCTAGAACTGAACCAATCCAAATCAACTTTATTTCGATTTGGTTCGGTTTGATTCCATGGGTTGTCAAGGAAGAGCTGACATTCCCTCATCTCTCTCATTGTTAGGCTGTTTTACAGCTTGAGAGAGAGAGAGAGAGAGAGAGAGAGAGAGAGAGAGAGAGAGAGATGCACCATCGTAGACGCAGAGATAGCCGTAGACGCAGATCGCAACGTCGCAGACGCAGAGAGAGAGAGAGAGAGAGAGAGAGAGAGAGAGAGAGAGAGAGAGACGAGGGTTAGGTACTTAGGTTTTATAAAAAATGTAAAAAATTAAATTAAAAATTAAAATATAAATTTAATATTTTATTTTATAGTAATATTGGTTCGGTTTTCGGTTTGGTTCAGATTTTTATATTATTTGAATCGAGAACTGAATCGAATTTATCGATTTTTTTATTTTATAAACCCGAAACCGAACCGATATCTGTCTAAATCGAACCAAACCAATCCAAATTTTACGGTTTGGTTCGATTCTCAGTTTGAACTGAATTAAGTTGCACCCCTAACCAACTTAACACCCTTTCCTTCTCTCAAGTCCGAACTCACTCAGTGTCCCATGAATTAGACACCAACACTAACACCCTCTCTTTAATTAACAACAAAATATATTAATATTTTGAATGAGATAATGGATTCCCATGAGTTAGGCAGTTAGCAATGAATCTCAGTGAAAATGGATATGTGCAGTCATACAAGTAGTCTGCAGACCTCTTCAATTTGTTATTCACCAATAAAAATTCGAGCTCTAGTTTTTTTAGACATGAGTCCATTTCACATATCTAGTTTATGCTGAGAAGACTTACCAAGGGAATTGATAAATGGGAAAAACAATGCAAAAAAAAAAAAAAAAAAATTAAAAATTAAAATTAGGAGTCACTGATAACAATCAAAATCCCATCTAAAAAATAAGACCTTGGAAGAAAAACCCTTCCAAATCTTCAGAGTAGATGCCTATCAATACATAAGGCTTTCGGGTAGAGAACAATTTTTGGAAGATATTTTTTTTCTGTTTTCGAAAGTCCAATGATATTTTCCTTCTAGTTGCGACATCCTCCATGAGATTTGCCTTATCTAAGATATGGCTGAAATATGTTAGTTGCGACAAACATCAGTAAAAAAAATGTAGGGAAAAAAAATGCCACATCAATTTGTGAAATGAAGTGAGTCCATCAAGTCTCCACTAATAAAGTAAAATTGGGTCTGTTGTGGTGGTGATGTATCTCATCTTTCAACACCAAGTCCCTCGATGAACAAAAGAAAACAGGGGAAAAAATGCCAAAAAACAATTTCAATCAAGTAACTAATAAAGTAAAATTTCTATTTGAATGCTCCAAACTTGCTTAAATGTGTTTGCATTTGCAAAATTAAATGAAGCCATATTATATGTATATTTGATGGCATGGTGTTACTGTTACTACTACAACCAATTAAGTTGAGTCAGCTTGATGGCTTGTGATTCGATTTTGATTAATCAACAAAATATATCAATTGCTTGCAACTTATTGAAAAAGTCGCAAGTAAATCTATAAAGGAAAAAAGTCATAAATAAATTATGATTTCTTTTTTACTAAGTCAATGAATTTGGTGATTGCTCAGAAAAAAAACAGAAAAATCCTGGGCCATGTTGCTGATTGTGCCTACCACAAGACAAACAACTCACGAAGTACTTATGGTAAAGGCTTCTTGATCTAACTCACCATTTCAGTGTATTTTTCTCTCCAATCTTCCCTACTTAAGTTATTCAGAGACAATTAAGGAGCATAGGAAGGAGGATTGCTTGAAACTAAAAAAGAAAAATAAAAGTTCTGCATCCATTAAATCTGAAACAATAAAAGAGGCAGAAAAATTCTAAATTTCTAATTAAAATAAGGAGAGAGTCTTCTGCCTCCAACAACACACTATATTAAAATTATATTTGCAAAAACAAACATGAAATGTGAAAAACTGAAGGGACCTGTACCTTTCTTTGCCCACCCCCTTGTAGTAATCCATTGAGGGCTTTTCAGATTGGTTGGTACTCTTTATCCTCCTCATTTTCGTCGCTCAGATTATCGTTCTTAATTTCGTGTACCTATAGAAGAAAGGATTGTAACATCATTGATCTCCTTCATTTTTTATGCCTTTTATTCTTGTCTATTGGGAGTCGTATTAGTATTTGACAAGTGAGTAGTTTGCCTTGAAACCATTGGACTTGTTGAATGGGACTTGAGATCTCCAGAAGGCTGCTCATCAGTTGTAGGATAATTTCTATCATTTGGTTTCGGTGCTTCATCCCTATTTGTATTCTTAGGCGACTTCTCTTCTGGAGCAGATGATTTAGTTCCATAATTTGAATTGGAATCCAAATATGAATTATTACCAGTGTATTCCTGCTCTGCCTTTGGACTTGGTACTGAAGGAGGTGGTGATGGTGGCGTCAGTACTTTCTAGCCATAAAACTCTGAGAATTTCTTTCTTAGAACGTACGCAACGCATCATGAACCAAGCCTAGAATCCAATGCTAGAGATCACTAACAAGATTGATATTTTGGCTGGTAGGTCCATTAATTGATGGTCAAGAATCTATCTTTATGTGGAAGCCAAGTAAAACAGAACTTTTATATGGTGCAATTCACCTGTTAAAGTTGCCATACATACAACATCAAGAACTGTTGAATTGGAGTTGATAAGGTGGGGTCTCAGGACTAAATTGCGTGAAACTACGGCTATGAGATCTTAGTCTTTTCGAAGTGATGATTTGGTGTTCAGTGGGGTATTTTATTAAACAGTTGCACTGTTCCAAGTTGTTTTTATGAAACTGATGATGACATGCCCCATTGACCTTGGTCTTCTATAATAAACTAATGAAAAATAATGTTAAATTCCCTTATCTTCAACCTCAAACTCAAAACACCCTTGATTTTCTTTCAAAATTCCACCATCTTCATTGTCTATGGTAAATTATTTTTAATTTATTCAACCTCATCTTCGATTCATCATTTTCAACCTTGTAATCTGGTTGAAATCTCTTGCAGAGAACCCTTGTTTCTTCTATCCAAAATTCCACCTTGGATTTAAGACCAAATGATGCGAGAATTGAACAACCACCAATGCAGTAGAGGCTGAGTGTAATTTTACTTGAAAAGGCAGCAAGGGTAGCTGAGGCATAGGTTTGTTCTTCTGCTGTATAGTCTCGAGTCCTTTTGGAGTATCAAAATCGTGGCCGAATTGGATATTCAGTAACATTCCTTCCCTTGACCAAGCATTTTTTCCCTACACTACAAATTGATATGTTCAGTCTTCTAATAATGTAAAATCCTAACTTGTTCTTGAGGTTTGAAGGTTTAAGTAGATAAAATATCAATGTTGAAGATGAAGGTGAAATATCAATTGTGTTTGGGTCAGAATTCTTTTCGGTCCCACCGGGTCTCTATCAGAAATGAGCACGCTTATGGGGTATTAGAGTTATGCTTTGGTCAGGTGTAGTGCAGTCAGGCTTTGGTCGAGTTGGCTTCCCTTCCACCATATGGAGCGAATTATTGTTGGATTGAAAATCCATATAGTTAAAGAAACGTGCATGAGTCGATGATGGAGGGAGGGAGGTCAATGCCCCATCAGATTTCAAGGCTCAGCAAGGGTAGCTGAGGCATAGGTTTGTTTCTTCTGCTGTATAGTCTAGAGTCCTTTTGGAGTATCAAATCGTGGCCGAATTGGATATTCAGTACCATTCCTTCCCTTGACCAAGCATTTTTTCCCTACACTACAAATTGATATGTTCAGTCTTCTACTAATGTAAAAATCCTAACTTGTTCTTGAGGTTTGAAGGTTTAAGTAGATAAAATATCAATGTTGAAGATGAAGGTGAAATATCAATTGTGTTTGGGTCAGAATTCTTTTCGGTCCCACCGGGTCTCTATCAGAAATGAGCACGCTTATGGGGTATTAGAGTTATGCTTTGGTCAGGTGTAGTGCAGTCAGGCTTTGGTCGAGTTGGCTTCCCTTCCACCATATGGAGCGAATTATTGTTGGATTGAAAATCCATATAGTTAAAGAAACGTGCATGAGTCGATGATGGAGGGAGGGAGGTCAATGCCCCATCAGATTTCAAGGCTCATATACTAACTACAGTTCAAAAATCTCTATATCCTTTCCAGATTGAGTGGATGAGGGGTCTAAGTAATAGATTTCATCCAAGAAGTTGAAGATGACTGATTTTGAAAAGGCTGAAGATGAGGGTGTTTAGGTTATTTTCACTAGTCTATTAGTGAACACCAAAATCAGGGCAATTTGAAAACATAGTGGGTACCTAAAATGTTCACTAGGAACGTGGAGGGGTATGTTCTTAATCAATTTTTATTTTGGTTTTGCTATGTTCTTTCAAGACTAGTGAAAGAAGATGCTTGTTCGACCTTTAGAACAAAACAATTTTATTATTTCTGAAAGCTACGAAAGTGCTCACTTCAATTCTTTTTTGTTTTCAAAGTAATGAAAAACATTAGGTACTTAACCATACGATTGGTAGTACTTGCTTTATCTTTCTCAAATGATGCATAGTTTTGTTAACTTAGATTGTTTGATCAGTGGCTGCTTTGTGAGTGATCTTATTTATAAAAAATCAACTTGATCAGATGATATTAATCATTCGCTCTCATTCTTCCATTTCGAGCTGTTTAAAAGCAATATCTTTGGTTATATGCTTGGTTCAAATCATCTCAACCGTTCAATTTTGGTTGGAGAAATCTTTTAAATGTGTCCCAACATATAAGTGCCATGGATTTGAAATGCCATTGTTGCCTTGAATGGGGGGATAAGAACTAAAAAAAGTATGTTACTTTGAACCAAAAAAAAAAAAATTTGATAGAATATTCTGATTCGACAAAGAACTAAACAGCTAGAGAATGGGGTCTCTTGGTTCCGATGCCATTTGGGTTGGGATCTTTTGAACAAAATTAATTGAAACCTACTTAAATTATTAAAACACTTGAACTAATATGTCAAAGCAGGAATCAATACTCCCATGGCGAATATTGGAGCATCATGGCGACCTTTTACCATGAACGAAAATATCATTAAGAAAGGACATCACATAATAGCTTAAAAAGAATCAAAATGCCTTATTCATGCCTGTGATTCTATTTGGATTAATCAACAAAATATATCAGTTGCAAAGTTCATAAAAGTTGCAACTTATTGAAAAAATTGCAATTAAATTGTAAAGGAAAAAAAATCACAAATTTCCTCTTCACTGTCCGATCAAAGAATTTGAACAGTGGTGGATAACAAATTTTGTACCATAGGTGAGAAATGAGTGAAAAAAAACTATAAACATCAGATTTAGCACATAGAGGAAAAATCCATGTAAATTTTGAGAACTCATCAACAAACAATACATTGTACTTGAATCTAGTATGAGAAACAATAGGGGAAGTACAAATTTTAGAACTCATGAACAAACAGTACATAGTACTTGAATCTAGTGATAAGGTCCCAATAATTCGATTTTGGGACTGTAATTCCACAAATATTATCAAGTACAAATGTTAGTTCTTATAAATAATAGGAAAATATATTAAATTTCCAAATTAATGAAGTTAATGAGAATTTCTTGTTAATTATAGGTGAAAAAGGCACATTCGGAAGTCAACAAATCATGTAACAATTTTCGTTACAATGTACAAGCCAAGAGAGAGCATCCAACCAAATATCGGAGCAATTTGTCATCACGTCACCGCTCTGCGGTAAGACCCTAGTGCTTCGCAAAGATCTCGAGGAATCTTGCCTCGAGATTTGTATTGAAGTTTTTAGATGGTTTGGCCGTTGTAACTGAATGGTCCTTTCGAATCAAATCAAGCAAAAACCTGACCCGACAACCCGATTACGAATGCTATAAATTGAAGGGTCATCCCTAAGAGAAAGGGTCCCTCTTCTTCTCCCTAATTTCTCTGTCTTTTTCCTAATTTTTCTTTTAGAAGAGTTTTGTAGTAGTGAGAGAATCAATTGTTTCTTTAGTTTTTCTTTTTTAATTCCTTTTGTAATTCTTTAGAGAACCATTTAAAGAAAGAATCAAAAGTGCAGCTTCATTTTACATCATCTTCTTCCTTTTGTTATTGCTGCAACTATGAATCTTGCAATGAGTGGCTAAATCCTCCTTAGATAGATCAAGGATGCCGGAACAAATTCATTCCTCTATTGTAGTTTTAATTCTTTATTTTGCTTACATGTTAATTATTCTGAGAATTCTCTTATGATTAGATAATCTAGCTTATATTTCTGATTCAAACTTTGATAGCCATTACTTATATAAGTTCAAGAACGGTTATGCTCTGTGAAGAATCTGAATATAAGTTAGGCAATCTCAATTAAATCTAGATTTTCATGAATGACTTTTGGTTATCTTTGATGATTAAACTGCTACACCTTCCGATCCATGAGCAATGACTTACTACATAGATTGAGTTATTCTTGAAATTGATCTGCATTATGGATGGTTTGCGAAGGCTGATTTGACTTCTCTAAGCCTCTTTTCTTATATCTTCAATCTCTACTTTCTGTTTTAACTTCAATTACAAGTTAATTTCTATCTTATTTGTGCAACAAATCTGTTTTCCTTTGAAACCAATATGTTTTCAACTCTGTTTTGGTTTACAACTCGAATTTTAAGTGAATCCCAAATGTCCCTGAAGAACGAATTTGACTTACCCGAAATTCACATTTTAATCTCTATTTTACACATCAAGCTTTTACCTACGATCATCTGGTATGAGGAACAATTGGGGAAGGACCCCATATACATCACAATGAAGTAAAGACAACGGCCGATTAACAATACTATTTGAGAAGCAAAAAGAGATTTTATGATTTTTAATCATCGACATGGTTCACAACACTGCAATACAAAATTAGAAAGAGTCATGATCTAGAATATTAACATGTTCCCATACATAGGAATGGTGTCTACCCGCTAGCCATTAAAATCAGGGATCCATGAGAGCACATTGTGAAGCTTATCTCTCTCTAATTTTTGCTGAAGAGAGTTCATGGTTAAAGATATAAGTCATGGGTTCTGATACCATGCTTGCGGTCAAGAGATGAAGAAGTAGAAGACCCTCATTATAGATTAAGTCAACATAACCTCTTATTTAAAGCAGCCAGTACAAAGTTCTAGAAGAATGTCACTCTTGGACACAGAACCAAACTTAGCAAACTACTAACAGACTTAACAGATTGTTGGTGGGCCTGTAGAAGAGAGGTTTGTATTTGAATTGGAATCCAAATATGAATCATTATGACTGTCGTCCTGCTCCGTCTTCTTGAGGGAAAGATTGTCTGCCTTGGGACTTGGTGACTTTGTTGCTTTGGGTTTGTTATCTAATTCGAATGAACTTGATAAGTGGACTCCTCCTCTTTTTTCTTAGTCTTCTCGGGAGGAAGTTGTTTGTCGTCCTTTGGAATCACTTCTGGTGCTGGTGGAGAAGGCTTTTTACCATTTTTGTAATCTGAATTCGAATGAACTTGATAAGTGGACTCCTCTTTCTTCTTAGTCTTCTCCGGAGGAGGAGTCCCCTCAATCTCTGGCTTTCCTCTGCAGCAAGACAGCAGTTTTCCCATTCATTGCATACAATGAAATACTCTTTCGTATTAGTAAAAGTAAAGTAATATGGACTTCATATCTTTCTCTGATTTAATGTATCTGATCCTATATTACATACATACATACATACATACAGGAAGACATCTTTCATACTTAACTGACCCACTTAAAAGACCAAAGTTTGACCAGATCAGATGGACTGATGATTTCTAGCCATTGAATTCTAAGAATTTCTTAGAACGTACGTTTCATGAGCCATGCTTGGAATCCAATGCTAGAAATCACTTACCAGAACTTTTATATGGTGCAATGTGCAAGGAGAAGTGGCCTTACATGCCTCATCAGGAACAGTAGAATTGGAGTTGATGAGGTGGGTCCTCAGGAGTATGGGATACATGTGTATTGTTGGCAACATTTGATGATGACAAGTGGCCTTCTTTCTAGTGGGCCCGTGCCCCATACTAAAATGAGTCGTGATGAATACACGCGGTCTTGGTATGCAGTTGGGTACGTGCACCAAGTGAAAACAAGAAAATTCGATAGAAAAAATTGACGGGCCAAGGCCCAAGAATTTTAGAAACTGAATTTTGGTGGTCTAGGACCGTTGAAATTCTAGATATTCTCAGATTTGACGGCTTAGAGCTGTCGAATTTCTCCCATCCTTCATTAATTTGACAGTTTTGACCCGTAAAAAAATAGATGTCTGACAATGAAAAATTCGACGCCAATTCGACCATTTTGTTTGTCGAATTTTATGAAATTTGATGGCCCAAGACAGTCAAGTTTGGGCTTTCACATTGTGGTGGCTGACGTAGCAAGGGCACAGAACCGTAGATCATTTTCATCAGGATACATAGGAAAAAGATGTGCGGTTTTGTGCCCTTATCACATTAGTCGTGAATCCAACCACGTGCATTCATCATTATTCTACTCAAATATCTTGACCCTGAAAGAATGTGGCATGCAATGCATTCGTGGAAAGTAGTCTAAATTGTGTGAAACTCTACGGCATTAAGATCCTAGAGCCTTTTTTGGAGTGATGATTTGGTGTTGGGGGTATTTTATTAAAGAGTCGTGTTGAATGCACAATCATGATACGTCCTTTGATGTGGCAAGGGCACAAAACCATAGATCATTTTCATCGGGATACACACAAAAAGATGTACGGTTCTACACCCTTGCCACGTCAACTGCATATCAAGACCATGTGTATTCATCATTATTTTTTATTGAACAAATGTACTATTCAAAGATGATTTTATTAAACTAATGACATGTCCCTTTGACGTTGGTCTTTTATTATAAAATAACAAAAAATGAGATAAATACCTTCATTTTCAACCTCAAACTTAAAATTCACATGCACGACATATCGATTACTTATCAAAACAATGAATTGTACATCTTATTTTCGAAAAAGATAATTTATCATTTTCAAAAATATTTTATTTTACCAAAACGGTAAAAGTAGTAATTTCCATATTTTTGCTACCGAAAATATTTTTTTTGTTGAAAGGATCATTTTGACATAAAATCAAAAAATGGTATTTTTGGTAGCATAAATCTGGAAATCACAAATTAATTACGACTTTTTCTTAGGAAAAATTACTTAAAAGACCCTCGTGAAAGGTCTCTTTCTAAATAGTCCCTAAGTTTTGCACATTAGCTTAATTGGACATTTAGTAAACTTTTTCTTTTTAAATGGTCTCTTGTATTGTCGAGTTCACATATTCTACTATCGAACTAGACACTTTTTTTATTTAGAATTCACCACTTTTTATTTATTATCGAACTCGATTATTTTTAAGTATTTTCAAATTTACCAATTTTTAAACAAAAAGTGGTGATCAACTTGATACTGGAAAAGCCATCATCGATTGATTTACATCCAAAAACTAAGAAAAAATAAGTGAAAAAATCCTAGTTTTTCATACATCTTCAAACTGTTTGAAAATGACTTCTTCTTTCTTAAATTCTTTCTGACGGAATGGAATTTTCAAAATTTGATTGAGATATCAAAAATCCAATTTTTTGATGGAAACGATGAGTTCAAACAGTTAGGGCATTCAATAATGAAAAATGTGGGAGATGAGGTCTAGAAACCAGTTAGAAAGAAAATGTTTACTAAATTTCCTGCGAAACAACCAGTGAAAATGTTTACTAAATGGTCTTTTTAAGTAATATTCCCTTTTTTTTTCATATTAAGTCGTTGAATTTGGTGGCTGCTCACAAGCAATATCAATTGTATAACAAGTAGTGCTTGAAACTACAAAAAAGAAAAATAGAAGTCCTGCATCAATTAAATCCTAAACAATAAACGAGGAAGAAAGATTCCAAATTTCCAATTAAAATTAGGATTAGAGAGCCAAATTTTTTACTCCAACAACAGACTATGCTACAATTTTACTTATAAAATTAAAAGAGAAATTTATCAAAACGGTAGAGTTTTCATAATTAATTACCAAAATGGTAAATTGTAACAATTAATTCCGAAAACGGTAAAAACAGTAAAATATAATTTTTTAAAACCAAAAATACCTTTTTTTGTTTTACATATGTATTTACCATTTTAACCTTAGAAATAAATAAAAATCCAATTAAATCTTTCTCTTCTTTTTAATCTTCCCAACACTAAATAGAAATATGAAAGAGAAGACGATTTTTTTGTAATTTTAGTCAAAAAATGAGAAAGGGTAAAAAAAATTTATATTTTACTGTTTTTATCATTTTGGTAAAAAATATTAATTTCAAAAATGGTAAAATGACTGTTTTCGGAATTTATTGCTACAGTTTACCGTTTTGGTAAATAGTCGAAATGTGATGCATGTTTTGGTAAATTTGCCAAATTAAAATGTGTAAAACTGAAGGGACACTTACCTTTGCGTCTTTGACCACCCGGTACCAGTAAACCGTTGGGGATTTGCAGAGTCGTCCTCTTTTCTCTCTTTCTGATTATCTTCTTGTCTATTGGGAGTCTTATTAGCATCATCTTGATTGCTATTCTTCAATGTCTCAGATGTTATTTTCTTATGCTCAGGCTTCTCTGCCTCCGGACTTGGTGCAGAAGGAGGCGGCGACTTTGTTGCTTTGGGTTTGTTTTCTTTTTCGAAATCTAAATTTGAAAGAACTAGATGAGTGGATTCCTTCGCTTTCTTCTCAGACTTCTCAGGGGGAAGTTGGTTGTCGTCCTTTGGAATCTCTTCAGTTGGTGGTTGTGGAGTAGGATTAGGCCTCATGTACCGTCCTGCTGGATAATCTTCTCGTGAAACAGTAGCATGTTTTGAGACTTTAATCCTGAAACAACACAGTAGGTTGCCCATTCATTCAAATTCTCTACTTAGTAATGTGGACTTTATAATAATGTCTTCATTTGATAACTACACATTGTTGTTTTAATGAGTCTGATCATATACTACTGCTACATACATACAGGAAGTGTTGGACTGATTGATTTGCACATCTTTCATGCCAAACTGAACCTCTTTTTGGTGGACCTTAAAAGACGACTAAAGTTTGAGATTTCTATCCATTGAACTCTGAGAATTTCTTTCTTAGAACGTACGCAACGAATCATGAACCAAGCCTAGAATCCAATGCTAAAGATCACTAACAAGGTTGTTATTTTGGCTGGTAGGTCCATTAATAGATGGTCAAGAATCTATCTTTATGTGGAAGCCAAGGAAAAACAGAACTTTTATATGGTGCAATTCACCAGGAAAAGTTGCCATACATACAACATCAAGAACCGTTAATATGGTGTTCATTGGGTATTTTATTAAACAGTTGCACTGTTCCAAGTAGACAAGTAGTTTTTATGAAACTGATGCTGACATGCCCCATTGACCTTGGTCTTCTATAATAAACTAATGAAAAATAATGTGAATGCCCTCATCTTCAACCTCAAACTCAAAACACCCTTGATTTTCTTTCAAAATTCCATCATCTTCATTGTCTATGGTAAATTATTTTTAATTTGTTCAACCTCATCTTCGATTCATCGCTTTCAACCTTGTAATCTGATTGAAATCTCTTGCAGAGAACCCTTGTTTCTTCTATCCAAAATTCCACCTAGGATTTAAGACCAAATGATGCGAGAATTGAACAACCACCAATGGCAGTAGAGGCTGAGTGTAATTTTACTTGTAAAGGTAGCCAGGGTAGCAGAGGCATAGGTTTGTTCTTCTGCTGTATACAGGGGCGGAGTTAGTAAGGAGCTGGCGGGGGCAATTGCCCCCACAGAACTTTGAGACACCCCTATATTTTCAACTAATTATATGCCCCATTTGTCTCCACTCCTTCACCTCTCTCCCTATTTGTCCCCACACCCTCACCTCCTTCCAATTGTATTTTCCAGCACAAATAATTTTCCCATTATTCAAGTTCTTCAACTATACAACTAACCATAGTTTGCCCCCACTACAAGAAAATCCTGGCTCCGCCCCTGTGTCACGGCCCTATTCTTTCGAAGCGGGGTCGTGCAGCGCAAGGGGGTCAAATCCACTTGCAAGCCTGTAAAATGATCGTACACCACACACACGTAACTAGCAAACAAGTAAACGAGGCAACACGAGATAAAGCCCGGAGGCAACTTTGTTGATATAATATTAATTACACGGTGTAACGCATTACAAAAGCAAATAGATGCGTTACAAGCAATTGATGATCCTATGACACGCGGGACTTCTACGGAACTGGGCTTCAAGGCTTCAACAACGTGGGTGTAGGCCGGGGATTTGGATAGCACTGACACCCTTCCTACAAAGTGTATGCTAAGTCTTTACTAGGTTTCCAGAATGAAACATCAAAAGTAGAGGCCGGTCATACTCCCTTATTACGAAAATGCCACTAAGCTAATAAGTGTGCCCTAGCACGGGGCTGACACGTATCCTAAGCTAACAGATATGCCCTGGTACGGGGGCTGACATGGCTTCATAACGAGCCTTACATACTGTTACATGAGTGCTCCCGGGTAGCTCCGGGGCGAGCTTACACCTAACTCTAGGTGACAGATGATGTGACCGTTACAGTCTCCCCCACCTATTCTGCAGACGTACTCGTCGCATTGACCTGGCAAACTCTTCAATCGGCTGCTTGAAAGGTTATAGGTTCTCTGCACTCTCCTGTGTAGCTTCAAATTCTGGTATGTCCTGTGTGACGAAGTACTCCACGTGCTGCTGCTGTTGCTGGATGAAACTGCTGCTGAAATGACGTCTTCAAGAACTTTGTCGACAACACGCTCTGGCTGAAAGACTGAATGAGAAGTGGTACGTGTTGGAATGCTGCGCACGGGATCTCCTAGATCTGCTTGGTACGACCCTAGACTTCTTGCATGGATGACAGAGTAGATGCTGTGTAACCTGTACGGTAACCAGAGTTTAGCAAACCTGTACGTCCTTGGACTGTGTCTCCTGTAGCCTGAAACAATAGTGTGAGAAGTTAAACACTGTTGGCCTGAAATAAGTTCAAAAGTACTCTTGTTGGAGGAAGAGTTCTTCTGAGTGGTGGAATTGAACAAATTCGCCCAATTCGGATGATCGGCATTGGCAAGATGCCTAAAATACTCCAACGCAGAACTGAATCTCTCCGTTGGCCAAACTGATTGATGATGTACACTGCCTGGAAAATCAAGCTGGAATCTAAGTAGTCTGCATGGTCCGTTCCATAACTTCCCTGTGACTCTTGAATCTCTGACGCTGACAACACTCTGAGGTACATCACAATTCTTGCTGACACTCTGACTAAGTGGCTGAGGGGCTTCTTCTGCAACTTGAATCTTACAGTAACCTGATCTCTGACCTAACTCTGAAAAACACTTGGCTGTCCCAAGCTTATCAAACAAGTCGGCACTCTGCTGGATAGGATACTTGTTCTTGATGGTGATCTTCTTCACTGCTCGATTATCGATACAACGTCTTGAAGACCCATACTGCTGCTTGCTCAACTCAGCTAGTCTTGGATGATTCATCCTGTAAGGCCTCTCTATAAGAGGTGTGGCAACAGGTAGCAATTCATTCTGATGATCATTCGACCTACGTGGCTGTAGTGTCTTCGGAAGCAAATTCGCTATCTCATCATCAACTTCTGCTAAAACCTGTGTGGCTTGTGTGGGAGTTGAACTATGGTCCTTTTCTTCGGCTTCAACTCTCAAGGAAGCAATGTACGGTTGCTTACCTTTCTTCAACCCTTTCTTCACCTGAATGGCTGAAATCAAATTTCCCTCTTTCTTGCCTGTGGAGACGGGAACAAAGCTTGGACATTCACCTAGCATGCCCAAGGTGTTGGCAAATGGCATTGGTACAACCCTGTTCTGTCGCATGAAATCCATCCCAATGACAACTCTGAACTCATCGAGCGGAACTGCGAGTAAATCAAGCTTACCCTTCCATGTACCTATCTTGACGGACACTGACTTGGCCGAACCTTGGATAGGAGTGGCTTGGGAGTTTACAGCTTTCATACGGCTTGAACCCTTATCGAGCCGGATATTGAGACGCTTCGCCTCTGCAGGGGTAATGAAACTGTGAGTAGCTCCTGTATCAACCATTGCCTGGGTGGTCTTCCCACCAACTTCAATATCGACATACATAAGACCCTTCCGTTTCTGGCTATTCTGAGTCTCAGATGTCTGCTTCATTGCATTCAAAAGATGCAAGGCTCCCATGTGAGGAGAATCTTCATAATCTCGCCCACTCGTACTCTCGTGACTAGGGTCACTCTGGGAAGCTAATAGTGCAGTCAGTTTGGCTCGTTGTGGGCACTTGAATGTCTTGTGAGGCCCACCACACAAAACACATCCATGCTTGTGACGACGCTTGACTAGCGAGGTACTTCTACTCTGTGAAGGAGAGGAGTTCCGTGATGATCCCGGACTGGAACTCTTTCTATGCCTTCCATTCTTGCCATTCAAAGACTTCTTTGTGTACTCAGGTTGCTGGTAGTAACCCTTCGATTGAGGATGTACATACTGTTGGCTCCCTCCCGCGGGAGTATAATCAGTCAACCGCTCGGCTGCTACAATTGCAGACGCGAGATCTTCCACACGTTGCCGTTGGAGTTTTGTCTGAACCCAAGGCTTGAGTCCTTCTTGGAATGAGAACAGCTTGTCTTTCTCTGACATGTCACGGATATCAAGCATCAAGGCGGAAAACTGCTTGACGTACTCATGAACTGTACCTGTATGTTGGAATTGCCTCAACTTTCTGCGGGCAATGAACTCCACGTTCTCTGGTAAGAACTGGTGCTTCAATTCTTTCTTGAGGTTCTCCCATGTATCGATGGAACATTGGCCACTTTCCATCTCGGTGTACTTTGTCCGCCACCATAACTTGGCGTCACCTGCAAGATACATAGAAGCAGTTGTTACTTTTACCTCTTCGGAATCCTGACGAGCTGCACGGAAGTACTGCTCCATGTCGAACAGGAAATTCTCGAGCTCTTTCGCATCGCGAACACCATCGAAGGTACGAGGCCCGGGTACTCGCAAGCGCGAGGGAGAAGCATCACTACTGGTAGGCCGTTCGTTACCGACGGCACGGACCAGGAGACCTACTTTTGTAGTGAGTTCTGTAATCTGTTCCTGTAAGACGGCTAGATTGTCTCGGGTATCTTCCTCGAGGGCTGTCACTCTAGCTCTGAATGTCTCGGATCTTTCCTCCAACGTGCTCTGGCGATCATCTATTCGCGCAATACCATCAACAATACCGGATAGCATACCTATCTTTTCCTCCAATACCTCGATGCGTTCCTTGTTTGTATGTGGTGCTGGTGTGTTTGGAGCGGGTAGATCCGCGGTACTAGTAGTTCCTCTTACCATCGTTCGCGTGAACTAAATGGAATCTCGGGGGAATAGCTAGGGGGAATACCAACTATGCTCAAACAACTGCTGCTCTGATACCAACTGTCACGGCCCTATTCTTTCGAAGCGGGGTCGTGCGGCGCAAGGGGGTCAAATCCACTTGCAAGCCTGTAAAATGATCGTACACCACACACACGTAGCTAGCAAACAAGTAAACGAGGCAACACGAGATAAAGCCCGGAGGCAACTTTGTTGATATAATATTGACTACACGGTGTAACGCGTTACAAAAGTAAATAGATGCGTTACAAGGAATTGATGATCCTATGACACGCGGGACTTCCACGGAGCTGGGCTTCAAGGCTTCAACAACGTGGGTGTAGGCCGGGGATTGGGATAGCACTGACACCCTTCCTACAAAGTGTATGCTAAGTCTTTACTAGGTTTCAAGAAGGAAGCATCAAAAGTAGAGGCTGGTCATACTCCCTTATTACGAAAATGCCACTAAGCTAACAAGTGTGCCCTGGCACGGGGCTGACACGTATCCTAAGCTAACAGATATGCCCTGGTACGGGGGCTGACATGGCTTCATAACGAGCCTTACATACTGTTACATGAGTGCTCCCGGGTAGTTCCGGGGCGAGCTTACACCTAACTCTAGGTGACAGATGATGTGGCCGTTACACCCTGGCTGTATAGTCCCGAGTCCTTTTGGAGTATCAAAATCATGGCCGAATTGGATATTCAGTAACATTCCTTCCCATGACCAAGTATTTTTTCCCTACACTACAAATTGATATGTTCAGTCTTCTACTACTGCAAAATCCTAACTTGTTCTTGAGGTTTGAAATAGATAAAATATCGATGTTGAAGATGAAGGTGAAATATTGAAAGTGTTTGGGTCCGAATTCTTTTTGGTCCCATTGGGTCTCTATCAGAAATGAGCACGCTTATGGGGTATTAGAGTTATGCTTTGGTCAGGTGTAGTGTAGTCAGCCTTTAGTTGAGTTGGCTTCCCTTCCACCATATGGGACGAGTTCTTGTTGGATTGAAAATCCATATGGTTAAAGAAACGTGCACGAGTCGATGATGGAGGGAGGGAGGTCAATGCTCCATCAGATTTCAAGGCTCATATACTAACTGGTAACCTTTTCCTCCCATTAGTTTGTTAAGAGTTTAAAAATCTCTATATCCTTTCCAGATGAGGGGTGTAATAATAGATTTCATCCAAGAAGTTGAAGATGACAGATTTTTGAAAAGGCAGAAGATGAGGGTGTTAAGGTATTTTCACTAGTCTATTAGAGAACACCAAAGTCAGGGCAATTTGAAAACATAGTGGGTACCTAAAATGTTTTTTCAAGATTAGTGAAAGAAGATGCTTGTTCGACCTTTAGAACAAAACAATTTTACTATTTCTGAAAGCTACAAAAGTGCTCACTTCAATTCTTTTTTGTTTTCTCAAATGATGCGCTGTTTTGTTAACTTCGATTGTTTGATCAGTGGGTGCTTTGTGAGTGATCTTATTTATAAAAAATCAACTTGATCAGATGATATTAATCATTCGCTCTCATTCTTCCATTTCGAGCTATTTAAAAGCGATATCTTTGATTATATGCTTGGTTCAAATCAACTCAACCGTTCAATTTTGGTTGGAGAATTCTTTTAAATGTGTCCCAACATATAAGTGCCATGGATTTGAAATACCATTGTTGCCTTGAATGGGGGGATAAGTACTAAAAAAAAGGTATGTCACTTTGAAACAAAACAAAAAAATAAAAAATTGATAGAATATTCTGATTCGACAAAGAACTAAACAGCTAGAGAATGGGGTCTCTGGGGTCTCTGGTTCCAGTGCCATTTGGGTTGGGATCTTTTGAGCAAAATTAATTGAAACCTACTTAAATTATTAAAACACTTGAACTAATATGTCAAAGCAGGAATCAAAACTCCCAAGGTGATTATTGGAGCATCATGGCGACCTTTTACCATGGACGAAAGTATCATTAAGAAAGGACATCACATAATAACCTAAAAAAGAATCAAAAGGCCTTACTCATGGCCTGTGATTCTATTTGGATTAATCAACAAAATATATCAGTTGCAAAGTTCATAAAAGTTGCAACTTATTGAAAAAATTGCAATTAAATCAATAAAGGAAAAAAAATCACAAATTTCCCCTTCACTGTCCGATCGAAGAATTTGAACAGTGGTGGATAACAAATTTGTAACATAGGTAAGAAATGAGCAAAAACACTATAAACATCAGATTTAGCAGATAGAGGAAAAATCCATGTAAATTTTGAGAACTCATCAACAAACAATACATTGTACTTGAATCTAGTATGAGAAACAATAGGGGAAGTAACCCATACAAATTTTCAGAACTCATCAACAAACAGTAGATAGTACTTGAATCTAGTATGAGGAATGTTGGGTTATGTCTCCCATTCTTGTATATGGAGATTGTCGTGGATTCAAATTGGATCTTTTAATGATCCGTTAATAACCAGCATGACCCGTTTAATCTCTTTGTAACCCTAAATATATAAAAGGTAAGAGATGAAACCCGAAAGGGTGTGAGAGATATATGAGAGATAGAGAGAAATTATCACCTAGTTCTTCTTTGATTAATATAGTGAAATCGTCGTTTTTTGCCCGTAGACGTTTGTCGATGATTTGATCGAATCACGTATATCTTGTGTCTTGTGTGATTCTTTTGTTCTTGTTGATTTTATACTTCGAATTATAGGATTATTTTCTAACAAGGAACAATTGGAGAAGAACCCCATACATCACAATGAAGTAACACTACGTGAAAACTGAAAAATTCGACAGAAAAAATTGACGGGCTAAGGCCCACGAATTTTATAAACTTAATTTTGACGGCCTAGGACTGTCGAAATTCTTGATGTTCCCAGATTTGATAGTTGAGAGCTGTCAAATTTCTCTCATCCTTCATTAATTTGACAATTTTGGGCCGTCGAAAAAAAAAATTTGATAATGAAAAATTCGACGCCAATTTGACCTCTTGGTTCGTCGAATTTTATGAAATTTGATGGCCCAAGGCTGTCAAATTTGGGCTTTTTTCACGTTGTGTAATGACAACGGCCGATTAACAATACTATTTGAGGAGCGTAAAGAGATTTTATGATTTTTAATCATCGACATGGTTCACAACACTGCATTACAAAATTAGAAAGATTCATGATCTAGTATGTTAACATGTTCCCATACATAGGAATGGTGTCTAGGTGACCCGCTCGCTATTAAAATCAGGGATCTTAGGATCCATGAGAGCACATTGTGAAGCTTATCTATCTCTAATTTTTGTTGAAGAGAGTTCATGGTTAAAGATGTAAGTCATGGGTTCTGATACCATGCTTGCGGTCAAGAGACGAAGAAGTAGAAGACCCTCATTATAGATTAAGTCAACATAACCTCTTATTTAAAGCAGCCAGTACAAAGTTCTAGAAGAATGCCACTCTTAGGACACAACAGTCACAAACTTAGCAAACTACTAACAGACTTGACAGATTGTTGGTGGGCCTGTAGAAGAGAGGTTTGTATCATCTTTGATCTCCCGAAACCATTGGACTTCTTAAAGAGGGGGAGTTCAGTGATCTTTGGAAGATCGCTCATCAGTTGACCGAGAAATTCTATCTTTTCTTTCATTTGATTTTTGTGCATCTTCTTGATTGTTGTTCTTCAATGTCTCGGGAGTTTTTGTCATATTCTTAGGCTTCTCTTCTGAATTAGAAGACCATTTAGTTCCATTATTTGAATTGGAATCCAAATATGAATCATTATAAGCGTGGTCCTGCTCCGTCTTCTTGAGGAAAAGATTGTCTGCCTTGGGACTTGGTGACTTTGTTGCTTTGGGTCTGTTATCTAAATTCGAATGAACTTGATAAGTGGACTCCTCTTTCTTCTTAGTCTTCTGGGGAGGAAATTGATTGTCGTCCTTTGGAATCACTTCGGATGCTGATGGTGAAGGTTTTTTACCATTTTTGTACTCTGAATTCGAATGAACTTGATAAGTGGACTCCTCTTTCTTCGTAGTCTTCTCGGGAGGAGTCGTCCCCTCAATCTCTGGCTTGCCTCTGCAGCAAGACAGCAGCTTGTATACAATGAAATACTCTTTCGTATTAGTAAAAGTAAAGTAATATGGACTTCATATCTTTCTCTGATTTAATGTATCTGATCCTATATTACATACATACATACATACATACAGGAAGACATCTTTCATACTTAACTGACCCACTTAAAAGACCAAAGTTTGACCAGATCAGATGGACTGATGATTTCTAGCCATTGAATTCTAAGAATTTCTTAGAACGTACGTTTCATGAGCCATGCTTAGAATCCAATGCTAGAAATCACTTACCAGAACTTTTATATGGTGCAATGTGCAAGGAGAAGTTGCCTTACATACCTCATCAGGAACAGTAGAATTGGAGTTGATGAGGTAGGTCCTCAGCAGTATGGGATACATGTGTATTGTTGGCAACATTTGATGATGACAAGTGGCCTTCTTTCTAGTGGGCCCGTGCACCATACTAAAATGAGTCCTGACAAATGCACGCGTTCTTGGTAGGCGGTTGGGTACATGGCTGATGTGGCAAAGGCATAGAACCGTAAATCATTTTCATCGGGATACATAGGAAAAAAATGTGCGGTTCTGTGCACTTCCCACATCAATAATGTACCCATCCATGTGCATTCATCATTATTCTACTACAATATCTCAACCTGAAAGAATGTGGCATGCGATGCATTCGTGGAAATGAGTTTAAATTGTGTGAAACTCTACTGCTATGAGATCCGAGTCTTTTTGGGAGTGATGATTTGGTGTTCAATTGGGTTATTTTATTAAAGAGTTGTGATGAATGCATAGTCTTGGTATGCCCCTATATCATTTTCCTCGGGATACACAAGAAAAAGATGTGTGATTCTGCACCCTTGCCACTCACCCGCATACCAAGACCGCTTGCATTCATCATTATTCTTTATTCAACATATGTATTGTTTCAAGATGATTTTATCAAACTGATGACATGTTCCTTTGACTTTGGTCTTTTATTATAAAATAATAAAAAATGAGATAAATACTTTATTTTCAACCTCAAACTGAAAATTCACATGCACGACATATCAATTATTTATCAAAATAATGAATTGTACATCTTATTTTCGAAAATGATAATTTATCATTTCAGAAATATTTTATTTTATCAAAACGGTAAAAATAGTAATTTTCATATTTTTGCTATCGAAAATACTTTTTTTGTCAAAAAGATCATTTTGACATGCGATCAAAAAATGATTTTTTCAATAGCATAAATATTAAAATCACAAATTAATTACGATTTTTTTTTGAAAAAATTACTTAAAAGACCCTCGCGGAATGGTTTCTTTCTAAATAGTCCCTAAGTTTTGCACACTAGTTTTACAGGACATTTAGTAAACTTTTTCTTTCTAAATGGTCTCTCGTATTGTCGAGTTCACAAATTTTACTTTCGAACTAGACGCTTTGTTTTTTTATAGAGTTCACCACCTTTTATTTATTGTCGAACTCAACTCTTTTTAATTACTTTTGAATTTACCACTTTTAAAATAAAAAGTGGTGATCAACTTGACACTAGTAAAGTCCACTCATTTTTAATTTTTGAGTTTTTCCGACTAAAATGCATGGGAAGTTCAACTAAAAACTTGAGATAACGACTTGATTAGATGATTTCAACCTAAAAGGATAATCCTTGATTGATTTTTATCCAAAAACTAAGTAAAAAAAAATGAAAAAATCTTAATTGTTTTACATACATCTTCAAAATGTTTGAAAAAAATCTTTGAAAATGATTTCTTCTTTCTTAAATTCTTTCTGACATAATGGAATCTCCCAAACTTGATTGAGATATCAAAAATCCAATTATTGGATAGAAATGTGGAAGATGAGATCGAGGGACTATTTAGAAAGAAAAAATTTACTAAATATCCTGTCAAGTAACCACTAAAAGCTTATGACCTATTTAAAAAGATGCTCTTCCACGATGGTCTTTTAAAGTAATTTTTCCTTTTTTTTTTTTTTTTTTTTTCCACATTAAGTCGTTGAATTTGGTGACTGCTCACAAGCAATATAAATTGTACAACAAATAGTGCTTGAAACTACAAAAAAGAAAAATAAAAGTTCTGCATCAACTAAATCCTAAACGATAAAAGAGGAAGAAAGATTCCAAATTTCCAAAATTAAAATGTGTAAAACTGAAGGGACACTTACGTTTGCCGCTTTGACCACCCCCTACCAGTAAACCCTTGGAAATTTGTCGAGTCCTCCTCTTTTCTGTTTTTCGGATTATCTTCTTGTCTATTGGGAGTCTTATTAGCATCATCTGGATTCTCCGTCTTCTCGGGAGAAGGAATGTCTACCTTCGGACTTGGTGTTGGAGGAGGCGGTGACTTTGTTGCTTCGAATTCTGGTGGCTTCGTTACTTTGGGTTTTATTCCATTTTCGTTGCCTGAAATCGATTGAACTGGATAATTGGACTCCCCCTCTTTCTGTTTAGTCTTGTCGGGAGGAGGTTTTTTATCGTCTGGTGGAATCACTTGGGGTTCTGATGGTGGATAAGGAGTAGGCCTCATGAACCCAGGTCCTGGTTCATGCTGTGTTGGTATTCGTGGAGCAACTGGTATTTGTGGAACAGCAACTGGTGTTTGTGGAACAGGAACTGGTTTTCCTCTGAAGCAAGACAACAGTTTGCCCATTCACTCAAATTCCCTACTTAGTTAATATTTGGTGTTATTATGTCTTCATTCGATATCTACACATTGTTGTTTTAATGAATCTGATCATATACTACAGGAAGTTGGGACTGATTTGCTTAACTGACCCACTTTTTGGTGGAAGTTCAAAAGTTTTGACCACATGGACTCATGATTTCTAGCCATTGATCGAATCGAAATAGGGAATTTCTTGAAACGTACGTTTCATAAGTCAAGCTTACAAGTTAGAATCCAATGCTAGAAATCACTGATGTGGTACATGTGTATTCTTGGCAGCATTTGATGATGACAAGTGTCATTTTCTTTTTTCTTTTGGTGTCTCTGCACTACATTAAAATTTCTCGACCCTAAAAGAATGTGGCATGCATTCGTGGAAAGGCGTCAAAGTTGCGTGAAACTACGGCTATGAGATCCTATAGTATTTTTTTTGGGAGTGATGATTTGGTGTTGATTGGGGTATTTTATTAAACAGGTGCGCTATTCCAAGATGTTTTTTACGGTTGGCATACCCCTTTGACCTTGGTCTTCTATTAAAAACTGATGAAAAAGTATATAAATCCCCTCATCTCTTCAACCTCAAGGATGGGAGAATAACCATCAATAGCATTAGAGGCTGAATGAAATATTATTGGTAAAGGAAGCAACACAACGTGAAAAAATCGTATATTTCAATTTCATAAAATTTGATAGACAAAGGTGTCAAATTTTTCGTTGTTGATAATTTTTTTTTGACAAACCGAAATCATCAAATTAATGGAGGATGAGAGAAATTTGATGGCTCTAAGCCGTCAAATTGGTGAACATCTAAAATTTGTAGGCTTTGGCCTGTCAATTTCTCTTATCAATTTTTTGTCGTTTTCACATAGTACAAGGGTACCTGAAGCATAGGTTTGTTCTAAACTTCTAATTATACCGTAAAGTCCTTTTGGAGAATCAAATTAGGACCTTGTTTGTGATTGGATGGGAAATTCAGTAATGTTCTATCACCTTAACCAAGCAGTTTTTCCCTTCCCTTTCAACTTTTAAGTTCATTGTTCTACAAATGAGATAAGTTAAAGTAGATAGAATCTCAACGATTAAGATGAAGGTAAAGTATTTAAGGTTTTGGGTCGGATTTCTTTTCGGTCCAACGTAGTCGTCTATAATGCAAATGAGCACACTCATAAGGTATTGGATTCATTCTTTATTCAGGACTCAGGTGTAGCGTAGTTAGGCTTTGGTCTAGTTGGCTTCTCTTCCACTATGCGGAGTGTATTATTATTGGATTAGAGTTAGCTCGTGTTGTAGGCACGAGCATCCTCTTTCAGGTTAAGGGGGGTAAAAAAATAAAAAAATGAAAAAAAAATAAAAATCTTTAAGGTTAAGAGGGTAAAAGAACGAAAATAATAAAGTTGGAGAGGTATTATTAAGAAATTGAGAGAGGATGAAAGACAATAAAGTGGGTTAAAGGGGTAAAAGAGGAAAAATAATAAAGTTAGAGATGATATTATTGAAAAAGGGGTAAAAGATGAAAGATAATAAAATTAGAGAGATATTATTAAAGAGGGGGGAAAGGAGGGGTGGGGGATGAGAAGAAATATAATAAAGTTAAAAGGGGTGAAGAGACAAAATAATAAAGAAAGTATGATAAATCCCACAAAACTATTGTAAAGTGGGATCAAACTGTAACAAAGTGGGCCCTACAATTGTGTTTTATTATATAGATTGGTATACACCTATATAGTTAAAGGAACATAACAATAAGTCACCGAGAGAGGAAGGCCGATGCCTTGTCAGATACCAAGGACTGTATGGTACACAGGTCATATGGACTCTTTTTTAAGAGTCACAACTATCTATTCCCTTTTCAAATTGAGTGGATAAGGGCCTTTTTAATAGATTTCATTCCAGAGATTGAAGACTGAGGGTGTTTAGGTTATTTTTACTACTATATAAGAGAATACCAAAATTAGGGGGCACGCCATCACTTTGAAAGCATAAAGTGGGTATTTAAAATAAAAGAACTGTTTCAAATGGTTTTTTCATTGATGAAGAAATGTGTAATGTTCTTCAAGAACTTTTAAGAATTATTGAGGAAGATTTAACTTGTATTTACACTCGATAGTAGTGTTTTCAGGGCGGGGTCCCTTTAACCCCAGCTTATCAATCAAAAAAAAAAAAAAGATGCTTGTTCGACCTTGAGAACTAAACAACTATTGAATTGCGTAATTATCTCCAATTAACAATTTTATTATTTCTGAAAGCAACTAAAGTCCTCACTTGAATTTTTTTTGTTTGTTTCTTAGGGTAACGAATTAGGTAGTTATGGCACTACCATATGTTTGGTAGTACGTACTTTATCTTTCTCAAATAATGATACAATACATAATTTCGTCAACTTATTAGATTGGGTGTTTTGTGAGTGATCTTATTTACCAAAAAAAAAAATCATTTTGATCAGATGATACCAACCATTCGATCTCGCTCTTGCATTTTGAGCTATAGAAAGCAATACCTTTGGTTACATATGGTTCAAATCATCTTACCATGGATTATTGAAAAGCACATTGTTGCCCTGAAAGTATTTTCACTATAAGTATTCTCACTTTAACTAGATAAAAGGATGGAATATGCTGGTTCGATGAAGAACTAAACAGCTATAGAGTGGGGTCTCAATCCCTGATTAATAGTACTTTTTGCTAAGATTAGTGACTAAAAAGTGGATGGTTCCGATGCCTATTGGGTAGGACCTCCAGAACCAAATTAATTGAAGCCTACTTAAATCACTAAAACATTCGAACCAATATGTTAAATCAGAAAACAATATGTTCCTGATAGACGAAATGAGAAAGAAAATAACCTTCACACCTCAATCGCTCTTCTCTAGTCACCATGACATCAAAATGATAGCAAGCTGGTTGGATTGAACACCCTACCTATTTCACAATTTTGTGGATCAACAAAGTGTTTCTTGCTCTGAACCACATAGTTCACTGCACTGTCTTATAGAAACAACAGATGCGCCAACTTCACTTGATAATGAATATGCAATCAGAGCTCTGGTTTGGAAAAAACTATATATTAGCACAAATTTTTTCTCTATCTTTGAAGTGAATCTAGCACACAAGTTCTATGATACTAGATGCCTCTTAATAACTGAACTCAATTTAATAAGAACTATTAGAATTAAATATGAAGAGAGAGAATGTTCGTTTCTGATGTCTTCTACTTGGCTAAATTGGTCCCCGTTTATAGAATAATTATCTCAAAGAACACATTCATTTAAAAATGGATTGGATATCAGAAGTTAATTATTGGTGTGCCAAACCCATGGGGACCATCCTTCGGATTTAAAACCCATATGAACGACCATTGGGGTCAAAACCCAATCGCTACCACTTGGTTTCACAAGGAATTTTTAGGTGCAAGACCCATTAGGCATTTGATCCCATTGGCCGATTTGCGGCCCGTCCAATTTGGAGGGCACGGCTCCTCTCCTTATTTCTCTTTTTCGTATGTATATGTATAATTTCATTCATAACCAATGAAAGGAGGGGAGATTGGACTCTTGCTTATATAGAACCATTTCCATACAAAATAATTTTACAACCAATGTTCTTGTAGTTCTCCCAGTGGTAGTCTTCAAATAGTGGAGATACAATGTTGAAAACTAAAATCTAACACCTTAGCTATGTCATGATCATGATTTTGATCAGATTTGAAAAAACAATTAAAATAATCTCCTTTTTGTGCCTGATTTGTAGCTTGAAAATGAACTCTGAAACCGATGTTTCAAAGGAGGGATTTTGTTATGTTTGCCAAGTGGTGCTCTTTCAACCGTTTAATGGAATTACATGAAATTATAGGAATAAAGAACTACAAAGGGTCCACTCCCTTCCTAGAGGCTCCTAAATAAAGATATTTATATAACCAATGTGAAATGATAACAACCAATGGGATTGCTTCACTCCATATCATCAATCCATGCAAATTAATTTTGAAAGATTTGTAGATACTAGAGGTTCAATGAGTTTTGACCTCATTTACATGGGTTTAAATGTTGTCACAATTCAAAGAATTAAGGTATGAATGGAGACTATAAAGTGATTTTTTAAAATCTGATTTTTGAGCCTATATCACAATGTAAAAAAAGCCAATGACAGTCTTAGGCCGTCAAATTTCATAAAATTCGACGGACCAAGGGATCGAATTTGAGTCAAATATTTCATTGTCAAATTTTTTTTTCAACGGGTTGAAATAGTCAAATTAATGAAGGATGGGAGAAATTCGACAATTCTAAGCCATCAAATCTGGGAACATCAAGAATTTCGACAGTCCTAGACCGTCAAAATTCAGTTTCTAAAATTCGTGGGCCTTAGCCCGTCAATTTTTTCTGTCGAATTTTCCAATTTTCACGTAGTGTATTGACTCAAATCTAATCCAATTTAAAATGTTGAGGGTAAAGATGTTCGATTGTGAGACAATGAAGGTGTTAGGTGTTGGAATAATGAATGATAAATTAGAATTTGGATTCATACCAAAAGTCACATGGGTAATTACAAAACATGTTCATAATAGTCATATGGATAGAAAATTATTAAGAGTTGTAATACATTTTCCAACAATTATGTACTTCTTCAAAGAGGTGTATTAAATGTACATTTTCCAAGAGTTATGTATCTCTTCAAAGAAGTGTATTAAATGTTAATAGTTACAATACATTTTCAAAGAGTTATGTACATCTTCAAAGAGGTGTGTTAAATGTTAATAGGTAAGTATCATTTCCAACAGTCATGTCCCTCCTTGAATATGTGTTTAACTGTCATATTTTTTCTATTTATAGTCTATCATTTATTTTATTTTTTAACATAATTTTGCTTGATCATTCTTCATACTAGTTTCATAGAGAAAGAGTGTGCAAATCATATTTGTTTTGTTGTTTTTATGGTTTGAAGTGCTACTATCACAAGAAAGAGATCGTTATATCCTGGGAGATAGTCGCCAAAGACTATGAGCACTAGTACGGGGTGAATATTGTCTTAAGGACATAGAGTAAAATTATAGTCTTGGTTTCATTTTTTTTTTTTTCTATTTTTTCGTATACATCATTGTAAGTGTTTTTTAATTTTATTTTAATTTTATTTCCATTTGGTATTATTTACTTACTTATTTAAGAAGAAAAAAATATATTTTCATATTAAATAAGAATAACAATCTTAAAACAATACTTTTAGAGCTTATACTACTACATCGATTACAAATTTTATCATTCTAGTTACTATTCCAACCTATGTTAGTCATGGGAACACACCCAAGAAATTCAATGAGACTGAGTTTAAGAGATGACAAAAAAAATGTTGTTCAATCTAATTACATTGAATCTCGTGAGATTTTTACATGAGGAAACCCATACTTCAAAAGAAAATGAAATTAATAATCAAATAGTGGCTGTCGTGGATGTATAAAAATATTCTGATTTTTTATGTAAAAATTATATACTCAATGGATTGGACAATACATTGTATAATGTGCATAATCAAATGAAAACTTTTAAAGAACTATAAGAGTCTTTAGATAAAAAAATATAAAATAGAAGATGTTGGCATGAAGAAATTCATCGTCAGTCACTTTTTTATTTTAAAATGATTGATTCAAAGATTGTCATAAGTCAAGTCCAAGAGTTACAACTCATTTTACATGAAATACATGTAGAAAATATGGTGCTTAGTGAATCATTCTAAGTGGCTGTAATAATTAAAAAATTTCCACCAACTTGAAAAAACTTTAAAAATTATTTAAAATACAAACATAAAGAGATGAGACTCGAGGACTTGATTATGAGGTTGAGGATAGAAGAAGATAATTGTATTTTTGAAAAGAAAGTGAAAAATATTTCTATGAAATCCAAAAAAAAACATTGTAGAGATAAGACACAAAACTAACAAAAAGAGAAAATATTCTAATAAAGGTCCAAGTCAAGATTATTAAAAAAGATTCAAAGGAAAATGTTATATATGTCATAAGCAAGGTTATCGTGCTAAGAATTGTCGTTTAAACAAAGAAGACAAACCAAATGCATATGATCGAGGAAAAAAGATTAATAATTGAAAATTTTAACATAAAGCTTTCAATTGTAGTGTCTAAAGTTAATTTGGGAAGTAATCCCAAAGAATGGTGGGTGGACACTGAAACTACTTGCCATATTTATTCGAACAAGAAATTTTTTTTCTTTGTATGAGGAAGTAAAGAATGAAGAAAAATTATTTATGAAATTTTTTACAACTTTCAAGGTCGAAGGCATAGGCAATCTCATACTAAAAATGATATCGAGTAAGGAACTCACTCTCAATGATGTGTTGCATATTCTAGATATTCGAAAAAACTTATTTTCAAGGTCATTGTTGAGTAAGAAGGAGTTCAAATTGGTTTTTGAATCCAACAAATTAGTACTTACTAAAAATGGGGTGTATGTATGCAAAGATAATTTGACCGATAGTCTGTTTAAGATTAAATGTAATGACAATTGTGTCATTAGTTTCTAATATTAATAAATTAAATTCTTCTATTTATGTGTTTGAATCTTTAAATATGTGGCATGATAGATTAAGTCATGTAAATTTTAATACTTTGCGTAGATTAATAAATTTATATTTATAGCCTAAATTTTATATTGACCCAAATATAAGTGTAAAACATGTGTAGAGGTTAAATTGACTAAAACACCCTTTCATTCCGTCGAAAGAAACACTAAATCTCTAGAGTTAATTCACAATGATATTTGTGATTTAAAATTAGTGCAAACTAGAAGTGGTAAAAAATATTTTGCTATTTTTATTGATGATTGCACAAGATATTATTATGTGTATTTGCTAAGGAGTAAAAACAAAACCTTAGAAATATTTCAGTATTACAAGAATGAAGTTGAGAATTAACTTAACAAAAAGATTAAAATAATAAGAAGATATAGATGTGGTGAATATGAAATATTTGTTGGTGAATTTTGTATAAAACAATGTATTATTCATCAAACTACCACTCCTTATTCACCTCAATCTAATGGTATTGTTGAACACAAAAAATCGAACCTTAAAGAAAATGATGAATATTAGATTGATAAGTTCTGATTTATCCCAAAATTTGTGGGGGAAAATAATTCTTTTTGCAAATCACATTTTCAACAAACTACCTCACAAGAAGAAGGACCAAACTTTATATGAGTTATGGAACTGACAAAAATCGTCATATAAATATTTAAAAGTGTGGGGGTATTTAGCTAAAGTAATGGTTTTTATCCCTAAAAGGGTTAAGATAAGATAAAAAACCATTAATTGTATATTCATTGGTTATGCGCATAACAGTAATGCATATCAATTCTTTATGCACAAATCTAACATTCTTAACATTCATGTTAAGACCATTATTTAGTCAAGGAGTGCTTTATTTTTTTTAGGACATTTTTCCTTTTTATATACAACAAATAAGTTCTCATAAAAGAATTTATAATACTTCAAGTAGTAGTTCTCCAGAAAATATATAGACAAAAAATCTATAGAAAATAAGGATAAACGTAGACGCAGTAAGAAAGCTGAAGTGACTAAGTCATTAAGACCTGATTTTCTAACGTATTTGTTTGAAGGAAGCAATGTCAACTCCTAACATTTATTTTGAAAGAGATTATTAATATTAAAGTTGAATCCATTTTATAAAATAACAAATGGGAACTGGTGGATCTTCTACCAGATAATAAACCTTTGGGCTACAAATGGATATTTAAAAGGAAATTGAAACTTGACAAAATAATTGATAAGTATAAGGTTAGATTAGTAGCAAATGACTTTAAATTAAAAGAATATCTGGATTTTTTTGATACATATTCACCAGTTATCAAGATAACATCCATTAGAATGTTAATAGTTATTGCTGCATTGCACATGCTTGAAATTTATCAAATTAATGTTAAAATAACTTTCTTAAATGATGAATTGAAAAAATAAATCTATATGGAACAACTTAAAGGATTTATCATTCCTTAAAAAGAAAAGAAAGTGTGTAGACTTATTTAGTTTCTTTATGGATTGATGCAAACACCATATCAATGACATGTAAAATTTGATAGTGAAATATTGTCAAATGGCTTCAAGATCAAAAAATGTGATAAATACATATATGCTAAGAGCACACAAAATGACAATGTAATTGTTTCTCTATATGGATGATATGCTTATTATAGGTAGCAATAATGACAATATTAAAGCTACCAAGAAAATACTTATCATAAATTTTGATATGAAATATTTAAGTGTTGCAGATATTATATTAAGAATAAAGATTTATAAATCTGATGGACTAATATTATCTCAATCAAATTATATTTAGAAAATACTAGAAAAATTTAATAAATATGAAGATAATCTAATAAAGACACTTGTAGATGTAAATTTACATTTAGCTAAAAATACTAGTCAAACTATATCTCAGATAGAATATGCTAGTATCATAGACAGTTTAATGTATGTCATGAATTGCATACGTCTTGACATAACATACTCAATTAATAAACTTAGTAAATTTAGAAATAATCCGAGAAAATATCATTGGACGACAATAATTAGGTTCTTAAATATCTAAAATATACTCTAAATTATGGATCGCACTTCATAAGATATCCAATTGTACTTGAAGGGTATAATGATGATAATTGGATATCAGACACTAAGGACTCAAAGTTTACTAGTGGATATGTTTTACAATTAGAGGTGCAGCCGTATCATGAAAATCTTCAAAACATACTTATATTGTTAGATCCACTATATAATTTAAATTTATAGATTTGGATAAAGTTGGAGAAGAAGCTGAATGGTTTCGTAATTTCTTAGAAGATATTCCATGTTGTTCAAAATCTATGCCAGTAATATATATACATTGCGATAGTCAATCAACGATTGGAAAGGCATAGAGTAATATATATATAACGGTAAATCTCGACATATTCGTTGAAGACACAATGTCGTAAAACAATTTTCTCAAATGGAATAATTTTTATAGATTAATATTAAATCGAAAAACAACCTTATGGATCAATTTACTAAAGGTTTGTCAAGAAATAAATTTAATTGCTCATTGAGGGGAATGATATTAAAGCTTATATTTAAAGAGTCTTCATAGTGGCAATCCAACCTAGTTGACTGCAGATGTCAAGATCTAAGTTCAAAAGGGACAATCAAACTATGTATGATTCAATAGTAGCATTGGAAAGAAAATTACTCCTAACCATTCTTATGATGAAACAGTGCCACCTACAACGTGTATTAGGATAAGCTATGCTTTTATGGTTATTACAATTTGAAAATTCAAGTAGGGTATGGTAGGATACTTTTAATAAGTGGCTAAAATGAACACAACTATGAGAATCAACTATGTTCGAAAAATAATTGTGTAAATTCTATTGTCTAAGTTTTCACCAAAGGCTGAATAGTTTAAGATATAATGTTCACTAATTAGCCAATAAATCCAATAGTCTTTCATTAGGAAAGGTTTAAACTCTCAAGCTACTTATCTCGATGCAGTTATTTTTCAATTGTACTCTCTCAAGTGTCTGCATTTTCATTTGTAATTTTTAAAGTTAATTTTCATTCATGTGAGGGATAGTTGGAATAATAAAATAGAGTTTGGGTTTTTCTCAAATTATAGAATTTGGATTCATGCCAAAAATCACATGGATAATTACAAAACCTGTTCATAATAGTTATGTGGATAGTAAATTGTTAAGAGTTGCAATACCTTTTCCGAGAGTTATGTACATTTTCAAAGAGGTGTATTAAATGTTAATAGTTACAATACCTTTTTAAAGTGTTGTGTACATCTTTAAAGAGATGTATTAAATGTTAATAGGTATAGTACCATTTCCAACATTCATGTCCCTCCATGAATAAGTGTTTTACTGTCATATTTCTTCTATTTATAGTCCATCCTTCATTGCATATTTTAACATAATTTTTTATTATTATTCTTTTCATAGAGAGAGGGAGTTTGCAAATCACAATTGTTTCGTTGTTCTTGTTGTTTGAAGTGTGCTACTATCATAAAAAGGAGATCATTATATCCTGAGTGACAGTCACCAAAGATCGTGAGCATTAGTGCAAGGCGAATATTGTCTCAAGGACAGAGTCAAATTCTAGTCTCGGTCTCATTCATTTTTTTTTTCTATTTTTTTGTATACATCACTATAAGTGTTTTTTAATTTTATTTTAATTCAGTTTCCATTAAGTATTGTTTACTTGCTTCTTCAAGAAGAGAAAGTATACTGTCATATTAAATAAAAACAACGTTAGGCACCTCATCTCACCCACCAAGTTGGTGGTTACTAAAAGATGGTCAAAGTGAAGTTGAAAACTGATTTTTTGTAATTTTTTTAAATTAAAAGGGATAATAGAGAAGTTAAGAATCAAATAGACTATAGTTAGACTTATAAAATCGCGAAAAATGGTCTAAACAAGCCACACACAAAAGTATATGCCTGATGAAAATTTTGTGGGCTTGGGGTTTTGGTGAAAATCTATATAGATTTTACCTTTTTTATTTCCAAACACTCACCTAACGCTTATGTACTCACTGAGGAGTGTATTTTTATTGATTTGGTCCTTGGGACATGTTTTTGCAAGAAAGTAAAAGTGCTTAAAGTAAAAAAAGAAAAGAGCAAATAGAGGAGGAATTTATGGGCTTTAACTACATAAAAAATAGAAAATGGTGTTCTATACCCTACCTTAGTCTTCTTTATTTTTTCTTTACTTCTTTCTTCTTCTTGGCTTAAGCTTCTAAGATGTATAAGACAACACTTGGGCAGAGTTTTGTGGTACAAGAAGGCAATATTTTGCATTTCGGGTGTTCAAGTCTTTGGTTACATGGTTCAAATCATCTCAACTGTTCAATTTCAGTTGGAGAAATCTTGTAAATTGTTTCCAACATATGAGTGCCATGGAAATGAAAAGACATTGTTGCCTTGAATGGGGGGGATAAATACTATAAAAAAGTATCGTTACTTTGAACTCAAAATTTTTTTTTATAGAATATTCTGATTTGACAAAGAACTAAACAGCTAGAGAGGGGGTCTCCATCCCTAATGAAATTTTTTGCTGATCAGTGACAAAAACAGATGGTTCTGATGCCATTTGGGTTGGACCTCCTGAACCAAATTAATTGAAACCTAATTAAATTATTAAAGCATTTGAAACAATTTGCTGAAGCAGGAATCAATAATCCCATCAAACTAAAGTAGTTTGGTTGGAAGATGTTTCGTCATGCATTCCCAATCGACAAAGAAGAAAAAGTAGATGGATAGCTTTTGCCTCGTGTGCCATATGTTAAAGTGCGGAGCTTGATCTCAATGTATCTTTCACCTGAATCCCAATTTCAAAGATTATTTCGAACTGTCTTAGTCATAGCCTTATGTTCGGAAGATGAACTCGAATAAAATATTGAATTCCATTAGTGCTTGCGTGGTGTGTCAAAAGGATGATGACCCAAGCATCCACTTGCGTCTATTAATCCCTTGGATTATTCTATGGATTATTTGGATTACTTGTAATGCGGCAATGTTCTAATGGGAAGAGGACTGATTCTTTGGAGGTAATAAGGTTCCAAATAGTTTCATGGCTAAAAGAGATTGATCTCTTGTGCGATCCCCAAGTTCTCAATCCCAACTAAGTAGTGATTTGTCCAAAAGTTAGAACAATATATTGATCCAAACCTTTCGGCTGAAAATGAACATTGATGAATCATGTATTGGAAACCCAACATTTTTTGGTGAGGTGATCAATAATACAGTGGAGTTCAAAGCACTTTTAAATGTTCTGAAACTCATCATTCTAGAAGCCAATAATATTGCTTAATAGCTAAAGGAAACATTAATAGAGTTTTGGGATTTAAATTGGCTAACCACTCAACATCATGAGACTGGCATATCCTCCACCCAATCGGCCCTATGTAGGGATATTGATTGAATTATATTTTGGATTCGAATTGCCAGGAAAGTGTGTCAACCACCACATTTTCTTTCCCTTCACGTTATTTCATACTTGCAAGCAAAGATTTTGGAGATCAATCGTTGTTGGGGTCAAGTAGGAGCACTTTGATTCATGATATATCATATGTAAACTTCGATGATCAGTTTGTACGATGAAGTATCAACCAATGAGGTTCGGTCTTCATTTTGTTAATTACTACATGGAAAATTGCCATCATTTCGTCATGTATGTCGATAATGCCAAGTTTTAAACTGACAACGTATTGTTTGTGAAAGCCAAGGGTCAATCTTCGATAAGAATCAGTACTACTATCCCGTCCACAATCTGATGTCGTCACATTCAAGGGAAAATGGCTAAAAGAAGTTTGATAGACTTAGAACATGTGTTGAGTTCATAGCTTTCTTTATGCTTCGAAAGTGGTATTGATCAACATTCCAATAGAAGTCATCCCTCTTAAGGCGAAAGAGATGCACTTACTGTGCCATAATTTTGAATATGCTTATATTAATATTTGGAAAGTCCCAAGAATCAATGAAGGGTTTTAAAAACACTCTTTGGTTGAAGCCAAGTTAGCATGCTATTGACCTTCTTGATGTCAACCACATAATTCCATTCCCTGAAAATACTTGATTTCTTGCTGGACAAGCAAACACTCTTAGCATAGAGCTGATTGATTAGGGTCTAGAAAGTCATTTCTAGAACCCTAATTACATCGATTTTATCAGTAAATCGTACACTAAACCTTTTAATTGCATATAGGTCATTGTTAATCCATAATAATTCTTGTTTTCAATTAAATTATGCATTTCAGAACTAATTACTGTTATTTATTCGTAAAGTTTCAAGGCGAATCAGGAATATCCGAAGTTACTACTATGATTTAGGATCCAAAACAAGACCGTAGACCAAAATTCAAGACATTTGGGCCAAATTTTATCGCTGCGCCATGATCAACGGTGGAGCCGTGATCAACGAAGAAAGTCAACTCTTGAAATACATATTGAAGCTTGGCGGCTGAAAGACATTCGTATTGAAGTAGGACTTTGGTATTTTTGTAATCACGAAATGTTTTCGAAATCTTAATTATCCAAGAAACCTTAATCTGGTCTTTCTATAAATAGGAGACCAGATTAAAGGGTATGAAATCTCTAATCTCCCCTAAAGGGATCTCCCATCTCTCATCTCCCTGGAGATTAACTTCTCTTTTTTCTATTCTTTTAGTTTTAGATTTTTATTTTCTATTTCTTAGTTATACGAAAGTTGTAAAGAGACTCTGCCAACTTCAAGTTAAGAAGCAATAAATATATTTCTTTCTCTCTCATCTTTACTTTTTTTTCATGTTTTCTTTACTTTATTGTTCTTGCAATGAATATTGGCTAAATTTCCTTTAGATTGGTTGAGGAAGCCGAACAAGATTTATTAGTGTTTTACTATTCTCGTAATGACTTTATAGTTTTATTGTGATAGTATTAGGTATTTATTATTAGGTTAATCATTGAATGTTTCTCAAAGTTCTGATGGTATCTTTTTTTGATAAGTTCAAGAAAAATCATGCTTTATAGAGAATAATTAATGTTTATCTAATAGTCTCGACTTAATTTATTATATACTTTTGATCTCGTTTATATTATAACTATTTAATTTTTTGATTCACAAACATTAGTTTTGTTTAGTGGATCGAGATAAAAAGAGAACTAGAATTTACTGATAAAGCTTGTGAAGGTAGATCCAATTGATTTATACTTCTCTATCGTATTTTTAAGTCTTTCTTTTAGTAGTTTATTTTAAATAAATCTCTTTCAAAAACTGTTTTTAATCGGTTACATAAACTTGAATTGGATTGGAAGTAAAAATACTTTGGATTAACGTTGTCTCTGTGGTTCGACCCCTTACTTGTCAAAGTTTTCTTTTGTTCTTTATTTTATCATCATCTACAGCTTGAACACTGATAAGCATGAAGATGGTCAAATATTAGAGCATCATGGCGTAGATGTTCCTTCCACATTTTAGCATAAACTAAAATATCACTAAAAAAGGACATCATATAATAGCCCAAAAACATGGAACTTTGGAAAGTTGAAGGGGAATTTGTGATTCTAAAAAAGAAGTCGGTGCGTCATTGATTTATAAGAAAAAATAGCTGTGCAAAATGCGTCCGCCCAGTACTAATGTGGCATGTCAGCTCAACTCAGTAAGGCAATGCTTGTTTCAACAACATGTCTTTGTTTACGCTCTACAACCACATTTTGTTTAAGGGTACGGGGACAAGAAATTTGATAGAAAATAATGTGTTTGGGAAGGAAAATTTTAAAATGATTATAACAAAATTTCGCTTCAACGGCCGATCGAAGAATTTGAACAGTGATGGATACAAAATTTCGTACCATAGGTAAGAAATGAGTAAAAACACTACAAACATCAGATTTAGCACATAGAGGAAAAATCCATATAAATTCTGAGAACTCATCAACAAACAATACCTTGTACTTGAATCTAGTATGAGAAACAATAGGGGAAGGAACCCATACAAAATTTCAGAATTCATCAACAAACAGTACATGGTACTTGAATCTAGTATGAGGAACAATTGGGGAAGGACCCCATACATCACAATGAAGTAAAGACAATGGCCGATTAACAATACTATTTGAGGAGCAAAAAGAGATTTTATGATTTTTATTAATCGACATGGTTCACAACACTGCATTACAAAATTAGAAAGAGTCATGATCTAGTATGTTAACATGTTCCCATACATAGGAAAGGTTTCTACGTGACCCACTTGCCATTAAAATCAGGGATCTTAGGATCCATGAGAGCACATTGTGAAGCTTATCTACCTCTAATTTTTGTTGAAGAGAGTTCATGGTTAAAGTTATAAGTCATGGGTTCTGATACCATGTTTACGGTCAAGAGATGAAGAAGTAGTAGACCCTCATTATAGATTAAGTCAACCTAACCTCTTATTTAAAGCAGCCAGTACAAAGTTCTAGAAGAGTGTCACTCTTGGACACACAGTTACAAAGTTAGCAAACTACTAACAGACTCAACAGATTGTTGGTGGGCCTGTAGAGGAGAGGTTTGTATCATCTTTGATCTCCCGAAACCATTGGATTTCTTAAAGTGGTGTTCAGTGATCTTTGGAAGATTGCTGATCAATTGACCAGGAAATTCTATCTTTTCTTTCATTTGATTTCGGTGCATCTTCCTGATTGTTGTTCTTCAATGTCTCGGGAGTTTTTGTCTTATTCTTAGGCTTCTCTTCTGAATTAGAAGACCATTTAGTTCCATTATTTGAATTGGAATCTAAATATGAATCATTATGAGTGTAGTCCTGCTCCGTCTTCTTGAGGGAAAGATTGTCTGCCTTGGGACTTGGTGACTTCGTTGCTTTGGGTTTGTTATCTGAATTCGAATGAACTTGATAAGTGGACTCCTCCTCTTTCTTCTTAGTCTTCTCGGGAGGAAGTTGATTGTCGTCCTTTGGAATCACTTTGGGTGCTGGTGGAGAAGGTTTTTCACCATTTTTGTAACGAGCATGATAAGTGAACTCCTCCTCTTTCTTCTTAGTCTTCTCGGCATGATAAGTGGGCTCCACCTCTTTCTTCTCAGTCTTCTCGGGAGGAAGTTGATTGTCGTCCTTTGGAATCACTTCGGGTGCTGGTGGAGAAGGTTTTTCACCATTTTTGTTACGAGCATGATAAGTGGACTCCTCCTGTTTCTTCTTAGTCTTCTCGGCATGATAAGTGGGCTCCACCTCTTTCTTCTCAGTCTTCTCGAGAGGAAGTTGTGCTCCATGCTGAGTCGTCCCCTCAATATCTGGCTTTCCTCTGCAGCAAGACAGCAGCTTTCCCATTCATGGTATACAATGAAATACTCTTTCGTATTAGTTAAAGTAAAGTAATATTGACTTCATATCTTTCTCTGATTTAATGTATCTGATCCTATATTACATACATACATACAGGATGACATCTTTCATACTTAACTGACCACTTAACACTGACCCACTTTTTAGTGGACCTTAAAAGACCAAAGTTTGACCAGATCAGATGGACTGATGATTTCTAGCCATTGTATTCTAAGAATTTCTTTAAACGTACGTTTCATGAGCCATGCTTAGAATCCAATGCTAGAAATCACTTACCAGAACTTTTATATGGTGCAATTCGCAAGGAGAAGTTGCCTTACATATGAGGTGGGTCCTCAGGAGTATGGGATTCACGTGTAATGTTGGCAACATTTGATGATGACAAGTGGCCTTCTTTCTAGTGGGCCCGTGCCCCCATACTAAAAGGAGTCATGATGAATGCACGCGGTCTTGGTACACAGTTGGATACGTGACTGACGCAGCAAGGGCATAGAATCATAGATCATTTTCATCAGGATACACATGAAAAAGATGTGCGATCATTTTCATCAGCCGTGTACCCAACCACATGCATTCATTATTATTCAACTAAAATATTTCGACCCTAAAAGATTGTGGCATGCAATGCATTCGTGGAAATGAGTGTAAATTGTGTGAAACTTTGCAGGAGTTAGATCCTAAAGCCTTTTTTGGGAGTGATGATTTGGTGATCAATGGGGGTATTTTATTAAAGAGTTGTGATGAATTCACAGTCTTGGTACACCCTTTGACGTGGTAAGGGCAAAGAACGTTAGATCATTTTCATTGGGATACACAAGAAAAAGATGTGCGGTTATGTACCATTGTCATGTCACCCGCATACCAAGACAGCATGCATTCATCATTATTCTTTATTGAACAAATGTACTGTTCCAAGATGATTTTATCAAACTGATAACATGTCCCTTTGACCTTGGTCTTTTATTATAAAATAATCAAAAATGAGATAAATACCTTCATTTTCAACCTTAAACTTAAAATTCAAATGCACGACATATCGATTATTTATCAAAATGATGAATTGTACATTTAATTTTCGAAAATGATAATTTATCGCTTTTAGAAATATTTTATTTTACTAAAACGGTAAAAGTAGTAATTTTCATATTTTTACTATTGAAAATACCCTTTTTGTTGGAATGGTCATTTTAACATGAGATCAAAAAATGGTATTTTCAGTAGCATAAATCTGGAAATTACTATTTTAATCGTTTTGGTAAAATAAAATATTTTCGAAAATAGTAAATTATTGTTTTCAAAAATAAGATGTATAGTGCTCCGTTTGGATAAATAAATTTGAAAAACTCTCTGTTTTGATAAATTTCTAATGTATTTAACCTCATTTTCAACCTTGCCATAATCCTAGAAAACCTTTAATTCTTCTATCCAAGATTCCATCTAAGATTTAGATCGAAGGATGGGAGAACATTACATGAAAAAAGAGATAAATTCGACGCCAAGTTCCGGCTAAATTCGATAGACCTTGATCTCAGATTTACCCCTTTTCCCACCTAGTGAAATAACAATCAATAGTAGTAGAGGCTGAATGACATATTATATGAGTTGTGATAATCTAACGCTCATTTTTTCAGATGCCCCTTACACCCCCATCATAGAACTGTAGATCCTTTGCTTCAGGATACACAAGAAAAAGATTTATGGTTCTGTAAGTGCCAGGTCAGGGAGCGTCAGATTATCATTAGTATTACAGAGTCGTGATAATCTAACGCTCTTTTTTTTTCAAATGCCCCCTTACACCCCCATCACAGAACTGTAGATCCTTTGCTTCAGAATACATAAGATAAAGATTTATTGTTCTACATCTGTCAGGTTAGAAAGCCTATGAAAAAAATAAAAGCGTGAGATTATAATTAGTCTTACAAAAACAAACATGGAAAAGTTAAAAAAAAAAAAAAAGTTAGATAAACCTTTAGCTTAATTTGCTCACCCCTTACTAGGACTACATAACCCGAAACAAGTCCATCCGAAGCAAGTCGAGGTCTGGACTTCATTCTGAATCACTTTATCATGCTGGACTGGTTGATCACCGTCTCCTCTGACGCAAGAGAAGAACGAAACCATTCTTTCAAAAATGGTATATAAGAGGACTTGGGAGTGTTGGATTTATATATCTAGCTATGGCTGTCAATGGATGGGGTCCAGATCGAAACAGTGTTGATTTGGGACCAATCTGGCAAGAATAGGATCAGACCCATGACCAATGTGATCGGATCTCAATATTAAGATCCAACCCTGATCTAATAACAATCAAATCGGATCTGGATCGGATCATCTGATTTGAAATATAAAATCTAAATAAAACCTTATATATATACAATTTAATTATTGTAATTTCTCACAATTGATGGGACTAAGACATAATTGATCCAGAACCAATCCAATAACCAACTGGATTGGAATCTTATTTAATTGGATCTTTATTAAAATCCAAATTCTTGATACTGATCCAAAGCTATCGGATTTCAGGTCTGATTTGATCCATTGACAACCCTACTTTAATAACTGTACCTAATGACAGACTTATAGAATTTGATCCTCTATATATATATTCACAAACCATGTTTGGAATATGAATCAAATGCTAGAAATCACTGACCATCAAATATGCCGATTCTTGTTAATTATATTGGATGGTCTCCGAACTTCAGAATCTATCTATCTTTACTTGAAGCTTAAGAAAAACTTTTGGATAAGAATAATGATTCTCTGCCCCCCTCCTCTCCCTCTCCCTCTCCCTCTCCCCTTTTCTCATATACTCCTCCATACAGATCTCCTGACATGGCATGAAGGGGTGTCAATGGGTCGGTTCCAATTCAGTTCTTATGATATTTAGAACCCTAACTTTTATATTTTATCGGTTTCGATTCCGATTTTAAAATAAGTGGAATCGGAACCGGAACCATTAGGTACCCGTCGATTCTGGTTCTCAATAATCGAATGAGAAAAATTATTTCAAAATCATTATAATAAAAAATTTCTTCTAAAAAATAATATATTATTTGTAAAGTATCCACTTAATAATAATTTATTCCACTAAAATGATAATTTAATGAATTTTATTTTCAAATATTAAAATGTATTTCCTTTACAAGTAATAAATTTAACTCATCTTAAACTTAATATTTAGTTTATATGAAATTTGATGAATTTATATCATATATGTTAATTTTAAAATATAGGATTACCTTGAATCATGTATAATGTAAAAATAAATGACAAAATCGGTTCCGGGTATCCGCGGGTACCCATCGGACAGAATCTAATGGTTCCGATTCCTATCGGTTCGGTTCCATATTAGACCTGACTCTAATCGATTTCAATAAAAAGGGAACCGGAACTGGGGTTTTCGATTTCAGTTCTTGGTAAATGGGTACCCATTAACACCCCCTAATGGCATGTGTAAGAACCATAGATTTTTTTCTTGGGATACACTGTTAAGAGTATTAAATTGTGTTGTATCGTATTATCGTGTATAATGATACATTGGATCATTATCCTAATCTTAATCAATTTAAGAGAATATCACCATATCTGGAAATTTCACTTTATTACAAACTCTCTAAGTTATTCTGTAATTTTGAAAGTCCACTTTTTCTTCTTTAAGCCTAACCCAATTATATTTATCTTATTCCATTTATGTTCTCAATATATCTTTCCAAAACATTCGCATCTCCTTTATCTAACTTGATAATGTTAGGCCCATTAATTCAAGCTCATGTGTGAAGTTATCATCACTGTTGAGTGTTGTTTATGGGTATTACAATTAAGCCCGTAATACATTGGCTTCAAATGAGTCCAATCTCCATAAATACCCAAGAGAGGTCTTATTAGGCTCAAACCTAATTGGTTGAGATCACCTAAATCAATCTCCTTAATGGAGTCTATGAATCATCTGTGATCAAGCTCAAGTAACCCCATGGAGGCCCATTATCTTTCAAAGGCCCATAGGGGCCATTGCCAATAATCAAGTCCCTAATGGTGCTAACATTGAGCCTGTCAATGGTCCATAGGAGACCATTTGATATTTAGAATATTTTTTGGATTAATTTCTAGAGGCTTTCAATTTTGTCTATACTTACCATGGCGCTAGAGGCCCCATTTGAGTTGAGCGAAATGGTCCTTGTCTTCTACACACATGGCGTATAATCCATCATTTTTCTTAGACAACAATCAAGAGGTCTTCATCTCAATCATCGACAATCAAATTCATCAACAATTGGTGGTGATCTCCAACAAATACAATCAAGGGCCTAGATATTGTGTACAATCATATGTTCTTTATTTAAATCAAGGACCATGCGATTGCAGGGGGATGTTAGAGTATTAAATTGTGTTGTATCGTACTATGGTGTACAATGATACATTGGATCATTATCTTGTGGAGTTAGGGTGTGGTTATACTGTGATGTAACTACTTCATGTAATCTTAATCTATTTAAGAGAAAATCACCAGAGATCTATATATTTGAAAATTTCACTCTATTACAAATATTTTGAAAATCTTTTTATACACAACTACACATGCCTTGTTAGGCGAGTATGGGGGAGTATGTCAAAGGGGGGGAGTCCGAAAATCACTACTCTTTGGAAAATGCTGAAGTTACATTGAAATTGACATCGTTTCAGACATTGCTGTTGTAGATGTGTGTATGTAACAATAGATGCTCTTCATCGAGATATACGGGTGAAAAATATCCACGATTCTGTATGCACCTCCACATCAGCAATGTGTGAAATGATGTCAATTTCAATGTCACTACAGCACGACTTAAAACTTTTATATAGTGAAATTCGCCAGGAAAAGTTACCACAATTACATTTGATGGGCCCATGGACCTTGCCAACTCTATTGATTTCTATATCTTAATTGGACCTATAAAAGTCGTCAATGATACCAATTTTGTGATGATTGGGCCCACTGGTGTATCAAACATTGATAAGGTTTGTGGGTCTAGCATGTGTGCATGTGTCCTTTTAGGGGAGGGACCTCTGATCAGACATCTCGATAAGAGTGTCATACCAGTCATTTTGGGACTATGTGTCGATGGCTTTGTGACTCCACAAGAGCTAGTGACAATGGTATTTAGACCACACCTCTCCCCAGCCAATCCCAATCATGTAACGAGTCCATGCTCCATCCGAATTGCACTATAAACGCTTCTGTTGCAATCCAACGACCATTGGGACATTTTTTATCAAAATTTTGATGAAGATCATAGACTATTATGATCCTGCGATCAAAGACGGAGAGATCAATAACGGTAGTGCAGATTCAATTACAGTCTCAAATTGGGATCATATGTGGTCCACTCTTTGGAGCCCACTGGCAGATGACTGTTTGGCCCATTCCTTGGAAAATCTGTGCACAAAAACTATGATTGATTGGTGATTTTTAACCACTGGATTTAAGCCTTTTTCATGTTCTTGGAATCCATCTATGTTCATGCTCCTAAAATTCATGAATTAAAAAAAAAAATTTAAAACAAAATTTTTTGAATCAAAATGGCTGGAAATCATAAATTATGCAAAATTTTGGACTGTGGGTTATTCATATAATGGGCCAAATGCAGATCTTTATACTATTCTACTCACATGGGTCCAGGGTCCATTGCTTAGCAACTTGATCCTTCCGTCAGGGTGCCACTTCATCAATCAAACCTTGCTTCCACATTTAGGGAGGACCCGAAACCTGGTTCTTGAAATACTGGATCCCTGCTTTTCCATGAATAACGTGTTTTATTCGCCTTGTTAACTATTTTCTTAGATAAATCTTGATTCATTAATAAACTCAAAAATACAACTATAAGAATCTTCTAATTGTTAAAAATACATTAAATCTGCATCACTAATAAGTAATAATTTCAATCAAGAATTATTTTGTCATGGCTAGTTGGAAATTGAATGATTGATAGAGTAGCAACATTTGTGATGTAGATGCAAAAATCCACAATCCATGTTGAGATATTGTTTGGATGAAAATCCCACAAATAATAGAATGAAAAAGAAAGAATACAAAAAGTTTTACGTGATTCAAAAAATATGCTTATATTCGTAGATTTCAAGAGTCATTTCACTATTCTTGAAGTTATTATAAGGTTTCATCTACAATATCACATGACCTTTTCTTTGATTTTTTTTTTCCCTATTCTTTTACATAATACTTCTCCCTTTATATAAATACAAAAACTAAACCACAAAAAGGAATACAATTAAATAAGGATTCTCTATCCAAATATCTCATTCTCCTAAAATATAAATCCACTAATCAATTGGGAGATTTTCTAGTTCAGGATAAGATTACACACATATTTAAATAAAATGTAATTCAAAATATACACATTGATACTTTGAGATGTGTGTTTAAATCTATCATCGTTATTATGGGTGGCAATCTTAACACAATCCTTGAACACGACTAGAAAACAACACAAAATTAGTGAATTTTGGTCATAATAGTGTTAACCCGTCTTACACAATCATTTAATAGACCTAGTCTAGGTTAAGGACATCAACTTGCTCAACCAATTTTGACATGTTCAATTATTTTGTCATTATCGTATCATTTTTAATCATAAAATATAAGAAGTATCTCAGCTATCAACAATTATTTAACGATTTTATAAATTACACGTGTTTTTTACTAGATTTTTTTATAATATATTTTTTTATTTGTATTAAATATAGAAGGTGGTTTAAAATATTTTTTAGGTAATTATTGGTTAAGTTTTTAATATGGGAAAAAAAAATTCCTTACTAATTTATTTATATTTATAATTTTTTAATCTAAGTTTTTCGGTTAAACTTAATTTATGTTGGAAGATATATGTTTATGGTTGTGTGACTTTATTTTTAGTGGTGAAAATAGATTTTATTTCTTTCAATTAAAACTATAACTTTATTAAATAGGTTATATGGATTGGGTCAAATTACCTATTTAATAAATAAATTGAATTTAGATTTAAGTTTTTGACAAGATTATTAGATGGGTCATGTTTGGATTTGGTAAATTTTTATAATACCCTAACCTCAACACGGCACGAACATGACATGGCCCACTGCTTTCCTAGTTGTGATTTAGCTTATTTATGCCACATTATACCATTTTTTTTACACACGTAGATGATACCAATTAAGTCATAACAAGGGCTAGAGGAAATACAATAATTTACAGCTCTCTTAAATCAAATTAATTAAAGCACGACATATTATTTGCAATCTCTTTCATCCGTTGGAAGAAAACCTAATTGCTATAGAAACTCTTGATCTACTTTATTCAATATATAGAAATGGATATTAGATGATCTATTCTTATAAAAAGAACTCACCATTTTGCAAGTAATAGAGTGGAGAGGGAAGGTCAACTAAAAGAATATCAAGCCGTTGATGAAGCTTTTATGGATGGGTTTAAGATTGGCAATGGGTCGGATAATATCCACTTACCAGACTCATCCTATCTAAGTTATTTGGATTTGGGTAAAAAAAAAAAATAATTATCCAATTAAGAATTCGAGTAAATCTATTCCCAATTATTTTATCCAAATATTTTTAGAGTTGGATATGGATAGGCGAATTCTATCTTACCTAAATATCCATTTATTCAAGTTTAATATGTTAAATTCACAATAATCCAAAATTAAGGTTTTTTCCATCATCTTCACAAGGTATATATATCCGACTTCGATATCCACTTAATATTTTGGTACAAGTCGGATACAGATATCCTTTAAAATAAAGTGTATACGTAGTTGGGTGTAGATATCCTTAATATAAGTGGGTAAAAAAATTAGATATGGATAATTGGCTATAGAGTTGGATAAGGGATATGGAAATAGCTTCATCCACCCCATTGCCAACCCTACATGGATTGAGTTCATGTATTAGCACTCGTGTAATAAGGCTCTCTTCTATTCACAATGCCTCTTATGCAGTCCAACTCAACCAATTGCTAATATAATTAGGATACGAGACACTAGCTTAAACATAGGACTTCTAGCATAAAAGTTTCATAGGTTTATGGGTCAGTTTTTTTAATACTCAAAATAAGACTATTTGCTACACTAACTCATGCTTTAGGACAAAAATGCCCTCACCTACAATTTCTCTAATATAACATTGAAAAATAATCTTTTAAATTGTAACTTCCTCCCTTCAAACGTTTTATACCATCGAAATATATATATACACGGAGAGGGAGAGAGAGAGAGAGATCCATCTCTCTACCAAAAGCCATTGGAGATCATCAAAGAGGCTATAGATTTGAGGAACAATAGTAAACCTTGTAGATCTACACATTTTCGTGTTGGATCCACAATCTAATAAAGATTTTCACCGAAGGATATCAATTTATCCTCTAGTTATTTCATTTTTTTAAATGTTTATATATTCTTATAATCTTGATATATTTCTCATCCATAATTATAAAAATGAAAAATGGTAGCAAAAAAATGATTTCACAAATTTTTTACAATTTTATACATAACTTTATCCAATGTCAAACATCGATGCTATTATGTATTCTAATGTTGAGGTTCAATGGTACCTATTTTCGAGTTCAATGTTGTGGACATTTTTTACTTACAAAAACTCCATTAGACAATTTCGTCGAGATTTGAAAATAGGTACCGTTGAGCTCCAACGCTATAATACATTCCAACATCAAGATCCGACATTGGGTAAATTTTATTAAAAAAATCATAAAAATTTCATGAAATTAATATTTTTTTGCTACTATTTTTCATTTATATAACTATGGACGAGAAATATATTTAAATTATAAGAATACGTAAGCAATTAAAAAAAAAAAAAAAATTAGAGGAGAGATTGATATTCTTGTTGGAATTCTTCAATAGATTGTTGATCGAACACGAGAGTGCGTAGATCTACATGGTTAATTATTTTTCCTCAAATCTAGAGCCTCTTTGATAGAGAAAATGAATCTCTCTTTCTCACTCTTCAAAGAAGAGCCTTTACAATTCATAAAAGTGGATGCCTACACATGAGGATTTCATATTGAGAATTTTTAATATTTTGAAAATCTTCCTTTTATCTATTGTAACCAAATACAATTTTAAAATATAAAAAATTACTTAAAAGACCCTGGTAGAGGGATATATTTCTAAATACTCCCTAAGTTTTGGACGATTCTTCAATAGTCCATTTATATATTAAAAGTTTATTTTCTTAATGGTCCTTCATTATTGGCAAGCTCACCACTTTTGATATATTGTTGAGGTCAACGTTTTTATTGTCAAGCTCACCACTTTTTATTGTTGAATCCAACAACTATTAAAAAATGTCAAACTCGACAATAAAATATGGTGAACTCGATGCTAGTAAAATCCTCCCATCTTCATTTTTTGAGTTTTTTGGACTAAAACACAAAAAAATCGACTAAAAACTTGAGATAACAACTTGTCTAGATGATTTCAAAACAAAAGAACCATGCTTGATTGATTTTCATCCAAAAACAAAGAAAAAATTTGAAAAATTCCTTTTTTTTTTTTGCTTACATCTTAAAAAAACTTGAAAATGACTTCTTAAATCATTTTCTATGGAATGGAGTCTCCGAAACAAGATTTGGATGTTGAAAATCCCATTTTTTGGATGAAAACGGTGAGATCGAATGGTTAGGGAGTTTAATCATGAGATGGTGAATGAGATTCTGAGACTAATTAGAAAAGAAAGCTTTATTAATGGACTAATAAAAGAAGCCCTAAAACTTAGGGATTAATTAGAAAAAAAATTCCTCCTCCATGATTCTTTAAGTAATTTACCCTTTAAAATATGTAGATAATAGACCCATCATCCATAATGTTTATATGAAACACAAGAAATATCTTTGTCATTAAATTCACTAGGAAGTGGCATGTGCAAACTTATGTGAATTATGAGGCCCTTTTTGTAATAAAAAAAAATATATATATTATCTAAGAAGATTTGGAAGAACAATAAAAAATAAAAAAAAATAAAAAAAGATTGTTTTTGTAATTTTAAAAATTTATGTGATTATAGAGTTGTGACATTGTAATTTATTGATTTTTGATAAAAATAACCCTGATAATATTAAGTTTAATTGTAAATGTTAGGCATTTTATCCATTCAAATTTGGTTTCTAACCATTTTTGGTCCACCTACTCTCATTATAAGCTAACATGTAGTGTGTAAATGGTGATTAGCAATAGGTAACCAGAAAAATTAATGATATGATTGAGATAGTGAGATATTCTATAAACCAGATTTATATTCTTTTGATAGATTCATTGAATTTATTTAGGTTTACTTAACAACAAAAAACTAATTTCTTTGACCCAACACTAGGGCTGGCAATGGGTCGAATAATATTCGCTTATCCCACTCATCCGACCCGAGTTATTTGGGTATTGGTATGGGTTTTTTTAACCAATTAAAAATTCGAGTAAAACTATCCATAATTATTTCATCTGAATTTTTTTTAGGGTCAACTATGGATATGCATCTTATCTTATTTGAATATTTATTTATCTGAGTTTAATATGATAAATTTACAATAAGGCATATGTACAATTCAAAATTTTCACAATGAAATATATACATTTATCTTAAATATCCACTTGAAATTTGGGTACAAGTCGGATATGGATATTCTTTAAAATTTAGATAAATGGCCGGATTATCTATGCTTTTGGATATGGATATTAGATTATAGTGTTGGATAAGGATAAAAATATATGGTTCATCCGACCCTCACTTGACCCACACTCAACTCATTGCCAGCCCTACCAACCACCCAGGCTTAGACAGATTGTTCTTTTGTGACCCAATCAAATCATTTGAACTGGAAAATCCCAACGTAACTCGAAGTAGCATCGAGAGTGCATTTGAATATACTTGAGTGTGCAGCAGTTCATAGATGCTTTTTCTCAAGATTCGAGTATCACGCACTCGAGGAAACTTGACGGTTCTTTAGACACCATGCCACTTAAGAGTGTAGTGACTGTAGCAAAGCTCTTCAAACTTGGGTTTGGGTTGTTAAATTTTAATGCAACGTCTACACCTGCCCAAGACTCATTTATGGTCAGAACGTTACAGTTTAAAATTTTTGTCGTGGGCAGGTGGGACCCACTATCTTTTAACCTGAGGTTATCTTAACTCAACTCTAGTAACTTACTTATTAAAATAGGGAGGAGTGAGAAAATCTTTCTCGCAGATCTTTAGCCGACTAAGCCATGCATCCAATAGCTTTCGAGATTTCGAAACTGAAGAAGGCTATTATCTGATACATCGCAACGTACACAATCAAGGGTACACGCATGGTTGGTGAGAGTCTCTAGCCTTCGACCATGTTGGCTCTATCCACGTGTCGGTTTCCAACTGGTGCTTTGGAGTCACTCAATACAAATAAATTAATCCTATTTGAGATAAGCATGTCTTAAATGAAGGTTAGTGAAAGGAATCATTGGCATAACGCTAACTAAAAGGAATCGAAAATCAGACTCTACATATCACGACAAACATCCACGGTTTTGCTTTTCAGTGAAAGTTGGTGGGTATTACAATTTTGACAAAGGAAATTACTCTTATGGACTATGGAGTTTCTTAAAATTATTTAAAATAATTTAAAATCGATATTAAGATTTCAAATATTCAAAATAAATTATTTTTTACTTCATTTTAATTTTCTTTATTTATACCACATTTTTAGTGTTATGTGACATGCACATTTGATCAAGTCATTAAAATTAAAATTGTTACGATAATATATAGTAACCCTAGCCTACTAAAAAAAAGGCTTTATATATAACATTTTAAATAATGTCTATAAAAAAAAAAAAGTGATGTCTATTCTTCAGATGAAAAAAATGTGTGTAAATAGTGGCTGTTAAACATCGTTTTTTTTTTCTTTCAAAATTGATGTTTAAAATTCAAACATAAATTGATGTCTAAAGTCTCGTATTTTTTTGCGCGATCCCTACACTGACAAAAAATACATTTTGCTTTTAAAAATTTTAATTTATTTAAAAGAAAGTGATCTCTAAAGTTCCTTTTTTAGTAGTATATATGATAAAGTTGACCAGGAAGCAAAATGAAAATTCAAAAACTAGCAAATTGGAGTACAATAAGTGTAAAGGAGACTTCAAGTTCAAGTTAGTTTTAGGTCTACTTTTGATCAGTCCAATCATTTAAGACATTGGAGCTGTCAATTAAAAGTTAACGAGATAAAAAAAAAATCCGAAGTATATATCTTCCCAGACATTCTTTCATTTGACCAAATCCTATTGATCAATACGGGAAACAATTGTCTTGAAAAGGAAACATTAAGATTGAACTCGTCAAGTTGTTGTGCATAGGGGGCCCGAAGCCCGTTAGGTGGTTGTGCATAGGGGGATCAAATTCAAGCAACCATACGTGCTTCGGTCTTCAATTAGGAGTCAAAACGCGTTAGGTTGTTGTGCGTAGTGGGCACTACTTTTTATAGTTTTGTTATAGTTCCGCACTAAAAAACCCTATCTTGGTCGTTTTTGTCTTATCTTGTCGACTTAGAAACTTCCAGTCCCAAGAGGAAATACGCATAATTGAGGATGAATTAGGTAAGAAAGTCAAAGTACCGAGATTTTCATCATGCGAATTCATATGATTAATAAATAGAGTTTGATGATAAGTTGGCTATTAATTTCTGTACTTTCTTCATCCGAGGATTCGTCATCATCATCCGATTTTGAACTTGATCTTTTGAAGAGAAATAAAGGGTTGAATTGTCTTGCTCGATCTAAATTGTTTGATAGAAATCAACTAGAAGTTAAGAAATTAAGAAATAAATAAAGAAGAAACTATGTAAATCACAAGGGAGAAAATAAATTAAGCAAGAATTGAAGCACTACTATGATTAGGAGTTATATTAATTAAGCATTAAAAATAAATATTAATAAACAAAATAGATAATTAAGTTGAATATTACTATAAGCATCCTTTGTTAGGTAAATAAGCGTCTAATTGATTCCTTATTGTGCAAGCCATTTATGCCAACCCTTCTAAAGAAAATAAAAAAGAAAAAAATTCTCAAGGAGGGGTAATTTTGGGAAGTGCTGAATTTCTCATTTATTTCCAACTTGGCAAGGAATCTGCATTAACTCCTTCTTCACCTTCCCTTCCTATAAATTTCTCTCTCTAGGCCTCATTTTAGGCATCCAAACACAACTTCCCTTCTCTAAGTCTTCTCTAACCAAGCAAGGTTAAGGCTTCCCTTCTCTTCTTCTTTGTAGGTTTTTTTTTATCAAATATTTGCTTTAAATTTCTGACTTTTCCTGTATCTCCTCTGTGACATAGAGGTCGCTTTCACGGTTTTTCCCCGTCAGTTTTTTAGGGCTAAGTTACGGATGATAGGGAAAGACCCATTTTACCTTTATTTTTTTATCTACATATTTATTCTCTCCTTTACTTGTTTTGTTAACTATTTCAATAGGGCCCTGGGCTTATTATGAGAAGATCACATCAACTTGTTTCCATTTTTTGATGTTCTGTAGAGATCTGATTTTTTTTTTATAAATATTTTTGGATTGAATGTTAACTGATATATTGCTTACCCTGGCCTCACCAAAGAAATTTATTTATTTTCTTTGTCATGGATTTCTGAAACTCTGCCTTAATTTTTTGGTATTTGGTTGATTTGAGAAGACATATAGAATCTACTGACTTCTTTCTTTTATGAGTTTCATCCATCTTTTTTTTCATAATCTTTTGCATTTATATGGGTATTTGCTTCAGCTGCATGACCACAAGGTGACTGCAACTTTGCTAAGTTTACAAAGGTAGATGGTTTGATGTTTAAGAAGTATATGCTTGACTCATTGGATTTGGACCCATAGCTCAGGTTTGTTGACATATTCGAAGGAAATGTTGAGGTTTTGTGTCCATTTTTAATAATCGATTATTGTTGATTTGTTGGGGGTAGGTGGTGATGGTAACAGCTTCATTTTAAAGTTGGATATGATCGAACCCTAAAAACAGATATGCATGTATGTATGTTAAAAATCCATTTTGATTGGGTTACCAAGGGATCTGATCCGAAATGCAATCCGTCCAATCCAATAACTCTGTTGGGTTTGGTTAAAGGAATTTGAATCTTCTAGGGATCCGATCATATAAAGGGTTTTGGATCGGATCCAGAGCATAAATTTGAAATATTTCATTGGTTCCAGCTTTAATATCATTTTAAGAGTTTTTAATTATCCTTAATGCGTAATAATTAGAGAGATGTATTTTCTAGAGAAGTTAACATGAATATGTAGTGGTAGTCAAAAAAAAATATATATAATTAATAATATTAGACATAATAAGGCCTTTGGACAATTTTTTAAGCCCAACCCATTGGAATTATATACGATAATTGCATTACACCATTCGCAATTTGTTGGGGGTTGTGGATTGAGAGAAATATATGTATTTTTTTAGGGAAAACAGGAAGATTATACGGCAACAATTATGTTCATCTTGGGTCTTATCATTTGTTGGTCTTATCATTTGTTGGGTCTTATGTTCATCTTGGGGGTTGTGGATTGAGAGAAATATATGTATTTTTTTAGGGAAAACAGGAAGATTATACGGCAACAATTATGTTCATCTTGGATCTTATCATTTGTTGGTCCAAAGTCTATAAGGAGTTTAGGGAGATTTTCTTTAAAGATTTTATCTTCAATTAAGATGGGATTTGATGTATTTCTAGTGAGTAACGTCATATTTGTGAGGTTTTGCTAGGTTGGTCACCTCGACTGGTCTGGTGTTGTTTTGAATGAAATGCTACTTATCAAAAAATAAAAAAAATTTACAATCGACTTTTTATAGTATTTTTTTTTTCTCTTTCTTTTTATAAGCAATTTATGTTTGATTTGGGGACTCACAGGTCACAACTGTTGCTAAAGTGGTACGTGAGATTCTCTTGAAAGTTAAACGAGTCATGGTGAGAAAAGTGGGCCCATTAATCTTATTGTTATGAAAATGAAAAAAATTATTTGCTACTCATTTCAATTACTTTAACACCCATAAGAAGATATTCTATTTAATTTCTCAGGATTCATTCCCCTATGACCCCTCCTCCATTGATGAAGCCAACCTCCAGGTAAAAGAAAAGAAATATTATTGGCCTAGTGCCACCTTTTTTTTTTTTATTACATTCCTTACACATTCATATATACATATATTGTTATTTTTTTTTTTTTGTAAGTATTTAATATATATGGCTAATCACTTGCAGATTAGAATTAATAGAAATGCTGGAATGAGATCGTTGGATTATGACATTGAGGACCTGAAGCAACGGCTACAGCATCAAATGGCTATTAACTCTATTTTAGCCAAGGAAGTTAATCGATATAATCTACAAAGGTTTACGTTCTGGACAAATTTTTTCTTCATTTTGGCCTTTAATGAATTTGGTGTGCCTAACTATTATTATTGTTATTTCTATAATTAATTGTGTGTCCACAATATTCAGCTGTAGGTTTTAGCTTTATTTAAATATTTTAGCGTCGATGAATAAAATCTTAAAATTAATCTTGTATCAGTCTCATATTCTATTTTAAATATCAATAGTTTTACAAGCTATTACTATAATAATAATAATACATGATTGAATTAGAGAGCTTATGTTCCTCTCCAACTTGGTTACAACAAACCTATGAATAAAAGTTATATGACAGCAAATAACAATATGGACACACCACTATGACAATCCAACAGCTTTTGATTTCTTCCCGATCGCTCTTCACTCTCATAACCAGTTCCTTAGAACTTGATGAGTTTTGCCTCACTTGAGGTTAAACCCAGATTGAAGAACTAATTAGTGAGTGAAGACATAAAATGAACTAAGTTATTATAAATTAGAATTGCTATACACAACACCAAGTGATCACAGGTCTCCGTGAATCCTTTAAAGGACTATTTTAGCCAAATGTCCATTAGTTATAAAACACCAACTGATCACAGGTTTTCTTGTACCTTTGTAACTTTTGGAGGATGGCTAAAATAAGAAACTGAAACTATATTGAAACATGGCTACATAATCTTCAATATTTTCCAGGCTTAATGACTTGAGAGCATCACAAGCCCAACATAATCAAGTAATGGTTTTACAAACTGACTACCCTCCGAGGATGCTCAACAATACATATTCCATTAGTGGTTCTTCCAATCCCCCAACTCCTAGATATGCTTGGAATCCAATTGATAGCCCACCTCAATTGCAGCTGACACCACCATACCAATCGATTCAGGTACAACATTCATATGATTTTGTGTATTGAATTTTTTTTTTGGTTAAATAAGATACTGGTTCCTATTACAGATTCTAATTCTCTTAACAGCAAAGAAGGACAAATAATGACATTGAATCGATTGAGCGAAATCAGCATCTGGAGACTATGAGTAGATCCCCAAAGACAGATAAGGTAGCTACATTTGTTGTTTGGACACCATTAATTCGATAATTGATCATGTTAAATTAATGGTATGCTTGTTATAAATATATGACTTAATGGTTTCATGTGTGCTTAAAGATCTTACTTTAATGATGATCACAGGGTAAAATGGTAAGTTACGACTGGTCATCACAGCCAATATTGCCAAAGACACCAAGTGAGACATTTAGCAATTACAGGGTATCAAAATCTTTCCTGAGCAACTCTTTTTTCTTTGTTTTTTTTTTTTTTTTTTCTTTGTTCTTTTCTTCAGTTGAAGATAACTAAAACAGTTTTTCTTTTCTTTTTCTATTTTTGGGTTCTGGGAAACCCTTTTACCTTCCTCATCAGGATGTGAATTGGGCTTACAATCCCCTCAAGAATCCCGAGGATTTGCATTCCAACAAAGTCGATCACTTCTCTCTACCTTGCAACCATTCAAGGTATTATCTTTATTATTGTTGTATGCTTGGCTTTAGATAGAACTTGAATGGAAGAACATCAGATTCATTCAATATGTTACTTAATTATCAATTTGTTTTGTTTTCTAACATCAGGTTTTCAACGTCGTGGATTTACGACCCTTCATATCAAGCCCTGGGTCTTGATGCGGACCCTTTGCAATGTGTGGATATCCTCAAAGAAATGAGAAAAAATAACGTGGATGGAAGCAGCAACAACTACATCAACACTACCACCTTCTCTACCATGGCCGCAGCCACCAGCACCACCAATGCTATTTCCATGTCCCTACCAAAGCAAAATCAACATCATGAATCGAATCCACTCAACGTATCACATGACACTTCTGCGGACCCAATGCCACCCGTTTCTGAGGTATAAATCTTGCTGAGGCCAAGCATGCTAAGATTTCTTTCAATTATAGATTTTATTGGTGAGCAAGTCCCACTCCAACATCACTTAAACATTCAATTACAATGAGTATGTTGGGGTCTAATATGACTATAATGCCTCACTGAAGTTTTAGCGTAAAACTTGTGCAGAAATCATTTGAGTATAGATCCATATATCGTCACTTGTTATCGTTATATATGGAAGCTAATTGGTACTCTTAACCTTCGTGCTTGCAGGAAATGGTTTACAATAAGAATTCGATATTTGACAAAGTGAGTAGGGTGGACTTCGCTGATGACTACGATTTTTTCTCCACAAACAATATGCTGAACATGGAGCAATTCAGCAGAAAAAAATCAAAATCAAATGAGTGGGGTTTCTAAGTATGGGAGCCTTACGATCAACTTCTTAGACAAGTTGTAAACTGGTTAATTTTCTGTTTATTTTTTGTTCTCTTTTGGCTTTCTTTCTTTTTTTGCTAAGCTTATAACTTATGTATTATAGATACTTCGACTGTTCCTGTGGATCTGTATAATATCCTCATTGAGGATCTCAATGTTTGTTTTCTTCGGCTTGAGCTTTATTAATATATAAGGGTGGGGCCCTTCATAGCCTCAGCTAATCGATCAAATAAAAAAGATTGTGATTTTCAAATTGTTATTAATGAAGCTTAGGTTTATTAAAATTAAAATTTATAAGTTCAACAAATAACCTAGTAAAGAGTTGCTAAAACAACACGAAATTGGTCCATGAAAATTCCGACTTTAAAAGACAACTGGTGTGGTAATCGGTCATTAAGGAAGGAATTCCCATCCTTTTACTCTATTTACTCTGAGAAAGGATTACCAGTATGAAACTTTAGAAGGTTTGAGCATGGAGAGTAGACTTGGGACTTTGGTTTTCGGAGAGTATGATTGGGAAGTGGGAGAAGTTGTGAGGTTAATCGCTAACATTTCTTCACTCCATTTTGATCTTGGGTGAGATGATGAGAGATTTTGAGAGGAAAGCAAGGATGGGAGGTTTTCAGTCAAGTCCTTTTATAGATCGCTTTGTAACGCTAAGGGGTCCTATTTTTCTCATGTAGCCATTTGGGGCCCTAACACTCCATCAAAGATTGCCTTTTTTGCGTGGACTGCAGTGCTAGGTAGGATTCAAACAATTGACTTCTTGATTAGGAAGGGTATGTGTTGGTTACTTGTTGTGATTGAGTGATAGGGGAATCAAATGATCATATTATCATCCATTGTAGGTTCACCTATGAGATTTGGACTCATTTTTTTATTTTGTTCAGACTTTCATCTTGCATGCCTGAAACAGTTACAAATATTTTTGCTACTTGATTTTCTCTTAGTGATTCTTTCTCAGGAGCAAAGAGGTTATTGTGAATTTTCACCACCCTGTTTGCAATTTGTTGGACGATTTGGGGGGAGTGGAATAATCACACTTTCAATGGAATAGGGAAGGATTGTAAGGATACGATTTTGTATATTTTGGGTCTTCTTTTCTTTTGGTCCAAGGTGTCCAAGGACTTTAGGGGGGATCTTCTTTGAAGATTTTGTAAATTGGGATAGGATATGTTGTATGGTGATTGGGTGGTCCTCTTTGTATCGATCTTTTGCTTGATTGGTCATCTCGCCCGATCTTGCTTTTATAAATGTTGGATTATGTCTTCTATTCTTGATATATGAAGAGTTGTCATGAATTCAACCCGGCTCTTTTGATGATCCGTTAACGACCTGTATAATTGGTAATGTGTGGGATTTCCCCACCAAAATATTGAACCCATTTGGGTTGGATTTGGATCCGACCCGTTTACCAGATTTGTAACCTTAAGTATATAAAGGGTAAGAAATGAAATCCTAAAAAGGTTAGAGATATATATATGAGAGGCAGAGAAGTTGTAACCCTGATCTTCTTTGATTATCATAATGAAATCGCAGTTTTTGCCCGTGAACGTAGGTTGATGCTTTGACCAAACCACGTATATCTTGTGTCTTGTAAGATTATTTGTGTTCTTGTTGATTTATACTTTGGATTTAAGGGTTCTTTCTAACAATAAATGAATTACTACTTATCAAAAAAAATAAAAAACAAAAAACAAAATTTAAAGTTAATATAGTTGGGAATCAACCACCATGGCTAGTATCAAAGCTTGTGCCCACATTTGGAGGATTGCGAAAATGGCTTTCAGGTAGACATGTTTGAGATTGTTAACCAGCAACATCAACAAAAATAGAGGAAATTTCAAAAGAAAAAAAAAAATCGATGAGGTCATGTTTTGGCCCTAGCCTTGTTCAAGTTCAATCTTTGTGTCTTGAGCTAGTTAACTCTCTTCGAGTATTTAACATCAAAATTCACATAGTTGAAGAAGTCAAGGAATGGGACTTCTTTTAACATGAATGGAATGCTAAGTTCATTGAACCTAGAACAAAAATTACCATAAAGAATGAGGAGAGTTTGAGTTGCTGTACATGCATCTTCATCTTCTTACTTTAGTTTTTTCAACATTGTAAATTCTCTTCCTTTTATTTCTGGTAAGGCTTTCATGGGAGATTTCTTAGAACTCCCGAATCCGAGACGAGTTTAATTCTTGGTATTTTTTCTCTTCTTTTTTTATACAATTTCTCGCTTGATTAGACAAAAAAGAAAAAATAGGAGAGTTTGAGTTGGAGAACTGTAGGTTAATTCTTTCTAGGTGAATGACCACAGAGAGTGAGTGTGGTGCTCCATATTTTGGATTGTTGGAACCCCGACATGTTTAAGTTGATCCTTGATTTTGTTAGATTGAGAGGTTCTCTAGCATTTTGGGTGGAATCATTCTCCCAATTTATTTTAATAGTTATAGATCTTCTAAGTCTCGTTAGTCTTCTAAGTATTTCCAATTGGTTTCAGTTTTATCCCATTCATTACATCAAAAGCCTGCAAGAGCTATTATTTTTTTTATATCATCACATGATCTCACAAACTCACTAATATGTTTTGTTTTTGAAATTTATTTCTAGTCTCTCATGATCCCAGCTGATGTGGGGTAGTGATCATGGTAGCCAACAAACAGCATATATGTGATACAACCAATCACAAAACATTAACCATGAAGTGTTTCAGCTTCATTCTCTTTTGTTCTCTCAACTAGTTCAAGACCAAGGTGATGAAGTAATTTTGAAGATTTCCTCTTCAAACTAATATCTTATTGTATGCGCTTCTAGAATAGTACACTTGAAAGAAGAAGGTTTTAGGTTGACTCATATTGCTACTTCTCATGATTATATGATCTACTTCTTTAAGAACTTGTTAAATCCTACATTTCCTGAGGTATTTCTTTCATTTTTATAAGGTCACTCATGTATTTTAAAGTTCTTTTTTGTAATACAGATTTTACATTTGCGAAGATCTTAACTTGACTGCTTAAAGATGATTTCTTTGGTCTTGGAGACTAGGAGTTGACCCTCCAACAAGAAAATGAGCTACTTGGGGGTGAATAGGATCTGAGATTAAAAGTTGAAGTTTGATGATTTACTCCTTTAAAAATATAATAAAAAAGTGAGATAAAAAATTATCTATATCCAAAATCTTCTTCCATCCAAAGGCATTCAATGCTTCCAAGATTTTACTAAAGAAAACTTATCATGTAAAATCAAATAAGAGATATTCGAAGTTTCAACTTTGGTGATGAGGTGGTAAAATCTGGTGGAAATACCGAACTTGGTATCAAAATCCCACCTTCACACTTTAAACCTATCAAAAAGACAAAGATTTTAAATCATGTCAAAAACGAGTTCTAATTGAGATCATAAAAAATAAAAAAAGTTGTGCTGGAGTGACCTCAAGACTGAACCTCATATCGCACATCCTGACGTGAAAATGTATACAGGAATTAATTATGTTTTTAAATCGTATCTCAATGAAAAAAAATATATGGTTTCTACACACTTTCACGTCATGATGTGCCATATGAGGTACAATCTTGAGGTCACTTCAGAATTATTCTAAATATATAATAGCCTACCTGTGACTAATAACAAAGAAATGGATGTTGCTCTTCTTTTTCTACAACTTAATTTCTTTTCTGAATCATTTATGATTTTCATCAATAACCTAATTGTAACAAATCATATTCAAGGAAGAAATTAAGATAATACAATCATGAATAGTACTGAAAAAGCATGGGAACGATACACAAATTGTAACAACCGGACCCTTAGTCAGGGGCCACAGTCCACAGTCTTGTCCCTTCTGTTCACACAAATTTATTGGTATTAGGATTTGAATTGTATCTGGAGTTACCACCACTCATTAGGGTTAAGGTGTGAATAGTCAGCAATGTAAAATTCACTTTAAATAAAAATGTTGGATTGTACAAAAAATTAAAATGACCGTGGGCTAGTCTGCATTTAGTGATTTAAGTTAGAGCCTTGGTTGAAAGCCGAGGAAGTGTTAGGCACCCCATCTCACCCATTGGTTACTTGGTCTTGCAATTAATTGGGTTGGGTACATGTGGATTACTCATGTATTTGGATTGATTGGGAATTTGGGATGTTCTGAGGTGCAATTTAAGAATGATCAAGTAGGATTCTCGAGATCCCAAACATTTAGTACACGCGGTTTTTAGCTCATGCACCAATAATATTTTTTATCTTTCCATATTTGAATGGTTAAGGATCTTTGATAATCTCTCTTCATTATTTTCAGTAGACACCAAATTTATTTGACAAAATTGGCCCCTACCATTAATTTCTTCATGAATTGATTTGATATGGATCTCACTTCACAGTTCATTTTAATTCTTCATGCACAATGTATCTTATCGGGGTTCAGACAACTTATAAGTATTTGACTTACTAATAACTTGAGGACTTCCCACGCATGCACCGACACTGCTTTAGTCGGATCTGATCTATTTTTTCAATGAATTTTTGAAATATTTTTCCTTGGGAATGGGAGTGCTAAGAGGCTCTCCATTGCACCTTTACCTACTTTTGATAATTCATTAACTGATGTTTTACTTTCAATAGAATATTGAGCTCCAAATGTTGTTAGATATACTTTCATGATTATTTGGCACCGTTGTTATGATCAGGATCTTTCATCACCAACAAGTTCCCATTCACCTCCGGAATGAGTTGCGTTGTCTTTAGCTAGGTCCTTTTCTTGTGTGTGATAAATGAGCATGATTGAATTAAAGAAGGAAAACATACGAAGGGCAAGCCCTTATTTTACAAGACGAATTTGGGGAATTAAAAGAGAATCCCCCATACAAATTTCTCACAAGATATAGAAAGGTTTGAAAAGAATAAAAGAGAAAATGCTCATGACAAAATAGTTTTGATCATTTATTGACCTTAGATAAATTCATAGTTTTTCGAGAGACAAATTGAGATTTTTTTTTGTTTCCGCCATATATAGGCCCAAAATACTAATTTTCATGGTGCATGCAAAAATACAATATACATATAGGGAACGGATGAAGGGACATATGAAAAAACATATGTAAAAAAAATGTAACATTAATAAAATTTCAAAATATAGGTTAGAAGTTTCAGATCGAGCTGATTTTTTGTGAGGATGATCTCTATGATAGGAAGATCATCTGGAGAGAAAAAAAATCAGTCCAATCTGAAAGTTCTAACCCCATTAAAAGTGATTTAAAATGTGGACCGTCAATTTTTTGCCAATAATTTGTAAATCACTTTTGATGGATTTAGAAGTTTCAGATTAAGCTAATTTTTTTTAGGATGATCTTCTCATCATAGTGACCATCCTCGCAAAAAATCAGCTCAATACAAAACCTCTAACCCATATTTTGAAAAACCATTGTTTTTACATGTCTCATGAACCGCCCCCATATATCCACAATTCTTTAACTTATAAATTGGGGTTAGCAATTTCAAAATGGGCTGATTTTTTGCAAGGATAATACTCTCACCATAAAAATCATTCACACAAAAAATCAGCCCATTTTGAACCTTTTTTTCTCATACAAGACAAAACACATTGTCTAGAATGTTGTATAGAATGTTATATTTATATATATATATAGGGAAATGTTCAGCACCAAACATTTTGGCAAAACATTTTTCAAAACATGGGTTAGAAGTTTTGGAATGAACTGATTTTTGGTGAGGATGATCTCTACGGTGAGGAAATCATCATCACAAAAAATCAGCCCATTCCAAAACTTCTAACCCCATCAAAAATGGTTTACAAAAAATGGACGGTCCACGATTTTTCAACTTATAAACATGGGGCTAGAAGTTTTGGAATGAGCTGATTTTTGGTGAGGATGATCTCCTCACCGTAGAGATCATCCTCACCAAAAATCAGCCCATTCCAAAATTCTAACTCATGTAGGACAAAAATGGTTGGCTAAAATGTTTGGTGCTGAACGAGACCCATATATATATATATATATATATATATATATATAGATATATATATGTATATGTATGTATGTATGTATGTATGTATGTATGTATATGTGTATGTGTGTGTGTGTATTATGACATTTTTAGTGACAACAACTAAGGTTAGAGTTGAAGAAAGAGAAGAACATCATATTCCACCTTGGGTCTTTAGAAGTCATCCTTGGTCTTTTAAGGCAAGATGTGAAACTTTACTAGAAGTCATTTTGGCATCGTCAATTTGCTTTGGCCCAACTAAGATGGACCCTACTTAGATAAATGAGTCATGCTGGCGTGACCTCAACAGGGGACATCTTGACATGGTAGCATGCGCAAGCCTGTACATGAGTTTTCTCCAAGATATAAGTAAAACGCATCTACGAGCGCACACCACCTGTCATGTGCCCCCCTCCCCCTTCCCCTTGATGTCATTCCAGCATTAATCTAGATAAATATAACATAATTCAATTTTATTTGACCAAAATTGACGAATCAATTTTTGCTCACAGACTCCTTAGTGCTTGCCAAGTCAAACTTACAAGGGTGCTTTTGTAAATTAGTAAAGCCCTTCAATACACAGGTCAAAAACTTAGCCTTAAGTTTTAATATCTAATTTTCACATCATACTAAGAATCGTGAGTTCACATCTTGGCATGATCAAATGCCATATGCTTGTCGGAGATGAAATTGTTAAAATTTTTAGAAAGATAAAAAATAATATTATTTTCATCATTAAATTTTAATTGTAAGTTTTAAAAATTTTGAGAGTTCGTTCACTTTCAACATCTAGTTCAATTTTTATGAAATCTAGAAAGATGTTGTGTTGAATTGAAACGTGGTTATTTTTGTTGATCCAACCAGTAAGATTTGATATCTTCCAAAGTAAGGAAAGTGTTATTCTTTAAAAATTACCATTTAAAATCGGTGGGTCCCACCAACGTCTATCTAGTGGTTGTTGCCCTTAACCTAACCCTAGTAGCTTACTTACCAGAATAGGAGTAAGAAAAGAGTAATGCTGAGGTGACACAAGGATTTTTTGCAATTCTCACAATTCTTACATGGACGTGCGCGCATAACCACAAATACTTTTTAGACGTATCTCGAGAAAACACATCAATGCCTATCACATCGACCCAGTGAAAAACAAAGTCTCGCCCGGATTTCCGCAAGAAAATCTTTCTCACAGAGCTTTAGCCGACTCCACTGAGCCAACATAAGCCATGCAAATTGCCTAAACAATCATCCAATAGCTTTCCAGATTTCGAAAAGGATACAGGGTTTTGATCCCAGACATCGCACGTACTTTCTATTAAATGCCTTCCGTTAGTGGGGCCCACGGGTCGAAATTCCTAACTTTCACAAAGATACGCAGAAGAAGGTCAACACGTGTATGAAGTTTTATTCTACGTCGCCTCACGCGTGCTACTTATGATGTGGCATTCAGAAGTTAAAATATCATATTGTTCCTACCACGTGTCACTCTTCTACTGATTTTTCCAGAATCTAACGTGAATGAGAAAAGTAGTTTGTTTAGATAAGCACGTATTAAATGAGGCTTACTGAAACTAATGATTTTCGTAAACGCTTTTAAAGGAATCTGAAGGAGAGAGAAAGAGAGGTGGCATCTTCCATGTTTCGAAACATGATGTTCATCCAAAATCAAAATAGTACATCCAAGGACTATACAATGTTTAGTACTTAAATGAAAGTAGGTAGATTCACGATTTTTGAGAAAAAAAATTATTCTCTTAGATTTGTCTTTTAATTATAAAAAATTATTGAAATTTTAGAAGGTATTACCAACAAATCTTAAAGTGAGACTTACATTCTTTTTAAAAGATTAAATATCTATAATACCTTCAATCTCTAAATTAAATATCTATTATTTTTCCTTGAATCAATTTAAAAATGTTATTATTATTTAAATTTAAATTTTATAATAATATCTAGAATGTTGTGATATTGGATTGCCAATGTGGGCTCAACGATGCTTTTGGAAAAGGTAATTGATGTTGAGTGATCATGTGGGTCTCAATCCAAGTTTTGTTGGATGACAAACTTGATGAGTAAGGTTCCCTTGTAATTATCAAAACTATAAGGGAGTTTTTGTAATGAAAATGCAACTATGAGGTCAGTTCTATAAATCTCCTTTTCTCTTAAATCTTTTTCTAAAAAAAAATTAAAATCAACATTCTAAGTGGATTGGGAATAAAAATTTACATGGGCATCCCATTTGAAATTATTTCTGGTCTCACTACGTCATATTTCACAAAAAACGACGGGCCAAAGCCGTCGTTTTTTAAGAAAAATGACGGCCCCGCCGTCGCAAGAGCAGTTGTAAATAACGAAGTTGTTTTTGGTGAACGACGGTTGGCACGCGTCAACAAAGTGGTCTAAAAAACGACGGTCATAGTCTGTCAAACAAAAACGACGGCTCAAACCCGTCATTTTTTTGTCGATTTTAAAATTAAATTAGTAGATATTAACGACGGCTTAAAGCCGTCGTTTTTTTGTCTTTTTTTTTTTTTTTAATATTTTAGCCAGTATTGTTTGTTATTTTTATTTTTTTCACCTAAAAAGAAAATGACAATTTTCATTGGGCAGAAAATTAAAATCTAACAAAATAAATAAATACACCAAAAAAATAAAATTTTACATTTTTCAAATGGAAACCATATTCATTCAAATTTTACATGTGCAATCATAGTCCAACATGCCCCGTTTTCATGGCATCGATTTTAATATACATCCCAATGTTTAAAGAAGTTTTTCAAAAAATATCTTCTACCAACTTCACTTCACTTGTAGAAATCAAAACCAACATATGTCTTTCTCGGTCCTTCACTTGTAAAAGGGTCATTAGCAATCATTCTATTGATGGCCTCCTGCAAAATAAATAATAATTAAGAAATATAAAGAATAACAACTATTAAAAAAAAAAACAAACAAATCCCTTTTGATTTGTTTCTCAACATGATTAGAGAATACCCACAAAAACCAAAACCAATTGAACTAATTAAATCACATAAAGTTATTCATGAACAACAACAATCAGGTAAGGACTAATCTCATCCCAAAAGACAGGATACTTCATAGTGGATGGGGTGGCAAGAGAATTCACATTGGACATCTCAGCTAATAGTTTCCAAAGACTAGTGCTCTGATACCATGTCAACCAATGAACTACTCCAAAAGACCGATCTTTTGGTGAAGGGGAGAACTATGAATATAAAAGGGTCACGGGGATTAACTGGGGTATGACACACCCCGAGAGTGGGGGACAATATACACTCCACAGTGGGGAAAGGATAAAGAACATTAGCTAACAAATACAAGTATTTATTGGTTAAACACACAAAGATAACAACCGCATGCAAAATATGATTAATGTTTATACCTGTAACTCCTTTATTTTCTCTGCTTTTTGGTCAGGCTTGGCTCAGCAACAACACTCTCAATCTCAATCCCAACCTCCTTAGCAATGGAATGTGTTGTGCCCCAATTGTCACCTGTCACCATAATGCTCCTCACATTCATGGACTTGAGAATGGATATAACATCTCGAGCACCCGGTTTTAATGGATCGGATATGGCTATTACTCCAACTACCTGCCCATCAACCAAATAACCTGAAAATATGAAATATTAATTATTGTTCAAGACTTGAAACAAAATAATACATCGACCAAATAAGAAAGAGAGGAAAAAGTTATATTCTTACCAGAGGCACAAAATACTTCGAGATACGATCAGCAAACTTCTGCACAGGAGCTTTGGCCATCTGTGCAGATTCGACAAGTCGAACAATCTGTGACAGAGCACTCTCAGAGCCAACTCTTGTAACCTGAACATGTAACACCCCGTTCTCATTCAAAGTCCCTCCTATCACCGTATCTCCTTTCCTTTTTGCCACTAGTCGGGCTTCTCCTGTTATCCAACTGGTGTGAGGAGAGGTGTAAGCCTCAAGGCTGAAGGCAGTACTAAGTGTAAGCCTTATTTAGAAGGCAAAACAATTCTACAAATCATGAAAAATCCAAAGAAATTAAATGTACACCCATGAACAATGTAGCTTGGATCTGTGATTTATTTCAATGCAAATCTCAAGGCATCACATCTCAAAGCTTAGAGATTTGCACCTAAGAAAACAGAAAAAACGAAAAATTCACATATTCAATAATCTCTAACCTAAGACCTTTGACCATGGCTGCTTCTCCAATAATGGTGCACTAAAGAAAGAAAACAAAACACATTAACTTTTTGATGGTGATGACTCGCAATTCGTTGGATAGAAAGAAGATTCGTGGATCGAACTTTACCGTCGATTCAATGCTGACAAATAGCTGCACAACCACTCAGATTGACTCTTCCAATCCAATGGTTGAGAATGAAATAGCTCTTCGTTATTATTTCGTGTCAGCAGCACTGAATACTTTCTCAAAGCCTTTTTCCAGCACCTACTCTTTTCCAAAAAGAGTTGCCACCATTAGTATCACTCAATCAGCCACTCCTACCACTAATTTCATTTATTTTTGCTCATCCGTTAGTGTTTCCTTCTTTGCCAATGCACAAAAAGCCACTCCTACCACTAATCCTAATATTTAAAAAGCTACCTATCTACAAGAAGCCTCATCCTCCAATTTATAAAAAGTCAATTCTACCCATCCCTAAACTAAGATCCCTTTTAAAAAACCTCTTCCACCTTAAACCACAATAATGGTTACTAGATGCAACAAATCAACAAAAAACAACCAACAACATTTTCCAATAGAAAAGAGCAGACAAGAAGAAACAACATATAAGGGGAAAGAAAAACAGAATAACATATAAGAAGAATATGCAAAGGTGAATATGCTTTAAGTCAGGTACATATACGAATCCGTATCCAAATTAAAAAAAATTCAGATATAGACATGAATATGCTCATATTCAACCTATTTTTAGTCCTATTTTAAATTCATACCGATGACATATCCCTTATTGATTAATAGTAGAAGACTTGATGCCCTCCTCCTCATCACCATACTCGTAACCACCACCACCATCTTTTTCTTAATCATCTCATCTTCATCGTCAACATTGTCATCATCATCATAAATAAGATAACTAGTTTTGAGAAAAAATCAAGGATTTTTAGGTCATTTATTATTATTTTATAAGAGGAGTGAGGTGAAGAGGTGCGTCACAAATTTGAAAATGTCGTATTAAATCAAATAAGAGGAGTGAGGTCAAGAGGTGCGTCACAAGAAAAATATACTGAAATTGACTTGGTGACAGCTAAATTGAATTGGAAAAAAGCTAAGTAGTCTCTTACGAATTTTCACAAACGGTTAGTGCACATTAGTTTGGAGGAAAGACGTTTGTAGGAAACACTCCAAAATCAGACAAAAAATTAACAAATAGAAATGCAGATTTTAATACCAATCTTCACAAAAACGTATAGAGGTATGAATCAAATCAACAAAAAAAAAAACCAGAGAGAGAAGAAAATCTAGGATTTCTCAAGCTCAATGGAGAGAGAGAGAGAGAGAGAACTACCTGCAAAGCTTTTGCCGGAGAAGATGGTGTCGAACTTCGCTTGATTTCGTAATCCCTTTGGATTGCTGAAGACTCTCTGTTGGGATCGAGAGAGAGACGATTGTAAATCCGAAACGCTAAATCGCGAAAGAGAATATTGTGAGCGGAGATCGAAAATAAAAAGCTTAGAATCGTGAGAGAAGAAATCGAATCGAGTCTGAGATTTGGGATTCTAGGATTTTATGGAGAAGAAATTTCGAATCGGCTGTTGTTGAGGTTTGAGTCTGAAATTTAATGGATATAAATAATACTGCCACCATAATTTTTTTTAACGCCACACCAATTGGTGTAGCATTAGTAAAAGTGCGTGCGACAATAGTAACTCGCTTAGGTATTTAATGACGGATTAAGTTGGTTGTTAATAATCGACAATTATAAATGTCGTTAAGGGTTAAACAACTAACAAAAGCCGTCGTTAATAAACAACTGCTTTAGTCCGTCGTTTTTTCCGACTTATTTAGTCGTTTTTTCTTATTTGTGACGTAGTGTCTCACCACAAAAATAACCAAATCAATATATAAATCCAAATACATGCATGAAATGACTAATTAGACAAAGTTCATCAATCAACAATCATATGAGAATGAATGGATTGACAATCTGATATGCATCACAACATTTAGGAAAATTATCCTAAGACTTGATATCATATTTTTCTTAAAGTGTCAAAGAACTTTTGTGATGAAGCACAAGTAATAGTAGACTGTCATGTGAGTTGTACTAAGTAGATATATCAAAAAGACGTTCAACAATGCAATTGTCAAATAGATAAAGACTAACACGTGTCACAAACATACGAAAGAAGCAATGTCAAAAGATAACGTCGAACTTGTGTGCAAACGGGAGGCATGATACAATCAAAAGAAAAGTAATACAATTGTTAGATAAATATGATTATGATAATAAAAAATTATTTGTAAATCCGATAATTATGTTTGTTGGTTGCTTTTCATCAAGTCCATAGTCAAATCCCAGGGTTTAATTTAGACAAACTCTAGTTACTTCCAAATTGGAGTAAGATTAGAGCAGAAGAAATTTCGAGTGGAGTGGTAAAATGTGTAAAGATGACAAAAGAAGCACCAATTAATTGGTAAAAATGTGTAAAGATCGGAAAGAACACAAATTAATTGGGGCAGTTAAAAACACTCTAATGAGTAACGTATTTGATATCACAAATGATTGTATAGATATGTAACCGTCACCCCCGATCACTAAAAATAATTTTTTTTCTCATTAAGGAAATCTTTCAAAAACTTCTAAACAATAAGTAGATTCAATTGCTTAAAAGAATTCTCAAATTAACTAGTCGACAAAATTTATCTTTTTTTGCAACAACAACAAACGACAAATAATTCATTTATATATAATAAATTAATTGATGCTATGAAATAACGAGAACGTGGATACGATCCAATAGTGCTATCATATGTGAATGTCAAAGGTATATTTGCCAATTGGAAAAAAACAGTTTCACTATTTAGTCAATGCCTTTACTATAAGCAAGAAAATAGTAATTTTATCAATGTTTTTATTGTTTGTAAAGATTTTCCGATATTCACTTTCCTCAAACATTGTATTTATAGGAGGACCTCCCCTTCAATTAGTTTGACGAACTAATCAGATTTTAATCAAGCAGATTACTAGCATTGAATTATGAAACTTTATAGATTATTGGCATTCAGTGTCATAATCTATCAAATTGAAATCTAATTTGGTCACCAAAGAATTAATGAAGGGAATTAATCCCTATGAAAAAAAATTCTAAGGTATAATATTGGCTGAGGAGGTTGCTAGTATTCCTTAAGAGCTTCAACGTATTTTAGAGGACAATCTTATCTATACTTACACTCATTAGTAGTGTTTTCTGGGAAGGGGACCCATCAACCCTAGCTTATCAATAAATAAATAAAAATTGATTGAGGGTGAGGCTCAAAGAACCATTATGATTATTACAATTTTATTGTTCAATTGGTAAACTACAAATTAATGAGAGTAAGTGAACTTGTTCAAGGGTGAGCAGCAAAATCCGCACGATTGATAAAAAATGATTTAAAAAAAAACTAAGGTTAAAAAGGAAAGAAAAGGAAATAAATAGGAAATAAGTAACTATAATTAAGATATTTATTTAAGCATTAAGAATAAGTATCAATTAAAATTGGATAATTAATTTTTAAATAGGTTCCCATTGTGTAAATAAAACTTAAAAAAACCAATTGCATAACTCCTAGAAAAAAACAAATCCCTCAACAAGGTAATTTTGACATGTAATGATTTTCTCAAAGTTCGCCACCTTGGCAAAAGGATTCTGCATTAAATCCTCCCCCCTTCCTTCACCCCTCTTTTACTTCCCTTTAAATTTCCCTTTCTAGGCTTCAATTTAGGTACACAACACAACTTCTTCCCTTCTTCAAGACTTCTCTAACCAAGCAAGGTGAAGCCTTCCTTTTCTCCCTCTTGATCTTTGTAGAATTTTTATCAAATATTTGTTTTAAATTTTTTATTTATTCCTGCACTTCCTTTCGATGTAGATGTCAATCGCTTTCATGGTTTTCCCAGTTTCCTAAAAGGGAAAGACCCATTTACCTTTATGTTTTAATAATACTTTTTCTTTCCTTTTCTAGGTTTCTTAATTATTTCAGTAGGACCCTAGGCTATTGTATTTTTAGATCATCGCCAACTTTTTCCTCCATTTACATGCTATACAGAGATTTGATTTAGAGATTAGAATTTTTTTTTAATGTTTTTTAGATTGAATTTTAACTGATGGCCTTTTTTCCTCTCTTTTCAATGGTTCAAGCAGTCCATTAAAGAATTTACAGGTACTAGCTATTAAGGTCTGTTTTATTATTTATTCAATTTTTATTTTACATTTGCTTATTATGAATCAATATTTTTTTTTTATCTCACTAGTAAAGGAAAAAAGGCCTTATATCAACCACCGCGAAAACAATTTCTAGAGATACATAACAAATCTCTAGATTTTGCTTTGACTGAGGATGAATCTTAGTAAGACATTTTTTTCCTTATTAAAATAGTAAGGATAGTGATTTTTATTTTTTTATTTTAACCCGGCTTTCCATCAATCTGATAGTTGTGATGTTAGGGATTCCCAAGAAAATTGTATTCCTAGGAAAAGAAATTTAATCCCTAGAAAATCAATACTAATCGCAAGGAAATCTGTGTTTCTCTTTTCTTGACCGTGTGTTTGATGGAGAGCCTCAACCCAAAGGCTCAAAGTATTTTTTTTTTATTTCTTTCTAAATGGGTGACTGTAATATAATCCTCTATTTCAGGTAGATCTTATATTTTTTTAATGTCCAAAAGATCCCAAAAAATAGGATAAGATGTTAACAAATTATGCTTAACGTGCATACACTTCTACTGGATCATTTCTCAATTATGAAGGTAGTGGTAATGGTCATGGCTTCTTTTAATTCGAAGATATATATGATGACTGCTGTATAAGGATATATGTCCAACTTCCAAACCCAATTTGATAGGTTATCAATGGATCTGATCAGATCCGGAATCCCATCTGATTTGATCCAATAACTTTAAATCTGGATCAAATACTTGGGTCCTCATTAGGATCCAATCCAATACTGATCTGCTTTAATTAATAACTAATTGGATCGGTTTCAAAATCACTATGTCCCGATAGGAACTACGTCTCATAATTTGTTTGAAAATATATAAATTAAATGATACATTTATATTATATGTATACTTATATGATGTAAATTATTTGTCTTTTTTTTTTTTTTTTGCTAATCATATTCTGTAAATTATGTTAAATTTGGGGCTTCTCAGGTCACAGACTCATCGATTGCTCAAGCTGAGAGGGGCGCGAGATAATACATAAAGTTGAAACAAGTCATGGTGAGGAAATTGGGCCCATAAAGTTTAATTATATTTCCAAAAGTAGAAAAAGTTAATTATTACTTATGTGAATTATTAATGCCCATGTAACCATATCATATTTACTTTCTCAGGATTCATCCTCTTATGACACCTCCTCCATCAATCAATCCAACGTCCAGGTATTAAGAAAAATGACAAAAGAAATGCAAATTTTGTACCTATATATTGCTAACACTTTTTTTTTTTTAATTATAAAAAATATCCCATATATGAATTAAATATTCTGCCATTTAATGCAAAAGAAAGTAAGGTTATTTTAATAATTAGTTATTAATATTTTTTTTAAAATTATTATAATAAATATTTGTGAAATAATAATTAGAAGAGTTGTAATCTTCTGACTAAAAAATTTTCACTCATTTTGTTATGCGGATGACGTTGCAAGAGCATAAAACCATAGATTTTTTTTCTTCAGGATACATAGGAAAATGATCAACGGTTTTGTGTCCTTGCCACGTCAACCGAGTATAGATCAAGTGAAAATTTTTGAGTCAGAAAATCATTAACGTTATTATAAAAACTTTTAGAAAATGTCGTTCACATTTGTTATAATTACAAAAATGCCATAATGTCATAATTCTTTATTTAAAGCTAAAATAATCAAGGATATTTTTGAAAAATGAAACTTTTGGAAGATGCTAATGTCCCGATGAAGTATTATATGTTACCACTCTCAATATACATAATATGCAATAATTAAGTTGTTAATCCGTGTGACTGACCACTTGCAGGGGACAACTGATAAAAATTGTAGAATGGGATCCATGGGTTTAGGTGCCGAAGACCTTAACCAACGGCTACAACGTCAACTAACTATTAACCCTAATTCAGTGGAGCACGGACGTCGTAATAATAATTTTCAAAGGTTTGTTTTCTGGACATTTTGGGCCTTGCATTATAATGTGGAGAAAATATTCTGTTTTAGGTTTTATCTTCATTTATTTGTTTATATTTTAATCACTAAAGCATATAAATTAACTAATCTTACATCAATTATGTAGCTTAAATATATGGAGATCCAAGAGAATATCCTAGAGGAACCTATTATATTTTAAAAATAAATAATTTTACTTGTTCAAAATAGTAATAAATTAGTGAATTAGAGACCTAATTATTTTCCCTCACCAACTTTTCGGTAACACACTATTTAAGAAATTATATATGACAAGCCAAATAAGTGGTTTTTTTGTTTTTTTTTTGTTGCTATGTAAGCAAAACAATCTATTAATCTGACAATAATGTACAGAGGGTAGAACCCTTAATTTACAATCCGAATTTGAGGAAAAACTAACCCATCTCCCATTAAGCATTTTCTTGCTATCAAGGGGAGGGAAACAAAAGCTATATATATATATATATATATATATCAAAGATCCAAGAAACATCTGAGTATGAACATATAAAAAAAGCTTCTAAAATGAAATATAAAACAAATGAACAGTTGCAACGATAATATAACTGCCACCAACCTTAATTTGATTTCTTCCTCGATCACTCTTGCCTCTCATCACTAGTCCACCTAATGAAGAACTTCGTGAGAAAGAAAGTAGAATGATATCAGTTATTAAAAAAAATGGATTTGCTATGTAGCAATATACTCTTTCTTGAATCACATAAAACTTAGCTTGAAACCCAAAAAGACTGATTTAGCTCAATGTCCAGGAGTTATGCAACACTAAGCATTCATAGGGATTTCTTGGGAATGCTATGAGGATGCTAAAATAAAGACTGAAATTATACTGAAACATGTTACCATGATCTTCAATATTTTCCAGGACTAAATCGAGAGCATCACGAGGCCAAGATAATCAAGTAAGAGATTTCGAAGGCGATTATCATCCCAGAAGGGTCAACACTATATATTCGAAAAGTGGCCATTTCGTCCCTCGGGCCCCTAGAAACGCTAGGAATCCAATGGAAAGCTCATCAAGAGTACAGTTGACACCATCACAACAGAAGATTCAGGTACAAAATTCTTCTCATTCTGTCTAATTGAGAAATATATGTTTCGTTAAATTAGACATCAGTTCTAATTAAAGACTTAAATTCTCTTAACAGCAAAAAGCGTCAAACAAGGGCATTGCTCCGATTCAGCAAAATCAGCGTCTAGGAAATGTGGGTAGTTCCTCAAAGGCAGCCAAGGTAAGTATTGATGTTGTTTCAATACCATTAATTCAATAATCATGTTATTATTAATAATCATGTTGGTTACAATGCACCATCCCAGACAATGCAACAACATACATCACGTGGATCATCTAGCAACTTGGGGCCATCAAAGGTGCCATCACAGGCAATTAAGCAGCAGAAGACTAGTACACCTAGCAGCTCTTGGGTGGTAAAGGGAAAAATTGCTGATAACAATGCGCCATCACAGACAATGCAACAACAGAAACCTAGTGAGGCACCTCGCAACTCTGGGGTTTCCAATGAAGAGAGAGTTGATTATGATGAGCCATCAGAGACAATGCAACAGCAGAAACATAGTGAGATATCCAGCATCTCTGATTTACCAAAAGAAAAAATGGTTGATTATGATACGCCATCGCAGACAATGAAACAACAGCAACCTATGGAGCCATCTACCAAATCTGGGGTATCAAAATCTTTCATGAGAAGATATAAATTTTTTTAGATAAATAAAATAGTTTTTCTTTTGGTGCTTTTTCTGATAATGTATATTAGGCAAAGCTAACTAATTGTTTGAAATATTTTGGTGTTAAAAACAGAAGGGTGAGTGCAAAACAATGGGACTGATGGGGATACCCTTGTTCCTTCCTGGGGATGTGAATTGGGCTTATGCTCCCACCAAGAATCCCTATATGGACATGTATGTACTTTCTTACCCTTCAAGGTTTTATCTTTTTTATTGTTGTGCACGTAATATAGGATTGACGTTAGATCATTTTGAAAAGAAGAATGGGATTCGTTCATGATAATGATAATGAGTGGTAAGACGGGCTTTTATTGGATAGCAATTGAGTCTTCCAAATACCCGAGTTTAGTAATCCTCTTTTTAATATTATTGCTTGTTTATCAAATAAAAAAATAAAAAAATAAAAAAATTGATAATGATAATGATGAACAACTTCAACAAAAGGGTTAGCTCAAATCCTATTATCTTATTTATATATCCACTTATTTTAGTGTTTTAATTTCAGGTCTTCATCACCAACAATTTATGAGCTAATGGAGATCCACAGCAACAATTACAGCAACTCCACCACCATAGCAACCAACACTAGCAGCTACTTAGGCAGTAGCAAAGGCAGCATTAACTCCACTACCACACCCCTACCAGCCCAGAATTATCGCTACTATTGTGGAAATTTTGTCAACATACCTAATGACCCTCCAACAAGTCAATTCCTGCCCACCCCTCAGGTATAAATCCTGTTAAGGCCAATCATTATACTAGATTTTCAATTATTAAAGATTTGATTGGTGAACAAGTCCCACGCTAACATCATATAGATTTTCGATCTTTGATCATAATGTGATAGGGATGTTGGGCTTAATGTAACCATAATGCCCCACTCCGAAGTTTCTGCGTGAAACTCAAGCACCAGATTATTAAACATGAATCTACATATCTTCATTTATTAGCATAATATATTGGAAGCTAATTAGTACTCCGAACTGTCATGCTTGCAGGGCACGGTTGCCAACCAAGACATAACGTGGCATGGACCGAGAACTTTGAAGAGGGATGGGATTTTTTCTTACCAAAAGATATGTTTGACTAAAAATAGTTTAGCAGTAAAAATGAGAAATCAAACTCGGGTTAAGTTTTTGCTATGGACTAAGTTGTTCAAGTATGTGCCACAGTATGGTTGCATGGCCTTTAAGTATTACCTTCTTAGACAAGTTATAGATAGAAAGCAATGCTTCTTTTTCTTTTATTTCGTTTTAAATTTCTTCTGATCCCCTCTCCCTCCCTTATATATATACATATACTTCAAAAATATTTCAAATCAAAACAAATATATTAGTAAGAAGACACAAGCTTTGAAGCCTTTAAATTAAGTCTCACTCTGCAGTGGAGACACTTGCATTTATATAGAGAACTTGAAAGTCCTTTGGATAACAACAGATTACAGATTTGAAGGGATTTGATAACATTCTTGGTAACTTTGTTACAATATTCAAAGAAGAGGATATATAGAATATTCAAGAGTTTTGACTTTGTCAAACTCTTTGAAGATATCCATCCATACATACACCCCTCAAGTTCAACTGTCTGTGGATGAAAGTGAGCTTGTCACGCAACATGCTAAACTGAGAAACACTAAGTGGCTTGGTCATGACATCAGCAATTTGATCTTGTGAAGAAATGAAACGAACATCCAACCATTTGCATGCAATCTTTTAACAAACGACGTGGAAGTCGATTTCAATATGTTTAGTACAAGCATGAAACAGCCATTAGAAAAGATTATTGCACCAAAGAATGGGGGGGGGGGGGGGGGGGGCAAGAAGAGGAACATGTAACTCGTGTAAAAGTGATTGAATCCATGAGACTTCAGTAATGGCATGAGCAATTCCATGATATTCTGATTCTATACTAGAGCGGGGCATTGTAGCTTGCTTACGTGAGCTCCAACAAATAAGATTTGGGCCAAGATAAATGCAATAGCCACTGTGAGCGACGATCATCAAGACAACTTGCCTAGTCTGCATCAAAAAAGGCACTGAGGGAATATGTTTGAAATGGTCCAAGAGTAATTCCAAAATCAACAGTGGCTTTAAGTAGCGCAGAATTGGCTTCACAACAGTCCAATGATCATTAGTTGGATTTTGCATGAACTGACAAACTTTGTTGACAGAGAAAGAAATTTCAGGTCATGTGAGGGTAAGATACTATAGAGCACCAACTGTACTACGGTACACGATAGCATCGGAGATAGGATCACCAACAAATTTGGAGAGATGTGAACTACTAGCCATGGGGGTGGAGTATGGTTTGGCACCATCCATTTTTGTTTTACGAAGTAAATCCAAGATATACTTCTGTTGGGAGAAAAATAACTCTTGTGATCCTCAAGTGACCTCAATCCCAAGAAAGTAATGTAAAGGCCTCAAGTCTTTAATGGAGAAAGCTTGTTGAAGCTCATCAATGAGTTGTTGAATGAGCACAGAAGAAGAACCCGTAATTATAATATAATCAACATAGATCAATATGTATAGAATACCATGTGTGCCATATTTGTTGAAGACAGATGTATTGGCCTTTGATCGATTGTAAATCTTGCTATGTAAAATAGAGATTAAGAGATGTAAAATAAGACTTTGGGCAAGTTGAATTCGTTCCACAGGGACAGTTTGGATTCAAAATTTCATTCGGATAAAAATGCCAAAACAGAATTAGAAAATAATTTTTTCTTAAAACAAATTGATTTGTAAAAAACAGAGAAGAAAGTAGCAACTAATTTGTAAATGAAATTAAAACTAACAACCGATATTGAAGATATAAGGAAAAGAGCTTGGAGAGGTCAATTCAACATTTGCAATTTATCCAAAATGCTGATTTATTCTATTTATAACTCAATCCACGTAGCAAGTCATTGCTCGTGGATCGGAAGATAGATCGAATTAAACATTAATGGTAACCAAAGAGTATTCATGAGAATCTCAAACTTAAATAAGATTAGCTGACTTATACTTCAATTCTTCACATAGGATGATTGTTCTTGAGCTTATCTAAGTAACAATCATCTAAGCTTGATTTGAATGTATAAGTTTGCTAATCTTATCTTAAGAGGATTCTCAGAATTAACATGTAAAGCAAAAATAAAGAATCAAAACAACATTGGTAGGATGAAATTGCTTCGGCATTCTTGACTTCTCTAATGAGAGTCTAGCCGATCATCGCAAAAATTGTAATTGCAGAAAATAACAAAAGAACGAAGAACATGGGTGAAGAAGATGATGATCGATCTGTAGTTCTTCTTTTATAGCTCTCCAAAGAATTACAAAAACAATGAATGGATCACTCTTGATGTTCTCACTATACTCAAGAGCTTTCTCAAAAGAAAATTACAGAAAATTGAAGAAAGAAAAATAAAAAATTGTAGAAGAAGAGAGCAAAAGAAGGTCCCTTCTCTAAAATCAACCCTCCAATTTATAACATTCGTATTCGGATAATCGGATTGATTTGACGGATGATTTGATTCGAATGACCCATTCAATTACAACCACCGAAGCAATTGGAAGCTTTTGTGCAAATCTCGAGGATAAATTCCTCAAGATGACCGCGGCGCGGTGACGTGGCGATCAAATCCTTCGAGTTTTTTCTGGATGCTTCCTTTCGGCTCAAGTATTGTAATCGTAATTATTATGTCTTTTGTTGATTTCCGAATGTACCTTTTTTACCTGAAATTAGTAACAATTTATTGTTAGCCACATTAATTTGGGATTTTGATATAATTCATTATTATTTTAAAGGAATTAGCATTTAAACTTTAATAATCTTGGTGAAATTACAATCCCAAAGTGAAATTATTGGGACCTTATCAGCCTTAGATACAACAAACCCAAATAAGCAAAAAGGAGCTTAGTCGATGGTACCATGCCCGAGGAGCCTATTTGAGACCGTAAAGAGACTTGTGCAGTCGACAAACATGATTTGGAGATTGAGGATCAATGAAGCCAGGTGGTTGTTTCATATAAACTTCTTCTAAGATGCCATGTAAGAAAGCATTTTGGATATCTAATTGATGAAGATTCCAACCTTTAGAAATAGATATTGACAGAACCGTCATTATTATTCATTGTTTGACTATAGGGTTGAAAGTTTCACCAAAATCGAGCCCCTCTTGTTGGTGAAAGTCTTTAGTGACTAATCGGGCTTTGTAATAATCAATAGACCCATCGGCTTTTTGTTTAAGTCGAAACACCCATTTGTGCCCCACTATGTTCATATTAGGACGTGATGGAACAAGAAACAAGTCTCATTCTTTAGCAAGGAGTTTATCTCTTTGATCATTGCATGACGCCAATTTGGATCTTTATTGGCCATAGTAAAGTAAGTTGGCTCAATAGGTACAATAGTAATGGCATGTTTTGTAGCTGTAAATGCCTTTGGTTTGAAAACATCAAGTTTGGACCTAGTAACCATTGGGTGAGAATGGACATTGGGCCATTTTTGGAGTGTTGTATGAGAGGGAATGTCCATCATAGGGGTGATAGAAGTCAACGCAGGTGAAAGGGCAGCAGGTAAGGAATTATTATGTCGACAAGCTTGATTTATAGTAGTGTTTTCAAAGGCTCCAATTTGTGAAGGAGGCATATAGGAAGATAAAGTATTGGTGGTGGGTTGATGGGTGAAGGACAAAATAGGTGGGGCCCAAGCTAATGACCAATGATATTTGGGAGATTAGGGTTGCGATCACAATGTCTACCGAAGGGGAAGCTTGCTTCATTGCAGATGACATGTCGGGAAATATACATCCGGTTTGAAGAGATACAAAGGCATCGATACCCTTTGCGTAAATTACGATAACCCATGAAGACACATGAAAGGGAACGATAAAGTAATTTGTATGCATTATGTGGTCTTAAATGAGGAAAGCATTCACAACCAAAGACTTTTAAAAGAGTGTAATCATGTTTAAAATGAAAAAGGCATTCATGTGGAGATTTATTATTAAGAACAGGGTTGTTAAGCGATTAAGAAGATAGACAGCAGTGCTAAAGGCATCATACCAATAGATGGTAGGGATAAATATTGAAGCCATTAAAGTTAAACCAGTTTCGACTATATGGCAATGGCGACTTTCGGCAAGTCCATTTTGTTCTTGCGATAAGGGCAAGGAAAACAATGATGCCATGAGAGACAAGAAAATTGTTAGAAAAAACCCTATGATCCGAATTATAAATCAAACAAGAACACAAGAATCTCACACGACACAAGATACACGTGGTTCGATCAAAGCGTCGACCTATGTCCATGGCGAAAACGACAATTTCACTATATTAACCAAATAAGAACTAGATTACAATTTCTCTCTGTCTCTCATATATGTCTTACAACCCTTTCGGGTTTCATCTCTTACCCCTTATATACCTAGGGTTACAAAGAGGTTAAATGAGTCATGCGAGTCGTTAACGGATCATCAAAAGATTCGGTTTGAATTCACAACAATCTCCATATACAATAATAGAAGATATAACCCAACAAAAATGATTGAACTTTCTAAACTCGTCACCACCATCACTAAGAAACCATTCGATCTTACAATCCAAAAGATTATCAATTTTTTTTCTTTGAAATGCTCAAATACAAATAACGCATCAGATTTTTGCATTAGTGGAAAAATCCAAATGTAACGACTATAGGTATCTAGAAAATGAATGTAATAACGAAAGTTATTATTAGGGTGCAGGACCCCACAAGTCTGACACAATCAACTCCAATGGAGAATTATAAATAGTAGTACTTGTAGAAATAATTGATTTATTGTAAATAGGGAGATTATTCCTAGAAATAATTTGATGGACTGTGTGTAGCATTGGGTGACCAAGACGTTGATGCCACGCATTCATGGACGTGCGCACCAATAAAAGCAGGAGTAGAGGTAGGTGTACGGAAGGTAGATGAATGTTGCAACCAATAGAGACATTTCATCCGACAAATATGATGAAATGGATACCTATTCGCTGGGAGAAGTCAAATCCGGGTTAATTTAAATTGAACACAGATGGAGCTTGCTTGTCAAACCCCGGGCTTGCAGGTGGTAGCCCAATTCTTAGAGATGATGATGGGAACCTTTGTGCTGTTGCTTCGTGGTCTTTTGGAACTGCTACAAATAATGAAGTTGAATTTTTCGCTATTCTCAAAGCTCTAGAAGATTTTGATCTCCAAATCAATAAAATTCAAATTGAGCTTGACTCAAGTCTTTTGATCAGAGCATTGTCAGGGTCCCATTGGTTCGTATATGGGTGGAACTATTTGGACAGTGAAACATGTGTGGAGAGAAAGGAATTCTGTTGTAGATTCTCTAGCGAAACATGGAGTTTCTAGTGGAATCCCATCAATTTTTTTTGGCTTCTCTCGCTACCTGTAATTACAAAGAAATGCTTAATTCATGGGGGATTCTCTTGAAATTCCCCAAATACATCATGTAAATTAAGGGTAATCCCTCTTGTTTCTTTTTCATTTTTAATCAAATGTTGCTTACTTAGCAAAAAAGTTATTGATGAAGGGTTAAACAACAAGTCACGTACTCTCTTGGAAAATATACTATTTGTTAGTTGAAATTTTTGAAATTCTTTTGGCTTTGGGTTGGAAGATCTCTCATGTGTGGAGATTGAGAAGGCAATAGAGTAGCAAACAGTATTGCTAATCAACCAATGCATTCTAAAGCCCCAAACATTTTTTTGATTTTTATTGATCTTCCTCTTAATGTTAGAAGTGCGACATGGGAGACCACTTGTCCCTCCCTTCTTTCTGAATTTTTTAATCTTATGGTATATCTTTTTGCTTAGCGTGGGTATCTTAGGGAATATGCTCCTTAATTTGTTGATATGCATTCTTATTTCATTACTATAGTCATGAAAAACAATTTCCTTACAAATTTATTAAGAAAAGTTTCTTAACTGCATCACACTTGTGGCATCCAAAAACATGAACCGATGCCATAGACACAAAATTTTAACAATTTCGAGGGAGCTACTAGTTGCTAGTTTTAAAGGAAAGGACAAGAAAAACTCACACGTTTCTATTGGTCCAGACATTCAAATAGCGAACATAATAAAAAAAAATTGGAAAAAAAAGTTGTTTCTAACCATTGATTTTCCATGATTACATGATTCTTGGCAAAACGGCCAAGCAAATCACCCATAAAGGCTTTTTGAGCCAAGATTTTCCATATAGTCAAAAGAACATGAAATTATGCAAATTAAAACAAGCTTTGATAGAACATCTGCAATAGAAGTACCTGTCCTAAAAATTTATTAGATGGGCCAGTAAATTTTTTGCAACCTATCATGAGCTTTAGTTGCACATAAAATTCTCCACCTCCCATAGGAAGGACCATTTGTAAGAGTATTAAGGAATCACATTCAAAATCTGGGCTTTTCTTACCATTAAGAGATAAATTTCTTGATAAATTGAAAACCCAGATCAATCGTGATATTTGGCAAGAGTACATTTAAATAGAGAAAGTGGGTACAAGTAGTTACATAACTACCCTAACTTTATCAAACATGATTTAGTGCATCATGGAACAACTTAATAAACTACAACATAACTAAAACTCCAATACCCTCCTGCAATCGCATGTTTCTATGGAGAAGGAATGTGCAATTGATTACATGATACAGATGCCTTCAAACATAATTTTGTGAACAAAATTACATAGTCTAATTTGTCTAAAATCAGAAAAACTTAAGGGTACCTCAACTTTCGGGATCAAGGTAATTACAGTAGCATTAATTGCTCTTGGAATAACTCTCTCGCTAAAGAAGCTTTTTTTTTGCACAAAACAAATCTTCATTGATGATGTCCACGTCTTCAAATAGAACACCCCCGAGAATCTTTCAGGACCTGCAGCTCCGTAGATATGCATCCCAGTAATTTCTTCTAAGACCTCCATCTTTAGCGATTCACCAAGTTTTCGATTTTGACTTGTTGAAACTTTGATTCTCAACTCGTTAAATAAATCTGAGACTCCTAGACGGTTGCTCTCCCAATTTCACTTTTGTCTTCAATAAAGGACTCATCACTCCTTCAAATTCCATTGCTTTAAATAGAATATTAAAATTGAAATTAATGTCCCACGTTCAGGAATACTTGGAATGGATGACATCTCTATCGGAATAATATTTGGAATTAAACTTGGAATTATTCATTTTAATGGTTAGCAATGAATATCTACCGAGCTACAATTATCAACTTGGAATTAATGTTACATACCACCTCAGAACTAATTTCAGTCTTTTTTATCTTTGAAAAGAAGAGGAGTAATACCTCACATTCATAGGAGTCTCGAACCACATCAAGAAGTCGCTTCTTTCCATCCAGAACTCGAAGGAATATGAACTTCCATGGCCCTAGGAGGAGGTTTGAGAATTGATCATGTAGAGGACAATGATCTGAAGACAAATGTACAAAGTGAGATACTGAACAATTTTACCAAAGAATTTCTCCTACTCTGCAACAAAAATTAGATATTGAGAAGCTCGATTAAATAGTTTTATTTCCCAAGCATCCCAAACCACCAAAACAAAATAGAACCACATTTTGATCCTTTGAGAGCGTTGCCTTGGGAGTAACCTTCCTACAAATCTTTTGATAGTTGGAATCTTTCCTTGACATTATTTCCAAAATTGTTATGAATAAAGGGTTTAAAGGTTTTTGCAACTTCTTCAAATGATTTTTTGACATGGAATTCACAACTCCTCAAATGTTCCATATTATGTGTGACATTAAGAAACTTAAAAGAGCTTTCATGATCAGGTCTTCTTTGGAGAGCCAAGATTAGACCATGGATGATTTGTAGGCTCTAATCTCCTAATCAGAACCTTCCCCCGCTGCAAGAATGGAAAGAGCAGTGCCAGAAATTGAGTGACTGTTAGAATTGCTTACAGTATTGCGGGATTGCTGATTTCCTTATTTGCATCTTTTTTTTTTTTTTTTTGTCTCATGCTCCCAACGTCTGAATAGTCCACCTCTTTAAATGAAGCAAACTAGTCACCTTTAAAAAAATTCTGAGAGATCACACTACAGGAAATATCACTTGTAGCGATGAGATTTAACGACAGTAATGTCTTGACCATCACTCTAGACTTAGTTAACAACGGCTTTTCACTCAATCATCATAATAGATTTAAGTCTTTGTCATGGAAATTTCTTTTGTCGTCCTTGTATGTGCATTCAGCAACAGCCACTCCAATTAGTTTTGAAATTTTTCCTTCTTAGGAATCATAACATTTCGCAGTGATCCTTTTTTAAAAACGTTGGTTGGATTTAGGAGGATTTAATGCATCGTTTGAAATTTAAAACATATCCTACACCTCAACCTTAGCACGTTTGTCTGCCATGGCCTTACGAAAAAGGTTTTGCTACCTTGGATTCTTGGAGCCATGCCACGTAAGTCGAGCTCTATATATGTCATCATCCTCCCTAGTCGAAATTGAGAGAGAAGCTCCTCTAATATTTTTTTGCCCTTCCCTTCTATCGGTTTAGGCTAGTTTTGAGGGGCAAACCTTCGTTTCTTCTGAGCGTCTTCCCGTTCTAGTTCTTCTTCAATTTTTCAGCCACCTCATTTGTTTGAGCTGGAGCCGATTTTTTCCATAGTTGCTTTAAATATACCGTCCCTTTTAAGGTAACCCAATTTGACGCAATTTGTATAATGAAAGTGCCTCGACATTAATTTACTCAATAATAAAAAGGTATTTGATGATAAATGGGAAATTTTTAGGGAATGGGGAGTCGCCACCTAGTTTAGTTCTAGGAGCCAAAAAACCTTTAAAATAAGTTTTGATTGGTCTACGAGTAGGATAAATGGGCAAGGGGTTGAGTTACAGGTTTCGAAAGGTGTTAGGCATCGATTCCGTCCGATAGAGATGATCAATCTCTACAATAATCCAAGAAAATCCTAAGATCAAATGAGGAAAACTATGGTCCAATCATCATCATCAATGTATGTCAAGTTAGCCAATTGAATCATACAATTTAAATTCTCAAACTACAAGTTTATCATACTTTCCAAGTTTTGGATTAGAAAAATCTTGAAAAAGTCGTATTTTCATTTAATTTAGCAACATTCAAGTGGCAAATATCAATCAATTGAATTAGATAATTAAAAAAAGTACACAAGAAATGATGAGTCAACTCACTTGTATTTTTATGAAATCGAAATTCAATTTTTTTTGCCACGTACACAAATATCAACGGGTTAATTCATGTAACAATTTCAGAAAATTGAATTTTGCATTTTAGATGTCATGTGCGCAAAAAATAAATGAGTTAACTCATGTGCCAATTTTTTTTAAAAAGAAAAAACAATTTTCATGCATTCATTACAATAATGAGTCAACATGACGAAGTTTTTTCTTTAAAAAAAATTAATTCAGTCCAAAGAGCCTCCAAAAATCTATGAGTTGATCCATCATTTGAAAACACTAGAGAACATTTACAAACAAAATCCTCTTCTCACAATGATTCGACTTGCTATGTATGCATCAAACCACTCGTCTAATGCTATGTCAATTCGAAATCCTCCCTTTAAGATAAAGTAATTTTAAAAAATGATCCGGTTCAAGGACTCAACATTGACTCAAAGATTACCATTGAAATGACCGCAACCGATCATGAATCAAACCGTTGCATAAAAAATGAAAGATTTGCACGTTAATGCTACTATGGTCGTTTGAAATTAGTTGATGGAATAGCATTAGAAACCGATCATAATAACACCAAATCCGATGGCCACAAATCAGATTAGAGCAATAATTCACAGACCATGCACAAATATAAATCTAATGCTTCAATTAACAACATTAAAAAAAAAAAAGAATAATTAAATAAAGAATAGATGTCATTGTAAATTGAAATGATTGATCTCATATTCATCAAAATCAAATTCTATTATTCCCTACCATGAAGAGAAGGATTAGTAACCATATCATAGTGATAGATAAATGGAATGAAACCTCACCCTTTAATTTCCTATGTGAATGTGAGCATGGAGATAACGTTGGAGAAATTAGAGGATTGGGAGAGCGTAAAATTGGAAGATGGTCTCTCAAAAGTATCTGACTTTTTCTCATATTCTACATTTATCATTAAAAGTTCATAGCAATCAGGTAACCAATTATCATTAAAGTTCATAGCAATCAGGTAACCAATTATCAAATTAGACAGATGCAAAGATGGGATATCTACATATAGTAAAGAGGGGTAACGTCATTAGTAACATGTTGCAAGAAATCAAATTGCACTAGGCAATCCAGATCCTTTTTGGATGATCCTTAAATAAGTTCAAAAGAACATAATCCCTTGAATTGTTTAGCCTTGTCCCTCGATCGTCAATTCCTCAAAGCAAATTGAAGGTTTTCTCAAGATTCTTCGAGTAGCATTGGAAGGATCACCACCAATAGGAGGGGGATCACTATTAATCAGAGCACTTGAACAAGCCACCACATCCACACAAATATTCCTCCAAGCTTTAGAGGAGCCTCAATCGTAGCAGCCATGTTTTCCTCCTAACCAAGTAATAAGAAGGCTTCTGTCAGCAACTTCTTGTCTTCTCCAATTATAGTTGTAATTATTTTCTAATTATTTTATTTTCTTTCATTTAACCTTAGTTTTCATTTTTTTATCAACATAATGAAATATAAAATTATGACGTTGACCCTTCTGTTGGTTTACTTACTCTTGTCAATTACTAATTTACTAATTGAAATATAAAATTATAATAACCACACTGGTTCTTCAAACTTCATCCTCACCAAATATTATACCTTAGACTTCTTCTTTTGGAAATATGGAGGTAGTTCCTTTCATAAATTCTTCGATGACCAAATCAGATTTCAATTTAATAGAGTATGGCATTAAAATCTGACTTGTTTGTCAAACCGATTGCGAGGGGTGGTCTCATGTAAGTATAATGTTTGGTGAAGGTGAAGTTTGAAAATTCTTCACAAAAACTAATGACACTAATAAAATTACTATTTTCTTGCTCATGGTAAAAGCATTTACTAAATAATCAAATTAATTTTTCTAGCTAGTGAATATACATTAGACATTGACATATGATAGCACGCCTAGATCATGTCCTTGTGCTCATCATATCATAGCCTCAATGAATGTGTTACATATAAATTGAATTATTTGCAGTTTAATGTCATTGCAGAAAGATAAATTGTGTCAGCTAGTTGATTTGAGAATTATTTTTATGCAATTAAATCTAATATTCATTTTAAAAAGTCATTTTGAAATATTGCCTGACAGAGATAAACAAAATTCATTAATTTTTAGCGACCATACATAGGTAGTAGTTCCATATCTACGTACACAATCATTTGTGATCTTATAAAAGATATTCATTAGAGTATTGTTGATTGTTGACTGTTTTGGTGATGGGACAGAGCTATTTTCCTTTTCGAGTCCTGCTAGGGTGATATAGGATTTACTGTGATTTTCACAATTCTAACGTGGAGATGCATACATAATCGTAAATGATTTTTACTTGTATCACGAGAAAGCGTATCTATGTCAGACGTGTGAGAATCGCAGTAAATATCCTGTCATTCTAACATTTTCCTTTTCTTCATATGTGATGGCCTAGTTTGTTTTTTGGTTTTTTTTTTCTCTTCCAATACACTTACATATATAGTGCACAGTCTCGGAATTAGCTGTCGCTCTGTCTGATTCGTCAGTTTTTATCCTTACAAGTACAATGGGTGACTAATAACCGATTAGTTATAATGACATGAGCTACAACGAGTTACTGTCAGGAAACTCTCTTTACTAACTTACTAAGAATTGCTAATTTGATAATCCTGTAGACCCAACAACCCTTAGGGAGTTCGAGTCAATCTTTGGATTGATACTAGAATAACCTGCAAATTTCTGCGCATAAATCTTGTTTTGTCTTAGAATGGGTGAATCATCCATCGGATTTTCTTGGAGAAACCTTTTTAAAGGAGGAGATAATGCCAAGGACAGAGCCCTTGCGCCAAAACCAGATTTAAAGGGGAAGAAGGTGATATCTATTCCAGAGGCGAAAGTCCAAAAAGAAGTTGATAGATGGGAGAATACTCTTGTCGGATACGTCTTGGGTAAGAGACCTTATTTCCTCGGATTGAAGGCTGCGATAAATAGACTTTGGAGGATTAAAGGTTCGGTAGAGATTATATCTATGGACAGTGGATTCTTCCTTTTTAAATTTAGTCTCTCAAATGATTGCGAAACCATCTTGAATTCAGCTATTTGGACTATAGGAGGTCGCCCTTTGATCCTAAGGAGGTGGCAACCAGAGTTGGTTGTATCTAGAGAGATGTTCAATACGATTCCCGTGTGGATCCGTTTGCCAAAACTTCCACTACAGTTCTGGGGTCCTGACTGTCTGGGATCTATTGGGAGTACTTTTGGTAATCCTTTGCATATGGATGAACCTACAACAACAAGAACTAGATTATCCTATGCTAGGATATGTGTCGAGATTGAACCGGACTGCTGTTTTCCGGAATCAATTGGGATTGCAAGGGAATTTGGTCCTGAATTTGTGCAGCTGATATTGTTTGAGTGGAAACCGAAATGCTGTGGTGAATGCATGACTTTTGATCATTCCAGGGAGCAATGTCCAAAATCAAACCAGTTGAAAGTTAAAGTTTCGAAATCAAAGCAAATCCAGAATTGGAGAATTAAAGCTTCAAATCCGAATGAAGCAGATGCAGCGATGTCAAACAGGGAATGTGCCATTGTTTTAGTTAGAAGAGGTAATGGTGAGGAAGACAATGGTGAAGTTGTTATGGAAGGTTTATCCGAGAAGGCAAGTTTGGAAACAGATATATCTATTGTCGTTTGTGGGAATCCAGAATTAGCAAGTCAGCAACCAATATTGGAGGTTCCTATATTGGATAAAGGAAAGCATATTTTGGAGGATCCTGTGAAGGAAAGTCCAGACGTGCCTAGAGTGGTCCATGGAGGTCGTTTGGATTCTGCTTATATCCCAATGATTATGGGAATTTTAGACGCACCTAGAGGGGACCAAGGAAATCTTTTGGAATCAACAAATCTTCCAATGATTTTGGAAAATACAGTAGTAGTAGATAATTCAGATTCTGCTATTGTTCCAACGACTTTAGAAGCATCAACTCGTGTAGATATGGCAGATTCTGATCTTGGTGTCCATGGAGTAGTAGTAGATATTTTAAAATCTGCTATTAATCCAACGGTTTTGGAAAAAACAGATCGAGCAGATATGGTAGTTTCAGATCATGGTGTCCATGTAGATCAAAACTCTTTTTCAACATTGGCTGAGAGTACATATGGACAATTTAGCTCAGATTTGGAGGATTATGGGACTGATTCTAGCGAGAGTAACACGTTGGTAATGGCTGCGAAGAAAAAAATCAATGGCAGAAATAATAAGCAAAAGAAATCTTCGAATGGGAAATCGAAAACAACGAAGAAGAGATCAAAATCTAAGCAGATTTCAGAGATCCTCACACGGTCTAAGGGTGTGCCTACCGCGGAAGGCACGAAGTCTGGCATATGATTATGAATTTTGGATGTTGGAATATTAGAGGCCTGAACCATGTTAGTAAAAGGCGATCGGTAAGGGACCTTATTAATTCGGAAAATTTTGATTTTCTTGCTTTGATTGAGACTAAAGTAGAAGCAGTTAGAGCAGTTGGTTTTCTTAGAAGTATTCAGAAAAATTGGAGCTTTTTAGATAATTATACGTCGGAAGCTTCTGGGAGAATTTGGGTGGGTTGGAATCCAATGAAAATCAAAGTGGATAAAATTTCAGAATCAGAACAGTTTATTCATTGTTGGGTGAATAGATTAAATGATAATTCTATCTTCTTAGTCACCTGTATATATGCAGCAAATTTTTATTCGGATAGGGTTGATCTTTGGAGATCTTTAAATTCTATGGCAGCAAGTGTAGAGTCTCCATGGGTGATTATTGGCGACTTTAATACAGTGCGTTTTAGAAATGAGAAAGTTGGGGGGAATCCAGCTCCTCGTCGGAATATGGAGGATTTTAATTAATGTATTAATTCATGTGGATTGCAAGACATGGTTACGACAGATCACTTTCTATCTTGGAGCAATAAGGCAATTGATGAGAGGCGAATTATGAGTAGGTTGGACAGAGCGTTAGTTAATATCCATTGGATTAAAAAATGGGCTATTGTGCGGCTCAAGTATCTTCAGCCAGGTATTTCTGACCACTCTCCTTTGAGCTTCAATTTGGTAGATCTAGTTAGAAATTGTAAGACAAATTTTAGATTCTTCAATGCTTGGATTTATCAAGAGGGTTTTCGAGATGTGGTAAGAGAGGCTTGGAATATTCGCATTGATGGAAATCCTTCCTTTATTCTAGCTTCCAAACTTCATCGGGTGAAGATGGCTATTAAGAACTGGAATCAGAATAAGTTTCGTAATGTTGTTAGTAGAAAGGGGGTGGCTGAAATGAACCTTAAAGTTATCCAGAATAGAATTCAAACTGACCCCCTTAACACAGTTCTTGCGCAGCAGGAAAGAGAAGCAATTGGGGTTCTGAACAGAGAGATTATAACAGAGGAATCTATGATCAGACAGAAAGCTCGGGTGCAGTGGTTAAAAGAAGTGGATACCAATACTAAATTCTTTTATGCTTCAGTGGCCTCTAATATTGCTCGAAATGGTATTTTCGAGTTGATTGATGATTCGGGTGCTTTTATCAGAGGTGAGGAGCAAATTGGGGACTATGCTATTGATTATTTCCAGAAGGTATTTTCTTCAACCTCTAACTCCCCTTGTCCTTCTATTCCTTTTAAAAATAGACTTACTTTGGACCAATCAAAATTGTTATCTAGTCCTATTTCTAGAGAGGAAATTAAATCTGTTGTTTTCCAATCTCCTCTAAACAAAGCCCCGGGTCCGAATGGGTTTTGTGCGGAGTTTTTTACGTCTTTTAGGGATATTGTTGGGGAGGACTTTATTCGTGCTATTTTGAATTTTTTTTCTCATGGGAAAATGCTTAGGGAATTGAATTCTACTCTTATTGTCCTTATTCCCAAAGAAAGAGATGCCAACAAATTAGACAGATTTCGACCTATTTCGCTTTGTAACTTTGTTTACAAAGTAATAACTAAAATTATGGCTAATCGTCTTTCGAATTTGTTACCGTCTATCATTAGCTTGAATCAGTCTGCTTTTATCAAAGGGAGAAATATTTCTGATAATATTCTTTTAGCCCATGAGCTCTTTCGAAATTCCCACGTTAATTCTAGCTCGCCCTTCTTCTCAGTTAAAGTTGATTTGAAAAAAGCTTATGATAAAGTTCGCTGGGATTTTGTTTTGAATATTCTTGACCAATTGGGTTGTGACCAAATTTGGATTTCTTGGATTAGGGAATGTATTACCTCTCCTCGTTTTTCAATTGTTCTTAATGGGTCTTCATTTGGGTATTTTCCTAGTAAGTGTGGATTAAGACAAGGGGACCCTATTTCTCCTTATTTATTCACTATTGTTATGGATGCCTTTACGTGCATTCTTGAGGATAGAATTGCGCATAACCTCATCTCTATTCCTTCTTTGAATAATAGTCCCCACATTTCTCATCTCCTATTTGCAGACGATATTGTTTTATTTTCTAAGAATAGTGTGATTTCGGCGTCCAACATCAAAATTCTTCTTGAAGACTTCTTCAATATTTCTGGTCTTCAAACCAATGTTGAAAAAAGTAACTTATTTTTTAGTAGTTCGTGTACAAACAAGGACCTAATTCTCCAAACTCTGTCTTTTAGAGAAGGAAATCTTCCGATTCGGTATTTAGGCCTTCCTTTGTTTTCCTCTAGGTTGACTTTGTCCATGTGTTATCCTTTGATTGAGAAAATTCAAAAGCGAATAGAGGGCTGGAAATCTTCTTTTTTATCTTTTGCGGGTAGACTTGAGCTCATTAAATCGGTTCTTTCTTCTTTTCAAATTTATTGGTCTACTTGTTTCTCTTTGCCGAAAGGGGTTATTAATAAAATCGAGTCTTTGTTGAACAATTTCCTTTGGAGTGGTTCCTATTCTAGAAGGTCCTTTCATTCAGTTAGTTGGTCCAAAGTTTGTCGACCTTTTAAAGAAGGTGGACTTGGAATTAGAAGGATCAAAGATTGGAATACCATTGGGCAAATGAAACTTTTCTGGAAAATAATAAATAATAGTAGTCTGTGGAGCAAGTGGATGACAAAGAAGTATGTTAAAAATGGGAGTATTTGGAGATGTAATCCTCCAAATGATTCCTCTTGGGCATGGAGGGGTATTCTGAAAGTCCGAGATGTTTCTAAAAATCATATTCGATTTTTAGTGGAGGATGGGTCCTCAATCCAGTTTTGGAATGATCCGTGGTTAGAAGGGGGCACATTGATTGATCGATTTGGGAGAAGATCTGTGGTTCGTATGAATAGTAATGTTAATGCGTTGGTTTCTGATTTTGCTGGGAATAATAGATGGGAGGGCCTAGTCAGAGATGAGCTTCGGTTAAATGAGATTGCAAATCTAGTCGAAAATCATCATCCTCCATGGTCGAATGAACGAGATAAGATAGTATGGAAGGAAACTTCGAATGGAAGTTTCACTTTAAAATCAGCTTGGGATTCAATTAGTAGACATGAAGCAGAGATAAATTGGCATAAGGTTGTTTGGAATAAGCTGAAGATTCCACGACATTCATTTATTGCTTGGCTTGCAATAAATAATTGTCTGTTAACAATAGAGAATCTGAGGAAGAGAGGGTTATTGATAGTATCTCGCTGCGTGTTGTGCTATAGAGATGTGGAGGATAATGAACATATTTTCTTCAAATGTAGCTATTCGAGTGAAAGCTGGAAAAAAGTTTTAAACTGGGCTGGAATAACTAGACATATGGTGGGCAGCATAGGAGAGGAAGCTAATTTTGTTGCTACACAATTGAATATTTAGAACGTGTTGAGCTTTTTGTTTTGCTCAACTATTTACCATATTTGGCGTGAGAGGAATAGACAAATTTTCGAGGAAAAAGAAGTAAATGTGCAGCAGATCAGCCAAATGATTATGGCTGATGTGTGTGGAAAGCTTGAAGGAATAAAAACGTCTAAATCTGCTATTATTCAGTTGGTCCAGATGTGGGGTTGCAATGGAACGCTGGTTGTTAAGGAAGATAGAGTGGTTCGATGGAAACCTCCTCCAATGAACGTGATAAAGCTGAACACTGATGGGTCATTATCAGATAATGGTGCTGGAATTGGTTTTATAGTAAGGAATAGTAGTGGTGAATTGCTTACCGTTGGTTTTGGTCCTTCCATGCATACAAATGTTGTATCTATAGAGCTGGAGGCAATTCTTCATGGATTGAATCACTTGAGGATGAAAGGTTACTTGGATGTAATTTTAAATTCAAATTCGCTAATTGCAATCCAAGGGATTAAGGAAGAATGGAATACACCGTGGAGAGTTATAAATATAGTCAGAGAGATCAAAGCTGCTATGCGTGCCTTCCATTCCGTTGAGTTGGAGTTTTCATGGAGAGAATCAAACAAAGTAGCCGATTGGTTAGCTAGGAGGGGTGCGTCTCATGATATTTTAAATTTCTTTGATTCTTCAAACGCTCCTATGGAGTTGTATAATATCCTCTTGGAGGATTTGAATGTTTGTTTTCTTCGGCATTAGCCTATTTTTTTTAATATATTAGGGTGGGGCCCTTTATAGCCTCAACTTATCGATCAAAAAAAATAATAATAAATAATGACATGAGCAAATGATCGACTCCTCCCTTCTCTTTTACAATCAACAATACATTATCACCTTCTTTTTCGGTTTGCCGTCAAAAAACAAACCAAAGTTGGCCCGAATACGTGTGGACCCAACTAGATAACCCAGCCTTGGACATGATTCACTTTACTTTGGATCAACTTGACCATTAATAAACGGATCGGACTTGGACTTGGATTTTAAAAATACCCGATTACTACCTATTCTTGTACAGTTGCGCTAGCCAATTGGCACACCAAATTTAAGCGTTACTGTTTAACAACTTATTGTGGGACCCACCATGGTTTATCCTGGTTACTCTTATCCCTAGTTAAAATCTCGATTTCTGGGTCCCACTATGGTTTACCTATCAGGCTACCTCCCCCACCACGATATAGGTGTTGCTATTTAAAATCTTATTGTGGGACCCATCATGATTTATCCTAGTTACCCTTAACCTTAGTTAAAATCTTGATTTGTGGGCCCTACTATGGTTTACCTACCATTCTACCTCCTCCACCATGATACAGGCGATACTATTTAAAATCTTATTGTGGGACCCATCATGGTTTATCTTGATTACCTTTAACCCTAGTTAAAATCTCGATTTGTGGGCCCCACTGTGATTTATCTATCAAACTACCTCCTCCACCACGATACAGGCGTTACTGTTTAAAATCTTATTGTGGGACTCACCATGGTTTATCCTGATTACCCTTACTTAACCCTAGTTAAAATTTTGATTTATGAGGTCCCACAATGGTTTACCTACCAGGCTACCTCCTCCACCATGATACAGGCGTTACTATTTAAATTCTTATTATGGGACCCACCATGGTTTATCCTGATTACCCTTACTTAACCCTAGTTAAAATTTTGATTTATGGGGTCCCACAATGGTTTACCTACCAGGCTACCTCCTCCACCACGATACAGGCGTTACTATTTAAATTCTTATTATAGGACCCACCATGATTTATCATGATTACCCGTACTTAACCCTAATTAAAATCTTGATATGTGGGTCCCACTATAGTTTACCTATCAGACTACCTCCTCCACCATGATACAGGCGTTACTATTTAAAATCTTATTGTAGGAACCACCATGATTTATCCTGACTACTCGTACTTAACCCTAGTTAAAATTTCAATTTATGGGACCCACAATGGTTTATCTATCAGACTACCTCCATCACGATGCAGGCCTTACTATTTAAAATCTTATTGTGGGACCCACCATAATTTATCCTCGTTACCCTTACTTAATCCTAGTTAAAACTTCGATTTATGGGGCCCACAATGGTTTACCTACCACCACTACAATACAAAAGAAAGAATATGGCAGCTCAGTCGAGCGAATCAACCTGAGCCATGCACAATCATGCTGCCCATACTAACTTCCAAAAAACTTCGAAACAGAAAAAGTGTTATTTGATACCACACGTCGCAACGTACTTGTTTCTATTGTAGTCGGTGAATCGCGCGTGTTCTACGCATGCTTTTGCTTCATCGTGGCCAACCACTTCAGTTAGTGGGGCCCACGGCTCAGATTTCATAAGACACGCATGAAAGTGCGTCCAAAATCATACCCGTTTACTTTCGCACGTGTATGATGATGTCCTCATCCTACGTCGGTCTGGGATCTGCTCTGCTTTTCTCCATGTATCAAACGTCTTTTAGAACTTAGGAGCACATAAGACAAAGAAAACGCCCTTTTTGCAGCTGAAAACGGTGGCTAAATTAATCATTAAAATAACGCTTAAATAAGGAATCAGAAGGAGAGAAAAGAGTAAGTTCCGCTGATTTTCCTTGAAAACCATGTTCATATCTCAAGGAACATCCCACAGTCGCAATCAATTTTTTTATATATAAAAAAAAAAAAAAAAAAACTTTTACCTTTGCTTTTACTTTTTCTTTTGTTTAATAAGTTTATTTAAAACACATTTTAGTGTTGTGGGATGGATATTAGCCAAGTAATTAACAATGTTTTAAAAATTGGATTTGTGATTAGTTTAAAATTAGTCACATTGATCACACATGGACTATGGTTCAATTTGGTTTGAATAACCTAGATTTATTAAAAGAATTATATATATATATAAGGAAACGGAGACAAATTTTTAAAATATGGGTTAGAAGTTTCGGATTGAATTGATTTTTGGTGACGATGATCTTTGTGATGGGAAGATCATCTGAAAAAAAATCAGTCCAATCTGAAACTTCTAACCCCATTAAAAGTGATTTAGAATGTGGATCGTCGATTTTTTACCAATTTTTGTCAATAATTTGTGAATCACTTTTGATGGATTTAGAAGTTTCAAATTGAACTGATTTTTTGTGAGGATTATCTACTCATCATAGTGACCATCCTCGCAAAAAATCAGCTCAATTCAAAATATTTAACCCATATTTTCAAAAATCGTTGTTTTTACATATGTCCCATGAACCGCCCCCATATATATATATATATGGGTGGTGTTCGGAGGTCTTAAAGAGAGTCAGACATTGTGCCAAACATTTTTCAGTGTATGGGTTAGAAATTTCGAAATGGGGTGATTTTTTGTGAGGATAATCTCTATGATGAAGAGATCATCCTCATCAAAAATCAGCCCATTCCGAAACTTCTAATTCCATCAAAAGTGGTTTACAAAAATTGCATGGTCCATAATACTTCAATTTGTAAATTAGAGTTAGAAGTTTCGAAATGAGCTGATTTTTTGTGAGGATAATCTCTTCACCATAGAAATCATCCCATTTTGAAGCTACTAGCCCTTATTTTGAAAAATGTTTGGCTCTCTTTAGGGCCTCTGAATGCTTCCCTATATGTATATATTATTAAATTACCATAATTTATCATATGAAAGGAAATAAAATTCATAATACCAATGGTTTATTAATTGAATCAAAACTGTTAAGAATTTAAGTTCGACCACCAACTTGGTCTGATTTTAAAATCATTGATTATAAATAATCTCCTATATAACGTTCAATGTTAAAAAAATTGGATCTAACCAATGATATAAGCGTTGTAGTATGTGGCTCATATTGAGTGGAATACGTATATAGAGAAAGCAAGGGGATGCGGGAGTGAATCCAAAGTGGAGAAAAGGGAGTGTTATGTTCTTTGCTTTGATTGGAACACATAACGGAACGGAGTGGAACAATGGCATTTGTATTTTGGGATGATTTACTATGGACGATTAATAGGTTGGGGGTGCGGGGGCAACGCTCCCTCGGTACAGTACAAGGGTATTGTTGAAAATTTCTAATACTTATTGTACGATTAGGGTTTACTATAAATTCATATGATGTAACCCTAATTTGACATATAGTGAAAATTCAACTCCTTACTCTTGTGGATGTAGGCACACAGTCGAACCGCGTTAAATCTGCGTGTATTTTTATTCCTTTCTTGTTTTTTCTCTTTTTTGTATTATTCATCATAATTGCCGCACGTAGCACAACAATAATTAGGTTCAATTAGATTTTATAATGAAATTGGTTCATTTAGTAAATCATTGGTTTGATTTTTAAAACTTTGTATAATAATAAACCTAGTCCATGCATGGTAACATTGTTTGAGAATCGTAACTATGATAAAAATTTGTTAGGAAATATGCAATAATGTCTATAAGTGGCTTTTTAAAATTAAAACTTGGTCTGATGGCTCAAAGGGTTACAACATCTTAGAATGAAAGGGTTTTTCAATATAATCGTGAATTCAGATTCATTAATGACTGTTAATTGTATTAAGGGTGAGTGGAATACGCCTTGGAAATTAATTAGCCTCGTTTGAGATATTAGAAGTGCAATGCGGTGGTTTAACTCAGTTACGTCAGAGTTCAATTGGCATGAATCAAATTAAGCAGTTGATTGGTCAACTAGTAAAGGAGCTTTAAATGAGTAATTCTGTACTTTAGATTATTTAAATATTCTTGTGGATCTGTATCATATCCTCCTGGAGGATCTCAATGTTTGTTACATGAGGCATTAGTAGCTTTTAATAAATCAGGGTGGGGCCCTTTATAGCCTTAGATTATCGATCAAAAAAAAAAAGTTAAACAGTGGAGACTACCACATCAAAATCCAACAACAACACAGATAATTTTGGGTGTTGTGAAATGCATAAAGACCGGAAAGAACACATACTAATTGGGGTCGTGACAACCACTCTACCGAACAACTTAATTAGTACAACATATGATTGTGCAAATGCAAAACTGTCATTTGTAGTCGCACAAAAAGAACTCCTGAATTGGCTAGTCGATAATTTTCAACTTTCTGCAATCGTACCGAACAACAAACAATTCAACAACCCGTAAAAAATTCCTGAATTGGCTAGTCGACAAATTTTATCTTTCTGTAATCGTACCAAACAATAGACAATTCATTTTATCTATTAAAAAAAAGATAACATTAAGAAACGACGAGCACGTGGACATGATTCAACTAAGTTATATTGTCAATGCAGAAAATCTATTTACTAGTTAGAAGATTAGTTTGACTATAGTCAACAATTTTTAGTACAATTGATGAAAAAGTCTTATTATTTTTATTACTATGGCTTTTTTAGCTTTTATGGTTCATTTATTAAGTTAAGGTTAACCGGAGTAGGTAAACTTGTGAAAGGATCATTGTCAAAATCTTCCCGAGAAATTAATAAAATAAATAAAAATAATATAAAAAACCACAATCAATAACATAACAAGGAAATAAGTGGTAAGCATACACTACTCCTATATTTGTGATGTGGTACTTAAGCATTGAAAATAAATATATGCTATAATGGATAATTAAACCTTTTTAGTAAATTTTGTTAAGTAAATAAGTTTCAAATTGAGTCCCCAACATTAAAAAACAAACCAATTTTGTCAACTCCTAAAATAATTATAAATAAATAAATAAAAAGTTTACCTCAATGAGGTAATTTTTAAAAGTGATGATTTTCTCGAACCTTCCCACCTTGGCAAGGAATCTAAACCAACTCCCCTCCCTTCCCTTTAAATTCCCCTCTCCAGGGCTCATTTTAGGCACCAAACAAAACTCCTCTTCTCTGAGTCTTCTCCAAGCAAGCAAGGTTAAGGTCTCCCTTCTCTTCCTCCTTCTCTTCTTCTTCTTCTTCTTTATAGGTTTTTATCAAATATTTGCTTTAAATTCCTGATTTTTTGCCCTATAATTCCTTCATGTTTCGTGGTATGTCAACATCAAGAATATTAGGGACGTTGATAGTTATCGGTCCCCTGTAATGTAGACGTTGCTTTCATGGATTATTTTTTTCCTCTTCTTAGAGATGAGTTAGGGATGGTCAAGGCCATTTTCTAGAAGGGGAAAGATTCATTTTACCTTTGTTGGTTATATTTATATATCTATATCTTCTCCTTTCTTGCTTTGTTAATTATGTTATCACTAACTTGTTATCATTTTTTAATGTTATTTTGAGAGTTGATAGAGTTTAAATTTTTAATTTTTTTTGGATTGTATGTTGATTTATGGGGATTTTTTTCTATCTAATTTTCAAAGGTTTAGCAGTTTGTTAGAGAATCTACAGTTACTAAGCTTTGTCTGAAACTCTCTACCTTTATTTATTGTAGTATTTGGTTCATTTGAGAAGACATATGAAATCCACTGAGTTATTTCTTTTATCCATCACTTTTGCATGAACCAACTCTTCCATGCATATATGGGTATTTTTTCCAGCTGAGCTGCCTGACCCATATATAGGTTATAGCTTAACAAAATGACTGAGCCACTCTCAAAAGAAGAGGAAAATCAAGTCTTCTAACCCTTGAGAATTAGGGGGAAGAAAAAAAAAAGAAATTTTTTTTTAAGACTTTAAAATGATGAAACTGTGCTTAAAATGAAAGCATGCTCTTTTCCTGGATAACTATTCAATTTTGATTAATTTGTTTGTGGTAACTGGTAATGGCGTCCTTGGCTTTGGAGGATCTTCCTTGCTTAGAGCCTCTGTTTAAAGATTGGTCGACTGCAAGTACCTGTATAATGTAGAGTCCAACTAGCCTTACTAAGTTAGTAAGGAATTCACTCTTACCAAGGGTCTTTGGACTCACCTTGTGGCATCCAAAAACATGATCTAATGCATCAGGGCTGTAGAGGATAAAAATCTATGTAGTTTGAAAAAAAAAATCCAAAAAAAAATATTTTTCATTGTTGAATTTTAAATTTTGAAGTTACGTGAAAGTTTGGTAGCCGTCCATTTTCAGAACATTGGATCAAGCCCAAAGAAATTGTTTTTTCGATCTGAGTTTTTCCATGAAATTTAGAGGGATGTGGTGTTGGATTGCTAATATGGTTATCCATTTTAGCTAAACATCCCTTAGTAAGGTTTACAATCTTACTTAGTAAAGAATGTTGTTCCCTATATAACATAGAATCGTGATGATAATATGACTTGCCAGGTGGCGTATCCAAATGACTTCATGACGTGATAAGTTTGGGTATCATATATGTGTAAGCCTCAAAATACATGATTGCACTTCCCCGTAAAAAAGTGTATCCCAAGGTGTAGATCTAAGGTTCCTGAACTTGTACACATCAAGAAGTCATTTGAGCATGCCACCTGAGAAGTCTTATTATCAGGACTCTATAATATATGTGCATTCCACTCCAGTAGGGTCCTCCTGATAAGGATATCAGGTCCATTCCAGACGAATAATTCTTGATTCGACAATTATTTCTGCTAAAGACCTGATCGAATTTTATGTTTATATTTTTCTCAAATCGAAACGGATTAGATGAGGATCAATGTGAAAATATAGATTTTTCTGATTCAAAATAAATAAATAACACGTTATATCAGACCGGTCATGAAGACTAAAAACCTAAGTTTTTCCTCTCATCTCATTTGCATGATTGATGTTGTAAAGTTAGGAAAGTTTGAAAAGGAAATAAATGGGAGTGAAAATACTACACATAACAAGACCATGCATTGGACCATTTTTTCCATCCCATAAGAATCTTATACAATGATAATCACTCATCATCTTCTCTTATATAAGGGTATTTTAGGAATATTATAATTTATCTGAATTTCGTTTTTTTTTTTTTTTTCTGTTCATTTTTCTTTTTTGATATAAAATTACTGTTTCATTGGGCATTCACAGGTCACAGTCGCTCCCAAACTCGAATCGACTCATGGTGAGGATAGTGGGTCCACTAAGCTTACATTTCTTAATGTAGAAGAAAATATGTATTATTTATGTCAATTACTATAATGCCCATGTGAATATATTTTATTTACTTTCTCAGGATTTGTTCTCCAAGGATTCCCACTCCATCGATCAATCAAACGTCCAGGTAAAAGAAAAAATGGGGAAAAAATAGAACTTTGTGTGTGTGATTAAATTACTAATGTATATGGCTGACGATCACTAGCAGATGAGAATGGATAGAACTGGTAGAATGCAATCATCAACAGGTTTTAACATCCAGAACCAGCTGAACAGGACTGAACGTCGCAACGATCTTGAAAGGTTTATTTTCTAGACATTTTTTTGCCTTCCATTTTAGCCTGTGTAACATATTTAATGTACCTAACTTATTTTACTAATATCCGTGACAATAGGGTAATGGATTGCAATTTTTTTAATTTAATTTTAATCAAAATGACCCTGATTATATTAAGTTTAAATATAAAGATGGGGCCATTTGTGAGATCCAAATTTTAGCGATAAACCACTTCGATCTACTCTGGTTTCTCTCATTATAATAAGAACAATAATAAACGTCGTATTATTATCATTATTAATGTGTGTGGCCAAAATATTCACATTTAGATTTTATTTTTAATACCAAACGTGAAAAGCTTATAAATTGACATTGTATTAGTTATGTTCGTAGTTCAAAATTAATTAAAAATAGAGATCCAAGGAATATCCCAGTCTCTTATTTTATTTTAATTATCAATACTTTTAGTCCTTTACTTGCTATATATATGCAGGGAAATGTTCAGCAACAAACATTTTGGCAAAACATTTTTCAAAACATGGGTTAGAGTTTTTGGAACCGAGGAGATCATCCTCACCAAAAATCAGCCCATTCCAAAACCTCTAACCCATGTTTTGAAAAATGTTTTGCCAAAATGTTTGTTGCTGAACGGGACCCATATATATATATTGCAAAATTAGAGATCATATTTTCCCACCCGAATTTCGTTATAACACACCAATACATAAGTTATAGAAGACCCACCAAATAAAGATATAGACACACCAAAAGTTTCTAAAACATAAATAGTAGTAGTAGTGACAATCTTTCAGTAGCCAACCTTCATTTTCTTCCTCGATCACTCTTCATCCTCATAACCAGTTATTCAGAAGTTGAAGAGCTTTTCTCACTTCAGTTCAAATCCAAATGGAAAAACTTTGTGAAAAAAGAGATAAAATGGGAGGGCAGCTATTAAAATGTAGAATTGTTTTCCAAACAGTAGACACCATATATAATTTCATTGTTCGATTCATTATTAAAAAATTAAGCTATCTTGAACTATATAAACTTGCTTGAAATGCCAAAAAACAATATACTTTAGTTCGATATATCGATTAATAATAGTGTACCAAGTGATCACAGGAATATATTCATGTACCTTGGGAACATTTGGAGAATAGTTAAAATAAGAACACCCAAAAGATCCTGAAACATGGCTACATGATCTTGAATATTTTCCAGGACTAAGTCGATAACATCACAACACCCACATAATAAAGAAAGAGGTTTATATATCAATTATTCAACAAAGAAGGTTAACAATACATATTCAATTAGCAGCCAATTCAATCAACTGATGGTTCCAAATTACAGTTGGAGTCCAATGGACAACCCTTCTGGATTCTCTATCCAGCAGACGACATCATCACACCCACAGCTGCAGGTACGAAATTTGTTCTAATTAATTCTGCATAATTAAGAAAATTTTCATAAAATAGGATATTGGTTCTAATTATAGATACTAATTATCATAACAGCAAGGAATGGCAACTACTGCCACTGAACTGAATCAGCCAAATCTGTATCAAGGGAGTCTGGGTAGCTCCTCAAAAAGAGCGAAGGTAGTTTACGTTGTTGTTTCGATACCATTAATTCAATAATCCATGAAAAATTAACATTTCTCTTTGGATAGATGTATGACTTCATGACTTTAACTATAATAATCACAGAGAAAAACGCGGGGTTATGATGACTCGTGGACAATGCCACAGCAGATGCCGTCATTGGGTAACTATGAGGTACCAAAATCTTTCATGGTTTTTTCTTTTTTTTTATGGATAAATAAAACAGTTGTTTATTACTTTTTTCTTGGTTTGTTCTGATATGGTATTTTATTCAAAGCTAACTAATTGTATGAAATATTTTGGTGTTAAAACTGAAGGGAGTGTTTAGTCCGGAAATGTTGGATCAGCTACCCATGCACTCTCCTCGACAAAATATATGGGCTTATGGTCCCCTCAAGAATTCCTATTTGAACTTGCCTGCACCTTCCAATCCTGCAAGGTATTATCTTTGTTAATTTCACGCACCTTATAAGACATAGATTTAGATAGAACTAAATGGAAGAACGAGGATTTGAAAAGATGATGATGAAAGGGTAACCTACTTAAGATCTTATTTATTTTGTGGTCTAATTTTAGGGTTTCCATACCGTCTGTTTACAATCCCATGTACCAAGGCATGGGACTTCACCCAGACCCTTTCCTGCGTGTGTATGATCTCAAAGGAATGGATAACAACATCGGGCAAAGCAACAACTTCACTACGGCCACCGCCTACACCAACAACAACTTCTACAACAGCAGCAGCAGCAGCAGCAACAACAACTACACCACCGAATATAACAATCACTTCCCCAATACCATGAGCCTATCCATCCAGATACCTGACTCCCGCACATCAAATGAAGTCAATTACTCATATGGCCCTACTTCAGGCCCGATCCTGCCCGTCGCTGCTGAGGTATAAATCTTGTTGAGTCCATGCATATTTAAGACTTCTGATTAAATTAAGAATTGATTGGTGACCAAGTCCCACATCAACACCACATAAACATCAAATCTTCCTGATCAGACTGTAATTAGTATAATATATGGAAACTAATTAGTACTCCTAACTATCATGCTTGCAGGGAATGGTGGGCAACACCACCAAGATTTGCAACGAATCCAATCAGGAGAACAAAGCTGATGATGACGACATTTTCTTACCTGATGATCTGCTTGACTTGGATGGGTTTGAATATAATAATACAAATGAGAATACAGAAGAGTCGGTTTGCTAAGTATGGCTTTAAGTATATATAGTTGTTAGTATTCTGGAGTGCAGTACTAATAGGGTTATAGGACCTTAAAGTTCTCCTACTTAGACAGGTAAGGTAGCTTATGTTGCTGTTTACAGTTGGGTCTGTTATGTTGTCTCTATGTTCTTAGTGTCATTCGTGTGTTTGGTTATGTAGTCAAGACAAGGTTGGTTGCAGTTGTATGAAGCTATGTCTTTCCTTTTAAAGCAATGTTTACATCAATGTGTTGTGGATTCCCAATTGAAAATTTCTTGGTTTGTAGTCAGCAAATTTATAGCCCAATTATCTAGACCCTGGGACCAAGCCAATCTAAACTACTTTTTTGGGGACAATTTTTTGCTCACAGGCTCTCCACTGCGTGACACATGCAGTTAGCCTAACAAGGTTTGAATTTAAGAGACACACTTTGAATTTAAGTCTTGAAACTCCAAGAGCATGAGTGAATACTCATTTTATCCAAGCAATGAGGATATATGAACTTGCACCCAAGTCACACTTCACAAACACCAATCCGTATTGCACCCAACTCAACCTCGGACATGAAACGCCCAACCCAAGTCAGATTAGTTGGTGATTCATTCCTCATTAATACTAGATGATTTAGTAATGATAAGATTTTATATTAAGTTTAGTGGTACTTCTTCAATGATATATTTATCGTAAAAATACATTTTATAGTTTATATTCTTGAAATTATAAGAAAATGTTAAGAGAAAGATGTTGATTAACTTAAATTTGAAATGTGAATTGTGATTGAGAAAGAAACATAGATATTTGAAAATATTTTCAGATTATAATTATATTAAATTTGGGTTAGGGCAAATTGGACAATCCCCCTATAGATATTCTTGACTATGGAGAAAGATATAATCCAAATTTCTGGAACTCCGCTTCTCAAATAGTGTAAAAACACACTAGCCCAAGACTCACAACCAAAAAGAAAAACAACAACAATTAAAATGATAAAATGAGAAATAGTAATTTAATTCAAAAAGAAACCTTACAAGTTGAAAATGAGACCTTCACTTATACAGGATATGGAATTTCTAGTGTTGATGGTATCTTACTCACTTTCTCTCTTCTAAATTGTTATTTCAAGGACTTGGTTGTGAATGAAACTCCCTACATGTATATATAGGTTGTAGAGGAAATTTCTAACATGTGAGAATACTCGTTCAAGAAGTTTCAAGAGGGTTCAAGATGGAAAACGAAATTGCATTGGGATTTAAGGTTGGTTACATGGGAATATGGAGATAATTGATGGTCATGGAGTTCATTAATGAAATTGGATATTCTAGAAGAGTACATGGGAAAAATAAAAATGGTTACGTGAAAAATGCAAAGGTGATGAGGTAGAAAAGAGAAAGAAAGTGACATATGTCAACCACTCATGTAAAGTGGGGCCCATACAAAATTACATAAATACCCTCATTACACCTCAAAATAAAATAAAACTTCTAGAGAACTAACTTTAAAATTTTACACGACCCATTAAAGTGATTTTTTAGAAATAATACCAAGCTTAGCTCTAAGAAATTCAAATGGGCCTTTGGAGAGTGACTTGGTGAAAATGTCTGTAAAGTTGTCGTTACTTTGCATCTCCAAAACTTCAATTGATCAATCAAACACCTTCTCATGAATGAAATGATGATCAATTTCAATATGCTTAGTCGTTGCGTGACAAACAGTATATGTTGCAAGCTTGAGAGCATTTTGATTGTCACAATATATAGTAGTTGGTTTATGAATTTCTGAAGAAACATCCTCGACCAACTAACGTAGTCACACACATTCTTGTGCGGCAAGAGATGCAGGCTTATACTCCACCTCTATTGTAGAAAGAGACACTAAATCTTACTTCTTACTATACCATAAAACACATGTCGATCCACATGAGAAAATATAACCAAATGTAAACTTACAATAATCTAAATCACTACCCAAATTAACATCAGAATATCCTTCTAATTCAAACATAACTCCCTTCTTAAACAAAAAATTCATGTCAAGTGTGGAGTTAACATACTTCAAGATTCACTTAGCTAACTCCAAGTGTAATTTATGTGGAGCTTGTATATAACAACTAACAAGCCCAACACAACATGCAATATCCGATCTTGTAATAGTTAAATAAAAGAAACTACCAATAAGAGTACGATAAAGTTGAAGATCCAAAAGAAGCTTACCTTCATCACATCTTAGCTTTATGTTAGCATCAAGAGGTGTGGAACACCATTTACTTTAGTCCAAACCAAACTTGTGAACAAGTTTCTCCGCATAACCCTTTTGTGATACGAATATTCCTTCATGCATCGAATCTATTTCCAACCAAGGAAGTGACTAAGATTTTTCAAATCTTTCACCTCGAAGCGAATGGAAGAATGGAAAGTTCGGCTCGAAGTTTTACAATTTATTCATCATCATTATCAGTGACAATCATGTCATCAACATATAAAATAACAATAACATGCAAACTTTCCTGCTTCTTAACAACAAACTAGAATCGGAGTTAAAAGTAAAGTATCCACAAAAGTATAAGTATTCAGTAATTTTACCAAACCAAACTCTAAGTACTTGCTTTAATCCATAGAGGGGATTCTTAAGTTTGTAGACGTACTCTGGATGTGAGTGCGATACATAACCATGTGATTGCTCCATATATATATATATATATATATATATATATCTTTATCAATTTCTCCATATAAGAATGCATTTTTAACATCAAGATGCCACAACTCCAACCATGACAAGTCACCAAGGAAATCACAACTCGAATCAAAGTCATTTTTCATAGTCCTCTCTATATGTAGATATGCGAGCTTCGAAACTTTTAAGGAAGTTTTGAACTCATGTACACGGGTTTAGAAGTCGTCACCATTCAATTAAAGTGTGAATGGACATTATAAAATATTTTTTTTAATTCTATTTTGTTGATTTGTAATGACTCAAATATCCAAAAGATAAGGGAAAATGGTCTACCTAGATCTCTAAGGTAAAAAGACTCGATAGAGGGACAAAGAAGGTGTTGGGTACCTTGTCCCACCCATTTTAAAATGATTACCAATATATGATCAAAGTTGAAGATTAAAAAAAAAATTTGGATTTTGAAAATAGAAGAAACTATAGAGAAACTTAAAAGAAAAAAAAAACTCTATAATCTAATTTTAGAAAGTGAACAAAATAAGATAATAAGCAAGTTAAAATAGAAATGTTGCTTGTTAAAAATTTTATAAGCTTAGGATTTTGATGAGAATCAATGTGAATTTCACCTTTTGGGATCTAAAAACTCTTTTAGAGGTTATGTACTCACTTGGGAACATTTTTTTGTTGGTTTAGCCTTTAGGAGATGTCCATGAGTTAGACATCACCATGAAAAAAGTAAGGACTTTATGCATGCAATATGTCCTCTTCGAGACTATTTTTGTTAGCTTGAAGAGTTAGGTGTAGATCTAGGTAGATCCATACATTTGACCCTTAGCTATTTAAAAAAAAAAAAAGCAAAGTGAGTGTGTGTGTTTATTGTGTATACATGTAATGGACTTAGAAAGAGAAGATTTCCTCCAATGAGGGATTACTCTCTAGCTCTTAAACCATTAGAAAAGAAAATAGTAAAATATTTATTCTAAAAATTTAAACTTGCAAGGAAGGTAAACAAAAGTAACTAATCTAAAAATTAAACTCGCAAAAAAGTAAAATGATGACTAATTTATTCTAATGCTCATGGAACTTATTGACAACTTATAGGAAGAGATTACCTCTAGAAGCTTTTACCCTCTACCTCCTTGCCTCACCAAGATAAATATAAATCTACATTATTACAAGTAAAGGGAACATGAAATAACTTGCAAGAATATAAAGAATGGAGTATTAGAAAGATAATTACATGAAAAAATTGAAAATCTACACTAACGCCTCACCTTAGTATTTTCTTCTTATTATTTCTTCTTCTTCTTCTTAGTTAGAACTTGTTAGAGGTTAGAGAATGGATTTTGATAGAATTTTAGTAGGCTAGAGAGCTTTGAGGAAAAATTTGAACAGAATTTTGGATCAATTGAGCTTATTCTCCTTTTTCCTTGGATAAGATTATATTTATAGGATTTTTGAAAATCCTTGGGGATAAACTTGTCCTAAATCATAAGATTCCCAATGTTTTTAGCAAAATCTCTATGAAAAATATCAATTCAACATTCTAACATTGGCCTTCATGGTCTTTATCCTCTAGTTAAATCTCACCAATCTTAATCATCAATGGGTATGATGATAAATATCCAAAAGTTCTAGAGAATTCTTGATGAAGATTAGGGATATGTTAGTTATTAGGCACAAATTCTAGATAATTCTCTTGGGAAGATCAAGTAGTCATAGGCTTTGAAAATTAATCAAATTACATTGAATGCTAGAAAAACTCTTTGAATGGTGAAGAATATAAGAATGATAGAAAAGATATTAACTTTTGATAAGTCTTAACAAACTAAGATTAATGAGGTAATTGGCTTCTAGTGGTAACCAAACAAGATTAAGGTCTTTATTAGAGGAATTGCTGAATTACTAAAAAATAACATGAAAGAATTATTTGGGTAATTGAAGGGTAAAAAAGAAAAAATAGTAAGATTTTCTTGTGGAAAAAGTCATTAAATGGAGGATTAGTAGGTAATTAATCATAAAAAATTTCAAGTACACATAAGCTAAAGAAACTACCCAACAGAATTGGCCATGGGTGACTCACGGCCAGTGCAAACTTTATGCCTGGTCGTGAGTTACCCTTGGCCAGGCAGAAAATCAGTTGAGATTTGGTCACTCCTCCATTGGGTTTCCAGATAAAGAAGTTGAGTCATTGGGCATCATAGGAGCACTTGAGTTCATAGGTAAGCTAATTTCATTTTGTGCCTCAATGTGAACATCAATGTTAATTCAAACCCTTCCAATGGAAGCACCATCATCTTTATAATATGATGAAATTTCATCAAATACAACATCCCGAGAAACCACAAAGTTATGGGTTTTGAGATCCATGCACTTCCAACATTTCTTCATTTCATCATAACCAATGAAAATGCATTTCTTCACCTTAGCGTCTAATTTTGATCTTATTTAATCCTATACATTAACATAACAAATATATCCAAATACTTTAAAATATTTGACATTAGGCTTCTCCCCAAACATCAACTCATAAGGAGATCTTATATTAATTTGGCTAAGAGGCACCCTATTAATCACATAAGTTGCACATGTTATACCCTTTGTCCATAAAGCCTCGGGTAAATTCTTTGCATGTTGCCAACTTTTACAAGTATCAACGATGTGCTTAATATTTCTTTTGTCCAACCCATTTTGTTGAGGTGTATAGGGACAAGCTAACCCTCTTCTAATACAATTTGTCCGACAAAATTAAAAGAACTCATTAAAAGCAAATTCAACGTCATTATCCATCATCAACCTCTTAATCTTTTTGTCAAAGACACCTTCAACTGTCATTTTAAACTCTTTAAATTTAAATTTTTTTTTTAAAAAAAAAAAAACTTCTCACTTTTTGTTAACAAAATAAATCCATGTATATCTTATGAAATCATCTACAAACAACAACATATGGCAGAAGCCCGAATATGAAGATGTGTTACATGATCCTATCAAATCACAATGGAGCCTTACACTTAGAATAAGACTTGTCAAATGGAAAGCGATGTGTCTTACCATATTGACAACCTTCACACACTCCTCCCTAACCAAATAAAGTCAATTTGGGTAATTCGTTCACTAAATTTTTCAACACCATAACTTTTAATTTGTCCAATGTAAGGTGTACCAATCTAGCATGCCAAATTAATGCCCCGTCATTTGAACTCATACTATTAACATAGGAGGCAATTGATCAAGTCCCATAAAGTTTATTATGGGATCATAATTGCATAGAAATTACTCACACTTGATTGATACTTTTTCCCAAATAAAAATAAATTATATAAAATTGCCAAATTATTAAGCTAATAGAATTTCTAATTGATTACAGGTAAAAAGATCAAATTTAGAGACAAATTAAAATGAAATAATTTTTTTTACAATGCTCGAGCCAAGGTGAATCAACTACCCAAAAGTCATAATACAACTCCTCCATGTCACCGCGCCGCTGTAGCCTTGTGGTGCGCCACGGTGATCTCGGCAAGATATGCCTAGATATTTGTGCTGAAACTTCTAGACCTTTTGGTCGTTGCAGTGGTGAACCTTACTCAAATCAATTAGCGCGGAAATAACTTGGAAACCCAAAAAGAAAATCTATAAATTGAGAGGTTGTCCCAAAGAAAGGGGTCCCTCTTCTTCTTTCTAATTTTGCTCTGTATTTTTTTATTTTTGTTGAGAAAGAGAGTTCTTATATAGTGAGAGCTAAAAAACCATCTCTTTCCCTTTACTCATTTATTTCCTCTTATAATCCAAGTTTAGTTTTGATCATACTTTCAAGCTTTGAAATCGAAGAGTAACAAAGAATTTATCATTCTCTTCTCCACTCTTCTCTCTCCATTTACTTTGTTGCAATTTGTTCCTCGCAATGATCGGTTAGACTCTCTATAGAAAAGTCAATGCAGTCGGAACGAGTTTATCTTAATGTTGTCGAATCAATTCTATTTGTATCTATTGTTCTAACTTTGATGATTCATGTTTAAATGAGATCAAGCTTAATCATGCTCAATGACAAACTTGATATATAAATCTGATAATCTCCTCTTAGTTCAAGATTCACATATATTTTTTATTCACCTAAAAAAATTAACCAATTTATCTTCCGATCCACGAACAAGAGTTTTATTGTGTGGATTGAGATAGAAGTAGAATTGTTCAAATTTTTAAGATAGCTTGCAAAGGTTGATTTGATATTTCTAATCATTACATTGCATTTCAACTCTTGCTTTAATTTCATTCTCCTTCTTGACTGCAACTCTACTCTCTATTTTTAATTTGGTTACTAAAATCTGCATTGGTTTTAAGTTGAAAGAAGGTTCGAATTGATTGTTGTTCCTGTGGATCAAACTTTGCTTGCCAAAGTTTATTATTATTTGTTCATTTTAAATTTGTAATTTGCAATCGAACAGTAATTGAAGATAAAACAAAGAAATCTTTAACTCTTGTACCGACGTCCACCTTCAACTGTGAAATATTTCGAAGGAATTTCACGTCTTTAGGGCCGGACAAGAAATAATGTCACGAATCCACCGCATTAGCAATGAAGAAGATGTTCTTTTTCATATCCGGTACTTGAAAAACACTATTGAGTGTGATATAATCAACTCCATCATCTTTGATGGTAACAACTCCTTATTTTTCAATGGGATGAACAAAGTTGTCCACCGTGATAATAGCATCATTATCATTATAGTTGCGAAAACTTGATAACTTAAACTCGTCACCTGTGAGATGATGCCCATAATCGGAATCAATGATTTAATCGTTCTCAAAATTAATTGATGTCAAAGTATCAATTGAAGTGATATTTGTTATGAAGCATTTTTCCCACTGCTCCTCGCTTTTAGGTTCACTTTCCTTTTCGACTACATTTCTTTCTTTTAGTACACGACAATTTTTCCTTATATGCCCAAGTTTACCACATCAGTAACATTTGACACATTTTTTATTTCCATCATTTTTTCCAAATGATTCTCTATCATTATGCTTGAAATAAGCATCATTAAAGTTTTCATTATTTTTGGAACATCTACTGTTATCCTTGCACTTGTTCTAATTCTTTTTGTTTCTTGAAAATAAAGTATCTCCATCATTCATATTAATTGAGCATCTAAACATTTGACGATCCAAAGACTCTTGAGAAGTAAGAAGATTTTCGAGCTCCACCAAGAATGGTTGTATAGCACACCCTTGAATAAATGTAACATAAAGAATATATTCCCTTTTAACACATGAAAGATGTGGCGTTTCATTCGTACCTCTGAGATAGGTTCTTTCGGATCAAAAATGAAAATTTGTGAACAAAAATTTTTAATTTTCAAGAAGAATTGTGAAATAGAAAGCTCACCTTGGCTAGTGTTTGTCAATTCATTTTCCAACAATTGCAATCCAGCCACATCCTTCTTGTTGAATAACCCATCAAGAGTAGTCCAAATTTATTGAGTGGATTTGCAGCCCATGATATGATCAAATAATCCATGACAGATAGAATGCTTCAAAATTAACTCTGCATGTGCATTAGTCTTTCGCCATTTCTTCAAATTATCAACATTTTCTAGAGTATCTTGATAAGCTATCATATTATCTCCATCAACAACCTCCCATAGTCTTCACCAAGGAGATTAGACTCCATACATAATCTCCATTTCTTACAATTGGATTGAGTAAGCAACTCAATACCAAAGTCATTGAACTTTCCACCCATATCCATATTCAAGAACAACTGATCTTCTTCACTAAGAGAGTCAAGACAATATCAACACCACCCTTGTGGCTCTGATACCATGTGAAGAAAGACAGAATCTAAATTTTTAGAGCTCTACTTCTCGAATTGTGCAAAAACACACTAGCCCAAGACTCATAACCAAGAACAACAACAATTAAATGATGAAAAGAGAAATACTAATTAATTCAAAAAGAAACTTTACAAATTGGAAATGAGACCTCCACTTATATAAGATATGGAATTTTGAGTGTTGATAGTATCTTACTCACTTTCTCTCTTCTCAAGGTCTTGGTTGTGAATGAGACTCCTTACATGTATATATAGGTTGTGGAGGAAATTTCTAGCATATGAGAATGCTTGTTCAAGAAGTTTCAAGAGGGTTCAAGATGGAAAACAAAATTACATTAGGACTTAAGGTTGGTTGCATGGGAAAATGGAGATAATTGATGGTAATGGGGTTCATCAAAGAAATTGGATATTCTAGAAGAGTACATGAGAAAAGCAATAATGATTACATAAGAAATGCAAAGGTGATGAGGTAGAGAGAGAAAGTGATTGTGTCAACCACTCATGGACATATGTAAAAACAATGTAATAATAATAAATTTTCAAAATATGGGTTAGAGGTTTTGGATTGAGCTTATATTTTGTAAGGTTGATCTCTATGATGAGAAGATCACCTTAAAAAAAAATTAGTCCAATCTGAAACTTCTAATCCCATCAAAAGTGATTTAGAATGTGGATCGTCGACTTATTACTAATAATCTGTAAACCACTTTTGATGGACTTACAAGTATTAGATTGAGCTGATTTTTTTGTGATGATGATCTTCTCATCATAGAGACCATCCTCACAAAAAATCAGCTCAATCCAACCCATATTTTGAAAAACCATTGTTTTTACAACATATGTTCCATGATCCATATAGGGCTTTATTTGACCATGACAAAATGGAAAAAAAGTTGACACTGGTTGTAACTTTTAATCGCTAGCTTTTTCTTGTTTTAATAATCAAATTGGAACATTAAATGAATGAAAATTGCCTTGTATAGTCTCAACAGTATGGAAATGTTGATGGACTTTGGACCCATTGCAAGTCCACCCAAGCAAAAAAAACTAAACTAAAAAGGTTAATTTAGTTGGGCCTTGGAAACAAATTATATTCAGTCATCGCCCTAGGCATAATTTAAAGATTATAAGAGCCAAAAATCAGCAATGAGGGTCGATTTGGATCTATGGGTGAAATTCATGAGGTTCGTGGGGCCAAAAGTGGGTTGCATCGAACACTCGATCAATACGAGCCCTTGATGGCATATTTGGAAGTACAAAAAAATAAACACAATGACGCATATACACAAAATGGGCCCAATTGAGTTACTTGGGCTTCCTTTGTCTATTCTTATAATATCAAAAGGTCAATACATACCATTCAATTAAAAAAAAAAAGTGGGGTTGGAATACACCTGTTGCAATCTGTGATAAGTGCTGATGGGTTTCATCCCAACGAACTCACAAAAATAAAACATGAATTTTTTAACAGAAAACAAATATGATCCATCCATCTAAGAATGGCGAGAACAATGGTTATATAAAGAACTAAGGCCTATGGAAGCCTTTGGTTTCACCACAGCCCATGATAGATGAAGGCAGCTTGCCTACCCCCTCCACCCCTTCTTCAAAAACCACTCCCATGCCCATATAGAAATGGGCTTCTATATGGCAGTGGAAGGCCCAAACACCCGGATTATCGGCCCGAAATCGTAGCGCAGTCCACCCATAAGTATGAACAGCTACCGTGTTCTTCATAATTGGATCAATTAAATTGTACTTCTTGGGATCATTGATCGGATCAAACTTCCCATTCCCATAGCCCAACACCCAAAAATCGTGCCCTTGTAGATGCCATGGATGTGTCTCGCTATTATTGACCACCATTGTGTTTGCATTTTGTAGAATAATATCCACAGTAGAATTGAATTCTAATCTGTAAATTGAGTTGCTAGAAGTAGCATTTGAATTGTTATGACGCTCATAGATATCATAATTTGCCCGATCATAAGTTTCTGGAGGTGGGGGTTTGATTGAAAGAATGGAGAAAATTCTCCTTAAGCGCGATGAGATAAGGAGTGTGAGGAAGAGTGAAGGAGACATTGTTAACTGCCCAACGACAATAACCATCTATTTCATTTTGTGTGTTCAGGAGCGTAATCACTCTATCTGAAGTGAGGGGAGGTGGGTGAATGTATCCTCTACGTGCCTTAATGGTGACACTTTGTGCCAAGCGGTTATCAGTGTCACTCCACATAGGCCCAGTTGGTGGAGTCGTTAGAGGTGATTTACGAGGATGGCTCGGGTAGTAATTAAAGATGGCCAAGCCGGTAGGAGTTCTAGGTATTCGACTAACAACATTCGCAGTAGCCCAGTAATTCCTCGAAGGATCTTGGTTCGCTGTCACTAAAATGGAGTATGTCTCACCAGAATAAATATTTAGGTTTTTTATGACAAAGGGTTCGACGTAGTGCCCATCAGTTTCCACAACAGTCATATTATGTCCCTGTAACAAATCCCAAACACTTAGTACCGATTCATGTAAACTAATTCCACTTTAAGATGAAAGGGTTAAATTAAACATATATAAGAAGACACTTTAGGTGATTGAGTGACCATTGAAATTATACCTCAATTTCAAAATTGAGACACAATGTGGAAAAAGCCCAAATTTGACTGCCCTAGGCCATCAAATTTTGTAAAATTCGATAGACCAAGGGTTCGAATTGGCGTCAAATTTTTAATTGTCAATTTTTTTTTTTTTTCGACGGGTCGAAACCATCAAATTAATGAAGGATGAGAGAAATTCGATAGCTCTAAGCTGTCGAATATAAGAAAATCAAGAATTTCGATGGTCCTGGAACGTCAAAATTTAGTTTCTAAAATTCATGGGCCTTGGCCCGTCAATTTTTTCTGTCAAATTTTCCAGTTTTCACGCAGTGAGAGCTGAGAGAGAAGTCAAACTTGAAATCCTTAGTCGATAAGTCTGCCTCAGGATAACTGTTAGTACGTAAGGAGAGCATTCGGGTCTCGTTGCATTACAAATCCCAGATTCTAAACTTGGAGATGTCAAAGAGAGCAATCGAATCGAATCTTCCTTGTATTAAAAGTGACTGAAATATAATTTTAGACAAACAATCAATTAATGAACCAAATTAAATAGGATTTGTATATGATTATGTGCAAGCAAGAAGTGTAATTTGCCTGAGGCTCACCAACCCAAGCAAAGGGTATGGAAGATAAGCCTGCTGCTTGTTCATATGTGCTTATATGGTACAAATCATTAAGAATGATACTTCGATCGTAATCGTACAAGAAAGGTTCTTTTACTCCATCAGGAACTGAGACTCGGATTGAACCGTAGAGCCCTGCTTCTCGTTGCATTCCATAATGTGCATGATATAAATATGTCCCAGGCTGCATCATTTTCCATTCAAATCAAAAGTTAATTAAGATGCAACAAGTAAAAGAAAGGTCTAATGCCTATACAAGCCGCACCCCTTCATGTATGGTAAATGCAATATGTTTATGATATCTGGTGGAAGAATTTTAAAATTTAAGTACCATGATAAATCCATCGAGTAAATCTACTCTAACCTTCCAATCAATTACCCAATGCTTGAATTAAATCATCAATGAATTTTGAAATGATTAAATTGTAACCAAAATTATTTAAAAAGTTATGCTAATTGTAAAAACTAACCCTATTCACAACAAACTTGTAGGTGAAAGTGTCTCCAGGTAAAATAGGGCATTGAGTTACTCCTTCAGCGCCATCGGTCCACGGGGTTCCCATCTGTTCCTCATAAATCAGATAAATAAACTAATTAATGATCAATACCACTTGGATAAAAAAAAATTAAGTACCATACTCTTAACAATTTTATAAAAATAGATTTATAAAAAAATAAGAATAAAGAATTAATTTGGACTATACCTGTCGAATTCCATGCCATGGATCGTGACATTCTCTGTAAGCAAACTGTTCTTAAGCTGAACGATGATCATATCACCTTGTTGTGCTAAGATTGTCGGACCAGGTGTTCTTCCATTGATGGCTATAACCAGCTTCTTAAAGCAATCAGGAGACTTGTACTCATACTTAACCTCCCATTTGTATTGACGTATTCTAGCCTCAACAGCTGGGACTGTAAAAGAAACTGAAATACATAACAAAAGCAACCCAACCCAAACTCTTCGGCATTGGAAGAGCACACCCATATCTCAATTTCTATAACTCAGCTTCCTAAATCAAGAAATTTAATGAAGAAAATGAAATGGGTTCCTTCAAATAATTGTTTGAGAAGAACAGATGAGAGTTTAGATTGAATGAAGATCACTTGACATAGATCACAATGTATTTATAGTATGTTCCGGTTCAAAACTGGGCTGAGTCAATAAGAGTGGCTTGGAAGAAACCCACCTAGAAATATCAAACGATATCATCAAGGTCAATTAAAATAACATAAAGTAAAAATCTTGGATGTTTCTCTAGTGTAATTTTTTCACGGAAAATGCTGAAATGACACAAACGGAGGCACAAAGGTGACAAAAATGATGTGGTGGTGCAGACATAACCATAGATGTTATTTACTCGTATCTCACAGAAAAGCATCTATGGTAATGCATGCGACACCACATCATTTTATCACCTTTGTGTCTCCGTTTGTGTCACCCCAGCACGGCTCTTTTTTGACTAAAGTGAATCATGTATTAAGATCCAGTGTAGATGCCAGCATTCAACAAATGGTAGTTGGAAACAATGTGATACAATGCAGGTTCATTGATTTCTAGAGTAGTTGGGTCTGATAATTTAAGAGTTGGTGGGCATATAGCTCATATCATTCATAGTTGATTCATGAACCCTATGGTCGACCATCCAAACCTGGTCCACCAGCTTGCAGAAGCTTAATGAGCCTATTTATGAGACCATGTATCCTTTTGAAATTTTTATTCACTCTGAAATTTAATAATCCATCAAACAATACGTAAAACACTAGAAAACGGTAGTCTTAAAGGATGTTTGAGGCGCTCCATCAAACCAACGGTTGAGATTGGAACATATTCCCTAGCGATTCCCAAGCAAATGTGTTGACTGGAAAATATGTAGTAAACCCTAGAAAACAAGGTTTTTTTTTTTTTTTTTTTTTCTAAATTAGAAAACGAGTATTGATCTTTAGATAATATGTGTTTTTTCCTCTTATGTTTGAAAGAGTCTCAAATCTTATCTATGGTTAGAAAAGTCTTAGTTATCTTATAATGGATTCATTTTTGGTAAAATTGATATTCATGTTCAAACCCATTACCATCGGTGCCAAATATCTTGTTCGACAAAGTCTATAAATGATGATACCACAGGTTCAATGCCCGTCATCATCTAATTACCGATCTCAATAAAAATAAGTTAATAAAAGAAAACTAACAAAATGTTGAATCCTCCAAAGTATTGTCCATATGGACCTTACAAAAGGGATTTAAAATAGGAAATTTGCATGGACCAATTCATTAATTAATGATTATCGATAGTCCCACAATGTGAAAAAAGTCCAAATTTAATGGCCCTAAGCCGTTAAATTTCATAAAATTCAATGGAGCAAGGGATCGAATTGGCATCGAATTTTTCATTGTCAAATTTTTTTTCGATGAGCCGAAACTATTAAATTAATGAAGGATGGGAGAAATTCGACAACTCTTAGCAGTCAAATCTGGGAACATCAAGATTTTCGACAGTCCTTAACCATCAAAATTCAGTTTCTAAAATTCATGGGACTTTGCCCGTCAATTTTTTCTGTCGAATTTGCCAATTTTCACGTAGTGTCTTGGGTAATTTGTCTTTCAAAAAGGCCCTAGTCATACTAAGAACAATTTTTGTAAGTAGATCCTCCAAAAATAGAAAACATTGAGTTAAGATAAGAAAATAAGTTACCGCATTGAAATATCATTCACAATGTGAAAAAAGCCAAAATTTGATGGACTTGGGCTGTCAAATTTCATAAAATTCGACGGACCAAGAAGTCAAATTAGTGTCGAATTTTTCATTGTCAAATTTTTTTTTTTTCTATTGGCCGAAACTATCAAATTAATAAAGGATGGGAAAATTTTGACAGCTCTAAGCCGTCAAATCTAGGAATATCAAGAATTTCGACAGTCCAAGACCATCAAAATTCAGTTTCTAAAATTCGTGGGCCTTGGCCCGTCAATTTATTCTGTTGAATTTTCTAGTTTTCACATAGTGATTGAAGGTTCCATTCTTTTTTCCATACAAACCCCCATCTTTTTAGACGGAAAAAGTCATTTTCTATATATATATATATATAGGGAGCCGTTCGGAGTCCTTAATGTTAACGAAGGATTGTACCAAGTTTTAAAGATTATTAGATATCGTCTGATCTGACGGATAAGATTGAAAGAAGACAACTGAAAATCATTTTGCATATACAAAATTTTGAAATTAAGAGTATGTTTTATTGCACATGGAAAATAGGGTGAAAAATCAATTTCCATGGAAAATGACATTTTTCAAGTGTTTGAATGCACATGGAAATGGAAATTCATTTTCCACCCCATTCAAAAAGTCCACTAAATCATGGATTTCACTTTCCTACCCATATGGGTGGGAAAATGAAATCCACTCATATTTTCCATCCTCAATTCTTCCCTACCACCACCATTACACTAACCTCACCGTCGTCGTCGTCACCGTCGTCACCATCGCCGTCGCTGTCGGTTCGATCTCCGACCACCTTTTCTCTCTCTCTTTTCTTCTTTTTCTTCTTCTCCATCCCTCACCTCCTCTGCCACCGCCGCCATTGTCTGTCATCTCCGCCGCCGCCACCACCTTTCGTCGTCTCCGTTGCCACATCCTCCTTCCTCCCTCTTCCTCGTCATCTTATTCTTCCTCTCCCCCTCCTCTCATTTTCTTCCTCCTTCTCCTCTTCTTCTTTTTTCTCATATTTTTTTATTATTTTATCCAAGTGAAATCAAACAATGGAATTTGATTTTCCAATCCTACCTATTTTTCACAACTAATTTTCTATGGAAAGTGACTTTTCATGCAATCAAACATACCTTAAAAGTAATCTTCCGTCACAATTTGTTTTAATAACAATGCCTCTCCCATAACTCATTCGTACAGTTGAGTACGTGGCTGACATGGCAAGGGCACACAACCATATATCATCCCAATACACACAAAAAAGACGGCTTGAAAATTATTCATTTGATTTATCTGTTTGACCATAGGGAAATGGAAAAGCGCTCTCTCTCTATATATATAAGGTAGAAAATTATTTGAAGAGTGGGCAAATCAAGTAGGGCTTTCTCTGACCAGGACACGCTGGTTTTAGTAGTTTAGCTCTGCCTCTTTACTTTTTTATCAAATTCAAACACTTAATGTTTGACAAATGTTTTGGATGTTGATGGACTTGGGGTAGGTACCATGCAAGTCTACCCGTGCAAAAAACGAAAATAAAAAAGTTTGACTAATGATGAATGCAAGTGGTCTTGGTACGAGGCTGATGTGGTAAGGGTACATAATCATACATCTTTTTCTTATGTATCCCGATGAAAACGATCTATAATTTTGTATCATTGCCATGTCAGCCACATACCAAGACCGCGTGCATTCATCACGATTCAAAAGATTAATGTGATTGCGACTTGGAAAGCCCTCGGCATAATTTAAAGATTTTAAGAGCCAAAAATCACTAATGATGATCAATTTGGATCTATGGGTGAAATTCATGAGGTTGGTGGGGCCAAAAGTAGGTCATATCGAATACCCGATTAACGGGAACCCTTGATGGCATATTTGGAAGTACAAAAGAATAAACACATTGACGCATATACACAAAATGGGCCCAATTGAGTTACTTGGGCTTCCTTTGTCTATTATTGTAATAATATCAAAAAGTCAATACATACCATTCAATTTAAATTAAAAAAAAAAAAAAAAAGTGGGGGTGGAATACACCTGACGAGAAACCCACAAAAAATAAAACAATGAATTTTTTAACAGAAAACAAATATGATCCATTGGTCGACGAATGACGAGAACAATGGTTATATTAAGAACTAAGGCCTATGGAAGCCTTTGGTTTCACCACAGCCCATGATAGATGAAGGCAGCTTGCCTACCCTCTCCACCCCTTCTTCAAAAACCACTCCCATGCCCATATAGAAATGGGCTTCTATATGGCAGTGGAAGGCCCAAACACCCGGATTATCGGCCCGAAATCGTAACGCAGTCCACCCATAAGTATGAACAGCTACCGTGTTCTTCATAATTGGATCAATTAAATTGTACTTCTTGGGATCATTGATCGGATCAAACTTCCCATTCCCATGGCCCAACACCCAAAAATCGTGCCCGTGTAGATGCCATGGATGTGTCTCGCTATTATTGACCACCATTGTGTTTGCATTTTGTAGAATAATATCCACAGTAGAATTGAATTCTAATCTGTAAATTGAGTTGCTAGAAGTAGCATTTGAATTGTTATGACGCTCATAGATATCATAATTTGCCCAATCGTAATTCTCTGGAGGTGGGGTTTGATCGAATGAATGGAGAAAATTCTCCTTAAGCGCGATGAGATAGGGAGTGTGAGGAAGAACGAACGAGACATTGTTAACTGCCCAACGACGATAACCATCTATTTCATTTTGTGTGTTCAGGAGCGTAATCACTCTATCTGAAGTGAGGGGAGGTGGATGAATGTATCCTCGACGTGCCTTAATGTTGACACTTTGTGTCAAGCGATTATTGGTGTCATTCCACATAGGCCCAGTAGGTGGAGTCGTTCGAGGTGTTTTGCGAGGATGGTTTGGGTAGTAATTAAAGATGGCCAAGCCAGTAGGAGTTGTAGGTATTCGACTAACAACATTCGCAGCAGCCCAGTAATTCCTTGAAGGGTCTTGGTTCGCTGTCACTAAAACGGAGTATGTCTCGCCTGAATAAATATTTAGGTTTTTTATGACAAAGGGTTCAACGTAGTGTCCGTCAGCTTCGACAACAGTCATGTTATGTCCCTGTAACAAATCCCAAACACTTAGTATTGATTCTTGTAAACTAATTTCCCTTTAAGATGAAAGGGTTAAATTAAACATATATAAGGTGATTGATCAGGGACCATTGAAATTGTACCTCAATTTCAAAATTGAGAGCTGAGAGAGAAGTCAAGCTTGAAATCCTTAGTCGATAAGTCTTCCCCGGGATCACTGTTAGTACGTAAGGAGTGCATTCAGGGCTTGTTGCATTACAAATCCCAGATTCTAAGCTTGGAGATGTCAGAAGAGCGCAATCAAATCTTCCCCTTCCTTGTATTAAAAGTGACTGAAATATAATTTTAGACAAACAGTCAATTAATGAACCAAATTAAATAGGATTTCTATGATTATATGCAAGCAAGAAGTGTAATTTACCTGAGGCTCTCCCACCCAAGCAAAGGGTATGGAAGATAAGCCTGTTGCTTGTTCATATGTGCTTTTATGGTACCAATCATTAAGGATGATACTTCGATCGTAATCATACAAGAAAGGTTCTTTTACTCCATCAGGAACGGAGACTCGGATTGAACCATAGAGTCCAGCTTCTCGTTGCATACCATAATGTGCATGGTATAAATATGTCCCAGGCTGCATCATTAATTTCCATTCAAATCAAAAGTTAATTAAGATGCTAAAATTAAAAGAAAGAAGGTCTAATACAAGCTGAATGCAATATGTTTATGATATCTGGAGTAAGTATTTTAAATACTAAAACTCAGTGACAAATCCATCAAGTAAATCTACTCTAACCATCCGATCAATTACCCGATGCTTGAATATTTATTTGTCAATGAAAATGTTTCAACACAATTTTTTGTTTGGAATCAATTAAAGATGGCTTATTAACTGTTCAATCTTATTGATTGAATTTTGGAATGATTAAATTATTACAAAAAAAAAATTTTAACAAGGCTAATTTTACAAACTAACCCTATCCACAACAAACTTGTAAGTGAAAGTGTCTCCAGGTAAAATAGGGCATTGAGTAACTCCTTCAGTGCCATCGCTCCATGGGGTTCCAATCTGTTCGTCGTAAATCAGATAATTAATGATCAATATCACTAAGATAAAACATATATATATATATATATATATGGTCCGTTCAATGGCTAACTTTTTGGCAAAACATTTTTCAAAACATGAGTTAAAAGTTTTGGAATGGGCTGATTTTTGGTGAGGAAGATCTCTACGGTGAGGAGATCATCATCACCAAAAATCAGCCCATTCCAAAACTTCTAACCCCATCAAAAATAGTTTACAAAAATTGGACGGTCCACGATTTTTCAACTTGTAAACATGGGTTAGAAGTTTTGGAATGGGCTGATTTTTGGTGAGGATGATCTCCTCGCCGTAAGATCATCCTCACCAAAAACCAGCCCATTCCAAAACTTCTAACTCATGTTTTGCCAAAAAGTTAGCCATTGAACGCTATATATATATATAAGCAACAAACATTTTGGCAAAACATTTTTCAAAACATGGGTTAGAGGTTTTGGAATGGGCTGATTTTTAGTGAGGACGGTGAGGAGATCATCCTCACCAAAAATCAGCCCATTCCAAAGCTTCTAGCCCCAGTTTACAAGTTGAAAAATCGTGGACCGTCCATTTCTTGTAAATCATTTTTGATGGCGTTAGAAATTTTGGAATGGGCTGATTTTTGGTGATGATGATCTCCTCACCGTAGAGATCATCCTCACCAAAAATCAGCCCATTCCAAAACCTCTAACCCATGTTTTGAAAAATGTTTGTTGCTGAACATTTCCCATATATATATATATATATATATATATATATATATATATACTATACTCTCAACAATCTTATAAAAATAGAATGAAAAACAAATAAATAAATAAATAAAGAATTAATTTGGACTATACCTGTCGAATCCCATGCCAATGGATTGCGACATTCTCTGTAAGCAAACTGTTCTTAAGCTCAACAATTATTGTATCACCTTGTTGAGCTAAGATTGTTGGACCAGGGGTTCTTCCATTGATGGCTATAACCAGCTTCTTAAAGCAATCAGGAGACTTATACTCATATTTAACTTCCCATTTGTATCGGCGTATTCTACCTTCAACAGCTGGGACTGTTAAAGAAACTGAAAAACATAACAAAAGCAACCCAACCCAAACTCTTCGACATTCGAAGAGCACACCCATATCTCTATTTCTATAGCAAAGCTCTCTAAATCAAGAAATTTAATGAAGAAAATGAAATGGGTTCTCTCCAAATAATTGTTTGAAAAGAACAGATGAGAGTTTAGATTGAATGAAGATCATTTGACATAGCTCGCTATGTATTTATAGTATATGTCGGTGCAATACTGGGCCGAGTCAATAAGAGTGGCTTAGAAGAAGCCCACCATGATATATCAAACGACAAGAACAACGACAAATCAAATATAAATCTCGGGATGTTTCTTATTTACTGCAATTTCTTGACCAAAGTGGATCATGTATTAAGATCCAGTCAGCATTCAAGAAATGGTTGTTGGAAACTATGTGATACTGCTCAGATTCACTGATTTCTAAAGTGGTAGGTTTGATTATTTAAGAGTTGTTGGGCATATAGATATTTTTTTTAAATAAATAGCAGTTCAAATTGATAGGGGCATATAGATATCATACATAGTAAATTCATGACCACTATAGTCAACCATCCGAACTTGGTCCACCAACTTGTAGAAGCTTAATTAACCTATTGATGAGACTATATATCTACTTGAAATTTTAATTCATTCTGAAAATTAATAATCCACGATCAAACAATATAAAACAGTAGTCTCAAACTATGTTTGAGGGTCTCCATCAATCGAATGGTTGAGATTGGAGCCTACTCCCTAGGGATTCCCAAGAAAATGTGTTGTAAATCATAGAAAACTAATATTGATCTTTAGATAATATATATAATATACGTATTTTTCCCTCTAATGTTTGAAAGAGTCTTAAATTGTATTTATGGTTTGAAATTTAGTAAGAATATTATAATGGATTGATTCTTTGTAAAATTGATCAACACGTTCAACATGTTATGTTACCGTTGAATCATCGGACACTGCCAAATATCTTAGTCGATAAAGTCTATGGGTGACAATACCACAGATTCAATTCCTGTCATCGTCTTATAACTGATTATCTCATTAAAAATAATTTTATCAAGGAAAACAAACAAAACCGTTGAATCATCCAAAGTGTTGTCTATATGGACCTCACAAAAGGGATTACAAATAGGTAATTTGCATAAATTAATTCATTAATTAATGCTAAGTAAGAGTGTTAGATTTTAGGTCAACTATTGTATAATATGGAAGTAATCTCAAGATTATTTGGGTTATTTTAAGTTCCACCCACTTCTCCAAAAATGCCTTAAGGGCTTGTTTGGAAAGCATAGCAATGAGAGCTGGAGTCGGGATATAGCTAAAATTTGAGTATTAAGAGTTGGCAACAATGTTTGATCGTCCCACGGGACTTAGAATCATAATACGGTATGCAATACAAAATGTCGATAGATTGGGTGAAGACATTATCATTGTGGGCAAAAGGTAACAAAGTTATAACTCCCAACACTTTTAGATAGTAGTTGCAACTCCTCCAAATTGAAAATCTGAGTGGCTGTCTTCCAAACAGACCCTTAATTTTATTAACAGCAACTTTGGAATTACTTCGATTTTTATATGTATTACATTGTCAAAAGAGATCTTCCGTAGCCTATCAATAGTTACACGACCATGACAGCAACCAAAAATAGAAAACAAATTAAGTTAATATACTACAATAAGAAACCGCGTTGAAATATCAGAAATTTCGATGAAGGTTCCATTCTTTTTTCATACTAACCCCATCTTAGAATTTGAAAAGATTCCTTTTCTATAATTAAAATTAATAAAAATAAATATTTTTTTTCCAAGCATGAAAGCAAGTAAATTTTTTGAATGTTTAAATTTTAACTTACCATTGACTTTTTCGTTAATAGTTGCTCACTATTCTCTTTGTCATTGCTTCTCAGGAATTTTATACAGTGTAACGTGTAGAATCTTTCCACATAATTACATGTTGAAGTTGATCACCTAATTCGGATTTACGAAGACGGTATTTGTTTGCGCTATTTTTCAGCGTTTATTGCTGAAAAAAATTAAATTCAGCACTTTTGTCAAAATAGCGCGTTTGTTTACTCTATATTTTCAGTGCTTACTGTTGAAAATAAGTGAAGAGAATTCAGCACTATTTTGATGTTGAAAAAAAGTGCTGAAGCGGTAAGCACTTCGCTTTTTTTCAACACGGACAAGTATACTCTTTGTTTTTTTAAGCATGAACAAGTATGCCCTTATTCTTAAAAGGATATTACCTCTTATATCCCATGGATAAGTATATAAACACCCCACAAATTAATAAATTCACACCATGGCTAAATTATTTTGTCTTATATAGGTTAAAAGTTTTGGAATGAGTTGATTTTTGGTAAGGATGATCTCTACAATGAGGAGATCATCCTCACCAAAAATCAGCACATCTTGAAACTTCTAACCCTATCAAAACAAGTTCAAGAACCGTAAATCGTCACTTTTTTAAAAAAAATATATTTTTGACGAGTTAGAAGTTTCAAAATGGACTGATTTTTGGTGAGGATGATCTCTAGACCATATAAACCATCCTCACTAAAAATTTGCTCATTCCAAAAACTTTAACCCATATAAAACAAACAAAAAAAAATGGCTATAGTGTAGGTTGCTCTTATTAATGCATAGAGTGCTTTTATAATTACACATCCTTCATTTCCATCGAAATTATTCATCCAAAATTAAGTTTTTTTAAAGTTTATTTCAAATTTTGATGACTTGAATAACATTATTATTTTTAATTTGAAATTTATGGGCTTTTATAAATAGAAATTATTATTTATAAATTGAAGATTTGACTATTATTTATTATTTAAAAATAAATTATATTTTAATTTTATAAGAAATAATATATTTTATTGTGTTTGATAATAAATAAACATTTGAAACATGCAAACAATGTATAATATGATTGTAAGGGTAATAAAGACAATTTTCCAGTTTCAACAATGTGGAACAAACATGACTTAGCATCTAAACAAACAACTTTTTCAGCACTTAAATTCAGTGCTTATAAGTTTCAGCGCTTAATGCTATTCAGCACTTATTTTTTTCAGTTTAACAAACAACACCTAAGTTGTTCCATACTCGACCTAATTTTAATTTTATTTATATATCTTTAATTAAGTTCAGCTCAAGGAAGTTTCCAATTTGTCTAGTCTTTAATTTGTTTTTAGGTTTCTCATTTTTTTTCTAAATTTATTTTTATTCTTTAAAATGTAATTAGAAGTGATTAAATCAAGCTAGAATAGAATAGACAGTTAATAATGTTATAAATAGATTATGAAAATTACCTTTTTAGTATTTTATAAGATTTTTAAGTTGTTATGATTAAGTTATCTATACAAAGAAGAAGAGCTTCAATAACGAAATTCAATCAATTAAAACATATCAATTCAATTTTCTTCTATCTTGATTACTTTCTAACTCTTTACTTTATTTTCTTATAAGCAATTACTTATTTATCAATTGAATATATTGATTCACACGCTTCCACTATATCTACTTGAAATTTTAATTCATTCTGAAAATTAATAATCCACGATCAAACAATATAAAACAGTAGTCTCAAACTATGTTTGAGGGTCTCCATCAATCGAATGGTTGAGATTGGAGCATAATTTCTAGGGATACCCCAAAAAATGTGTTGTAAATCATAGAAAACTAATATTGATCTTTAGATAATATATATAATATATGTTTTTTTTCCTCTTATGTTTGAAAGAGTCTTAAATTGTATTTATGGTTTGAAATTAAATTCTTAGTAAGAATATTATAATGGATTGATTCTTTGTAAAATTGATCAACACGTTCAACATGTTACGTTACCGTTGAATCTTCGGATGCTGCCAGATATCTTAGTCGATTAAGTCTATGGGTGACAATACCACAGATTCAATTCCTGTCATCATCTTATAACTGATTATCTCAATAAAAATAATTTTATCTAGGAAAACAAACAAAACCGTTGAATCATCCAAAGTGTTGTCTATATGGACCTCACAAAAGGGATTACAAATAGGTAATTTGCATAAGCTAATTCATTAATTAATGCTAAGTAAGAGTGTTAGATTTTAGGTCAACTATTGTATAATATGGAAGCAATCTCGAGATAGAATCCATTTGGGTTATTCTAAGTTCCACCCACTACTCCGAAAATGCCTTAAGGGCTTGTTTGGAAAGCATAGTAATGAGAGCTGGAATTGGGATATAGCTAAAATTTGAGTATTAAGAGTTGGCAACAATGTTTGATCATCCCACGGAACTTAGAATCATAATACGGTATACAATACAAAATGTCGATAGATTGGGTGAGACATCATCATCATCATTGTGGGCAAAAGGTAACAAAGTAATTATAACTCCCAACACTTTTAGATAGGAGTTGCAACTCGTACAAATTGAAAATCTGAGAGGCTGTCTTCCAAACAGACCCTTAATTTTATTAACAGCAACTTTGGAATTACTTCGATTTTTATATGTATTACAATGTCAATAGAGATCTTCCGTAGCCTATCAATAGATACAAGACCATGACAGTACCCAAAAATAGAAAACAAATTAAGTTAATATACTACAATAAGAAACCGCGTTGAAATATCAGAAATTTCGATGAAGGTTCCATTCTTTTTTCATACTAACCCCATCTTTTAATTTGAAAAGATTCCTTTTCTATAATTAAAATTAATAAAAATAAATATTTTTTTAATTTTTTTTTCCAAGCACGAAAGCAAGTAAATTTTTTAAATGTTTAAATCTTAACTTGTCATTGACTTTTTCGTTAATAGCTGCTCACTATTCTCTTTGTCGTTGCTTCTCAGGAATTGTAGACAGTGTTACGTCTACAATCTTTCCACATAATTGCATGTTGAAGTTGATCACCTAATTCGGGTTGACTAAGTTGGTCCATACTCGGCCTAATTTTAATTTTATTTATATATCTTTAGTTTCAGTTCAGTTCTAAGGAAGTTTCCAATTTGTCTAGTCTTTAATTTGTTCTTGAGTTTCTCAATTTTTTTCTAAATTTATTTTTATTCTTTAAAATATAATTAGAAGTGCTTAAATCAAGCTAGAATAGAATAGACCGTTAATAATATGTTATATATAGATTATGAAAATTACTTTTTTAATATTTTATAAGATTTTTAAGTTGTTATGATTAAGTTATCTATACAAAGAGGAAGAGCTTCAATAACGAAATTCAATCAATTAAAACATATCAATTCAATTTTCTTCTATCTTAATTACTTTCTTACTCTTTGCTTTATTTTCTTATAAGCAATTACTTATTTATCAATTGAATATATTGATTCACACGCTTCCACTATACCAAGATCAATGCACTTGATAATAGAGGTGCAACTTGATCCGGTTCAAATTGAAAATCGAATCAAACCGATAGCTTTGGGGTAGTTCGGTTTGGTTTAGAACAAGTAACCTCATTTTCTTTGGAAATAGGTACAGAACCATCAGCAACCTCCCCATCTGACACTCCACGGCTTCCTTCGTCCTTCTCCTGTAGAAAATATGTGTCTAGAAGAGAACTTGGTGGTTCTGCATCCTTAGCAAGTGAATCCTGCAGAAGAATGTCAACTGAAGCTTCTTCAAACAAAACTCAAGCAAAAGAACTATGCAAAATTTCATGTTGAAAATCTTGAAGGCATTGTGGGCTCAGACCCATATCTCAGTTGGTAATTTAAATGTACACTACACATGTAATTTAAATGTAGATATATAAATACACATATTGTGAGTGATGCACATAAAGAATACATCTTTTACAGACCACCTTCATACAATGGCAGTGTGGTAGAAGGTTCATATTTATATATTTTTTCAACCATACCATCAGATTTCACATACTGCTGATTCTAGTCAGCTCATTTCACTTAAGTTATAGGATTCAAATCACTTATATTTGATAAAAATAAGAACTCGAGGTTCATTCTAATTGATCATTTGATTGAATTTTTTTATGCGGATGAAGGAACTAGAATGAACACTGCACCACCAGTAAATGCAAGAAGCTGATATTAGGAACAGCTATATTTGCTGAATTAATAAGATGGCAATTATGACCCACTTCAGAAAAGTTGAATACAGGATTATGCTTAATCTAGAAAGTGTGACTGAATGTGGCTTACTACAGAAATTAAACAACAAATCTAGTAAGTACCTCAAATAGCAACCTTGATTTGTAATTCCAATGATTTCAGAATTTACCACTGGAGAAAATGATGGATTCAATTCTGTTTGAACTGAACCAAAAACCTTTCTTTCAAATGACATAACTTATAACTGCTGAACTAAAAAAGCACTTGACTTACGGTGGTAAATGCTAGGATGGTATTTGAATTATGTCTGGTACTCACCTAACAAACTTCTCGTACAACTCAAGCTAGGATTGGACATTCTTGAAATAATACACATTGTCCTCGTGTCATAGTTCGCAAGCTAGAGGACGTCCGATTTGATCCTCTACGTAAATTCAAGGATTGACTAACCTTCTCTCCATTGCAAATCAAAAAAGTAATCACTGTCTACTAACAATTTTATATTGCAAATTAACTAAGCCACAAATACGGCGCTAAGGTTGATAAAGCTGACCATAGAACCTTGAGGGAGCCTATGCAACTACGTTAATGCACTCCCCTACAAATCAGAGGGAAAAAGACAGCACATTAGAGTGTTGTTCCCCTCCTAGAGTACTAAGGCATCTCTTTAATGCATCATGCGCTCCATGGGATTAGTTGACCAATCAAATAACTTAACTTTGGTGTGATAAAGTTTCTTAATAACTCCATTGGTAAAACCTCAAATGAAAAGCAAAACTCCTTAACACTTCACAGGGTCTTGAGGCCTTCACTAGGTCAACTACGTGGCCTCTACAATTAACACCACCAATAGCACGTGCGCTTGTTAACTCAACATGGTGCACAAGCCTCCAACTCAACCACGTGCTCCTAATTGTCAGTGATGAGGATTGTTCTCCACTTCCACTATGAATGGGAGTGGTGAGCACCTCTCTTAGACTAGCCAACAAGAAGTTCTCAGGTTATATATCACAATTTATCTTTTTTCAGGTGATTTCCTCCGTACAGGGCGATCTTGATCCATCTTCAACAACTTTTCCTCACCAGATCTACTTTTTGCAACTGCTGAACCTGCAAATGAGGCCGGTGGATGCAACTTCTTGGTTGGCTAATTATGATATTCACCAAGGAGACCCGTTATCGCCCTTTTTGTCTGTGATTGTTATGAAAGCCTTAGGAAGGATGTTGTCCAAGACGGTGATTGTGGGGGAGCTTAGTGGCTTGTCTACTAAGGTGAGTGGCCACGTGATTTCTCATCTCCAATTTGCGAATGATACCTTAATTTTTTAAGACCATTCACTGAGACAGTTGAGTTTATTAAGTGGCATTCTTGGGTGTTTTGAAGCAATCTCTGGTATTCCGGTAAATCTTCACAAAAGTAGATTGTTCACAATAGGAGAGGTTGAAGGAGTGGAGATAGCGGCAACTCTGACGGGATTTCAGTCGAGGGTCCTTCCTTCCAAGTATTTTGGGCTTCCTTTGGGGATGGGTTACACTTGTAAGGAAATCTGGGAGCCGGATCTAGAGAGGATGAAAAGGAAATTAAGTCTTTAGAAAGCCAAGCTTTTAACAAAAGGGGGGAAAATTACTCTTATCAAGAGTGCTTTGGCTAGTATTCCTATTTACACATTCTCGTTATTCTCATTGTCAAGGTATGTCGAAAAGCAATTAGATAAAATTTATCGAGATTTTATGTGGCATGGCAAGGATGGCTCGAGGAAATACCACTGGGTATGTTGGAAGAAACTTTACTTCCTAAGAAGAATGAAGGATTGGGCTTTCGTAACTTTTGTTCTATGAATTTGACTTTGTTGGGGAAGTGGCTTTGGAGATTTGGGGAGGAGGGGGAAAGTCTATGGAGGAAAGTAATTGTGGATAAGTATGGGGTGAACGAGAGTGGGTGGAAAAGTGGTCCGGCTCGAAGTGCATTGGGGTGTAGGGTGTGGAAGGGGATCCTTAGAAGACTTCCAGTATTTAAGAAAAAAGTCAAGTGTAAGGTTGGGAAGGGGAATAAGGTGAGATTTTGAGAGGATTGGTGGTGTGAGAATGGTCCTTTTAGAGACATGTTCCCGGAGCTCTTTGATTTGTCTTTGAAAAAGAATCACGTCATCTCTTGCTTGAGAAATGATTGGGAGGTGGATACTTTGGGGAGGTTAATCTTTCTGGTAGAGAGTAGCAACATGGAGCACTCCTTGGATGATAATAGATTGTGGCGAGGTACTAGGGATGGGAAGTTTACGGTGAAATCTTTGTCTGATGGTATTGCGCCGAGTTATGCAACGTCTTTTCCTCACTTATTTATTTAGGGTGGTAAGATTCCTCCTAAGATATCAGTGTTTATGTGGTTGGCGGCTTTAGAAAGACTCGCTACTATAGACTAGTTAATCAAAAGAGGCTTTATTTCTCCGAATCAGTGTTGTATGTGTAAATTACAGGAGGAAACAGTGGATCACTTACTCATGCATTGCTGAGTGGCGCACCACATTTGGTCGCACTTCTTATCTTTGTTTGGTATAGTGGGATGTTTTCCCCGATCAATCAAGTCGGCTTTGGAATCTTGGTTGGTGTGGAGAGGTTTTTTCTCGTCTTCTAAACGAATCATTTGATTCTTGGTGTTGTTTGTGATTTGCTGAGGAATTTGGAAAGATCGCAATCACTGTATTTTCGAGGGGAAAGTGTCTACGTCTAATTCTGTCAATTTTGGAGATTTTGTTCTCTTGGTGCAAACTTTATAAGGATTTTAAGGGGGTCTTCTTTGAAGATTTCATTGTGAGATGGGATAAGGTTTATTCTTTATCACAAGAGTGATTTGTTGCTCTCGCTTTGTTGCTATTTTCTTTTTTCTTGTTTCCTCTCTTTGTTTTGGGTTGGTCCCCTCGACCCCCCTCGTTGTTCTTTTCAATAAATTCATCTTTACTGATCAAAAAAAAAATATATTCAATTCATATCATGTAAGTAGTGTATAGTGAGACTTTTCTCACAGATGATTATGGTTCAAGGTTTCTTCCTGTTTCGATGGAACATTCTTTTTTTTTTTATATAAATAGTAGAACATTCTTATTTTTTATATACTCAAATGAAACATTGTAAAATTTTGAATATATAACAGTATTTCAAAATGCCATTCAAAGCATTGTAAATGTAATGTTTGATATTAAATTAACATTAAACAAATTTTGTAACTTTTGAGATTTGTTTAATCGAATAAAAAGTACTTTTACAACAGTATATGCATCAAATGCAATGTTTCAAGGTTCTTATGTTTATTTCAAAAAGTTTTAAAGCATTCTTAATGTGTATCCATATATAGACACCTATCTATAATGAATTATTCGAATAGAGAGGAATAAACAACACATACCTCTGGCATGTCCTCCGAGGTAGGATGATGAGTTGAAGTTGCTTTTGTCATGGTTTCTTGAGAAATCGGTACATTATTAACTCCCTCACTCTGCTCCATACCCGATTCTATGTCCGTGAAACCATTTCCAATTTCTTTCTTTTCAAGACTGTCTTCAGACAATATTTCTTCAGTAGTACTTCGATCGACAGATACATTACTACCATCAGTAAAACTTGGCAAGTCTTTCTGTTGGACATGTATAGTATCTGCTTCAGCTGCCAAATCCAAATTACCTTCAACCTGGACTTCACCTACCCCTTTGTTTGGATCCTCAATTTCCGGAAGGTTCGAATGAGCTTCACCATTTTTATTAAAATTATCCGTATTGGGTGTTGACCCAGTTGGCGGATCTTGATTGTTTGGGACTACTTTCTCTCCTAAAACTTTATTATTAACGACATCGAATTTAGTGGGCTCTTCCTTACCAAAAGGTTTATCTAAATAACCAGTTTGATAAGCAGCTACAACAGCTGCACCAATTGCAACACTTCCAACAACAAACTTTGCTAAATTACTCCCGGACTTGGGTGGTCCTGTAGGTGCATTTTGTTGTGGCGCAGCTGAGAATTCCTTTCTTGAATAAAGGAAATAAGGCATCTGCTTGCAGACAGAATTTGGGGGAGAAAAAAAGCATAAAAGAATAAATTAATTTTCAAAATTCAATATCAACCCATTGATGATCATTCAAAATTAAGGTGGGTTATACATGCCTGAGTTGTGACCTGCCTAGGGACCCGTCGTATGGGTCGACCTGATGAGAACTCCAAAATGCACCTAAAATTATGAAGAAATTATAGGGAAAAAAAATGAGGATTATGGAAATTGTAACCCTATGATCTGAGGATTTGAACATAAGCGTGGGATTTTTATAGCGATTGTGATTGCGATTGAGAGACATATTTGAAGATGAGAAAATAAATTAAGTAATGAAAGATAAGATTCGTACCTTCGCATCATCATCCCCGTCTTTCGGAGAATTTATTGAAATTTTACAGAGAATCTTCGATTCAGAGAGGGAGATTGAGAGGTAGAGTTTCTTAGTCACCCACCATTAAAGGGTTTCTGAGTGAAGATGGTTGGTGGGAAAAAATGAGAAATTGGGGTTTTTCGAGTGAAGACTGAAGATGGAGGGAGAGGATCGACAGTACTGTTTGCTTTAGAACTTGGAACCCATCGCGGGGTTTCTTGTTTTATGTCTTGGGGGGTTTTCTCTGGAGTGAAGTTGCAGAATTCGTCTATGGGACCCAAGTTTTTGCCACATCACCATCTCTGCTTGCTTTTTTTTTTTTTTTTTTTTTTTTTTTTTACCATCTGTGGTCATTGATGAAAATTGATCAAATCAAGTTACAATTCTGCCACGTGGGTTCTTTTTTTTTCTTTTTTTTACCCTTTTTTTTTTTAGTTCACCGACTTTCAAATGGGCTTGGCTTGAGTAAGGGTGTCAATTGGGCCACCTAGCCCGGCCCATCTATTTAGCCCGGTTGATATTAATATTGAGTGGCAATGATAGGAGGACTCAATAATTTTGAGTCCGTCAAATCTGGGATGCATTAGCATCAACTAGTTGTATCCAGTCTGCTATTATATCTTATAGAAATATTTATATTATATTTAATTATATAAATATATTTTTAATAAATAAAAGTAAAATGCATTATATAATTATGATTTAACTCTCATTTATAACAAAACACAATTTTTATTTTTATTTTTATTTTTGATAACCGGGTGGTTATCCCTATAGAAAGCGGACCGGCCTGTGTATGGGCTTTGCCCAATCCATAGACCATGGTCTTGTCCAAGGACGAGGCACATGCAACGCCTGCACAACAAAACCTGATAAGACATTAATCTTAAATTCAATTGGATAATCTTTAGACACATAAAAATTATTAAAAAAATTGTAGTTTCATTAAGAATACTAAATTTAATCATTTTATTTGGCCTGAACCTGACTTAAGACAAGCCAATTAGAGTAGAGTTAGTGTAATTACATGATTTTCAAGTTCGAAGATCACCGCTACGTAGATTTGAAGTTGCTATCATTCTTTTTTAGAAAAGAGTGTAAATGGATACCTAGAGTGTATTTTTAAAAATTTGATGTTTATAGTGACTCTCGTACGAATTCAACGTGTTAGTCTACCTAAGATCTAGGTAAGGGTTCAATTAAAGAGGGGGGAAGTGTTAGGCATCTCTCTCTCTCTCTACATCTAAAGGTGGTAACCTTAAAATATATAGGCATTTTTAGAATAAATAAATAAAAGAAAGTTGGAAAATACGATTTATACTCCCCTAAACATAGGGAGACATTATTTTCGGTCTAAGTCACAAGAATTACCCTATTAAGATAGATAATCTCAACCGTAACTTTACCTTAAAGTCAAACAATTTTTAAAGATTTAAGGTTTTGATGGTTATGGACTTATTCTTATGAAAGAAGCAGTATAATGCTTTTAAATAAAAACCTAATCTAATTCACCTTGAAATCTTGATTTATTATTTCCTTCGTTCTTTCTTCTTCTTAGGTCTTTAGTAGAATTATGTGTATCATTTTTTTTAGAGAGAGAGGGTGTGTGAGTAGAAGAATTAGTAGGAATTTTGTACAAGATTTTTGAATAAGGAGGAGCTTGATAACATGAGGAATTCTGTAAGGGAGATTGGGGTTTTATAAGTTTTGAGGATTACTATTAGAGTTATAAATGTCGATAGTAGAAAGTTATGACAGGATATTATGGACATGGTGTTTGCCATTTTAATGTTGGGGAGTGGTAATTTGGTAAAAGAGGGTGGATGGGTTGCTTTTGACCTAAATACATGGATAAAATCCAATTAGGTTGGTTAGACAACCCATTCATAGGTTCAATGTTGATTAATATTGAGAGGAGTGGGTGTTAGGTTGAAAGAATAGTTATGTGTGGGAATAAGTATTTTGATTTTGGGAGGATGAGTTTGGTGGTGACACGTGTCCAATGATATAGGATGAATAGATTAAGTGAGTTAATTAAATAGAAAGAGTGTGAGGATGACTTGTAATAGATATTTGATGATGTTGGGTGATGATGAGATTGGTAAAATGATTTTGGGAGGTTAATTGTAGTAGTGACAAGTGTCAACCTTGATGCTCATATATTATGTGGACCTTGATTAGTTAAGATCTCGAATATGGATACAAACATAAGCTTGGGCTTGAGTAAGGGTTTATTTTCGGAGTGGACTTTTACACGGTCGACTTAGGATTTTGTTGTAGTTTAAGTTAGGTTGAAATTAACTTAAGGGATGAGTTGGGATTGGCTTATGTTAGGGTTAGCTTGGAAATTAATTGAATGGGAGAACCTTGGCGCTGGATTAGATTATGTTGAGGTATCCTTGGTGGACTTGCAATGGGTTTAAGATTTAAAAGTGGATTTAGGGTTAGAAGAATGAGGATTTGAGAAGATGATGAGGGTTTGAAACCTTATTGTGGATCCATTGGATTTTTACCTTTTTAGAGATCTTAGGCCTTTGAAAACTTGGGCCTCGAGTCTTGTTTATGGCTGACATTTTTGAATAAAACACATTTGGACCCATTTTTGAGTGGGAGCCGTTCAAATTGGGGTGTCTACAATTAGTACTTAATTGATTTAGTCATAATAGAGATATAGGATTGGTGCAGTAAGAGTCCGCTTTTTTAAGGTCAGATTTGGACTCAACCAAGCCCGGCCTGAACCTGCCCATTGACAGCCCTAGCTTGCGCGTGTTACCAAACACCCTAAGTATAAAACTTCGGTTTAAAGTTAAACCGAGGATGTTATTGGGTGTATTTGCGATTGTGAATTTGTGAGGGTGAAATCCCCATTGATCCCAATCGAAGAGCTCTTCTTTTCTCACCTTGTGAGCGTTTCCTCTTCTAACTGGCTCTGTTTTTCCCTTCTTTGTTTCTGTTGTTTTTGTCTGTTTTTCGTTTTTTTTTCTTTTTTCTTTTATTGTTTCAGGGAAGAAAACGAGAACGAAACGATAAAGGTCTTACGTCTCTCATTTCTTTCTAAGGAAGTTTCGATCTTCAAGCTTCTGATGCCAATAGAACTTTTAATTCGCTCACTCCATCTCTCACAGCGATTTCGTTGAATAGGTTTGGTTCGTTTATGTATGTTGGTGTGTGTACTCGGAACTGTGGATTAGGGTTTTTTTGTTCACGGTTTTGGAATCTTAATTCGGGTTTTGGAAGTTTAGTCTGGTTGTGAGATCTTGGTTTAGTTTGTTTTACCTAAATTTCTTTCTGGGTTTTTCTTGAACGGTTGATTTGCTCATGAAATTTCCATTTTTTTTCTAATTCATTGTGTTTGGGTTCTTCTCCTTAGCCACATTTGTTCTTGCATTTGCGTTATCTTGTTCATCAATTTTGGGTTTTCTTTAGTTGTTATAAACCTGTTCGGATCACCATTTCTCAAGAATCAAGATAAACTCTTTCAGAAACATGCCCTTTAAGAATCTTTCTTTGTCGTGAAAATGGTGATCCAATGTAGCCCCTTTTCTTTTTTCTTGTTGTTTGGATTTATCATCTTGGAACAATCTTCTATGGAATGTCCTTCTTGGGTTTGATATGTTTGCTTAATTGGTTGAACTTTTTTTTTCATGCACTTCAGATGTTTTCACTTCAATTTAGATGGTCTTTTACTCAAGAAATGTGATTCTTTCCTTGTTTTGTTTGTTCATGTTAAGTCTATTTTCATGTTTAGGGATTTGAAGACAAGTGTGGGTTGAATAGGGAAAATGTCTACACAATATCCAGTACTCGATAACCGACCAATTGATCAATGGAGGGTGATCGAGTTAAAGGAGGAGCTTAAGAAACGGAAACTTACAACCAAGGGGTTGAAGGAAGATTTGATAAAACGGTTGGATGAAGCAATTTGCAATGAGAAGGATTCTGAAAAGGAGGAAGTAGAAGAAGAAGCAATTCACAATAAGAAGGATTCTGCCATAGAAGAAACTGGTAACAGTTTTGGTTGTGATACTGAAGTTAAATGTGAAGATGTTGAGACGAAGCCAATCGAGACTCAAATTGTTGAAGATAATAGGGTGAATGGTGAAAATAAAACCCAAAATTTGGATGATGATGTGGCTGTGGTTGACGTTGATGATAGTCTCATGAAAGTTCAGGATGGAGAATCAATGGTTAGCATTGATTCTATTGGGGTTGACAAGGATCCGGAGCCAGAAGTCCTTGCAGATTCTGTTGATACCAATATCACAGACAACAAGAGTGTGGTTATCCAGGTAGCATCCAGCGGTCAAGAGTCACAGAACGATGAAACTGAGGTAAGGAAAGACGACCTAAAGCCTATCCACGAGGACCATTTGCTCAATATGCCCAATCCAAATGATCAGGTATCTGATGTAAGCCCTGTTTTAGGGTTTCAAGTAAAGTCTGATTCTATTTCTACTGGTTCTGTGACAATTAATGAAAAAAATGAACTAAAGGATAATTTAAATGCTAATAATTTCCATATAGAACTAGATGTTGTTGAGCCGGAGATGGTGCAACCATCGCCCAATCACCTTCCTCACAATGGTGGACATCCATTGGATGATCAAGATCCATGTGAGAACCAGGGAACTATTGAAGAGATAGATGACCCAAATGCTACAAATGTGGACCCTAGCAAAATAAATGATAGAGCAGATGGGGAATTTTCAGAAAAATTAATTTTAGACCGAAGTCCAGGGGATGATTCTATGGAGGAGGATGTAATGGAGAGTAAGCACATTGAATCAAAAAATAACATTGAGGAAGTGGAAGATAGTAGCGAGCCAACTGATATGCCTATTGTAAAAGTGGGAAGTCCTGCAGTGCCCACTGATGCTAGGAGTGGTTTCTCTTCTGAAAAGAAGGATATTCCTGCTGAAAACAAGAGTTGTCTTGCGGTTCCAATCGAGAAACGAAAACTCGAAGGTAAGCTATTCAATGGTTTGGGCTTATTTGCCTCTTCTGCTAGTTCCTTTGAATTTTTATTTTGCAAAGAACATGCCTACCTTTTGTTTATATGGTTTGTTGATTATATTATAAAATACCAGTTTTTAACCTACAACTTACTGATTTTGTAAATCAATTAGTTACATTAGTTATTGGCACAACTTTTTGCAATTCTTGGGATCAATAATGTCAAAGTCCCCCATTGGTAAAGGCTGGAGTTTTGACGATCTTGTCTTTAGTTGGAAGAATTATCTCTTGACTTGTAATTTTCTGTTTTTGGTGTAATGAATTTCCCTCTCAAGCACCCTTTCCCCTCTGTTTCTCTTTAGGAGCTTAACATGTATACCAATATGAGATGCACTAGTTGCATGGTAGGTGGATCAGATCGAAAGCAGAACTCTTCAACATACTGTCGGTTTTGAACTTATTTACCTTGCATGTGATGTGCTCGTCGTTGCATGTAACAAATAAAACTTTTATCCTTCATGAGTTGGTTTTACATTTTAGCTAGGGGGAGTGGTATCCATGAAATGAACTGCTATACTCCCAACATCTTCTCATGAGTGTGGGGTTGTGTTTGCATGCAATATATTTGATTATTGATGCTTTGTGAACTAAAGGTGCTCAGAGTTGGTCCTTAAACTCTTCCAACAATGGTTCCTTGGGCTTTAAGTTGTAATTTGTGCAATTGGAATTGGAGCTTAGCACATTCATGCATCTTGTTCCTGTTTGACCAAGTCATCTGCCTGAATTCATAGATTCAGACTATCACATTGATAATTCATGATAGGTGTCTTGATAAATTGCAAGAGCATTAGTGTCATAAATTCTGCATTCATATATTGCATCTCCACATTTCTTGGATCTTCTAAGATAGGCTAATATTGTATTGAAACATGTGTAGTTCATTGTGCTACTTAAACATAACTAGCAGCTATGCTACACAAATACTTCAAATGGGTGACGTATTCATTTCATGTGCATATTGGGTACTACCATTTTAAAGGTAGATGCCATATAGGCACCGTAAAACATGTCTTTGCCGTATCTGGACCATATCTGGTATTTTGATTAATTGCCTATCTAGAACCACGACTTTATAATAACAGGAATGACACCCACTCTCAAGATAAAAGTTTATCCAGTTGATAAGCTTAATATTGTAATTTCTGAATGCATTTCTTTGTTTATGCTTTATGTAAGAAAAACTTGTAAATTCATTTAGCTAATGGTCTATCGTTCAGTGTCCACAACTTATTCCCAACCAAAACTTGATGGTGAAGCAAGCAATGGCCTTCCAACATGTAAATCTCAATTGTATTGCATCACTTCCATCTGTTTAGTGTTGTGATGGATGTCTCCATAGGGCATAGGCTAACAAAACTGGCTAGGTTTTAGATACTGGGTTGCTTAAACTATAACAAGTTAAGCGATTGCCAAGTTTTTCGTTTTTTGCCAGTCACCTTGGTTGCTACCTGGTTTCCTGATTTCTTTCTTGGACCTAGGTACCTCATGATTTGGGTTTGAAACATTCCTATGGCTTCATAAACTCATTTTATTCCTTGGATAAGAGAAACAGAATATCAAATCCCACTATATCAATAAATTATCTTTTTTCCTTAATAGAATTGCTTCTTGTGTAGGTAACATGCCAATTCGTTTGGTTAATTAAGACATCTTTCATTTATTTACTGGTGTGTGCACTTGTATTAGCCCTTACCCCGCAAAATTTTAAAGATGTGCTATGGTATGTTTGTGGTGCACCAAGCTCAATATGTCAATTTTTGATACCTTTATTCACACATTTATAATCACTCAATCAACATTATATTTATGGGTTTATGGGTTTCGATTGATGAATTGGTGGGCTGTCATGACCCTTAGCACTCGAGAGTTTGCCTAATTATATGGTGGATATTCTCGGTACGCAGATGATGTTTGGTGCACATTAGACATTTATCATAGTCTCTTTCAAGAAATGTTGGTCGCCGCTACATAATGAAATGTGATGGACGGTTTATCATTGCATTGTTATGCTTAGTCACCAAATTCTGCTACTTATTGAAAAAAGTGATGATTAAATTGTTAAGGTTTAATACATTGTTTGGTTGGTGTAAGTAATAAGCTGGTCTGTGGTGTTGTCACTTTACAGACTTTACCCAACTCACCAAGGTGGTACTTTATAGGCAGTACTAGTAGTATATGATTGTCAACATTTAATGCTAGAGCCTGATAATTTAAGAGGGCTTTTATTGCCACATGAACTTTTACTAATGCCACCCCAAGATGTGTTAATTCTTTGGTGATTTGCATATGAATTGGGGTGGCGTTAGAAAAAGTTGGTGTGGCAATAGATTCTCTCTAATGTGTTTTACAAGTATTGTGATACACTTTCGGGATATGAATGCATCCTTGTCTCCCACATAGAACTCATTTAATCGCATGGCCTTTTGTATTTAATGATCTGTTTGCACAGATCAAGAAGTGGAACCTCCGAAGAGGCGTAGGTGGAATTCAGAAACCCTCAAAGTTCCTCAACTGCAAACCTCTAATCTCTCACTTTCCACAACACCCAAGGATGCATTTCTGTCTGCTATTCCCAAACGCAACTTTACTAGATCTGACTCAGCACTTAGTGGTGGAGATGAATCAACGGACCGTGTTGGTAAGAGATCATGGTTTTGGTGTTCAAATTTTGCAAACATGCCACGGATTGTATTTTGTATCTAAGCAGGGATTTGTTTGTCGTTCCTTGGCAGTTCCACCATCACTGAAACCTCCAACTAATTCTCTTAAGATTGATCGCTTCCTGCGTCCATTTACTCTGAAAGCAGTACAGGATCTTCTTGCTAAAACTGGTACCGTTTGCAATTTCTGGATGGACCACATCAAGACCCACTGCTATGTCATGGTATGTCCTTCTGGTTTCTTTTCCCTTCTCTCCTCTGTTGCAACCTTGTTGGATTACACTCACGAAGCAGAAAAATCTTGACTTGGGGAACCAAATAGGAAGCAAGTTATTCATTCACAGAGATAAATGATTAGTCAGCGATGGACCATACCATGACCACAACTGTCTGACATGTTGGCTTATTAGTCAAGAGAGTTGCTATTGGCACCCCAATTTTTTAACTTATTACACCTCAATTTCTTAAATTATTATTGCACCCCAATTAAAGATTAAAACTCACTCTTCAAAGATTACAAAGGTTTGGCTCGAGTTATAATCTCAACATTACAAAATATTATAACACTCGTTCAAACAATTTCGGTAGTTGTTTACAATTATGATTTGGCTCATCTAAAATCCTAAAAACAAAAAATAGAAATTTAGCAACCAAAAAAAAAAGAAGAGAGAGAGACAAAGAGCTTCTATTGGCACCCCAACCCAACTTTTACTTATTCTCAACTGTGTAATTATTTTCTTTATTTTTAATTGGGGTGAAATAAGTAAAAGTTTGGGTGCCAGAGCACCTCTCTTATTCAATATTTGTCATAATTGTATTTGCTTGAGTTATGACACTATGAGATACGCAGTGGGGCTGTCAAACGGACTGTCGGCCTAATCCCTTCCTCCTACATCTGGGGCATATGTCTTCCTTCATGGTGGCCAATGAGGGGAGGTTTTTCTAGTATTTGTAATGTTTCAGGTTTGCTTCTGTTATAGACAAGTTCCAAGTGTATTGGACTTATTCTAGTTAATAAAGACATACTAATGGATGCTTCTTTTGATGTTAGTTTTCTAGCTTAATTTTAATTTAATGAAAGCTTTAATATTTGATCAATACTATCTTGTTTGTTTAGTACTCATCGGTTGAAGAAGCCATAGAGACAAGAAATGCTCTGTACAACCTGCAATGGCCTCCAAATGGAGGACGACTCCTGATTGCTGATTTTGTAGATGGAAAAGAAGTGAAAATGCGGGCTGAAGCTCCTCCACAATCTCCAGCAGTGCCCATCAGCAAAACCACGGTTGCACCTCCGGCCCCATCTCAATCCCAACGTTCCCCGCACCAACACACCCCAAGGCAGCAGTTACCACCCCCACCTCCACTCCCACCACCACCACCAATTTTGGACCCACTCGTAACAAGGGAACGGGTTTCTCTTCCACCCCCACCTCCACTCCCCAAGGCACTGGACCCACCTATTGTCACCCTTGATGATCTATTCAGGAAAACAAAAACCACCCCTCGTATTTACTATCTTCCATTGTCTGAAGAAAAGGTCACATTGAAGCTTGCTGTGCAGGGTAAAAACAAGTAGTAGTAGTAGTCATAGGGATCCGAGTGTGCTATATCCCAGGTGCGTTGGATTCTTGTATGGTGGTGGAATTGTGGTATGTATGGTAAGAAGCTAATACGATATGATGGTATCTTGTATCTTTTCAGGTCTGGAGGTTTTCCTTGTAAGCAGGAGATGACCCAGGCAAGCTTGCGCAGAGAACAGATCAGGGTCTCTCGTTTATCTGGGTATTTTTGGGATGGTATGAGATGAGACTTTTCTAAAATTGTAACAAGAGACACTTTAATTGTGCCTATAAAAAAAAAAGCACTGTAATTGTTGACCTTAGACCTTTTATCTGTTGAGAGGATGTAGTATGGATTGACTTGTAGTGAACTATTAATAATTATTAGGTAATATTTTATGGTTTAAACCTCCAAGCTTGATAGGGTTTTGATGAGAGGGCCTTGTTATCGGTAATCGACAAGAGATCCTGATTTATTAATGCCTGCCTTTGTTAAACCTCCTGGGGATGACAAATCATTGTAACCAAAGCTATGTCATCAGTTTGAGAAATCGTTGTCCTGAGATGAGATGATTCGGCAATTGGGAAAGGTCTTAATCATCCATTAATTGGATTTTTTTTATATATAAGGTTGTTCATTTTGTTATAATTTAAATATTTATTATTATTATTATTTTTTAAGTTTTATCTAAACATCTATAAATTCATCGCATCTTAAAATAAGAAAATATATAATTATTTATCTCTATATCCTCCCATGGATGTATATATATATATATATATATGTTAATGGTACTGTCAAGAGATTTGGTCAATTTGGTACCAGTCCCGTAAGAATTGGACAGGACTAGAACTGATCCAATTCTCTTATTGGATCTGATCAGGCCTTATATAGATGAGATGTTGTGTACGTATGTATTGCATCTCAAGTGTTTGGTGGGTTTGTACTGGATCTCTATGTTTGGGTTTAAATCTGATTTAAAAATGGTCAGGATCTGTAGACTCGTGAAACGTGAACTCATATGTTCACGCACAATCCCGAACATGTATATGTGAGATCCAATGGTTGGCTTAAAAGATGTGTTCTGAGAATATATTATGGATTTCTATGATACATCTCAACAGTTGGATGTCACAAGTACACGATCGAGATTGTGTGTGAACATTAGAGTTCACTTTCATGAGTCTAAGGATCCCAACCCATTAAAATATAGAGTCGTGTTGGCGTGACCTCAAGATTGTACCTCACATTGCACATCATGACGTGAAAGTGCATAGGAACCATAGGTGTTTCTTCACTTGTATCTCGATGAAATGCATTTATAATTCCTGTACACTTTCACATCAGGCAATGTGAGGTACAATCTTGAAGTCACTTCATCGTTATTCTATAAAATATACAACATCCAACAAGAGGATGCAATACGGGATGTTGATCTTACGAAAATACTACGATGATTTTTTTTTATTTAAATAAAAAGGTGTTGTGTGGAAGTGTAACAAAAGTAAAAATAAAAGAATAAATGAATACACAAAATTTACGTGATTCGGCAAATTGCCTAGGTTCACGGAGGAGTGGGAAAAAAATCCACTATCAACGATAAAGATTACAAACTCTCTGGTTACAAGTGCAAGGAACCTCACAGAACAAACACATAATACAATATATACCAATCCTTTAGGCTGAGCCCACTCCACATCGGGAAAGGTCCCTTTTGATATTGCCTTGCCTCTTGAAGTCGAAGCCCAATAAGAATACTAGATATCTCACAACAATCTCCACCTTGGCTTGTATTCCTTCAAACTACCGTAAAGAAAGCTTGTAGATGCCATCGTGAGGTATCTCCAATGAATGCCTATTTGCACCCCATTTTATAGGTAGAAATGCACCACCATGAAAATTAATGAAAAGTGAAGTGGATTAAGTCCAAGCAATGCTTGAATTTTTCTGGAGAAACCGGTTTTATCAAACATGTCAGCTACATTCTTCTTAGTATGAATCTTTAAAATTTTTCTCTCTTCCAAAGATACTCATTTTCCGATCTTATGAAATCGAACATCAATGTATTTGGTTTTGGCATGATAAACATGGTTCTTAGCCATGTGAATTGCATTTTGGATGTCACAATGTAACAAAGTATTCTCTTGCTTAAAGCCAAAGCTTACCCTTTTAAACATATAACTTCCTTTCCTGCCTCTGTCACTATTATATACTCTACCTTAGTTGTGGATAAAGCAACAATATCCTGCAAAATCGATTTTCAAGAAATCGGTCATCTCGTAAATGTGAACACATAGCCAGTTATGGACCTCCTAGATTCGAGATCCCCTGCGTAATCAACATTCACATAACCCACAACTTTACTTGATGCCCCACTGCGATGATTCTTGAATCTCGTATGCCTGCAAGGTATCTTAGAATCCACTTTACTGCATTTCAATACTCTTTTCCCAGATTAGCCATATCCCTGTTTATCACACTAACTGTATTTGAAATATCATGCCTAATACATACCATCAAATACATAAGACACCTAATTGCATTAGCATATGACACTCGAGACATATGCTTCACATCATCATCTGTGATTGGACACAACTGTGATGTCAACTTGAAGTGTGTTGCCAAAGGTCACAAGTTTTGCATCAAGCATGTTAAACCTCTCCAATACCTTTTCAAGATACTTCTTCTGAGACAATCATAATTTTCTAGTCCTATGGTCACGATATATTTTTCTGCTAAGGATATTTCTATGCTAAAGATTTTTTTTGTTGCCCTCAGATCCTTCATATCCAATTCGCCACTCAATAGAGACTTCAACCTATTGATTTCATGCTTATTTTTCGCAACAACTAACATATCATCAAAATATAGAGCAAGTATTATATGGGAACCATCAACAATAATTTTGAAATAAATACAACAGTCACAGTCACAAAGCGTATACTCATGTGTTACCATGAATGAATCAAAACGCTTGTACCATTATCAAGGAGACTGTTTTAGGCCATACAATGAGCTCTTTAGTTTGCACACAAAGTCATTATTGCTTGGTTACTTGAAGTCTTTAGGTTAATGCTTGTAGATACATTCATAACTAATGTTGAGGTTTATGGTGGAAAGTTTTCTTCACATCAAGTTGTTCCAATTCTTTGTCATACATTCCTACCATAGCTAAGATTCCTCAAATGGATGTATGTTTCATTGTTAGTTCTATATTTTGTCAATCCTGAGACTAATGTTAAGTGTCGGATCGATTTGCGTATTAAAGACGTATGAATACTCCGATAAACTACTCAACCACATGCACCTTAACAAAAAGTTTCAATGTGTATGCACAAAGCCTAAATGGTAATGAGATCACCTAGACTATTCTCCAACATTTAGATGATTGATAGGTTGACCCATATCGATTAGAAAAAGTCTTTTCTCAACCCGTTCCTTCATCGGACCTTTCAGGAATCAAATTTGATGATTTGGGGGACATTAAAAATTTAACCACCCTAAGACCATCTTCTTTCTTTGGTGATTGTTTGAGAACTTTATATAGGTAAGATCTATTGCAACTTTGAACCGTTTCATTATCAGATTTCCCGAAAATTGATTTTAACCATAAATAACAATAAGGGTATTTTGGTCATTTTACCCACTTATGCCATGACCCACTCCTTGGTGGCAATTTGGGGGTGTTTTACATAATAAGATCTATCAGATTATTGAATGACGTATCAATCGAAGCTATCATTTGAAAGTTATGGTCAAAATATCCCCTAATGACATTTTGGTAATTTTCACGGTCTCAACTTCCTGCGGGCAATGAACTCCACATTCTCGGGTAGGAACTGATTCTTCAGCTCCCTTTTGAGGTCTTCCCATGTATCGATGGAGCATTGGCCACTCTCCATCTCGGTGTACTTTGTTCGCCACCATAGCTTAGCGTCACCTGCAAGATACATAGAAGCAGTTTTTACTTTTACCTCTTCTGAATCCGGTCGAGCTGCACGGAAGTACTGTATGTTGATGTGGAGATTGGTGGTAAGACCACCCAGGCAATGGTTGATACGGGAGCTACACATAGCTTCATTGCCCCTGCAGAGGCGAAGCGCCTCAATATCCGGCTCGAAAAGGATTCAAGCCGTATGAAAGCTGTTAACTCCGAGGCCACTCCTATACAAGGGTCGGCCAAGTTTGTGGCCATCAAGATGGGTCCATGGAAGGGTAAGCTAGATCTTCTCGCAGTTCCACTCGATGAGTTCCGAGTTATCATTGGGATGGACTTTCTGCGATAGAACAGGGCCGTTCCGATGCCATTTGCCAACACTTTGGGCTTGCTAGGTGAAAGTCCAAGCTTCATTCCTCTCTCTACAGGTAAAGAAGAGGGAAATATGATCTCAGCCCTTCAACTGAAGAAAGGTGAGCAAACGTTTCTTGCTACCTTACGAGTTGAACCTGATGATCAGGACCATAGTTCAACTCCCCCATTGGTTAAACAGGTTTTGACTGAATTTGATGATGTTATGCCGGAAGAACTTCCGAAGACCCTACCGCCACGTAGGCCGATTGATCATCAAATCGAACTAGTACCTGGTACCAAGCCTCTTGCAAAGGGGCCATACAGGATGAGTCCTCCGGAACTAGCTGAGCTACGCAAGCAACTTGATGGACTTCTGGAGTCTGGATTTATCAGACCTTCTAAGGCACCTTATGGGGCGTCTGTTTTATTCCAGAAGAAGCATGATGGGTCATTGCGACTTTGTGTAGACTACCGAGCGCTGAACAAGGTTACCGTCAAGAATAAGTATCCGATTCCACTGATTGCCGATTTGTTTGATCAACTTGGGGCAGCCAAGTATTTTTTCAAGTTGGATTTGAGATCATGGTACTATCAAGTACGGGTTGCAGATGGAGATGAGCCGAAAACTACCTGTTCTACCAGGTATGGTGCCTATGAGTTCTTAGTCATGCCCTTCGGCCTTACGAACGCACCTGCGACTTTCTGCACCTTGATGAACGACCTCTTCAGACCGTACCTCGACAAGTTTGTTGTGGTATATCTTGATGACATTGTGGTATACAGTTCTACCTTAGAAGAGCACGTTCAACATTTACGCAAGGTATTTCAAGTGCTTCGCGACAATCAGTTGTATGTTAAGCTAGAGAAGTGTTCATTCGCCCAAGAGCAGATTATGTTTCTTGGCCATGTTGTGGGTAATGAACAAATCCGGATGGACATGGAGAAAGTGCGAGCTATTGATGAATGGAAAACCCCTTCTACTGTCACAGAACTCAGGTCATTCCTCGGTCTTGTGAACTATTATAGACGTTTCGTCCAAGGTTATTCCAAAAGAGCCGCACCTCTCACAGACCTGTTGAAGAAAGATCACACTTGGTCCTGGTCGGATAAGTGTCATGAGGCGTTTGAAGACCTCAAGCTTGCTGTTATGCAAGACCCAGTCTTAGCTCTACCCGACATCACCAAGCCGTTTGAAGTTCAGACAGATGCATCTGACTTTGCTATTGGAGGAGTGTTGTTACAGGATGGGCATCCGCTTGCTTATGAAAGTCGGAAGCTCAATGATGCTGAGAGACGTTATACCGCACAGGAGAAAGAGTTGTTAGCCGTCGTCCACTGTTTAAGAGTTTGGAGACATTATTTGTTAGGATCACAGGTTCATGTGAAGACTGATAATGTGGCCGTGAGCCATTTCCTGACTCAGAAAAAGTTGACACCGAAGCAGGCTCGTTGGCAAGAATTCCTCGCAGAGTTTGACTTGGCCTTGGATTACAAGCCAGGAAAGAACAATAACGTGGCCGATGCCTTGAGTCGCAAAGCAGAGCTAGCAGCACTTCAGCGACAAGTTTCTCAAGTTACCAGCACTTTACAGCAGAGAATTCAGGATGGTTTGAACAGTGATTCCCAGGCGAAGGCCATATTGGATATGGTGTAGAAGGGGAAAGCACGCCGTTTCTGGCTTCGGGATGGGTTGTTATATACCACTAAGAGCCGCATGTTTGTTCCACGTGCGGACGGGCTAAGACGAGAACTTATGAGGGAGTGTCACGACACTCCATGGGCTGGCCATCCGGGCTGGCGCCGCACATTAGCTCTCTTGGAGCGAGGATACTACTGGCCGAACATCCGTGATGATGTGTTAGACTATGTGAGGACCTGCCTCATTTGCCAGCAAGACAAGATCGAGCGCGACAAACCTATCGGGCTACTGGAACCTCTTCCAGTCCCCCAAAGGCCTTGGGAAAGTGTTTCTATGGACTTTGTCACAGGTTTACCGAAGGTTGCAGAGTATGGATCCATCCTTGTGGTTGTGGACCGTTTCTCCAAATATGCTACATTTATACCGACCTCGACGTATTGCTCAGCAGAAGAAACAGCGCACTTGTTCCTCAAGCATGTCATCAAGTATTGGGGTGTGCCCAAGAACATTGTCAGCGATAGAGATTCAAGATTTACAGGGAGATTCTGGACCGAATTGTTCAGATTACTTGGGTCTCAGCTTGACTTTTCGACCAGCGGACATCCTCAAACAGATGGGCAGACTGAAAGATTTAATGCCATGTTGGAGGAGTATCTCAGGCATTTTGTCACTGCCAACCAAAAGGATTGGGCGAATCTACTTGATGTCGCACAGTTCTGTTTCAACCTTCAGAAGAGCTCTTCCTCCAACAAGAGTCCTTTTGAACTTATTACTGGCCAACAACCTTTAACTCCTCATACTATTATTTCAGGATATCAGGGACAGTGTCCAAGGGCGTACAAGTTTGCTAAGTTTTGGCAGGACAACAATGAAATTGCCAGATCTTACCTTGAAAAAGCGTCAAAGCGGATGAAGAAATGGGCTGATGGACATCGTCGACCAGATCGTTTCAAAGTTGGTGACTTAGTTCTACTCAAGACAGATTAGTTGAGAAGGTTCAACCGAGTACAGCGAGCACACAGGGGTCTACTACAGCGTTATGAAGGTCCAATGCTCATCCTCTCTCGAGTTGGCAAGGTCTCCTACAAGCTGAAGTTACCGCACTGGTTACGCAACATCCACCCTGTCTTCCATGCCAGCTGTCTCAAGCCATTCCATGCAGATCCAGCATGCAGCATTCCAACACGTTCACCTTCTCGTTCAACAATCCAGCCGGAACGTGTTGTCGACCAAGTTCTCGCCGAGCGTCAAGTCAGCAGCAGTTCAAGCAAGCAGCAGCACATGGAGTACTTTGTCACATGGAAGAACTTGCCAGAATGCGAAGCCACCTGGGAGAGAGCAGAGAACCTACAACCATTCAAGCAGAAGATTGAAGAGTTTGTCAGGGACAATGCGACGAGGACGTCTGCAGAATAGGTGGGGGAGACTGTAACGGCCATGTACTCTGACACCTAGAGTTTAGGTGTGTCTCGCCCCGGAGTCACCCGGGAGCACCCATGTAATACTATGTAAGGCTCGTTATGAAGCCATGTCAGCCCCCGTACCAGGGCATATCTGTTAGCTTAGGGTACATGTCAGCCCCGTGCCAGGGCATCCTTGTTAGCTTAGTGGCATTTTAGTAATAAGGGAGTATGACCGGCCTCTACTTTTGATGTTCCCTTCTGGAAATCTAGTAAAGACTTAGCATACACTTTGTAGGAAGGGTGTCAGTGCTATCCCAATCCCCGGCCTACACCCACGTTGTTGAAGCCTTGAAGCCCAGCTCCGTGGAAGTCCCGCGTGTCATAGGATCATCATTTGCTTGTAACGCACCTATTTGCTTTTGTAACGCGTTACACCGTGTAATCAATATTATATCAACAAAGTTGCCTCCGGGCTTTGCCTCGTTTACTTGTTTGCTAGCTACGTGTGTGTGGTGTACGATCATTTTACAGGCTTGCAAGTGGATTTGACCCCCTTGCGCTGCACGACCTCGCTTCGAAAGAATAGGGCCGTGACAGTTGGTGACATGATGTAATTCCATAAACTTGTTGAAAAATTAAAATTGTGCAAGCTAGATTTTTACAAATATTATGTATGAGAAGCAACGCAGAGTCAATTTCAAGATAGTGTCTCATACCGGTAAATGTGTTATTGATTACGTTCATTCAGATATTTGGGGATCAATGACAATATCTTCACACAGTGGCACACGATATGTTGTCAATTTTATTGATGACTACTTTTGGAAGGTATGAATTTATTTTATGGAGCACAAGTAAGATGTTTTCAACATGTTCAAACAATGAAAAATAGATGTTGAATATCAAACAGGGAAGAAAATAAAATATCTCAGATCAGACAACGGCGTGGAGTATAAAGATTCAAAATTCATTAAGTTATCTAACTCAAAAAGGATCACTTGTGACTTCACAATCAAGAAAATCCAATAGTAGAATAGGGTTGCAAAAAGAATGAATAAAATATTGTTAGAAAATGTTAGATACATGAGGTTGAATGCAGGTTTGCCAAAATTTTATGGGCTAAGGTAGTAAACATGACATGCTATATCACCAATAGGTCTCCATCAGCAGCCATTGACTTCAAAATTTCAAAGGAGCTTTAATCAAGTAAACTAGTAAATTTTTCAGTTGTTAAAATTTTTTGTTACCTTACTTATGTGCATGTACCAAGTGGAGAACAGTCGAAATTAGATCCAAGATCAAGAAAATGTATATTTCTTGATTTTGAAAAAGAAGGTTAAATGTTACAAGCTTTGGGATTTAATATCAAAGAAGAAGGTTGTCAGTAGAGATATAGTATTTGAACATACATGTTGCAGAAGAATGGATTTCAAGTTGACTGCCTGAAACAAATAGTTGAGGTGGAGTTTGATGAAGACAGATCATCTATGGAAAGAGTTGAAAATTAAGAACTTGAAACTAATCTACAACAATTATTGGAAGAGTCTTATTCATTGGCTGGAGACAAAGAAAGACATGTTCAAAAGACACTATAAAAGTACGATTTTGAAGACATGGTTACTTTTGCCTTAATAGCTAATAGAAATTTATATTCTTATAAGGATGCAATTAATAGTAAAGACAATAAAAAATGGTTAGTTGCAATATTAGAAGAAATGTAATCACTACGAAAGAATTTGGTATTTAGTGAAATTACCCAAAAGAGAGAAAATTGTAGGTTGCAATGGTATATCAAAAGAAATAAACACTTTCAAACAAAGAAGTTGAAAAGTCCAATGCACGATTAGTAGCTAAGAATTACTTGTAGAAAGAATTGACTATAATAAGATTTTCTCGTCGATTATGAATGAAAATTTTGGGTTTCGTACCGTGTCTAATCTTAGAGGGGGGTGAATATGATAATTAAAATTTCTTTCAATTTATCCAATTTTAACTTAGATTGATTAATTTGAGTACGTGTTATAAGTTATTTACTTACCTCGATTTTGCACTCATGTCTTTAATTTGCATTTAATGAAAATACACTTGGAATTTAAACGTTCATTTTGTCATGTAATTCAACGGCACATTCATATATGATTCACCTATTTGACATTCATGCCATCTCATAATATTTAAGTATAAATTGCAAAATCATAAAACATGCATTAGACATAAGACTTATGATGGTTCGACAATGTGCATACATCCATACTCACGGTTAATATCTAGTTTGCAATGCAATTGAAGTTCACTTAAAATCTAAACATTCATAGCATGACATATATAACATAATGTTCATTTATAACATACATTCATCTAAGTGTAAACTAATAGAGGCATTTCCACAAACACAAGACAAATATTTTATAGAAATTCGGCAACAAGCCTACATCCACTCACAAGGTCACCTTCGCATGGGTCTTGGTGTTCTCTATTAATGAGGTTTATGGTTCACTTCAAACCTTTTTACATAGAATATTTATACCGAGATTAAATTCTAAAATCTTAAGATCGAAAGAAATGCATCCTCTCAAAATGTGTGAATTTTGTTCATAAAAAATTCACGAACCTCTACTCTTGTTAAAAATTATCAATTCTAATAAGAGCTTGATTTTTTAGGGCTAAACCAAGAAATCACATACATATGTTTTTAAAAATAAAAGTAAAATAAACAATGACTCACTCAACACTTTAAGGTTTGCAAATGTTGATCTTGAATTTTTCGAATCCTTGTGTCCATGAGAGCTTTTCGATAGTTGGATCTTCCAATCAATCAATCTTTCAAGTTCTTCGACTCTTCGTGCTTCACTCCTTCTTTTAATGTCAGCCATTTACTCTAATAGATGTGCAAGGGTTGAAGGAATATGAAGAAGGAATCGAATCAAAGGAAGGGCATAGGTTCAGTGGGGTTTCAATTAAGGTTTGGACCTTCCAATTTGTAGAGAATGTTCTCTAGATGGAAGAAGGGAGAGCACAAGTTCTCTCGGGATCAATCCAACCCACAAAAAAACTCAAGAATGAGTTTTATAGCATTTGGGGTTATTTTCGGGGCTCAATGGTCGAAAATATGACTGTTGGATACTTGTTGCCGATGACGCCATGGCAAGTTTATGGAATTACATCATGTCACGCTTTCCCGTATGCCCGAGGCTCATATGCCGCAATGTCATGTCATCTGTGGAGGATGTTGTTGGTGTGGAGACTACAACTCCACCTACAACGTTGTTCCCTACTAGTCTGTGCAAAGTTCCCAACTTTTTGACCCTTTAAGATCACCAAAGCACCATTTGTGATTTTTATTCTACACCTTTTGTCGAATAACTACAACCTAGTGAATCTAATGTACCCAAGAAAATTATATTTTTTCAACTAGAACATATTTGAAATCGCTAAGGGACCATATAACACCATCAAACATCTGGATTTTAATCGTGCCTATTCCAACGATTTTACAAGCAACATCGTTGCCTATTAAAACAATACCACCATTACAAGGTTTAAATGTATCAAACCAGTCCTTATTTGGGCACATGTGGTATGAACAACCTGAATCCAAGATCTAAGAATCTTCTAGAAAATTGGTATTTGAAAATACTAATAAAAGATCTCCATCATCATTGTCTTCTAACTTATCTTCAGCGATGCTGACGAATCTGAAGCCTTTTTGTTCTTTTTGTCTTTCAGATACTATTTTAAGATTTTACAATTTCTCCAATAATGCCCCATCTTGTGACAATAATGGCATTCCACATCTTTCGCGGCCAGCCGCGAATTAGACCGAGAATTTTTCTTACAAAAACTCTTATCCCTTTCCTTATTTTTACCATGCTTTGCCACTAGTCCCCTATGCTTGGGAATCTTTACCAACAGACTTCATTTTCTTTTAACGAGATAAAAAAGCTCCAGTTACCTCCTCCAGGTCTAGAGTTTCTTTCCCATACAATAAGGTTGTCAGTAGATGGTTAAAGGAATCGGGGAGCGATGTCAACAAAAGTATCGTTTTATCCTTTTCTTCAATTTTAATGCCAAAATTTGTTAATTGCACGTTAAGACTACTAAACTTGTTAAGATGTTCTAGCAGATTTAAACTCTCTTGCATCTATAAATTATAAAGTTGTTTTTTCATGTACAACTTGTTTGTCATATTTTTTTTTTCCATATACAGACTCTCCAATTTCTTCCATATAGTCTCGATTATTTCTATGTTGATCATGTAGTAGATTACTTCCTCCAATAGATTGAGACGAATCACACTAGTTGCCTTCTCATCCATCTCTTCCCAATCGTCATAATTAATATTTGTAGGTTTTCTATCTTTACATGTCAACGCCTTGTGAATTCCTTAGTGAATAAGGAGATCTTTCATCCTCCTCTGTCAGAGAGAGAAATCATGTTTTTCTGTTGAACTTCTCAAATTCGAATTTTGTGTAGACACCCAAATTTGACTTGGCCCTCGACGCAAAATGCCCAAAAAATCAAAAAAATTAGAATGGGTTCTGAAGCCCAAACCTATAAAAATTCAACGTATTTTGTCATTCTTTTTCAATAAATGGCCCAAGGCTTCTCACGTGGCCCACAGACCAAAAACCCACCTCCCCAATCTTCTATATCCCTCAATCCATCTTAAACCAAACCTAAGCCCACCCAACTCAACCCCCAAACCCATTCTTATTCTACGCATTACCCAAGCCCATTCAACTCAACCCAAATATATTTCTATTCAACCCAACACATTACCCAAGCCCAACATCACAACCAATCACCCAACATCATCAAGGTATGACATATGTCATCATCCCATCTCACCTCCCTCATCAAATCACCAACTCCTATCATCTTTCTCTAAAAAATTTAACTACCCCATTATTTTTTCTCTAAAAAATCACATCAACCTACACTTCCCTCTAACATATTATCATCACTCCCTACTAACCAATTATCACCTTCTCCCAATCTACTATTATCATTACCTACAAACCCATCTCTACAACCTAAACCTACACCCCTCATCTCAAATCAAACACTCATTCTCTCCCATCAATTAATCTTAACCTCTAATCTCCACACATTTTGCCACATGTCACCATCTCCCTCACCTTCCCAACCACCCTCTTACACCCTTCATTTTCTTAAACCAAATACCACTCAATCACAACCACAATCTTAAACACCCATCATCTCACCTCATCAAACACTTCACCCAAATGGGTTGGGTAGGATCCAAATCATTTGGGTCAAAAATCATTCATTTAACTATCTTACACAAATACCCTTCAATCTCTTCTAATTTACCCCCACACCTCTATTAAACCCCACACCATTCTACCATTCATCATCATTTTACCCAACTTTACCCCTCAAAATAACATCCCAAATCCCATAAAAATCCCCTTTATTCTCAACTCACAACCTAATGTCTAACTCCCCAAAAGACTAAAAAAAAATTACTCTCTTTAAAAAACTCAACTCTCAACCCTCAATACTCAACTCTCAACTCTCTCAAACAAATCAAGAAAAGTCAAAGAAGACTCATCATTTGAAGAAAGTCAAAGAAGGTCAAGAAGAACAAGGTGGGTTTGGACAAAAGAACACCCTCTTCAACTTCCCTCCTCTACTCATCCCTTTTTCTACATCTTTGCACACACCACAATGGTTTGAATCACCATGCCCTCAATGGTTTGAACCAATATTAAAATCCCTCATACTTGAGGGCACATATATAATTTTTTGATTTTTTGATTTTTAAAAGTTGACAGAATCCGAGGTTACCACCAACGGTGGATGGAGTAGGGTGCCTAACACCTTTTCTACTTTATAAAATGGAACCCCTTACCTAGATCCAAAGTTGGACTGGTAAACCTTATCCGAACGAGAGTCACTAATGCCAAAAAATATGATTTTTTCAAAATATGCGACCCGGGTGACCATTCACACCCATTTCCAATATAAATGGTGGCGACTCCAAAACACCCCAAAGTGGATGATATATTAAAAAAATGAATAAATCACGTATCTACACGTTGTGTTCGTCATCTTTGCTGTTTAAGAACAAAAACCTAGCTTTGATACCACTTGTTGTGCGGAAGCGCAATAAGAGTAAAGATAAAAGAACAAATGAACACACAAGATTTCTATGGTTCGACAAATTGCCTACATCCATATAAAAGAGGGAGAAAAATCTACTATCAATGATAAAGAATACATCCTATTCACAGTCGCAAGGAACCTCATAGAACAAAAACATCAAGAAACACTACTCAAAAATATAATATATACTGGCCTTTCAGGCTGAGCCCACTCCGCATCGGAAAAGGTGCCTTTTTTTATATTGCCTTGCCTCTTGAAGTCCAAGCCCAATAAGAATACTAGACATTTCACAACAGAAGGGTATTGTATGACAAAATTATTTTGGTTGTTTGTCCAAGACTTTGGACATCATAATTTTTTTTTGAAGATTAAGGGGAAGGGGGAGGGGGAGGGAGGCAAACCCATAACCAAAGAAAAAGAAATTACATCCTTTCATAGGCATGCTTAGGGCTGGCAATAATCTGAAATACATCTGATGTTTGAATCGATCCAATCCGAAAAAATATGAAAAATCAGATTTTCAGATTGGAATCTTAGATTCGAAACAATTTTAGATTGGATTTAGATCTGTCCCAATCCATTCCGGAAAGAATCCTATCAGAACATAGTTTAATACTTTTTTAATTATTCTTAATTTCATATACATACATATAGATAAAACGTTTTAGTCTTTTTGGTTTTCCTCCGTATTTGTAGTTGATAAGTAGATTTTAAAGAAAATTATATGATTTTATATTTTTTGAACATTGATCATTTGAAAATAAGGCATTTGATCAGATCAGTTTAGATTAAGGATGAAATGAAACGGATCAGATTCGGTTCACATATTCATTAATCTGTTTAGACCGGATTAAGGATGAAATGAACATTAATCATTTGAAAATAAGGCATGTGATAGAGATTTACTTAGTACACTTAAGTTTCATTTTTATTACAGCAACTCCCTTGGAGTTCTAGCAACTCCAAGGGAACCTAACTTTATGAAATTTATTACCCACCAAACCTCACTTTATCAAGTTTGTTACCCAGCAAACCTTAGAGTGGGTATTCACGTCATAAAGTTCAAATTTATATGATTAATTTGTTACTTAACATACCTTGGAGTGGATTCTAAGACCTCAATATGTGGAATCCAGAAACATGATCTAATGGCAAAGGATCATAAAGGATAAAATTTTAAAGACTTTGAAAAAAAAAATAGAATTTTTTAAAAATAATTATCATTGAATTTTAGTTTTAAATTTGGGAGTTTGGTAGCCATTCATTTCAACACCTAAGATCAAGTTTAAAAAGGTTTTATTTTTTGATTTTTTTTTCTTTTGAATCCGAGATTTTACATGAATTCAAGAAGACTGTTGTGTTGGATTTCTTATTTTTTTAACCATGTGGGACCAATATTCCTTACTAAGATTTTAAATCTGACTAAGTTAGTCATCATAACCTGGTTCATAAAGTAAGGTTTGATCGGGCAACAAACTTGATAAAGTATGAAAATTTTAGTAATAAATTTGCAACAGATAGGTCTACCCGGTAAGTCACTCTAATTTTTGTTTTTTCTTTTTTTGGAATGGTACTGGAATGGAACTGATCTGGTACCGAACCAATTCGTTGCCAACTGTAGGCCGCATGCGGTATCCTTACATAAATGTTCAGTAGATCACGAGGAAGATCCAAAGGATCCAAGGGACATCATAATTTTCTTTTAAATACAAGATTTTCGTATTGATTCACGTATACTGAGTAGGGGTGTCAATGGATAGTCGAAAATTCGAATTCGAAAAATTGGATATTATTAAAAAATTTTGGATATTGAATTCGAATTCAGATAGTTTTATATATTCGAATCCTTATCGGATATGGATTCGGATATTAATATTTCGAATTCGATGATATTCAATTCGAAATCATATATAATATATATTATTTATTTTATTTTATTTTTTTATATAAATAATATAATATATATTATTTTACTTGATTTATTTTTTATATAAATAATATAATATATAATAGGTTTTTTTTTTAATAATGAAAAATCATTTGGATAAGGAAAACTTGTGTTTTTTTTAATATACAAACTATTCTAATTCTAATCGGATATTATCCTATATCCGCTAGGATAATCGGATTCAAATTCGGATAGAGTTTTAAAACATCCGTCGGATTCGGATTCGAATATCAAATAAAAATTTCGGATTCGGATTCGGATATTACTGTATCCGAACCGATAAGCATCCGTTGACACTTGACAGCCCAAATACTGGGCACCGACCGACTCCGTATGACGGTGCGCTAACATTTGTAACTCTTTTTTCTCTGTTTTGTTTGGTTGTCAAATCGAACCTCTCCAAACTACTCTACTAAACCTCTTTCTGCCTTTCCTCCACTCTGCGATCTCTTCCATTATTATAAAACCCAATTTCTTTAAGAATCTTTCTTAGGGTTTCGAAGCTGGTCTTATTTGAAATGTTGAACAACAAATTCAGGTAAAGATTCAATCTTTTCTTTTGCTCCCCTCCCCCTCTCATCTTCTTCATTTCAAATTCTTTTTTTTTTTTCCTTCCTTCCATTTTGTTTCAAGTAGAATTAGGGCTTTGTGATTTGAACTTTTGGGGGTTTTATTTTATTTTATTTATAAATTTACTTTCTTTTGTTAGGTACATTAATGTGGAGTTATACACGACTGGATCTGAATTAGGTTGGTGGATTCTTGAAATTGCATAATTATAAGCTAAGAGTTGTGCGTATTGGTGGTAAGAGACAGAAGGGGGAGGGATTACTGAGGTGGGATATGAATAGTGTCTTTAGTGAACAGATACTTGCTGACAAGCTTTCTAAGCTCAATAGCACCCAGCAGTGTATCGAAAGTATCCTTTTTTTCTTTTCTTGATTCATTGTTGTTTTATGAATTAGATTTGAGAAATGTTTCAATTACCTTTTTTTTTTTTGGGGGGGGGGGGGGGGGGGGGGGGGTGAATTTAGACTTTAGAGCTATGTAGCAGTCTTTTGGAAGGGAGCATGGTGGCAATGTATTCTGGCAACACAACAAAACCCAAAGTATACACATTGTATTCGTACTTGATGGTTACACGATACTCGTTTAACAAGTTATCCTCAAGTCTATGTGGACTTTTTGATTAAGTCTAAGTGGTGGAATGACTGATGAATGAACTATAGACAAAATTTGGTGGAACCTTTGGTACTTGTATATGTAATCGTAAAGTTCGGTCTGTGGAAAATACACTTAATCGACAGCTCCTAATATATGTAAATTAAAGTAATTTTTTAAATTATCAAACAACGGTCTTGTTTTAGATAAAAAAATTTCTTAATGAAGGATGGATTACATCAACCCCTCCAGAAGTAATCTTTTATGGAAAATAAATTAAAGTGTGATGCTGCCTTATGTGGTGTGTGTCTGTGTGTTGGTACATGTCTGACATGGAAAACTCCTAGAAGTGTCGTGTCCTTGTTACATAGTCCATTTCCAATTGGTGTTAATATTAAGAAATGTGACTTATAGGCATTTTTATTATTGGGGATATTTTGGTCATGTGCAATGAAGATTGATAATAGCCCCATTTAGAAGGAACATTCAAGTTGTAGCTTGTAAAGGAGAGAGGAAAATCCAAATGGACGTGGACTGTGGTAATGAGAGTGAATATGAGTGAACTTGAATAATAGAAGACATGCCTCTGTATTAGGGCTAGTTTTTGGTTCTGTTTTTCTTCTTTGTATTTCCCGGGCTGGTCACCTCCACCTCCCTTTTAATATTTACCTTAAAAAAAAAAAAAAAAACCTAAGATTCGTTTAGCCAACCTCAAATTTTTGGGACAAGGCTTTGATGATGATGTTGATGCGGCCTTGCTCACCTGCATAGAAGGGAATAATGAAAACAGAATAGCAGGACCAATGCAAAGATGATGATTCCTGTCCCCTAAGTTATTAGTGATTGTTCTTACCATATCTAATACCCTTATGTGATACCTATCAAAGAAAATAAAAACTCTAAAGCATTTATTAGTTAACAATAACATTCTGATATAATTTTTTTTTTTACCTTACTAATTTTTTTTTGGAAATTTTAGTAAGCGTGCCAAGTAGGAAAGTAAAATAAGGAGGCAAGTTATTTGAGTTGGGTTTGCTTTGTCTAATTGATAATTTTATCCATACGAAATCTTTTATTTGTTGGATGGTTTTATACATTATGCATGAAGCCATGAACTCCCTGTGAGTTGAAATAAATACCCCAAGGTCATGAGAAAGACTGGTTGTTGGTTAGATAAGATTTGTGACATTTTCAGGCATACAGTTGAGTTCTTGATGGGTGTGGTTATGAATAAGAATTAAGAATTATGGAAGAACTATCCAGGTAGTGGTGAACTGGTGATCACACCAATTTTGATTAGCAATGTTAGTATGAACTTATTTGAAAATTGATTTCGTAGTGGAGAACCCAAACTGCAACATCTTTTCTTATCTACGGAAGTTGTATTTCATACCTGAAAATATAACATTCAAAGTGGCAAAATTTAAGCATGTCTTATGCATTAATACAAAGCATTAAATCTTCAGAAAACTATGTTCGGTTATGCAGTTTTCTTGAACAGGTTTTGCACACTTTTTATTTGTTTTTTTAATATACACAAAATGGATTTTTATGCTACTTGGGTGTTATAGGGGCATCAGAGGTTTGTAGATATCTTTGAGCTCATTCCAACTGCCATAGTAGTGAAACATAATACATAGGAGTGGAGAGTTTGGCAACCCTTTGCCAAAATGTGGGCTACCCCATAAAACATGTCCTTGGTACATAGGAAATAAATTGAGTCAATCATCCCGCTACATCTCACGTTTCAATTTGCCATATGCGGGAGTTGATTGACATCATGAATCTATTCCCTGTCATCTTGCATTATCAAACTACTATAGTGATCCTGTATTTTGGTTGGTTATGTTATCTTAACTTTTGCATAGCGCTATCACACTGGTGTATCTTTCACCGGAAGAAGGCAGAACTGGTGGTTGCTACATGGGATAAACAGTTCCATAGTTCACAGAAGGAGCGGAAAATTCCATTTTTATATCTTGCCAATGACATCCTACAGAACAGCAAACGTAAAGGAAATGAATTTGTTGGAGAGTTTTGGAAGGTTCTTCCTGCAGCAGTCAAGGATGTTTTGGAGAACGGTGATGATCATGGAAAGAATGCAATCTCCAGATTGGTATGCCCTTTTCTGCTTCTTTGATGGGAACAACTTGTGCTCTAAGTGCATAGAGGTGCCAATTGAATGTTTCTTTTCTCAATATATCTTTGATCTGGTTTTTGTGATTTGGGATTTCCACTTCTTAGATTATATTGTCTTGGTTTGGTATGATTGTGTGATTCTCTATTGGTGTGTCTTGATGTTGAGGGTCTTTACCTTGTCACATATGTGTCATCTATCTATTAACTATAGTATTGGAAGAGTATTTAGTCCATTTAAAAATGTCCTAATTGCAAACTTATATGGTTTCACCTCCATATTTTCAGGTTGGATGGGTATTTAGTTTCCATAATTTAGGGTTGCTTATATGAAGTTAGATAACTAGACAACTCTTTTTTATATTTGTTGTGTGTGTAATATTCTTGCATGGTTGTTTTCTCTCATTGACACTGTGCGTATAAATTCTATCAACAATCCACAGTAATGCATCAATGACCCAATCTCTCTAATAAATCCTATATCTTGGAATTTTGGTTTTAGAATTAGTCTCAATGTTTGCGAGCTTGACTCTATATCTGCACTCCTCACAAGAGATTCTGGATTTGAGACCAAAAAGGTCCATTCACAATTAAATTTTTCGACAAGACAATAGAAATCATTTTCCACGTGCAGTTAAAACTTTCTAAAAGGCAATGAGAAGAGACCATAGAAACCATATTCCAGAATCTTTTGTTTAGGGATGTAGGAACCCATTATAAGTAACTTTTTTCCTCTAGACCACTTCTCTGAACAAAATATGGACCATTGATAATCTCAGATGCAGGAAATCGATTGTGCTGGATTATTGCCCCATATGTGAATGCGATGCAGAATTGGTAGTTCATTTGCCTCTTCATTGTTTGACCATTTATTCGATTTGGATCTTCTTTCTTACCTTCAGTTTGGTGTTACCTAACTCTGTCCTAAAGGTTTGCAACAATGGGCATATTGCCTTTTCTCATCTAGGAGGTGCATTATATGGTGATTGCTTCCTTTTAGCTATACCCTGAGCAATTTGGAAATAGAGAAATCACAGGGCTTTTGAAGGCAAAGAAAAATGATATGCAGAATGTTATTCTCAACATCAAGGCCTTAGTGTTTCATTGGTCAATGGCGTTCAAGGATTGTGAAGAGTTTTTTTTTTTTTTTTGAGGATCTTGTTTTTATATGGGACCCAATTGTATGTAAGGAGTCTTTAGTTTGAAATTTTCTTTTGCTTTCTTGTATGCTTTTTGGTAAGCCTTTGGTAGGTTTTCTTGATCCTCAAAGTGTCAACATGTTGTCTCTCGACCTGAGTTAATAAAATTCTTATACTTGTCGAAAAGGTAAAATAGTTAAAAATAAATAAAAAAAATCTTGCAATATGGAAAGAAAAATAAATAAATAAACGAGCAGTGTCACATTGGAGAAACTAGTACTCTTATGGAAGGATCCGAGCAAAATAGTTGTGTTGTCATACTGAGATGGTGAGCCTAAAAGTGGTTATCAGCGTAGTATTAAATTTCGACATATTTCCATGAAATATATACTGAAATATTTCCCTTTCCACAAGTTCTGACATGAAATTTAACTTACAATTTCTTTTGGTATATATTTCGGTAGAAATCACTGTTCATTTCCTGAAATATTTCGATGAATAGTGAATTTCGGCCATGATTATCATTTTTAGGTATAAAAATGCAATATTTTGATGAATAGTAAATATCAACCGAAATATTTTCTTTTTTGAAAAAAACTTATAATTGCTTTTAGGAAGAACTTGCAAATTACACATAGTATTTACTAATAAAAATTGTGTAGAACATTCATCCATTTGTATAAATGAATTATGATTAGTTAGTTATATATACATCTTATTTTAATGTATTCTAAGCATATTAGTACGTTTATATAAGCAAGCACACATACAATCAACCATGTTTAAATTAGTTGGATACATTAGCAATTTATTCATACTTATTCAAAAAATAAAAGAAATATAATTACACACAAATGCAATACTTAATAGTTTCTTCATTTTAATGGCTTACATATTAAGTTGTATGTAGTTAATGCAACATTATTATTGTTATTTCCCCTGTCGGCCTCTTAATACATCTGCTTATGTGTTGGTAGTTTATTGTATTTTGATGACTTAATGAGTTTGTTTTAATGCCTATTTTATTGTTTCCCAGAGGGTTAATGAAAATTTCCTCAATGTTTCTGTCATTTCCATCATTTCCACATTCATCGAAATATTTCCATTTTCAGACTAATCAAAACCGAAATTTACACCGAAATTGAAATTTAATACCTTGGGTATCAGTGTTCTTACATGCATAGTATTAAATTTTGTCATATTTCCATGAAATATATCGAAATATTTTCATTTCCACAAAGTTCCGACACGAAATTTAACCGACAGTTTCTTTTTGTATATATTTTAGTGGAAATCACTATTCATTTCACTAAAGATTTCGATGAATAGTGAATTTCGACCGAAATTATCAAATCTTAGGTATAAAAATGCAATTTTTTGATGAATAGTAAATTTCGACCAAAATATTCTTTTTTTTTTTTTTTGAAAAAAATTATAATTGCTTTTAAAAAGAACTTATAAATTACACGTAGTATTTACTAATAACTAATAAAAAATTGCATATTATATTGATCTGTTAATATAAATGAATTATGATTAATTAGTTATCTATATCATCTTATTTTAATATATTCTATGCATATTAATACATATATAAGCACGCATACAATCAACCATGTTTCGATTAGTTGGATACATTATTTATTCATATACTTATTCAAAAAATAAAAGAAATATAATAATGCATGAATGCAATACTTAATAGTTTCTTCATTTTAATGTTTGACATATTAAGTTGTATGTGGTTAATGCAACGTTATTATTCTTATTTCCATTGCCAGCCTCTCAATACATGTGTGTATGTGTAACAAAATGTTGTTGATATTCAATTTCACACTCCATATGGTAGTTTATTGTATTTGATGACTTAATGAGTTTGTTTTAATGCCTATTTTATCATGTCCTACGGGTTCAATGAAAATTTCTTCAATATTTCGATCATTTCCAAAAATTGTATTCATTTCCACACCGATCGAAATATTTCCATTTCCAGACTAACCGAAATGGACACCAAAATCGAAATTTAATACCTTGCTTACATGATAATGGAATTTGGGGGGTCAGATGAGTGTACTATAGAGTCAACTCATGGAAACTGATTAGTTTGGGGTATAACTTCTTGAAATTGAGGATTTCATCATCAGAATAGACTCTAGCGGCAGTACCTTTAGTCCTTTACTGAGACGACTCCAGCCTCTTCTCTCTTTCTATTTTGGTGAAAGAACTCAATTGGATATGCGCTTTCTTCTTACTGCATTCTAGACTGGTTTTTAGTTCTTGACTTTGGGTGGAGGGATTTTAAACCCAACAGAGTGAGTGAACAAGTGTTTTCTTATATCTTAGCTGTATTTGAATACGAGACAGCTAGAATAGAATACACAGGACATCATAAAGAACATCCCGGGGACATTATTTTTATTATTTTAACACGGCATACATGTTCTTGTCCCCAGCAGTCTAGCTCTAAGCCAGTAGTCATTGTTTAATGATGGTTTCAACTTTTATCCCTATGATTAAGTGATTGAACATTGAAATTCATTTCTGATTTGTGTTTTTGAGGTTGATGCTTGTCTAATTAGTGTACTTTACATATCAGTAAAAAAAAGAAGTTGATTGTGTATTGAATCGGTTAACAAAGTACTTTAGAAAAATGACATACTTGATGATAGAGGAGATGGCTTCCTGATGAAAGAGGCATCAGAAAACGAGGATTAAGTAGTAGCTATATCAAAAGATCTCATAATGAAGTTCTACCATTGTCAGGGCTTGATCACTATAGATTTAAATTAGAGCTTGGTCCTTGAAATGACCTTGGAAGATTGGCTAAGATGTAATTCCAAATGGGTCTATTCTTCATTCTAGTATTTCATCATAAGCATTATATCAAAGATGATGGTGCTTTTCTTAGAGTGGAGCTGTTTCTTAGGTCAAAACACAAAATTCAACAAACTGCAATTTTTTCCCATTGAATATGATTTCATCCCGATTGTGAGAGATCACATCAGATTTAAAATGTATGCAAGAAGTTTCTCACTTATGCAGATATTTGGGCAGTCTTAAGGTCATTGAGATAGTCATGTCTGTGGTGCCCGTTCAAGGGATGTCTGTTTAGTTAGTTTACAAATAGTCTTATAAATCGTTGATGCATAAAATTAAGTACCAAAAAGTCGCGATATTTCAGCTGCAGATCAAATCATTGTGCTATTTGATTTCCCTGATAATGTTTAAATAGTAATCTAGACTTATTAAACTAGTGTTCTAATAATTGATAGGTTGATATCTGGGAGGAAAGGAGAGTATTTGGATCTCGGGCAAAGGGCCTTAAAGATTTGATGCTTGGACAAGAATCACTTCCTCCCTTGGAGTTCAACAGAAAACGTTCACGTTCTGTTAGAATCGTAAAGAGGGATTCACGCTCCATAAGAATAGTAAGAACCCAACCCTCTTCTGCCCTTATCTCTTTCAACTGTGTTATTTTGATTTCAGGTATTGATAAAAGTAAAGAAATATTTTTTCACAATTCTAATATACATCTCTTTTCTTCCAATTTTTTTTTTTTACAAGTTCTAAACAAAATTTACTGTTTGAATCATCACTTCAAATCTAGAAATTGTCCATTGGAGGAACGGCAGAGAAAATAGTGTCCGCATTTCACTCTGTGCTCAGTGAACATCCCAGTGAAGACTCAATCATGAACAAATGCAAGTCTGCTGTCCATCGTGTGAGGAAGATGGAGAAAAATGTTGACATTGCATGTAGAAAAGGTAACTTTATAGTGCTATGATGTGTAACAATAGCAAAAAAAAAAAAAACAATAGCATAATAATGTTACTTTGTTACTGTGGTTCTTCAAAAATCCCTCTATTAAATTCTGCAATGAATTTCCGATCATTGGGTATGGATTTAAAAAAAAAAAAAAAAATCCTTCATTAAATTTTATGAAATTTTCACCATCATGTTTATCTGCTCATCTTTTGGATCTCGTGTCATGCTAAGAGTCCTTATGGCATCTGGTTGAATGAAATACACTTTATCTTTTCTTCAGAGGGAGATCCAAGGCGGACAACTTTGGCTGATGAGTTGGAGGAGGAGGAGACCCTTTTAAAGCAGTGCATTGAGAAACTTAAATCAGTAGAAGACATTAGGGCAGCCCTGGTGTCTCAGTTAAAGGAAGCACTACATGAGCAGGTACAGGATCATAGCTTGATTACCATCATGTTCACGATTGTTTCAAAATTCAAATCAACTACATGAAGTGAATTAGATTTCTGCGTACTGACCTTGTGAATTTCTTCAGGAATCTGAACTGGAGAATGTTCGAACTCAGTTACAGGTGTGTATCTTGGTCACTTACACCAGAATTTTTGGTTGACAATCATTTTTTTGCCCTTTTTTCCTTCTCTAATCTTTTGCTCATTTGGGTTACTTGATGGGTTTTCATTAGAGTCGACAGCCATTTTCAATAATGTCTTATTTCTCTTCCAATCTCTAGGTTGCTCAAGCTCAGATGGAGGAAGCCTCTATCATGCGAAAGAGGCTCAACAATGAAATCGATGTTTCAGTCTCCAATCCTTCACCTTCAACACAAATAGACAGGAATTCTAAAGCAGGAGAAACAACAAGAAGGACAGCAGCTGCCATTGCAGCTGAGGTTGCGGATAAGCTAGCTGCTTCAACCTCATCGCAACAGATCATGACATCAGTTCTTTCAACCTTTGCAGCAGAGGCGGCAAAGAACGCTGGTTTGGTAACAACTTCCATCTCTTCAAATTCATTTTCCGCCGCCGTCCCAAATAATTCTTTTACTGAATTGAAGCCAAAACTTGAAAAACCCATGACCGTCTTGGATTCCAGTGTTTTCATTGCTACACAACCAATTCCCGTTCCGTCAAGCAATCCGTATCAAACAATTATGATGCACCCACACGCTGTACCCGCCCAAGTTTCAACCTCCCAACCCCAATATCATCTACTTCCTAACCAGCCTTCCCAACAATACCTGCAACCACCGGGAGGGATTATGACTGGATTGCCGTACACATATAGTAACCAGCCACCACCACCTCCGCCAGGCCCACCACCACCTGGTCCCCATATGATGAACTTTGTAGCACCTTTGACTCAGCAGCAACCAACTACATTGATTCAACAACCTCCAGCGCCTCCTAGTTTTCGCCCACTTCAGCCACCCAGTATGGTGTACTATGCTCACCCACATCAGCCTCAATGAGGTCAAAGTTTTTTTTTTTTTCTTTCTAATTGAGTAGATAGTTCTAATCAGTTTGTATAACCCCATAGTCTCTCTTACAATAGATGGACCCTTTTTTCTGGAAAATTCTCAAATTTTGTTTGTGCAAAATGGGATGTGGAGTAAAATTAATTTGGACTTAACAAATATTCTTTTGTATAAGCTGAAGCATTACCGAAAGGCGGTTATTTTGGTGTCAGTGCCCATCAGAATCATGATTCAAAGAGGACCTTACAGTTGTTCGCCTTCGTCACCACTGTTTTCTTCCATCTCCATTGTCTTCCCACTGTTTTCTTCCTTCTCCATCATTTTGACGTTATTTTCATTAATTAGTATACCTTAAGTGGTAGTTTAGATCATTGTACGTCACAAAATAAGCAGAAGGATACAGATACTCTATTGTCATTGTGGTGAAACCCTATTGAGTCATGCTAGAGCGACCTCAAGCTGGAACCTCATATCGCGCTTCTTGACGTGAAAGTGGATATGAACCATAGATGCTTTTTCACTCGTATCTCAGTGAAAATCATCTATGGTTCCGTCCGGAGGTGACTTGAGCATTATTCAACCCTATTTGGCTCTCAGGCTTTGAAACCCATTCGACCTATTTACTGTAATCCGGGTTCTGGAGGGAGGAGATTATTACTATGGTCAGAAATCCTAGAAATTGAAATTGAGATGACAGAGCAGACAACTATTATAATGCGACAAGGTGTCCTCACCCCCTTTGGAAGTAGAACTAATCCCAGTGGATACGTCATGCTACAGAATAAGATTCATTTCAATTTTCATTGATTTGAAGGGTTTGCTCTTTGAGGATTTTGATTTGAGATGGAGATCATCTTGAAAGGGGGAATTTAACTTAATCAAATTGACAAGAGTAACAGCATGGTTGCAATGGATTCCTGGACCTTTTCTTGAGCTATCAGTTCCTGTGAGTAGTGTCGATGCAGACACCTCATGACTGAGTTTGAATTGTATAATCGAGCTCTAAGCTGCCTACTAACTGAATGCTTATTCTTTACTTCGTTAATTCTTCTGATAACCTTTCCAAGGAACCGATTCTGGAAACGCGAGGAACTAGTAGATCTTTGAGATCACTTCGGTGCCAAGTCTTGCTATGTGACATTCTTTTGGTCCATCAACGCATGTACTTTTGACACAAGAAAATCAAAATGGACGAAGTGATCAAGTATCATAGAAAAATCTTGACGAAAAGAAGCCATTTTTGTCCAAATTTTATAGGCCACGGCCCCTTTCCTAAGTGTTAGAAAACAATGTCAAGAACTTGCTTTTTTAAGGGAATGATCCCCCCCCCATCACAATATATTTTTGTACCAAACAGAAATGATCAGATTCTGGTAAACAACACAATACTCCTGCACCACTGCATCAAACAAATTTTTTTCAGTCGCAACTTTTTCCAGTAGCACAATCCAGCTTTTTTTAGCAGCAGAATCCAGTTGCAGAAGCTGTCAAATATATCATACAGTAGATTTGTCCACTTTAGAGTTGGATGATTAAAGTAGAGGTATACTTGACTTGCACAGTCGAATTGAATTAATTAAAAGAAAAAAATGTCATAAAACATTTGTAAAAGCAGCTATGTTTTATGGATTTGATCGTTGGATAAACGAGAAATAATATGTTCATGGACAAAGTCCAGCAAAAAAGAAGACGCCAAGATAAATGAGTAAAAATATTAAAAGAGAAAATTAAAAATGAAACAAATTTGTGAAGCAACAACTGATTACATTGAAAATCAGTTGACATGATTTGGTATGTGCAACAAAAATCGATGACAGTCCCAATTAGAAGTGACAATAAAAGTTATTAAAAAAGTGATGAAGAACCAAAAAGATGAGGATTGAGTTTTTAAAATAGTGGATATTAAAGCAACAAGACATAAATTTAAATAGAAATGAATCAAGCAACACGATTTTTCACCAAATTTTTTAAATAAAGACTTTATTGATGATGATGATGATCGTCCAATTAATAGATCATTTCCTCTACTTTAGGACTGTTGTCAATGATTTGTCATCAACACACATTGTACCTCTCTTTCTCTGATCTGGTGCTCAGATTTTCAGTAACCTTGACACAAACCTTTATAAGATGAGGTTCAATTTTCAACCAACCTTGCTTATTGAATCCTAAATAAAAAGAGAAACAAAGATGGAACAAATTCTCCAACTGTTTCAACAACCAAAACATTAAACTAATGAATGGTCATGCATGCATCTCATGTCTATGATGTCCCTTCGGAAACTAATCACCTTTGCATCGAGAGAGAGAGAGAGAGAGAGAGAGAGAGAGAGAGAGAGAGAGAGAGAGAGAGAGGATTCAACCTTTTAGTGCCAATCTAAGGATGAAGTCTCTAATACAAAGTGGGAGGTGATACATGATCGCTGAAATTGTGGAATAACGGCCAAAGGAGAACCACCCTGGCGGATTTTTCTTCAGAATAATGGCCACAGTCTTTTTGGCAAACACTTCCGCTGGGGTTGATTTGGAGCCCTGGGAGAAGTTGGTCCTTGAGCGAATGGCGCCCTCAAATGGTTTGTAAAACTTCCACTCAGGCATATGGTTGTATCTGGCAGCGGAAGTATTTCCCAAGTTCGATTTAACTGCCCCGGGGACTACATTTATAACATCAACCCCAAAAGTCCGAAGCTCCAATCTGCAACAAGAGGTTGGCTTATAAAGATTATTATAGCTGAGATTCCAAGACTAGGACATGGAAATAAAGCATTTACAACAATGATACAAATAATCTTCTCTTTTTTTTTTTTTGTTTAAGAATGTCTTAGCTGAGATGTCTTTGGTATTGGGGTGCCCGAGACACTTGATTTGGGTTTGTCTTGGTTTACTCACCATTGTTTGGGTCTGTATCATTATTTTTTGGGTTTGATGCCTCGGTTTTAAACAGTGGTGGGATGTACTGTGACACGAGACTACAAATCATGCAATTCTTGAGAAACCACAAAACTGCATTTTTTTAAGGTACCTTAACCCAGGATCAACAGTACAAAGAGAGATTTGGAGAATTGTCTCCAACATATAGATGGTTATTTTAGGCCAACCCAAGTTGGTGAAATTGCAAAAAAGATAATAAGAACCTGATTAATCCAAAGATTGTGTGAAGGATATCAAAATTATAAGATTAAAAAAGAAAAAGGGAGACATAAAGATCAGAATAATAAAGCAAAAAGATGTTTCAAGTTGCATTTAGTGAGTCACCTAACAAATATCTACTAGAACTTAAAAGAAGAAACTGGGTTAATGACATTTACAAACCTCAGTGTGTCAGTCAGGGCATGAAGAGCAGCTTTAGAAGCAGAGTAAGCACCTGCCCATGGTCCAGGGGCCAAGGCGGTAACACTTCCAACGTTTACTATCTTTCCCTTTCTTCTGGCTATCATGTGTGGTACCACAGCTTGAATCAATCTCATGGGACCTATAACAAAGAAAACAATCGGAGTTGAGACATTACGAAACATTTTGAGACAATCTAAAAAACATTCAATGTTTCAAGGTAAACGTTTTTATTGATAACCAAGATGTCTCGATCAAGATAGTACACAACTTTAAACCATGATCCATATGATGAGCTACACAATAACAAAGGGGCTATAAATGATGTATTTCTTTTTCGTAAGCTGAAATGGGTTTTCTTTCTGATCAAATCCATCAATCATGCTTCTTGAGTGAAATATTTTTGGGGTCTCTGGATTTCTCAGTTTTAATGATTTCTTGCGCAAGAAGATCAGTTGATTTGATCTGGAATTCTTTATGAAAATTACAGAAACTGGGCTAGGATAAGAAATTGTTTTTCATTGACTTGTGCGAATCTTATTGATGAATTGAGTGATTTCATGCACTAGGAACGTGAGATTTGATCTGTATATGGGTTGGTTTAGTCTCTAATGATGAATTTTGTCGAGAACAAGAAGTTCTGGGCATTTTAGAGGGAACTTTTTCAACTTTATAGTTAGCTGTTTTGGGGGGTGAGGATTGCGAAAATTTGATGTGGATTTTATCTGACAGCCCTTTTTTTATGGTTGGAGTGGAATTGAGTGAGGTCAAATTCAGAAACTACGTTGGGCAAGACAAGCATAATCCTAGTCACTGTGATCATCATCATCATCATCTAAAGCCAAGGCACGCGTCCTCATATTATTTCTTACTACCTCAATCCACGACTCAAGTTGATCCATCTACAAAACCAAATAGATCTGAAACTAATAGAAATTATGATCCGCGTGGAGAGGGGAATCGTTATATAGACAATTTATACAATATCAAAACGAGTAGATATATAATTCCAATAAAACACAGAACACTATCTCAAAACATGTTACCAAAAACAGAAATAAATCAAAACTATTTAATTCTGATTAAAGTGAGCAAATTACCATAGACATTGGTGTTGAATGTATGCTCAATAGCAGATAGAGGGATTTCGGCCAAAGGGCCAACACAGTGGACACCAGCATTGTTCACGACGATATCGATCCGATTGAATTCCTGGAGAACATTAGTAAGAACTTTCCTAATGCTTTCTTCAGATAGAACATCCAATTCTTGGAGGAAAAATCTAGGATCATTCTCAAGGTCTCTCATTGAAGACAGAGACCTACTTGTAGCTACAACAAGGCAATTCTCCAAAGCAAAAGCTCGGGCCAAGGAGTGACCGATACCACCTTGTGTGCATCCAGTAATCAAAACCACTGGTTCATTAGAAACACCCATTGGTTTGGATCAGGGTTAATGGTTTCTTCTTCTTCTGGAGTTGAATTTTGAAGGATTCCGAACAAAACCCAGAAATCAAAACCAAGATTTGGTCTGATTTTGAGAAAATTTGTGGTTCTTCCCTTTGATGGGTTAGTAGTGACAGAAATGGGGTTTGAACTTGAAGATCTTTTATTATTTTCTTCTGGGTTTTGAATTTTGAAGGATTTCAAACAAAACCCAGAAATCAAAATCAAAACTTGGACTGATTTGGAGAATATTTCCTTTTCTTATCTTTGATGGGTTTGTAGTTAACCCCTCAACAACGCTGGACAGAAGAAGTTTGAGAGATTTAAATAGAACCCCAAAAAAAAAAATAATAAAAAAAAAATCAATTATTTTTCTTTTCGGATCTTGAGAAGATAGCTTGCAATCTGACCTCTGGTAGATCGACTTTTGCCACTGCCACCCACAAACGAGGAATGTCATGACGGTGACGCGAACATGAATTGCATCCTAATAATTTAGAGAGAATTACCGGGCAAACCTATCTGTTGCATTTTTATTACTAAAACTCCCTTACTCTATGAATAACGCTATCATGCCTAAGTTAGCAATATTTACAATCTTACTAAGGCTCGTTGACGGATATATAGGTTGTGAAATGAGAAATCCAATAACACTGACTTGTAGATTTCTTGGAAAAACATATATTAAATAGAAAATAATTTTAAAAACAATACTTTTTTTTTATCTTGATAGTAGGTGCTGTAAATGAGTTGTTACCGAACTCTCAAATTCAAATTAAAATTTCACAATGACAAATAATTTTTATTAAATTTTTTTTCTTTATAATCTGTTGCATCAGATTCATGCATGTATTTAGAATTCACTCCCATGTATGATAAGTAACAGATTAACATCATAAATTTAAATTTTATGACGTGGTGTCGCTAACAAACTTAATAAAGTCACGGTTTGGTGGGTAATAAATTTTATAAATTAAGATTTCTTTGGAATTGTCAGAATTTTAAAGAAGGTTTTGTAATAAAAATGCAACGAACAGTTGGATCTGCTGGATAAATCTCTCAATATTTAAGAACTTGTACGGCCACACCAATTCTCTGTTATAGGACAACCAATGCTGAAATGTCTTGTTTCATCCCAAGTTAAAAATGAAACGAAACAAAAAAGGAGCGGCTCTATGCATGCACCAAAACTACTCAACGTACCCACTGAATTTAAATGAAAAGAAATTCAAATTACGAATTTACCCTTTTTAATTTACTCTTTATACTTTTCGTAACATGTAGAAGAAAAATCAACTATGTAAAGATAAAATCGATATTAGACACGTGATAAATAAGATAAATATTGATGATTGATCACACGATAATTATTATATATCTCGAAATATTGATATATCCTTGATTAGATTTTTGGTTAAGATTATAATCTTATTTAGAAATAAAAAAATCTCATAAATTGATTAGAAAATATGTATTTTTAGATAATGATAGATTTTGTAGAGAATTCAGATTTGTTTGACTTTTCTTTTAAGGTGTGTATCTCTATCTATATAAGAGGAACGAATAAGTAGAAGAGAAGGTGAGCTCTTAGGAGAAAATAAAAAGGAGAGGAGGCAAGGATTTGTAAATCTTGCAATGACTTGAAGAATAGTGGAATGGTTCTTCGGAGCCCGGGGACATAGTCCGATTTTTGGATGAATCCCATAAATAAATCTTACTTCTTGTATTATCTCTCTTTCTCTTTTTTTGATTTTTTTTTTTTCTGTATGATTTTTGATCATTTGAGTGCATCAAGAATAATAAAAATCGATTATTAGGGTTAAATCTTGAGGAATCAATGACATCAGAGATTTCACCTCCACAAATTGATGCCGTCTATGGGAACGAATCAAGAACACTCACGAAAACCACAAGGTGAGATTGAATAAGAACTACTTCTAAGATTATCTCAATCTACATTGGAGACTATAGTGCGTGCTTTTAGTAAAAGAAATCGAGGGGTAAGGTGGATCGATGAACAATGGAGGAATTTTGGGCACCCCATTGGATTTTGATTTGATTGTTAAACCTTTTGATCAGCATGGATTTAATTAAATCAAAAGTAGTGGCACATCAAGAAATCACATGTAACGATTTAATTGTGTTGCGACGATGATGACGATCGATTAGTCATGATCAATTTAAAACCTCTGTCACAGATTGGTTGTACAAGGTGATAAGTTAGTGTTGTTTTGGGATAACAGCCATTGAAAGATGCACACGAGAAAGAAACATGTAGATTACGAAACTCTAAATATGTTGTTGCGTCAACATCAATGGGAAAAAATAAATACAAAAGATAAGAAGGTAAATGTAATGCTAATGATATTACCAGGTATTTTAACATGACTATGTGAAAGGTATGATGTACAGGAAGAGTAAAAATTTAAGTGGTTGTTATCACCAGACCACTTTGGATATGACTAGGCTTATGTGGGAATGGTTGACATTGTGATATACTCTTGGGAGGATATACATCATAAGAGATCACCAATTCTAGTCGGTTAGTGCCAACTATTAAGAATTGACTCGGTTTACCCAACCTTGCTCGATTTTTACTCATGATAATTGGTTTGTGTACAACATGGAGGTATAAAATAAGGGTCTTCACGACTCTACTCTATCATGAGTGGCAGAACACAGAGTTGGGCGTGACCTTGGCTCATTTGGGGTTGCAGGGTCTTCACGATTATACTTTGTCCTGAGTGGCAGAGCACAGAGTTGGGCATGACCTTGGCTCATTTGGGGTTGTAGGTTTTTACAACTCTACTCTGTTATGAGTGGCAGAACATAGAGTTGGGACCGACCTTGGCTCCTTTGGGGTTGTAGGGTCTTCGCGACTCTACTCTATCATGAGTGGTATAACACAAAGTTGGGTGTGACTTTACTTTGTCTTGAGTAGCAAAAAAACAAAGTCGAGCGCAACTTTGATTCCTTTGGGTTTGTAGGGTCTTCGCAACTATACTCTGTCTTGAGTGGAAAAACAGATCAGGGTAGGGGTGTCAATGGGTATCCATTTATCCGAAACTACAATCGAAAACACAAGTTCTGGATCCTATTTTAGTGGAATTAATTAAAATCGAGTCTTTTGAGAATCAAACCATTATGAATCGAAACCGATGGATATAATCTAACATGTACTCGTGGTTATTCGATCCGAACTGAATATCATTTATTCTCAAATAAGGGTTCCTCAATCCTCTTCCTCTGTTCATCTTCCTCTACATCTCATTTCCAAACCAAATAGCTCTCAAGGTGCGACGTCTTCGTTGCTTCAAGGTATGCAATCTCTTTCTCTAGAGGTCTGTGTGTATATGATTTTGATTTTGAGAGGGTGAGGATCGATTAAAAAATTGGTTTTGTGGGATTGTTTTAGTGGTGTAAATTTTCATCCTTGATGCCTGCTTTTACACTTGTAAACAGTTTTTTCATACTAGGCTTGGATGCTAAAAGAAAAATGGATTTTATGATTTGTTTTAGTATAACAAAAAATTAGATTTTGGGATTGGTTTTATGTTGTAAAAACAAATTGTCGGGGTTGCTACGATGATGTAAAAAATTGCAATTGTTGTTATTGATTCTTGTGTTACATCAATGTGTTTGATGAATTGTGTGAGAAAATAATGAATGCAAGTAGGATTGCAATTTTTTGAGTTAGGATTTTGGTAGGATAATTTTAATGTTTAAAACCAAGATTTGATGATTGTTTAGAGGTGTAAAAAATTGGTTTTGTGAGACTGTTTTAGTGGTGTAAATCTTCATCTTTGATGCTTGATTTTACACTTTCAAACAATTTTTTCAGACTAGTCTTAGATGCTAAAAGAAAAAATGGATTTTATGACGTATTTTGATATAACAAAAAATTGGATTTTGGGACTGGTTTTATACTATAAAAATAAAGTTTCAAGGTTGCTGTGATGATGAAAAAATTCTGATTTTTGAGACTAAACTTTATTTATTTTTAGGTTGCTTTTAGTGCTAAAAAACTGCTTTTAGGGACTAATTTAATGTCATAAAAACTAATTTTTGGGGTTATTCTAATAGTATAAACAAATAGATCTTTGGGGGTTGGTTTTCATAATATAAAAATCAGATTTTTAGGATTATTTTGATGGTGTAAAAACCAATTTTGGAAACTATTTTATTGGTACAAGAACTTGGATGTTTGTGTTGTTTTGTATGTGAAATTCATGCGGGTGAGATTTTCTAAAATGTCATTTTATTTACTTCATTGTAGATATTTTGATTTATTTTTTATAAATCTAAAATGTCAAAAAAAGAAAAGGGAGAGTTACCAATTTCTATGGAAGAATCAACTGTTGATATGCCTAAAAAATAAAAAAGAACTTTGGAGGTTCGGAACGAATTTCAAAAAAATTGAAGTATATGGAAAGATTGCATTCGCTAAATGTAAGCATTGTAAAAAAGTTTTGGGGGAGAATAGTAAAAATGGGACTAGCAATTTGTATAAGCATCTTACTTCAACATGTTTGATTTTCAAGAAAAAACAATAATTAATGAGTCAGACGTTGCTCAAAGTAAATAAAGAAAAGGAGAAGAGTCTGTTGGTTTTCACAACTTCAAGTTTGATCTGGAAGTAACTCGTGAAGCAATTGCCGAGATGATTATTTTGCATGATTATCCCTTCTCAATAGTTCATCAGCTTGGATTTAAAAAAAAAATATTAAGTTCAATGCAACCAATATTTAAGGCAATCACACGTAATACAGATTGATTAGATTCCATGAAGATTTATGAAAAGGAAAAACATATTTTGTATAAGAATCTTGAGAAACTCCAGTGTCACATATGTTTTACGTCTGATTTTTGGAGTTCAAGTCAAAACAAAAGTTATATGACTTTGGCAGTCCATTATATCGATAAGGCATGAAAATTACAAAAGAGAGTTTTATGTTTTTCCAATGTGAGTGGTCGACATACTGGAGAAAATATTACTAATATGTTGTTCGGGAAGATGAATGAGTGGAACATAGATAGAAGTTAGAAACCATTACATTGGACAATGCTTGAAATAATGATGTATTAAGTTCGTGAACTTTTTAAGAAGCTCTAATCAAAGGGTATCTTATTTTAGAAGAAAAATTGCTTCAAATACGTTGTTTTACACACATCCTTAATCTCATTGTTTAAGATGGATTAAAAGAGATTGAAAGTGAACTTGAGAAAATTCGTGCGACAATTAAATTTACCAGACACTCACTCCAAAGATAAAATAAATTTGAAGATGTATGTGCTCAAGTCAAGATCACCCCCAAAAGATTTATTCAAGATGCATCGACAAGATGGAATTCTACATATATGATGTTTGAGGTAGTATTAGAATTGAAAGATGCATTATTTTGTTTTGCTGAAGTAGATTCTTATTTCAATTGTGTCTAACTTGAAATGGAATGAAATAATATAAGACTTGTTGTTGAATGCTTGAAGGTTTTTTACGATGCTACACATATTTTATTAGGAACTAGATATGCGATGGTGAATCAATATTTTGATTTAGCTTGTAGTATTTCTTTGCAGCTTATGGAGTGGAACACAAGTCAGCATTATTTCATTGTGCCGATGATAATAATAATAGAAGATAAATTTATCAAATACTATAACATCACTAATTTTGTTTTCACTATAACTTCTTTATTGGATCCTCGACAAAAGATGAAATCGATTGAATTTTAGTTTCCACAAATGTATGGAGACAAATCCAGTGAGAGAGTAATCGAAATTCATAAAACATTGAAAAGTTGTTACAATAAATATGTAACCCACTCATCTATGTCAAATTAGATGTTTCCATGGAATGAAGGTGTTAGTAGCAGTACTAGTGGAAGTTTCTCATTAGGTGATACTAATGAAATTATTTGTATGCCTTTACGTAATCCATCAGATCAAAGTTAAGGAGTTTTGAAACATACCTTGAAGAAAGTTCAAAAAATTTTCAAGTAAAAACAGATCTGGAGTCTTATTTGGAAGAAACTACATACCCAATAAAAAAAGAAAAATGTTTGGATGATGGGACATTTTACATCTTAGGTTGGTGGAAGTATAATGCACATAAGTTGCCTATTATGAGAAAAATGACATGTGATATCTAAGAGATTTCTACATCAACTGTTGCTTCAGAATTAACCTTTAGTACTGGTGGGAGAGTAATTAATCGATATCGATCTACTATGCATCCAAAGATTGTTGAAGGATTGATATGTGTGCAAGATTGGATTAGAAAAAAACTAGAAGGTAAAATTTTAATTTATTTGTAGATCAATTTGCTACATTATTAAATTACTTATAAATTATGATTTTTTCTATATGTTATTCTGTGTTAGATGAAAGAGTTGCTAAAAACAACTACGCATTTGAAACTGTGGTCAAGTAAGTATAGGTATTTGTAACACTTGATGATGAGAATGAATTTGTAACACTAGATCTATAAAATATCAAGTAAGTATAGGTATTTATAAATTTATTTTTATTTTATTTTTTTAATATTAATTTGCTTAATTTTTAATTATATGAACCCAAAAGCTTTGATTGGAATATGATTTTTCTTTGATCCTTTGTTATTTGTTTACAGGTTTAATTGTTGAAGGGGAGAAAAAGATCATTAATTTTGTAGTCACCAAGATTTTTTTGCTTAGTTACCAAGATGTGTGCTAATTATTTGGTGATGCTTTGTTTGTTGTTTGAAATTTCAATTTATTTCTGTTTAATTTGTGTCAAAACAAAATATTATTCTGTTGGATCTATTTTTTGTGGATCTGGATCTTGTGAGTGGTTGAACTATAAGATTTCTTTATTATAAGAATTGCCTAGGATTTGATCTTTTTTTCTTTTAGGAAGTTTATGAACTAATTTTGAGAACTTTTGATGACTTTCAAAGGTAATTTTCTTATTGGTTGGTTAGAAACATGGCTGATTCTCACATAATCTTAATAAATTTCTTTAGGAAAGATGAAGTTTATTATTAGAAAGATTAAAGGGTTTTTGTTTTAGTTTTACGCGCGTGCGCGTGTGTGTGTGTGTGTGTGTGTGTGTGTGTGTGTTTGATTTGTCCATTACATATGTTGTTCCAATTAGAGTCATATGGATAGAACCAGAATCGATGGGTAACCGTGGGTTTTATTAGTTTCGATTCTGGTTTCAAATAATTTAAAATCGAAATTGGAACTGATAAAATAAATGGTTTGCGATACTAAGTTTCTTAGGAACTGAACCGAAATCGACCCATTGAAACCCCTAGAGTAGGGAAGTAGAGCAGAGCTGGGTGGATTGAACATGACTGTGCATGCAGAGTAGAGTTGAGTTCCTAGTATAGCTGGATGGATTGAACATGACTGTGCATACAGAGTAGAGCTGAGTCCCTAGTATAGCTGGGTGGACTGAGCAGGACTGTGCATGCAGAATAGAATAGAATTGGATCCTTAGTATAGCTGGGTGGACTGAGCAGGATTGGGCATGCAGAGTAGGGTAGACAGAACAGAGTTGAGTCTAGCATAACTCGATGATTGAGCAGGACTGCTCATGCAGAATAGGGTAGACATAACAGAATTGGGTTCCTAGCATAATTGGGTGGACTAAGCAGGACTGTGTATACAGATCATAGCAGGATAGACAGAGCAGAGCTGGGTCCCTAATATAGCTGGGTGGACTGAGTAAGACTGTGCAGACAGAGCAGAATCGGGTCCCTAGTATAGCTGGGTTATGAGTGGCCAATATATCTTGCCTGAAAGAGCAGCTCTGAGAGGCTTAAGGGTCTTGAATGACTAATGTACTAAGTGACAGCTTTGTAGTGAGAGAATGAGGGTCGAATAACCAAGATGTCCTGAGTGACCACAGGGTTCCAAAGAACTATCGTTTCCTCAGAGGAAGAGGAGGGAACAATATTTTTAAGGTTGTCAACAGATAGGTATCTGATCAGATAGTGCTATGTCCGAATTCGAATCTAAAAGAAATAGTAATATCAGAATTCGAATTCGAATCCGATTGGATATCACTAACCACTATTCGAATTTGCATCTGAATAAATTATCGAATATCCAAAAATATTCGATTCGAATTTAAACAATAAAAAATATTTGATTTAGAAAAAATATTGAACTTATAGAAGAGGGGTAGATAATGGAAAAAGATAGAAGGGGGAAGGGGGAGGAAGAGGAGGTGGATGGGGAAGAAGAAGGAAGAGGAGGCTCGATATGTTCTGAGGTGGACATATGGACATATAGAATACAACAAAAAATATGTTGATTAAGTGTGTGCAAAGAGAAAACCTAATTTTTAGGTGTGTACAAAGAGTTAGTGGGTACAAGGAGCACTTTAGGTGGGTGCAAATAGTGTTACCCAAGGAAAAATTACTTAATGCTCAGAACGGGGAATTCTTTCTTAATTATTTTTTGGCTGGTAATTTGATTGTTGAGTTGGTAATATTTTTCTTTGTTAATGCTCCATCGCCTTAAGGAAAGTTTTAAAGAATCAAAAGTATCACTTTTAATGTACTAATTTTTTTTTTCAAATATGATATGATTTATATTGAAGATTAGTGATGGTGAATGATATATTCATAATTTCAAAGATTTAAACGTAATTTTTTTATATTCATTTTGATGATTTGTGAGAATGAATAACGGGCTAAGAACATCATACTCATAATTTTGAATATTTAGTTGTAATCTTTGATTTGAGTGTTTGTTTTGAATATCTAGTTTTGGTATCGAAAAATCCAAATCCACGAGGTCCATGATCGAATCAACTTAAAGATTTCAATTTTTTTTTTTTTTTTTGAGCTTGTTATTGGATAGATCTTTCGAAATATCCAAAATGCATGTATAATCAGGGTGGAATTGAGATTTTCTTGTAGTAAGGGCAACTATAGTTAATGGTATTGTTGAAGAGCTTGAAGATGAATGTTTTTGAGGAGAAATTCAAAGGTTTTTTTTGTTAGAATTGAAGAAAATGATATTTAGGTCATTTATATTTAGTTTATGAGGGAAGACCCAAGTCTAGAGGCAATGTCATCTTCAAAATATTGAAGTGGGGTGGGGAAAAATTGAACAGAAGTGAGGACAAATGGGACATGTAATTAATTAAAAATACAAGGGTATCTCAAATTAAATCATAAATGCAAGGGTATCTAACATTATCCAAAAAAAAATGTTGTTGGGGGCAATTACTCATACTAGCTCCACCCCTGTATATAATAAAGGTGAAGCGGATACTTGGTCAAATGTTACATTTTGATTAAGATTTGAGTTGGATAATCTTTATCATAGTGTAACGTGTGATCTGAGTGTCCATTTCGTTATTATTATATATAAGTATTTTGGACAGAGTAAAAAAATTGAAATCACTGTGGTCACCTATAAATGATTTTGATTTTGATTTTTTGAGCTCAATGTTGGATATATCTTTTCAAACTACCCAAAATGTATATGTTATTATGGCGTAATAGACATTCAAATCTAATGTTACCTCTAAATCTTCAAGATTATGTGTATTTTATTCGTCGTTTGTTATTCATTCTCACAAATCATTGAAATAGAGAAAAAGTTACATTTAGATTTTTGAAATTATGAGTATATTGTTCTTTATTCGTCATTCACCATCCCAAGTCACTAGGAATAGATTACAATCCCAATTTAAAAGTTCAAGTATATTGAAAGTAGTGAGAAAGAGGTAATTTTGATACTTTAAAACTTTTGTTAAGGCGTGGGACGTTAAGAAAGACAATTTTACTAATTGGACTATCAAGCTACTACCCAAAAGTAAAGGGGAATTTAGGAAGAAGGCTTTCCCACATGATGTATTAAGTAATTATTCAAAAAGAAAAGAGCCGGTTTATTTGCTCACACCAAAATAGTCAATTGCACCCACGTAAGTGACTTTTGTAAAAAAAAAAAGTAAATTATGATTTTAGCCTTTCGTTTTGGCATATTACACACCATCACGTACCGAACAAAAAATTGAAAACCCACTTCCTCTTCCTTCATTTCTCTTTCTTCTTCCTCTATTTCTTCTTCTACTTCTCCTTCTAAGTTTTATGAGAGATTGAATCAATGGAAATCAGGTTTTAAGATTGTTTTTTCTTCATGTTTTTTATTTCTTGCACTTTTTTGCATTTAATCATGAAGGATGATGAAAAAAATCACTGTTGAACCTCAAAACGACGAGTTTGAATCGAAGAACTCAATGATTTTTTGATAGATTTTGTTCAGTAAGTTCAGATCGAACTTGTTTTAGCAAATTCAATAGATATACCTAACGAATATTACTAAATAGATTTGGTAAGTACTTATCGAACACAATTTTCAATTGAACATTACAAAATCAATTCGGTAAGTACCTACCGATCTTACAAAACATATTCTATAGGTACCTATCAAACAAAACTTTCTCATGTGAATAGCTTCAACTCGATTGAAAGTGTTAGAATAAGAAAAATAAGTAAGATCAATGCTAAAACCCCTATTAAAACCTTTCTAGATGCAAATAAGAAGAAGAAAAAAACAATGAGAGAGACGAAAGGAGAAGAAGAAGAAGAAGAAAAATGGTTCGATACTTTTAGACGGGTGAAATAAGCAATTTAGGTTAAACAATACATTTATTAGGAGTGTCAAATAGTTGTTTTAAAATTAAAGTGGGTATCGCAAGCAAGTGGGTACAATTGGTCATTTTGGTGTGTGCAAATAAACCCACCAAAAGAAAAACAAATCAAATTTCAGACCCTAGTGTGATTTCTATTAAAATTTTATTTTATTTTGTTTTTAAAAGAAGAACTTTGGAAGAAGAAGATTCCCCCAAGAGAGAAGGGGAATGAGAGCAAAAGCAACAGACTCTGTAAGAAGAGATGGGAGTGTAAAACAAAAGCTTGTGATGGATCCAAGATATAATATTTTAATATGAATCTCTAATTTAGTATTACTATCTTGGATTCCTCACATACGTGCGATAAGCTCAAAGTGTTCCTTGGATTCTCTCTCTCATGTTTTAAGAAGTAACGATGTAAGAAAATATTGAAGTAATTAATGACTTAATAGAATATTGTGATTGTTATAATAATGGTGTAGTTCGACTATCTTGTCAATTTGATTCTATATTTGTCCGTCTCTCCTTTTGCCATCTTTTATGTGTCGCGTGGCTTGTGTATGAATGCTTCATAGAGAGTAGAAATCTCTTGATCATTTTGTTGGGAATTAATGAGCCTCCAACTCATATCTTCTATCATACAATTTGCAAGTCCATCAGTCAGAAGAGGAGATCTTTTTTTCTTACCAATCATATGGGCTCACGTGTATTGAATGGCATTCTTAATTTTTCAAAATACCCTTGTTAGTTACAAAACTACTTTTGTATGCTTGACGTGCCAAGCATTGAGGAGTTTGTGAGCAAAAAAAAAAAAACTCTTCACAAGAGAGTTCTTTGGTCATTTCTTGTTGCTCTCTTTTCTCTCAAATTAACCTTTCTTTCTATATCTCTTTGGCTAAGAACTTAGAATTCAAAATAACATTTTTTTATCGAGACAAGTGAGATTAGTAATTAGAAATTAGTAGGTGAAGGTGGGTTTTGAATTCATATCATGGTATCATCACTCACTGACTAGCTCACTCTTCACTCAAATAAATGATATATACATGTATTATTCTTCTTCAAATATTGCTTTCCATGTTAAACTCTAAAAGTAATCGTGATTGGTCTCTTTGATTTGATTTGATTTTAATTAAATTTTCGAGTTCTATGTATAGGGCATCAAAGATTGTAATTGGTACTATGAATGTGTTTGACATATACATATTAGCATTTTTCATTTCAATTCGGTTTATTGTGTGAAATTAGGATGATGGGTTGTTGAAATCAAAATTAGATATTTTGACGAGACTATGATGACGACGATGACGACAGTTCTCATTTCATGATTATCTTTTCTAGATTTATTATATAGGTTAGATGTGCATTCTTTATATAAATGTTTAGTTCGAAAAGGTCTAAAGAGCACTCACATGGGCTGCTTTTTGAATTTTAGGCCTACCAAAAATATTATGTTTGTTTGTCAGTAGTCCCAAAAAAATGTGCACCACATGCAAGATAGAGACCTTGCGTCATTGGAGTACATGATCCTCGCTAGATGAAAGTGTTCATCATGAACAATAAAAAAAAACATTAAAAAAAAATGACCATGAGATGATTCGTCGTGTCAGTTTTAATCCATAACTTCACCTCAAGGTGAGGTAAACATTTAAGGATTAATGGGACTGTATGACTGTTCCACATGTCACTTTTGAATCAATTAACAATGGAGTGTTGACCACGGTCTTGGAGACATCAACATTTAGCTTCATCAACAATAATTTAGGGTGTTTTAGATCCACTCCTCCTCATCCGGATGAAAAGTATCTATGGTTCTGACATACATCCACATCAGAAATGTTTCTCATGATGTACATTTCAATATTACTCTAACACGACTCTTTCCTTACTAATGGAATAGAGCTCAATGCCCTCATCTTTAACCTTCTTTTTCAAAACTAGTTAACTTCAACCTTCAACTTTCAATGTTAGTATTTTTTGTTTTGTTTGATATTTGGTTAGCCTTGTAGACAACGAGCCTATCTCGTATATAGGCTTTGCCCAGTTCATAAACCATGGTATTGTCCAAGGACTAGTCCCGAGGCACATTCACACATCGCATGTACTAGGTAAGTAAGGGTAGCACCCTTGCGGATGGCCCCTGAGGAAGTAATGCTCTAGGTATCAAACTCACGACTTACATCCATTAATCACTTATCGGTCCAAAATTTCCATTGAGCCAACCCCTCGGGATTTCAACCCTAGTATTATGTCTCCTCCAACCTTCAAACTTGAGTGATGCCATTGGATTTTTGACTAAGTAGAAGATGATTTTGATTAAAAAATTTGAGTATTTTTCTAAAAGAAAGAGTGTGGGATGAAGGTAAGATTGAATTAAGTTAAAAATAATTTACCATAAAGATTGAAGAGAAAAAGAAAATTCAAGGAATTTTGATTAGAAGTTGAAGAAAAGGGCATTTAAGTTATTTTGTGTTATTCTTCTAATGTAGACCAAGGTCTAGGGATACGTCATGCTTTTTAAAATAGAGGGGTATTTCAAGTATTTAAAAAACGTGAAGGGTATGTTTATAAATCCGGCACATCACAAAGCATGATCAAATTTACAAATAAATAACAAAAAGGTATGATTTCCAATTTTTAAGTAATAAAAAAATATCAAATCTATGTTTAAGAATTAGTATAAAAAATTATTAAAATCTAAGGACTAGAAATCTCCCTATATTGGTCAAAAGATTGATTGTGGCTGTCTCATGAGAAATTAAACATCATGCCTTTTAGTAGAAATAGTTTTATTGATGATTCTTGGATAATTATTACAATGTCAATGCTCTATTGGGTACATACAAATTCAAAGTCGATTCGGCATTGTAAATGTCATCTCTAGACATAATAACAAAGTTTGGGTTCGGTAATTATTTGGTAGGTATTTAATTCAGTTAATTTTGATAGATTTGAGGAAGTTTTGTAAAAGAATCAGAATTTTTTTGGAGAATAATATACAAAGAGTCGTGATAATCTGACTTTACCCACGTGCCATACGCAATGGACACCCCTAAGGTGACATGTTCAGAATTGTAGATCTGGTCTACGGTTCTGAACATGTCATGTAAGGGGTGTCGATTGAGTATGCCACGTGAATAAGTCAGAATTTTTTTGGAGAATAATATACAAAGAGTCGTGATAAGGTGACATGTTCAGAATTGTAGATCTGGTCTATACGGTTCTGAACATGTCATGTAAGGGGTGTCGATTGAGTATGCCACGTGAATAAGTCAGATTATAACGATTCATGTATAAATTATGCCTTTGGGTTTCTTACCGAAATCCATCATCTTCAACGTTCCTAAAAAATCCATCTTTTATTGATATTTGAATGGTGAAGAAAATAAAATTTTGAAGATAAAAGGTAGAAATGTTACCACATTTCAGAATAATCAATGATTTCATAGATTCACCGATGTAATTGACAAACCCTAATTCGGAGAATTTCACAATGCTTTGGAAATTTCAAAGAATTTTCTGACTATGATTCTGAATTACTTTTTTCTAGTCGAACTTAAAAGGAATTAAACCAATGGGAACCCTAATCAATTTGGTTCTATCCAGTGGGTAAGTGCCAACTCGATAAATTATTTTTTATTCTTATTCTAAATGATTGAAGATTTAAAGTTCTTTTAAGTTTTAAAATAAATTATGCATTCGTGCTTAAAATGTACCATCTCTACTAACAGTTTATTACTCGTAAAGAAGATGAATTTTAGTTTTTGAAAAATATTGACTCACATGTTTAATAAAATAAATTATAATTATGTTGATAATACATTTGTAAATAATGTGTTGTATTCTTGAAAGAATTTTTTATATATAGTGATTCATAAGATGTATTTTATCATATTTATCATAAAAATCGACTTGCATGTAAAAAAAATATAAAATTTTACCATCACTCGATATATATATAAGAATCAGAATCGAACTTGGTTCAGTTTGCGGCCAAATTGGAATTAATCAAAAGAGATTGATTCCACTAAATAAGAATCAGAATCGAACCAGAATGCCAATAAAATTGAACTAAACCAGATTGAACTAAGGTTGATTTGGTTTGGTTCAATTTGATTTTATGGGTTGCCAAAATCTTATCTTATTAAATTTCTTGGAAGGAACATATTTTCAATGAAAAAAAATATGAAACTTCATATAATTAGTCATTAATCTATTCATAAAAAATTATAAATTCATCTATAAACAAAAAAAAAGAAGTCATTAATATATGTCCTTACTCTTAAAAAAAATCATAATAAAAATATTTGTTAAGTAAATAATTGGTCCGACTAGTTGCACACCAATCTTAAAAAATTCTTTATTTTTTTTTGTATTTTTATAATCTCTATTTTAACCTACTGACTACATTCCAATACCTAATCTTATAGGATTTAAGTTTTATTTTAACTTGTAACTTCGTATTATTTGCCGTGCTCTACTTTGATCGTGTTTTATGATTGATTTTGTTCGTGTTCTCTTTGACTCCAATTTAATAAAGATACTGATTTTCTAATCTTTATTTAGAATTTAATCTGAACTTGTGTATTTCAAGAGAACATAACTTTGTAAACATGATTTTGAAACGAAAAAAATATTTTTTACAAAAATTATCGAACTAGCGCTAATTTCTTTGTACATAGTTGAGGAAGAATAAAAAAGTAATAATAAAAAAAAGATATGCAATATTTTTTTAAATTATTTTTGAAGTGTAATCATCCAAATGGAATGCAAAAGGGAATTTTTATGTGATAGAGTGTAATTGATAATGGGTGGTGTGCAACTAGTCGGTCCCTGTATAATTCATAAAACAGAAAAAGGAAAATAGACGTAAACCGATAACTTAGTTGGTTTGCACATTGCAAAACAAGTTTGATGTCGTTGTTTCAAATCCATAATAAAAATAAATAAGTCCAGCAAATTGAAATCAACATTTTTGTCTTCTTTTTTTATTTGGCTTCATCTTCGCCCCAGTTATAGGCGAAATTTTTGCTTCACCGACTTTGCACCTACGATAAGAGATATTTTTCTCACTAACTTTAGTAAGATTTCAAATTTGAGCTCAAATGGATTACCAAATTTGCAATCCAATACCATACACTTCCAGATTTCATGAAAAACTTAGATTAAAAAAATAATAATAATAGAAAATTAATTTTTTTGGACTTCATCCAAGATTTAAAAATGAACAGCTAATGATCTCCTATCAAACTCCTAAATTTAAATTTAATTGTGAAAAATAATATATTTTAAGTTTTTTTCTTTAAAGTTCATAGAATTTTGTCCTTTACATTCTGTAACATCAAATCATATATTTATATGCCAAAAGGTGAACTCAATGACTTTTAATAGGATTTACAATCTTGTTAAGTTAGTAAGGCTAGACTTCCTCCTACAATACAAACTCCCCACTCCCCAATCCCCAATCCATCAGAATTTTTGCCTCATGTACCCTTCAATAATAGAAGCACTTTCGTCGTTAGCTTGTAAAATTGCAAATCATACTAATAGCCGCTGAGTTCAAATGGATTACCAAATTTGCAAATCCAATACCACAAACTTTTAGATTTCATGGAAAAACTTATATAAAAAAAAATAAAAATAAATTTGGACTTGATCTAAGGTTTTGAAAATGAACAAATTGCCAAATTTAAATTTAGTAGTAAAAAATAATATTTTTTAAGATTTTTTTTCTTTAAGATTCATCTAATTTTGTCCTCGACATCTTTGTTACATTAGATCATCTTTTTTGATGACGAAAGGCAAACTCAATAACCCTTAATAAGATTTGCAATTTTACCAAGTTGGTAAGTTCCTCTTGCAATAACAACTCCTCAATCCACCTGAAATTTTTGCCTCACTACTTTTCACTTACCACTAACAAAAAAAACTTTCCTCACTAACTTGGTAAAATTTCAAATCATATTAATGGTAGTTAAGCTTAAATGGATTACTAGATCGGCAATCTAATACCACGTACTCCTAGATTTGATTGAAAAACTCAAATGGATTTCTTTTTTTTCTTTTTTTGACTTGATCCAAGATTTTGAATATGGCCCTGAACTCTCATCAAACTTCCAAATTTCAAATAAATATTGAAGAGTGGAAAATAACCTTATTTAAGTCTTTTTTGTCTTCTTTAAAGTTCATAAAATTTTGTCTTCTGCATCTCTTTAGCATCGGATCATATTTTTGAATGTCAAAAGGTAAACTCAACAAGTCTTTTTGGTGCAAACCCTGTTGATCCCATGACCTAGGTTCAAACCACCTTGCTTGCTTTGAAAAAAAAAGTCTATAAAGATTTAACAATCAAATTAATTTTCATATAATCTTTAGTAAAAAAATATTATTTAAAATAATTAATTAACCTCCATTAAACCACTAACCCCTTGCTTACTTAGAAAAAAAAAAGAAAAATTCTATATGATTTAACAATAAAATTAATTTTCACATTTTCTTTAATAAAAAATATTATTTAAAATAAATTATTTAATTTTATAAAATAAACATACATCCATGTGCAATGTACGTCCACATTATACTAGTAACCCCCCCCCCCCCCCCCCACCCTCGATAAATTGGCGATATTAGTGTTACTCCCACCCCTCCCAAAATACAAGATTAGGTCCACCTCTTTCAGACTTTCGTTGACTGAGTCAAACCGATACAAAAAACGATGGTCTCTTAATAGAGACTGTAAAATGTTCAAAACACCCTCATGTTGATGAACTTACAAAAGTACCCTTCCATCCTAATTGAATGTCATCGTCTTCAATACCACTGTCTTCTATCTCAATTGAAACTTATCGACTATCATCTTTAACAATACTGTAATTATGAGACGACCTACAATTTTACCTCTTGGGCAAATTACCTCTTTTTGTTCCCCTTCTTATTTTAACTCTCATCCCCTCCCCCCCCCCCCCCCTCGGCCCTTAGCATGGTTTTTAAACTCGGTATCGCGTCTCGTCTCGTTCAGCTCCGATACCGAGTCGTTTCGGACGAGTTTTCCGATACGTTTGAGACGTCTCGTGAGATAACTCAAAAAATTACACTATGAGACGTAAAACTCGATCAAAAAATGACTTTGTGAGTTGTTCTCGTTCAGCTCTGATACCAAGTTAACTCGGGCGATACGTCTCGGTCTCGGACGAGTTTAAAAACCATGGCCCTTAGTCATGATTTAATCTTTGGTTTCGATTTTTGTTGTGCTTAAGAGTGAATGGAGTGAAGGATTTTATAAATAGAGAATTAATGAAGTCAAGAAGTTGGATAGTTTGATCAAAACCAAAGTAAGAAGCTATGAACCACTTGTGTGCTTATACATTTTCAAGTAACATCGTCTGCAACTATAGATATGTGAGCTCTACTGGCATACTTCCATGGGAATCTGACGTGGTTCAAGTCATTGCAGGAAGACTAGGCTAAATCCATTGCATGAAAATAAGGCTACACCACATCTTAGAGCAACTCCAAACTGAGAGTTTTACAAAAAGCCTTCAAATTGGCATCTATTTCAAAATAAAGGCTCAAGGCCTCTTTTCTACTCGAACGGATTCCACTTTAAATCACTATTCATATGACTTTAAAACACTATCCAAACACATTTAAAAGTTTAAAAAAAGGTAAGTGTTGCTATTGGCACTCCAAGTTTTACTTATTATATTTCAATTAAGAAAAAAAAAAATAGAATTGCCATTGGTACCCCAATTTTAACTTATTGCACCTCAATTTCTTAAATTATTTATCACACCCCAATTAAAAATAAACACACTCCTGAACATTACAAAAGGTTTGTCTCAAATTATTATCTCAACATTACAAAACATTATAACACTTGTTCAAACAAATTTTATAATTGTTTACAACTATGATTAGTTTCATTTAAAATCCTAAACCCCAAAAAAATATAATAATAATAATTTAGCAATTGTTTACAATGATTTATCAATTTGGTTGGATCATCTTACAAAATTGGTGATTCACAATCAAACATAATTTGTGACAAATTTCCATCGAGCTTGATTGATTAATTGATTTGATTTGATTTGATTTTTAAAATATTAAATGAAAAGACTTTAAAACTTGTAAAGGACAAAAAGTAACATTTAAATCATGTTACATGAAAATAGGAGGTTAAAATTGACATTTACAAAAAAATGGGACACAATAGAATTTATTGAAAAATATGAATAGTAAGGTGGGGCTTTAAATCTTCTCTCTCCACTTCAAACTTGAAGTAATGAATGGTGATCTAAAGTCACTTTCTCTAAATTAAAGCACAGTTGAGTTTGGTTCAATCAGCCGAACCTCTATATTTAGTGTTTTAAAGGACGGTTGGAGTTGCTCTTAATTAATAAGCCCATAACCATAGGCATCAAGCAAGAGAAAATATTTAGGGTAAAAAAATATCTATTTTTCCCATGAGATTATCGAACACATGATTTGAACCTGCATCATGACACAAGATTGAGGAAGAGAATGAAATCAAAGGACCAAGATTGTAACTCATTTTCGTTCTAAAAATTGTGAAGAGGAAGAACAAAATCTAGGGTTTTTTGATGTGGGGACGAAGAAGAAATTGTTTGTGTCGAGGATGATTAGGATTGAAGGCGACAACATAGGGATGGGTGGATTGAGAAAAAAGAACCAAAATCTAGGTTTTCTTAAAATGGGGGGAATAAGAACTTAAAGAAGGGTATTTTGGTAATTTTAACTAAATGAGTGTAGTTTTGACATTTAACCATCTTGATTAAGATAACTCTAGTATCTACCATTTAGGAGGGGGATTTTACTAAAATACCCCAAAAAAGATAAATCTAGTCAATTTATTATCATTTTTAATTCACTAATGCTGGTGTCAATTAGATTACTGCAATTCTCACATTTCTGAGGTGGAGGTTCACACATAACTGTAGATGCTTTTTTTCATATCTCGAGAAAATAAATCTACGGTTATGAACGGATCCCACGTCAGAAATGTGAGAATCGCAGTAAATGTTAGCGTCACTCCAGTACCACTCTTTTTATTAATTTGAAATAGAAAATGCTGAGCTGAAAGTCATTACCCTTGTCAGATCTCTAACGTAAGCAACCGTACGTCCTCAAAGCGCACGTTAGCGTGGATTATTCGAGTCGTGCTGGGGTGACACAGTTTTACTGTGATTCTCACAATTCTGAAGTGGACATGCATACATAACCGTAGATGGTTTTTAATAGTATCGCGAGGAAAAACATCTATGGTTACGTGTACATCCCACGTCAGATATGTGAGAATCGCAGTAATACTTTGTGTTGTTGTTCCCATTACGGGTCCACATGGGTTACGTGTTCATCTCCTTCTATGATTTGACGTGAAAATGTTATAAAGAGAGCACTTAAGAGAGACTCTCTGTGATTCTTTGAAACCCTAATCGGGGCTATTTCGTCCTATCTAAGATCGTACGAGGTAATTTCGTCGTTGATTTTTTTTCCTTTAAAATCGAAGATCTAGTTAATTTTAGTTTCTGTTCATGTTTCTTCAAACAAATTGACATTTTTTTTTAAAATACCGAAATTGGGTCTGGTTTGTGAAATTTATGGCTTGTTATTACATGTTTCCATGGATTAGTTTTGTTTAAGCCGAATCATTGATAAATTGGGTATAGGTTTCTCCAATTGGTTGGGGTATTATGTCTTGCATTTTTTTCTTGTTGGGTGTTTCTTAATTTTTTGATCTTTCGTTGTTAAATTTTGAGTGTGAATTCTGTTAGAATTTATGACGATGTGTTGGACTCCTTTTTAATTTTCTAAATTAAAATGCAATTTTTGAAGCTATATAGACAAATTTACACAATTTTGCCGTGTTTGGTTCAATAGTTTTTGAATTTGAAAGAGGAGTTACAAAAGAAGGGAAAACAAAATTGGTGAGTTTTAAATTATCTGTATATTATTTTTAATGAGAAATTATCTGTGGGTTGGTGATGGCGGAAGAAAGGAGTGATCTTGAAGCATTTTATATTGTTTAACAGTTATTTTTTTGGTTAAAAAAAGAGTGCATTATGAAGGACATGGTTTAACAATTTCCCTTTTTCTTTTTGGTTCTTTGTAAAATTATATATATATATTATTCAAAGACTTGCTTTTAATTTTTCTATATTGTTTTTATTTTTTTTGCTTTTTTGTGAGGAAATTTTGAAATGTTTGTTAATTGCTCATATATTTTTGTCACTGCTTCTGACCTCTTGTTGATACTGACGAGTTTCTCTTCTCTTCTCTCATTGTAGAATTCAGCATTTATGTTGATGAGTTGAATTACAGTGGCATAAGTAGTATGATACAGGGAATAGATAAAAGGAATTAGAATAAAAATCTGGAATTCCTCGGGATCTAAACTCTGAGGTCAACACAGGGATTCTTATGGGGGCATTTTTTAGCTTAGCTGATACCAAGTGTAGGACGATCGAGTGCAATGAGGTCTTACAAAATGCAACCTACAAGAGGCAGAGGATTTCATCAATCATTAACGAGGAAAATCCAAGACTGATTCCCAGTCTTCCCGATGAGATTTCAATTCAGATTCTCGCCAGACTACCTAGAATTTGCTACTTGAATGTGAAGTCTGTGTCACAGAGTTGGAAAAAGGCTCTTATGAGTTCTGAACTCTTTAATTTGAGAAAAGAACTTGGAACGACAGAAGAATGGCTTTATATATTGACTAAGGTTGAAGATGATAAGCTTTTGTGGCATTGTTTTGATCCTTTGTCCAAAAAATGGCAAAGGTTGCCACCGATGCCTAATGTTGCATACGGAGAGGAATCTAAGAGAGCCTTCTCTGGGTTTGCAGATGTCATACGAGCTTGGCTTGGTCAGAGAGATCCATTGGATAGATTACCATTTTGTGGTTGTGCTATTGGGGTTGCTGATGGTTGTCTCTACGTATTAGGCGGGTTCTCCAGATCTTCGGCTGTGAGATGTGTCTGGCGTTTTGATCCCATTCTAAATATGTGGAGTGAAGTGGATTCCATGTCCACTGGTAGGGCATATTGTAAGGCGGGTATACTGAACAATAAACTTTATGTTGTTGGAGGGGTAAGTAAAGGTCAACATGGATTGACCCCTCTTCCATCTGCTGAAGTTTTTGATCCCCGCACTGGGGTGTGGTCTCAATTACCTAGTATGCCATTCTCAAAAGCTCAGATGTTACCTACTGCCTTCTTAGCTGATATGCTAAAGCCTATGGCCACTGGAATGACTCCTTATAGGGGAAAGTTGTATGTGCCACAAAGTCTATACTCCTGGCCCTTTTTTGTTGATGTTGGAGGTGAGATTTACGACCCTGAGATGGATTCATGGGTAGACATGCCAAGTGGCATGGGAGATGGTTGGCCCGCAAGGCAGGCCGGTACGAAATTGAGTGTTGTAGTAGGCGGGGAGTTATATGCATTGGATCCTTCAAGTTCTCTAGATAGCGGTAAGATCAAGATTTACAATCACCAAGAGGATGCTTGGAAGGTTGTTGTAGGGAAGGTTCCTATTCATGATTTTGCTGATTCGGAGTCTCCGTATTTACTTGCGGGTTTTCTCGGGAAGCTTCATGTCATAACAAAAGATGCCAATCATGACATTGTGGTCATGCAGGCTGACTTCCATAACCATTTCGGAGCTTCCCCATCTCCCGCAGAATCCTTGCGAGGGCAGTCAGAGTCATTGGTAGAAGCAGAAACAGATGTTTGGAAGGTCATTGCCACCGAGAATTTTGGGTCTGTTGAACTAGTTAGCTGTCAGGTCCTTGATATCTAGCATGATATCAAGATTGGGGTCTCTGCCCATTTTACAATAGTATTGTATGTAATTGGGAGTAGGGCTGCTTCGGGAGCTTTTAATATAGTACGGAGATCATTATCAGGCTTTTATTACTTGTCTGATCAGAGTAGCATTTGTTAATGTCTTTCACCTAGTCAAGAATGGAGTAGTATGCCACTGGTATGGGTTTCTGTTTGAAGTGGAGGATGGAATTGCTGCAAATTTGAAATATCTTTGGCATATGTTCTCACCATTAAAGATCTCGATTTGATACATCCGGAGAAAAGGCTGCACCTTTGAGTATGAAGGTCTTTTAGTACCAACCATTCAACTTTTGATGATACTCTCTACTCAATTCTAGAGTTGTATATGTTGTCTCATAAGTATGAAGTGGCTGGTTTACCCCTTTTTTTTTTTTCTTTTTTCTTTTTTCAATAGATTGGTTTACGCTCTCAAGGCTACATGATAGTTATATTGGTTTCAACTGATTGGGCAGTTCTCAATCTAGTGATGAAGTTTCTCTTTAATGTATATATTCAATAATTCCTAATGAAAATTTGAAAATCTTCAAGAATTGGGGAGAACCACCTCACATCACTCTGCAGCATAGTTTTACTGTTCTCTTGATCTTGCCTAAATGCATTGACGTGTTTGCATCTTTTATTTTTGTTTATTTATTTATTTATTTTTATCTAGGCTTGTTTCTAAAATACTGCACCACTTCTTTCTGATCTTTCTTGTAGTTTTATTTTATTTTGGTAGACTTCTAATTGGATTACTTTAAGCATAAACGAATTTATGGTCATGCATTTCCTCCATTATAAGAAAACAATTGAGCTGATAGGTTTTTTTCTAATAGCTTATTCTTTCTTTGGTGTTTGACTTCGGCTGAAAATATCATGTATATTTGTTTCTTAAGTGTTGTATGGAGTTATTCTTCTCGTAACACTTTATTGAGTTAGTGTGCTTTGTTCTTTTCTACATATGAAGTATCCTTGTCTTGCTAATGAAATTGGAAAGTAATGCTACTAATAACAACTGATATGGCTAAGAGCATTAAGAACCACTGGGGATCTAACTCAAGAATTTTGTCCACCAAGAAAAGAAAAGAAAGTTAACGGACACTCTAAGACTGATGTGATGGGAATTAGTTCAACACCATTCCAGAACTTGGTTTTAACTTCAATATCTAAAATGATCACTCCTTAAATCTGTAAGTTGCTCGCTAATTTTTTTTAAAGGTTATTGGATTCTCTGAGTGTGGGAGCAGATGATGATCACCGAAGGGTAGAATCACCTACTGTGTCAATGTCCTTGAGAGATGCTCTCTTATTTAGTCTCATTGAGTAATGTTGACCAAGTCTTCCTTCACTTCCGTAAATTTGAGTTTTGAGGCTACCTTCTTTCGGCTTCTTTGCAATTGGCTTTGGAATTTTGGTCACTATCACTTAAAATAGTCTCTCTCCAATTCCTAAGAGATTCCCCAATCCATATAAATTGTCAGAGAGCAGAGGTGAAAGGTCATCTGAACACCTGAGAATTGCATATAAGATGTACTTTCCCACATATGATTTTCTCTTCAATTTGTTCTTAATGCTTTCTTCAATGTCGATTATGGATCATTATAGTTTTGACCCACACTGATGAGAATGATATGTCTACGAAGATGATTCTTCAATTACCAAAAAAAATCCCCTATACATCAAAGAGAAGAAACAAAATACCATCAAAGATTGAACACCCAACAATTGCATCTTAGAAGCACTTACCCATGGATGATTTTCTCCTCATTTTGTTCTCAATGCCTTAATCATAATGTTTGTTACTTCGTACATAAACAAAACATTCACAATCTTACTCATTAGATTTCTATTTCTACCCACCCAAGGGATTCTTCCTGTATTCCAGTAAAATTATTCCAGTACAATAGCAGAATCGTGGATAGGGAACTATACTATACTAGTAACCTACCTAATTTATTGTAGAAATTTTCGGGATCAATGATTGGACCATGTTATGGTAATCAATTTGACAGTACTGTCGAGAATAATTAATCTATTGAGATGGAACATTTGGGGAGAAGTTGAGAATGTTTTTTCCTTAGTCTTTGGTCCTAGGAGACATTTATCATCGTCATATCAAAGCCTATCCCATACGGGGTTGGTGAGGTGTCTGGGTTCGATTAATTTATCAGAGCTGTTAATAATGATAGAAATTGCAGTTTGCTTCGCATTTTCCTCTCTTTCTGTTTTTCTTTTTCATTTATCTCGTTCCATATTCCTACTTGTCGAAGTTTTGGGTTGTATTGTGTACTAGTACTTGCAATACACAATTCAGCTTGGGTAAAAAACTACATGCATTATTTGTTTCATTCAATGATATTTTTTCCTTCAAACAATATGTAGAGTTTCCTTACACGAATTTGCTAACCACATTTTTTCACACATGATTCATAGATTATCAAGTCAAAAACTTATAGGGGTGGTGACATCAAAGATCAAATGCTATCTAAGTTGTCTAGTTTTGAGGTTCTTCCGTGAATCGTTGTCTATAACTTGATGTTTCTTTCATATGTTTAAGCAACACTAGAATTATAAATGTGCAAGTGCTGCGGATCTGCAGATGTAAAATGGTTTTTAGGGTAATAAGACAAATAATTTTTTTTTGGGAAGAATCGATTTCCTTTATTTTCACCCTGAAATGGAGGATGTTGTTACTCAGTTTGGTTTTGAAAAGTCAATTATATAATTTAGTTGGCCTCTTTAACAATTTGTAGAGTTGATCTTAGATTCTCAACCATTTTTTATATTACTCCATTTTCTAAGGATTCAATTGCCTAACTCTCCTCGGTGTGCTGACCCTTCTTCTACAAGCTTGATCTCGCATTATTTTCCACAGTAATGGTCTATAGTTTATTTTTAAAAAAAATGATCTCTTGATGATAACCTGTTCAACTAATTTGTTATGTGTTGCTTAGAGAACCAGTTTGAAAACACACATTAATCTCATTGGTGAGATGGAGGAGTCCCATGGCTTCATTTGGACGATTCTTGAATTCTGCTCAGCAGCAGTGGTACAAGGAACGGTATTGTAGGTTTTATATGTAGAGGACACTGTTGTGAAAATCTTTTGTGATGATTTTGATCACTAGTCAATATAGAAGGACTGCGATATATTTGATAAGATTGAAATGTCCTAACAAGTATTTGAAATAACTAATTGTTTGGTTGATGGAAATTAATTAGTTGGAGCATCTGTAAATGTCAATTTTATCATCATCATTTCAATTGGCAGGAGACCCAAACAAAGAAATGAAGCCTTATATGTATGGGTTGTCACTCGAGATACAAAGAAGAATAGAAGACTGATCTGAACAAGGAAGAAACATGTCCCATGGGCCTAGAACACTGTCGGCAATGGAAGCTTCAAAGAACGTTAAGAGTGCCATTCAAGGGTTTGGAAATGGGGCACCATTTTATAGCCCAATCTATTGCCTTGAAGATCTTCACCAAAGGTGATCCCATTGGATCACAATGGCTTATAAGGTGAAGAAAATATTTTGCTTATATTGTCAGAATAGCATATTTTACTCTTCCAAAGCAAATGAAATAAAATAAACAATATTAATTAGGTGAAGTTGGGTAGAAAGTTGACACCTTCATTTAAGATTCACATTTTGCTTGTATGAAGGTCATCAGAAGGTCTGTTGTGGGTCCTAACCATCTGCATGTGAGCCAAATATGCTTTTGATTTGAACAATATTTCAATCAACTATTCTTCTCTAATTGTTGTTTTTAATTTGAACAGTTGTATGTAATTATGTATATATAATGAAGTTGGTGGGAGATGGATCAAGGTTGGATGTGGGGAGAGGGAGATGAATATAATGGACTTCTCAACCAGTTTCAACTTTCTAATGCCAAAATCCAAACGCTATTAAGTGTATCCTATAATATTGGAGCTGAATTTTGTTTCTTTGGCAAGACCTGAGTGCGTCCTACATTTCATAATTAAAATTTTTTCTTTTAACTTCAAAATAAAACTATTATGGTACTTTCTAAGAAAGGTTTCTGACTCATTTCCTATCTTCTGTTAAAAGTATAGATTAAAACCTATATTTTTAAAACCCAATGGGAATCTGTTGGGCTTTTCATGGTTTCTACATTTTTTTTTTTGTTTGCTCATCACACCCATTTTAAATGTTAAATGTCAATAACTTGTAAGTACGTAACTACCCTATTGGGTTTTATAATGTTTTTCTGCATACACCTATCTAACGCTCACTGAATAAATGCAACTATTCCCTTCTACTGATTCAAAGCAGATCAATCCCTACCGTAACATTCACATCGAAAAATCCTATCAAAGTTTAGTCAAATTCATATAACCGGCTGATTTTTCTTTAGAGATTCATCAAATGACAGTGTTTTAATCCATTTGTGGGGTATATTATTTGTTAAAATTTGCTTTTTTAACCATTAGTTAGTATAATTAAGCATTTTGATAGATGAAGGTGAGTTTTTATCATTTATTTTCATCATCTTTTATTCTTGGAATTATTTTTAAACGTTTTGCAAATGAACATATTAAAAATCGACTTTATCTTTATCTTTTGTATCAATTTTTTTTTTCTTCAAAATTTTCAATACGATTGGTAAGTCAGTACCAAACTCATTAGCACTATTTCAGTAGGTACACACCGAATGCATTTTTTCACATGGGTTCCCCATGTAAAGAACTGTTTGGTATGTACCTACCTATAATAGAATATTTTTCTATAAGTTTCTGTCGAATTTATCGTTTTTAGATCGGTAGTTACATATCGAACAATTCCTTAAACGAGATCCTATGTGAAAAGTGTTTGATATGTTATTACCGAACCTTTTTTTAAATGTTTTGGTATGTATTTATTAAAAATTATTGAAAAGTTTGAAAGGTTACTGTTTGTTTTAAAATAAATCGGTGGGTGAAACTAGCAAGCAATTTTTTGTTGTGTACACCCACAAGTACAATGGGTTTAAACAGTAAGTGGGTGTAGATAGCGTGCCACTTTTACAAATAAGATTCGAGCACTAATGTAGGTGGCACCCACCAATCAGAATCAGAACTAGTTCAAAAAGTAAGTGCAGCACCCACAACATTGAAAATTTAAGCTTTCTTCTAATATTAATTTAATAGGAATCTAGGTTAATCTCTAAGGTGATGGAGACCTTGGCCTTCTATAATTTCAAGAGTTGCAGAAGCAGTAGAAGAGTGGTTGTAAAATTTTCATTTGGTGAGAGGTGATTTCAGGAAATAATTTCTTTTGATATATTAATAACTATATTACAGATTTTATTATCTTAATGGCATTTTGGAGTTTACTTTAATAATTAAATGAATAAATATGGGCATTAACGTGTTAAAATATGATTATTACGTTTCTTTTGAGAGTTGTAGGGTCTGTTTGTTACAGATTTTAGTTTTTCCTTCAGGATTTTGTGTCTAGGAGAAGCAGATGTTCAGAGTCTGAGAAACTGCGTTTAGGAGAATTTTGTTTATTACAAAAGTTGACGAAAAAGTAATAGAAGAAGTAGTAGAGAGAGGTCAAATTAATTTTATTGTTTAGTTGATGAGTTAAGGAGAATGAGGGGTGAAATTGTCATTTCATCCCCACATGTTTTTCAATGTTGATTTTTCATAGTGGCTCTCACATAAAAGCAAATCCAACAAGACTTCTCAAAAACATAATTTTGGGCTTCCCACAAAAATTGTTGAAGCAGAAGTTGTTACCAACAAACGTGCTTTTCTCACTTTTTCAACGTAGTCCAAAAAGCCGTCGAAAAAATTTGTAACAAACAAACCCTTAGACATATTCTTCCCGTTTTTGGTGAATATTTAAGAGGGACTTTCAAGTTAATGATATGCTCTTCAGTCTCTCAGTCTCTCAATGTTCTAAGAGAGACTGTTCAAAATGACTTTTAATTTGTTCTTGAGGTTGGAAGTTTGAAGAAGATAGAATCTTGAGGTAAAAAATTCTACCCCCTGTTGGAAATGATGGGACATATTGGTCATTATATTTTAGTCTTTGGGATAAGGACATCACACGGATCTGTCATTAGTTTGAAAAATCAAGAATATCTTGGAAGTTTGAAGAAGATAGAATCTTGAGGTAAAAAATTCTACCCCCTGTTGGAAATGATGGGACATTTTGGTCATTATATTTTAGTCTTTGAGATAAGAACATCACACAGATCTGTCATTAGTTTGAAAAATCAAGAATATCTTGATATTCACCAAAATCCTGTGGGTATGCCTAAATCTCCTTTTTTTTTTACTTTGAATCTTGATAATTTGACTACCCCATATGGCACACTCAATTGACTTTCCTGATGTGACAAGTTGGGGAACCGTAGATTTGTCTCAGGATACAAAACCTCACTTTCCCATAAAAATGTTTATCCTGAGGGAACGATGTATCTTGAGGCGTATAGATCTACGAATCCCAAACTTGTCACATCGGGGAGTCGATTGAGTGTGCCATGTGGAGTAGGGGTGCAACTTGGTTCGGTTCAAACCGAGAACAGAACCAAATAGATAGCTTTGGGGTGGTTTGGTTTAGGTTGGAATAAGTTGCGGAATAAGTTGCGGTTCAATTTCAGCTTGTGAAAATAGAGAATCTATCAATTTGGTTTGATTCTCAAATCAAATTTGTATAGAACCAAACCCTTATGCAATAAATAAATAAATATATATATGTATATAATAATTATTATGAATTATTTTAGGAGTTAAGAAATAGATTGACAATATTTTATGGATAAACTAACGATTTTTTATGAATAGATTAGTGAGTATTTGTATGAAATTTTATGTTTATTATATATTTGTTTTTTCGTTAAAAAAATGTTATTTACAATTTATAGATTATTGGCAACCCATAAATCCAAATCAAAGCAAACCAACTTTATTTCGGTTTGGATTGATTTGGTTCCAATGGAATTTGGTACGGTTCTAACTCTTATTTAGTGGAACCGACTTATGTTGGTTTGATACCAATTTGACCTCAAACCAAATCAAGTTGCACCCCTAACGAGGAGTAGTCAGATTATCACGACTCTTCTATTTTTATTTTGATAATTAAATAATAGTAGTGTGAGTGGCGTGGTTATATACTTACATGAATATAAACTTGACATAAAATAATTTGGCATATGTGAGGGTTGTCACTCCAACGTATTATCCAACTTTTCATCCAAACTACTTCTAGAATTGGAACTTAGGTCAGTTCCTAATAGTTCTCATTATAATAACACACTAATATTATTTTATATTTGTACGAAAGTCTCTTATAACTTAATCACTAAATTTACCAAAATATCCTTGTATGTCTTACATCACTCTAGAAACCGGAGCTAGAGAAGTTTCCTTCCATTTCTCTCATTCTAAATAATGTTTTTTCTCTTCGTTCTCCCACTTCGATGAAGTTCATTCAATTTGTTTTGATTTTTAATTTTTTTATTTGATAATCTAGGGAGTATCCCTACTTTTGGTGAGACTAAACTACTTGGGCCCGCACGCACCATCCAACACTCTATCACATGTTACAACATTTAAGTAGCCATATTCCTATGGAGGGGTATATCGAGATTCAGAAACGACCTAGGGTGGTCGCTTCTTACCATCTCAACTAACTATCGGTGGGTTTCAACTTGTTTATTTCTCAATATGAGTTTTGTTGTAATTAAATAAATTCAGACTATGTCATCAATCGACAATATTGGTTTTGACGAAACAAATTGTATTTTCTTAATTAAAAATACCTTTGCATTACATTTGATGACACATCAAATTATAAAGTTAGACAATCTTTTCAAATTTCTAAGAATCTTTTAAATTAATTTTAAAGAAAATTCAAACTTAAATAAATATTAACTCCTTCAAAACTTGGTTTGTGTGAGAGAAGAGGCAGAAAGAAAACAGAGAAAGAGTAGAGAGATTGGGTGGGTCCCACTTAATATTTTGGGTATAGATATCACCCAACGGTAATTTTCTCAAAAAAATTATGTCACTTGGAAAGTTCCTTTCCATTTACGTTAGTTTTCTTAATTTGTACTATTTTGTACAATAATAAGAGAGAAGAGAGGCATGAAAACAAACAAGCATCCATCTCTATCTTTCTCATCTTATTATTGCAAATTCTTATTGGGTTTTTACAACTTTGAAATGGGTTTTTCTTTCTGGTCAAATCCATCAATCATGCTTTTTTGAATGAGAATCTTATTTGGGGTCTCTGGATTTGTCAGTTTGAATGTTTTCCTGGGCAAGAAATCAGGAGAGTTGATCTGGGTTTATGGTAGATCTTCTGTTCTCAGTAACAATAGAACAATTTGGTCTTGAATGAGCACAAATGAGCAAGAGAGGATTCAGTGAATCTTATTGATGACTTTCATGTACTAGCAACATGAGATAAGTTCTGGGTTCTTGTTGATATATTCTGTAGTAATCAATTTCGTTGAAAACAGGAGGTTTTATGGTGAAGAGGAATTTTAGAGGGAATTCTTTCAATTTGTTGTAGAATTTTTGTTGTTTTGTGGGGGTGAAGATTATGCAAATTTGATCTGGGTTCTATTAGAAAGGCACTTTAAATGGCTGGAGAGGAATTGATTGAGATCAAATTCAGGCTTTCCGATGGCACCGACATCGGGCCAAACAAATATAATCCTACTACCACTGTGGGATCTCTGAAAGAAATCATACTTTCTCAATGGCCTCAAGGTTATATATCTTTTTTTCTTCTTTATTTTAAATTTAATTTTATGCATTATGGATCTTTACATGTCTGGATTCTTTCAAATTTTTAATTTTTTTTTTCTCTGCTTGAGAGTCTTATTAGGATTTGAATCCATATTTTGATTTATAAATGTTTGTAATTGAGTATTCTCTTGTGCTTATATTGGGTTGGATCTTAATTGGGATCTATTGCGAGTCTCTTGTTGTAGGCTGTACCGTTCCGCCCTATAGATATTAGTGGAGACAGGTTTTGAATGCTTTTGATCTGCAATCAGTCTTTAATTACCAATATAACAAACTGGTATTGATGACCTCTTGTTGATTTCACGGTTAACTAATTGTGTCATGTGGATAGACCTTAAAAGACTTTGGCCAGAGTGGAGTGGAGGAACAAGATTCGTTTAGCCGACCCCAACTATTGGGATAAGGCTTTCTTCTTATTCTAGTTTCGCTCCCTCACCGTATCTATTGGTCTACCTTTGTACTTCTCTTCTTCTCCATGTGTGGGTGTCTTCGTGGGTCAAGTAGGATTGAATTTGTAATCCCAGTTTTTCTGGTAGTTTCCTCAGAAAGATTCCTCACAAGTTAGTTTTTCAATGTGATTCTAACTGTTTAAATTGAGATGGTAGGGCAGATAGTGATGATCCTTATCTACTAAATTTCGAAGCTTGGAATGTTTATCCGATATTCATTTTAAAGTTCTTGATCATCTCATTTTTCCGAAAACTAACTGTGCTAAGTGTGAAATCTGAATTTTACTGAGAATTCTTGGATGCTAATTACATAAATCCTATAGGTTATTTATAAATAATACATCAACCAATACATGGAAACTAGCCTAATGGAAATATTCTAATTTACTAATACTTCCTAATACATAATATCCTAATTGATATATTCTAAATATGTAATTGCCCATCACAACCTTCCATCTTAGATAGATACACTCACAATGATACAATGTATCTAATGCACCTTAATACCATGCATCTTATTCTCTAATACCCTCTCGCAATTGCATGGTCCTTTGAAAAAGGAATGTGCAATTGGTTGTAAATACTTGTTATTGATCTCATAAAGTAACATATTTATTGATGCCCAAAAATCCAATTGTGCTTGTTGGTGATCACCGTATGTCTGTGAAGTCCATCACAGTCACATCTCACTCATTTTTGAGTTTGTTGGAAACGGTGGCTCACTAGATCAGATCTATCATGATTCTACCAGGAGCATGAGAAATAGGATCATGCGGCTTATAGAAGAACTCTTGTTGGAGAGGTTTAAGATAAAAAGAAATAGAGATCGTGAAACATAAATGAGTGGTTTAGGAGGCTTATAAAGGTATAGTGGAAGGTGTGATTTTTATTGAAGAAAACTAAAGTAGTAAAATAGAAGAGAAGGAAAATAAAAATTTATGTTCGGTGATGGAGGTGGCTCCATTGCTGAAGAATGACGCACCAAGATCGTGCTCTCAGTAGAGGTTAGGCTTTGATACCTTGTCAAATCTGAATTTTATTGAGAATTCTTCGATGTAATTATGTAAATCCCAATAGGGTATTCATAAATACTACATCAAGCAAGATGATGGAAACTAGCGTAATGCAAATATTCTAATTTACCAATACTTTCTAATATAGAATGTCCTAATTGATATATTCCAAATATATCATTCCCCATCACAATCTTCCATCTTTGATGAGATACACTAACAATGTTACAGTGTATCTCTGTTGAGTGTATATTTTCCTCCGCACTTGGGTGTGTCCTACCCTAGTTAAGCTCCGTGACCCTCTTATATTCATAGTTCTCAACCCCCCTTTCCCCAACGAATCGGTCTTTTGGAGTAGTTGGTTGGTTAACATGGGCTATCCTTCCTTTGGCTATAGCATGTGGTATTTGGAAAGAAAGAAATAACAGGGTGTTCCAAAGCAAGGAGAACAATTCACATACGGTGTACATCGAGACTTTAGGATTGCTGTTTTTTTGGGCGAAGTTGAGTAAGGACTTGTCCGGATTTTCTTTTGAGAACTTTGTTTTTAGATGGGATATCTTATGTAATTGGTGAGCTCTTTGTTTTGTTTTTCCTGTTTTTGCTTTCTTTCTTGGAGGCTCTCTCGACCCCCCTTGTACTATCCTTCTTTTGTTATTTATAAAATCTTTATACTTATCAAAAAAAAAATATGGTATCAAAGTTCTAGGTTCGTATGGGTCACGGGTTTTGTTGTATATTTTCAAAATAAAATAAGATTTTTTATAGTCTTTTTTTATTATTTGTTTTTCTTAAGTTAGATTTTGAGGTTTTTTGTTTATATAAGGTTTAGTCCCACATCGCTCACAAGTAAGTAAGTGGTGTACCTTATAAGTAATAGCCAACATAGTTAGTTGTATTTGTGTCACACCTTTAGGCTTTGATCCAGTGTTTCGAGGTGGTGCGAAGCACCACCCGCGCACGAGCACGTGCGACGTGCGAAAGGGAGATTGGGCATTTAGGGCGCATTGGGCGCTTTGAGGCGCACTTTGCACGTACGCATCGTCACGAGGAGCTAGGGAGCCTTAAAGTTTTCGGGATACGAACCCATCCAACGGTGGTGGTTGATCTGTCACATGTGATGGATCGGGTACGATCAGCACCGCACGATCAAGTTAGTATCCGATCGGGAATCGATCGGATACGATGGATCGAAATAATACCGAATCGAGAACGATCCGATGCATTGGATTAAGGTAGTACCTGATCAGAATGATCAAGTGCGATGGATCGATATGGTACTTGATCAGAAACGATCGGATCCGTTAGATCAAATGGCAACTGATTGGACGCGATCAGAGCCACTAGATCAAACAGATTCAACTAAAAGGTATTAGTTAAAGGACATGAGACACATTCCTTCGATAGGGTGCAATCTAGATCGTTAGATCTCAGATAAGACACAATCTAACGGCTATTAGACCAAGAGATATTATATTATGACTCTTGGTCAACAGACACAGAAATGGCTATAAAAAGCCAACCAGGATTCAGATTTCTTCACCGAAAAATTTTGTATTCTCCTCTCTCTAAGCTTAAGATATAGGCATCATCAGTTTGTTATTTTTCCGAGTGTTCTAGGCTAAATCAGATCGTACATAATCTGATTTAGTATATTGAGTGTAAGGCTTCTTTGTATCCTGAAGGCATTTGTTCGTCGATCCCTTGTGTACTTTAGTTCAACCAGTAGGGAAGAATATTTGTCTAAAAGAGATCGAATCTTTTCGAGCCTAGAAATTAATTTTCTTCCTCCATCGTCAAATTTTTTTCCAACAGGTTTGAGTTGACGGGGAGTGTTGAGTGTATATTTTCCTCCACTCTCAGGTGTGTCACACCCTAGTTAAGCCCCGTGACCCTCTTATATTCATAGTTCTCCCCCTCTCCAACAGCTTGGTCTTTTGGAATAGTTGGATGGTTAACACTAAGTAGACAGATTGATGGATTATCTGATCTTAATTTTATGATTAAGAGTTGCTTCAGACAGATCAGAACTGAATTTCATAATTATCTTCATGAAAAGTTGTGGTAGTCAATTTTTATTTAATTCTATTTTTCTTTTTCTTTTTTCCTTTTCATGCTTCTAATTCTCTTAGTCAGGTTATGTTTCATTATATTTCAGGAAGGATTCCGAAATTAGTTCACTAGTTCATAGCATTTTCTTTTGGTTTACATTTACTTAGTTAATTATTTTCTCACTGAAAGATATCTTCTTTGGTAGACCAAGGAAATGGTCCAAAGGCAATAAACGATGTGAAGCTCGTCAACGCGGGGAAAATACTGGAGAATAACAGAACCCTCGCCGAGTCCAGGGTACCAGTCAGTGAACTTCCAGGTGGAGTCATTACTATGCATGTCGTTGTGCAGCCTCCTTTGCCAGATAAGAATAATGGTACTAGACTCGGCCTATTTTCATGTTTATTACATATGATACATACATAATTTCACACAACACACAAAATTTTTAGAAGAGTAGGATACCCAGTTTTGGAATAAGTACATCAGGGATGTTACTAAATTGTTTTGGATCTCCCATAAACAGAACCTTTCTTTCTAGTCAATCTTGGTAGGAAGATTATGCAATCTTTCTCCAAGTCTTGTTTATATTGAGTGAATTTCTCCATAGAGTTTGTTGATTGTTTATGGGTTTGTCATTCCGAATGAGTCAAGTTCAGTTCACTTAGTTGACTAAATCCATTGGATGTTGATACCACAAATTTGGGTTCAAAACCTTGTACGTGTATATTTTCTGACCTCTAAGCTGTTTGTTTTCCGAAATAGGATAAGATTAAACTCCTTCCTTCTTCAATCGAGTCTGCGATGGCCTGGTAATCCAAAGACATTTACTAAAGATACAGAATGGATTGAATGCAGTTTATTCCAGGCCAAGAGTTCTAACTTTCAAGGAAAGTTAAGTGTTACATTGGAATGTTTGAAGGTTTTCCTACTTGGGTTTTTAATTCACTTTACTGTGGAAGCCTGCTTACAACTTTGGCACGTAGAAGCCATATAGACCTTTGTGGCCTGCCCTAGTGATTTGAACCATTTGTCGGCAATGAGGGAGTTGTCCATCACTCATAGCCATGTTTCCTAATCCTCTGAGCTATAGGTCTCAACCCATCTCTACTGGATCTGTTCCATGGAGCTTCTTCAAAAGAAACCTTCTTTTCCTGGATAATTTCTTCTATTACTATCTTTAAAGCCAATGGCCTAGCTATCCTAATATGGCTGGACATGGTGCAACTATGAACTTTGGCTTTCATATACAACATGAGGCCCAACAGTTCAAATTCGTAGCATTGTGTCACAAGGCAAGAAATTCCCCTTTACAAACCCAAATATTTCTAAGAACTTTCTAGATAACTCTAGGGAGTAAGACTTCTCTAAGTCTAGAAGGTTCTTGTTGTTAGGAAATTAATGTAGTTGTAAGAATTGTAGTAAAGAACTCCCACAATAATAATATAAAAGATGTCCCAAGAACAATAGCAAGCAAAATATGTTTGAAAGAAATTAATGGAGGCAAGGAAAAATTAGGAAAAACAATCACAACTCAAAGAGTTATGTGGTTCACCCAATAAGGGCTATATCCACGGGCAATCCGGCAAGGAAATTATCACTATCAATCTTGGAGAAAATTACAAGGTTGAGTTTATAGAGAATGGCTTACAATGGAGAGAAAATCAACAAGAACCTCTCATACCAACACATGCCATCAAACTCATCTACCTTCTTGCACCAACTTTGTTCCACAAGCTTGTAAATCAAAACCCTCTCAAAGAGTTCCAACAATGGCCATGTATTTGAGACAAAGAAAAAACCCCAACCAACTCTCAAACCTTCTCTAAGAAAACTCTCTCAACCAAATACACTTTTGAGATCAAACCCATAAAAGGTTCCATCTTGAGAAATTACAAAAAATACCAAAATGCCCCCCAAATAACTAGGAGACCTAAATGCCTTTAAGAAGAGTGATTTTGGATCATTATCTCAACAAGAATGTACATAGAATATTCTAGAAATGTCTTAGGAAACATCTAGGATTCTTTAAAGTGTATAGTTGTATAGAATCTTCTAGATTTTCTACATTGTTCCTCCCCAAGTTTATAAACAGGGGAGCTTGTATGTTTGTAAGCATCCAACAAATTGTGAACTCTCCAGTGTGTTCTTTAAACTCTTTAGTGTCTTTGTGAGTGTGTGAATCTCCTAAGTCATTTCATGGGAAGGCTTACTTAAGCAATCGAGTGGGTGGTTGCCACACATGCAGAAAGCGTGTTGAAGCTACAAGTCCATGACAACTGGCTCAATGTGGCTGTAGGAAGCTTGGATTCAATTTTTTTTAGAACACACACATATGTTTGTGACACAATGGAATTCTGAAAGCAAAGTTATCCTCTTAATACTAACATGTTTGTGACAGAAAAACTGCTAGGTGATTCCCCAAAGAACAGATGTTCATGCTCAATCCTGTGACTTCAAATAACAAGACACACAAAGCTTCTTCGTTTATTCAGATTTCTTTACCTGTGTTTTTGGTATTTCCCTTGCCTGAGATGCGTTACAGAAGGCTGTTTGTACATGGTAGAAGATTATGAGGCCTTATGTATTTCAACTGTGTATTCTATGACCTATGTTGTAAACTTGCATATTTCTCAACTACTGTCTAGCTCCCCAACCCTTCTCATGCTTGTGAAGGAAATCAATCAAGAAAGCTTTCTCACCCCTCAAAAAAATAAGGAAAACAAAGAACAATAAAATAAGAATATTTATTTGGTTTGATGAATTATTTCCTCTGTGACATACAATCATTTTTCGAGTCTTAAAGGCCTGAATTGTTCATTCATTCAATCAGCTTGACGTTTGAGTAACAGTCACACATCTCGTTTCGCTTAGACTCCACTATCAATACCTTCCCTTCAAGTTCCAATATGCTTGTCGTCAGCTCGACCTATTGCAGTCGCTGAAGATCAGGTTATGGTTCTCATCAAATAGCATCCAAAGCAAATAAACTGCAATGAAAATTAACAATAATTCCTAAGAAAGCATGCCTCTTTATATGGCTTGGTCAGTGATCTGAAGAAAACTTAAGGCATATCTTTTCTTTCAGAGTTTATAATCTCACACCAATTAATGAAATATATGACAACCCATTAAATTTTATGTGGCAGTATAAAATTATAAGTTGACACAATTGAAGGAAATTACTTATAACAACACATTGAAATTTATGGATTAAAGAAGACCTGTTATAAATATTTATCCAAATTGCAATGTAAGAGCTTGGCACTCGTGTGCCTTAACAGCAAATTCGGACTCTAAATCCAAGGCATTTCAGTTTTCAATTTGGAATTTTGTGCATCCTTAGGATTTTGAATCTAACCATGTTCAAGATCCACTGTGCACCTCGATTCTACCCTAACATTTTTACCAAGGATTTAGGACCTACACTCAAAAGTTATTTGCTTATCCCATACCATGGTTTCCGATCAATTTTATAAATATTATATTTAAAAATAATTATTTTATAGTCATCATTTTCTGACTCGAAAATTTTCACTATGTCCGTATGCAGATGACATGGCAAGGGCACAAAATCATAGATCTTTTTCTTTGGGATACATAAGGAGAACGATCAACAGTTTTGTGCCTTTGCCACGTCAGCCGATTACAGACCAAGTGAAAATTTTTGAGTCATAAAATCATTAGCACATTTTATATTATCACTATGAATAGCAGGTGCTAGTTAGCTTAGTTGGTAAAGTTTTTGAGTGATGATACTTAACTTCAAATCTGCCGGCTTACCAATCAAATATATATATTTGAAGAATGGTTCTATAATAAAATCTTATTTTTCATTAATAAAAAATATTTAAATTCTTAAAAATCAATTAAAATTTATATGAAAAAAATTCCAAATGTTGTTGATTTGACAAGTTCTCAATATCATGGCCAATTCCATAAGCAATTTACTCTAAATATCTCCTATCTACAGGGAGTGCCTCAAAGACTGAGATGACTTGCCTGAGCTATCTTGGGCTCATAGAGTTTAAAACTACGTCCTAGATGTTGTGCAATTGTCTCGTATTCTATTTCCCCTAAATAGATAATTATTACTATTTTTTTTGTTGAGTTTTTTCTATTTTTAGGGAGATAGACATATTTTAGTAACTCTTAATTTTATAAATAGAGATCTCTAGGATGGTAAAAACTACAATGGTTTTCTTTTTCTAGGGTTTGAAAGAGAAAGAGAGAAGAGAGTACAAGGGTTTTAGAACTTGAGTTTGGGATTTAAACTTTGGGTGTTTTTTCTTGGTTCTACTTTGTGCATGTAGGCACACTGCCAAACCAATTAAATCTTTATGTGTTTCGTATGTGATTTTTATTCTCATTATTTCCTCATCGAATTCGTATGGAGAGTTAGTACAAATTGACTGTGTTTTTTGAGATTGTACTTTGTTTTCATTTGGGTTTTAATTAATACCATAGCAGTGAAAAGTTCAATCACGAAGTTCGAGGTCGAGAGATTAGATAAGAGTGTAATTTCAATCAATAGTAAAGAAGGGTAAAGGATATCTTGGTCAATAGGACTTGGTTTACGCGTTGAAAAGAAAATCCGGTAAACAAGAGAATATGATAAATGATTGTGAGGTGGTTCCTACAATTCGAGAGGACAAGTTGAGGTCTCTTTCTAGAGTTGACTAAGGAGTCGGCTCGGGACAGCTACACATGAGCATTAGCCATGTCATTGGGTTGGGATAGATCATGATGATTCGATGGTGTATGTAGATAGTAATTCTAAAAGGTCAATGTTTATTTGTGATATTAACAAACAAGTAATTGAGTCAAGTTGGAGTTGCATTTCAGGCATAAGTGACATGTTATTCTCCAAGGTGGTTATGGTTTTTAGGCCAAGGTGGAGCGATGGGCACATGTGACATGTTATTCTCCCAAGTCTTCGGAGTGACAGATTATTGTCCCAGGTCTTCAGTGTAACAAAATTAAAGCCAAGATGGCTTGTATCATGTTTCCTTGTTAGGGTTACTAAAAAGGGAATTATATAATATTTTCTTTTGGGTTTTTTTATTTTCGATGTTTCTATTTTTAGGGAAATAAACACATTTTAGTAACTCCCAATTTTGTACATAGAAATCTCTAGGATTGTAAAAATTGCAGTATTCTCTTTGTAAGGTTTGGAAGAGAAAGAGAAAGGAGCATACAAGGGTTTCAGGGATTGTGTTAGGGATTAAAACCTTGAGTATTTTTTCTTGTACGGTTCTCCTTTGATTTCTTATTGAAGAAGATTGGTTCTGATCCACGAATGTAGGGACACTGTTGAACCATGTAAATTCTTGTGTGTTTCGTGTATTTTTTGTTTTCTTACCACTTTGTAGTTACACACTAGATATTCTATCAAAAAACATGGTTTTGAAAATTGTTTGAGACAGATGATTCATTGATATTGTTTGTGAACAAGATGAGGTGTTTTGACTGAGAACCCCCTTCTTTTTCATCATCATTTTTCTTTTTAGTTCACAAGCTTGCAAACTATTTCTCTTCATGTCCAAGATAACGAGACCAAATCATCTTGATACATGGTTTTGTATTTTGAAAATCTCGGCCAGATCAACCAGGATTTTTTATTTGTTTTATAATATAAATTTTTATTATCTAAATAAAAAAATGATCTTAGGACTAAGCATATTTTGATTGACTTTATTTAAATATATATATACATATAACTATTTGTATGTCAGCTTATATTATAAATAATTGTAAACCAAGTTAAATGGTTTATCTCGTCTTAAACAACTCGGTCTCGTCCTTCAATTGTTTTACTTAATTTTACAAGAACGAGGAACCCTGAAAATTATGGAGCAAACATAGGCCTTTCAACCTATTCCTTTCTAGGGTAATTTCGTCAAGGCCGAAGAAAAAGTGTAGTATAGTTAGTTAAGTGGCTACTAGCTAACGCAAGGTAAATTGACATTTCCTACTTCTATCAGATGTAGTGTAGTTATGTTCTTTTCTTTTTTTTGAAAGGTCAACAGGGTTAAGGCAGACCCAGACTAGCTACAATTGAAGAACCGGGACACCATAGACATCTTGATACATAACAGAGACAAGGTTGGTAGAGAACAACTCACAATCGAATTCAGTACAACCTAAACTATTTTGATAGGAAGTAAGCATGTCGGCAGCCCTGTTGGACTCTCTAAAGACGTGGGTGAAGGATTGTGTTCTTGTCATGGCCATATCTTGTTACTATTTATCTCATCTAAGACAACTCGGTTTCGTCCAAGAATGAGAAGAGACGACAAACAAGGATTTGAAACCATGTCTGGATGTCGTTGTTGTAGGAGATGAGATTTTATGATTGAGAACCTCCTTCTACTTCTCTCTGGTTCACAAACTTGCAACAAAGTCCTTGTCACTATAACATTATTTAATTTCTCATAAATTAGCAAATTTAGTTCATTTCACTTAAAATGCAACTTCAATTTACAAGTCATAACCAACCCATGCAAACCCATCTTACACAAACAACTTCGAATATGCATAATCACATATAACCCGATAACCACTTTTGTTGGTTCACTGGACTACAGATTTTCCTCCATGTTTGATGACGGAACACCACTTGGATGGATCTTCTTAACCCATTTGAAGACACCGAAACCATTTTTTTCCTTTTCAGGAACCTTCATCCCATTCTGCTCTCTTTCTTCATCCTTTCTCTTCATCTTCTCTATTTGGCGGTTTTGCAACACATGCACTTGTGCAAGAAAAACACCGGGAGTCGACATAGCTGGAATGGAAACTGATAAAAGAAGTTGTGGGTCAGATGTGTGTATATGGTTTGATTGTAGCCTTTGAGAAGGGAACTTTATATAGGAAGTATATGTTGCCTTTAGTGACATAGCTATCACTCACTAGTTATTTTCTATGAGGGTGGCTTAGATAACTTATTAGATGGTGTGGGAACTTTAAATAAAAAAGAAGTGGTCCTTAGTTACTTAGTGGATCTCTCGTGCTCTAGCCATTAATAGCACAAAATGTGCCAGGTCAGCGGATAGGAAGAAGGGTAAGTGATACAGCAGTACCGCTTCAATATCTCTAGATAAATTAAGACATAATGACGCCACGTGTCGGCTTCTTCGTTTGGTAACTTACATTGTGACCACTGGCATGTATTTTTAGGTAGGTTTATATTATAAGAATCATGATTTGAAACTTCCAATGAGATTGTGTCGTCGTGGTTTTTAAAATTTTAAATACAGTTGGGATTGAATCGCTCCAATTTGACCAAGTCACATCCTCTCAAATTGGTTCAAATTGATTTGATATTAGAGTCTGATAAATTTGATGGTCCAACTCAAAACCAATTGATAATGAGTGGAGAGGCCTAGAAGCTTATAAGGAGAGGCAAGACAATGAGTGTTCGATGTGGGACTAAACTCAACATGCCCCCGCATGTGTGGGCAGGACTGGGCCAAAACACGTGAAGATATGAACTGGGTAACTTGGAGAGAAAGACCCATTCTGATATCATGATAAATTTGAAGATCTAACTCAAAACCAATTGACAATTAGTGGAGAGAGCTAGGAGTTTATAAGTAGAGAGACAAGGCAATGAGCATCCAATGTGGGACTAAACTCAATAGGGTCCAAGAACCCATTTGAGCCAATTCTTAGTCGAGTCAAATGGAACCCATTTCACACTTGAAAGGTCATAGTGTATATTGGATCTTTTCAACTCACTCTATCTTAGGGCCATCACCGAACAGTTGTATTCATCATGGTTGAACAAAGGAAAATGCTCAAGCGACTTCCTACGCCACTATGTTAAACACTACGTTGAGGTGGAAATGTGCACAAAGCCATAGATGCTTTTCCTTGTGATACGAGTTAAACACATCTATGGTTATGTGCATACTTCCACTTCAATGCAGTGTTGCACACAGTTATTGTACAATACAAATGGACACCTCCTGTTTGTGTCTAAAATAAGACATTTTTTGCGTGCCCAAGCAAACAAGGATGAGAAACAAAGAAAATGGAAGGATATTAAAAGAATAGTAAAAGAATGAGAAAATAAACTGCCTTGATCGCTCTAATCAACAAAGTGAATGCTCTGATAAAAAAAGGTGAGCAATCTGATTTTGTTTGAAATTTTTGTATTAGAAACGCCCTTGTGAGCCTATAAATAGGGGAGGATAAGAAGAATAAGGGGTGGAACTTTTGAAAGGCTAAACTTCGTCAAAATCTTTAGAGAAATATATTTGGAGCGTAATTGGATTTCTTCCTCGTTCTCCACTATCATTCCCTTGGTAAATTTCTGTTTTAGTTTTATTTATTTAATTTGGATAGCGAAAAATGAAATTAAAACCATGGAAGAATTGATCCACAAGTTCATCTTGAACTTAGAGGAAGGAAATAGGAAATCATCCCCATTACTTGTGACGTTGGATCCTTGATCCATTATCCTTGTAATGGGGATAAGGGAAAGAACTCGGTCACTGTCTCCCTCTCGAATGTCCTTTGAATTTGTTGCCTAAGATGATCCTAAGAGAGAAGAAAGCAAAACCCCACACCTCCAATAATCCTCAAAAAATCATGGATGGACTTTAGATTTCAGATCTTTGGTCACAAAAGACGGAGAACAACATCATCCTAGGAAGTCATTCCAGTATCACTCTTAAAAAAATCTTCGACAACTGAGATAATCCGGCCAAGTAAGTCATTGACTTATATGAGATGATTTGTTTTACATTTTGAAAATATCGGCTAAATACATAAAAAAATCAATCAAAAAGTTGATTAGATTCTGTATTTTTTATATAAAATAATTTATTTTCAATAATTTAGATATTTAGTATTTATATAAAAATAAGATTTAATGCATGAGCATATACTAATTGAAGAAGGATGGGGGCATGACGAGCTGATATACACAATGACAGGGTCAGGATTTTGTCTACGTGAGGGCAACTAAGATCCTTATAAATTTAAAAAAAATTAGTGGGCAATAACAATAGTTTTTTTTTTTTTTTTTTTTCAGCTTTTCTATCTTCGCAGTAGCATTTATGAGTTCTTGTAAATTTAAAAATTTATTGTGGAGGCAAGTGCTCCCATGGTAAATCCTCCCCTGGAAATATAGTGTTTTAAAACCATGGGGGCACATGCTAGTTTTGTGATGTATTTTAAATTTAGTCATTTAGAGTAAAATTATTCTTAGATTTGCGATAATCACAAATCCATTGGATTCCATTGTATTCTTATCCTATCGACATCGAATCATTTGAAGGGTTTCTCAAATGATTAGACCTTATGAAATTATTTTTTCTAATAGTTTCATGAGTCTACTAATTCTTGGGGGTCCCATAAATTGAATAAAAACCGATATAAAGTTTGATTTTGACACTCTAGCAATCAAATAGATTCGGTTAAGATAGGGTTGGAGAGGAGAGAACATAAAACAAGGAGTAAAGGTAAGATATTAGATGACAAGAAATGTCTCCTCTCCACAAATTATTCAAGGTTTTATGGAGAGATATTTATAGTTGACCTTAGGAGAATTTTCTAAATTCTCGACAAACCCTCCAAAAGATTGTATTTTCTAGGCACTCATTCTCTGACAAGTGTCTTTATGAATGTAATCAATGATTATTGGGCATAGTGGTCAGGGTCTCCCTCCAAGAAGAGAAGTCTTGCGCTCAAACCCTTGTTTGTCACTCATTGGAATTTATCCCAACTTACCTGATATATGTGGTTTGTAGGCTATTGTATGTACCTGAGAATTTGAGTGAGGTGAGATATGATGCTCTAAGAGGCCACTTGCCTTACCCCTAGTCGGGCCTCTACAGGTCTGAACATCCCTATCATTAAAAAAAAAAAAAAAAAGTATCCTTATGAATGTGTTTTTGTAATTCCATAGTGGCACACGAACATGTCCCGACACACAACTTTGTTTTTATAAGATAGTGAGATCGACTGTATATGTTTTATCAAACCCAACGTTATTTAATCAAGAAACATTAAGTAAATAGTTTGAAAGTAGTAGAGATGGATGAGTAGAAAAATTATAAAAATAAAACTACTGATGAACATATTCGTGAAAAGGTAATAATAATCCTAATAAATATTAAACTAAGAGAAAGACAATCAATATGGTTTCTTGATGTGCTAAAAGTAACATAAATTAAAGATTCTAAAAGAATGAGAAGGCCAAAAGTAACATAAATTGAGTGAGTGTAGCATATTTGAATACACTTGATTAACATAAGACATGACTTTTGAAAAAATTGAATGGTGGATCAAGATTCGTTTTTGCTAATCATGAATTTTTGGGATAAAACTTTGATAATGGTGATGATAACGAGAGGGAGCCCACCTTGTTAATTTCTAGAATCAGTTAATAACAATTTAAATTTCAAGTCATTGACACCTCCTTGAAGCATAAGGCTTTCAATGGGTCAGATTCAGCTCCGGAATTAATTGGGCTTCAAAATTGTAGTCTATGTAATGTTTGAGCCAAGCCCATTAAAAAAATACCCATGTCCAATTTTGACCCACTGGTATACGGGTCATTTTACAGATTGGGCCAAACCGTAAATATATTATATTTTAAATAAAATTATAATATAAATTATTTGACCGAGATACCTGATGAGCCTGCCTCGCAAGACCGAGGCTTGCCTTTACCATGAATTAGGCCTAGTTCGGTCTGATTGGTAAATGGACCTTGTAATACCACCCAAACCCTGTTCACAATGAGCTGGGCTAAAGTCCGGCCTGTAATCACACCTTGTAACCCCAAGAATGTTAAGAAATACATCACAACAACTTGAAAAACGTACCCAAACGTAAGGTGCATTTTTATCTCCATTTATCTTGAAGCTAAGCGACCCAAAAGTCTTGACCAATATATCTATTGTTGAGGGTCAAAAATGTAAGCTCCAAGATTGACATGTGTCTTTTAGAGATACGTGTAGGTCGATTGTAAGATTAAGGTACCAATCTCAGAGATCGGGGAAGGGTGATTTAGAGCACGGGTAATAGGAAGACGGAGTCAGAATGTATAAGGTCGAGGGTATCCTCTTGAATAGAGTGTTACCACGGAGGATTTGAGTGTTTAATTAGAAGATTTCGTTAATAGAAGGGTTTTAAATGGATAAGGATCGTAAAATAGGGTAAAATTCTAACTAAATAAGGTTACTTAGTCAAGATGAGGATGGATTTGAAAACGTATAGAAGAGAGAATTCTCGTCTCATTGTCTATAAAAAGGGTACACCCATGCCAATGAAAGATATACAATTTCATATATTGAAACTCTGCTAAAATTGTTTTATGGTTTAACTTGGTCGTCAGAGGCTTTGTCGTATAGGTACACCCAGGAGGATTCACAGGAGCAAGGGAGAATCAATAAGGTGATTGTAGATCTCGAGGTAGTGCCAGATTTTTTGCATCTACATCTATGCTTGGAATCAAAACAAATTAGTTAGTTTTGTCAAGCAGCATTGTTTCCTATGAGTACCTAGAAAGATTGAGCAACAAAAGCTCCCTAGAGAAACCCATTTTTTATACTCCTCTCTTCAATTGCCTTAATGTCTTGAACTTAATCCAAGTGTACAGTGGAATTGGAGACACCTGTCTGGGTTTTGCTTTCATAAGTCTAGCTTTAATGGAAGCTTTAACAATTTATGGATTGTTTGTGGCATTAGCGCTTGTGTTTGCGAATCCTTTTGTTTAATCCTAGAAATGTGAACGGCCTTTTCTTTATTTTATTTTATTGCCCTAGACTTGGTGCTTGCTTTTTCGAATTCTATCAAGATTTTATTCCAACTTTTTCAAATTCTATCAAGATTTTATTCCAACGATCACTTATTCATTAAGACAATACTCTATGGGAAGGACTGATTTGAGGATGAGGAAATTTGCAGTTACACTTGCTTTCTTTCTTCCCGTTCTTTGTCCAATGGAAGCCCCCTTTTTTCTAAGAAGTGTTGAAACAAATGGGGTATTTCGCAATTGACATGAGACTCGTGACCTAATTGTAATAAAATCTAAACATATAAAAGAAGTATTTTTCTTATTGAGAACTTCCTAATAAAATTGAAATAATAATTGACAAATTTCAAATTTTAATAATTAAATATATTGAGAAATGAAATAAGAAAATTAACCAACAAATCAATAAAATCAAAAAGGGGCTAAAGTAATACATGTGCGATTGGGGTTAAACTTGTGACACACCAAGCTCACTCACAATTTCCTTTAATAAGTTCATTTTTCTTGAGAGATTCTATTGTCACACCAACTTTTTCTAACCTAGCCACAATTCATAAGAATTAGCACACATATTGGTATGAAGTTAACAAAAGTTGGTGTGGCAATAAAAACTCTCTTTTTCTTTTGTGTTTATCTTACTTTATCAACGACACCGTTTAGTCTTTTATGAGGCTTCACAAGTCACACCGACACAACCCCGTGTTGCAGCAAATGAATCCGTTATAAAAATATTATAATAATTTTTATTTTATTTTTTGAGAGGGAGCCTATATATTTGGTCAACTTTTACTTGTAACGCCACAGTCAAATGAGAGGGGTCATAGGTCAATATTGTTAAAGCCCATGGGCTTAATTCATCCTTGAAAACCGGCTTAGCATAAGGGCTGGAGACACTCAGCTCTCTCTCTCTCCATTCAAGGTTGGAGCACATCCCAATAGTACTCATGTGATATGAGCCTATTCCAACACTTCCCCCTCAAAGCCAAGGCTAGAGACACTCGCCTCTCCCCCTTCACGTAGGGGTGGAGATACTAACCCAACTCAACCCATTCTTGAGGTACATCAGCTTTCATACCATGTTAAAGCCCATAGACCTAACTCATCCTTGAAAACCGACTTGCAAGGAGTGGCTTCCCCCACTTTATATATTGCACATCCCAATAGTACCCAAGAGATGTGGAACTATTCTAACACATATAAGATATAAGTATTATTTTTTTAACTTTACGGTGTTCTAATCCTTTTCTTCTTCTTCTTCTTCTTCTTCTTGCTTGAGACAGAATGCACAATAAACTAGTGGGAAAAATATGAGAATTGATTTAGGAGGATGCTGAGTGTGAGAATGAGGAGAGCATAGTGTTTAGAGGGATATTGTTAAGGGTGGTAATCTCAATATGATCCACGATCACGACTTGAAAACGACACGAAATTAATGGGTTTGGGTCATAATAGTGTCAACCCGTCTAACACGATTATTAAATGGGTTGGGTTTGAGTTATAGGCGTCAATCCACCTAACCTGTTTAGACACGTTTAGTTATTCATCATTAACATGTAATTTTAAATATATCAATAATTACTTAAGAATTGTTTAAATCACTCATTTTTTTCTAGAATTCCCTAGAACTTTTTCATAATATATTTTTTTTATATCAAATTCTATAAATATAATGGGTGTTTATCTTAAAATTAATAAATGGTTAAGCTTTAGTTTGGAAAAAAAAAATACTTCTCTTAATAAGTTGTTTATCTATATTTATATTTATATTTTTTTTTTACTTCATTTTTTTCCTTAAAATTTAGAGGTATATAGTGTTTGATTTCTAATATCGGCAAAATGACCCTCAGTAAGATTTAAGATCTCACAAAGTAAGGCTATTATGCCTCATGAGATAATGAAATGCACTTTGCTTAGCCAATAATATTAGTAATAATAATAATTTTTGGAAAGTATAATAATAATAATAATATTGAAAAACACTTTCCTTAATCAGTTAGGAAGGATATTTTTTTACCACATCACCTTATGGCATCCAAAAAACATCATTTGATGCCACATGATTGTAAAGGACAAAATTCTACGAACTTTGAATTTTTTTTTTTAAAAGAAGGTTATTTTTCACCATTAAACTTAGTTTATAGTTATGTGACCTTATTTTTAGTAATGATATTTTATTTTTTGTGGTGGAAATGAAACTTATGTTTTCTAATAAATATTAGAATTTTATTAAATAAGTTATATATGGGTTAGGTCAAGTATACCTATTTATAAACGGGTTCAGTTGGGGTTTAAGTTTTTGACACGATTATTCAGGTTGGGTTTGGGTTTAGTAAATTTTCATAGTACCCTTACCTCAACACAACACGAAGACAACCCATTGCCGCCCCTAGATATTGTTGCTTCACTGAAATGGTGTTTTTTTTCTTCTTTTTTGGGCGTGTGATAATCAATTTCATTAATTGTTGTGATAAGAAGAAATGTTTTGAATCTATGTATGTGGACTGTAAAGTAGAAATGCTTTCTAGACTGTGTTGCCTGCGGACTTCACACAAATGAGATGCTCCCCTTGACCTTAGTCTTCCCTAATAAACAAACATAAAATGACCTCAATGCTCTTGTTGTCCCTCTCATCATCATCCAAGAGTAGGGCTAGCAATGGATCGGGTGTGGGTTGGATGAAGCATATATCCAAATCCTTATCCAACTCTATATCTTATTATCTGTATTTGATTTTTAACCCAATTTTGCTAAGGATACCCACGTTTAACTATTTATCCAATTTTTTTTAGAGGATATCCACATCTGACTTGTACCCAAATTTCAAGAGGATGTCTGAATCGAGTATATATACATCATTGTGAAGATGATGGAAGAACCTTAATTTTTGATATCTTGTTTGTGAATTTATCATATTCTGATAGGATGTTTACTTACCCATATCCAACTCAAAAAAAAAATTCAGATAAAATAATTACAGAAAAAATTACTCGAAATTTTTAATCGGGTAAAAAAGAATTATAAACATACCCGAATAACTTGGGTCGGATGAATCAGTTAATCAAATATTATCCAACCCATTGCCAACCTTATCCAAGAGGAACAAAAAATGAAGGGGTGTTGGCTCATTTTCTCCTTTTCATTAATCTATATGGAGACCGAGGTCAAGGGTCAAAGTCATCAATTTTTAAAACATAAGGATATCAAAAATTTCACCAATAGGTGGAAGACCCAGTGTAAGGCAAAGGAGATGTTTTTTCAAAGGTTTTTATAATGATGCTCCTCTTTTAGGTATTCCTATGAATAATGCTTAAAGCATGAAACAATGTTCTTAACGATACATTTTAGTAAATTTTCTCAAAAGTAAGGTTTAGTATGGAAAGATTGATCAAGATATGTATGACTGGTAAGTCGATGAACTACTAGTGAATTTGTGATGATTGTGTACTAATCAATTTGAATGAGAATTTTGACAACATGATAAATGACATGCACAACAAGGAAAGATAATTAGAAATGAACATATTTGAGAAAATTTAGTTATAATTCTATTAGAAACAACAACCAAATGTCCATAGGTGTTTGGATTGAGAAAAATGGAGAGAAAAGAAATGAAAAAAAAAGTGAGTTTTCTTTCTCTCCAAAAGTGGAGAGAAACCCTTTTAAAATATTTTATTATTCCAACTCCGCCTCTAGATCTCGTTTAAGACATTTTAAAATTTTAAAATTTTAAAATTATCTCAATTTCTCTCCTCTCAATCCAAATATGGTGGAGAGAACCTGAATTTTCCTTCTCTTATCTTAATCATTGCGCGTCACATGAGCAACCAACCACCTTATTCATATCACATTCACCACAAAATATAAAAAGGGATTTTGAATGGGAGGTAAGTGGTTTTGATTTTTGAAAGTGTGAACCAAATTTGCCTTTGAATTCTATAAAGTGAGCGCACAAAGTTGGTTTTGAATTATAAAATTGTGTGGGGGTGGTGGCTGTAGTGTGGAATGCACACTCCCTCCCTCCCATTTACTAATATTATTATCTCCCACTACTCTTTTCCCAAGTGCCTTCCTATTCACCAATCCATCCATCAAATATACTTCTCTTATATTCTATTTAATTTACTTGTCTAATATTTCTGCTTTAGAATTAGAAAGAAAAAAATGAAAAATAAAAAAAGCAAAAAGAGTCACAAATCAATTCGAAACGCTTCCCTGATTTCCATTTGAGTGCTTATTCTCTACTCCAGGAGTTGTGTACGATACCCCAATCCATATCTCTTTTAATACCATTTAGCATATACTTTTCATATCTGCCTACCCATGCCACATAAATAACATTTTTTTCTTTTTAAAAAAATAAAAACATTCATGAATTAGTGGGCCGAAAAAATGTGCCACCTGATAACTAAAAAAGACTTGTTAGTTAAGGATACTCAACTCCTGGAGTATAGGATTCTCAAATCTTAACATTTCATGACAAAATATGGTCAGGTCTTTTGTCTTATTTTAAGTCATTGGTCATGCATAAGTCATGAAGAAGCTATATGTCTGGTATAACTGCCTTAAAAGCATTTCCTTTTCTTTTTTTCTCTTTTTAGATGAGATTCCTCCATTTTTTCTCTGTTCCTCACTGGAGATATAAAACATTTTGTTGGATGATGGTTTAGATGCTTTTTTACAATATTTACAGTATGTTTGGATTGCCATTGTTGCATAAATTTTTTTTAAAAAAATTAGCTTTAAATAAAAAGCTCTAAGATTATCAATCCAAATAGACCATTACATTGTTTACTAAAAAAAAATAATTAGTTACCATTTAAATTTTTTTTATAAATGCAATCGAGTGGCGTCTAATGGATGGACACAGTAAAGAAGTCCTAATGATAAAACCCTTTTTGGCCCCAATGAGTATGATAAAATATGGATGTTCTTTCTCTTTCAATCGAAGGACGGTATAATTAAGTTTATGCTCTAAGTGATTAATGATCAAGAGAAAGCAAAAAATTTTTTGCTCAACGACTTCCAATAAGAAGGGCGAGAGGATTATTCTTGATTATTCAAGACATGATCAAGGAAGGGATGATAGACTAGCTAATATGCTCCTTAAGAAGCTATGATTATAATCGGCTTAATTAAAAGGATCATTACCCATTAAGCTTTTACTATTATTATTTGATAAATGAAATGAGATTTGAGTTTAAAATTTGTTGGATCTCTCTATTTTTAGTTTTTTTTTTTTTCTTTAAATTTTTTTTCTAAAAGTAGTATACTATTGTTAAATGAGGCCAGCATTTCCCATTCTGTTAATAAGGCCATCCACCTTTGCTCCATTTTGCCCATCACCATCAACTCTACAGTTCAATTTATCTCCATAAATACCTTGTAGAGGGCGTGTGCCTTCCACACTTCTTCTCTTCAATATTTTATATAATATTTATCCTTCCTTCCCTTCATGGCAGTCCTTCAAACTCATGATCAAACATCCTTTAATGACGTTGAGCAACAAACAAGCATAAAACCTGAAGAAAAGGAATTCGACTACTCGCAAAGAGCACAATGGCTTCGAGCCGCAGTACTTGGAGCCAACGATGGCTTGGTCTCCATAGCATCATTAATGATGGGAGTTGGAGCTGTGAGAGAGGATGTCAAGGTTATGATCCTAAGTGGGTTTGCAGGGTTAATCGGTGGGGCGTGTAGTATGGCCATAGGAGAATTCGTATCCGTGTACTCTCAATTGGACATAGAGTTGGCTCAAATGAAGAGGGATAAGAGGAACAATGACGATGATGAGAGTAAGACTGATTTGCCAAATCCTGTCCAAGCGGCTTCGGCTTCAGCCCTAGCGTTTTCGGTAGGAGCAATGGTGCCGCTTCTAGCTGCTGCATTTATAAGGGAGCACAATGTGAGGTTGGGAGTGGTGGTTGGAGCAGTGAGCTTAGCCTTGGTGGTGTTTGGATGGGTGGGGGCAGTGTTAGGGAGGGCACCTGTGAGGAGGTCTTGTTTAAGGGTCTTGGTTGGGGGATGGTTAGCTATGGCTATAACATTTGGGTTTACAAAGTTGGTTGGCTCTAAGGGCTTGTGATAGGTGTGTTGTTATGGTGGTGGGGGTAAAGTTTGTCTCTTTATTTAATTTGTACTTTGTTATGTTTTTTTCTCATGTACTTCATCAAGGTTTGAAGAAATCAATCAATGAATTAATCTCACAATATCAATATATCATATCTAGTTTCATCAAATCGATGCATGTGACATTAGACTACCATGATTTTATTGGATTCTAATTACATGATTCTGATAGGGTTTATATTAATAAATAAATAATTCTTCCATTTCTACCTTCTAAATTTTTCAAAAATGTGCCATGACACAATAATTTTGGCTTCATATTCATACTATCCTTGTTTTGTAATTTCCCATAATTTTTTATCAAGTAAATATCAAAATTTTCGTTAACACGTTAGATTTTTTTTTTCTAGGCAAGCAATGTGTTAGTGGTTAGCAGAGATGAAGGTGGGTTCAATGGCATTTGAACCTAGGTCATGAGATTTACTCTTCTCAAGTCTTTACCAACTTTACTAAGTGGCACCTTCCAATAACACGTTAGATAATTCATAGGATCCAAAGCTTTTTTGGATAGTCAAATTTATACATACAAGTTTGAACAACCACTTGACCACATCTCATCACCCACTGTTCCAAATGCTCCTTATTAATGACAAATCTTATCTTACAACTCATAGTGCCTCTAAGAAGTTGAAACTTAATTTTATTGAAGTAACATGAACCTCAAAGACTAATATGTTGATCCAAACTCACAATGTTAAAATAAAATAAAATAAAATAAAGTAATTGCCAATTCTAGAATTTCTAATTTGTTTGTCAGATTTGGCGTGCACTGCTTGGTGGTTTTGTTGATGAAATAGGACTCACAATTACTCCCACTGAGTGCTAATGCTATCAGATAGGAAAAGGGTTGTGAACAAGATTTGGAGATATGTTGAGTTTAGTCTCACATTGGAGAAAATTTGCCTAGTCTCTCTCCTTATAAGCTCATGGGCCTTCCACTCAATGCCAATTGGTTTCAAGTTAGACCCTCAAATTTATCATGGTATCAAAGGGGGTTTTTCTCCCCTCCACGTCACCCAATTCATATCTCCACGTACTTGGAGGAGTGTGTTTAGTTTAATCCCACATCAAACAGTCATTGCCTTGTCTCTCCCCTTATAAGCTCCTAGGTCTCTCTACTCATTGCCAATTGATTTTGAGTTGGACACCCCAAACTTCTCAAGATGGACTAAGATTTTTATATTGCAAATTAGATTTTAATATTTAGAGAGCAAGATAGATTTGGAGAAAGTTTATTGCCCAAACAATCAATTTGAGGTTTCGAAACAAGGTAAATTATCTTAGCATTAAGTTTTATCGAGCAACAAGCAAAAACTAGAGTGATAAGTCGAAATTGCGTTTGCATGGAACTATCTTGGTTTTCAATGAAACACTTTTGAGTCTCTCATAGATCCCCATTTAACCAAAAGTATTTAAATTATGTGATGGAAATTCTGAGGATCATATTCCTCGAGATATGCATTTCAATGGATTAAAAGACCTTACTTAATCAAACAGTTGTAGCTGCTAGATCATCACCATCATTGACTCTTCATGGGGAGAGGCTGCCAAGATCAGATCTTCGAATTGCTTGCATGAAGAAGAGACACTAGTGTGGTCAAAGTGTCACATGAGTTGGGACAATGGATTTGTCGCGAGATACACTAGTGTTATTGGGAGATGTCCATCCATCGTAACACTACAAATAATTGATGCACTATGGGTTAGGCCCAAGCCCGGCCTACTAACGAGTAGTCGTGATCCAATGTATCTCATGCTGTTGCATAATAATATAAGCCCATATATTTGAACAAATAGGGCCATCACCATGATCGATTTAATACGTACACACGTGTTGCATAACTTCTTAATCAAGTACACACAGTACACATCTACAACAAAACGTGGGACCACATTTCATGTGTCCCCCAAACTTATCAGCATCCCTCATGATCCACTCCAATTTCGTTTGATTGAATCGAGATAATCATCTGACTATCTCACGTGGCATACTCAATTGACTCCCTCTGATATGACATGCGATAGAATCGTAAATCTGTACTCCTCGAGATACACTACTGTACTTTTTATGGGGATGTGTAATTGTGTATCTTAAGGAGTATAGATTTATGGTTCTTGCACATGTCACATCAAGGGAGTTGATTGAGCATGCCATTTATCACGACTCATTTCGTTTTGAGGTATTCGTTACACATTTCTCATGTTCCACAGGTTTCAATCTCGAGTACGTATTGGGGACCAACGTAGCTTCCTCTAGCTTCAATTGGTGGCACACATCATGCACCACGAATTTCTTTCCAAAGCATACCCCATCTCCCTCAAGTGTTGGTTGGGGTTACATCTCATCCCCACCCAACATAAATTTGGGAGAGTAGTATTCTTGCTTTAACTTGTAATTAAAAATCTTTGAGTTCCTTTTTTAAATCAGTCACCTTCAATTTTTTATTTTTTTATTTTTTTATTATTATTATTTTATTTTATTTTTGTCAGGGGGCGGGGGTGGGCGGGTTGTAAAAATCTTTTACCCTAATCGTTAACCTTAAGATTCACCCTTGTCTTCAACCTGCTATCCGCTTAAATTTCCAAAATAAGATTGAACTTTTAAAGTAGGTAAGTATGAAATTTTGGATTGAAAAGTCAAGGGTTTTCTTAAAATGGATAAAGGTGGGAGAAAACATAATAGATTGAAAATGAGGTTCAATAATTTAAAAATATATAAGTTACATTTTAAAAAGAAGGGATTTAGATTTTAGGATATTTTATTAGTTTATAGGAGAAGGCCAAACTCAATGGACGTGTCAAAATTTTGAAAAACACAAGGGATATCTCAAATATTCACTAAAACATGGAGGTTGTTAAGTCAAAATCATTCTATCGTGTATTTGCAGTGTATTGACCATCTCTAGCAAAGATCAAAATATGGGTCGATAGTTTGAGAATATTTTTGGTCCAATGGTAAATTGATTTTAAAGAAATCGCAATTGTTCCAATCTTTAAAGCCTACTGGTTTTTTCTTTTATTTTTCCCACTCCATATTCTTCTATTTTATGAACTAAATTTCCAACAATAAAAGACGTGACTCTCGACAAATTGCATGAAGGAACAAGAACCATTTAGCCGACCCCAAATCTCGAGGATAAGCTTTTAATAATGATGAAACACAATTTTGTTTATACGGTAATCCAAACTAATTTTTGGAACCTACATAGAGGTGAGTTAGGGATTTATCAACCAGAAATGATTTCCATCAACACTAAGAAAAATGGAATCAAAAAATGTGTAACAAATAATTCTTGTAATCCAGTATTAATAGGATTAGAAATTACCTCGCTCATCATTCTAACAAATTAGCCCTAAACTCTCATTCTCGTGGTTTCGGAGAATTATGTAAAAACTATCCATATCCAAGAACGACACTTCCATATCCTAAGCTCCCAATCCTATATAACCTATATTTTAAAACTTCTCCGATTGACTTGACTTGATTGAATTTTGAGTTATGTTTGTATTGGACTCGCCCGAATCAATTTTTTGATTCGACATGGAAACTCCACCCAGTTGACTGTGGGTTATAGACTCCACGGTATATATATATATATATATATAAAAGGGTCGGGTTCCGTAGACACATAAAACTACGCATAAAGCTACAATGTTTTTGTCTTATATGATTAAAAAGATTCAGAATAGGCTGATTTTTTGTGAGGATGATCTCTATGGTGAGAGGATCATCCTTGCAAAAAATCATCACATTCCAAAACTTCTAACCCCATCAAAACTGATTTACAAAAATTGGATGGTCTAAAATTTTTCATCTTGTAAATATGGGGTTAGAAGTTTCATAATAGGCTGATTTTTGGCAAGGATGGTCTCCTCACTATAGAGATCATCCTCACAAAAAATCAGTCCATTCCAAACATTTTTGCCCATATAAAACAAAATACGTTGTACCTTTATGAGTAGCTTTATGTCTATACGAATCCTAATCATATATATAATTCTTTTTTAAAATAGAATATAATACTAATTTTAAATTTCAAAATATTAAAAATAATTTTCAAGATATTTAGGAATTTTAAAGCATAGATAGTAAGGTGTGCAACATTAAATTTAAAGGGTCCACCCTTAAAAATCTTTTTGGTTTATGACATCGACTTATTAAAAAACTCATTTATTTATCCTTGTACATCGTTTTCCATTTTTGTTTGTAAAATTAACTTGTCAAAACACTCATTTATTTTACATTTAATGCACTTGAATCAAATTTTGAAATATGGATGCCATCTCCCAAATAACAAATTAAATAGCATTTGACGATGAGCTTGTGCCTGTTTGAACGAATCATCATAAATGATTGAAGTATATCGCTCACGATACATTAAATATTTTTCCAGTCACTCTTGTATAAAGAGCAAGGTATTGTAAAGTGAGTCTGTTGTTTCAACTTATGTTACCCAATTCGTTGCTACTAGTCTAAACTATGAACTAGTATGAAGCAAATCAATTCGTGGTACGGTTCGTATTAGATTCGTAAAATCAAACGAACCACGAATCTATCGAATTTTGATTGTGTTCAATGAACCAAAGCATTAAGATCGACGAACCCAACAATTTGGTTTATCGAACCAAATAATTTTTAAATTGTTTGGTGAACCAAGCCAATTGATTATATATGTATATATATTCATATTAAAAATTTAGATTATTTTATTAATTTATTTCTATTTAACTTGGAATTTTTTAACATTATAATTGTACTTATAACTTGAATACTTGAATTATATATAAGCACAAATGAACCAAGCTAACAAATCGGTCTAGGAAACCAAAGCGAACCAAGAAATGAATTATCTCCACCAATCTCTACGAACCGAGTTCGTTATAGAGTGACGAATCACGAACCCAAGTTCAAATCGAACGATCCAACGAACCAGTTAAAATAGGTTTCGACTGCCACAATAGTATTCCATCACCCCCTTTCTTGGAAAGTAGTCGCTACCTAAGTCATAAAAGTTGCATATTGAAATCCACATTCTCCTAACTTTTCAAAGTGGAATTTAAACACGTTTAAATTCTTTTTTTAAACACCTGATTTGGACTAAATGTTAGGTTATATTTCATCTTTTATAAAAGGTTTCTTCATTTGTTCCATGGACACATTTCAATCAAATGACCAATTAGATAGTTCCATGTAGAAACATGCTTAGTTACATGAACCATCGATTAAAAAGTACGATTCTTAGGTACTAGACTCCACAATTAGTTTATTGTCTAACCTCATAAAAAAAGAGTCATAATAATCTGACTTACCCACGTGGCATACTCAATCGACACTCCTGACATGTATTTGATGTTTGGTACGACTTAGAATGTACAATTTAGATAGGAAAATGGGAAAACACGACAAGGAAATAATAGCTAACTCGCCTACCATTTCAAGCCTAAAATAACTATTCATCAACTTTTTTTTAGTGTATTAAACATCGAACTAGTGGTCCGATTTAAATTCTTAATTAGTGAACCACCAATTTTTGTGGATTTTTATTTTTTTATAATATAAATGATAATAATTTAAAATTTAATTAATTAATTTTATATCTATAGATATAAATGATAATAATATATATAACCTTAAGAGACAATCTTAAGGGACAATGTTAAGAGATAAAATTTATCTTCTATAACCTTAAAGTTTTGGATTGGGCTGATTTTTTGTGAGGATAATCTCTAGTGAACGTGAGATATTAAATCTTGGTTAAAAAGTGACATGTGAGTTGGTCTCGTTCAACTTCGATATCAAGTTAACTCGGATGATACGTCTCTATCTCATATAGAGTTTTAAAACCATGCACAAAAGTGATAATGATAAATTGGCACTAAGTGGAGAGTGCCTTACAAAATTAACTTGTGAGGTGGGGATTGCCCTCGATCTTTATATGGTCGAGGGTTATGATACCCAGGCAATGTAGGATTATCACTCACAGGTGGGTACCATGATTTTAAAATTCATTCGAGACCGAGACGTATTGTCCGAGTTAATTCAATATCAGAGTTGAACGAGACCAACTCACAAAATTATTTTTTGATCTAGATTTAAGACTCATATTCAATTTTTTGATTTGTCTCATGAGACGTATCGAAAAACTCGTTCGAGACGACTCGGTATTGGATCTGGACAAGATGAGATGCAACGCCAAACCAAGTTTTAAAACCATGTTAGGTACAGAGAGTTGTACAGTGTCGAATGGTAGATGGGTCACAAACGTAACTAATAAGTCATCACCAATTCCGTGACCTTTTCCACCTAATTAAGAGGTTATACCACCACCTAACTAAGAGGTTATACCATCCTCTCTCCGTGTTCAGAAATTTTGTATGTCTTCATCAATCATGCCTCCAATCACTAAAGTCAAGGGTCTGGATGAGAGGAATCATGCCATATTTCTTCACTAAATACATCGAACACCAAACATATCTACAACAAAAGGTGGGACCACATTTCTTGTGTCCCCCAAACTTATGAGCATCCCTCATGATCCACTCCAATTTCGTTTGATTGAATGAATCAAGATAATCATCTGACTATCCCACGTGGCATACTCAATCGACTCCCTCTGACATGACATGTGATAGAATCGTAGATTTGTATTCCTCGAGATACATAATCATACTTTTTATAGGGATGTGTAATTGTGTATCCCAAGAAATATAGATTGATGATTCTTGCACACATCACATCAAAGGAGTTAATTGAGTATGCCACTTATCACAACTCATTTTGTTTTGTGGCATTGGTTGCACATTTCATGTTCCACAAGTTTCAATCTTTAGTACCTATTGGGGACCAACGTTACGCCTCTAACTTCAATTGGTGGCACACATCATGCTCCACGAATTTCTTTTCAAAGCGTACCCCATGTCCCTCAAGTTTTGGTTGGAGATACGTCTCATCCCCACGCAGCATAATTTTGGGAGAGTAGTGTTCTTGCTTAAACTTGTAATTAAAAATCTTTAATTTTTTTTTCAAAATCAGCCACCTTCAACTTTTTGAAGGGGGGGATCTTTTACCCTAATCTTCGGCCTTAAGATTCACCCTTGTCTTCAACCTTCTATCCACTTAAAATTTTAAAATAAGATAGGGTTTTTAAAGTAGGTGAGTATGAAATTTTGGATTGAAAAGTCAAGGGTTTTCTTAAAATGGATAAAAGTAGAAGAAAACATAATAGATTGAAAATGAGGTTCAATAATTTAAAAATATATAAGTTTCATTTTAAAAGGAAGGCATTTAGATTTTATGATATTTTATTAGTCTATAAGAGAAGGTCAAGGTCAAGGGACGTGTCAAAATTTTGAAAAAACACAAGGGGTATTTCAAATATTCACTATAACAAGGAGGTTTATTTAGTCAAAACCATTCTATCATGTATTTGCAGTGTATTGACCATCTCTAGCAAAGATCAAAATATGGGTCGATAGTCTGAGAATATTTTCGGTCCAATGGCACATTGATTTTGAAGAAATCACAATTGTTCCAGTCTTTAAAGTCTACTGGTTTTTTCTTTTATTTTTCCAACTCCATATTCTTCTATTTTATGAACTAAATTTCCAACAATAAAAGACGTGACTCTTAACAAATTGAATGAAAGAACAAGAACCATTTAGTTAACCCCAAATCTCAAGGATAAGCTTTTAATGATGATGAAACACAATTTTGTTTATATGGTAATCCAAACTAATTTTTGGAACCTACGTAGAGATGAGTTAGGGATTTATCGATCAGAAATGATTTCCATCAACACTAAGAAAAATGGAATCAAAACTCTTGGTGAAATGTGTAACAAATAATTCTTGTAATCCAATATTAATAGCATTAGAAATTACCTCACTCATCATCCTAAAAAATTAGCCCTAAACTCTCATTCTCATGGTTTCGGAGAATTATGTAAAACTATCCATATCCAAGAACAACACGTGCATATCCTAAGCTCCCAATCCTATATAACCCATATTTTAAACTTCTCCGATTGACTTGACTTGATTGAATTTTGAGTTATGTTGGTATTGGACTCGTCCAAATCAATATGTTGATTCGACATGGAAACTCAACCCACTTGACTGTGGGTTATAGATTCCACGTGTATATATATTATTCTTTTTTAAAATAGAATATAATACTAATTTTAAATTTCAAAATATTAAAAATAATTTTCAAGATATTTAGGAATTTTAAAGCATAGATAGTAAGGTGTGTAACATTAAATGTCAGGGGTCCACCCTTATAGATCTTTTTGGTTTATGACATCGACTTATTAAAACCCTCATTTATTTATCCTTATACATCATTTTCCATTTTTGTTTGTAAAATTAACTTGTCAAAACACTCATTTATTTTACATTTAATGCACTTGAATCAAATTTTGAAATATGGATGCCACCATCTCCCAAATAACAAATTAAATAGCATTTGAGGATAAGCTTGTGCCTGTTTGGAGGGATCATCATAAATGATTGAAGTATGTCGTTCACGGTACATAAAATATTCAGCCAGAGCCGCTCCTGTATAAGGAGCGAGGTATTGTAATGTAGCAGGTGAGTCTGCTGTTTCGACATATGTGGTAATGCTATTAGTCTAAACCATGAGCTGGTATGAAGTGAATCAATTCGTGGTACGGTTCGTATTAGATTCATAAAATCAAACGAACCATGAACGTATTGAATTTTGATTGTGTTCGACGAACCAAAGCATTAAGTTCGATGAACCGAACAATTTGGTTCATCAAACCAAATAATTTTTTAATTGTTTGGGGAACCAAGCCAATTGATTATATATATTTTTTCATTATTCATATTAAAATTTTGGATTATTTTATTAATTTATTTTTATTTAATTTGAAATTTTTTAACATTATAATTGTAGTTATAACTTGAATACTTGGATTATATATAAGCACAAGTGAACCAAGCTAACAAATCGATCTAGGAAACCAAAGCGAACCAAGAAATGAATTATCTCCACCTACCTCTAGGAACCAAGTTCGTTATAGAGTGGCGAACCACGAACCCAAATTCAAATCGAATGAACCAACGAACCAGTTAAAATAGGTTTTGACTGCCACAATAGTATTCCATCACCCCCTTTCCTGGAAAGTAGTCGCTACCTAAGTCATAAAAGTTGAATTTTGAAATACACATTCTCCTAACTTTTCAAAGTGGGATTTAAACACGTTTAAATTCTTTTTTTAAACAACTGATTTGGACTAAATGTTAGGTTTGTATTTCATCTTTTATAGAAGGTTTCTTCATTTGTTCCATGGACACATTTCAATCAAATGACCAATTAGATAGTTTCATGTGGAAACATGATTAGTTACATGTACCATCGAATAAAAAGTACGATTCTTAGATTCTAGACTCCACAATTAGTTTATTGTCTAACATTATAAAAAAGAGTCGTGATAATCTAACTTACCCACGTGGCATACTCAATCTACACCCCTGATGTGAAATGTTCGTGAACTGTAGATCTACTCTCCTCAAGATATAAAACATCACTTTTTTTTATGGGGGGAATGCATTTTTGTATCCCAAGAAGAGCAGATCTCCGATTCTCGTGCAGGTAATGTCAGGAGGTGTCGATTGAGTATGCCAAATGGGTAAGTCAGATTATCCTGATTTAAAAAAAAAAAAAAATCTAAACTAGTTATGTTTTACGGAACTAAATGCTGGATGATTAAGAAGCGTCGTATAAATAGCTTGAGCATCTGTGAATATAGAGACATTAAGATAAAATTTGAAATGGATGCATTCTAGAAAATGTAGGAATACCCTTTAGGGAAAATATATTAAGGGAGGCTTGGGATTTAACAATGTACGACAAGTTTATTAGCCCAGGTAGGCACTTAAATTGAGTCTGGCATGTTATGAACTTCTTTCCTATGAGTAACCGATATAAATGTCATTATTAGTGGTAGATTTGGTCCCATGATATTGTGAGATAACTATAATTTTCTCAACAACCAAATCATTTACTCTATCTCGCCCCCAATGTATTTGATGTTAGGTATGACTTAGAATGTACAATTTAGATAGGAAAATGGGAAAACACGACAAGGAAGTAATAGCTAACTCGCCTACCATTTCAAGCCTAAAATAACTATTCATCAACTTTTTTTTAGTGTATTAAACCAGTGGTCCAATTGAAATTCTTAATTAGTGAACCACCAATTTTTGTGAATTTTTATTTTTTATACTATAAATGATAATATATATATATGGAAAATGTTCAGCACCCTACAATTTGCCCAACATGTTTTGTCCTATATGGGTTAGAAATTTTAGAATGGACTGATTTTTGGTGAGGATGATCTCTATGGTGAGGAGATCATCCTCACTAAAAATCATCTCATTCCAAAACTTCTAACCCTATGTTTACAAGTTGAAAAATCGTGGACCGTCCATTTTTTGTAAACCATTTATGATGGGGTTAGAAGTTTTGGAATGGGCTGATTTTTGGTGATGATCTCTACAGTTAGAAGATCTTCCTCACCAAAAATCAGTTCATTCCAAAATTTCTAGTCCCATGTTTACAACTTGAAAAATCGTGGATCATCCATTTTTGTAAACCATTTTTATGGAGTTAGAAGTTTTGGAATAGGCTGATTTTTGGTGAGGATGATCTCTACACCATAGAGATCATCCTTACCAGATCATCCTCACCAAAAATCAGCCTATTCCAAAACTTCTAACCCATGTAGGACAAAACAAGTAGGGTATATATATATATGGGAGCGATTCAACAGCCCTAAAGTTTGCCAAACATTTTTCAAAACATGGGTTAGAAAATTTGGAATGAGCTGATTTTTTGTGAGGATGATCTCTATGATGAGGAGATCATCGTCACAAAAAATCAGTCTAATCCAAAACTTCTAATCCCATTAAAAGTGATTTACAAAAATTGGACAATGCACGATTCTTCAATTTGAAAACTAGGGTTAGAAATTTCAAAATGAGCTGATTTTTGGAGAGGATGATTTCTTCACCGTAAAGATCATCATCACAAAAAATCAGCTCATTCCAAAGTTTTTAACCCATGTTTTGAAAAATATTTGGCAAACTTTTGGGCTAGTGAACCGTTATATATATTTATAGGAAATGTTCGGCACCCTACACTTACCCTACGTGTTTTGTATTACATGGGTTAAAAGTTTTGGAATGAGCTGATTTTTGGTGAGGATGATCTCTACGGTTAGAAGATCATCCTCACCATAAATCAGTCCATTCCGAAATTTCTAACATCATGTTTACAAGTTGAAAAATTGTGGACCATCCATTTTTTGTAAATCATTTTTTATGGGGTTTGAAGTTTTGGAATAGGCTGATTTTTGGTGATGATGATCTCCTCACCATAGAGATCATCCTCACAAAAAAAAAATCAGCCTATTCCAAAAATTCTAACCCATGTAAGACAAAACACGTAGGGTAAAGCGCAGAGTAAAGTGTAGGGTGTCGAACATGATCATATATATATGGTCGCGTTCAACACTAAACATTTTGGCCAACCATTTTTGTCCTACATGGGTTTGAAGTTTTGGAATGGGTTGATTTTTGGTGATGATGATCTCTACGGTGAAGAAATCATCCTCACCAAAAATCAGCCCATTCCAAAACTTCTAGCCCCATGATTACAAGTTGAAAAATCGTGGACCGTCTATTTTTGTAAACCATTTTATATTGGGTTAGAAGTTTTAGAATGGACTGATTTTTTGTGATGATGATTTCCTTACCGTAGAGATCATCCTCACAAAAAAACCCATGTTTTGCCAAAATGTTTGGTGCTTATATATATATGGGAAATGTTCAGCACCAAACATTTTGGCAAAACATTTTTCAAAACATGGGTTAGAAGTTTTGGAATGGGCTGATTTTTGGTGAAGATGATCTTTACGGTGAGGAGATCATCATCACCAAAAATCAGCCCATTCTAAAACTTCTAACCCCATCAAAAATGGTTTACAAAAAATGGACAGTCCACGATTTTTCAACTTGTAAACATGGGGTTAGAAGTTTTGGAATGGGCTGATTTTTGGTAAGGATGATCTCTCAGCCCATGCCAAAACTTCTAACTCATGTAGGACAAAAATGATTGGCTAAAATGTTTAGTGCTGAACATGACCCATAATATATATATATATATATATGATAATGTTAAGAGATAAATTTTGTTTTATATGACTTAAAAGTTTTTAGATTGGATTGATTTTTTGTGAGGATAATCTCTAGTGAACGTGAGATATTAAATCTTGGTAAAAAAATTGACTTGTGAGTTGGTCTCGTTCATCTTCAATATCAAGTTAACTTGGATGATACGTCTCTATCTCGGATAGAATTTTAAAACCATGCACAAAAGTGATAATGATAAATTGGCACTAAGTGGAGAGTGCCTTACAAAATTGACTTGTAAGATGGGGATTGCCCTTAATCTTTATATGGCTGAGGGCTATGATACCCAGGCGATGTGGGACTATCGCTCACAAGTAGGTATCATGATTTTTAAATTTGTTTGAGACCGATACGTATCGTCCGAGTTAACTCAGTATCAGAATTGAACAAGACCAACTCACAAAATTATTTTTTAATAGAGATTTAAAGTTCACGTTCAATTTTTTTATTTGTCTCATGATATGTAAAACTTGTTCGAGACAATTCAATATCGGATCTGGACGAGACACGACACGCCAAACCGAATTTTAAAACCATGGTAGATACAGAGTAGTACAGTGTCGAATGGTAGATGGGTCATAAGTAGTCATCACCAATTCCGTGACCTTATCCACCTAACTAAGAGGTTATACCATGCTCTGTCCGTGTTCAGAAATTCTGTATGTCCTCATCAATCATGCCTCCAATCAGTAAAGTCAAGGGTCTGGATGAGAGGAATCATGCCATGTTTCTTCACTAAATACGCAAACAAAAAACAAAATTTTTTTTTTTTTTTTTGAAAAAAAAAAACCAGAAAAAGAAGACAAGTCAAGTCATCAAGTGCGGGTCTACCACTTTCACAATCACATGTATCCTACCAATGGCAAAGCCAAAAGTTTAAGCAAACTACATGATATTGTCAGCGATGTTATATATGTTCAGGCATATTAAATGGTTAGGGTTGTTAATGGATCGGATTCAGATTTGGATCGGGTCAATGAATAACCAATCTGATAAGAGTTGGATCTATTTGATAAACTATCGGATGGATTTGGATCATGCACGTTCTAATAGAATAATAGATTAGAAAAATATAACAAACAACCAAAAAAAACCCTTAAATTAGCTCCAAAGATTTGGATAGGATTGCCAATGTGTATAACAGTATATGCCCCGCCAAACCTATCATGGATCAGGTTTGGTTCATTAAAAGGCCCAGTGAGATATTAGCTTGAGTCGGGTCGGGTCAGGTCAGGCTGGGGAAAATCCAATTAATTAAATGGTCAGTTTTGGAGTTCAGATCATTTTGGATGGTTTGATGGGGTTGGACAAGTTGAATAATCATAATTTCATTTTGATTAACAAGTAGATTTAATGTTTTAAAAAAAGATATACAAAATTAAAAATAAAATTACAAGTAAATAAAATCATATATAACCTTTAAATCCATCATTGAGAGAACATTTAGACAAATCAAAGTTCATATTAATATTAAATAATTATTCACAAGTCATAATAATAAGATGGAGTATAAAAAATTAAATAAAAATTTATAATTAATACAAAAATATTTATATATTAAGATATAGCATCGGGTTTGGATTGAATTGAGTTGCTCGTATCTTCAATCTGAACTCAACTCGACATTAATCTTATTATTATTTAAAAAGTTGCATGATTCAAGATTGTTTATTTGAGTCACGTGAATGAACTGTTACATTGGTCCAAGTGACACCTCAACGCTTTACACATGAAGGTTGAAAATTAATTTGAAATAAAGAATTTAAAAAATATAACTTTCACAAAAACTAAGAACTTGAAAATGGGTAATCACTGAATTATCAAATTTAGAATTGAAATTAAATGGTGAAAAAATGTCTTAGAAATCATAAAATCTCATGCTCTACATCCATACGGCTCTTGAACATGTTTGAAGAGGTCATATGGGCATTTCGTCCATATCAAAGTTTTTAAACTCGTCCGAAATCGAGACATATCATCCGAGTTAACTCGATATCAAAGTTGAATGAGATCAATTCACAAAGTCATTTTTAACGAATTTTACGTCTCAAGTTCAATTTTTTAAATTATCTCATAAGACATCTCAAATGTATTGAAAAACTCATCCACCACGACTCGGTATGGGAGCTGAACGAGTCAAGACGTGATATCGAATTCAAAAACCATGGTCCATATGGATAAATGGCCCTTCGATCCGTACAAACCACTCTTTGACATGGTTGACAAAATAAAAAGAAGTATCTGTCAATATCCCCTCCTCCCAGCTTTTCTGTGAGATATTTCAAGGTGTTCAGATCCAATCTCTCTCTCTCTCCTCAACAAAAAAAAAAATGGGTTCTCTGTCAGAATTCCTCTCCAACATCTACACAACCACTGTCATCTTCTTCTCTCTATTACTCCTGGAAGCAGTGATCTTGATCAGATCCTTATCTAGGGCCACGTGGAGGTATCGTAAGCGTGAGATCTCAAAAGTTCCCTATCTGGCCTTAGTAGAAGAAAATCACCCAACAATAGTTTACCGGGTCGGATCGAAGCCAGAATTGGTAGAATGCGCCGTGTGTTTATTCAAAATAGAGGAAGGAGAAGAGATCAGGGAGTTGCAATGTAACCATGTGTTTCACAAAGATTGCTTGGACAGGTGGCTAGAGCATGATTGGGCCACGTGTCCGTTGTGTAGGAGATCTGTGTTACCTGAAGAGATCGTGATCGAACATCGTCGATTGGTGAGTCAGCAAGAAAACGAGGGTGATGAAGAGCTGGTGCTATTGTTGTCTGCGTTACATGGTAGTAATTTACATAGATTATTTGTCGCCTAATTTCTACAACTCCATTTGTAATTTTTAAAATTGAAGATTAAAAATTGGAGATTGGAAATTTTCTCCAGTGTTTGTAAATATAATTAATTAATTTTATGGTGTCACATCAACTTTTTTATATCTCACACACCAAATTATATGATTTCTTTGGTTTATCACATTTTAATTGTTCATGAGAGATTCTTTTGGCACACAAGTTTTACCTATTACAACCCAATTAAAAATAAAGAAAATTAATCAATGATTGAGAATAAGTAAAAGTTGGGGTGCCAATAGAAGCTCTCTCTATTTTTATTTTTTATTTTTTATTTTTTGGCTAAATGAACTTGTTTGAACAAATGTTATATTGTTCTGTAATGTTGAGATTATAATTTGAGCAAAAGCTTGGTGATATTTCGAGAGTGTGTTTTAATATTAAATTGAGGTGTGATAAATAATTTAAGAAATTGGAATGTAATAAGCAAAAGTTGGGGAGTCAATAGCAGCTCTCTTTTTATACGGTAAATCTCCATTCTGTGTGCTGAATCTGACAAAATTTCAAGTTGGATACGATGTTCATTTTAATTCCTAGAACATATTTTTTCAGTAAATTCGGTACTTTTATAATCAACGAATTTGTTAATAAAATACCATGATTTTGTCGTTATGGTGAACTCGTTAGTAATTTATCAATGAATTCATTGATTTTAAAAATTACGAATTCACTGTGACATAAGTAGCTCACATTTTCAGAAACATCTCCTTTAAAAAAAAAAATATAGATTGTGGTGTTATATGTAAAAGTTGGTGTGTCATTGTAGCTCTCTTGTGAATTGACCACACACCTTTACCATTTTCTCTTTTATTTTACTTTTTCTTTTTTTTTTCTTTCTTTTTCTTTTGATTTTTGTTGGGAAGTGGAGGTGTTTAATTTGGGTTTTTTCTTAGTTGAGAAAAATCTATTCAAACTGTAAACAAGTCTGAATGTGAGGAGAGTGGCATTGCAACTGGTTACACCTTTTTTCCATTTTATCTTGTTATGTGCTTAGGGCCTGTTTGGAAGAAGAGAGTTAGGCGTGAAAGTTGCAACTCACACGCCCGACTTCAAAAATGTATTTTTCTCCAACTTTTCATAACTCGTTTTTTAAGGAAGTATGGCTCTCTATCTAGTAGGTGAGAATTATAAAATCCTTATTAATTGAGAGCTGATATCTCACTCTTGAGTTTGAAATAAAAAAATAAATGATGGTGATCACAACGTCTCGATATATTGATAGAACCTTGAATTTGATATCTATCAAACATCTTTTCTTCGCAAAATAACAAGAAATCGCATTGTCGGTCAGTTGGTGGATCACCAAACCTCCTAATGGATCTACACCAACCAATTTAAGGGTAGTTTAAATCGAGGAAGTGGGTAGCGGCATTGGGTGGATGGTCCATGGACAATTAAAAATTAAAGTTATGATTAACGCTTATTATGAATTTTCATAAGTCCAACACCTAATAATACAATTTTAAAAGTCCAACTCTTGAGAGAATAATTACTTGAACCAAACAGATCCAAAGTTTCATCAAAGTAGTATTATAAAAAGAGTTGGTGGAGGCAACTTGTATGGTAGCTTGAAAAGCATGTTATTTTAAAAGTTAACAAATTAAATTTTGATTTAAATAAAATATTCATAAAAAAAATAGAATACATTATGAAATTTAACCTTATAATAGCATTATTTAACATTATAAAGTGATGGTTTTGGCCATTATTTAGTATAAATGGTAGAATTTATTTAATGTTTTTATACTTCAACATCTGTTACAAATATTGATGGTCAGATCTAGGTTGTGCTTTTCCCAAAGATTATACCAACTAAAACAAGGAACCGTTTAAGCCGAGGCCAGTTATATAAAAAAATTAAAAAAATTAAAAAAAAAAAAAAAGAGTCCAACGGAGCAGGTTTGACCCAGTCCGACCTGCTTCGATCATCCATATGCATTCTAGAATGAGAGCCAACTTTTGTCTTTTACTCTTTATCTCTTTCTTCCAAATTGAGATAAGGATCACAATATTAATAAGGGTAGTGTTCTTTTGACAAAATCCTAGATAAAGCATTTTGTCTTATATGGGTTAAAAGTTTTGGAATGGACTGATTTTTGTAAGGATGGTGAGAAAATCATCATCACCAAAAATCAGTCAATTATGAAATTCCTAACTCTTATTTATAAGTTGAAGAATCGTCAATCGTCAATTTTCTACTGATAGTTTGTAATCACTTTTCATAGGGTTAAAAGTTTCATAATTGGATGATTTTTTGTGAGGATAATCTATTGACTATAGAGATCATTCTCACAAAAAATCAGCCCATTAAGAATTTTCTCTATAATGTTGTTTAAGATTTTGTCAAAATAACCCGACCCTATTAATAATTGAGATTATTTTACCATTTTGTCTGTTAGTGTCATATAACATGTTCTTTCTCCTAATTTCATTTATATACGGACTTCTACCCCCACCATCAATTGAACTTACATAATTTGGCATGATTGGTAATTTCCAAAGTATTTATAGCAAAACCTAATCTCGAAGATTTGGAGTCAACTAAAGGAATCATGTTCCTTTATTCCATTTTGTTAAAAATCAAGTATTCTGTCATTGAAAATGAGTTCATATAACTTTTTTAATTTTCGTACACATTCTTTTGTACCTTTCTCTCATACTTTTAGAATGTTAGATTCATGACAAATGACTCATAAACAAACAAACAAACAAACAATCCAGACCAACAGGTAAGATCTATTTTTCTAATACTTGATGTATCCTTGAGATATGTGTGTCATACTAACTATTGGATTTCATGTTTAGACGGTGAGGGATTATTTGTTTCTTTATGAGTAACGTTTTTGCAACTCGAGTCCCAACCACATTAACACCATTATTGCTTTTCAGCAAACAATGATTTTGTATGTGAAGGCAGAATAAATTATGTTCCTCCTTCAGAAAAGTACAAGTAATTTTTCTTCCCTTCAACATCATCAGATTCCCTACTTTTAGGAATCAATCAATTCTTGAGCTGTGTCAATTCGTCTAGTTCGGGTTACCCAACCCAACAAACAATCAAGTCTAAAAATGGACCCAAATCAACTGGTCTTTTGAGTACTTGTTCCAGGTAAAAAAAATTATTACCAGGATACTCGGACCCAAACTACGTTTCCCCCGATTTACACTCCGATAGCAATGGTTGCTTAGAGCCACCTACAGTACTTGATTTATTCATCTTTTCTTTCTTTTCTTGTACTCTAAACACTAACGAAACCTACAAATCTGACATACAATCTGAGGTTGATTACAGCGTCGATAGTTTTTCATTTTGTTCTAAGATTCAGTAGGCACACTGATGAGGAGGAAAGATGGGTATTTATGAACAGTCCACATTTGTTGTCCATTGGGAGAAAGTTGTGTATCATTTCGAAAACAGAATAGCTTACCAATAGCTATATTAGGACAATAAGTTAGTATAGAAAACACATACATTACTTGAGAATGAAAAGAGAACCACTCACCCATCATCATATTAGTCCATAGAGATATACAACTATAACTGTGGAGGATCGGGAGTAGCCAAGAAAGAATTGCCCATCATCCCAAAAGCTACAATTTTAGCCACTTTTTCTCATACTAACCTCCAAAGGACAGCGATTGTGAAGGAATAAACCACGTATCTCTAGAAAATGTATAAAAAATTGTTAAAAGATGAGAAAATGATCTTAGGGCTCATCCTTACAACAATACTCAATAATGGACACCATCTTCAACCAATGAATCAAATTTTGTTGCCACCAAAGTGGCCCTGAGAAAATCTTTAAAGTAACATCTTGATACACATGATACATGGAAACTTAAAGATAGCAGCAATCTATACATGAATGTCACAAGCATTACCAGCTTGGATCATAATACTTCGCAAATGTGCATCTTGAGGAGTCGTTTCAAACAGGTAACAACAGTGGAGGTAACATTTCCCCATGAGATAATTGTTGGAGAAACCAAATTCTTTTACATCCATATCCAAGCATGCAGGTTACTTAAATGCATTCCACTCTTTTGTGAAGCTATTCCTGTCTATTTAATCTATGGCCCGCATTGAATCGATATAACTTTGATTAAGTAGCGACATTCCACCAATTCTAATAGACAATTGGTTCAGATAAAAGATCAAATTGATTGTAAGAAATACTTGGATAACGACTCTGAGTTCCACTCAACGTCTCCACATGCATTAAGAACCGCCGTTTGAATGTAGTCATCTACCTTAATACCTTCTGCTTCCATCCGATACATGAGTTTTAAAGCTTCTTGGCATAACCCATTCCTTGCATACCCTACAATCATTGCCTTCCAAGAAACTAAATTTCGTTCAGGCATGCTGTCAAAAACTTGAATTGCCTCCGCAACATACCCGCATTTTGCATACATGTCAATGAGTGCACTACCCACAAACACATTAGATAAAGTAGGGGTCTTGGTGATGGAGGAGTGTATCCATTTCCCTTGCAAAACAGCTTCTAGCTTAGCACATGCCTTCAACGCAGAAGAATAAGTAAATGGGTTTGGTTCCACACCTTCCCGTAACATCTTGTTCAAGAATTCTAGAGCTTCTGAGTCATGGCCGAGATGGGCACCTCCCGAGATTATTGCAGTCCATGAAACAACATCTCTATGAGGCATTGATTTAAGAACTTTAGTAGCATAAACATACTCCCCACACCTACAATAGAACCACACAAGGGTGCTTCCTATGTAAATATTTTTTTGGAAGGAATTCTTCAAGATTTGAGCGTGAATTTCCTTTCCCATAGATGTAGCTCTAACCGAACCACAAGCCCTGATTATGCTGACAACAGTCATGTTATTAGCAAAAATATGCCGTCTTTTCATAACACGAAACAAACTTATGGCCTCCGCGCCAAGCCCATTCTGTGAGTATCCCGCTATCATGGAAGTCCATGTAACAGTGTTTCTCTTCCTCATCGCATCAAACACTCTTCTAGCATTTTTTACTTCCTTACATCTCGCATACATACCCATTAAAGAAGTCCCAACAAACACATCATCCTTAAACATTTTCTTGACTATCGCACCGTGTAATTGTCTCCCGAATTTTAAAGCCTTCCCCTCCCCACAAGCCTTCAAAAGACTGCATATTGTAAGCTCGTTCGGAGGAAAACCCTCAGACCGCATCCTTGAGAACATTGAAAAAGCCTCCCCTGCACTTCCATGTTGCGCACAGGCTGTGATCATCGTTGTCCAACAAACTACATCCCGCTCTTGCATCCTATCAAACACTCGAAAAGCACCTGATAGATCACCGCATCGCACGTAGAAATAGACAATGGAACTATCTACAATCAAATTGCTCCAATTCCCCTTTACAATACATGCATGAATTTGCTTTCCGAACTCAAGATCCAATCTTCTACTACAATGATTTAAGATACAAACAAATGTCTTACTGTTGGGTTGAATTCCATTGTCAATCAACTCCCTAAATAGCTGCAAAACTTCATCGTCTGATCCCATTTTCAAATACCCATTAAGGATCGCAGTCCAAGAAACAACATTTCTTTTGGGCATTTGATCAAACACCTTACGAGCCTCCGATAACTTGCGAAATCTCACATAAACGCTTATCAAATTATTATCTACAAATGTTATAGAACTTCCAAAACATTTAATAATAACCGAATGTACTCTTCTAACTTCTTTCGCAGTAAAACACAATTGAAGCAAAGAAATAAGCACAGTAGGATCGATGAATGGAAAATCGGAGAAATCAGTATCTGGGTTTTGTGTAAAAGTGGTAACATGGAAAGAATCCTGAATTGGTGTTGTAAGTGAATGATCTTTGCAGGAGAGACAATGAGATTTTGTGAAATTTCTGTAGTTGTTCTTGCTTGTGCTCGCCTGGTTCTTCTCTTTCGATGATTGAGTTGGTTTAAGGGGAGGAAAACAAGGTGCCTGAAATTGGGGAGCATAGAGAATGGTAGGTGAGATCATTGCAGTTAATGGCAGAGAATTTCCCGCGCAAATTCTCTGAAATATTTGAAACGCTACTCTTTGTGAACAGGAAGAAACATTAGTAGCCGTTAGCTTTCCCAGAATTACAAACCGACTAGACGTTATCTTGATATTTGTGAAAAGGCAATTTTAACCTCCTGCAGTGATAACTACGGGTGCAACTTGGTCCGGTTTCCAACGGAAAACCGAACCAACACCGATAGCTTCGGATTCGTTTGGTTTGTTTTAGAAAAAAGTTGCCGGTTGTGGTCTAGGCATGGTTTTAAAACTCAGTTTTGCGTCGCATCTCGTCCAAACCAAATACCAAGTCATCTCGAACAAGTTTTTTGATATATTTGAGACATCTCATTTAAAAATGAGAAAAATGAATGTGAGATTTTAAATTTTATCCAAAAAAATTGATTTGTTTGTTTGTCTTGTTCATGCGTGATATTGAGACAACTAGAGCAATACGTCTTGGTCTTGGATAAATTTCAAAACCGTGATTCTGGGTTAAGAAAATAAAAAATCGGTGAATTCAATTCGAATCTCAATTCAAGACTTGTACAGAACTGAAACAAACATACAACTCCTTCTAAATAAAGAAATATATATACATATATCAATTTATTATGGATTGAAGTATGGAGATAAAAAAAAATATTATATTTAGTGTTTAGGAATTAGAATATAGATTAATGATTTATTATATGAAATATTTTAAATTTATTTTTTATTTTTTTATTTAAATGTATGTACTTTTCAAATAGTTCTGCATCCCAAAGGTAAAAAAAATTATGATTCTAACCCATGCCACGTCAAGAGGCATACGGAGTCGTGTATCAAAGGGAAGCGTTAGAAAATCACTGGCTCTTTTGAAGAATATGTAAACTCATAGTTATTGTGATTGATCTAACTTGATGCTTCATATCAAGTTTCTCTGAATTTCATGAAAAGTTTTTCTGAATTCGAATAGGATATTATTCACTGTCGGATAGGTTAATTGGGAATGGTATCCGCCTTCTTAATTGGATAAAAAAAATAGGTCCGTATCCGAATTACTCGGGTTAGACGAGTCGTTTAAGGGGATATTATCCGACCCATTGCAATCTCTACTTCCAGATAGTCAGATCCTGTAAAACCCTAAGTCCTGCAATCACCAATTCATCCCCAAAACCATAGAATTCGAGACAATTGATTCTTAAAGCTGTAATTTTTCGCAGGTTTTCTCAGTCATGGAGACTTCTTGTGCGTCTCTCCATGCATCGTTTTGTCTTCCAAACCGTTTTTGCTCAACTCGAAAATCTCGTAATTCTCGAGATTCTTCTGTTTCTATGCCTTCGAAGAGAAATTCTGGGCGAATTACTTCTCTTTCCTGCGAAATCAAAGGTAAATCTCTGTAGTTCTGAAAATTTCAGTTTAAATTGATTTCTGTTTCCCAATTATGAGTTTATCTGGTTATGATTTTCAAGTAGTGGAGCGAAAGTTCATTCCTTTATAACCTTGCATGTAGAAAGTAAAGTCTGGGTGCTTTTTTAACATATAATGACTGATAAATTAAGGAGTTTCTTCTGATTCATGAATTATAACTTACTTAGTTTAGTGAGTCAGAAGAGGATATGTGGGTCAGTGTTAGATTTACAAGGATGATATCTCGAATCTTTTGGTAAAACTTGTCGATACTAGAGGATTATCATCATCTAAACATTATTCCAAATATTGTGGAGTCTGCAACATGAATTATATTCCTAAATTGAACTCCATCTAGAATTATATCGTTTCACTCACCAAAGCTTTTAGACTTAAGTCTCACGAGCATGCACTTTTTTATGAAAATGCTGAAGTGATTGTGAATGATACTGTATTTCACAATGTGCTGACGTGGATGTGTGCACAGATGATTTTGCTTGAGATACAAATGAAAAGTATCTATGGTTATGTGCACACCTCCATGTCAGCGCAGTGTGAAACGCAGTGTCTTGCGCAGTCACTCCAACACGACTCAACTCCTTCATGTTGGCTAAGAGATTGTTTTGGAACTTTCTTCCCTTTGCCATTTGTTGGGGCATTTGGAGAGGAATTGATTTTTTAAGGAGAATATTCGTCCAAGGAGTCCGTAGGTGTCTGTAAAAGATTTTTTGTTTTGTTGGTGCAAAGTCTTTGATGAGTTAAAAGGCATTTTCTTTGAGGATTTTATGGGTAGGTGGAGTTTGTAGTCTGGAGCTGGTGCTTTTTCGGGTGTCTTACGTTTTTTTCTGTTCTGTCCTTGTAGTTTTTTGGTGGTCAAGGATAATGTGCATTTACCTATCAATATATATAGAAAAAGTAATAGCTAGAAGCAAGATACAATATGTTTTCTTCTAATTAGAATGTTTTCATCTCATGTTTTAGACCTTTTTTTTTGTTAAATTTAGTGGCTTCTTTGTATACATCATATTTTGTGCAATTTGTTGAGAGCTTTAAGGTAATTCCTTTTTTGCCCTTTTTTAAACCACCACCCCTACTCCATGGATATATTACAAACCCAATCCCAATGATCTAGTAAGCCTTAGAAGATGACACCCTTAAACTCCTTAAAGATTTTACACAAAAAATTACCAATCCCAAGAACAGAGATAACAATATTGGGACATGATCGCTCCTGACTTTTGAAAAAATGAAAAGTTGTTTCCTTCCAAATACTCCAATAGAGGGGACAAAACTCCAAAGAATTCTCTTCGCATTCGAACAATGTCTACCCATGAAAGGTTAATTGTCAAGCATAGACATAATGGATTGGGGAACACAACCAGCGATATGGTGATTTCAAAAGCTTCACAAACCTCATCTCATGTTTGAATGCCTGGTCAATGCCCATGGCTTATAGTGTGGGTTGAGAAACTTTTTGGTTTTCAGCAACATTTTTTTTGTTAAGTGTAAAGATATATTGAGGGAAAAGAAAAGAATTTACAAAAGCAGGCGGTTGAGATAACATCCAAAGAAAAAAAATACAAAGCCAACAAAAAGAAGAAAAACCAACAAACAAAAGCGCTAAGAGTTACACAAAAGATCCTATTTGATACAAAGTCGTCGAAAGAGACCCCCCAAAAGTCCTTACTCAATTTCGAGCAAAAGTACAGCAAACCCAAAATCTCTGGATAGATAGCATGAGGCGAACTTTCCTTACTCTGAAACACCCTGTTGTTCCTCTCTCTCCAAAGACCGTGCAATGGTCGACGGAAGGATAGCCCAAAGGTATATTTTTCTTAGAGAGAGAGTATTAAAAGTCCACCATTCCCAAAGCGAGAATTGTTTTTTTTTTTATAGGAAAAACCCACTCCACTTGAAAAAGGGAAAGAAACGTTGTTTAAATACCCCGAGAAAAGGAACAATGAATTAATGTGTGATTAAATGACTCCGCATTACTAAAGCAAAGAGGGAAAAAGTTTGGAGTAATCCAACCACGTCTAATTAAGTTATTCAAGGTAAGAATCTTCCCTAAGGAAGCTAACCACACGAAGAATGAAATCTGAGATGGGATAAGAGCACTCCAAACAATAGATTCCAAGAAAGAGTTGTTGAACAAAGAAAGAAGTAGTTTATAAAATGAACGAACTAAGAATCTCTTGTCCTTAGTCGAAAATCATTCCCTTTTGTCTTGATCGTTCTCATTAATCTGAGCAGAATTCAAGAGATCAAGAAAAGATGTTACCTCTATTATCTCCTAGTCATTGAAGTTCCTCCTGAATCTCAGTCATTCAGCAACATTAAATCTTGGAGTGCTTTCTTTCGATTGTAACCCTTTTAAGAGATGGTTGGACATCCTTAGTGATTGCATTCTCTGATCTCTGCTTGTTTGTTGCTAATCTCCGTTTCTTCTGTATTTCCTCCTTTGTCTTGTTAATTATTCATTTATTCTTAAGGATTTTCAGCAATGTTGTAATTGGACAATTGGTTTGAATGACAGGTCATAGTTTGCTGCCTAGATCATTAAGGTGGCAACGATCCTCCCATGCAGCATTTATTGGTGTTACAGCTGCAATACCAAACGATAATTGTACTGCTGAGCCACTCTTATTCTCCGGTAGTTCGGATCGAACATCTATCCATGAAGAATCCATCGAGAAAGATAGTGGAACTAGGAACACAAAAGAATATGCAGAGTTAGATGACCATAAAATGATTAGAGTTTGCAACAAACTAATTGAAGTTTTCATGGTTGACAAACCCATGCCGACAGATTGGAGAAGGTTATTAGCTTTCAGCAGGGAATGGGACAATATCAGGCCGCATTTTTATAGGCGTTGTCAGGAGCGAGCAGATGCTGAGGATGATCCTGGCATGAAGCACAAGCTACTTCGGCTAGGAAGGAAGCTAAAGGAGGTAATTTTGGTACCGATTTGTTACGAAGTTTTGTAATATTTTTTGAGTTGGTGTTTTAGTTCAGATTGTGTGAATAAATGGATGACTTATTATGTTAGGACTAAAATAAGGACGTAGCCTTTTTTTTATTCCTGTAAATTCATGTCAAAGAAGGGGGATGGGAATAATATTTCCTCCCTCATGTGCTGTACACGTGGCCCATCTGCAGGGGCTGATTATCACTTGACAAGACCATCTAAGGGGATTCCCTGTTCGAATGATACTACTATTCAATTATTGGACACTTCTCACTTTTTACGATTTTTTCCATGTTGGACACGTATCGACACATGGGCACTTGACAACACACCTCAGCACACATCTTCACATAACCCTTTATTTTAATGGTTTTCACAGGAGTGACTTTTGAAGAGTGTTGGTGTAATCCATCCTCCATATACAAATTCATTAAGTTGTGAATACAAGAATGGTTTGATGTTAAAATTCTGCTCTCATCATATTGTGGTGTATAGAAATATTCTCTCTTACCGTTCCTATACTACTTTCTTTATTTTATTTTAAAAAAACTTTTGATTTGAATATTGCTAAAATATTGTAGTGTGATACATATATATGGACATGCCAACTTTTTGGACTCCTCAAAGACATCTCTTGTACTCATATTGAACACCGACACGAGTGTTCGTGTTCTTGTTAAATAGGTGATTTGAATCTTCCCACCCCTTCGGTGAATGTGCGCCTCATATAGTATGCTTTCAGAAGAATTAGAGAAGAAGAATTGTCAAGTCTTAATCTGAGAGCTTGGCAATAAAAGAGTTAAAAGACAAAAAGCCCTTATGAGTAAGAAATAAAATAATAAAAGCTATTACTAAACAATTAAAACTAAAATAGTTATTACTAAACAGGTAAGACTAAAATAACAATAGATTATTTTCAATACTCTTCCTCAAGCTATGGCAAATATATCAACTAAACCCAGCTTGACAAGCTGAGAATTAGTGATGGAAGGACCAACAGACTTCTTAAGCATGTTGGCAAGCTGATCTGGAGATGGTACGAAGATTGTCTGAAGATCACCAAATCGAACTTTCTCCCTGAGAAAGCGAACATCAACCTCAATATGCTTAATTCTTTCGTGAAGAACTGAATCAGAAGCAAGGATGATAGTAGACTTGTTGTCACAAAACAGAGTAAAAGAACTGGAAGTAGGAAATCCCAACTTTGACAACAAAGACCGAAGTCAAATTAGTTCACATGTGCTAAGGACCATAGCATGATATTCAGCTTCAGCAGAAGAACGAGAAACCATATCCTGATTCTTATTTTTCCATGAGATAAGGTTATCACAATAAAAAATACAGAACCGAAGGTAAATTTCCAAGGGCAAATATATCAATTAAACCCAGCTTGACAAGGTGAGAATTAGTGATGGAAGGACCAACAGACTTCTTAAGCATGTCGGCAAGGTAAGGCAAATATATCAACTAAACCCAGCTTAACAAGGTGAGAATTAGTGATGGAAGGACCAATAGACTTCTTAAGCATGTCGGCAAGCTAATCTGAAGGTGGTATGAAGATTGTCTAAAGATCACCAGATCAAACTTTCTCCTTGAGAAAGTGAACATCAACCTCAATATGCTTAATTCTTTCGTGAAGAACTAAATCAGAAGCAAGGATGATAGCTTGTTGTCACAAAACAAAGTAAAAGAACCGGAAATAGGAAATCCCAACTCTGACAACAAAGACTGAAGTCAAATTAGCTCACATGTGCCAAGGACCATAGCATGATATTCAGTTTCAGCAAAAGAACGAAAAACCACATCCTAATTCTTACTTTTCCATAAGATAAGGTTATTTCAATAAAAAGTATAGAAATCAAAGGTAGATCTCCTATCTATAAGAGAATCGGTATAATCAGCATCTGTAAAACAAGACAACTACGACTGAGTAGTAGAAGAGTATAAAAGTCTGAGACCAGGACATGACTTCAAATAACGAAGAATACGATAAATGCCATCAAGATGAGAAGTACGCAGAGTATGTATGAACTGACTGACCATACTAACTGCCAAGGACAAGTCCGATCTAATGTTAATCAGATAAATCATACGACCTACAAGTCTCTGATAAGAAGATCCGATAAAAGATCATCAGAGTTAGCATAAAGATAATGATTCAGATCCATAGGGGAGGAAGCAGAACGACAACCAAGTATCCCCGTGTCCTAAAGAAGATCCAATGTGTATTTACGTTAAGATAATGAAATACCACAGCGAGAACGGGCTACTTCTATCCTCAAGAAGTACTTCAGAGGACCCAAGTCCTTAATTTCAAAAACACGATCCAATATCATCTTAACTCTATCAATTCATTGTGCATCATCACCAGTTACAATAATATCATCCACATAAACCAAGATAATGGTACAATGACTATCCACTCCTCGACGAACAAAGCAGGTATGATCTGAGTGGCATCTAGAAAATTTCATAAATAAAATAATCTTAAAAAAACACTGAAACCAAACTCATAGGGACTGTTTCAAGTCATACAGAGATTTAAGAAGGCGACATACCTTCCCAGAATACTCCCCTTGAAAACTAAACCCATGAGGGAGGGGTCTATATAAATAACCTCAATCAAATCACCATTCAGAAAGGTGTTCTTCACATCAAGCTCACGGGGACTGTTTCAAGTCATACAGAGATTTAAGAAGACGACATACCTTCCCAGAATACTCCCCTTGAAGACTAAACCCATGAGGGAGGAGTCTATATAAAAAACTTCAATCAAATCACCATTCAGAAAGGTGTTCTTCACATCAAGCTAGTGAAGTGGCCAGGAGTGATATGTTGCTAAAGTGATAAGAAGTCGAACAATAGAAATTTTGGCAACCGGAACAAACGTGGTACCAAAATTTCTTCCAAGAATCTGTGTAAATCCTTTAGCAACAAGGTGTGTCTTATACCAATCAACAGTCCCATTAACGAGATATTTCACAGTGAAGACCCATTTACAACCAACAGTCTGCTTCCCAGATGGAAGGGTAACAAGCTCCCAGGTATTATTTTTCTGCAAAGCATCTATTTCAGCAATCGTAGCTCTAGTCCTCTGAGGGTCTTGCAAAGCCTCTGATAAATACCAAGGACGCAAATAGAATCAGTGGCTGCAAAGTAAGCCTAATAAAAGGAAAAAAGACCCTGATAAAAAATAAATTGGGCAATAGGATGATCAATCACACACCCTTACTTATCTTTATGAATGGCAATAGGCAAGTAAGAGTCAGAAATATAAGGGATAAGGACAACTATATGTGTAGAGTTAGGAGATAATATACCTAAATCCAATGAGGAGATTGGCAAAGGAGGAGGAGGGTAATGAGTGTAGACCTTTAGCGTCGGCGAAGATGAAAAAAAACTAGAGAAGGCAACACTATAGGAGACGGGTTTTGCAAAGTAGAAGAGACCTACAAAGTAAACGTGACATTAAAGTAGGGAACATTTTCAAAGAAAGTAACATCAAGAGAGTGTATGACATAGCGAGAAACTAGATCATAACACTGATACCCTTTTAACATAGAGGAGTAATCTAAGAAAACACACCAAATAGCTTTATCATCCAATTTGGTACGATTAGGAGTTCTATCATAAACAAAGCATGTGCACCCAAAGACTCGAGGTGTAATGAGGAAAAGTTTACTATTAGGTTGAAGGATATGAATAGGCATTTGTCCTTCTAAGGTACGACTCGAGACACGGTTAATAAAAAAAGTCACAATTAGGACTGTCATATTCCAATATGCCTTAGGAACATGCATTCCTCAGAGAAGACACTGAACAATGTTCATGAGGTTGCGATTCTGATGTTTTGTCACCTTGTTCTGTTCAAGAGTATAAGGAAAAGTCAACTGGTGAAACATACCATGCTCATGAAGATGGGAGCGAATCCTATTATATATATATATATATATATATATATATATATATATATATATATATATTTCCCTCATTATCAGGTCGAAAAGATTTAACAGTGATATTGTACTTTAGTTTGAATCATTTTAAGAAAATTGACAAAAATAGGAAGCACCTCAGAACAAGAACGCATCAGATAAACTCAAGTACAGCGAGTATAGTCATCAATAAATGTAACATAATATCTATAACCATTAAAAGCAATAATAGGGGAAGGCCCCTACACATCAGAATGAACTAAATCAAATATTGCATTAAATTGATGCATACGAGGAATATAAGAAATACGTGTGTTTAGAAAGTTCACACGTAGAGCATTGAAATTTATGTTCACTACAAGCAATTTTTAAAGTAGGAAATAAAAAACATAAGTACTAAAAATTGGCATGTCTTAAGCGAGCATGTCATAAATCTAAAGTTTGAAACGAAAATATGTGACTCCCAGAGGAAGGAAGCATTGGAGTTGGAACAACAGTAAGTTGAGATCCAAACAAGTACATCTCATCTCTTTCATACCCCTTGCCAAAAATCATCTTCGAAGTCAGGTCTTGAAAAATACAGTGAGGAGGAAAAAAGTAACTGAGCAATTTAAAATTTTAGTAATACTACTCACAGACAAAAGATTAAGAGATAGGTGAGGGACATGAAGCACAGAGTCTAGTGAAATCCTAGAAGATATGGGGATGATGCCCTTGTTGTGGATAAATGTAAGAGATCCATCAGTAAGGCGAACCTCCCTATGAGTGGTAGGAAAAGTAGAAGAGGTAAAATGGCTAGACTCACCAGTCATGTGATCAGAGATACCAGTATTAATAACCTATGTCAAAGGAGTAAAGTCAGTCTGAGTGACATGAAAAGTAGAGGATGTACCTGGAGGCGTAGTAACTGAGACCACAGTCGAAGAGGATTGAATGGGCATAAATCTGATCCTAGACAATAGTGGCAATCTAAGTCTGTAGTTGTTGCAAGTCAATCGTGCCAAGTGAAGGAAGATCAATGAGATGAGTAGATGATGACTCCATTATAGCCGCACGAGGAGCAAACTGTCCCAAAGATGAAGTGGAAGGAAATCATGGTATCAAATGAGAGGATAGAGCTAAAAGCAGTGGGCCTTCTCATGGCTAGTCTTCTCAAAATGACTGCAAGTAAGGTCATTCCCTTTATCACAACCACGGTTGCCACAACCACGATTCCCTGATCCAGGGGTACGAGAGTTGGAGAAACTCGAGTTGGCAGGTAAGGTTATCTGATCTTTAGTTAGAGCAGAAAGAATGCCGAGGACCTAAGTTTGAGAAGAGACAATACAACAACGGCGTTCATCACTGTCAATGGTCGCAAAGATCTCAAATAAAGAATGTAAAGGAGTGGTATTGAGGATCTGTGTCTGAAGGACCTCAAACTCAGGTTGTAGACTCATAAGAAACTGGTAGATCTAATGTCGAGCAATCCTCTTAACCACATAATCGGCTGCTTCTGAAGACAATTCAGCCATAGACTCATAATAAGAAAGTTCCTCCCAACGTGACTGAAGAAATCCTAAGTAATCCGCTACACTCTAAATCCCTTGGGTAGCCTGGGCAATGTCCCGATAGACCTCATAAATCCTCGAGTCATTCCTAGCATGTGCATATGTTTATGTAAGTGCAGACCACAAAGATGAGACAATCTCGTGGTACATGAACACATAGTATAGATGCGCTGCTCCATGGAGTTGAATAGCCACCCAAGGATAGTACAGTTGTCGATCTCCCATGGTTCAAATTTGGGATCAGTAAGGGGTGGCTTAGTAACGGTGCCAAAAAGCCATCCAGATTCCCCTCTACTACTAAGATAAAGTTGCACAGATCGAGACCATGACTGAAAGTTCCGACCATTGAGAATAGCAGTGCTAATACATTATGCTGAAAAATTAAACCCAAGAATTGTGGTGGAAGTCGTAATTGCTTGTTCCGAAGTCATTGCTTTGGTTTGAAGGGAGTCTCGTGATCACCAAAAAGCAAAGAGCAGTCTCAAACAGTAACAGGGGGGGGGGGGGGGGGGGGTGAAACTCTATCACACAACCCAGCCAAACCCTATTGTGGGGCAAAAATTGCAATAAAATCCTAGCAGTCCAATCACAGTAGCATAGCCAGCCCTAACACAGCAGCCAGTTCTTATCGCACCCACACATTAAAAAAATCACAGCAGTGCTGTCAGTCCTTATTGCAGCCACACACAAAAAATTGCAGCAGTGCTGCCAGTCCCAATCGCAGCAATGCTGCCAATCCAAATCTCAGCCAAACAGTAATAGATGAACCAGAAAATAAAACAGCAAACAGAAGACAAGGAGGGAGGGAGGGGGGCAGCCAGCCCTATCACAAAGCAGTTGCAGTCGCACAAACAAAAAAAAGGAGGGGGGCAGCCACACCAGCCAGCCCTAAACCCTATCGCAGCACAGCACAGCACAGCCGCAATACAATGATGTATAAACCCAACAGTGACACAACTCTGCCCCATAGATCCATCGTAAAACAGCCACATAGCCCTATGATCGCAGGAACACTCCTACCATGACATGCGATGGATTCCAAACAAAAAGAGAATTAAAAAGGGAAACCCCCGAAGGGGGAGAGACTAATGAAAGCTTCTGCTAGGTCGTGTGGTCTCAAAGATCAAATAGGGGCTGTAAAAGTGAAGTGAAGAGAAGAGGGTGGCTTGCGGTGAGTCTCCAAGAGTCCAAAGACGAGAAGAGGGAGAATCCAAATAGGGATTGTCGAAGGATCTTCCTTTGCTCTAATACCAAGAAGAATTAGAAAAGAATAATTGTCAAGTCTCAATTTGAGAGCTTGGCAAGAATTTAGAATAATAAAAAAGTTAAAAGACAAAAAAGCCCTTACAAGTAAGAAATAGAAGAATAAAAGCTATTACTAAACAACTAGAACTAAAATAGCTATTACTAAACAACTAGGACTAAAATAACACTAGATTATTTCCAATACTTTCTTCCTATGTTCAAGTAATGGCATCTGTATTCTTATATGATTAAGGGTTCAGTAGTTGTTAGGAGCTGATTGGTGCTAAGTAGTTCTGTTTTGATTGGTGCTGAAAATCAAAGGAATTTTGCGACCTTACATGTTTGACTGTTGCATCTGAGCTTGTATTGTTACTTCTCTAGAATTTACCTGGAGCTTCTCTTTCACAGATTGACGAGGATGTGCAGAGACATAATGAGCTTCTTGAAGTAATCAAGGAAGCACCATCTGAGATCAGTGGAATTGTTGCTAGGAGACGTAAAGATTTTACAAAAGAATTTTTTGTACATCTCCACACTGTAGTGGAATCCTATTACGATAGGCCAGAAGAGCAAAATGGTGAGACTGGATATTTCTTGTTTATGCACATAACTTGTTCGTTGTTTCTCTTTTCTTTATAAACACTGAAGATGATGATAAAAATGGGGAGGTACTTCTATACTCTACTTGATACTGTTCTCTAAATGTTCCCTTTCTTGTCGGTAAATGTTCCCTTTGTTTTCAGTTTTCATTTATTTATCATGTTTTGAGCTACATGCAGCATTAGCCATTTAATTCTTTGATATTAGCTGTCCCACTGCTTTCTTTTTCTTCTCCCATAGTTTATTCTTCCTCTTTGATCTACTAGAGCTTTTCTTATTATAGGTCAAAAGAATGTTGCCTTTGTTTGGATATCAGTATATTCTCTGCATCCATAGTTACATTTCAATGTTGTGATGTTTTCATCCTTGTTGTGGTAAAAGTAAAACTGGTGTGCAATCCCACTGAGCTGAGAAGCTTAAGGATCCTCCAATTAACTGGTATGAACTGTATATCTTCTCTATCCATCTGTTTAACGTTGAAGCAGGATATGATATCAGTCAAGAAAGTTGCCTGGGAAAATGTTTCCTTCGGATAATGTGAGGAAACAAATTATAAAACAATTAGAAAAAGTTGGAAAAGCAAAGAATCAAGGGAGAAAAAAGTGAAAAAGAAAAGGGAAATGACCCAGAATTTTCCATATATTTAATATCCAGAGTCCAAACCAATCAAACATTGGAATGAAGCAACTAAGGGATTCTTAGCAACAATCTCATTTTATTTCTCCACTCCATTTGGGATAATTGTGCCATCTTGGAGTGAATCCTTCTTTTCATGTGAGAATTTATGGGAAACTGGGATGGACTGAGTGATAGATTTTTATATTCACGCTAAAAAATTGTGTCGTCTTGGAGTGAATTACCCATTTCATGTGTGATATTATGCATATTTAATAAATTCAAGGAACTTTCAGGGTCTTTATAGCTACTATAATGTTAATGTGTATTTATGTTATGAATATCACTGAAATGATCTCTGCACTTGTGAGACTAGCTTTGGCGAAGCTTGGGAATACGTGCTTGGCTGCAGTACAAGCCTATGACACTGCATCTGAAAGTGTTGATGCACTAAACGCAGCGGAGTTGAAGTTGCAAGACATAATCAATTCCCCCTCTGTAGATGCTGCTTGTAGGAAGATAGACAATTTGGCTGAGAAAAACCAACTTGATTCTGCATTGGTTTTGATGATCACCAAAGCCTGGTCAGCTGCCAAGGAATCAAATATGATGAAAGACGAGGTAAGGTGATGACTGGGATTAAACTACTTTTCTTCTTCAAACATATACGCTTTTCCTTTTCCAGATTATGATAGGGGGTACATTTTACTATATTAAAGTGCTTTGACCAAATCTTGAGACAAATCTATATATATATATATATATATATATATATATATATATATATATATAGGGTCCCGTTCAGCAACAAACATTTTGACAAACATTTTGGCAAAACATTTTTCAAAACATGGGCTAGAGGTTTTGGAATGGGCTGATTTTTGGTGAGGATGATCTCTACGGTGAGGAGATCATCCTCACCAAAAATCAGCCCATTCCAAAACTTCTAGCCCCAGTTTACAAGTTGAAAAATCGTGGACTGTCCATTTTTTGTAAATCATTTTTGATGGGGTTAGAAGTTTTGGAATGGGCTGATTTTTGGTGATGATGATCTCCTCACTGTAGAGATCATCCTCACCAAAAATCAGCCAATTCCAAAACCTCTAACCCATGTTTTGAAAAATGTTTTGCCAAAATGTTTGTTGCTGAACATTTCCCATATATATATATATATATATATATATATATATATATTTGTGTCATGTCACATAATCTTACGTTTACTTATATTAGTAGCATTAAGAATTGTTGTTTTTTGTTCTTTTTCAGGTGAAGGACGTATTGTATCACTTATACATGACTGCAAGAGGTAATCTTCAGAGGCTCGTGCCAAAAGAGATACGGATACTGAAATATCTTCTAACAATTGAAGATCCTGAGCAGCGGCTATGTGTCCTAAAAGATGCATTTACCCCAGGAGATGAGCTTGAAGGAAATGACGTAGATTGCCTGTACACGTAAGTTTTCAAGACATGGCAACTCTATCTAGTTCTTGAGGATGTCAAAGGCAACCATCTGTAGGGTTGTGACTTGTGAGGGACCAACCACCAAATAGCATAGGTGGTTCCCATGCTGCATGTGCCCCCACAGAGAAAATCAACCCAATTGTATCACTTTGACCATCATCTTTGTTGCACTCATTTAGGGGTCAACTATAGGTTGGTTCCAGTTTGGGTATTGTTGTACTCAGAAACCCATTGTCCAGGTTTCTGTCAGTTCCAGTACTGAAATAGGTAGACTTGGAACTAGGGTTATCCAGTTTAGCTCCTGTGTGTATTCATGTTGGGTTCAGATTAACGTGATGCTTGCTTGCTTGCTTTATTTACAGAACCCCGGAGAAGCTGCATACCTGGATAGGAACAGTAGTGGATGCATACCATTTCAGTGGGGAAGGCACTCTCATCAGGGAAGCTAAGGATCTGATGAACCCAAAGATCATCCAAAAACTAGAGGAGCTGAAGAAAGTGATTCAGGAAAATTTCATGTGAAACCTTTCTTAGAACACTTCAATAGCCAATTCCTCAACCCTTATAACACTATTACCCGGAAATCTGATTAACTTCAAATTCTAAGTTATGGGTCCTATATACCTCAAAAAAATTGATCTTATAAGCTGTATATTTTTTTTTGAGCTTGTAAGCTGTATATTTTGGGACTTTATAGACATCAGTAAAGACTGTATTTGAAGTAACTCTGACATTTGGGTTTCTTCTGTGACTCAAGAGAGATTAATAGAAAATTAGGGAAATACCCTTTGTTTTTTTAACCTCTTTTCATGTGATAATTTGTTGATTTTTTTATGGGTTGGATTCAATTGAATCAAGAAATGACTGTCGAGCAAACACACTACCCCGACCATGTAATCACAACATCAATGGTTGGGATTATTTGTATAGGCTTAATGTAAGGGTTGGGATTTTGTTCTTCCATTAGTGGTATTCCTCACATACGAATTTATTTACATCAGTGGCATCTTCTTGAAATGAATTAGGAAATTTTAGTTTTACCCCCTTGAAATGATCGAAATTAGGGACGACAACGTTATAGATTGATGCTGATTTCGTTACCCATGAAGAATGACTCATGAATAGATTGATGCTGATTTCGTTACCCATGAAGAATGACTCATGAGAGAACAAGTGATCCTGACCGTTTAAAAAAAATGGATTGGATCAAGGTGTGAAATCGGTCTTCTATCAAATCAACTTGTTTTTTTGAGGATTTTGTTCATCAGTTTGGTTTCTTTACTGACCAGATCTTCATTTACAGTTTTCTTCTCATTTTCACCATTAACAATCTCCATTGAATTATTGAAGTAAAATCCAACTTAAAAGCTTCTTATTTCTTACGATGGATGGGTGATGATAAAAAACTTTTGAATAAGTTCCCATGCCTAAATTTAACTCAAAATCTTCATTTACCAACAAAAGAACAAGAAACAAAAAAGTTGTGATTTTCAATTTTATGTAGAAATAACAAAAGAGGAACACAAATTACATTTTACAGATGATCCAATTAAGTGTGCGACAAGGCATTTCAACCAGGCCTTTTTAGGGAAGAAGATCAAATGTTTTGTTTTATTAACAAATTAGCACACTACAGATAATTTAGAAAAGGTCAGTTAGGATGGAAAGATATTATCAGTGAGCTTAGAAATGCTACTTTGCATCTCAGCAACCTTTCATTGGATCCTGTAGATGTGCTTTCTCTACTGAAAATCAACGTCCAAGGGTACCTATATCCTCTTCCCACCATCTTAGACAATTCCGCGCTCCCCCCTTACCCTTAAAAGATTACTCGTAGGGCTATCAATGGACCCAACCCATCCGATTCTTTTATATATGAATATTAGATAACAAAACCTTTTAGAAAGTCGGTTTGTTCGAAACTTTTCTCATGGGCTTCTGCTTACATCTTTTGTAAAAGATTCAGACTAAATTTATTACATGTAAACTACTACATTGTCTAAATTTTGCACTAGTCATAGCCAAACAGATTTTGGGTCATCCAGGTTCACTATGATGGATTTTTGGAGCAGTGTGATTAGGTGTTACAGAGATGATTAGAAGGCAATAAGAGATACAGCGCAAATCTCCAAGCAGCACACTATTTACAAGTATCATTTGATCTTTAACTGCATAAAACAAGTCAGCTCAAAATGAAAAACTAACTAACCACCAAAGACGGCAAGTCTATCTACATAGTGTTTTTTCCTGTGAGGAAAGCAGACTGGCCGCCTGATGTTTACAGAAGACGGAGTCTTGTCAACTGCTGAGTATGCTCAAGTGGAAGACGCGGAGGGTACCTCCAATCAGCGTCTGTCATCATGCCATCAACATCCTCTACGATGTACTCCTATTTAAGCAGTCAAGAAAGTCAATTTGTTATGGTGATAGACCAAGGTTATATTTTAACACCAATTCTTCTAATGACCAAGGGTTTTGTTAACATGTGCCCTAAGATGCAATAAATACACCTTGGAAATAAGTTTCCCCACCAAAAATACCCTCGAATCCTTGTTTCCAAATTGTATTTAATGCATCTTAACATGTGCCCTTAGGGCAAATGATATTAACAAAACCCAATAATCAAAGCAATGATGGGCCATAATCCAAAATCGAACCAATTGGACAATCCTATTGGGAAATATATGAACATTTTCCACAAACATAAAATTCTATCATACCTGCCAAGTTCTAGATTGTTAAAATTAGGACTGTCAAAATGATTTGAATATTAGTGGAACAATTTTACATTATATATTTCTAGCGATGACTTAAGTCAGTGCGGTGATAAAAGAAAAGTGAATATAAGCAAGAGCGACTCACTTTAGTTAGCATCTTTTTAGCAATTATGTGATAGTGCCGCTGCCAAATCCGCTGTCCAAACATTGTAGCTACTAGTACGCTATAAAATATGCCAAACACAACAAATAGTCCGAACACTACCAAACCCATTATAACTACTAATGGTAACCCTGCTTCATCTGAACTTCCACAGCAATTACAATCACATGATGTATTTCCGAAGCATGAGTTACAGTCAGTGCACAAAATATAATTGCCAGGTAAACGTGTGTCATCATACATTCTGCAAGGCAAGGAGAGGAAAAGGTCATTGAATCAACTCATCATTAAACATGAATCAATATCAGTAGAAAAATAAGTATTAGAGAAGTGTGTCGCATATGTAAGTATGGGCTAGGTCTGATTTGAAGGTGTTGGACTACTCTCTTTTTTCGGCATTATTTTCGGTTCCTAGTTTTCATAAACATTTTATATCAAGGTGTACATCGATTTGCATGACAGAATCTCAATCAAGCTCAGTGATGACTTGAACTTTCGTCAGGTAAGGTCAAGTCATATGTTTTTAAAATGTATTTACTATTTTTATTTGCTTCAATTTAACTTCCAAAAAGTAGAACATTATTTGTGTTAAATTTCATTTTGGAAAAAATAAATCTAACACGTCAGTTCATCTCTATACACCATAGATTCTAGTGTCCAGGTCTAACTTCATAGCTATGCAGATTCTTTTCATCTCTTGTTATTTTTAGCAAGCATGATTTTTCCCATTCTTTATCAATTTTTTAACTTCTCTTACTTATTTCAGCAAACATGGTACTCATCATCATCATGGAAGCTTTACCCAAAAATTTGGTATAAGGCACACAACATCTACACTGTTCTGATCCTCTTGTTTTGGCCGCGTAACATATAAACTGGTATGGGAAGATTATGGTGCCAGTCTTCCACACTAGAGGGGAAACGAGTTTTACTCTAATGCTAAATCATTCATCATCATCAATCATATAAAATATGCACATCTCAAAAAAAAATTATTTAAAACCGAACCATAAAGCGCATTTTCACACTGGCAGACTGGCACCCAAACCTTTCTCAAGCTGGTAAATATGCCCCTCGTATACCAATTGAAAACAGGGGGTTGGGGTGGGGGGATAAGGAGAAATGCTAATTTATTGTGAACAAGAAATACCGAAACATAACAGCAGTATTACTCGTGAATAAGTCCTAGAAAAAGATTTCGAAATATTGAGAGGAAAAAAAATAGTTTTGTGTGGATCAAGTATATCCTAGATTCCAAATACAAGGAATTTACCCAGGTCGGCAGCAAGAAACACATAGTTCTTGACATGGCTGAGATGGATCATTGCGCACCGTGTCATCATAACAAATCATGAAGCACCCAACCAATCCCACCAAAGCAAAAAACACTAGTGCTCCTGCACTCACCAGAAATAATAACAAGTACATATCATCATCATCAGATACAAAAATCAGATATTGAGAGCCCAGACATTTACGTAACAATTACACACATATTTCCATAACATTACAAAGAAACCAGATGACGACCAAATACACAATCCATTGAATCCAAGGCTTTCCAGTAAATAATTGGAAAAAAATGTAAGACTCTCTGGCACGTCATGGTCGACTATACAAGCAAACTTGTGGGGAGAGAACCAGGTTGAGTAGAAAGATTATGAACACTATAGTACTTGGAAATACACAAATTGTACAATAAAAGAATTAATATTGATCTGTTGCCTGTATCTATTATGCTAATGCAGGGGGAAGTGGTTTTATTAAAATTCTAACCATCCCCACCCACCCACGCCCCCATGTTGGACATACTCTTTCCATCATGCATGCAAACATTGTGGCATTGCATGTTGCTATGGAGGCAGAAAGTGAGGTTCCTTCAGCAATGTCAGAGTGTGGCTACAGGGTTGTAAGGTCACTGTTACTTGAAAGTATATTGCAAATAACGCATATTTCAAAAAAGATGCTCAAGATACAATCTGAATAACAAGGAGTTTGTGAAATCAGAGAATTAAATATAAAACTCTTTTAACTGCACAGAACATGTACAGACATGTTGACTCAAAACACCTTCCAACTCAGAGGGCTTATTGTTTATAGAAACAGGAATCACTCTTAAGACCCTTTCTCTCTTCACTAGAAAATATTACTACAATATGTGAGAGGGACTTTGGTGATTAGGAGGATAAGGTCTTGTTCGCTAACTGTGATGGATTTGAATAAGGTGGCTACAGCTTCCTCCTGAATCAAGTTCATGCCTGTTCAAGAGGTTTTCTAGGGATCTGCCTCCATGTTAGATGGCCTTAGTACTTACAGTCAAAGGTGCCCCTTGTTAGAAATTTTCCGTTATATTTGAAATCAATGACATTGTGACAAATGCATAGATAAATACAAACATAGAGCAGAACATAAGGGGCAATAACAAGGACAATAAAACATGATCACAACAAACAAAGAGGAGAACACTTGTATTTTCTCGAGATTTACCACATAAGTAGTAGAAACCAAGTCCACTATGGGAAGCCAAGGCCAAACGAAGCTGGAAATGCTCAAAACTATCAATTAAATACACCAAATATGACAATGAAGTAATTACCTGCAGACAAAGAAGATGAAGAAATAGAAATTGAACACCAAACTCACAGCAGCATAAAATTTACAAAAAGAAAAAGAGAATGAAAGACAACTTGAAGCATGGGGGAGATGACCTACAAGTTGAACAGCCACAAAGATAAATATTACATCCCTAGTCACAAAGAAACGGAACTTCAAGATTTGCCATTTCCTATTATCATAAACATGCACTCTCAAATGGTAACGAGCCTTGCAAGTAGTGCAATGGGCAAATGCAAACCCTTCCTGTAGAAATCAAAATGGGATTATCAGATTCAAGCAATTCTAGAGGTTACCAATATGTAGAAATGTCTCCATAAAAGAACAAAATTCAAAGACGCAAGATTTATTAATCCTTGAAAATAAGCTGGCTACATAAATACGGCATCTTAAACCATGCAAAGGCTATTGTTTCTTTCTTGTACACGAGCTTTCAAATTCAACCACCTCAAAGAGTAAAAAAGAAGAATTTTCATTCATAAGGCAGTTGAGGAGCCCAACCAAAATACAGAAAAACAGGGGAAAACAAAACACAAAGCACCCCTAAAACAAAAACACTAAGGAACGTTGTTGCCTTCATCATGTTCATTATTTCACATACGTAAAAGTTAACAATTCACAGTACAGATATGCATATCAAACTTGATCAAGAGTGAACAACAACAAAACAAATCTTGTTCCTCCATTCCATTTTGTCCATAGCCAAATCTTATGTTCTTCAAAGTGAGTTCATACATGCTCTCACCATTTCTATCTATTTCTTTTGGACCTTCCTCTTGACCTTCCTCTTGCTCTTGTAGGATCTTCAACTTGAACATTTATTTTGAATAAGGCTACAATTGGTTTTTGTTGAAAATGCCCATACCATCTCAGACAGTTTTCTCTTAGTTTATCGCCTATTTCCAAGTATACAAGTAAGATAGAATGATGAGGGATCAACTTGGCATACTTTGAGATATGTGCGTGTATTATGGATATATGTTTCCATTTAATTGATAAGCAAGAATTGGATGTCTGATCTCAAGATACCAAAACATACCCTAAGTGCCATAATCAATTAGGACAACACGGGGGACATGACTATTTAGCAACCAAGCAAAAAATCACTGAACTACACTGGAGAAATGTACTTAAAAAAATGTCTTACCTAGATGAGCTTAATGGTGTAACCCCTAAAACCACACTAGATTAAAAAGGATATTAATTGTAAAGTTAACTTATATATACCTTTACAGCCCTCCAATGATCCAAACACTCACGGTGAACATACTTTGAGGTTCCTTTGCACTTGCAAGGAGCAATAAAATCCTGGCCTGAAAAAAATAAAAAAGAGGCAAAATTTTAGACACTTTTCCCAAATTAAATATTGTACTAGGCCAAATGAATTGAACTATAATCAATTAGGGACTTTCTGCACCAATTAATTAAGAAAAGGAATTTTAGAGTAAAATGGAATTAAGGAAGTTCAAATGACATCTAAATTCAAAATGGCTTCATGACAACATTAGAATGTTACAACCCCAAAGATATATGTGCTTAACTTTTTACACCAACAACAACTTGTATTTTTGGTTAATTGGTTTGTGTTATTATCATTTGCTATCAAAGCCTCAGGTTCAAACCTCGGAAGGGGTAAATTGAGGAAAGGGTTACCGGGGGACCAAAAAGAAGGGTACTAGAGTGAAAGCCACCACAAAGTGGGCACCTAAGACCTTAGTGGAAGGGGATACCTCGGGCCCCGAAAAAGGTGCCAGAGTGAAAATTGCCATAGAGTGAGCGGACACCAAGGTTAACTAGGAAGAATTGTAATAAAGTGCAATTAATACACTTTGGACATTGGATTTTGTACCGAAAAAGCCCTTAAAATTTTCTTTTTTACCAAAATATCCTAAGGTTCCAATTTTCAAAGTGTATTTATTGCATTTTAACGTGTTCCCTTAGGGCACACGTTAACGAAATCCGTAGTATATTACTACCCCTAAGAAATATGGACTTTACTTCCCACATCACTAAGAGCAACTCCAATCGGTCTCTAATAAAACTCTAAATTTAGAGATAGAGACGTTGTAACCTAACTCCAACCAATCTCTATTAAGAGAAATCTCCTCTAAATCATTGTTCAAAGCAACTCCGTAGTATATTACTACCCCAAAGAAATATGGACTTTACTTCCCACATCACTAAGAGCAACTCCAATCGGTCTCTAATAAAACTCTAAATTTAGAGATAGAGACGTTGTAACCTAACTCCAACCAATCTCTATTAAGAGAAATCTCCTCTAAATCATTGTTTAAAGCAACTCCAACGGGGATATTCATAAATACTAGCCATAGTGACTAGGCATTCCATAAGGGAGAGTTATTTTGGATATTCAATGGGTATGCACTCCAAAGTCTAATCGTGTTATCCAAAAAAGCTCTCCATAAATATTTTAATGTTTTTTTTTAAATTCTAACCAAAATTCAGCTCCAGCAAAATCCTACCCAACCGTCGTTGTCCTTTGCCGCCAAAAGGTAGAGATTCTAAATCTCATACTCTTGTTTTACCAACTGAAAACTCAACTCTCCAAAATGTTTCAAAATGGAGAGAGAGTTGCAAAGTGCATTGTTGACCCTTCAAAGGGCTCTGGCTCTCCAAAATGGTAGTTGGGAGGGGATGCAGAGTGTGTTGGAAGTGCTCTTCTCCAAATATAGAGGTCTTGATAAATTTTAGAGGGTCTCTCTAAATCAATATTCATGTTTTTTAAATACATATTGTATCCTTTTTTTTTTCTATAAATGTCTATTTTTTACCCTCTCTCTTCATGGAACATGTTTTAAATATCATTTTTGTCTCCTTCTCTTTTCAACCTTTTCAAGTCAATGAATAGTGCTTTAGAGAAGGGACTCATTGGAGTTCAAATTGGTTCTGAGGTGCCAATTTGGAGGAAATTTAAGAGACGTGGGTTGGAGTTGCTCTAACACTTAGGTATTTTTTGTATTTTGTATATTGGTTCAATTCGCATCATTACAAAAACACAAAAACAAAAACAAAATTAAAAATTTGTGTAATGTATTTATCAAGGAATCAAGAAAATAAAGACAATTAGGCTTCTTTGAGGGAGCCAATCCTCCAATAACAAATAAAACAGAACAATATTTCTCTCTGATCTCCTTCATTACCACAACTCCTTAAATACAACTCAATAACTACTTCTACATGACTCTCTACTTAGGACATGTTCTTGCTAACTAGGACACCACAACCTTACAACTACTTGACCCATGACATCAACTAAGACAACACTTCACCATAACTGAAACACTATTTGGCTAACTAAGTGTGTGTTTGGTAACACTTCTGAAGTCTGAATGGAGGTGGTCCACATTTAAAATTCAGACTTTAGAAGCTTTATTTCCAATTGTTTTGATTTAGATTTCAGGCTCCAAAATCAAAATTCAGAAGTTTTGAACCAGTGATTTCAGGCTCCAAAATCAATTATTTTATACTTAAAACACCCTCCTCAAAACCCTAATTTCTATCAATTATCCTTTCTTTATACGAACCTTAAAACCCTTAATTTTAACTTTTCTACCTCTCATTTTTTTTCTACCTCCCTTCCTCTACAACTTTGTTGTCGAAGTCTCTCTCATTTATCTCGTTTCGTGTTTGAAAACCCTATATTTTTATACGAACCCTAAAACCCTATATTTTTCAACTAGAAAATAAATGATTATTTATTGTTTGAGTATTATCTTGTTGGAATATAATTTCTCAAGTATGAATTCAAATTGAAAACAATACTTTAGGGGTGTTTGATGTGTTAGAAATTGAAATTAAATGTGTGAATGGTTTCATTATGCATAACATGTTATGTTTTTTGGTTAACAATTTATTAGAATTACAAAAGGGTATTATTATCAAAATGGCCATTATGTTTTAAAATTCTATTTGTAATCAGAAGCTTTTAAAAATGATAAACAAACAACTTTTCCATAATAAGATTTCAGATTTCAGAAAACAGACTTCAGACTTCAGACTCCAGACTTCAGAAGTGTTACTAAACATACCCTAACTGAACCCCACTAAGAGATCATGGATGCACACAAACAAACTACCCTTGATCAGGTTCTCTGCCCGTGACATTTTGTGAGATTCATCAAATCACACTTAAAAGGAATACTAATACCATGGAAATAATGATGGTTCTTGTTAGCGAAAATATAAATTTAGATAGAAAGAAAAGAAAAAAAAAATCTTATCGAGTTTAAAGTAAATGTTACCATCAGTTTCAAGACAAATTCTGCATTGGATTTGCTCGCTTGGTCCGGCTTCAAGATCGATCTCGTTCGGCTTGATAATCGCAGAAGGAGCGATTAAAGGAGAAGTGGTTGCGATATCCGCCATAGATTTAAAGAATTATCCATAAACAACATAAAACCTAAATTTTCTTGATTTGCTCGCTCGGTCCGGCTTCAAGATCGATCTCGTTCGGTTTGATAAACAGAAGGAGCGATTAAAGGAGAAGTGGTTGCGATATCCGCCATAGATTTCAAGAATTATCCATAAACAACAAAAAACCTAAATTTTCTTGCTTCATCTTCTTCTCTCCCTCTTATTCTTTTATTATTTATCTAACCTCTTCGAGGACCACAAACAAAAAGACCGTACTTAGTACTTACTCTTCTCTTTAGAAAGTTTTAAAACTTGACTCATACGTCTCATATGAGTCGACTAAACTCGATGACTCGCAAGTCGACTCGCAGAGACAAATAATTATTCTCAATTATTATATTTTAAACATGTTTAATATTTTAAAATTAAAATTAAGACTTATATGTATTTATAATTTATTTTATTTTATTTAAAAATAAAAAATCAATAAAACACATAATACGGTCTAGTCGTTTCTAATCCAGCTCGATGTACTTCCTTGTAAGGTTTTAAAACTCGTTTTGACATCTCGTCTCATCTCATCTGTGAATAAGATCGAGTCATCTCAAATGAGTTTTTCAATTCATTAAGACGACTCGTTTAACAATAAAAAAAAATGAACGTGAATTTTAAATCTCTAATGCATTGACTTATTTATTCGTCTTGTTAGTGCATGATATTAGACGTATCAAATGAGTCATCTCGATCTAAGATGAGATTTAATACCATGCTTCCACGCTAATTCAGCCCATTTTTAAATTTACTTGGGAGAACAAGTGCCTAGGTCAATTTGAAGTACAATCAAGTCAACTCTTACCAACCGAGTTTTAATTTCCAAGGCGTCTTGACTCGATGGATTGGCAAGTCGACTCAACGTGTCATAAAACTACAGACCGACTAGCCTTACTAAGCTAGTGAGTATTTCATCCTTACTAAGGGTCCTTTGACCCAACTTGTTGTTTCCAAAACCAGGAACCAATGCTTTAGGTTTGTTGAGGGAAAAAATTATATCAACTTTAAAATATATATATATATAGGTCCCGTTCGGCACCCTAAGTTTTACCACACACTTTAACAAATGCGTTTTGTCCTGCATGGGTTAGAAGTTTCGGAATGGGCTGATTTTTGGTGAGGATGATCTCTATGGTGAGGAGATCATCCTCACCAAAAATCAGCCCATTCCAAAATTTCTAACCCATGTAAGACAAAAAACGTTTGTTAAAGTGTGTGGTAAAACTTAGGGTGCTGAACATTTCCCATATATATATAAAAGTCAGTCATTTTCTAATTCCCCCTTCTGACAAATTCTTCCCACGTGATTGTGCATACGACTATAGATTTATCTCCTCTGATACACAATTACACATTTTCATAAATATGTACAATTGGACATTATTTTAAAGAAGAATTCCACAAAAACAATTATTGTTAACAGTTGAGTTTTAAATATACATGTGGAGTTAGGTGGAAGTTTGGTAGCTGTCAATTTTAAAAAAGGAAATGCTGAAATGACAAAAAGTATTTACTGCACAAGTCTGACGTGCGATGTGTTTCCTCATGATACAAATAAAAATCATCTACAGTTATGTATACATGTTCACGTCAGAATTGTGAGAATCATAATAAATCATGTGTCATCTCAGCACGACTCTTTTCAAAACATAGGATCAAGTCCAAAAGAAAAAATATTTTTTTTTATCCAAGTTTTTTCATAAAATTTAAAGGGCTGTGATGTTGGATTGTCAATGTAATAGTCCATCCAAGCAAAATGACCCTAAGTAAGACTTAAAATCTTATTAAGTTATTAAGAAAAATATGCGTTTCTCATAAAACTATGGTGAAAGAAACGACACGTGACCAATTATGAAAGAAAAAACTAAGAGTTTTATTGCTCAACTATGGTATCATCCCTCTCTTCGATGTTAGGTTAGGATTATGATTTCAAATTTGAAATCTTTAAAGTTGCTCAACTATGGTAACAACTTTAAAGTTGTTGAAGAAAACTTTATCTCAACTAACTCCATTATATCTATCTCTAAAGAAATTTTTCTTCTAACTCTCCCTTCCTACCTCATCTTCTCACCCAAAAAAAAAAAAATTATTCTCTCACAAAAGTTAATCCGGGATTTCACATAATCTCGAATGGAACAATCACACAAATTGAGAACATCCCCAATTAACATAATTATCCATATTAGACGTAAAATCTTAGACCAACTTTCATGTGGAAAAAAAAGTTCCCATCCTCCTATACCTTTTATTGTCCTATCATTTTCCATTGACGTAGCCCATTATCCTCTTCTTCTTTTTATTGTGTTTTTTATTTCTATTTATCTTCAACGAACCTTTTAGCCAATGAGAATATGGATTTCCACAAAGATGTCATTTCCACATTATATACTCCAATTGTGTTTAATGTTACGATTGACTTGACTTTAAAGCATTTATAATTCTTGTGGACTTATCAATGTCATATTAAACTTGCTCACCTTGTTGAATGGGTCACTTGAAAATCAATGTTTTAAAATCGAATTGATAATCGGATTGAATATTTGTCGAATTGGTCGGACCATTGTTCGATTCTGTTAGTCCAATTTATGTTTCTTGAAAAACGTAAATATATATATATATTCATTTTTTCAAAATTGTTTTATTTACATTCATAAAAGGATGATACTAAAAAAATTGAGTAATCATTAATTAGTTGAATCGGTTTTATTACAAAATCTGGTCGAACCACCAATTCGGTCCAATTTTTAAAGTACTTTTTGAAATTTTAACTAGTAAAGATTCCTTACCCACCAAGTTATGGTACTTAGTATAGTAACCAAGAAACCCCGGAGCAGACCCAAAAAAGTTCACTTGCGAGGGTTGTATTAAGTGTATGAAAATAAAATTTTAAAAATTACAAATAATAATGTATATTTTTTTATAATAGAAGTCGTATTACTTTTTTTTTTTTTCACTAAGCCTATATTTTTAATGAATTCGGTAACTCGGTGTTGGTGGGATTTGAACCCAGGTCTCTGATATATCACTCAAAGACTTGCAATGACACAACCTAGTGACCATGTTGGTTGTTTTCAAAATTATAAAACTAACATTTTCACCGTATAATGCTAAACCCCCCTCAATTAATATTTTAAATTAAAAATAAGTACGTATCACACATGCTTTTGCACATGAGTTGTTTCCTTACTTAGTAAAATGGTCAAATCTTAATAAAGGGCGTTGAGATAAAATGGATTGCTAAATTAGCAATTCAACACCACAACCTTCTAGATTTCATGGAAAAACTAATATAAATAAGAAATCAAAAAGTATTTTTATTTTTTTTGTTGGCCTGATACAAGGTTTGAAAACAGACTACTACTAAAATTAAAAAAAAAAAATTTGGAATGGGCTATTTTTTGTGATCATCCTTGCAAAAAATCAGCCCATTCTGAAATTGCTAGCCCCAGTTTGCAAGTTAAAGAATTGTGGACCGTTCATTTTAACCATTAGTTTGTAACCACTTTTCATAGGATTATAAGTTTTAAAACCAGCTGATTTTTTGTGAGGATGATCTACTCACTTTAGAGATCATCCTCACAAAAAATCAGCCCAATCCGAAACTGTTTTGCCATATAGGATAAAACATTGACTACGGATCCTAACCTATATATGGGTCAGGATTCAGAGACACATAAAGCTATAATGTGTTTTGTCTTATATGGGAAAAAAGGTTTGGAATGAACTGATTTTTTGTGAGGACCGAGGAGATCATCCTCACAAAAAATCAGCCCATTCTGAAACTTCTGGCCCCATGTTTACAAGTTGAAGAATTCTAGACCGTCCATTTTTTGTAAACCACTTTTGATGGGGTGAGGAGATCATACTTGCAAAAAATCAGCCCATTCCAACCTTTTTGCCAATGTAAGACAAAACATGTTGTAGCTTTATGTGTATATAAATCCTGACATATATATTAATTTTTGAAAGAAATACACTTCCTAACTAAGTAAGATTTTAACTCTTACTATGGTTCTTTGAGCTCAAATGGATTACCACATTAGCAATCAAACACCAGAACCCTCTAGATTTCATGGAAAACCCATACCATACAAAAAATATTCAAAAAATATTTTTTTTTTTTTGAGCTTGATCCAAGGGTTGGAACTCAACACTAAGTTAAAAATTAATTTAGTTATTGTCGAGTTCGACAATATTTTCATAAGAAAAAAATCGTCGAAGTCGACAATAATTAAATGGTAAACTCGACTCTATAATGTGAACTAAAATTTTCAATTTTTTCGTTTTTCCAACTTCAATACTTAGTAAATCTCCTCGAAATACTCAAAATGCATAAATCATAATTGCGAATTAAAAGTTACGATGTAATCACCAAAAAAAGTGAATTTCAACTTTGTTCTTCATTTTTTTATTTATAATAAATCATCAAAATTATAATATAAAAAAATACATTTAGATGTTCAAATTAAGATAATATAATTCTCCATTCGTCATTCATGATCAAAGATCATTAGAAATGATGGCAATTGTTGTTGAAAAATCTAACTACATGAAGAAGGTGAGAAAATGGTAGTTTGGGTATTTCAATGACATTATACACATGAGATGAGGTAGAGGAAAAGTTTACTAAATGAACTATTAACAGACCGTCCAAAACTTAGGGACTATTTAGAAAAGCATCCCTTAATCAGGGTCTTTTAAGTAAGTTTTCCTTTTTTTCTATGCTTTCCCCCTCCCCCTCCCCTCCTAAATTGTCTAACTATTTATAGACTCCTTAGAGAATATTATTTTGTTATACCCCCCCACCCCCCCATCTTCCGAGATGAAAAAAGTTAAAAAATGTGGGACTAATGGAAGTGAAGTGAAGAGGTTGAGAGAATAAAAAAGTGATAAATGTGATCAAGTTTTGGATTTGAATTCTAGATTGACTTTGGTTTTAGGTTTGGATTTGATTTAAGTTTTGGATTCAAGCCTGGATTCAAGTGTTGTGCAATTTTGGGATGTCTACATTTCAAATGAAAGGATGACGGTAGTGCAAGGAGAGGTGTCCTTTGACATGGAGTGCTCCAAATAAATTTTAATTTTTAGAGGTGGCCCTAAAAATATGAGAGCCCTTAGAATTTCTTGGCATGTCAATAAAATTTTCCTATTAAGAATTTTCACCCCTCTTACCCGCTCTTTCATCATAAAAAGAAAAAAAAAAAGCTAAAGTGACTTGAAATAACACTCAAGTAGCACTAAAGGTATACTTGAGTTCGTTAAAACCAATAGTATTTTTTTATTGAGATATGAGGGTTTTTTTATTTTTTTGGATAACTAAGGACAGTGGACCGAGCCTGTATTTGGGCTTTGCCTGGTCCATAGACCATGATCTTGTCCAAGGACTAGTTCCTAAGGCACGTGCAACACCCACAAATCAGTGACGGACCAAGTAAGTGAGAGTATGCCTTCACGGATGGCCCCTGAGGAATTAATGCTCATATTGGGTATCGAACTCACAACCTACAAGTATTAACTATCGGTTCAAAATTGCCATTGAGATATGAGGATTATACACTCGAGGAAAGTCGATGGTACACTAGGTAGACAGTAGTACTTCAAATGTTATTTTGAATCATTATATAGAAAGGCTCAAATAGAAAAAGATGTTCCCTTCCATGTACCACACAACCACACCAGCTTGTTGGACCCTAAGAAAGTTCAAAAAACTTAAGGGTGACCTAGACATGCCCTCCCTTATGTATTCATCAATATTAGAGCCACTCCCCTTTGTTAAAACAGATGCCATGACCTAGGTTATGTCTGAGTTACTAATAAGAAATGACATAAATGCCCTTAACTTCAACTTCAAGTCCAGAACCCAAGCACATCTGGAAAATCTATTATTTTTAAGTTAATAGCAAGAAGGCAAAGTGTTTTTGACTTATTTAACCTCCACTTTAATCCATCATCTTCCATGTGATAATCATTGATTTTTCTACCTAAAAATCAATTCTTCTCCTCCAAAATTTTGATCTTGTTCTTAGGGTTTCATGAAGATGGAATCTTAATGTTAAGAATGAGGGTAAAAATCTTCAATCTTCAAACTAGTAAACTCTAAGATAAATTATTTCCATCTTTTTTCAATATTCATTCAATTATTATTTTTTGTTTAAGTAAAAACCCTTGAATTTTCTCTCCAGTAGTCACTTATCTTTTTATTTTCTAAAATCCTACTTTAGTCTTGGGGTTTAAAGGTTGAAGAAAACATGATCTTGAGGGCATGTTTGGATACCAGGAGCAGAACAGGAGCTGAAGTACTCTGTGGAGGAGCTGGAAAAGTAATTCAGTGCAAAAAGGGCGTTTGGTAATCAACTCTGTGAAGTACTGGCAGAAGTACTTTTGTACTGGAAGTCTGTTTGAGAACCATACTGACTTCTAGAAAAAGACTAGAATAGCCTTATATTATACCAGTTACTATTTTTTGTCTTTTAGTGTCATAATATGTCTTCAAACTATACTGTTTTTGACATTTTAACTATAAATATTAATATAATACAATATGTTTAAATCCATTATACTCAAAATTTAAAAAAAATTTGACAAACTGTCTTTTAGTGTCATAATATGCCTTCAAACTATACTGTTTTTAACATTTTAACTATAAATATTAATATAATATAATATAATATTTTAAATATTAAATATTAATATAATGTGTTTAATTATAAATATTAATATAATATAATATAATATTTTAAATGTTAAATATTAATATAATGTGTTTAAATCCATTATACTCAAAATTTTTAAAAAAATTAAATATTAATAAAGGTTTCTTTCGTTTGATTTAAAGGCAAATGAATTAGGAATATTTTCATAGAAAATTAATAAAGTTAAGGGTATTTTGGTAAAACGAACCGTTAGATTTTGACTCCCCTGCAAGATGATTTTTGAGAAATAGGTTTTCTCGACTTTTTCACAAAGAGTAATTTCTTGCTCTTGCGCAGAGTAACTTTTCTAAGGAGTTGTTCATCCAAACGCATCCAAACGACTTCTAACTCCCCGCAAGAGTCAGAAGTAGTCAAGGAGTCCTATCCAAACACCTACTAAGCTTCACTCTAATTTTGAAGAAAACAAATTCACCTTAAGATTTGAAGATGATTGTTTTGAGGAAAAAAATTAGCTAAATGAATGTTCCTGCAATTTGAAGATCGAATAAGAGAGTTGGTTGAAAACAAGTAGTAATGGGCAGAAAAATTCGATTGAAGATGTGGGTTTTGTGGAGAAAATCAACTTAAGGTTGAAGATGATGGCATTTAGGTCTTACGTTAGTATCTCAGAATAAAACTAGGTCAAAGGGGACATGTCATCAATTTCGAAACATAGGGGTATCTCCAATATTAACAAAAACATAGGGGGGCCCATCTAAATCACCCAAAAATGAAAAATTGCAAGGGAGAGATTACTCGCAGATCACATAGAACTAATTGCTATCCTTCACTCGAAAACTTTCTCTTGTACTCCCTTGTAATTATTGTACTTAGGAAAAAAGAAAAAATAAATAAATTTTTGCATTTCTAAAAAATAAAGTACTTCCTCCTCCTTCAACCAAAGAAAAAAAAAGTTGAGAGCAGACTAAGATGAGTAAGAGAGAGTGAGGAATGGGGGGTTACGATGAGATTGAAAGGAAGAAAGAGGGTTAAGATGAGTGAGAGTGAGAAAGAGATTGGAGTGGAATGCAATTTGTAGATATTTTAAGGGATTTACTAGTTGCACACTACTAATAATTGGTTACACTTCAATCTTATAAAAAAATGTCTCTTAACGTACCAGTTGCACTTCATCGTGATAACATGCTTGTTCATCTTATTCGCTTCTCTCATATCCTCTTCATTTTAAGATATTTAATTATTTTTTGATTAATTGATTGAGTTAAAATAGTTTTCTTTTGTGGAAATGTGTCTTGCTCCCTTGGGAAACCTAATAAAAACTGAACAAGTATTTTTCGCACAAATTTCCGAAACAACAATAAGTTTTGTAGGCATAGTTGAAAAAGGAGAAGTGCATTATTTTTATTTTTATTTTTGGAGTGCAATCATACAAAAAGGAGTGCAAAGAGGGAAAGGGTTTAAGGGATGAAGTGCAATTTATGATCGGTGGTGTGCAACTAGTTGGTCCCTTACGACAACGAAACTCGCACAGTATAAAAGCCAATCTACAGCACAACTTGCCATTCCTGTAAATTGTAAAACTTCTTTATGTGAGTTGTCTCCTCTTCTCATCCCGCCATGACCAGAACCAAACAGACGCCGAGAAAAAACAAGAGAAACAACAAGAAACATAAGATCTCCAAGAAATCCGAGGACAGAAACCCTAAAACTAAAAAACTCGAAAAATCCCCAATTGTAAACGATAGTGATTCCGATGTTTCCGAACCAGAATCCGAAAAGATTCAGAAGCTTCTCGAACCCTACTCCAAGGACCAATTGATCGATTTTCTCTGCGATTTCGCCATTAACGATTCTTCTCTCCTCCAACATATCCGAACCATTGCCGACCAAGACGTTTCCCAACGCAACGTCTTTGTTCACGGTTTCGGTTGGGACACCACCCGCGAAACCCTAATTTCCGTTTTTGAATCATTTGGAAAGATCGAAGATTGCAATGTTGTTCTCGATCGAGTCACTGGTAAAGCTAAGGGTTTCGGATTTATTCTCTTTAAGTCTCGAATAGGTGCGACGAAAGCCCTAAAGCAGCCACAGAAGAAGATCAATAATCGCCTTGTGGCTTGTCAATTGGCTTCAACTGGTCGGGTCGTGACGCAGCAGAACCAGGACACTTCAGGGAGGAAGATTTATGTGAGCAATGTTCATGCTGATGCAGACCCAGAGAAGCTCCGCAACTTTTTTGGAAGATTCGGTGAGATTGAAGCAGGGCCATCAGGGTTCGATACGGCGACTGGGAAGTCGAGAGGGTTTGCTCTCTTTGTTTATAAGACACAAGAGGGAGCGAAGAAGGTACTTGAAGAGCCCTATAAAATGTTCGAAGGACATCAGTTGCATTGCAAGAGAGCCATTGAGAACAATGCCAAGCCTGTTGTGCAGCCGCAACAGCCACCCATGCAGCAGCCGCAGCCGGTGCAGCCCCCAGTGTTGGCTGCGGTGGCCGCAGCACAGAATTTGGCGCTCTTTCGCCAACATCCTAATCTGAATCCAATGTACAGTGGGTTGGTTGTGGATTCGAATTCCGGGTTGATAACGGGTTCTGTCAATCCGATGTTAGCAGGGGCATTGAACCCTGGTGTGATTCCAACAACTCAAGTTGCAGGAACTTCAGCAGGATTAATGGGGTACGGCCCATCCCACGGGTTGGGTGTCTTAGGAGGCACTCCTTCGATGATTGGGGTGCCAAGTTATATGAACCCAAATTTGCAAGGATTGCAATCTTATCAGAATTCAAATCTAGTGCAGGCATCTTCTTCAAGGACTGATGTGGCCGGGCAGTCTTTGAGTGGTTTTCCATATTACATGAGGTAAGCTCTTTCTCACCTTGGAGTTTGAGTTTCCCTATTTGTTTTGAACTTATCATATTTAATTGTTTGGTTTTATCCAAACTTTGCTGGAGCTGGTAGACCAAGGGAGAGGAAGCTGAGTTTTATGTCATTTATTTTATCTTCTCATTTTTTTCTTAATGATTTTTTTATATTTGAATGATTTACTTTTCATTTCAAGTATTTCTGTTATTATTATTATTATTATTATTATTATTATTTATTTTTTGTTTATTTGGTGTTATTTTTATATGTACTTTTTTTACGGGGCCTTTATTTGATTCTCTATTAATACAGTTCTAGCTGAAAAATAAGAAGAGTATATTGATATTTACTTTCTTTTCAATTCAAAGACTAAAGAACAAGATTTGTAGTGCCTAGACCGAAAGTGAAACCTATATGAGTTGTCTCAGCTTTGGTTCACAGTCCTTTCCCGTTCCATCTAAGCCAAGACATTCATTAGAATGTATGCCATCTCGTACCAATCATTCATTAGAATGAAGAACCTTATCATTCAATCATCATCATTATAATTTTCTTGGGGTGGCCCATCAGGTTTGGTCTCACTTTCTCTCTTTGTTCAATTTCTCTTGTTGTTGGTAATTTTATTCTTTGGAATTTTATTCCTCCTGCTATCTGTTGGGGCTTGTGGCAAGAAAGGAATGAACGAATCTTCAAAGGAAAGGAGCTTACTATACAGGAAGTCATTTTTAGCATTGTGGGTTTATTGTTTTATTGGTGTAGGCAGTTTCAAGAGTTCAAGGGGCTCCAATTTGAAGACTTCTTGTTTAGATGGGAGATGATTTATATTGGGTGATTTTGTTGGGGTTGAGTTGTCTCTTTTTTGTTTTTTTGTTTGCTTTTCTCCTTGAAGACCTCTTGTCCTCTCTTTAATATAATTTTGGTTATGAAAAAATAAAAAAATTGTTGTTGTCATCATAAAATTCCTCTCTATGGACTCTCTCTACTTTCCAAGCTATATAAGGAGTGCTCTTTAAAGGCGGAATTCTTCAAAAGCTACCTTAAAAAGTTTCTTTATCTGGATAGCTTCTCATGGAAGAATTCTTACTAGTGATCTTTTGATCAAAATATGTTATATGATACCAAATTTCTGTTTTTTGTGTGAAGCCAGTGGTGGGTCAGTTACTTAATCATTTGTTGCTGCATTGCCCTATCAGTATGTTTATCTGATCTCATTTCTTAGTTCCTTTTGAGATCCCTTGGGTGTTCCCTTGTTCGGTTTTGTCTCTCTTTCAATGATGGGACTGATCACTGTTCTCTGGGAGGAAGAAAATTTTGTGGAGGTTCATTCCCTTTGCAGTTTGTTAGAGAATTTGGTTGGAGAGGAGTGGGAGAGATTTTTCAAGGGGTTGAAGATTCATTGATGAGATTATAATCAAGATTCTAGGGTTGATGTTCTTTTAGTGTAAACTGTCCAGAGTTTAAGGGTGTTTTCTTTGAAGATTTTGTTGTTTGGTGAGAGTTTGTTTGTAAATCACCAAGGTTGGTCATCTCAACTATCTTTTTTGCATTTCATTATCTTTATTTGCATAAAATTTTACGAACAAAAAAATGGATTATTTTCAGAGAGTTGCTATTGCCACACCAACTTTTGCTAATGCCACACTGATTCCTTTGTAAATCACCAAAGAATTGCACATAGTTGGTGTGGTGTTAACAAATGTTGGTGTGTCAATGGTAACTCTATATTTTTAATGGGATGCATGGTTTTTCTCCATTGTCCTAGAGATAGGAAGATTGGGCTATATTTTGAACCATGGTCCCTCTTAGATAAGTTATACAACATTCATGTGACATTTATTTGTGATGATTTAACACCCTTTTGAATGGGGGAGCTTCCGTATTACTTTGACTAACTCAATACCCTATTTTTACTCTTATTCTATAAATGAGATTCTCATATTTCACAGCTTATTTTTATATAAGTATTCATATCCCTCACTATATCTGTGAAGTCTGAGATGTTTATTGTATTATATTATATATATATATATATATATATATATATATATATATATATATTTACTAGTTTCTTATTTTACTATAGTAAAGCAACAAGATAAATGTTCACCGCTACCAAGGAAATGAGTCTTGAATGTACCATGGAAAGCAACCAATTCCATTTCTAGTGAATTGATCAACACATCTCGACTTCTAAGGGAACACACCATGAGATGTCAAAATCTCAGTGTAAGTGAGAAATATGGTCAAAGACATCCAAGGATTTGGTACCTTCTTATTATCCCAACTATTAGCTTTAGAAGGTTGCTTATCACAATTCATCCAATCACACTGTCAAAATATCCTCAAAGATGAGCCCCTTATTTCTCAGTCATCTTGTTATTGATGGCGATAATGTTGGGTGGGTGAGTGGGAATTTGACAAAGAAGAGAGCTTTTTCTTTTTCTCCACCCTTTCTCTTCTCCACCAAACCCATACCACCCACCTAACTATGTGGTAGTTGTAATAGACATGCCCTTTGAAGTTTGGGTGAAATTTAACATCCCTTATGTTCTAAAATTGATTAAATACCCAATAGACCAGGTTTACATAAAAGTACCATTTTAACACTACTTTTTGAAAGCTTAAAGCAGGCAGGGATGGTCTAGCTGACCAAAGCAAGGCCTTGGTAAGCCTGCTGACAACGGGAATTGAACCCAGGTCTTTGATTTCATCATACATAGACTTTACGAACTAAGCTAGTTGGCACCTTCATCCTTGGAAGTTGGAAGATCTTGATTGGTGCTGATTCCAATCTTTGGTCCTCCTTGAGGTGAATGTTTTGTCTCGTGTCTATCCCTTTTCCTTTTCTTTCTGTCTTTGTCTTTTTCTCAGTTCAGACCCTTATTTATATTTCTGACCAGTAGTTCATCTCCTTATTTTTTATACCTAATAAACGTCAATTCTAGCTTCATTTTCCTACGACTCTGAAATCAGTCCTAAACTCCTATTCGTTTTCCCTATGTTAAATCCATAATATTTGTTTGAAGCTTCTTCCCATGGCCTAGTGTTTCAAATAGACTCACCATTAAACCGAAACCTTATCTTAGTCTTAAGCCTGCACCCATTCCTTCCAATTTCCAAATCCTAAACCCTAGTTTCCTTCAATTATGGAGTTCAAGAAGAGAAAATCCAGACTCGTTTCCTTATCAGAATTCAAAATGCGACGTATGACTTGTTATAAAGTATGCATTTCATACCAAACATTATAAAGCATGCATTTCATGCCAAAGAGTGCCAATAATATTCAATAGACTTCCATTGCCCCATACTCCCATTCCATTCACTTCCCTTCCCTAAGAATGGTCAACAAACAACCATTATTGGAAAAAAAAAAAAAAAAAAATTCAATGAACAAAGGGGAGCATTTATTTATTTATTTATTTTTTTTAGATACATTTTTCACATTTTAGTTTTAGCCTTTTTATACTTTTAAATTATGATCATTCATCCCTTGCTTATAATTTGTGGACTTTGGAAATTTTTGAACAAATTTCTTTGAAGTGTACATTAATTGTTATGTTATAGATGGTGGATAATTTCATGTTTTTACAGCAGCTTGTCTTTCTGTTTAGGTTGTCTCAAGAACATGATCTTATCAAAAAATTCCATGGTGATTAAAAAAGTCAATCACTGATTTTATTTTTTAGTTCTCTTGCCATTGACATGCTTAGGCTCCTTATTTGCAGATGACACACAGCTCAGCTAAGACAGATGCTAATACAATGTTGAGGCATAATAGTCAAAGGGCAGACTCCAGTTCAGTTGCTTGGTTGTGAAGAGGCTTAAATTTGGAAGTAGCGTTGAACTAGTGTTGTTTTTTCTTTTAATCTATCATTTCATGATTTAGTCAAGCTCCCCATAAGAACTTGGTTCTTCTTCTTTGTCGTCTTCTTTTTGTGTTAATTTTTACAGACAGTTGGGCTCACCTTTCAAACCTCTCTCTCGATTTACTGATACTTATTTTTTTTTAATTGTGTTTACGTTTTTTTCTCCTATACTGTGGACATGCTCATGTTGCAGTCATACTATATTAACTATGCTTTTTCCTTCAGTTTATGTTGTATGAGTTTGCATTTTGTAGGTTTTTGTTTTGTTTTTTTTCCCTAAAATATTTTGGTCTCTAATTTATTGGTCACATTTATGTTAATATTTTTCTCCTCGTTTTTTTTGCCTGTTTTTTGAACTGTTGGCATTTCTGTCACAGTTGATTCTGCATCCAGAATTAATTCTGCCAAAAATCGTTGTGCCAGAAATGTTTTCTGGGGTAAACAAGGAGCTTAGCTTCTTCATTATCATTCTATTACAGTTCTTGGAGTTCAGTCTGTCGAACTCCCACAGAGCTTTTTCATTCTTATTCAACGAAGTATGAATTTTTATTTATTTAATTTTCACCAGAATAAATCTTTCTGAACACCATTGATCCATTATGAGGCAGAGAATTGACTGTTGACCTCATCATGGATTATGAGAATGGTATCCAAACAAAAAGGATGTTTTGTGATGATTCTTATAGTTTACATTTGCGGATTTCACTTGCTACTTTAAGATGGCCTTTAAGTATTTCTTTTGGTTTCATTTTATTGTTAGGTCAGACCATTAACATATCATTTGGATATGGTTTGGTGGATCAACTTGAATATGCTTTTGCATCCCTAACAAATTTTCTATTCCTTGGGTGTGGTTTCATATTTTCTCATTTTTTCCATTTTGGTTTAGCCATTCGTCTACTTACCAATTTTTAACATTTGGGTTTTTATTGGATTCTTGATCCTTACTAACTATGGGTGGTACTCTTATGAGGTGCTACCCAGAAATGTGGTTTACTTATTTATCTTTGATTTTTTGGAGAGAGAGAGAGAGTATATAAAGATATAGATTTTAGGTATTTTTGGTGTATTTTCCATGTGTATGCCCCCTCTTTGGTTTCAATTGGCAGCTAGTAAACATTTTTGGTGTATTTTCCATGTGTATGCCCCCTCTTTGGTTTCAATTGGTAGCTAGTAAACATTTTTGGTGTATTTTCCATGTGTATGCCCCCTCTTTGGTTTCAATTGGTAGCTAGTAAACATTTTTGGTGTATTTTCCATGTTTATCTGCACCGATGCATTTTTCTCCTATCAAACAACAATTTTATCTCTTTGGAAGACATGGTGGTTTTCTGTTCATTTAACAGTAACTTTATGAACTTTTTGGTTTATTTTCCATGTGTATACCCTCTTTGGTTTCACTTGGCAGCTAGTAAACATTTTTGGTGTATTTTCCATGTTTGTCTGCACTGATGCATTTCTCTCCTACCAAACATCGATTTAAGCCTTTTGGAAGATATGGTGGTTCTCTATTCATGTAACAGTTTAAAACCCTCATCTGTTAATAGAACTTATATTGCCACACCGATGCTTTTCCATAACATGCCAAACAAAAAAATTAAATGTTGTGTGTAGGCTTGTGGATAATTATTGTTTTTTTTTTTTATATTATTTAAAGAACTGCGTCTTCTCCATTTCTCCTTTTGAAAGTTCTTTGTTTTGGGCTCTCTTCAGGTGAGTAAAGCACTTCAAACTCAAGGTTTACATTTCTAAAGATATTAGTTATAAGTTATAAAAATGTATGTATTTTTTTAGTAAGATATGGTAAGTGATGATTGAGTAGCTAAAACAAAAGGTAGCGAATAAGATGTTCTACACCCTGAGATATTTTTGAACTTGGCACTCTAACTCTTATCCTTGCACTTGATCCACGTTTTGCTTATTAAGCACATGTCACATAGGTATGAGTATGTGGGTGGACCATGCGGTAGTTTGGTCTGTGTGCAAGCTTGAACCAATACCTAAGAAGATGGTTAGTCTGCTAGTCATGCTTATTACATTAATGTAATCCCTTATCGTAATCTCTCCAATCAGATTTTAAGCAAGTTGCCTAAAGAATCTATAGTGCCACATGTAGCAGCTTTGATCCAGGTCAAGATCGTTAAGTCATCCCTTAGTGACCAAAGCATGGAATGGGTGCGAGAGTAAGTGAAAGTGCTCGACTCACAGGAAAAAAAAAAGGAACCCTCAGGGAGTGGAGTGCTTTTGGAGTATTGTTGCTTACGTTTGTTTTACTTATTTTGTTATTATTTATTGTTTATTAAGAAAAGAATATATATTTTTTTAAAACTAAAAATCGATAGACTTTAAAAAGCTAAACCTAATTTAACCGAAGTGTGCATTAAATGAGATAATCATGGCTGCTCCACTATGATTCATAAATTAGTTATATTTTCATTCATTCCATATTCATAGCAGGTTGGATTTCCTCTCCTCATTTTTATGACTAACTAGTTATTGACATTGTAGCTATTTCACTCACAAGTCACAATCTCCAACTAGTTGCAACCGAACTACTCTAAACAATACTATTATTTAATGGTACTAATTTAAATATGTTTAGTAATTGAAATTTCTTCTACTTTCAAGATTTATGATGAATTCTGTAATTGCAGCAATATTTTATTTATTTTTTACTATTTGCAATAATAATCTATATCTATTTAAGAAGAAATATTTAATATGATAGTGAGATTTTTCCATGAGAGCAAGATTGTAAATCTTGTGAGCAGGATTAGAAGGATCAACACCCGCACCATAACATAAGGATTGGAGTGGGAATAACACCTCCTAACAGAAGGATGATCATCCAACTTAGTCAGATTTGCACGGCTAAGATCTTAGGATTTGGGGTTTTAAATTCTATCCGTAACAGGGACTACAAATCATGTATATATATATATAGGGGCGATTCATGGGACAAATGTAAAAACAATGGTTTTTTAAAATATGGGTTTGAGGTTTTGGCTTGAGCTGATTTTTTTGCGAGGATGGTCACTATGATGAGAAGATCATCCTCACAAAAAATCAGTTCAATCTGAAATTTCTAAATCCATCAAAAGTCATTTACAAATTATTGGTAAAAAAATTGATGGTCCACATTCTAAATCACTTTTAATGGGGTTAGAAGTTTCAGATTGGACTGATTTTTTGATGATCTTCCTATCATGGAGATCATCCTCACAAAAAATCAGTTCAATCCGAAACTTCCAACGCATATTTTGAAAATTTATTAATCTTACATTGGTTCTACATATGTTTTTTCACATGTCCCTTGATTTGTTCCCTATATATATATATATATGGGACGGTTAAAGGGTCATATGTAAAAACATATGAAAAAACAATGGTTTTTCAAAATATGGGTTAGATGTTTTGGATTGAGCTGATTTTTTGCGAGGATGGTCACTATGATGAGAAGATCATCCTCACAAAAAATCAGCTCAATCTGAAACTTCTAAATCCATCAAAAGTGATTTACAAATTATTGACAAAAGTTGGTAAAAAGTCGATGGTCCACAATCTAAATCACTTTTAATGGGGTTAGAAGTTTCAGATTTGACTGATTTTTTTTCCGAATGATCTTCCCATCATAGAGATCATCCTCACAAAAAATCAATTCGATCCGAAACTTTTAACCCATATTTTGAAAATTTATTAATGTTACATTGTTTTTACATATGTTTTCTCATATGTCCCTTGAACTTGATATGTATGTATGTATGGCTCAGGTTCAAGGGACATATGTAAAAACAATGGTTTTTCAAAATATGGGTTGGAGGTTTTGAATTGAGCTGATTTTTTGCAAGGATGGTCACTATGATGAGAAGATCATCCTCACAAAAAATCAGTTCAATCTGAAATTTCTAAATCCATCAAAAGTGATTTACAAATTATTGACAAAAGTTAGAAAAAAGTTGACGGTCCACATTCTAAATCACTTTTAATGAGGTTAGAAGTTTTATATTTGATTGATTTTTTTTTTAAATGATCTTCCCATCATAGAGATCATACTCACAAAAAATCAGCTTGATCCGAAACTTCTAACCTATATTTTGAAAATTTATTAATGTTACATTGTTTTTACATATGTTTTCTCATATGTCCCTTGAAACTGATATATATACATATATGGGGCGGTTCAAGGGACATATGTAAAAACAATGGTTTTTCAAAATATGGGTTGGAGGTTGTGGATTGAGCTGATTTTTTGCGAGGATGGTCACTATGATGAGAAGATCACCCTCACAAAAAATCAGTTCAATCCGAAACTTCTAAATCCATCAAAAGTGATTTACAAATTATTGACAAAAATTGGCAAAAAATCGATGGTTCACATTCTAAATCACTTTTAATGGGGTTATAAGTTTCAGATTGGACTGATTTTTTTTTTTTTGGATGATCTTCCCATCATATAGATCATCCTCACAAAAAATCAGTTCAATCCGAAACTTATAACTCATATTTTGAAAATTTATTAATGTTAGGATCACTTGACTCCTAAGAATGACTTGTGAAAAAAAACACATGATCCCAAACCTTTAAACACAAAATCCAATGGTTGAGATTTATGATTGTCTTGATAACACAAATCCTAGAGATATTTATCCTAAGGATAAATCTCAACAATTGGATTTTGCATTTAAAGGGTTGTGATTATGTGTTTTTTCCATGAGTCATTCTTACGAGTAAGGGATCTTGAATATATATATAGGGAAATGTTCAGCACCCTAAGTTTTACCACACACTTTAACAAACGTTTTTTGTCTATATATAGGGAAATGTTCAGCACCCTAAGTTTTACCACACACTTTAACAAACGTTTTTTGTCCTACATGGGTTAGAAGTTTTGGAATGGGCTGATTTTTGGTGAGGATGATCTCTATGATTAGAAGATCATCCTCCCCAAAAATCAGCCCATTCCGAAATGTTTAGCCCCATGTTTACACGTTGAAAAATCGTGGACCCGTCCATTTTTTGTAAATCAATTTTGATGGGGTTAGAAGTTTTGGAATAAGCTGATTTTTGGTGAGGATGATCTCCTCACCATAGAGATCATCCTCACCAAAAATCAGCTCATTCCGAAACTTCTAACCCATGTAGGACAAAACGCGTTTGTTAAAGTGTGTGGTAAAACTAAGGGTGGCGAACGGGACCCATATATATATATATATATATATATATATATATATATATATATATATAGGGAAATGTTCAGCACCCTAAGTTTTACCACACACTTTAACAAACGTTTTTTGTCCTACATGGTTTAGAAGTTTTGGAATGAGCTGATTTTTGGTGAGGATGATCTCTATGATTAGAAGATCATCCTCCCCAAAAATCAGCCCATTCCGAAATGTTTAGCCCCATGTTTACATGTTGAAAAATCGTGGACCGTCCATTTTTTGTAAATCAATTTTGATGGGGTTAGAAGTTTTGGAATGAGCTGATTTTTGGTGAGGATGATCTCCTCACCATAGAGATCATCCTCACCAAAAATCAGCTCATTCCGAAACTTCTAACCCATGTAAGACAAAACGCATTTGTTAAAGTGTGTGGTAAAACTAAGGGTGGCGAACGGGACCCATATATATATATATATATATATATGGAAATGTTCAGCAACAAACATTTTGACAAACATTTTGGCAAAACATTTTTCAAAATATGGGTTAGAGGTTTTGGAATGGGCTGATTTTTGGTGAGGATGATCTCTACGGTGAGGAGATCATCATCACCAAAAATCAGCCCATTCCAAAACTTCTAACCCATCAAAAATGATTTACAAAAAATGGACGGTCCACGATTTTTCAACTTGTAAACATAGGGCTAGAAGTTTTGGAATGGGCTGATTTTTGGTGAGGATGATCTCCTCACCTTAGAGATCATCCTCACCAAAAATCAGCCCATTCCAAAACCTCTAACCCATGTTTTGAAAAATGTTTTGCCAAAATGTTTGTCAAAATGTTTGTTGCTGAAAGGGACCTATATATATATATATATATATATGAACAGCGTTCCTAAGACTCATATTGGGACTCACATTGCGACACACCGTTTTGTCTTATATGGGCAAAAATATTTGGAATGGGCTGATTTTTTGTGAGGATGATCTCTATGGTGAGGAGATTATCCTTGCCAAAAATCAGCTCATTATGAAACTTCTAGACCGTCTAATTTTTGTTGAAAAATTATAGACCGTCCAATTTTTGTAAATCAATTTTGATGGGGTTAGAAGTTTTGGAATGGGATGATTTTTTGCCAGGATGATCCCCTCATCACAGAGATCATCCTCACAAAAAATCAGCTCATTCCAAACATTTTTGCCCAGATAAGACAAAACGGCGTGTCGCAATGTGAGTCTCAATATGAGTCTTAGGAACGTGACCCTATATATATATATATATATATATATGGGTCATGTTCGCTGGCTAACTTATTGGCAAACTGATTTACAGCGTTGGATTTAACGGCATCGAACGGACGCGATTTGATCTCACAAGTTATAAAATTAATGCTATATTTACAGCGCCATCCCTCAATTATGCCGTATTTTGTGTTTCCTCCCTCTCTTCTTTAAACCAGAGAGAACAGAACTGATCTGTTCTCTTTCTCTTCGTCTTCTCTCTTCGAACTCGCGTCCTTTTCTCTCTCGCTCGCACTCTCTTCTCACTCGCTCTCGCTCTCGCTCTAACTCACTCATTCTCTCTCGCTCTCTCTCTCTCACTCACTCACTCACGCTGAAACCCTCGCACTAAAACCCTCTCTCTCGCACTAAATGAAATTACACGAGGACATGGGTCTAAACCTATCAAGGCTCTTGCCATTAGACACCTTAGGGATTAGCCTAATAATTAAGGGTAGTATTCACCTCCTTCAAGATCCTCACATGGTGAAAAAAAAAATCCATTAAGGCAATCGCCACCTCATTAAGCCATTGAACTCTAGATTTTTTGTCTTGCAAATAGTTCCTCAAGATCAATTTCTCTATTAAGCTCAATTGTTTTCTCCCTTTCTTGACTCACAAGAGCTACTTCCAAAGGATTTCCTTGGATAGATCTTTAAACCTCAAGAGAGAGGGTTTTAGTGCGAGGGTTTCAGCGTGAGTGAGTGAGAGAGAGAGAGAGCGAGCGAGAGAGAATGAGTGAGTTAGAGCGAGAGCGAGTGAGAAGAGAGTGCGAGCGAGAGAGAAAAGGACACGAGTTCGAAGAGAGAAGACGAAGAGAAAGAGAACAGATCAGTTCTGTTCTCTCAGGTTTAAAGAAGAGAGGGAGGAAACAAAAAATACGGCATAATTGAGGGATGGCGCTGCAAATATAGTATTAATTTTATAACGTGTGAGATCAAATCGCGTCCGTTCGATGCCGTTAGATCCAACGTTGTAAATCAGTTTGCCAATAAGTTAGCCAGCGAACGTGACCCTATATATATATAGGGTCAGGATCAAGGGACATATGTAAAAACAATATACAATTAATAAAATTTCAAAATATGGGTTAGAAGTGTCGGATTGAGCTGATTTTTTGTGAGGTTGGTCTCTATGATGGGAAGATCATCCGGAAAAAATAATCAGTCCAATTTAAAACTTCTAACCCCATTAAAAGTGATTTAGAATGTGGACCGTCGATTTTTTTTTAATTTTTATCAGTAATTTGTAAATCACTTTTGATGTATTTAGAAGTTTCAGTTTGAGCTGATTTTTGGTGAGGACGATCTTCTCATCATAGTGACCATCCTTGCAAAAAATCAGTTCAATCCAAAACCTCTAACCCATATTTTGAAAAACCATTGTTTTTTACATATGGCCTTTGAATCGCCCCCACATATATATATATATATATATATAGGGGCGGTTCAAGGGCCATATGAGAAAACATATGAAAAAACTTTCGTTTTTCAAAATAAGAGTTAGAGGTTTTGGATTGAGCTGATTTTTTGCAAGGATGGTCACTATGATGAAAAGATCATCCTCACAAAAAATCAGCTCAATCAGAAACTTCTAAATCCATCAAAAGTGATTTACAAATTAGTGATAAAAATTGGTAAAAAATCGACGGTCCACATTCTAAATCACTTTTAATGGGGTTAGAAGTTTCAGATTGGGCTGATTTTTTTTTGGATGATCTTCCTATCATAGAGATCATCCTCACAAAAAATCAGCTCAATCCAAAATTTCTAACCCATATTTTAAAATTTTATTAAAAACGAAAGTTTTTACATATGTTTTCTCATATGGCCCTTGAACGTGACCCCATATATATATGGGGTCACGTTCAATGGCAAACTTTTTAGCAAATTTTTTGGCAAAACATTTTTCAAAACATGAGTTAGAGGTTTTGGAATGGGCTGATTTTTGGTGAGGATGATCTCTACGGTGAGGAGATCATCATCACCAAAAATCAGCCCATTCCAAAACTTCTAACCCATGTTTACAAGTTGAAAAATCGTGGACCGTCCATTTTTTGTAAACCATTTTTGATGGGGTTAGAAGTTTTGGAATGGGCTGATTTTTGGTGATGATGATCATCCTCACCAAAAATCAGCCCATTCCAAAACCTCTGACTCATGTTTTGAAAAATGTTTTGCCAAAAAAATTTCTAAAAAGTTGGCCCTTAAACGTGACCAATATATATATATGGGGGCGGTTCAAGGGCCGTATGTAAAAACATATGAAAAAACAATGGTTTTTCAAAACAATGGTTTTTCAAAATAAGGGTTAGAGGTTTTGGATTGAGCTGATTTTTTGCAAGGATGGTCACTATGATGAAAAGATCATCCTCACAAAAAATCAGCTCAATCAGAAATTTCTAAATCCATCAAAAGTGATCTACAAATTAGTGACAAAAATTGGTAAAAAATCGACGGTTCACATTCTAAATCACTTTTAATGGGGTTAGAAGTTTCAGATTGGACTGATTTTTTTTTTCGGATGATCTTCCCATCATAGAGATCATCCTCACAAAAAATCAGCTCAATCCAAAATTTCTAACCCATATTTCAAAATTTTATTAATGTTACATTGTTTTTACATATGTTTTCTCATATGGCCCTTGAACCTGACCCCCTCTCTCTCTCTCTCTCTATATATATATATATATATAGAGGGAAATGTTCAGTAACAAACATTTTGGCAAAACATTTTTCAAAATCTGGGTTAGAGGTTTTGGAATGGGCTGATTTTTGGTGAGGATGATCTCTACGGTGAGGAGATCATCATCACCAAAAATCAGCCCATTCCAAAACCTCTAACTCAGATTTTGAAAAATGTTTTGCCAAAATGTTTGTTGCTGAACGGGACCCATATATATATATATATATATATATATATATATATATATATATGGGTCCCTTTGAGAATCAAACATTTGGGCCAATCATTTTTGTCCTACATGGGTTAGAAGTTTTGGAATTGGCTGATTTTTGGTAAGGATGATCTCTACGGTGAGGAGATCATCCTCACAAAAAATCAGCCCATTCCAAAACTTCTAGCCCCATGTTTACAAGTTGAAAAATCATGGACCGTCTATTTTTTGTAAACTATTTTTGATGGGGTTAGAAGTTTTGGAATGGGCTGATTTTTGGTGATGATAATCTCCTCATTGTAGAGATCATCCTCACCAAAAATCAGCCCATTCCAAAACTTCTAACCCAAGTTTTAAAGAATGTTTTGCCAAAATGTTTGGTGCTGAACATTTCCCTATATATATATATATATATATATTTATATGGGAGCGGTTCAGCAGGCCCATTATGGTGCCACGCATTTTTCAAAACATGGGTTACAAGCTTTTGAATGAGCTGATTTTTTATGAGGATGATCTCTATGATGAGGAGATCATCCTCACCAAAAATCAGCTCATTCCAAAACTTCTAACCCCATCAAAAGTGATTTACAAAAATTGGACGGTCCACGATTCTTCAACTTGTAAACTAGGGTTAGAAATTCCAAAATGAGCTAATTTTTTGTGAGGATGATTTCTTCACCGTAGAGATCATCCTCACAAAAAATCAGCCTATTTCAAAACTTGTAACCTCATCAAAAGTGATTTACGAAAAATGCATGGCACCATATGGGGTTGTTGAACCGCTCCCTATATATATATATATATATATGGGTCACGTTATTACGACCCCCTTTTGGACCCCTTTGCGACACACCTTTTTGTCTTATATGGGCAAAAATGTTTGGAATGGGCTGATTTTTTGTGAGAATGATCTCTATGGTGAGGGGATCATCCTGGCAAAAAATCATCCCATTCCAAAACTTCTAACCCCATCAAAATTGATTTACAAAAATTGGACGGTCTATAATTTTTCAACAAAAATCGGACGGTCTAGAAGTTTTGGAATGGGATGATTTTTTGCCAGGATGATCCCCTCACCATAGAGATCATTCTCACAAAAAATCAGCCCATTCCAAACATTTTTGCCCATATAAGACAAAAAGGTGTGTCGCAAAGGGGGTCCAAAAGGGGGTCGTAATAACGTGACCCTATATATATATATGGGTGACGTTCCTACGACCCCCATCGCGACTCCCGATGTCAGCCGTTCGATTCGCACGGCATCTACGATCCAGATCAACCATTCGATTTTAAAAATATATATGGGAAATGTTCAGCAACAAACATTTTGGCAAAACATTTTTCAAAACATGGCTTAGAGGTTTTGGAATGGGCTGATATTTGGTGAGGATGATCTCTATGGTGAGGAGATCATCATCACCAAAAATCAGCCCATTCCAAAACTTCTAACCCCATCAAAAATGATTTACAAAAAGTGGACGGTCCACGATTGTTCAGCTTGTAAACTGGGGCTAGAAGTTTTTAAATGGGCTGATTTTTGGTGATGATGATCTCCTCACCGTAGAGATCATCCTCACCAAAAATCAGCCCATTCCGAAATCTCTAACCCTTGTTTTGAAAAATGTTTTGCCAAAATGTTTGTTGCTGAACGGGACCCTATATATATATATGGGAAATGTTCAGCACCCTAAGTTTTACCACACACTTTAACAAACGTTTTTTGTCTTACATGGGTTAGAAGTTTTGGAATGGGCTGATTTTTGGTGAGGATGATCTCTATGATTAGAAGATCATCCTCCCCAAAAATCAGCCCATTCCGAAATGTTTTGCCCCATGTTTACAAGTTGAAAAATCGTGGACCGTCCATTTTTTGTAAATCATTTTTGATGGGGTTAGAAGTTTTGGAATGAGCTGATTTTTGGTGATGATGATCTCCTCACCATAGAGATCATCCTCACCAAAAATCAGCCCATTCCGAAACTTCTAACCCATGTAGGACAAAACACGTTTGTTAAAATGTGTGGTAAAACTTAGGGTGCCGAACGGGACCCTATATATATATATATATATATATATGAATAGCGTTATTACGACCCCTATTACGACTCATATTGCGACACACCATTTTGTCTTATATTTTTGGGATGAGAGGATCATCCTGGCAAAAAATCATCCAATTCCAAAACTTCTAACCCCATATATATATATATATATGGGAAATGTTCAGCAACAAACATTTTGGCAAAACATTTTTCAAAACCTGGGTTAGAGGTTTTGGAATGGGCTGATTTTTGGTGAGGATGATCTCTATGGTGAGGAGATCATCATCACCAAAAATCAGCCCATTCCAAAACTTCTAACCCCATCAAAAATGGTTTACAAAAAATGGACGGTCCACGATTTTTCAGCTTGTAAACTGGGGTTAGAAATTTTGGAATGGGCTGATTTTTGGTGAGGATGATCTCCTCACCGTAGAGATCATCCTCACCAAAAATCAGCCCATTCCAAAATCTCTAACGCATGTTTTGAAAAATGTTTTGCCAAAATGTTTGTTGCTGAACGAGACCCTATATATATATATATATATATATATATATATATATATATATATATATATATATATATATATATATATGTTTGTTTGTTGGAAATCACCTTAACCAACACTTTCGTAGTTGCAGAAAAGAAATGAGAACTGAACCGACCTCCATTGGAACCAAACCAGTTGAAACTGAATTAAGGTTGATTTGGTTCGGTTCTACGGATTGCTAATATTCTATAAATTGTAAGTAATATTTTTTAATAAAAAATAAACATAAAATTTCATATAATAAAAAATCATTAAGTCATTAGTTTGTCCATAAAAAATCACTAATCTATGTCCTAACTCCTAAAATAATTCATAATAATTATTATATACATATATAATTATTATATATATATATATATATATTGCATAAGGGTTCGGTTCTATACTAGCTTGATCCAAGAGCCGAACCAAATTGATTGGTTCTCCATTTGTAACCTGGAACTAAACAGCAACTTGTTCCAAACCAAAGCAAACCATCCCAAAGCTATCGGTTTGGTTTGATTCTCGGTTTGAACCAGACCAAGTTGCACTCCTACTTTATGACAGTAAGTCTTTGACTGAAATCGTTTCTTTTTCAGTTTTAATAGATTTCTTTTCTTGCATGGATGTACTTCCAATTTGGGATTTCATCAAAGTAAGAAGAAATGTGTATTGTGACCAGGGTTGTCAATCGATCAGATTGGTAGATCCAATGAAGATTGGGTCTGGATAACAAAATATATAATATAATTTCTCCTATTTTGGATTGGAATCCACGGCTGATTGAATAGGTTATTAAATTGAATCAGATTTTGAGTTAGACCATGGAACGAATTGTATAAAAACATATGCATCCCTGTATATAGTGAAATGTAACGCACCATTCATCATCCCATGATATTCACCTTATCCCAGCATGGTTTTAAAAATTGCCTTATTCATCTAAGATGGGCAGAGTAATCTTTAGTATCATTCATGAACAAAGTGATATTCTCAATATGAATTGTCGGCTCATCTATCTAAGATCAAATATGATTTGTTAGACTTCTTATTTTTTTTTTAATGAAAGAGATACAGAATTGTATCAACTATGAGCTTATGGTATGGTCAAACAAGGTATTAGTTTTTGGAGGACAGAACATCAAAACATTCCATAGGAAATGCAAGCAGATGTTCCATGAGACAAACATTTGTCATCTAAATTTCTATAAACATGTTTAGGGTCCCAAAGAAGGTGCCAGGTCAACTTACTTCTTCCTCTTCTTTGGGGGTTGGAGGACCTCTTCTTTGTTATCATCTTCCTTTTCATTCTGGGGTTCATTCTCTTCCTCTACAACTTCTTCCTCTTCCTCATCCTCATCCCCAGCATTGTTGTCATCATCATCCTCTTCATTCTCTTCTGCGCCATCTTCCTGCACAACAGTCTCATTTTGGGTTTCACCATCCTGAACAACTTCCTCATGTGAAGTCTCACGTCGACGTCTTGATAATGATCGAGGCAGGACATGAATAGCTGGCTCACATGGGTTGGGGTATCTGAAGTGGCAATGGTGGTAGCAAAGTCAATCTCTCCATAACTGCTTCTAACTCGTCCACTATATGTTGATCTGCACTTGATGCACGAAATCGAGGGATCAAAGCATTGATGACAACAACCTGACAAATGAATTTGTTAAATCTATATTTTAACTTATCACACATTTTAAGGTAATTAAAACACAGTTAAATCTTTACCTCAGCGTAACATCTATCCTTATATATTGCGTATAAGTCACCTACATAACCATGAGGCATATAACGGTGCTCAACAAATTGTACCGTTGGATTATGCATTCGAGGGCAACCGTACCACTTCTGAAACTCCTCAAATGGCCAAGAAGCTAAAGAAAAGTAAAAAAAAATATTATTTTTAGTATCTATACAAAACTTTAATTGATCGATCTTTAATTTTTAAAAGTACCGTGTATGTTTGGACACTGATGACCAATTACACGATGATTGATAAATCTCTCTTCCCAATCTTTAATTGCTGCATCTGGTACCCCAGTAGCTCTCCTCCCTTTTGCAGTCCAAATATGAACAGGACCTGGGATAGTCTGGTGTAAATCGAACTGTCGCATGCATCTATCCACGGGATGATATTGGACGATGTGCATGAAAATGACACAAGAACGATGAAGACTATAGTCACGAGCTGTAATCACCATCTCTATATCATCGTCTGAGATAGGATAATATGGAGTCCAAACAACCTGAAAATTATTATATTAAAAAAATAATAATAATATTTTACTTAAATTTTTTAAAACAAATTAAATATATAACTAAAAGTAATTTGATTACCATGGAAGCAGTAAGAAAATCTAACTCATTCCGGTACGACAAGACGCTATGATGCGGATCCGCCATATAAGTCCGGTTTGCTGTCATCCATCTGTAGGCTCTAGGGAATGTAGGTTTCTGCTTCTTGGGTATGGGTCTCCCTTTTGCTAATCGCTCATGTGCCCATATCTGCGATAAATGTATAAAATAAAATATTATATAACAAATGAGTTGACCTATGCCTGTTTGACCAGCTTCAATTGGAATCTTTGTAAAATTCCTCCTTCGAATGAAATTCAATGGGGTCAATATAAACTGTCTTCATCCATAGGATTGGTTTAAAATAAATCAGTTTTTAATAATAAAATATTTTAAACAATTCAGTTACCTGTAATAACGGTGTACACCCCACAATCCGTTTCACCCGCTTTCCCTTGTTCATTGTGAATCGACCCATAGAATGGTATAAATATGAAAGAACAGCTGCACCCCAAGAATAACATGATGTTTGGGATAAATCCTTGAAAAATTGTAGTAAACTAGTATTAACAGTCTTGCCACTCCCATTGGGAAATAGAGTCGCTCCACACAATGCCAATAAATATGCACACGAGTGTAGCGATGTACCTAATAATTAAATAAAATGTTTATATTCAATAACTAATTTAAGTTGTGTAAACTAAAATATTGTAATAATAACAAATATTACCTCATCTTTAGACATCTCTGATCTGGTAATCTTCCAAATGTATCGCGTAACCACGTGAGACTAATATTACTTAATTGGGTTGGATTATCAATAGGAGGTAAAACTCCAAGACACTCGGTGATCAAATCGGGATAATCTTCTTTAGTTATATACGGTAAAACAACTGGACGTCCAGTGATATTAAGTCATAAACAATGTAGTGTATCTTCTAGCGTAATCGTCATCTCTCCAAACGGAAGATGGAATGTGCACGTTTGTGGTCAAAATCGTTCTGCTAAGGTGTAACAAAGGCATAGATCGTGATGTAACCATTTGATCTGCTGGTAGTATCCAAAACCAACAGTAGCAGCAAGGGCTTCCCGAGGGCCTCTAATGTCCCAATCTGTGAAAAATTGTGATTGATATCGCACTCGTAGAGGATCCGTCTAATCAATCTGCATTATTAATTTATAAATGTTAAAAAATTAATAATTACTTTTATCATATATAAATATATATAATTCTAACCTGTCCAGCCTAAATATCATTCGATATGTGACCTTGTCGATCGCGTTTGACATCGGGTGTAGTTGGACCACCAGGGATACGTCCATCATTTGTTGACATCTAATAAAAAATATAAAAGTATTCATAAATTAGAAGATAATATTCTAATGTAATATGTTATAAATTATATAATATTACATATATATAATATTTTAAAGTAATATAAATATTATTAAAATAATATGATTGTATCATTATAAGATATTATAATTAATATATTGTACAGTAATATAATAATATTCTCTTATGAATATTATATTATAAATTTATTAAAAATATTTTCTTTTATTGTTATAATACTACAATATTATGTATAAAACTATATTATACTGTACATATTGTTATATTGTAATGTATAAAACTACCTTTTAGTAGGGTTATTGAGGAATTGACTGTGGCTTCTTAAAGATCACCCCTCTGCCACATTTCTCCAGTCTCATAAGGAATATCTCATGGGACATATCCCACACACACATCCCTTTTCTTGATTTCCCTAATTTCTTCCTTGGTTCTTTGGCATAGTTGAGAAGGTATTCTTCTTGTTCATTTTCAGCAATTTTATATTAGTGGTAATGATACAATTAAAATAGTTTGTTTGCTAAAATCAAATTTTCTTTTTAATTTTGTGATTTGTTTTATATGTTTTTTTTACAAGGATTTTTTTATATATTATATTTATATAAATAACATCTGTAACATATCATATTATAATGATATTTATATAAAATTAAAGAGAGATTTATCGGGCATACCTAACTGTTGCAATTTTATTACAAAAATTCCATTTGTTACTCAACAAACCTTACTTTATAAGGTTTGTTACTCGAGAAACCTTGTAGTGGGTGTCCACGCCATAAAATTCAAATACATGGGGTTGATTCATTACTCAACAAACCTTGGAGTGGATCCTAACAACACAATTTGTAGCATCCAAAAACACGATCTAGTGCCATAGGATTATAGATCACATAATTCGAAGAACTTTGAAAAATAAAAAATAAAAGTCAGTTTTCACTGTTGAATTTTAGTTTTAAATTTGGGAATCCGATGAAAAACATGTATGTTTCTAACACACATCCACATCAAAAATGTCCCCCATGATCCAGCACGACTCAAGATTTTAAGCCTTACTAAGGTTCGTTTTGTTCAAATGGATTATTAGCACATCAGCAATCCAACACCAAAGCTCTTTTACGTTTCTTCGAAAAATATAAAATTCAAAATATAACTTTTTACGGAATTTTTTTATTTTTTTTTCCAAAGTTGATAAAATTTTGTCCTCTACAACTTTGAGAATCCTACGATGTTTTAAGATGCCACAAGTTGAGCCCAAGTGTGACTCATTTGATAATACATGTGGGCCCAATGACCCTTTTTAAGATTTAAAATCTTAAGAAGTTAGCCACGCTGACTAGTAAAAGTAAGGTTTGATGAGTAACAAAATTAATTAAAGAAAGTTTTTGTAATAAAATTGAAATAGATAGAATTAGATCCGCCGGTAAATCTCTCAAAATTAAATTAAAACAATTATTGATGAATAAATAATACAAAATTAACCTGACCATTGTTGAAGAGAAGAGGCGAAGGGGAGAGGAAGATAGATAGATGAGAATGAGATCGAGAACAAGGGAGGAAATGATGCGATGTTTGAGTGAGGGTTTGGGGTGCTTTTATATTTTATTACAACTTTTAAAAAAAAAACGCCTATCTAAATCTAACTGGCGTTTTTCAATTTGGAAAACGCTTCTTTAACCGTCGTTCGAGGATGGTTACCGTACAAAACACAAAGAAGACGACGAGACGAGATAGAAAACTATTAAAACCTTTTTTTTTTTTTTTTTAAACCTAACTAGGCCTGGCGCAATTTAGCGAACTTAGGTTGACCATAATCTGAACTGGACCCTGGTTGTACGGCTAAGATTTCTTTTGCTTGAAAAAGAAAGAAAAATAGTAGAAAATCAGAATTTTGCAGAGAAATATAGTAGAAAATCGCTTATGTGAACATAAAATTCGCTGGAAAACAAGAAAAATCAGAATCTGAGAATCAGAAAGAACTAAATTGTTAGATTTAGAACAAAATGAACTTGAACTCCTAATTAAATCAACAAATTCTTAAAGAAAGAAAAAATGGGAATAGAAGAAAATTGAACCTGTATTCATGTATTCATGATCTGAACGTTACGCTAGTAGATCTGATAGATTTCGGTTCTAAAATCAGCATAAAAAACCCCTTTCATCCTCAACTGTCCGATCTCGTTCGTACAGACTATAAATACGCATGATGGTACTACAGGGGGTGTTACGTGCCTAACAGTTGTGGTGATTCTATTCAGTTGGGAAGTTATAATTAGTGGGTTGCTGTAGAGTCTGCTGTAGAGAAATTAGTCAATTAGGTAGTTAGTGGGTTGTGGAGTAGAAGTTATGTAGTAGTGGGTTGCTTTGTTGCTGTAATGTGTAGTCAGTTATGTGTAGTTAATGGTTGCTGTAATGTGTAGTCAGTTATGTGTAGTTAATGGGTTGTGGTGGAAGTTATGTGGTTAGTGGATTGCTGTAGTTAGTGGGGTACATTGTGGGTAGTTGTTAATAGCAAGTGAGGGATTGAAGGGGGTATTTAATCTGCTATTATGAATGAAAACAACAAGTGATTTTTTCTCCAGATTAAATTCTGTCTAAGGAGGCAGGTTACCCTCGAAGTAACCATCTTTACTTCCAAATTTGCTGAAATTAGCAAGACACATAACATTGGTATCAGAGCGGTTGATTTTGGAATGGCAGAGGGAACGCGAAATGCCAAACTCGATGAGATGATGGGTCTCTTGAAGGAAACCACAGAGATCCACGGGAAGATGCTTAATGAACTAATGATGAAGGTTTCGAGTATGGACACAAAATTTGAGCAATTCTCGAAAGAACAAGGCAAAGAGATAGGGGAGAGCTCGAGCAGAACCGTTAACAGACTAGATGAACCTCATCAATTTGAGGTTGACAAGGGAATTCAGACTCGGACAGTACGCTTGGAATTTCCAAGGTTTACTGGGGTGGATTCGGATGGTTGGCTTTATAGGGCAGAGCAATTCTTTGTCCATCAGCAGACTCCTTCCACTCAAAGACTGCTTATAGCCTCCTTTCACATGGAAGGTAAGGCACTCCAATGGTTTCGTTGGATGGAGCGGTCAGGGGCGATTTCGACTTGGGAATCCTTTGCCTCTGCTTTGCAAATTAGGTTTGGACCTTCACCATATGAAGATCCAACGGCTATGCTGTCCAAACTGCGACAAACGTCTTCGGTGGAGCAATATCAAACACAATTTGAAGAATTGGCTAACAAGACGGAGGGTTTGAAAGAATCCTTCATGGTTAGTTGCTTCATTGGAGGGTTACGAGAGGATGTAAGACTAAGTGTTCAAATGCTTAGGCCCACATCCCTCTCTGAGGCTGTTGGGCTCGCTAGAATGCAAGAGGAAAAAGTGCTAGCTCGGCGACGACAAATCAAACCCCCAAACAACATTAACACAGTTGCTTCTTCGGGAGCTACTAACAAATCTTCCACAATTCCTCTCAAACGACTCACACCGGTGGAGATGAAGGAGCGCAGAGATCGTGGATTATGCTACAATTGCGATGAAAAATTCGCTCCTGGCCATAAATGCAAGGTTCAAAAACTTTTCCTTCTCGAAGGAAGTTGGCCGGACGAAGTAAATGAAGATAGGATGGAGGAAGGTGCGGAAATGGGAGACAACGAAGAAGGTGAGGATTCCAACAGCCAGCCCGGGATTTCCTTGCATGCCATTGCCGGTTCATATGCTCCACAAACGATGAAAGTTAGGGGAAGAGTTGGAAAAATGGAGGTAGTAGTTCTAATCGATTCAGGTAGCACTCACAATTTTTTAGATACAATGGCAGCCCACAAAGCGGGACTAAACATAAAAAAGGGTGACAAATTTGAGGTGGCGGTTGCTAATAGCGATAAAATTCCTTGTGAGGGCAGATGTATGGGTGTGGGATTAACTTTGCAAGGTGTCTCAATAGAGGTTGAGTTCTATTTGTTAAGCTTGGGTGGTTGTGAAGCGGTATTGGGAGCACAATGGCTTCAAACACTTGGCCCAATAACTTGGGATTTCTCACTTCTAACCATGGAATTTAACTATGGTGGGAAGAAATGTAAGTTAAAGGGTGAATCTGCTAAAAATATGGAGTTCTTAGATGAAGGTAACTTGCAGAAAATTAACAAGGAGGAGAAGTATAGCTTGCTTCTTCAAATTTGTTGCATGACGAAGAGTAGCCCGAATGCTCGTCCCGACACACGTATCCAAGCCATTCTTGATAAATTCAAGGATGTTTTTAGTGAGCCAACTGGGTTACCACCTCAGCGTCCGCAGGACCATAGAATTTTGCTTGAAGAAGGAACTAAGCCCATAAGCGTCAGACCCTATCGATATCCCCATTATCAAAAGGGGGAAATTGAAAAAATGGTTCGCGAGATGTTACATTCAGGCATAATACGCCCCAGCCACAGTCCATTTTCCTCGCCCGTGTTGTTAGTAAGGAAGAACGATGGTACGTGGCGTTTATGCGTGGATTACCGTGCACTAAATCAATCAATAATCAAAGACAAGTTTCCTATTCCTGTCATTGACGAGTTGCTAGATGAATTACATGGAGCGGAGGTGTTCTCTAAATTGGATCTGCGTTCAGGCTATCATCAAATCAGGGTACATCCAGATGACATACCAAAAACAGCATTCAGAACTCATGAGGGACACTATGAGTTCCTTGTAATGCCCTTCGGCCTCACAAACGCACCGTCCACCTTTCAAAGTCTCATGAATGACATATTTGGACCATACTTACGGAGGTTTGTCTTAGTATTTTTTGATGATATTCTAATTTATAGTCACTCATGGGATGAGCATTTAACGCACCTCAGCGTAGTGTTGGGGTTGTTACGTTCTCACCACCTGTTTGCCAAAGAATCTAAGTGCAGGTTTGGCTGTGAAGAAATCGACTACTTGGGTCACATAATTTCGAAGTTTGGAGTAGCGGCGGACCCTAGTAAAATATCTACTATGGTGGAGTGGCCGTTACCCTCGTCTCTAAAGTCATTAAGGGGATTTTTGGGTCTAACAGGATATTACGGAAAGTTTGTGAGAGATTATGGAAAAATTGCCAAACCTCTCACTGACATGCTAAAGAAGAACTCTTTTCATTGGACTCCGGAATCTCAAGAGGCTTTTGCAAAGCTCAAAGAAGCTGTGACAGGCCCACCTGTTTTGGCACTTCCAAATTTCAGTAAGACCTTCATCATCGAGTGTGACGCATCAGGTTCGGGTGTTGGTGCTGTGCTCATGCAAGAAGGAAGGCCTATCGCATTCTACAGCCAAGCATTGAAGGGGAAATCCTCATTTTTATCAACCTACGAAAGGGAACTACTGGCTTTGGTGATGGCAGTCAGAAAATGGAGACCTTACTTGTTCGGAAGAAGGTTTATAGTCAAAACAGATCATCAAAGCCTCAAGTACCTCTTGGAACAGCGAGTAGGGACACCTTCACAGCAACAATGGGTATCTAAGCTCATTGGGTATGACTTCGTGGTGGAGTACCGAAGTGGTCATCTCAACAAGGTTGCTGATGCTCTATCCCGTAGGAATGAAGATGGCAAGATTAAGGCTGTTTCCAGCCCTATTGCCACGTGGTTGGATGAACTACAATCTGAATATAATGGAGATTATGATATTCAAGACAAGTTGCAACAACTAAAGCGAGGATCGTTGGATCCCACTCGTTTTACGGAACATAACGGACTTCTATTTTACAAAGGTAGACTTTATCTAAGTCCTCATTCACCTTTTAAAGAAAAAATCCTGCACAAGCTACATAACAGTCCCATTGGGGGACATTCGGGATTTCACAAGACCTTACAAAGGGTGAAAGCTGATTTTTATTGGCTTGAAGGGTGATGTGAGAAAGCATGTACGAGAATGCGACATTTGCCAACGTCACAAGGCTGAAAATGTGGCACCGGCTGGTTTACTTCAGCCCTTACCTATCCCTTCTCGTATCTGGACGGATATCTCAATGGACTTCATTGAGGGCTTACCTTCATCTCATAACATGAACGTCATCATGGTGGTAGTTGACCGACTATCGAAATATGCTCATTTTATTCCTCTCTCGCATACCTATACTGCGGCAATGGTGGCTAAACTCTTCCTCGACCACATATTTAAGTTACACGGCATACCTGCATCAATTGTTAGCGATCGGGATCCGACTTTTACGAGTGCATTTTGGCAGGAATTCTTCAAGTTGCAAGGTACCGAGCTGAAAATGAGTCCAGCTTACCATCCTCAAACCGATGGCCAGACTGAGATTGTTAACAAGTGTCTTGAGAACTACTTAAGAAGCTTCTGTAGTACACGACCCAAGGAATGGTATCGATGGGTTTCCTTAGCTGAGTATTGGTATAACACCAATACACATTCAGCCATAGGTCTGACACCCTTTGAGGCAGTATATGGGGTCCACCACCCCGTTTACAATCTTATATCAAGGGTACCACTAAGGTGCAAGCTGTGGAGCAAGTTCTGAAAAACAGGGATCATCTTATACAAATCCTCAAGGAGAATCTTCAAGATGCTCAACAGAGGATGAAACAATTGGCGGATAGGCATCGAACAGAGCGCTCCTTTGAAGTAGGTGATTGGGTTTTCTTACGGCTTCAACCCTATCGCCAACAGTCCCTGGCTCTCCGAAAGGTTCTTAAATTATCGCCAAGGTACTTTGGGCCCTTCCAAATTATTCGAAAAATAGGACTGGTCGCCTATCAATTGAAGCTTCCCGAAGGAGCAAAGATTCATCCCATATTCCATGTCTCATGTTTGAAGAAAAATTTGGGAAGCAATGTCCAGGTACAGCCAGCTCTACCCATTGTAAATGATGATGGAATCTTTCAGCCTAAGCCAGACAAGATTTTGGATAGGCGTATGGTAAAAAGGGGGCGTCAAGCTGCTACTGAAGTCTTGATCAAGTGGCAAGGATTAGAAGAGGAGGATGCCACATGGGAGTCGTACTACAAGTTGTGTGAACAATTTCCTGACATAAACCTTGAGGACAAGGTTTTTTCCAAGGGGACAGGCATGTTACGTGCCTAACAGTTGTGGTGATTCTATTCAGTTGGGAAGTTATAATTAGTGGGTTGTTGTAGAGAAATTAGTCAATTAGGTAGTTAGTGGGTTGTGGAGTAGAAGTTATGTAGTAGTGGGTTGCTTTGTTGCTGTAATGTGTAGTCAGTTATGTGTAGTTAATGGTTGCTGTAATGTGTAGTCAGTTATGTGTAGTTAATGGGTTGTGGTGGAAGTTATGTGGTTAGTGGATTGCTGTAGTTAGTGGGGTACATTGTGGGTAGTTGTTAATAGCAAGTGAGGGATTGAAGGGTGTATTTAATCTGCTATTATGAATGAAAACAGCAAGTGATTTTTTCTCCAGATTAAATTCTGTCTAAGGAGGCAGGTTACCCTCGAAGTAACCATCTTTACTTCCAAATTTGCTGAAATTAGCAAGACACATAACAGGGGGTGTGTACGGTTTCAAAACTCGTTTTGATGTCTCGTCTCGTCCACGATAACGAGATAGAGTCGTCTCGGACGAGATATCCACCAGAGAAAAAAAAACATGGGATAAGAGCAAACCATGTCTTTTAAGATGACTTGTCTCGTTGGTAGAGGATACCGAGACACGTTGGAAGATTCATCCAGGAGACAAGAATTTAAAACCATGGTGCAATGGCTTGGTTCTAATTCGATTTCTGTGGTAATCGAATTAGAATAGAATCATAATTATTATATTTTTGTGTCCGATTCCGATTTTAAATTTAATAAAATCTAAATGGGAAAAGAAAAAAAAAAAAGAACAAGGATACCCACCAGTTAATGTTTTCAAGAATTGAGAAAAAAATAATTTAAAATCATTTAAAGAAAATAATATATTATCTATAAAAAAAAAGTATCAACTTAGTTATAACGTGTTCTACTAAAAATATTGTATAAAGTATAAGTAAATGAATTTTTTCAAAAATTAAAATTTATCTTTTTTAAAAATAATAAACTTTTAGAAGAAATGACACATTTTACACTCTAATGCATAATTTATATGAAAACTTGAAGAGTTTTATATCGCATGTATTAATTTTAAAATGAAAGAAAATCTTAAATAATTTTTTTATAAAAAAGACAATAAATCGATTTCAGGTTCCCATCTCATGGAATCCTCCATCTTTGACCTGATTCTAATTGATTTCAATAAAACAAGAACCAAAATTAGGGTTTTCAATTTTAGTTTGGTTCCATTTAAATGGGAACCCATTGTCATCCCTAATTACAATGCATGAATGAGTGACCTGACAATGTGGACCTAAATTATTAGGAAATGCCCCATAATGAGGATATCTCTTAGAACCATGACCTTTTATCGAAAAATGCATATGTGAAAGTCAAAGATTGAGTTGGGCCATTTCATTGATGGTGGTGAAAATGCATTTGTGTGTCCAATGATGGGAAAATGCTAGCCAAGACCTTAGTGGATCCTTCTATTTGAAGGAAGATCCAATGTGTAGGTTTTTCGCCATACTGGTGATAGTGTAGGATGCATGAATGTGGTGTTGAGATGATGGCAAATGATGTAGGAACTCACCTCATGGTAAGGGTCTCTATATGAGGATTTTGCCATTTTAATGGTGATGGGTGTCAATGAATGTGTGCTAAAAGTAAAAGATTGAACTTGGCCAAGGATAATGGGGACATCATCTTATTAGAAGAAGAGTCCCATGGTTCTCAACATTGAAATTGTGTACAGTGCATGCAAAAAACTTTACTCAGGGAAAGGAAAGCACATCTCAAGCTGTGATTATGGAAATTTTGGGTCTCCATTACTACTAGTTCAAGCTGAGTAAAGTTTTTGTAAGGATTTCTTTTGAGAATTTTACGTTCAAGTGGGATTCCTTGTGTGCCTTGTTGCCTTTTTTTTTTTTTTTTTTTTGATGGGGTGGGGGGGGGGGGGGGGGGTGTTTTCTTTTGTAGCTTGTTATTTTTATTTTTTTCTCTTTTCTTTTTTCTGTATTGCAAAACCCTTTAATCTTGTGGATTTATTGAAGTTTTATACTTAACAAAAAAGAAAAAGAAAAAATGAACATGGTAGAGGTGATGAACATGACGATCATGTTAACTAGATAAATGTCATTCCCAAGCATGGTTTTTAAATTCGGTATTGCGTCTCGTCTCGTTCAACTCCGATACCGAGTCGTCTCGAATAAGTTTTCCGATACATTTGAGACGTCTCGTGAGATAACTCAAAAAATTACACTATGAGACGTAAAACTCGATCAAAAAATGACTTTGTGAGTTGGTCTCGTTCAGCTCTGATACCGAGTTAACTCGGACGATACGTCTCGATCTCGGACGAGTTTAAAAACCATGTTCCCAAGGGAATAGAAGAGTCCATAAGTTGACATCTTGTCACATAATAAAATGTAATTCTAAGGTTTCAACCATCACTCTTTCATCTGAACCACTTTGCACATTCCATGCACAAGGTTTGAGTCCATCCTATTGGTGGCAAGAGAGGCTTTCCACATAATCAAAAGGTTTCTAATCTAAGAAAGAAAAGCAAATAAAGTGAGAGGGATAGAAGTCGAATTGCGGAATAAAAAGAGCTTAAAGGACATCTATTATAAACCCACCTTGTGCTTAAAACTTCTTTTCTTATTATTCTTATTCTTTCTTTCTTCTTTTGAGTTTTCAAAAGTATGAGAGAGAGAGAGAGACTATTTGGGGTAGGGCTGGCAATAATCTGAATTATACCCAATGTCCCCAATTCATTCAAGAAAAACATCTGATCTGAACATATTTTAATATTTTTTTATTCTTAATTTCATATAGATAAAACGTTTAATCTTTTTGATTTCCCCTCTATATTTGTAATTGAAAAGTGGGTTTTTTTTTTTTTTTAAGTTATATGATATTATATTTTTTAAATATTTTGAACATTGATAATTTGAAAATAAGGCATATATTTGGATCAGTTCAGGATTAAGGATGAAATGAAATGGATTGTATATAGTAATTGAGATTTTGGGATCCAATATATAGACCAAAAAGCCTTCAAATTGGTTCTCCGTCAGCTTCGTAGACATTCCGATGAGAACGTACATATGGGGATGTCGACCACCTCCAAAAGTAATAGGTATTCATAAATTCTTTAAAAAATCAAACTTTACTGCAAAATCAATTATTATTTTGCTATTGTGCAATGACACATTTGTAAATAAATTATGAAATTTTATTGCAAAAATCACATACATACAAAGTAGCTTCCTCCACAAGCTATGAAAAGACGATTTGATCATCCACCAAAGAATCCTGCCCGAAAATCGAATGGTTCTCCAACAAGTTGCCAATGTCCATAAGATGTCACCGCTCGGGGTGTGTTACTTTGAAGCATGTATGTCTGAGGTGCCTTCCATTCAACCTGTGCTTTGTTTAACACTAACTTCAATGAATAATGGCTGAAGAAAGCAAATGGAATCACTAATTCAGAAATATGATCTACCCTAAAATATGGTATAAGATATTTACTTTGAATCCAAATGCTAATACAGAAATGCCCTGTTTTGGTTCAACAAACTACCCTAGATCTCAGCTCATTAAACTATTTTGCAGATCTGAATTCCCAATTCATAACAGAGTTCATCTGCAAAACCAATAGCAAATGTTGACTGTTTGTCCAAAGTATGTCCAAGATAAGATGGGTAACCAATATGAGAACTCATTCTCAGAGGTTCAAATTGGATGCTCTGAAGGTAGAAAAAACTGTGATGTGGAAGGTTCACTTGAAGTGTGTCAGGGTCGAAGATAAGAGAGTTTACTTGGTTTAAAACCCATGCTAACAAGTTAAGAGAGGGGTTCTTGATGACGAAGAAATACACAAATCAGAGGATGAAGTGGGATACTGGACCTAGAGAAAATTCCCTACATTCCACACTTCTAAGTGACCAAAAATTGACTTATCACCCAGAAAAGGCACCTACCACTGAAAGTGAGATGATGAAACAAGTCTTGCCGGTACTCAAATACTACATTCCATGCCTTATACAACATGCACAGCAAGGCCCACTTGTAGGAGATCAATCACAGCACCCTAGTGAGGTGATCAAAGTCATTCATGGGCAATTGTCACAAGGGTCTGTCAAGGCCTTCTCAGACAAAAATAGTAGAGTTTAGCATCCTGACTAGGACCTTCTCGTTGTGGGTACTCAAATACCACATTCCATGCCTTATACAAAATGCACAGCAAGGCCCACTTGTAGGAGATCAATCACAGCACCCTTGTGTGGTGATCAAAATCATCCAGGGGTGATTGTCACAAGGGTCTGTCAAGGCCTTCCTGGACAAAAATAGTAGAATTTAGGATCCTGACTATGACCTCCTCATTACAAGCCTTAGTGGAAAGTGGGAACTGTGACATTTAAACCTCTAATGGATTCAAGAGCTTAGTATACATATTCTTCTCAAACTTGGAGATTGAGCCTATACAAGAAAACTCCCAACTCTTGCCCAATCACCTAGTGAAAATCACTCATCCAGTGATGGCTGGGCTGGTGACATCATGAACCGTGCCTGATGGTCAATACACCACCACGTCTAGGGAGGAGATCAACAACGCATTTGATGAAAGTTCTCCCCTCCACATATCATCAAGTGTTGCACTTCTCAACCTCTGCTCTACAAGTGGTGCGTTTCCTAACTTCCCAGTGGATGATAGAAATCATAGGAAATCGGACATTTGCCCACTAATGCTTAACAGTTGCTCTGAAGCTTGAAAAATTAATAGTTGGGAACTACAACTAGCCCAACAAAACCGAAACAGGAAGAAAGATCAACACGCATGAGCATGACTCAGAACCAAATGAGGACGATTGAGGAACACTATCCAGAGAGGTTTACTTGAAATACTGTGAAAATGTTTGGATTTAAACTGTCTCTAAGCCTGTAAGAAAAGACCATGTAAAACCAAAATCTTCCTGTTGGGGCTGGAAGATGTTGCTTAAATGTTTATTGATTCGATAGACTCATTTGAGTGGGAGGACAAAACAGAACCGGAAGGTCCTTAGAACGAATCACTTATATGCTTGGATGACATTCTGGAAATGTCAAGGCATACACTGGGAATGACGCCTAGATCCCACGTAGAATGTAGGCAGAGGTTATCCTGGGGCTTGGTCCTAAATGGCTCATGCTAAACTAGGAATCCCGCCATTATGTACTTAGGATCTGTTTAGATATAAAGTAGAAAATAGAAAGTAACTATGAAGAAAGTAACTTTGGAAAAGTATATTTTAAAAAGAAAAAGTCTGTTTGTTACTCAAAGACTTCGAACCCTTTTTGTCCGCCATTAAAGCTTTGTCTGGTACTAAAGAAGGTTTTAAAAAGAACTGTGGCACTCCTAAGACCCTCATCCTCACAGCAAACCTCAACCCAAGATATGCCTGTGCACCCCTGTTCCTAAACCACAGAAGTTTAGGACAAGAGTTTGTCTCAAAAACCTAGAGAGAGAAACACAGAATAGAGAGAGAGAGAGATCACAAAAAGCTCCCATCGCTTCCATTGATGAATAGGGCTCCGTTTGTTTCAGCCATAAAATATAGATTTATGCTGAGATGAGATTTTTGTTGGAGAATAGAGAGAGAGCTTTCTCACATTATTCTCTAACAGATCTGGTTTCTAGTCTCAACTGGGAAAGAATGAAATATGCTTTAGTTTTCTACTTTTAATAGTTGGAAGTAATTTTTTTTTTTACTTTTTAAAAAGTTCTATTTTTAACTTTTTAAAAGTATCTAGAAATTATCCAAACTAAATTTTCTTCTTTTCAACTTTTGAGAGTAAAAAAGTTACTTTTGGAAGTGTATCCAAACGGGCTTTTAACATGAAAAGAATGAATATTGCACGGTTTAAAGAGAAAGATCAACCGTGAGTTTGATAACATGTTGAGTGAGTTCAAGGTGAAAGATCCACCAATTCATACAAAATGGCAATTTTTGTTGTCACACATTTCCATATTTCACCAAAAGGTATAGAGTCCCATTAGAACATTATGATGTCTTTTCATAATCTACAGAAGGCCAAAAGGTATTGTGTCTTGTTGGAATTAGTATTCTACCAAAAGCCAAAAGGTGTTAGTGGTGTCACGCTGGAAAGTGGTAATACCTTTTCATAATCTACCAAAAGGTGCTAATGGTGTCTTGTTGGAATGATACCAAAGATGGGGTTCCTTCCAATTAAGATTTAGCCTGTACAAAGGGGTTGGTGAACATATAGCACTTATAAGATGAGAATTCTCTAGGTGTACATTGGAGAGCCTACAATAAACTCTCTCTATAATTTTAGAGCTATCATCTCTCTCTAAATTAAGAGGAAGATGAAATATTCTTCCTTGCCTAGACTATTCTTCATCTCATATTTAAGAAAATACAATGGTTCTCATCCCAGTATTTATCCCCTCGAACTTTATTGCCTTTGCCCTACTACCCCTTTTCAATAATAATCCCACAACTTTATTGTCTTTCTTCTTTTACCCCATTAACCCCTAAGAGGATGATCATGTCGTAGGCACGGGCAAACTCTAGTTATATAATGAAACACAATGGTAGATCCCACTCTCTTTATCCCCCACATAAAGAGAAGTTGGGATTTAATCTTACTATAAATCTTGATGACAACTTTTTAACCTTATTGTCTTTCCTCTTTTCTTCATTTCCAAGAATACTCTTCCAGGTGACATTGTGCTTGATTTATTACAACCTTTATCTTCCAATCGTTGTGCTTTTGGTCAAAACTTCACCTTTGTTCCATCATGTTCACCCAAAGTCTCAAAAGAAACACTCACCTACAAATTGGTTAGATTAATGCTAGAGTGACTTCAGTGGGGGACACATGGAGGACATCTTGACTTGGTGGCGCGCGCATGCCCATAGATGCGTTTTCTCCGAGATACGAGTAAAATGCATCTATTGACATGCGCGGGCCACCACGTCAAGGTGTTCCCCACTGAGGTCACTTTAACACGACTCAATTTGTTATCAACAAAGCTTTGTAGCAAGTAAATTTTTTTTTTAATTGCTGGATTCAATTAATATGGTTTGGATACACTTCAAAAAGCAACTTTTCTACTTTTAAAAGTAGAAAAAAGAAATTAGTTTGAATAACTTTATAAAGATAGTTATGAAAAGTTAAAAACAAAACTTTATATAAAAAGTGAAAAAAAAAATTATTTTCTATTATCAAAAGTAGAAAACTAAAGCCCTTCTCACACGTGTGCTTCCTAGACGAGGCAAGAAACCGAATTTGTTTAGAGAAGATGTGAGCAATGAAGAGTCTTCATGTGTGAAATCCAAAAAAAAAAAAAAACGATTGGTTGATTGATGAAGATGAACAACAGTGAAAATTTGGGAGATCAGACGCTTTGGATTTCAATTCAGCCGTGAATTCTATCTCTTGATGAAATAACATCTTCTCTTACTCATGGATTTAGGGGATTTTTTTTTTTTTTTTGGGGGGGGGGGGGGGGGGGGGGGATTTTGCCCTAATTTGGGATTGAGTTTTTTGCTTGATCCATGGACAAGCATGTGAGTAATCTCTCTCTCTCTCTCTCTCTCTCTCTCTCTCTCTCTCTCTCTCTATATATCTATATATATAGACTTGATTTTGATATTTTACAATGTGTTTAGGGTTTCTTCGATGAAGCAGCCATGTCGCCCGGACCGAACATGAGAATTAAAGATCATCGTAACAAATACAAGATCGTTGATGCAGAGGAGGGAAGAAGAAGAGAAGACAACATGGCTGAGATCCGTAGGAACAAAAGAGAAGAAAATTTTCTGAAGAAGAGAGAAAAAAAGGGACACCATCAACGATGGCAATATGGGATACATACATACAACATGATTCTCAGGATGCCACCAAAGGTGCCAATGTGGATACCTTTGGGAAAGAATGCGTGAAGGCAAAGTCATTTATGGTTCTTAGGTGGAGCTCCCTCCCAAAGGTGTCATGACTAGAAGCATCATAATTAATGTGAGCACCTTCAAGTGGAAGCTATTATAGGCAGGGTTTTGTACAACATATGGCTAATGGCATCATATTTAAGTGGGTGTCATCACCACGTATGCAAATACACCCTTCTAAAAGCACCTCCCCAAAAAGCTGTTATTGGTTTAATTCATAAGCAAACATCTCCCAAGGATAATTTTCATCTCTTTGGGCTGTCCACAAGTTCGAGTTTGGAACCATTTGCTGGTAGAAAAACAAATCTGAACAAATTAAACCAATAATGAAAGATGAGAGATTATAGCCATTTATGAAGCAACATTGACGATGATGCTCGACGTTGATGACAGAGTGCCATGTTGAATAGAAAGAACCTCATCAAAGTGGTGTGTTAGTGATGAATATCGGTTGTACAAAGTCAAACAATAACAATAGTGCTTGAGACTAAGTCTCAATGATAATGATTGTGTTTGGTTGATAAAGGTAAATCTTCAGATGAAAATCAGTAAATGATCCTGTGAGTGAGCTGCAATTGACAGTGCAACTAAGGAAATGGTATTAGTTCCCTTCCAACGATGGTAATAAAAAATGGTAGCCCCAACAACAATGGGAGATGTCGATTTCTCAACAATGGAGATGGGATAGGGTTGTATGACACTAATTATGCAAAAGGGAAAAGGAAAACAGAAAGAGTTTTGATTTTGATTTTTTTTTTTTTTTTTTTTTTGTTTGAATATTTTGAATATTTTGAATAACAAATGGGAACCAAGTCAATCAACTGGTCATGAGAAAAAATACAAGCAACATCTAGGTATGGAATGAGGCAACATTAAGGATGGGTAACAACAATGCTGCCGACTGATGGACAGTGTAACCAACAATTATAGAAATCATAGTTTGTTAAATCCTTGATGACGTAAAATTAACCACCTAAAACAGTACATCTTGTGGGGAAAAAAAGAGAGTGAAGACAGACATAGAACTAAAAATGATCTACCTAATAAAAAACAATTTGATCCAACCTTATTTGGTTGATACTAATCTAGATGTGACAGTGTTATTGTGTACACCATATTACAATGATTTACTCCAAATACTAAACAAATTTTTCTTAGTTTTTCCCTGCCTCGAAGACAAATTGACAACAAAATTGCAAATTTTTTTGGGTATATATTGTATTTTCGAGTAGGGTTTCTTATGTTTTTGCTTTGTGAGGTTCTCCTTGCGGCTGTGGACAGAGAGTCTGTAATCTTTATCGTTGATAGTGGACTTTTATCCCTCTTCTCTGTGGACGTAGGCAATTTGCCGAACCACGTAAATCTTGTGTGTTTGTTTTGTTATTTTTCTTTAATCTTGTTGCACTTCCGCACAACAAAAATAACATATACATTTATGGAAAATATGAATTGTTAAAGAATACTGGCTTAAATTGATCTGAAAAAAAAAAAGCTTGGTCTAAAAGTAAAATACATATATTTAAAGTTCCAAGAAAAATGACTAGCATGAGAGAGACAAAAAAAATCATATTCGAAAATAATCAAACTTCAAAAGGCAGATGGGAGGAAAGATGCACGCAATTAAAAGCATAGCCAGCAAACTAATAAGCAAGTAATATATTGAGACAATTTACTAGTATTTTATCATCCACAATCTGAAGTTATAACAAGGATAAGCATACCAAGAATTGAACCACAAATCAAGCATCAAAAGTTAAAAATCCTGACTCCTAATCAATACATCATAATCAACTCAACAGCATATGCACTAGCAATATAAGTGATCGTCTATTCACATTTGAGATAACATAAAGGGACAACCAAGAAAAGTAGATTGAGAGACTTACAGTGGACAGCTATAAGGGAGACGAGTTCTCCTAAATGAATCCGAACAAGGCTAAATTTCCCAAGATTGAGTCTTATAGGATAGTCACCTCATTCTTAAAGAATCCATGATTTATCATTTGGCATGTCAAGTTGACCACAGAGAGCAAGTGATGCACAGCAGGCCAGGTTGCACGATTAAGCCTAGTGCATGTTGTCAAAGTGATAGACCAAGGATAAGAACTCAAAGACCATTTGTACATTCAATTGAAGGATTACAATAAGCTTATGGTATATTGAGAAACTCAATCAACCTCGTTTTGTGGAAAATGTGTGCTCATCAAACATTTTAAACATGACGAATCTCAAAACCATTTTTCAAGAACGCAGCTGAGAATAACTCCCTTCTCTCACTTAGGGACGCTAAAACAACAAGAATCAAGTAAAGATAGTATTTGCCAAGCATTGTTGAAAATCACCTTCATTGTGCATATCCGAAACTTAATTCATGTTCAAAACTAATATAAGAAAGAAAATTACCATTATTTGTAACAAGAATTCGGCAAAGCTGCTAATAAAACACACAAAGAAAAAGTCCAAAGAAAATACATCCACAGAAAGAAAAAAAACTAAAAAGCCAAAAAAAAAAAAAAAAAAAACTTCATATTCCGACTAATCAATGCATCTCAACCCGTTCATTTGCGCCCGTGGCTCAAAAGTCTTCCTTTCTTTAAACCAACACGAATAACCACGTTCTGAATTATCAAACTCAAAACAAAGTAAACACTGATTAGCAAACAAAAAAAAATACTAGAAAAATAAACCGGAAAAAGCGAAAGATTGTACCCCCAACTTTAAAATCAAAAAAGACAAGCAGAATACAAGAAAATTGTACCTAACGTGGCATGTATCCTCCCATGGGTCCCACGCCAGAATGTGGCCTCGGTACAGGACCTTGCCCAGTCGGTCCACTCTGATACGGAGCATTAACTTGATGAACCTGTGGATTCTGATAGCTAGGGTTTCCCATTCCATAACCGGGCATTGCTGACGATGCCATTGCAGGTTGTGGGTTTAATGACGCCATAACAGCAGGAGGCACTCCAAATGCAGCTGGGTTTTGCCCAGCTGCAGCCAGTACAGCAAGAGCTGCCTGAATTGGTGCGACTCCTTGACCGTACGGCTGAAGCCCTTGCCCAAACATTGCAGGGGAAGCAGTAGTAGCTGAAGCCCCATTCGGGGCATTAAAACCCATGCCACCTGGTACATTATACCCACCACCGCCACTTGGTACATCAAACCCACTCCCCGATTGATTCACGGGAGCAGCAGAAGCCGCCGCGGCAGCCTTGAGTTTGTGGTTATCGGTAGCCTTCTGGCAATACAATTGGTGACCTTCGAAGCATTTACTCGGCTCTTCTAAAGCCTTTCTCGCTCCTTCGACCGTCTTATAAATAAACAAAGCATACCCTTTTGCCCTCCCTGTCTGCTTATCAAACCCTAATGGACCTTCTTCGATTTCTCCATATCTTGAGAAGAAAGCATGCAATCTATCTGCGAGAATCTCCGAGTGCACGTTACCCACATAAATCTTCCTCATTAGAGTATCCTGTATTGGGTTATTCGGAAGATTATTTGAAATTGAAGGAGTTACTGGACCAGCCGAGGCAAGCTGACAAGCGGTCATTCGACTCTCAATCTTCTTCTGAGGTTCTTTTAGGGCTTTTTGAGCACTTCTACGGTGCTTGAAGAGTAAAAAGCCGTAACCTTTAGATTTACCAGTAATTTTATCAGCGACAACGTTGCAGTCTTCGATCTCTCCATATTGGGAGAAGAATTCTTGAAGTTTTTCTGAGGTAGTTTCCCAACCAAGTCCATGGACGAAGAGCTTTCGATGAGCTGGATCAAGATCTGCGACTCGATGGATTTCTTCGAGGAATTTAGGATCATTCGAAGTAGCTATGCGAAGGAGATCGATTAGCTGCTCTTTGTTGAAAGGCTCAAGGAGCTTTGTGAGTTCTTCTTCCGTGTCTGACCCATCCACCAAATCGTTCTCTTCTGGCTCGGAATCGTTCTCTTCTGGTTCGGAGTCATTCTCTTCTTGATCGGAATCGGTGGATTCCTGCTCTTCATCGACCTTTCGCTTTTTCGCCATTAATGGAAAACGAGAGAAACAGAGAGAATTGCAGGGAGAACAAAAATAAAAAGGAGCGAACTTTGGGGAAGAATCATGAGATTTTAGGGTTTATGTGTACAACATTACGGCCATGGAGGAGGACCGTGGGCCGTAAATTGATCGGATCAGGATTTACTTCGGAGACCCGAACCGATCCGACAAGTATAGGATTGGTCGATTGGAGTTGGACTAGGGCTGATAATGATTTGAAATATACCTAATGTCTGAACCAATCTAATTCAAAAAAATAATGAAAAATCGGATTTTCGGATGAGATTCATATTAAAATTTTATATTCGAAGTAATTTTAGATCGAATTTGGATGTACCTTAATTCGATCCAAAAAAAAAAAAAAAAACTCATACTTTTTATTCTTAATTTCATATAAATAAATATAGATAAAACGTTGTAATCTTTTTTATTTTCTTTTATATTTTTAATTGAAAAGTAGTTTTTTTTTAATTTTATATGATTTATTTTTAACATTGATTATTTGAAAATAAAGCATGTGTTCAGATTGATTTTGGATTAAGCATGAAATGAAACGGATCAGAGCGGATATATGTTTAAAAAAATGTGGATCGATATTAGAGTGGCACTGATCCAATACCAAATCGATCCGTTGCCAATCCTAATTTGGATTGTCTTCCGTTCGAGGGTTTTTATCAGATTGGATTGGATAAATCCAATTTTGAAATAAAAAATATAAATAGTCTTCATATATAAAATAATATATAATACAATTTATATACTTTCTAACATTTAGTGGGTCGAGTCCTTTTGTGTCAGGATATGATTCATTTAGAACTAATTTGATAATTTATCAATCACTTATTCTAATCAAAATAATTGATACAAATATGAAGTTATCATATTGGAATGGATTGGATTTCTAACATCCTTGAATGGTACATTTATTTTGGCTGGTTGTGGATATCCCCACCCTTCGGGTGAGACTAATCTCATAATCACACGCACTACTCCTCGAAAAGTCATATGTACATCTGGTTGAGCTGAGGGTCAATTGAACCTTAGAGGGTGGTCTTAAGAAATTTATTGCTTCGTAAGCTTTCAAACACTGGACATATCCAATTTTTTTTTTTTATAAAATTATATTTATATTCTAATAATTATGTTTTGTTACAAAATCTTACTATATTATATAAGATCAAAGCATTTAATTACTAAATTTTGATTATTTAACATCAAAAAAATATCAAAACAATTGATTTAACCTAGTTTTTTCAAATTTAGATGGGATTTTTAAGATATTGGAGTCATCTCAAATCATGGCATTAGGATAACTCTTTTTTTGTCAACTCAATATTAGATGATTTTTAAAACCAAGATAATAATAGGATAATAACACTTGTAGATCATGATAATCCGATCACATCCAAATGTAACAAAAATCATATTTTTTTTTGCTAATTTCCATAATACCCTTATGTGTTGCAAGTCAAATGGGATTTTAGGCCGGGGCAAAGCTGGTGGGGGAATTGCCCCCACAACACTTTGAGACACACCTATGTTTCCAACTAATTACATGTCCCATTTATCCCCACTCCCTCACATCTCTCCCCATTTGCCCCCACACCCTCACCTCTCTCCAATTTTTGCCTCCCTTCAATTTTTTGTTGGTGACATTGCCTCTTAAATGGGCCTTCTCATATACTAATTAAAAATGACCTAAATATCATTTTCTTCAACTTCTAACAAAAAAACCTCTGAATTTCTCCTTAAAACTATTCATCTTCAAGTTCTTCAACCATACAACTAACCATAGTTTGCCCCCACTACAAGAAAATCCTGGCTCCGCCCCTGATTGTAGGAGACGTTTCAGTTTTTCATTCATAAACTTTTCTCTATAAAAAAAAAGCTCACTCAATGAACAACAAACAAACTTCTCCATTTTCTCGCATCGTTGTCTATTGTTTGTTAAGCACGAGTTCTGATGCTAATGATGGACTTTTGCTACATAATGAGGGTAGCATGGGAGGCAATGGAGAACCTAGGATTGGTGGTTTTCCTGATTTCGACTGCAACACCACTTGTGAGATTGCAAGCAAACTTGAGATAAAGCAAAGCATGGGTAGTGCTAAAGGGAAAAATAATGATTCACGAGGCCAAGGTATATGTCAAGGTGAGTCTATGTCGTTAAATTTGGACCCTATTGTTTATTTGGAATGAAAGCTAGTTTGATATGATTTTTAATTTCAATTACACCAATTTTGCTAGATGTTCCCATTATTCATTCTCCTTGTCTATGTTAGCTATTTTGTTACTATTTCTTGAGATATTCATGAACAAAAGGATCTTTATCCATGTAAATTCAGTTGCCTCATGGTAGGTTTGTGAAACATATTGATTTTTTTTTTCTCCATATTATTGTTCTACTCAACAAATATTTGTCTTATTTTCTCACTAATTGCTTATAAAGGGGTTTGGAGTGAGATTTTAAAAATGGACAAAGTGTAAGTAGATGTACAATTTTATTTTATTTTTTTAATTAAGTGCAATCATACAAATGGAGTGCAAGGTGTATTTTGCAAGTGATGGAGTGCCATTAGTTGTTGGTGATCTGCAGGTAGTTGGACTCTAATAATGTTGGTGTTTATTGGTGAGACCCAGAGGCATGGGCCGATTTTTTTAATTGTGTCTAAAGATAATAACTGAACTTAGGTCCATTTATTACCTGGGTTAGGCTGGTCCGGAAATTTAGCAAAATGGCTTACCAAGCCCAACAAACCAGAATTGGGCTTAGATATGGGCCTGATTATGCCAGGTGGGTCTCTATTTAAAAAATAAAATAAAGAAACAGGGGAAAGAAGAAATAAAGGGAGAATTGACAGATGGATTTCTTGCCTCTTTCTCTCAGGTGTTCTAAAGATGGACTCATTTCTCACTTTGTAAAGGCTATATGACTCAAAAGGTTGCTTTTAATGATAACAATCAAGGCAACTTGCAAGACAAGTATATAATATGAGACACTCCTTAAGTAACTTACTTGATATTTTCACCTCCCCTTTAGTAGATTTTTTTATTTTATTTTAATAATGGGGTGCTCGAACTCACGTCAGACTAGGGTGGCTGGATGAACCAAGGCATATGGGACCCTACCCCAAGCACGTGCAACGCCCGCACATCACACTCATTAACTAAGTGAAGGAACACCTTTGCAGTGGCCCCGAGAAAATATTGTTCAATAAAGATTTATTAATCTCTTGAGTTTCTATAAAATAGAATATCAAACAACCATATTTTCTTTGTCGAAAGACAATATGAGTTCATTCATTTTGTTATTAGGAAAAAAAATGTGCTTCTTAGCAAACTTCATCGATAATTAAGACAACGAGCGAACGTCCAATTGTGGAAAAACCCTTGAAGTGGCCATTCATTTTTAAAATTTCCAAGGAACAATCATTTTCTTTGGATTACATGTGGTATTTCTAAAGAGTTATTTTAAATATTAATAAAAATGTAGGGAGTGTAAAATAAATTTAGAATGCCACATGTCTTGTAACGAGGAGGGTGTCTTCAAAATCTGACCGTTACTGACGTGTCAGGTTGAATTCAAAATGTTGTAATATTCCAATTGTTCAAGATGTGCCTCTTTGCACCGTACATGATGTGATCCCTCATTTCATAACCCCCAAAAAAATGAGTCAGCTCAATATTTTCCTTATGAGTCGTGTAGAGCGAATCTCAATACACGTATGTCCGTAGATATTTTTTACTCATATCTTGAAAAAATTGCATCTATATACATGCATGTGCTACTAAGTCAAGATATGTTCCCCAGTGACATCACTTCAACATTAATCTTTTCTTATTATTTATGTCACGAAGGTAACGTCTTTTAGGTTTAGAGTCGTGATAGAATAATATTAAAATTGACATCAATTCTCACATTGCTGATGTGAAATTGCATAAAATCATAAATACTTTTCACTCGTATCTCGATGAAAATCATATATGATTCCATGCATACATCTACCTTAACAATGTAAGAATTAATGTCTATTTTAATGTTACTTTTAACATTTTTCATGGGTTTAATGCCCAATTCAAAATGTTTAAAACTAGAGTGGGCTGGAGTGACAATGAATTGACATTGACACGGTCCCACATTGTTGATGTGAAATATGTACGAAATCATATATCTTGAGTGGAAAGCATCTATGATTCCGTACATACATCCACATCATAAATGTGTGATCGACGTCAATATCAATGTCACTTCAATATTTTCCTTAAGACTAGGTTTACCCTCTACAAAATTTAAGATGTGATCTACCTCTTTACTAAAAGCAAATGTAATTGACTTGTGGTAAATTAGTAATGGTAATTCTCAATTTCTATCAAAAAGACTTAAATAACCCACCTCCATTCTTACTTCATTAATGATGTCTATTGTTCTTCTTCAACAAAGTCATTTCAAATCGGGCCTATGCTCGTTCTAATCATGCAATGTTTTGAGTTAAAATCAATATGTACGTTTCTCAAGATTATTTTGCATGTAAGAACCTTTCCTTATAAAAAAAAAAATGAAAGAGAAGAATTAGTTTTCTTTTCATTTTAAGTGGGGTGTAACACTATACTATGATCTATCCTCCCCCCCCCCCCCCCCCCCCCCCCCCCCCCACACAAAATAAAAAAAATAAAAAATTGTAAATCATGATTACTCTTGAGATTAGAATTTAGCACACCTCGATAGCAACTTCAATAAATAAACTTTTTTCACCGTGACAAATTATTGTCATATGAAATCTTTATGTTCATTTGTGGGATCTTTTTATTTTTAAATTTGAACAATTCGTGAGTGGGTGTGTTGGCATAGGAGAGAGAGACAAATACAAAGATTGACAAGAGCGAAGGGAGAGGACATGATAGAGAATGAAAGAGTTGTTCATATAACAAGGGTAAGTACTTTCATCTCTTAAAAAAATTAATGTGACATTTTTAACTTTTCACTTAGGGTCTGTTTGATTGTATGAAAAGTCATTTTTCATAAATTTGAAATTCATGGGGAAATTGTGGTGGAAGATGGTTCAGGTGGAAAATCAAAATCCAATGTTTTGAGTGCATCTAGAAAAATACTAGGGAAAAAAATAGAGGAAGAGGAAGAAGAATACGAAAAGAGAGAGAGAGAGAGAGATGGGGGTGAAGCAAAAGAGAGGGATGAGCAAGGAAGAGGAGGAAGAAGAAGCAAAGAAGAGAGAGAGACATGGTGACGATGGCTGTGGTTAGCACTTGGAACAGATCGATTTGATACCTAATCAGTACTACTCCAATATCGATTTGAAAAATTTTAATTATTATTGTCATATGAAATCTTTATGTTCATTTGTGGGATCTTTTTATTTTTAAATTTGAACAATTCGTGAGTGGGTGTGTTGGCATAGGAGAGAGAGACAAATACAAAGATTGACAAGAGCGAAGGGAGAGGACATGATAGAGAATGAAAGAGTTGTTCATATAACAAGGGTAAGTACTTTCATCTCTTAAAAAAATTAATGTGACATTTTTAACTTTTCACTTAGGGTCTGTTTGATTGTATGAAAAGTCATTTTTCATAAAATTTGAAATTCATGGGGAAATTGTGGTGGAAGATGGTTCAGGTGGAAAATCAAAATCCAATGTTTTGAGTGCATCTAGAAAAATACTAGGGAAAAAAATAGAGGAAGAGGAAGAAGAATACGAAAAGAGAGAGAGAGAGAGAGATGGGGGTGAAGCAAAAGAGAGGGATGAGCAAGGAAGAGGAGGAAGAAGAAGCAAAGAAGAGAGAGAGAGACATGGTGACGATGGCTGTGGTTAGCACTTGGAACAGATCGATTTGATACCTAATCAGTACTACTCCAATATCGATTTGAAAAATTTTAATTATGTATTCGAACTGATCCAATTCGAACGTATTAATGAATATGTGAATCGAATTCGATCCGTTTCATTTCATCCTTAATCTGAAATCAATCCGATCTGAACACATGCCTTATTTTAAAATGATCAATGTTCAAAAAAATTAAAAAATATAAAATTTTTAAAAATCTATTTTTTTAAGTATAAATATAGAGGGAAACTAAAAAGATTAAAATGTTTTGTCTATATGTATTTATATGAAATTAAGAATAATAAAAAATTAGTAAAATATGTTCGGATCAGATTTTTTTCGGAACAAATTGGAGTAGATCCGAATCCGATCCGAAAATTTGATTTTCATGTTATCAGATTGGTTCGGACATCGGATATATTTCGGATCATTGTTAGCTCTAGTTGTGGTAGTGGTGGGGAAGTAGAAGAAGATAAGAGTTTTAATTTGGGGTTGAATTTCATTTTTCCATAGGGGTGAAAAAAATGAAATGTACAATTTATTGGATTTTCGTTCTAAGAACGATAATCTATTTTCCATAGAAAAAATCAATCGAACACATAAAAAATGGATTTTCCATCCATTTTTTACGTGCAATCAAACACACCCTTGACTAATCAAAAGCATTATTCCTCAAACGTTAGTCAATACTATTGACTCTTTTCAAGAGATAGCCAACATCTCTCATTTTTATGGGGGAGGTTTCGATCATTTCTAGCCATCGAATTCCCAGAGTAGGGTCACTTTCTTGGCATGTAGAGGACTAATGTAGTTGTCAATTGTCAGCAATGCTTTGATTAGCTCGACACCTAATTAGGAGGAAGTCGAGGAGGCATTGTCGTTGGCTGAGTTGCATGCCTAGGGACTTCAACATTTCAGGTAGAGCTGTCAATGGGTTGGTCTTTGGTCCCGCCTCAGCATGAGTTGGGCTTGGGTACGTAGGTAGTATCAGGGGTGGAGCTACGAAGGAGCTGGTGGGGGCAATTGCCCCCACAGAACTTTAAGACACCCTTATATTTTCAACTAATTACATGCCCCATTTGTCCCCTCCCTCCCACCTCTCTCCCCATTTGCCTCCACACCCTCACCTCCCTTCAATTTTTGCCCCCACAAACTTTGAGACACCCCTATATTTTCAACTAATTACATGCCCCATTTGTCCCCACTCCCTCACCTCTCTCCCCATTTGCCCCCACACCCTCACCTCCCCAATTCCCCCCCCCCCTCTTTTCCTTTTCAATTTTTGTGATGACATTGTCTCCTAACTGGGATTTCTCAAATATTAATTTAAATGACCTAAATATCATTTTCTTCAACTTCTAACTAAAAACATCTTAGTTGAGTTGGGCTTGGGTATGTAGGTAGTATCAGGGGTGGAGCTACGAAGGAGCTGGTGGGGGCAATTGCCCCCACAGAACTTTAAGACACCCTTATATTTTCAACTAATTACATGCCCCATTTGTCCCCACTCCCTCACCTCTCTCCCCATTTGCCTCCACACCCTCACCTCCCTTCAATTTTTGCCCCCACAGAACTTTGAGACACCCCTATATTTTCAACTAATTACATGCCCCATTTGTCCCCACTCCCTCACCTCTCTCCCCATTTGCCCCCACACCCTCACCTCCCTCCAATCCCCCCCCCCCCTCTTTTCCTTTTCAATTTTTTGTTGATGACATTGTCTCCTAATTGGGATTTCTCAAATATTAATTTAAAATGACCTAAATATCATTTTCTTCAACTTCTAACTAAAAACATCTTAGTTTCTCTCTAAAATCATTCATTTTCACTATACAACTAACCATAGTTTGCCCCCACTACAAGGAAATCCTGACTCCGCCTATGGTTAGTATAACAAGGTCCATTTAATTACCAGATCGGGTTTGGGCTTGCGAGTTATGTCGCTTGTCGGATGACCTAGGCCCACCAAAATGAGATATATGAAGGTTTGGAGGACATGTGAAGGCCTAACTTAATTGGAGCTCCGACGAATCCTCATTTTGCTCCATTGCAATTGAGAAAGTGGTGTCATGTTTCATAGGACTGTAGTGAAGTGTGAGGATGGGGAAGCCCCTCTAGTACCACCAAGAAGCGAGAAGGGAAATTGGTAAATAATTTTTTAACATTTGCAAAAGTGTAATGATTTTTAACGCTCCTCTCTGACATACGCCCCCATCACAAAATCGTGGATCATTTGTCTAGGGATACACATAATCACAAATATGTTTCTTGTGTCCCGAGGCAAATGATCTACAGTTCTATGATGGGGGTGTATGCCAGAGAGGGGTCTCATATTATCACGACTCTTTGTAGAATGAGCTTAATATGTGGGAACATTGGTGTATTTCAATATGATAAGGTTGTATTGTGCTTATGTACAACTTTGTGATTTAATTTAGACAAGACCTTAATATTCCTATTAAAGGACTTTCACACGTAGCTCGCACGTGAGGAGATTTCATGCGTATATTATTTATATAACGCATGGAATCTCCTCCATTTTATGAGACGCCACACTAACCATGCAAGTGGCATTTCACTTTACAAAGTGCAATTAAAACCACCACCACCACGGATGGAAAAAAATAAAAATAAAATAAAGGCTAATATTACATCACTTGTGAGTTCTGACATTTTTGGATGGCTTACCTTGTTTCCTTTGTCTTGAACACTATGCATCAGCATGTTGAGAATGATTCAATGAACCCACCTCCAAAAATTGACACTTGGCACAACCAAGAGTCCATAGGCCAATTAAAATCTTCTCCCATTTAGGATTCTGAAGAGAAAAATGCTAAAGTAACATTAAAATTGACATCGTTCCAAACATTGCTATCGTGGATGTGTCTATAGAACCGTACATGCCATCCATCATGATACAAGAGAGAAGCATTATGGTTTTGTGCACACCAGTGTCTCAAGCGATGTCAATTTCAATGTTACTCCAGCACGACTTTTCCAAAAATCAGATTGATCAATGATTTGTAGACGTTTCACTTGGCTCAAATTTATTTTTTTACACTTGTGTTTGGCTTATTATTACGAAACTACTTAAATTCAATATCAGATTGGATAGTAAGGGTAATCGATCAATCATGACTAAAGTTGGTACTCTTAATTAGATAAATAGTCGAGCGGAAAAAAGAGAAAAGCTCTTCTTTCTTGGTTATTATATAACTGGCCTAATATTCTAACTCTAAAGAATCCTAGGAATGACAATCTATCATCCTGATATCAACATTCTTAATATCCATGAGTCACGCGGAAAACGGGTGAAAGCTCTCTATTCTTAGTTATCTTGTGATTATATTATTCTAAACTTAAAGTAATCTTAAAATGGAATTCCAACTCAGCACTTTTTTAGAAGACTTGGTTCTATGGAGAACAAGTATGTTGAAAGTTTTAGGTTGGGTCGCAGGTGAGAGAGGTTATCGTATATCATTTGACCCCTTTCGTAAAGTCATTAGGGATGATAAAAATAAAAATAAAGACAAAAACAATAACAAGAGTTTCTTCAATTAATCATTTTACATTCACAATTAAGGTTGTATGAAATATGAAGTGAGAGTTTTTGTTTTTGATTCAATCTAGACTTTTGGAGATCCGACAAATTATGAGCTCTCTCAAACATGTCGGATTCTTCGGCTTTGGCCACCCTGATCGTGGGCTTACGCTTACTAAGTGTAATGATTTTCTAATGCCCCCTCTAACACACGCCCCCAACACAGAACCATAGATCATTTGCTTCAGGATATGCATAATCATAAATCTTTTTCTTGTGTATCTCGATGGAAATAATCTACTGTTCTATGATGTGGTGATGGTGGTGGTGGTGGTGGTCAGAGATGGCTTCTTATCATCACGACTCTGCTTACTAATCAACTAATCAGATTGTCTCAAGGGGGTGGGCCCTACACTATGCCATGTGCCAATTTTTTATTTGTAGGGATCATTTGAATTCAACAGAATCATGACATCAGTTTCCACATAATACATGCATGCCCATAAAGGAAAAAATGAAAAAGAAGAAGAAGAAGAAGAAGTAGAATAATCACTACCCAATCAACCAACCGGATCATTGGGAGAGTCTTTTCAGATCTATACACCACATCATTGCACCACAACTTTATAAAATACATGTTTTATTGATCCCTTACACCCACTTGAACTTACTTTATTCGAATATTTGATATTTTTTAAGCTTATCTTGTATATATTGCGTTGCAATTGTGGTCGTCATCTTCAACCAATAGTTTTTCTAATATATTATTATATTATATAAAAACTCCACTTTTAACCTTATTGTGCGAGTGATGAGTTAGGAAAAGGTTATGCCATTAATTAACAATCACCATAGAACAAAAGGGGGAGAAAGAATCCAAAACCCATTAACAATAGGTAAAAAAAAAAAAGAAAAAAAAAGTAGGGGCTAATCTTGGATAACGGTGGTGGTTGCAAGAGTGATTCTTGCACCAAAATGTAAAATCCTTTCCTTACTAACATAGTAAGATTTTGACTTTTACTAAGAGTCATTTTAGTTAAATGGATTATCACATCAGAAATCCAACACCACAACCCTCTAAGTTTCGTCAGAAAGTTCAGATAAATTTTTTTAAAATGTTTTTTCTTCTCTTGAACTTGATCCAAGGTTTTGCAAATGAATAGTTTCCAAACTCAAAATGAAATTCAACGGTGAAATTTTTTTTTTCAAATTCATAGAATATTATCTTCTACGACCCTGAAGTATGAGATCATGTTTTTAGATGTCAAGATGTGAGCTCGAGGACCCTTAGTAAGGTTAGGAGGACAAAAACACAATCAACATTATTAGTTCTTTTATCTAAAAGGTATCCTAATATAGTCTAATCTAATCTATCAACATTATTATCATAATTTAATCAAGATAATTATATTTCAAGCGTCATCGGTTTAGCTCATTAATAATGACCATAAAGCTTATATTATTTAAATTTTAAGGTAGAGGTTATGAAACTTAACATTGCTCTTGCATATATGCATGTATGTGTTTTGTTAGGGATTGTGGCATGAAAGCACCTTGGCCTTTTTTGAACTGACTCTTTTTTTGTTTTCCCCCATATCTTAACAAATCCCATATTGTTAATTTTTTTTTAATTATTGGGTGTCCTGGTAGACAGCGGACCAAGCCTGTATCTAGGCTTTGCCCAGTTCATAGACCATGGTCTTGTCTAAGGACTAGTCTCGTAGCACGTGCAACACATGCACATCACATGCATCAAGTAATTGAGGGTGGTGGGCCCTCGCAAGTGGCCCCTGGGGAATTAATGCTCATACTGGGTATCGAATTCACGACCTATAGGCATCAACCACTTATCGGTCCAAAATTTCCATTGAGCCAATCCCTCGAGGTTCAAACCCTAGTTGACACCCCCTCCCACGAAATAGATCAAATCGGATTCCAAAATCTCGAAATTGAATCTTATCAATTCGTGGCGTGAACCTCATATTAATTTCCCCCCAAAATACTTATTGTTACTTTGGGTCATCTATTTTATTTCTAAACATTGAGAAATACATTATATTATATATATATATATATATATATATATATATATATATGGGATAAAACCAAACGAGCTTTCGAATAAAATCTACCCTATTTTACAACTGCCCAAGGGAAGATTCAAACCCACAAAAATAAGAGGAACATCTTATCACCTACATTGTTAACTAACCAACTATTCCAAAAAATCGATCTATTAGAGAGAGAGAGAGAGAGAAAACTATGAATATAAGAGGGTCACAGGGCTTAATTGGGATATGTCACACCTGAGAGCAGAGGAAAATATACACTCAACAGTCTCCCTCATTTATAAGGGTGGAAAAATCTAACTGTAACCTATACGAACCTAACACTCTAATACAATGTTAATTAACCAACTACTCCAAAAGATTGATCTATTGGAGATGGAGAAAATTATGAATATAAGAGAGTCATGGGACTTAACTGAGATATGACACACCAGAGAGTGGAGGAAAATATATACTCAACATGCACTTGGCAAATACACATGCACAAGTTCTTATGTAATGTTCATAAGATCAATTGATCATTATTAGACTGAATTAGAAGGTGCAAGTGGCTCAAACCATTGTCAAATCGCTAAAATTATTCAATAAGATTGGTTAGCACTTAAAAAATTTGATTAATCATTCTTAAATATATTTTTTAACAAAATATTGTATGAAATTATAAGACTTTCTGGTCAATTTCAATTCAACGGTTGAATCACAAGCCAATTTTAGCTCTCAAGTTCTGGTTCCTAGACTGGTCTGGTTTAAAACACTTTGGCCACTAGAGATGTCAATGGTAGGTAGAATGGGTTCCAAGAGAATACTTGAACTTTAACTCAAATTCGTGTAATTTATTCTTTATCATGTTAGGTAGAATCGGTTTAAATTTATACAATTTTTTCCATGAAATTTATTATTTATTTGAAATATATCTAAAATAATTCTTTAGATGAATACAAGGGGTATTTATGAGAAGATACCCCAAGTACAGTGAAATTAACAAAATGGCCTACTTTTTTTTTGTGATAGAGATAGAGTGTATATTAATATTAAATAAAAAAGCAAGAGTGGAAATAAAGGAGGTCCATTTATATACCTACCCAATAAAACTGAGAGCAACTGAAAAAGATTATTAAAATAATTATATATTTTGTCAAAATTATTGAACCAAACCAAACATGTGTTTGTTTACTTTAATATTTACAAAAATGGCCATTCACCCAATTTTGTAATGATTTTTTTTCTTTTTACAAAATGGTTATATAATTTGTTGAATGTAGGTTTGTTGAAAGGGTAAATAAGTGAATAATTATGAAATCATATATACAGTTTTATGTAAATATAAAGAAAAAGAAAAAATGGTTCAATAATTTTTTGATATTCGAGCATTTTTAAGGCACCCATCCTTTTTCTTTCTTTTCTTTTTATCTCCTCGTTCTATCTTGTAGAGAAGGGAGGGAACCAACTTTGACTAATGCTATTGAGTACACACATGGAGGGAAAATTATCCTATGTATTGGGTAATCGATTGTAGCTAGCTTTTCCTTTATGTGTGGTCTAAAAGCATTCGTTAGATTGGGAATCTAAAATAATATAGACATAAGTTCACTATTTGAATCAACTTTATCAGAGACCAATATTCCATTTATAAGCTTTATTATTCTTAGAAATTCTTAGGAATATCCTCTTATCTCATCTACAAGAACTCTATAGGCCCTCTAATTTTTAGGGGCATATCTAAAAATCCAAAAAATGTGTGGGCAGTCCATGTCAAAGGGCATCCCTATCATTTCCAATGATTTCGATGACTCAGACTAGGAGGAGGATAAAAAATCAGAGAGAAAGATTGGATGAGGAGAAGAAGAAAACTAGAGAGAGATCGAAGTCGAAAGAGGAGAAGGAGGAGAAGAAGAATAAGAAAATTAGATAAAGGGAAGGGATTGGAGATTGGAGGAGAAGAAGAAAAAACAAGTAGATAGGGAGATTAGGGGAGGAAAGGAAGAGGAAAAAAACAGAGATGGTAAGAGAAATTAGAAGAAGAAGAAAATAATAAGAAAAAATAAAAAAATAAAAAGAAAAATGAGAGAAAGATTGAAGGAGGAGGAGTGAGATGAGGAGAATTCCGGCGTATTGATTCACCAGAGAAGACGAGGGTACCCTTTTAAAAAAAATTATTTTTTTGGTCAACCTAACCCGTACTTAGCGATTGTGGCGTGTTAATAAAATTTCCCTTAGGAAATATACGTGGGATTGAGACATGTTATCCAAGAGACTTATCCCATCATAAAAGAGATGCGGGGTACCGAGCATTATTTAATAATAATAATAAATAAATAAAAAGAGAAAAAAAGAAAAAGAGAAGTAAAATAGGTATGGAGTTAGGATTTCTTGTAGGGGGGCAAACTTTAGTTAGTTAGTAAACTTCAAGAGCTTAACGATAAATGATATAGGGTAAAAAATTAAAGGATTTTTTTGGTTAGATGTTGAAAAAAGAGCATTTAATTTATTTATTGTTAGCCTATCAGAGATGACACAAGTCAAGGTAGTAGTGTCATCAATTTAAAAATATAAAAAAAGAGGTATCTCAAACATTCAACACTTGGATGCCTTCTTAATTTGACCTTTTCCAATAGACTAATGAAAAATGATCAATTAAACCAATTGAATAAATTAGAGTAGACACAAGTCAAGGTAGTAGTTTTTTCTCAAAATTTTAATGAATTTATCCAAATAAACTAATTGAAGTCCCATCAAATAATTACCAAATCTGATTCATCGTAACCATGGATCAAAGAGGATATGCCATGAATTTAAAAACACAAGGAATTGTCTCAATTATTACAAGAATATAGAGGGGTGTCTAAAATTAGGGGAGAAGGGGCAACACAGTCCAAAGGGCATGTCATCATTTGGAAAACACAAAGGAATATTCATCGTAGAGGGGTGTCTAAAATAGAAAGGGAGCAAGAAAAAAGAGGGTATCTCAAATTTTTACATAAAATCAAGGGGTTGATTAAATTATTAAAAAAAAAAAAACGTCTTCAATAATGACGTCATTATTCTCACATCAACGAGTCGCTTTCTGATAAAAGGATAAGGAGAATGACCCCCCTTCTATACATACACTTCAAAAGCAAACTGATAATAATGTCATCGAGTCGAGTACAGATGTACACTATTTAGCTTACAATAAAGACATTATTCCAGGAGGAGGGGGGTATTTTAGTCTTTTCCAGTACGTGGCGTACGCGAAGTCACAAACCGTTTTTCTCCCGCCGCTTTATGGTCTGGCGTTTGTAGGCTAATCTTATTAACCGCGGAAAGCGCATTTTAAGAATTTCGAATGCAAAAACTCCGACATGTCATTATCAGACCAAAGTTACACGCATGTTTAACCGGAATCTGACACACAAACTGACATAACGACAGTGTCATCATAGCTTTTTAGTAAAAAACTCTCAAATATAAACCCTCTAATCACGTAAGTTTAACTCCCGATGTCGGGAGTCATCTAGAAACTCGTCGCGAACTGAGTTATCAGTTTGGAATTGGAGGAGATGGTAGAAGGCGTAGTTTAAGCGGGAGGGTGCGCAGGTTAAGGGAACGGAGAGTGTAGTGACCTGGTGCGCATTTTCAAAGTTTAGTGGAAATATGACGACGTTAAAACGTTGACCAAAGAGGAAGATAAATAGAGAACAAGTAAAGAGGCTTCCTTTTGTTTTTTTAAGCTCTCTCTCTCTGTCTGGTGGTTCGAAGTCGAGGAATGGATGTTAGGGTTTTGAAGAAATCAGGGTTTCAAAGCAGGATAAGTGTTGGATTAGGGTTTCAAGGATTTGTGAAGTTTCGATTGTTGCACGGTTTTGGTTTAGTGAGATTACGAGGATTTGGGGAATTTTGAGCGGGGATTCTTTTCCTTCTTCCGGGGATTTGAAGGTTTGATTTTTTTAGGGTTTTGGGATTGCTTTACTCGAATTTCCTGTTTTTTTACCCTATCACTTTATTAGATCTTCTGTTATTTTTTATCATAATATGGTAAAAGTCTGCTTCTAGATGTGTTTATTTGCACCTTGTTTGAAAGTTTGATTTTTAATCCCTTTTGTACGTTTTGATGGAATATGCTTAAATAGGCTAGAAGAGTCTGGAGTGGTGAACTTATGATTCATTTAAGCAAGTTGAGTTGACTTAATATGATCATGATTTCATGAAACATTCCAAAAATTAAATTTTGAATCTGCTTTGTTATGAATTATTCCGAGGTGAAACTACCGTTTTTTTGGGTTCTTTGAAGGAAAAGATCATTTCTGGTTCTGGCTTTTGTGGGATTTGTTCAATTTTTTCAGTGTGTTTTTGGTTGGATAAAAAAAAAAAAAAATTGATTCTGCCTCAGGGCACTACAAGGGTCTCCAACAATTGGATTCCTCTCAAACTGACTTATGGGGTTGCTCAACTTTGGTGTTGGCTTTAAGGCTGATGATGTTGTGTTTATACTTCTTGGCTGGTTATATTGATAATCACAAACTTTTTATTCTTATTCAAAAAATCGAGAACCAAATTCTTTTAAGAAAATGGAGTCCTTTATGAGGATATCCATAATGTGAGTAGATGAATGGATCATCGGTCTATTCTATCTTTCATGTTTTCTCCAGCCTCGTTCAGGGGAGTCAGGTTCTTTTTACTTGTTGAGAAGAAAATACGAAGCTTGACACTTCGTGAAAGATGGGATTGGATGGTTGAACTTGTTCTCAGGAGTTCGACCATCCTATTATCCCCTTTTTTTGCTGCTATTTTAATTTTGACTCTGTTTCTTATTTCATGGAGGACCCTAGTCTATCCCACTCCCTCTCTATTTCAACTATGATTGTTGCAGCACAGTTGCATCCCCTAATGTACTTGAGCCTTGTGTGCTGTGGTTAGGATGATAAGTTGGGACATTAAGGCTGCAGGGGTTTGCCATCATGGAAAATTCAATTCCATGGAAACAATTTTCTTTGAGCCTTGTCTAGAAAATAGAAAGCTGTGAGAATCATTTTATCACTTACTTTGCTTGGAACGTTATAAAAAGGCCTTGCAGCAGGGGTTGCCATCACAGAAAACTCAATTCCATAGAATTTGGTACTGTAGTTTACATATCAATTGGAAGTTATGGCCTAATCAGCTATTCTACTAGATAATATCTGAGAGAAGCAGAGCTGTGTACGCTATCATGCTAACAACTTAATGTATTTATTATTTAGCAACAAAAGATCCCGATACATTAATTAGGCAAAAAGACATTTGCTAAACAATATCTGAAACTTCCTTCGTTTTTGATGGGGTCACAATACGTGAAAGGAATCTTGCTACAAAAATGTTCCAAGTAGAGAAGACAAGAGAGAAGCAAATATGAAAATAGGTCAGTTGTTCCTTTTAATAAATAGGGTGAGACACATCAGCTTTTAAATGTGCATATAGGTGGCTTTAATCAAATGATAATGTGAAATGCAGTTTGCTGCAGAAAGTCTTTTGGCGAAGTTATTTCTGACTTGATCACGGGAACTGATGTAACATAAGCTTGGTTCTTTGTTTTCTACCTCTTGTCAGGTAAATTGATAGCCAAATGTAATATGTTTTCTTTTAGGCATTGAAAGTAAGATTGTAGGACATTTTCATTTGCATGCTGATTGTCACAGTGAAGTTTAGGGGTCAATGGAGAAATCCATCTGAAGAGAAGGGTGTGATAGGTTGATTTTGATGCTCTGATATCATAAGTAAACAGGTATAACACTACAATAACATTTAAATAGCAATGACGAGAGACTAAAAAAAATGACAGACAAGCTGAGGGGAGAATAGGCTGATTATTCCATTTGTACAAGACAACAAGCAGACCTTAAATACAGTAGTAAAGATGAGCTAAGCTATGAAGAATATTTGAGGTTCCGTTCATCAAAAGGTCAATATAGTGCCCTTGGAAGTATGCAGTAGACACAATATTAAAATGATTATCTTCCCTTAAAAAGAATAAAATAGAAAAAATATTGATGTTGTTTCTATGTTCATATTTGACGTTGAGGAGTATTTTCATTGGTTTTGTAACCCATGGTTCCCAAGCCTATTCGTGTCATTGTGTTTGATCATCCAGATTTTTTTTTCTTCTAATTTATAGCAATCACCAAAGTGTAGATATGCCATTTATGCACATAATGATATTGATTTGCCTGTGATAAGGCTATGACCATAAGTAATGGAGTATGTTCATGTTTGTATATGTTAGAGAAATACCTACCTTTATTTTTATTGTAGTGTGGATAAGGCTTTCAAAAAACTAAAATAAAAAAAATGATGATGATAATCTATATGTACAGTGTACCAAACATTTGTACCCATTAGTGAAATCCATGACTCTGAACCTTGAAGAATTTGTTCTCAGTGAATTTTTGACACCTTCCTCCCCCATCCCCATCCCCCTCCCCCCCCCTGCCCCCACCCAAAAAAGGTGAAAAATAGAAAACAAAAATGAAAAACTGATAAAATCTGGGAGATAAACATCCCAATAGAATCCCATACATCTCGATACATTCCCGAAACAGTGAATGTTTTGGGATCAATGTTTCGTATTGGTCTTGACCAATACCGATACTCATCAACTAATACATTCTGATATTTTGAACCATGGGCATCTATACTAGTTATTAGGCATTGGCAGTTGTGATGCTTTTCCACTTAGGCTTTGCTCAACGATTTGATTGAGACATTCTAATGATGGATCCCATAAGATGACTTGTAATAAATGGGAAACTAACATTCTACAGATGGATTCCATATGGTGCCTATTTTATGAGAAGGAATTTTAAGAAAGGTGTATGAAGTGGATTAGTCAGTGCACTGTTGGTGCATACATGGGGTGATCTTACTTTGACAGTGTCACATGACATTGAACTTTTATGCATCCATTTGGTGCAGATTGTTTTCATATTGAGAGTATGACTTTAAAGGCAGATCAAGCGAAATGCAATTTCATCAAACTGTATCCACTGCATGACGATTTATTTGTATTTGAGATGTACATTTTGAGGTTTTCTATTGATGTATTTGGTCGTTTCAATGCCTAATGATTGATGAGCATGAAAGGCTTAGTGTATCAACACCAGTAGTCGATATAGCTACTTTCTTATTAAGTCTCAGGATAAGCAAGTGAAACGTGAAAATTGCAATAAATTTTTGGAGCCTTGGATTCTATTTATAAAATGTGGAACCTCGATGGTCTAAATCTTCACATTGATTTATTGTGATGCGTGAATAGTATTATGAATACTATTAAAGGGGTTCTGGTAGATGTTATTGGAAATAATCTATTTATTTTAGTCCTAGTTATTTTCTAGTAATAACTCTTATTTATTTATTATATGTAAGGGCAGTTGTCTTTTGACTCTTTTATTATTATAAATTCTTGCCAAGTTCTCAGATTGAGACTTGACAATTACTCTTCATAGTTCTTTTTGGTATTAGAGCCTCTTAGAGGACCCATTGACCTCTCCTTGGGGTTTTTTGTTCATCTTCGATTCTTGGAGCCTTGAATCTTCTCTTATTTATTTATTTTTTATTTTTCTTTTCTTCCCTTATAACACCTCAGATCTTGAAGACCTAATAACTTAGTAAGAGCTTCGTTAGGAGGTCTCCCCATCGGGTGTTTTTTTTTTTTTCTGATTCATGATTCCTTAATCACATGTTGCGATAAGGATTGTTCCCGTTTTCACATGCAGTGATTTTCTACGATGTGTTTATACCCTATCATAGGGTTTTCTGCCTTTCGATAAACTCTTTTGATCTATCCCTAGCTTGCGACAGCAATTTGGTGTCTCCTCTAGGGTTTACTGACTTGTTTTGGGCCTTCGGTGGCATGCAACATCAGTTTGGTGACTTTTTGTTGGCCTACGACAGTGTTGGTGGCTCCTTAGTGGTCTGCACAACACATATACCTATTGGGAGGCCTGCGGTTGCTTGTGACAACAATAGACTGCTGTTGGGTGGCCTGCAACAGTTGTTTGGTGGCTTTTTGGTGGTCTATGATAGTGCTGGTGGTTGCTTGGTGGTATGCACAGCACCATATACCTGTTGGAAGGCCTGCAGTGGCTTGTGAAAACAATAGACTACTGCTGGGTGACTTTCAACAGCAAGGAAAACATCCTTGGTGACCTGTGACAACAACAAATTTTTTTTTTGGCTGCCTACGACTGAGATGGTGGCTATTTGGTGGTCTGCACAGCATCATAGTCGTGTTTGGTGATTTGCGACCCCAGTTTGGGAGATTGTGACAGCAATAAATGGCTGCTAGTTGACTTGCGACAGCACCACAGACCTGTTGGGAGTCTTGCAGTGACTTGTGACAATAACCTGTTGCTGGGTGATCTACGATAGTTTTGGTGGCTGTTTGGTGGTCTGCACAACACCACACCCTGTTTGGAGGTCTGCGATTCCAGTTTGGGAGGCTTTGGGGGGGCCTACAACAGCAAAACAACAATGCTTTGTTGTGTGTTTTGTGGACTAGGAGCTTTGTTGTTTGGGTTGTGCAAAGGTTTGCAACAACAACAACAAAAATGGCTGCTAGTTGACTTGCGACAGCACCACAGACCTGTTGGGAGTCTTGCAGTGACTTGTGACAATAACCTGTTGCTGGGTGATCTACGATAGTTTTGGTGGCTGTTTGGTGGTCTGCACAACACCACAACCCTGTTTGGAGGTCTGCGATTCCAGTTTGGAGGCTTTGTGGGGGCCTACAACAGCAAAACAACAATGCTTTGTTGTGTGTTTGTGGACTAGGAGCTGTGTTGTTTGGGTTGTGCAAAGGTTTGCAACAACAACAACAATGTTGTGTGGGTTATTGGTTTTCCTTTTTTTAATCCATTTGTCGTTGAAAGTTATGATATCGTGTCAGTCTTGGTCTTGGTTCGTGAGACTTTATTTTGGAAGTAGAGGCAAATCTGGATGGCTTTTGGGTACTATTACTACTTGTTGTGGCCGAGGGAGCCTTAATTGTGGTTGAGGGAGTAGTGTTATTTGCAGTTTTTGTGGGAGGACAGTCCATGAGAAGATTCGATGCTTTCCGCTCTATCCTCATTTGTTGAGTTGTATTGCCACTCCTTCGTTGGGGCATTTTACTTCCCATGCTGTCACTGTGGATTCCTCATTTATTCCTACCACTGTCTCTCCTGGCACCATTGATTTACAGCAACTTCAGACCCAGATTGCCACTTCTGTTTATGATAAGATCCATACTCGCTCATCTTCGTTTGTGGCTTCAGGTATATCTTTTGTATTTCTTGTCACTCAATCTGGTCCAGCTCCCCTGACATGGGTTATTGAATCTGATGCCTCTGATCACATGACCGGTGAGTTTAGCTATTTCATTTCATCTATTTTTCCTGATACTCATAGGGAGGTTCGCCTTGCTGATGGATTCTTTACACCCATTCACAGCAAGGGTACCATTCCCTTATCATTTAATATTTCTCTTGACTTTGTGCTCCATGTACCCCACCTATCTCTTAATCTTTTGTTTGTGAGTAGTCTTACCAAATCTCTAAATTGCTCAGTGACCTTTTTTCTTACTCAGTGTACTTTTTAAGATTTGATTTAGAGGAAGATTTTTGGTAAGGGGTATGGGCTGTACCTATTTGGATCTCCACATACTGTTGCTCCGGCCTCTATGTTATCCTCTTCTGGGAGTCATACTTTTTCTTCTCAGTTCTTAGATTTGTGGCATGCTCGCTTAGTACATGCTAATTTTTAACATTTATATTCTTTATTTCTTTCTTTGAAAAATGCTTGTAGTGGGCATAAGTTTCAGTGTTCTGTATGTGAGCTCTCCAAACATACTCATATTTCATATATCCCTCGCATGCGTCGGTTTAACGCTATGTTTAATCTAGTTCATTCTGATGTATGGGGGGCCTTCCCCTGTTACTGCTTTTATTGGTAATCGGTATTATGTTACATTTATCGATGTTATTCTTGTTATACTTTGGTCTACTTGATGCGATCTCAGTCTGAAGTGCTTCTTATTTTTGTTAACTTTCTTAAAATGATCCAGACTCAGTACAACATCACTGTTAAAGCTCTTTGGTTTAATAATAGAGGTGGATATATTTCTGATGGGATTTGCTTTCACTTTAATGAGCATGGTATGCTTCACCCGTTGACCTGTCCCTACACCCCTGAGCAGAACGGGGTGGTGGAAGGCAAGAACTGCCACCTTATGAACATTGTCCGCTGCTTTCTTTCGAGGCATGCATGTTCCGAAGTTATATTGGAACATGGCGGTCCGCACTGCGATTTTTCTTCTTAAGTATGTTTCAAGTCGTACCTTAGGGGGATAGGTGCTTCTTTATGTTTTGTGTCCTGATAACACCCTCTTTTTTATTATACCTAGAGTTTTTGGGTGCATTTGCTTTGTTTAGGACCGTAGTTCTCATTGTTTGAAATTAGATGACAAAGCCATTCAGTGTGTTTTCTTGGGTTACTCATCCATGTCAAAGGGGTATCGTTGTTATGATCCTATTTCTCATTGTGTCATACATTTTATAGATGTCACTTTTTTTTAAAATGCTCTTTACTTTTGTGTCACTTCTTCTTTGCAGGATTCTTTTCCTTTGCAGGACTCTTCTTATGCTCCTTCTATAGTGTTGTTTTCTCCGGTCTTCGATCTAACTTCGTCAACACTTAAGGTTTATTCTCGTTGCCTTCGCCCTTTTCCAACTTTGCCAACCTCCTTATTGGACTCAGGTATATTATCTCCTACCTTGCTCTTATCCCATCTGTTTCTGACTATCACTTACCTATTGCACTTCACAAAAGTAAGTGGGTGTGTGTTACTGATCATCTTATTGTCCAGTTTATTTTTTTATCAAGGACTATCGTTTTCTCAAATCTCTGTATGGCTTAAAGCAGTCTCCGCGAGCTTGGTTTTAACGTTTTCTAAGGTTATTTTATCTATGCAGTTCTCCAGATGCCACTCAGATCATACCTGGTTTGTTCGTCGAGGATTGGATGGCCGTTGCACCATTATTCTGGTTTATGTGGATGATATTATCCTGATTGGAGATGATGTATGGTGGATTGATATGGTAAAGATGTTATTGGGTCATGTTTTTGAGGTTAAGGACTTGGGTCCCGTCAAGTACTTCTTGGGGATAGAAGTGGCTCGTTCTCATTGTGGTATTTCGTTATCCCAGTACAAATACACATTGGATCTTCCTTAAGACACTGGGATGTTTGGTTGTTGTCCTGCTTTCTCCCCTTGGGATTAGAATCATCGTCTTTATGTTGACTCTGGTTATATTTTATCGAATCCTTCTTCTTATCAGAGACTTGTAGGTCGTCTGATTTATCTGACTAACGCTAGACCGGACTTGTCCTTTGTGGTCAGTCAATTCATGCATACTCTGCGTACTTCTCATTTTGATGCTTTTTATCATATTCTTCATTACTTGAAGTCGTATCCTGGTCTTGGGCTTTTCTACTTTTTCACCGCTCAGTCGTGTTTGTTTTGTTTTACAGATGCTAATTATGTTGGTTTTCTCACAAATAGGAGATCCACCTCTAGTTTATGTACTTTTTACGGTGATAATCTTATCTCGTGGAAAAGTAAGAAACAAAATGTGGTTTTTCATTTTTCTATTGAAGCTGAGTATCGTGCTATGGCAATTTGACTTCTATCTTTGTTGACAGAGTTGGGATTTCCTGTTTCTAGTTCTTCTACTTTATTCTGTGACAACAAGTCTGCTATCATGCTTGCTTCTGACTCAGTTCTTCACGAAAGAAATTGAGGTTGATAGTCACTTTCTCAGGGAGAAAGTTTGATCTGGTGAACTTCAAATAATATTTCATACCTTTTTCAGATCAGCTTGCCGACATGCTTACAAAGTCTGTTGGTCCTTCTATCACTAATTCTCACCTTGTCAAGCTGGGTTTAGTTGAGAGGGAGTAATGGAAATAATCTAGTTGTTATTTTAGTCCTAGTTATTTTCTAATAATAACTTTTATTTATTTCTTATATATAAGGGCAATTTTGTCTTTTGACTCTTTTATTATTATAAATTTCTGCCAAGCTCTCAGATTGAGACTTGACAATTACTCTTCACAATTCTTCTGTCAACATTTTTTATCAAATAGAAAAGCAAATTGATTAAGGAGAGTGTGATATCGATTTGTTGCGGATTGACCAAAACTCACACATGTTATTTACTATCCATTTCAGAGTTGGATCAGGGTTTGTGATGGGATTTACAATCTCGTAAATATTGGCCCCTTGTGAACTTCAATGCAAACCCTTAACAATATGTCAATGTTCCATGATTTCTCACTAATTAAATGGTGTCCCATTGAAGGCAATTTTGTGACCAATTCATTAAAAATGATGCGCATTGAAGGTACCAACTTTTTAATTTGGTAGTTTGTGAGTGATAATTGTGGTTGATCTTGACTTCAACCTTACCTCATCCTATCCTCGACTTATGATCCCTGACTCAAACTACTGATGGTGGTACTTACAAAGACTCTTCGACAACCGAGGTAGTTACGATTTAAATGGAAATTAGACTTTGGGTCTAAAAATTGTGTACCTTTGTCTTCAAATAAGCTACTATTTAAAGAATAAGGGTCTCTGGATTAATCATCATTGATAGTGCCGTTATCTCTAGTGTTGAGATTGATATGTATTTGTTTGTTCATTCTCGGACACAATTACCCCACTTGGATGCCATGTGTTGTAACATTGTGGTGAGTGATTTTTTCTGACTTGACGTGCCATACTTGGATAGTTGGGCATTTAATGTGAGTGGGTCATCACATGGGTTAGTCTTATAGGCAATATCGAGTGATTTGGCATGCATTAAATGTGCATGCTGAAGGTTGTGGTATTAGGTATCCATTTAATGCGCTTGTTGAGTCACGTGCGTCAATCTTCCTTTAGAGGTTTATGGTGTTAGGTGTGCATTAAATGCACACTTTCTACTGTTGTTTGCATTACTTTGAGTGATTTTCCTTGGTGAAGCTTTGCGTAGGAGCTGGTCTTATCCAGACTTCACACTTGCTATTGGTTGGACTTGGGTACATCAACTTTGAGCTCTACCTGGTGTCAGGGAATGATAACATTTCGGCCATCTCCCAGTAAGATAAGTTGGTAATGTGTATCTCAAGATGCCACTTGTATAGTCAAGATGAGGTGAACTTTTAATAAAATGGATTGGTAGTGTGAGTTGTAAATGTCACATTGGACAATTATGCTCATTCTGTTTCCTTATATACCCCTCCCTGCTCTCACTCTATCTGTTGGCAAGTCTTTCCCTTCTCACATAGAACTTTCTGAACTTTTCACTTATGCTCAATTGGAAGCTCTTGTAGAGTACCATAGGTGGTGTTGTATGTGTACCAAGATATAATCAGGTTTTCTTTCTACTTTGCTTCTATCTGAAGTATTATATAACTTCATTTGGACTAGAGCAGTGTTTTCATTCATAGGCAATGCTTCTGAATATCCAATGTGTAAGATTTTTCGAATGTGTTACGACTAATGATTTGCCCAACAGGCAGCCTTGTTTAAATTTCTCGTGGAATTCTGTTGTTTTATGATTTAACATATATTTTTGTATCATGCCCTACATCGTGCAGCTACTTATTACTCTTATGTTTGTACTTGTGTGGCATCATTTTTTGTATTTTTAACCGTTTTAAGTTGGCTTTTCTATCTCTAGTGCTATGAATATGAACTCTCCATCAACTCAGTTTGCCACGTCAAGGATGGGTATATATGAACCACCTCACCAGGTTAGCATGTGGATAGACTCATTCAAAGCTGATAACAGTCCAAATACAGGTGCATCCACGATTTTGGAGGTGGACACAAAGTTTGACAACACGGTGGAAATTCTGAACTTTATTCAATTATCTTGGTTATAGAAAGTTGGGGTTAAATTCTTCTATTGATATGCTAGATTTCATTTATCTATTATATCTTATCTAGTCTGAAGATACCTCTCATGGACCGCTAGGACCTTCGAGAAAGTATGACCAGGAAGAAACCAAGCATTCTGAAAAGGTAGACAATTTTCATTGTTGATGATTTATTTCTCCCTTTCTCTACTAAATTGGTATTCAAATTCTTACTCATCCTGTTTTTATATGCAACTCGCATATATGCCAGAACAACGAAAAATAATTGCCTTGAGAATATGAAGTACAATTAAGTTAAATTTGTTGACAATCATTTACCCCAGAAGACCGATTTGATAGGGAAGGCGCAACTATTTATATAAGAGGGTCGTGGGTCAAACTAGGTCATGATACATGAGCACGTGATTCCCACCAGCGGAGGCGGATAACACAACGCTCAACACTCCCCCTCACCCATAAAGTTGAAAAATCCCTCGAGGAGACTGGAACTTGTGATTTATACGAACCTAGCGCTCTAATACCATGTTGACAACCATTTACCTCAGAAGACTGATCTGATGGGGAAGGAGCAACTATGAATATAAGAGGGTCATGGGTCAAACTGGGGCACAATACGTGAACACGTGACTCCCAGGAGTGGAGGTGGATAACACAACACTCAACACTCCCCCTCACCCATAAAGGTGGAAAATTCATTCGAGGAGACTCAAACCTATGACCTATACGAACCTAGTGCTCTGATACCATGTTGACAACCATTTATCCTTGAAGACCGATCTGATGGGGAAGGCGCAACTATGAATATAAGAGGGTCACAGGTCAAACTTGGGCATGATACGTGAGCACGTGACTCTTGGGAGCGGAGGTGGATAACACAACACTCAACAAAATTACTGCTAGTTATTATTTACTATATATTATTGTTGTTGTTGCATTTATTTCGTCCATTTTTCTTCATTGGAATTAGTTTTGTAGTGGATGGTTGCCATTATTATTGCAAGTTTCTAGTAGATAATGCATAGAATATGTCTGTCCTGAATTGTGGTCCTTAGAGATGGATTGGAAAGGCTTACGAATATGATGAATTGTTTCAAAAATCTCATATTTGAGTATGTTAGGTCATCAATAATCTTCACAGGGGCTTCAAGTATGTTGGGAATTATGTCTTGATCTGACGTGGTAAATATCTTGCCACGACGGACAGCAAGGAGAGGTTTGTTTGCTTCCTCTTGGAGTGACATGGACAAATGTGAGGAGGATGAGATTAGAGATGCTTGGAGAAGTCTATATCCTTGGGAACCGGGGGGATGGTAGGAGGGGAGAATTGGATCACTAACCAAAAGAATCAGTGATGTGGCTCACAAGATATGGCATGGAAGGGTAAGGTGATATGCTCTGTAGTCGAACCACAGGCCCAGATGAATAGTCATATCAGAAGATGGTTTGGAGGGGCAGGTGGGACACAACTTGGTTGCTTGATACCTGACAGAATTTAAAAAAATCCACCACACTAACAGACACTGAAAACTATGCTCACATATCTAAAAGAAAGGGACATTTGTAGAGTGGAGTATTAATTTTCAACGACCAAAAGTGCGTGACCCGTTAGATCTAGCTAGATGTAGTTGTCTTGGACGAAGAGGATGTACATATTGATCAGGTGAAATTTGTCAAATAAAGATGGAAAAAAGACACAACGTCATGTGGAAACATAGGGGAGAGGGGGAATACCTTGAGATCCACAAAGGAAACGTACAATGGATCATGAATCGATCTAGTGATGGTCCATGAGTGTGGAGTGATAAGAACAAATAATGTGCTCTATCAACAACCCAAGGAAAAGAGCAGATGTTGAAATTCATGAAAAAATAGGAGATGGATTGTCGTCTCCGAGAGAAATATAATGGGAAAAGGGGGTTGGCTGATGAGGGATAGAAAAAATGACTCAGATGAGTGGGAGATTTGGACACTCAGGCTGGAATAATTTTGACAAACCTATGTTGCAGAGCGGCCAGGTGACATGAGTATACTCAAGGAAAGAAGTGGACTCCAATCAGGGAAGATGGAGAGAGAAAAAAGCTAGTCTCCCTTTCATCAGTTTTTGCTCGGTTACATTTAGAGAAGAATGAGAGAATAAGGGACACAATAAATTTAAGGTATCGAAAGCTGCAGACAGAGAATTGGGAAAATGCCATCCAAAGAGGATTTTTGAGAGAAGATGATATAGACCATCATCATGTTTCTAACCTAAGTTGCCAGAAGATCTGGAAAGCGAATTTATGTTGGTAGCAGAAGTGTTATAAAAAATTAGAAACTGAATTATAAAAATCTTAAACATTAATAATAGGGAAGAGGTGGGAGGGGGTGTGATTTCTTTGAATATGGGAAATTACTTCCCTTTACTGTAATTTCTTTACTACTTACTGGCTTTGGTTCTCATCAAGAACCAGTGAGCCATTTTTAGTAGCCAGCTTACTTGGCGTAATTTCAGATACATTCATAGGATGTTCTTTATGAGTTGGGCTCTTAAGAGGCAACTCATCCAAGTTTCCTTGACTGGGTTTTGACTTGGTTGAGACTGCAAAGCAGAAAAAAATGGTACCTATTTAAATTAAGGGAAATGACTTCCATCAATTGCTATTTCCTTGTTACTGGCATATAGTTCTCATCAAGAACCAGTGCACCAGTTTTAGTATGCTGCTTACTTAGCCAAATCTCTGATACAGTATAAGATGTTCATTATGAGTTCAGCTTTTAAGAGGCGACTCATAATGAGTTTCCTTGACTGGTTTTTTGACTCGGGTGAAGCAGAAAAAAATAGAAACCATTTGGCTGCATCGCTGCGGCATTTATATGATACTTATTATGACTGAACCTCATGCCAGTACACCCAAATAGGCTATAAACAATTCGAGTTGGTAGTGTTATCACTACCCAGACCCTAAACATGTGTATCCAAACCCTTCAAGTGCCATAAAATTGTCAAAAATTGCTATATAACAATGAAGTACCAGACTCAGCTCAGCATTGTTCTTGTCGTAAGCTTGATTTGACGCTCAGACTCAGCTTAGTGAGAGCTGACTGTCAGCCTTAAATATCAGCGAGTTGGCTTGGTTTATTTTACATCCCTACTCAAAACCAGACTAGTGCCAAACGTAGTTATGACTTGACCAAGATTATATGGCTGTCGCATAAAAAGAAGTTGGTATTTCTTAAAAGCAAGTTTACTTAATCCCCATGAATACCTTTGTGGTGTAATTAGTCTCTTTGCAGGTTTTGTTTGTTGTATCACCGTCTTGTATGTGTGACTTGGCTCACAGGCCAAGCATCACTAGTTGTGCATGCATCATGGGTGATAGTATGGAAATAATATTCCAGTTATTACTTCGACAAATTATCAGTATGCATTCCCAACTCCAATAAATGCATAATTTTTTTTTACAGGTATTAAGGCGTCTTGCACAAAATCGTGAGGCTGCTCGCAAAAGTCGTTTGCGGAAAAAGGTAAGAAGAAATGTGCTAGAAAATATATGTCTATTTTTGAAGCTCTCTCTGTTTGGACTTGTCATATTAACCTGATTTATTTCTGTTTCATAGGCCTATGTTCAACGATTGGAGACAAGTCGTTTAAAGCTGACACAAATAGAGCAGGAGCTTGAGCGAGCTAGACAGCAGGTGCGAAGAATAATTTCTTTTATTATCATCTTCTATTGATCAAGAAGAATGGCAATTTATTTTCTTATCTGATGCCACAGTGAATGCCTTATCGCAGGGTGCATACATAGGTGGTGGAATAGATACTAGTCATCTGGGGTTCTCTGGAACTGTGAACTCAGGTTTGTTGTTTGACTTGTTACAAATTATTATTAATCTTTTTGATATCCTCATTCACCAAATGCCGCTGCCAGTAGTAAATATTGCTTTTGAATTTGTGAGTAGTAGGTATCCACTTCATTTGGAAATACTCTAGATAAGAAAATTCTATGGACTATTTCTCACTTTATTTTCTTGGACATTTTGTGACTGTATAGCATCGGACAGATTCTGTGCAGTTGAGATATTATCGTCGAGGGTTCCAAGTACTCATCTTTTAAGTTGAAGCTCAAGTGACATTTATGCACTCACTTACTGATCTCTTCATTGATCATTTCAAGTCCCTATTTTCTCCACTGGTTTATTCTGGAATTCTTCAGTTTTTTTTTTTTCCAGATATTGAGTCATTTAGTGATCATTAAAATCCACAGTGGGTCGTTTACAGAGCTGTCCAGTCATTTAGGGTTTACTAAAATCCAAATTGGATTTTTTTTAATTACTAAGGGTTGACCTCATATGGATTGGCAAAATGAGGATTATGGAATGCTTTGGAAATATCATTTCGAAGAAGCATTCACAACAAGCTTTGTTTAAATAACCTTGACATAACCTCATGCTAATCTTGCTGTAGTAAGGCCTGACTAGGTTTTCACTGGATTATGCTGTCAGATATGTCCCATATATGGGGAGTGCTTTGAAGATTTACATTTATGTGGTCCAAGAAAAAAAGAAAAGGGCCTTGAAAGTCCATCTCCTCGCTCAACGATCAATTAAACTATCACTCTCCCTAATCCAAAAGTCATAGGGAAAAGGTCTTTGAAACCGTAAACAAGTTCTGGCTGCATTGGATCCTTGGAACCAAATTGCCACAAAGTACTTGGAATGTTGTGCAATTCATGCACTCCTTCCAAATATCCCCCATGCTTATCTATAAAAATTTCTGTTTTTGTTCACTAAAGGCGGTGAGAAAGATGTTACAAGTTGGCGCTAATCAGGGAAAAGAAAACCAAAGATTTAAATAATATCAAGTGCATTAAAGGTGAAGATGAGAGAATGCTATTAAGAAAGAAAAGATTAGGGAAAGGTGAAGGGTTTATTTTCAGAAATTATTAAATGAGGATCAGCATAGAGACTTTGGGCTAGCAAGAGATACATGAGAGATGAGAGCACTAATACTTCTGTAGAATTAGAAATTCAAAAGCTAAAACAGCTTTACTAAAGATGAAAACAGGTAAGGCCTTAGACTAGATGGTGTTAAATAAGTCATTAGGGCATTTTAGTCTTTTCCCTTTTTTCTGTTTATCTTATGTAAGTCTTAATAGTCTAATTAGGGCTAATTAATAAACACTCTTAATTTTTCTCTCTGTTTTGAACTTGGTATCAGAGCCTGCGATCGAACTCGAACTCGAACTCTTTCTTCTTCCTCTACAAATTCAATCGAATCATTCTTCCTTGGAAACAAAGCCCCTACATCACTCGTCTTCAACCTATATCACCCCTACGGGGGTTATTTGTTGCTAAAAACCCCATGCGATAGGGAGTTAACTTGATTCAAAGCCTGCGATCAGGCTATACTCACAGCAACGATGCTGTTGACGTTGTGCGACGCCTCTAGTGGCTGTACTGAAGTCGTACGACGCCTCTAGTGGCTGTACTGAAGTCGTACGACGCCTTTGGTGGCTGTATTGAGGTCGTTGGTGGCTGTTGTGACGTCGTGTGGTGGCTGTATTGAGGTCGTGCGACACCTATCGGAGCAGCTTGGACATCTACGATCAAAGAAAGTGGTTTATCTAAGTTTTTTCAACACAGCAAGTTGCTGTTCTGACCTGTACGACTCATCCGGTGGCTGTGGTTTTAATTGTTTTACTCACATAGTGGTTATAAGAGGGGGCCGGCAGTGTTTTGAACATCTACGAAGTTTTTCGATCACATTAGAGTGCTCTTTGAGGCTGTTCTCCTACTTATATTGCTCATTGATTACCTATATTTGCGGTAATGATTATTGGATCACTCACAACAGTATTTAATTAGCCCATATAGCTCTTTTGATCGTGCATTGTCACCTTTAGGGTGCTGCGATCACCTTATCCTAAGGAGTTGTGCTCTCATCTTCTTGAACTTTCTTCAAACCAAAGTACTCGGATTATTTGATGGCCTCTGAGTCATCCTCTTCCTCGATCATTGGTACTAGTAATAGGTCGAGTGGTTTTCCGTCTCATTTAACCGACTTTCCTGGTATTCAAATCACTACCGTGAAATTAGATGGTCCTAACTATCTTCTATGGGCACGATCGGTTGAAATGTTCATTGGTGGAAAAGGGAAGATCGGTTATCTCACAGGGGCGGACAAACAACCTACACAAACCGACAATTCTTACTCCCAGTGGTTTGCTAACGATTCTATGGTCCGTTCTTGGCTGGTTTCATCGATGCAACCACACATTGCAGCCGGTTTTATGTTCTCCTCGACAGCAAAACAGATATGGGATTCCGCAAAGAGTATTTACTCGCAACGTCAAAACAATGTCCGAATTTTTAACCTTGAGCGTGAGATTTCTCGACTCTCACAGGGTGACTCTTCTGTTACTACGTATATATCACAACTACGTGCTCGGTGGGAAGAGTTGACGTTTTATTCTTCGTATTACTCCTGGAAGGACCCTCTTGATGAGACATTGTATGCATCAATTCTGGACAAGAATCGGGTTTTTCAGTTTCTGGCTGGTCTTCGGGATGAGTTTGAGTATGCGAGAGTTCATTTATTAGGAATGGATCCTTTTCCTTCCCTACAGACTGCGTATTCCTATGTCTTGGCTGATGAGAGTCGTCGCGCAGCTGTCATACCCCTTTCTTCGGGAGATCACTCCGCTATGCTTGCTCGTCTACCTTCTTCACAGTCCCACAGTGAGTCTCTGCCTACCCGTCAGCGACATAAGTGTGATCATTGTGGAAAGTTGGGTCATGTGAAAGCTCGCTGTTATGCACTTCATGGTCGTCCTAATCAGCATCGTCAACAGTCTCAACGGTCTTCAGCTCATGTAGTTTCTCAACAAACGAATGATTTAGCACCTCCTTCAGCTACTACCTCCTCGTCGGATTCGGTATCTCTGTCCCAAGCCGAGCTTGACAAGTTCAGAAAATTCTTCAATTAGATAGAGACCTCATCACAGCCAGTTTCTACCTTTGCTCACTCAGGTACCTTAGCATCTGCTCACAGTGTTTCTACCACTTCCTCACCATGGATCATTGATTCTGGTGCCTCAGATAACATGACCGGTACGTCTTCCCTATTTAAAACCTATAGTATTTGTTCTGGTCATCGCAAGGTTCGACTAGCTGATGGTTCTTTGTCTTCCATAGCTGGTCAAGGTCATTTACCCATTACATCTTCTTTATCCTTAACTAACACACTTCATGTTCCTCAACTTACTACTAACCTTGTATCTGTTAGTAGTCTTACAAAAAATTTGAACTGCAGTGTAACCTTTTATCCCTCTTATTGTGTCTTTCAGGATCTGGAGTCGAAGAGGACGATTGGCACTGGACATGAAGTAAATGGATTGTATCTCTTGGACGTTCCCGGTTCCCCTAGCACTTATTCTGCTTTTCAGCTTAGTAGTAGTCGTAGTCAGTCTAATAAGGCTCTTGTAATGCGTTGGCATTTACGTTTAGGCCATATTTCTTTTGGATATTTGAAACACATGTTCCCTACTTTATTTCATAATAACAATTTGTTTGATTTGTCTTGTGAAACTTGTCAATTAGCTAAACATGTGCGTTCTTCTTATCCTATTAGTATGAATACCACTACTCCTGCTATGTTTGACTTAATTCATTCTGATGTGTGGGGTCCTTCCCCTGTCCCATCCATTCTTGGTTTTCGCTACTTTGTTTTGTTCATCGATGACCACAGTCGTACCACTTGGGTTTATCTTATGAAACACAAGAGTGAGGTTTATGGTATCTTCAAGCAATTTCTTGCTATGGTTCATACCCAATTTGGTTGTACCATCAAGACCTTCCGTTCTGATCATGGTACTGAGTACACCTATAGTGAGGTCTTGAAACTTTGTTTAGAGTCTGGCATTGAGCATCAAATGTCCAATGTTAAGACCCCTCAGCAGAATGGTCGTTCAGAACGCAAAAATCGTCATATTCTAGAGTTAGCTCGTGCCATTTCTATTGGCATGAATGTGCCTCAATCCTATTGGGCCGATGCAGTTCTTACTGCTGTTTACCTTATTAATCGGACCCCCTCTAGTGTTCTTCAGTTTGCCACACCCCTCTCTAAGCTCTCTCCAGATCGTTCTGTGTTTCCACTTTCTCCGCGTGTGTTTGGGTGTGTCTGTTTTGTTCAAGTTCTTGCCCAAACTCGTACTAAACTTGACCCTAAGGCCGTAAAATGTATCTTTCTAGGTTATTCCTCTACCCAGAAAGGATACCGTTGTTACCATCCTCCTTCTCGCCGGCGTTTCATTTCTCGAGATGTTTCTTTTTTTGAGCATACTCCTTACTATAGTGGGTCCGTTGGTAATCAATCTGAGTGGTTTCCTCTAGATTCACCTGATGATTCTTTTCCTTCTTTATTTCCCCTTCCCATGCCTGTTCCTCCTTCTCCACCCCCCGTCAGTTCGTCTTCTCCTCCATTGCAGGTTTACTCTCGACGTCCCCGTGATACTACCATCACTTCGATGCCCGACCAGCTCGCCTCCTCGCCTCCAGCTCCGCCTCCGTCTGTTCCCTGTGATGATCGTCCTATTGCCACTCGTAAGGGTAAGCGCACTTGTACTTATCCCATTTCAAATTATATATCTGATTCTGTACTATCCCCCTCCTATAAGAGTTTTCTTGCTTCTGTTTCCGTTGTTTCTCTTCCTACTACTGTTGCAGATGCTATTGCTCATCCTGAGTGGCGTGCAGCTATGATTGATGAGTTGACTGCTCTTGACAAGACTCAAACTTGGGACATTGTTCCTCTTCCGCCTGGACGGAAAGCTGTGGGTTGTCGTTGGGTCTTCACGCTTAAGCATAATCCGGACGGTTCCATTGCTCGTTATAAGGCCCGTTTGGTGGCCAAAGGTTATGCTCAGACTTATGGGATTGATTATCAGGAAACTTTTGCTCCGGTTGCCAAGATGACCACCATTCGTGTTCTCCTTTCTGTTGCGGCTATCCGCGGATGGCCTCTCTTTCAGTTAGATGTCAAGAATGCTTTTCTCAATGGTGATCTTCAAGAAGAAGTCTATATGGTCCAACCTCCTGGGTTTCTTCCTTCTGCTTCTCCTGCACATGTTTGTCGTCTTCGCCGGTCCCTTTATGGTCTGAAGCAGTCTCCTCGTGCTTGGTCTGAGCGCTTCACTAAGGCCATGCATCAGCTTGGTTTCCATCAGAGTTCTGCTGATCACACCTTGTTCTTGCGTCACTCCCAAGGCAAAATTGTTGCTCTGATTGTGTATGTGGATGATATTGTTCTTACTGGAGATGATGCCGATGGCCTTACCGAGGTCAAAACTTATTTAGGACGTCAATTTGAGATTAAGGATCTTGGCCATCTTCGCTATTTTCTGGGTATTGAGGTTGCCCGGTCTAAGTCTGGTATATTTATTTCTCAGCGTAAGTATGTTCTTGATTTACTCAGTGCCTCTGGTCAGCTTGGATCTCGGCCAGCTGATACTCCTATTGAGCAGAATCACAGGTTGGCTGATTTTGAGGGGGAGTGTGTATCAGATATTGGCCAATATCAGCGTCTTGTGGGAAAGTTGATCTACTTGTCCATGACTCGTCCTGACATTACCTATGCTGTTAGTGTTGTCAGTCAGTTTATGCACTCGCCTCGAACATCTCATCTTGCTGCTGTTTATCGTATTCTTAGATACCTTAAGGGATGTCCTGGTCGAGGTATTTTATTTAATAATCATGGTCATCTTCGCATTGAGGCATGGACAGATGCAGATTATGCTGGTTCAGTGACTGATAGAAGGTCTACTTCTGGGTATTGTACTAAAGTTGGTGGTAACTTGGTAACTTGGCGTAGTAAGAAGCAGGATGTGGTTTCTCGGTCGAGTGCTGAGTCAGAATACAGAGCTATGACACTTGGAGTATGCGAGTTGTTGTGGCTCAAAATCTTACTAGCTGATTTATGTCTTCCTGTGCCGGTCCCTTTCTTACTGTATTGCGATAATAAATCAGCTATTAACATAGCTGCAAATCCGGTTCAGCATGACAGAACGAAGCACATAGAAGTTGATCGTCATTTCATTAGAGAAAAGATAGTTTCTGGACAGATTTGTACTCCCTTTGTTCCTACCTCTCAACAACTTGCTGATGTTCTTACTAAAGGTGTTAGTAAAGCTTCCTTTGAAGATGTCTTATCCAAGTTGGGCATTGTTGATATCCACGCACCAACTTGAGGGGGAGTGTTAAATAAGTCATTAGGGCATTTTAGTCTTTTCCCTTTTTTCTGTTTATCTTATGTAAGTCTTAATAGTCTAATTAGGGCTAATTAATAAACACTCTTAATTTTTCTCTCTGTTTTGAACTGATGGTATTCCATAGAAGTTTGGAAATGCATGGAAAATTTCAGATTGCCTTGGCTAACAAGCCTATTCTATAATATTTTAAAGATGAAGAAGACGTTGGATGAGTGGATAAAAAGCATCATGGTATCTATATGAGAATAAAGAAGACATTCAAAGATATATTGACTATTGGAGTATCAAACTAAAAAGCCACACTATGAATATATGTGTAAAAGGGATTGAACAAAGGTTTAGATAAAAATTGAATATTATTAGAGGACCAATTTGGTTTTGTGCTAGATAGATTAATCATCGAGGCAATCTTTTTACCTAGACAAATAATAGAGAAGTATAAAGAAATGAGGAAGAATCCTCATAGATTTTAGGGAAAGCATAGGAAAAGTACCTAGAGAGCTAATTTGATGGGCATTGGGAAACAAGGGATTCTCGAATGGATGCATATTTTTTTTAAAGATAATTTTATTAAGAGAAAGAAAACCAAGGGGGGTCGAGAGGACCAACCCAAAACAAAAAAAAGAAACAAGGCAAAAAAGCAAAACGACAAAACTCTCACGACAACGAACAAACCCTATCCCATCTCACAACAAAATCTTCAAAAAAGATCTCCTTAAACACCTTATAAAGTTTGCTCCAAGAAAACATAAGCTCCAAAATAGAAAGAACTAAACCGTCCAGCGTAGATTATTTTCTTTCAAAAATGCACCGGTTGCGATGATTCCAAATACCCCAACAAATTGTGAAAGGGACCATCTGTTTAGAAGACAAGAAAGATCTTCCCCACGTCAACCAAGACTCCAAAGCCGACTCGACTGATCTGGGCTATACCAAACAAAGATAAGAAATGCGCCCAAATGTGATAAGCCACCCGACAGTGAATAAGTAAGTGATCCACTCGAATGGATACATTGACATAATTAAGGACATGCATACAGGGGTTGGGACCTGTGTGAAGGAAAATGGAGAGAAGAAGGAAGTTCCCTGTGGTCTACATCAAGGATAGTTTTTGAATTTGTATCTGTTTGCATTCATTATAGATGAAGTAACTGCTCATGTTAAAAACATGGCTTTCAATAGAAAAAGACTTGGCTATGGACAAAGTGGACTAGAGGAGCACGATTCATTTGGCACCCCAAGTCTCTGGGATAAGTTTTGCTGTCACTCAATAATTATCAGATTGGCTATGTTTTTGTGTATTTTATCCATGGTTGAAAGTTGTGTTCTGTTTCAGAATGTTTTGGTTGAGTCATCCCGGTTTTCGGTTGAGACTATAATGAAAACATTGACCTTGAAACACTGAATGCTTCCGATTATCTCAGAATACTTCGGTTTGTCTTGGAATGTTTTGATCGAGACATACTTCGGTTTGTCTTGGAATGTTTTTGTGTATTCTATCCATGGTTGAAAGTTGCGTTCTGTTTCAGAATGTTTTGGTTGAGACATCCCGGTTTTCGGTTGAGACTGTAATGAAACATTGACCTTGAAACACTGTATGCTTCCGATTATCTCAGAATACTTCGGTTTGTCTTGGCATGTTTTGGTCGAGACATACTCGGTTTTTCTTCCAACTTCGCCTTGAGATGAGACTTTATACCTTGAGTTTGCCTATAGCACCTATATATTTATAATATTTTAGAGAGGTTTGTTGATTTCTCCCCCATTTTTTATGGGTTTGTTGAATTGCTTTCTTGTCCCTTTTTTCCGATAATTATAAGGAACTTTCTTGTACCTTAATCAATTTCTTTTCCTGGTTGGAGCCCTATGCTCTTTAAAACTGTCAACTCTTCCAAAGAGAGACTCTACAACGATTGATGTGCAATCAGGATCACCTCAAAAATGTCCCACATGCTTCTAAGATATTTATGGAATTCTCTGTTGCTGCTCAATAATAATCGGATCAGCTTTGTCTTTGTATTTCAGTGCCTGTATGCTTCTAAAATTTTAGAGATTTTGTTGAATTGTTTTCTTGTAATTTCATCGTCTTCTTTCGTGCTAGTAGCCCTTATTGGTATCTTGTAGGGATTGTTGCATTTGAGATGGAGTATGGACGCTGGGTCGAAGAGCAAAATAGACAGATTTGTGAGCTGAAAAATGCTTTGCAAACTCGTATAACTGAAGGAGAACTTCGAATACTTGTCGATAGTGGCATGAAGCACTATGGCGATCTTTTCAGTAGGAAAGCAGCTGCTGCAAAGGCTGATGTATTCTATGTGATGTCTGGCATGTGGAAAACGCCAGCTGAACGTTTCTTCCTTTGGATTGGAGGATTTCGCCCATCAGAGCTTCTAAAGGTGATGCATGGTTTAATTCAATGTATTATTTGGAGAGTCCTCATCTTTTAGTGCTTGATAGTCATTTTCATACTTCATTTAACACTCTTGGTCAACATATAGCCTTTATGTTTCAGAATTCCCTTCATACCATTTTTCTCCTGTAAATGTTTACTTGTTTTTTGATGAATAAAACACATTAAACCACTTAACATTTACTATATTTTATCTATTTACCAGACGGATATCGTGTTTTGTAGTGATTTTACTCATTTATTCTTTTATTATCTTCTAAAATGTTTCAGTCACTGCTCTATATCATTAATCCTCTGTGTTCTTCATTTCTCTTCTCATCAAGGTATACTGCATTTCCCTTACATTACCATACTTCGTATCAGAATGGATATTTCATGAATTCTTCCTCTTAAAGCTACGTTTACATTTAAGTCATTAGTGTATCTTTCTGTGAATATTATAGACATAAAATAACTGACTTTTAGTGCAATATAAGGTCCTGTCGGGGATATGGAGGTGATCAGGATTTTACGCTCACTATTCCAGGGATGCCAGCTAAGATGTATTCAATCTCAAAAAACAGTGGTTGGATGCTATAGACCGTCTTATTTATTCCATCTATTATCTTTTACCAAAAAGAAAACCTAGTTGGGTGTCGTTAGACAGTGAGTCCAGAACCCTGCATGTACCGGTTCTGCTTGGGTTTACAGATAATAAAAAATCTCTAGATCTATCCTTATATATTGCCCGAGGGACAAATGTTATACATTCTTTTACAGTAAGGTGGTAATCATGAAGGTGCCAGGTTGTTAAGTTGGTAATGCAGTGACTGTAGACATTACCTTGGGTTTTGAACCTGCTTTCATCCACTAACTACTAACCACTGACTCTCTTGCCTATCAAGGAAAAAACAAGGAATTCAAAGACAATATCAAACCCCATATAACGTTGAATTACTGAAATTATTGTATTTCTAATACTCCCCATTCCTTTCCGAAATATGTTTCTATAGCGTTAAAGATTGTTGGTCACCTTGTTGGCTTGAAGCGTGTGTTTTATTATGATATCAGTTACTCAACTTCACTCATGTGGGAAACTATTGAATAAGGTAGTTTAGATATTGAACAAAAGTTTTTATGCATATGATGAAGCAAGTTTTCATGTGCCTTCTACGTTATTATGTGAACATGAAGTACAATGAGAACAAGTTAATACTACGTTACCTCAATGCTGTCCATGTACATCTTACTTGTACACTCGCATGAGATTTTGGAATACTTTGACTGGCTCAACTGATTACAGGCTTGAGGTTGAAAAATCAGAAACTTATTACGGATGACTTGTGACAGAAATTAAAAGTAATATGCATCAACATTCTCATGACCACTGGGATGTTAAACTTTAATGTCCTCAAAATCAAAATGGTCTTTTTGGAGTTCCATCAGATTGTGTTCTTTTTGTGAGGGAAGCTATTTTGTATCTTGAATTAATCATTTGGAACTGTGACCTTGGCTGTATAGTCTTCAAGTTATAGGATACTGCATCTTAGGAGTGTTGCTTCTTGAGTGTACCTTGCACACAATAATCAATGTTTCCAACCTCTGGGATTTGGTCCACATGACTAGATTATATTAGAGTTTCACACTCAGTTTCTCCACTGATAACCACGATTTTATTAGAAGAAGACAAGGAGTCCTCAAGGAGATCAACAAAAGAGAGCAGAAAACAAAAAGAAAAAGCAGAAACGAAAAACAATAGAAAGAAAGAGAAAAAACAAGCAACAGCAAACAACAAGAACCACCCACACCCAAAAGCCCCTAAACTCATGAAACTACTTGCACCAATGAAACAAAAAAACCCATGATGCTAAAAATGATCTTCTGCGTAGAATGCTCCTTCCCTTTGAAGATCTGCCCATTCCTTTCTTTCCACAAACCCCAACAGAATCGAAAAGGGAGCACACCAATATAAATTGAACAACAAGAAAAAGAAAAAGAAAAAGAAAAACCAAATCTGATGAGCCACCCCACAATGAAGAAAAAGATGATTAACAGACTCACCATTAGATTTGCAGAGAGCAGAATTCTGCAATGACCACACTAACTACTAATGCTTTCGTTCTTTAAATATCCGGGGATATCATAACGAAAGCAGATTCATGTTGGGATGAAGTACTAATTGTACTCTAATATAGATATATGTGAGTAGTTGCTCGGTATTTCATTTTTGTTGTATTCTTTTATGGATTTTTTTGTAGCCTACCGTTAATTGAATGTTTAATAATTGATAATGCTTATTCCATCTTTGTTTTATGTTGGTAACAGGTTCTCACACCACAAATTGAGACATTGACAGAGCAACAAGAAGTCCTTGTCTCTAACTTGAAACACGCATCTCAGCAAGCCGAAGATGCTCTTTTTCAAGGGATGAATCAACTTCATCTAACTCTTGCTCAGACCTTAGCCATGGAACCATTGGGTGAAGTAAGTTACGTGACACAGATGTCTGCTGCAATGGAGAAGCTAGAAGAACTTGTGAGTGTTGTGAACCAGGTAAAAAATATCAAGAGCCTCATCAAGTAATTGGACATAATTATTATGTATTTAGCTGATGCTAGTGCTGCTTTCTCATATATTATATTTTTGAGATATTTCTTTGTCATCCTTTGCATAAAGGAGATTTTACACGTGTGCAAATATTTAGGTGCCGCATGCTAGTTAATACTCATTGAGACTGAGGTTGAGATTTTTCTTTTTTAAACCTTAGCATAATTGTGAGTTGGGAATGCTTTACGACTAATGTTGCCATAAATGTTTTGAGATACGGTAGAATATCTTATAGTCATGAAAAAGGCAGGGTAGAACCAAAAATATATGAGAGCTCCTTTGGAGTCTAAAGGCTTTAGAAGATATAGGATCAAGAGAGAGCATGTGGAGTGCAACTATAGCATTGATGCCCAAGGATAGGAATGCCCAGGAAAAACTGATGGTCAGAAAAATACCCAAAGCAGCCATTTTCGTTACCTTGGTTCTATGATAGACAAGGATATAAAAATTTCAGGAAAATGTTTCCCATAGAACTATAATTGGATGGTTAAATTGGAGCTGTGCTTCCGGAATGCTATGTGATTGACTTCTAAAAAATGAAGTATGCTTTGTGGTGCTGGTGTTGGGTGATCAAGAACCTGTTAATAGATTTAGCATAACAAAGATAGGGATGCTGAGATGGATGAGTGGACAGACTAAGAAAGATAAATTACAAAATGAATGTATTAAGAATTGCCCCATTAGGTGATATATTAAGATAAAGTTGATTGAGATGGTTTACCATGCAATGAAGACCGATTACAATCAATGAAGATGAACTATTTTTTTTTTTTGGCCCTGCTAAATTCTGAACTTGAAATGACTTAATGTGGAGCATTTTACGAAGGATTGTCATGTGGTAGTACGGACTTGTAAGTCTTAGTTTACTATTTCGTGGAGATGCTCTGTCACAGCTTACCGAGAAGAATACTGAGGTATTAGTCAAAATCGCTTGAACAGATTTACCAATAACTTACTGCCAGGTTATTAAACTCCCTTTATGTTTGATGGCTTCCAACTACTTAACTACGAAGTTGCCAACTTGGTTGGTAAATGGTAATACCATAGATCTGGGTTCGATACCCTCCTTCAACAGCTTACCTATTAAAAAAAAAGAAAAAAAGAACAGAGAGAGAACAAAAAAACAAACATTGACTTGAACTTTTATGAACATGTAGATGTACAAGTGGTTGTTCTTGTAAAGCTTTTTAAAGGGGAATGTTGTTTGCCCCCTGGAAAATTTGTAAGGATGGAGCAGGTTCATTCCACAAGGAAATGATGTTTTTACTACTAGAATTTATGGATTGATCAGTCCTGGACAAAGCTTGGTGGTACTTTTTTGTTTGAAGCTGTGAAGGGGAAAACATATTTATTTCAATGATTGCACATAGTAATGTTAATAAAGTTATAAAAAAAAAGAAAGAAAAGAACAGTTTTTGGGTGTAACTTAATGTGACCATGTTCATTCCTCAAGTGGTTTAACTACATGTAACCTTAGAAGAGCTCATATGCAAATTCTTGGGACCATTGTACCTTTTTTTCAGTTAATCTGAGAGATGAAATATTGAAAATACACATTTGTTTACATGTTAACTCAATTATGTGGCACCATCTGAATGTATGCCTACTGTCCTTATATCCTGTTTATGGAAACAACCTTCAATCAGATATTTACCTTATGCATGTGCAGCTTGACCCATCATTTTGAGACTAACTGACTAACTACAAGTGATTCTCCCGTCTTTTTTTTGAGACTAACCGACTAACTACAAGTGATTCTTCTGAACAGGCAGACCACCTTCGCCAGCAGACGCTGCAGCGGATGTCTCACATCCTGACAACCAGGCAAGCAGCCCAGGGCTTGCTCACTTTGGGGGATTACTTCCACCGTCTTCGTACCCTAAGTTCTCTTTGGGCTGCTCGTCCTCGTGAGCCAGCCTAATCTAAATGGGGGGGATCCATATAACATCATTGCCAGTCAGATAGATAACCTGAGCAGGGAAAATGTTCTTAGCTCATATCATAAGCTCCATTGCATCTATTGCACGTAATCTGCTTAGCTCGGCTGCCCTCCTGAGATCAATGGGAAGGTGTAAATATGAATATCCACAATCTGTATACAAAGAGGTGGGTTTGTGTATTGAGTTATCCTTAATGCACGTTGTATATTATTTTGTTACACGAAAATGGTTGTTCGAAGAGTTGGTTGGCCGTCAGTGAACATATATTGGCCTTCTCATGTAAAATTATAGATTGGGGATGATTTTATCTGTTTGCTTTGTAGTAGGGTTTGAAAAGGGGTGCTTGAAATGTACATTCGTATTTGTCAGTTTATATTCCCACTGTTTTGAGAGGATCCCTTGGTTTTTTCGCCTGTTGCCTTCTTTACTATGAAGATGCTTATATAATTAATTGTATTTGAATATTCGCAGAACAGGATTACATGCATGTGGCTTACTCTTAGTGACATTCAGCAATAACTTCATACAATGCGCCTGCATTAGTGTCAATTGATGTCATGTTAACAGAACAAAATGGGCTTGCATCAAGGGTATTTTAAAGACTAATGATAACCGGACTTGCTGAAACTGATGCGGTTGATGTGGCATGTGCACCTAACCACATATCTTTTTTCCTTGTGTATCCCAAAGAAAAATGTCTGTGGTTCTATGACGCGGTTGATGTGGCATGTGCACAGAACCACATATCTTTTTTCCTTGTGTATCCCAAAGAAAAATATCTGTGGTTCTGTGCATATGCCACGTTATCACTGTGTCAGTTTAGTGTGTTAGTTTATCAAGTCTCTATTTTAAAATAAGATAGAGAACTCATTTAGGATTTTATTTTTAGGTCTTACTTCTTTGCCTTGTTCTTCCTCTCCTTTTTCTGTCTCTCATGTTAAATCCTTATGCGTTATCCCTGTCTCCTTTGTCGCTCTTTAAATTCATTACTCGTTAACTCTTCATTTTCATCATCAACAAGTATTATTGTGATTTTATAAAATCAGATTGTGCCACCAATTACTTAATGGTGTAGGATCGATGACAAATAATAAAATCAAAATTTATTTAATATTTTGTTGCGTTCACATGCATTCTACTAGTAAGTAAAGATTGATGTAATTTACTCTATTATATTATTCTAAATTCTATGGTATGTTTGATTACACATAGAAAATGATGGAAAATCACAATTTACATGTGTTTGATTGAAAATTTCCATGCAAATTGAATTTTCACCCACATCTAAAAGTCCAACCAATGCTGGATTTCATTTTCTCACCCTACCATTTGACCACCATCACTGCACTGCTGTTGAGGTCTCTCTCTCTCTCTCTCTCTCTCTCTCTCTCTACATGTAGAATTGATCGTCTCAATCATAATAGAAATCTGGCCATTTGGGAAATCTCAACCTCTGTGTTGGATTCAACAAAAGAGGATCAATCCAAAATACAAATCCATTTGAAAGTATTAAAATTGTTCCAATTTTCACAAATCATAAATCAAATCCACCAAACAATGCTAAGTGATACTGATCTGGTAAAGGAGAGAGTGTGATATTTGGATTTAAGTCCGTTTTCATTAACAATGGTCGGATTTGGAGGAATTGTGGGGGATGAAGGAGTTAATGAGAGTAAGATTAGGGTTCTTGATGTGATTCCAATGTAAATTGATGTTTGAGATTTTGATAGGTTAGAAACAACTAGAGATCGAAAATGAGATGACGGTGGATATTAGGAGAAGATGGAGAGGGATCAAAGTCTCCTACTTGTTCTTTAAATTTTTTTTTCCTGATTTTTCCATATGCAATTAAACACACACTTGTTGATTTTCCAACCTACCTATATTTCCATGGATTTCAAATTCAATGAAAATAAGGTTTCCATGCAATCAAACGTACCCTTACAAAATTTTGGGGTGAGGATGAGAATTAAGAGAAAATAAAAGGGTAAGAAATAAGTTTTATTTTGTTGATAAAAGTTTTTCAAGAATTAATTAAAAATTTGTTATAGTAATTTTTGGTTGAATCACTCCAGCAAAAGCCACAAATTTGTTGGGTGTGCTTAGTTGCCCTTTGACGACCATAAAACGCTGTAAATATTTGCACCCTAACATCCATAAGACTTTGCAAAACTTTGTTCGACTAAAATCACAATCTCCCGCGATGGAGGCACTGTTTTCTTCGACTATATATAACTCCCTTCTGCAGTCTTCACGCAAACCCTAATTCTTAGGTTCCTTATCTAATCTCTATTAATTAAATCTAAATTAAGGAAGAAAAAGATGATCATCTGACATCTATTCTCCTCCTTCATCTGTTGAAGTAGTAAAACCCGAGCTCGGTTAGGGTTTTCTTTCTGAAACCCTAATTACGGACCATCTCGAGCTTTCTTCGCTCTGGTTTTAGTTTCCGAGATTTCATGAGGGTTGATCCGCTGCAACACCGCGTGAATTGGAGAAGAATTCTCTTTAGGATATCGAAATGGATCGATGACAAATCTTCTCGGTAAAACTTCACCTGAAAATCTAATTTCTTTCTAATCAATTTCATTCGACAATATAGCTTCAATAGTCGAAGCTTTCGATTTATTTATTTGTGGATCTCTGTTGTCATTTGTCAATTTCTTGTTTATCTGAGCAGATTTATAAGAATTTACGTGTCATTGAGTTGATTTGGGAGTGTGTTGGCTCTGTAGTGATTCTAACTCCTAATTTTGTGAGGGATCGGTTGTAGTGTCTTTAGTGGTTCTAATCGCCTGGGAAGTATGTTGTAATGGTGGTGAGTTAGTAATGTAGTTATGGTTCTGTAAGTGGTGGTCAATTGTGTGGAAGTATCCCTTAGTATTAGGAGTAATTTTGTGGACTATAATCACTCGAGTCAAGAAAGTGATCAAAATACATACATTTGTGTGCATGGTTTTAAATCTCGTCAGAGACCGAGACGGCTCGCCTGATACGTCTCAATATTGTCTACCAACGAGACAGATAGACAAGTCAAATGTATAGGACCAGATTTAAAACCACCGTTCATTTTTCTCATTATTGAATGAGACAACTCAAACGTATTGGAAAACTCATCTTAGATGACCCTGTCCTGGTCATGGACGAGACAAGACGTCAAAACGAGTTTTAAAATCATATTTCTGTGTGCTCAGCAGAGATGTGTGTTAATCTACATGTGCATTCTTGTTGTGGGGTGCACTAATTAATATGTTTTTTCCCCATTTTTTTACCAAGTTGAAAGACTTCTAGTTGCTACTGTTATGATAATACATTAGTATGTAATTCAATATTTTTTCTTGTTATTTTGTGTTTAATTTACAGGGTTGGAAAGTGATGCCAATGAAGAGAAAATATAGATTGGTTATGGATGCCTGGCGAAATTCTTGGGATTGGGATACCATGCGTTATCGAAGAGGAAAAATAAAAAATAAAAATAAAAGAATTCTAATACCCCCATGGTTTGTTTCTCCATCTCAACCTATATTGTTTTTCAATATTTAAACACTGTACTTTCCAAATTCAGTAAAATCTGCTAATTCTTGATTTTCTAGTTTAGTAATGGGAATCTTGTGGAGCCTAAAATAAAATGGTGGACTCATGCATTATAAATCGATTTGTTTTGAATGGTTCACCCCTATCCTTTGCTCTTCCTCTTCTCCTATTAATCTTCTTCTTCGCATCAGTGGGGTTACTTGCAAAGAAATGATGCTCAAATTGAGCTGGGAATTTGACAGTTGTATTAAGTTAAATAGGCCAGAATTCCATTTTATGCTTGGTTGTGCTTGTCTTCTTTTTTAGGGATCCATTTTTTCTCATGGTGGTTATGGATTAATGCCCTTTTGAAATGTGGTTTATGGAATCCATTAATAAGACCATGGTTTTGTGGTTTTCATACATATAATGACCCATTACATGGATTGCAATTTATTTATTTATAAGAGTTCATTAAAATAAAAAAATGAATGTACATAAGAAGGTCGAGTAGACTTACCTACTAAAAAGCAAACCAAAATGATATCTATCACCCTAATAACTAGCTTCAATCTAAAGTGCATTGATTGAGATCTTGTGCTTGTGTGAGTAAATCGATTGAGCTCTTGTATTGGGATAAGCATCCTAGTAGGAATTGCAGTCTTCATCCAATAAGTTAGGGAAAAAGGTGATTCTAACGTGATCTTCTAGGGGTGCTTTGGTATGCCCATAATACTTCACTGAGTATGCCAACCTACTTAGATTTGTTGTTTCCTATCTTTTCTTAATATCCTCAAGAATAGCCTTGTTTGTGGCATCAAGGATACCAATCTCCTTCGTGTTTTTTGGATTTGAGAACTTTTGTTGGATCTTGTGTGAATTGCAAAAAGGCATTGAGTACATTGAGGCATGCATAGAGGAACCCAACCCAATAAATACTGCTAAGGGATGATTTTCATCACCTTCCATTATCATATTGATGGAGATATATGGAAGAGGATATTGTCCATAGACTTAAAGTTGAATGGTAAGAAGTGGAGGTGTCCTATGTGATCGCTGCATCCTAGAGACCTAGACAAATTAAAGTTATTATTTTTTATATGATGATGATAGTAAGATTAGCTATCATTATTATAATCATTATTATTAAAACCTTATCCCAAAATTTTGTGGTCGGCTGAACGAATCATGTTCCTCAATTCAATAATGTCTGGGGCCGTGTATTTTGTTTTTGCTAGTGTTTTAATATCTGTTTTCACTACCACAATTCATGTTCTTTTAAGTCTTCCTCTCACTCTTTTAGAACCTTCAACTTGCATGTTCTTTCTATTTGTGGTTGCATTGGCCATCGTTGCACCTGACCGATCCATTTCAATCGACTTTCCCTTATTTTATTGAACTATTAGGCTACTGTATTTTTGCAAATGCATTCTTTTTTGGTTTTATCTTTCTTAGTTGCTCCACATGCCCAAGAAACATTATTCAATGGGATCTTTTGGTGGCAATTTTCTAACAATAGACACCTAACCGAATATCAATAAAAGCACAAGCTTGAATAAAGAAGGATATTCCTTTCTATGGCCACTTTTCTCTTGTTGGGCTATACTTTATGGATTTGTATGTTGAGCAATCAAGAAATATCATGTTTATCTATTGGGTGTGACGGAGATGTGAATATTGAAATTGATGAATAAAAAGATTGAAAGATAAAATTAGAAATGTATGCATTTGTGAAAATGTAGGAGTAGTCCCAATAAGTGATTAAATAAGAAAAAGTTGATTGAGATGGTTTGGTCATGTGCAATGAAGACCAATAAGAGGCTTGATTGGAAGTAACGTGCAAGTTGAAGATTCTAAAAGAGCGAAAGAATGATAAAAAAGGACATGATTGAGGCAGTGAGAGATGATTTATGTACACAAATTTAAAGAAGGCATGAATTGATTGGACAAAATTGAGTGGAGGAAGAAGATTCATCCAATCAATCCAGCCCAATTTTTTTTGGATAAAGCTTTGGTAATGATGATGGTCTCTCATCCAACTTCATTCTTAGGGGTTAAGAAATTTTGTTTGAATACCTTATCTTAGTATTGTTGGGAGTTACTAGGATTACTCATGCTACTGCACCATTAAAGTTGAATGCCTTGTTAACAAACAACCTCCATGTTGTTTCTTGGCTACACGATTCAATAATTTCTTCACTAGACCCTAAAGTATCTGCATTTTATGGGAAAAATCTAGTAGGAAATTATCTTGAATATATTCTACGTCGATTATTGGCAAGTCAAAATAGAAAATATGCCAAAACTTGCCCTTTGACCGATGTCCTCGACTCGTATACAATTCAAATTCATTCAACTTGGTCAGCCATTTTGAAATTCTCTTGACATTTCAGCATTTCGATGAATTCTTTTAACTAAATATTCCATCATGATTATGATGGTTTGCCCTTGAAAATATGGTGTCAACTTTTTGATCAAAAAGGAAAGGAAGCAAACTATTCCCCTCAAGTGGGGTATACCTAGTTTCTACACTAGCAAAAGTTTCATTGGAAAAGGAATTGGTTTTTTTTTTTTTTATCTTTTCCATTCCATATTCTATTTGGAATAGTATCAAATTGACATATGTCTTTGAAGCCGACAAATAAATGTTGATTTCTTCTCTTATGTTCCAGTTTTGACAACATTGGTGGTTTTCTGGGATAAGGGCGTCATTGCAGTGGTCACTCCATTCAAACTTCTCATTCTTCTTGAGAAACTGAAAGAAAAGTATGCACTTATTTGATTATCAAAGATATAAACCTGTTCAGTGTTGCTAGTATCCCTATAAAAGTTTGAACTTCTTTCTTGATGTAAGTAAAAAAGACAAAAAATAAAAGCATTTGCAAAAATGTAGTAGCCCTAATAGATGATAAACTAAAGGGAAGGCAATTGAGTTGATTTGTTCATGTGCATTTAAGGTCGATTATTGTCCCAATTAGAAGGAATGCGCAAGTTGAAGGTTCTAAAAAAGCGAGAGAATATAAAAAAGAACGTGGATTGAGGTAGTGAGATTGGATATGAACACACTTGAAATAACACAAGACGTGGCTTTAGACAAAATTGAATGGAGGAACATGATTTGCTCAACCAACCTCAAATTCTTGGGACAAGGCTTTAATGAAGATGATGTTGATAACTAGTTGATAAGTTTGGATACAACAATCATCTAGGATGGGGAAATTTAAAGTATAATTTGTGTCTCTCATTAGGAATTCAGCAAAAATGACGAATGAATGGTGTGCTAATGGCGAATGAATGTTTAGATTCTAGAATCAAAGACAAGAAAGCGGGGCTGATAGGAAAAATCGATATGCAAAAGGCTTACGACCATGTGAGTTGGGATTTTTTGGAGTATATGTTGGGTAGGATGGGTTTTGGTTCTAGGTGGATTAGGTGGGTCATGAAGTGCATTACGTCAGTTTCTTTCTCTATCTTAGTTAATGGTAGTCCGGCAGGGTACTTTCGGAGTTCTAGGGGGTTGAGGCAGGGGGATCCTTTATCCCCTTTCTTATTTCTGATAGTGACAGAGGCTTTGGGAAATCTTTTCAGAAAAGGGGTGGAGATAGGAAGGTTATCTGGTTTTAGAGTGTCTAGTGAGGGTCCGTTGATATCGCATTTGCAATTCGCAGATGACACATTAGTATTCCTAGATCCTTCTAGAGAACAAGTGAGAGTCCTTCGGGTTTTGTTATGTACCTTTGAAGCAGTTTCAGGTTTACATGTCAATTTGCAGAAAAGCAAGTTATTTGGTGTTGGTGAGGTGCAGGGTCTTCCAGTTTTAGCTACTACCTTGGGGTGCAGGAGTGATAAACTTCCATCATCTTATTTAGGCTTACCTCTAGGGGCTCCTTATTGCAGTAAAAACATTTGGGAGGGGGTCATAGAGAAAATGGAAAAGAAATTAAGTACCTGGAAGGCTAAATATCTCTCAAAAGGAGGTAAGGTGACATTGATTAAAAGTACTTTATCGAGTATTCCGATCTATTTCTTGTCCATGTTTTCGTTGCCCCAATCAGTGGAGGTTAGAATTGAGAGACTTATGAAGAATTTTCTGTGGAATGATAATAATGGCGGTAGAAAGTATCATTTGGTGAATTGGAAGATAGTTTGCACTCCAAAGAAGAAAGGAGGCCTGGGGATTCGGGGACTAAGATTAACTAATAAAGCTTTACTGGGCAAGTGGTTGTGGAGATTCGGGGAAGAGAGAGATAACTTGTGGAGGAAAGTGGTCAAGGCTAAATATGGAGAAAAGAGATTTGGGTGGTACAGTGAAAAACCAACAGGGAGTTACGGATGTAGTGTGTGGAGAGGTATTATGAAGGTTACTGAGAAGTTTGATAGGGAAATCAGATACAAAGTTGGAATGGGGGAAAATGTCAGATTTTGGGAGGACTTATGGTGCGGAACTTCACCTCTTTCTACTCAATTCCCATCCTTGTACGCTTGTTCGTTGAAAAAAAATAACTCAATTAGACAATGTCTGATTCAGGACGGGAACATGGACTCTTGGGATCTGGGATTTAGGAGGAACTTCAACGATTGGGAACTGACAATTGTTACATCTCTTCTAGATCTCCTTAATTCGACTCAATTAAGAGAGAACGAGCCGGATAGAAGGGAATGGGTCAAGGCGAAGGATAAGAAGTTCACTGTTAAGTCATTCTACAATTGTTTGATACCGGGGGGTATCGGTTCTTTCTTTCCTTACATTGTTTGGTCAACTCATGTTCCTTCAAAGGTGTCTTTTTTCATGTGGCTTGCTTCGTTGGGAAGAATTCTCACCTTGGATAATTTGATCTATCGAGGGTGGATTACTCCAAATTTTTGCTTTCTTTGTTCTAGGGATGGGGAGTCTATAAACCACATACTTATCCACTGTCCTTTTTCCCGAGATATTTGGATGTTTTTCTTATCCCGGTTTCAGGTAGATTGGGTTCTTCCTTTATCTGTTTTGGCGCTTATGGAGGGTTGGAGTTTAAATATCTTTGATTCTAGAAAAAGGCTTCTATGGACTATCCTTCCGTTCGCAATTGCTTGGGGTCTTTGGAGAGAACGTAACAACAGAGTTTTTCATGGCAAGGAGAGTTCGTCGCACACTGTGATCTTGGAAATATTGGGTTTGCTCTTCCTTTGGTCTAAGCTGAGCAAAAGCTTTGAAGGAGTGTGTTTCCAAGACTTCGTTTTTAATTGGGATAATATTTGTAACTTGTAGCCCTGCGCAGGGCATGCATTTTTGCTTTCTTTCTCCTTTTCTTGTTGTTTTGCTTTTTGTTGTTGGGGGCTACCTCAGCCTCCTTTTCGTCGTTTCATTTATAAAATTTATATTTATCAAAAAAAGGAATTCAGCAAAAATGAAGTGCTGACCAGCACTTCCACCCATAAAAACCTTATAATTGAATTTTACTTTCCTCTCCCAAATGCCTCGTAATGTGGCTGGTGGAAAATTTTTCTAAATGAATATTCCTTTGCAATCGTGAAGGGCCTTAAACATGTATTTTACTCCATCCAAGGTTTCAAATAGAATGAAATTATGAGTTTCCCTTTCAATTTTGACAATTCCTAATTCTTATACAAAATTATTCTTGACCGATGTTTCTTCAGAACTTTATGATTTATTTTCTTGTTTGGGCCATGACTCAAATTGATGTTGCAACCATTTTATCTTTAACCTGAACATTTCTAAGCATTCCATTTAAAAAAGAAGAAGAAATGGATAAGATGTACAGTCATTCTTTCTATATTTGATGTTTCATAATGAAAAACCTAAAAAAATAATAATGGAATACCCATGCTTGTAACAAACATCAAGGAATTGAAATTTGTATTTAGTTTCCAACTTTAGTAAGGATATGTGATGAGGACATTGAGACCCATTAAGCTCAGGCGTTAGGAGTTAATTTTCTTTATTTATTTATTTTTGTTTAAGTGTATTATTAATGGGGGTAGATTAGAGTTTTCCTATGTAATTGGGACTTTAGATTGCTTAAGTGAATTTAAATTTAAAATCTATGAGTGGCTCCAATAAGTGATAAAATAAGGGAGAGTTAATTTAGATGGTTTGGTCGTGTGCATCTTTACGCGGCAATTAAGAATCCCCACGAGTCGGGAGTAGTCAGTTGTGACATTGTCCTATCTTTTACTATCAGTGCTGTTTATTATCTTTTTCAGTATTTCCCCCTCCTACTGTATGTAAATGTGCCAATCATTTACTGATCAGACTTTATACCTTGCTCAAGTGTACAATGGGAGAGGGATTCCCCAGGAAGGCGAAACAGTTAAAGCTTGATTCATTAAGATTCAATTGCTTATGAATTGCTCATAGATGAGGAGAAAATGAAGTGATATGATAACGAACACCATGTTCCCAATGAAGGCATGTTGCATGTTGGTCCTGAATCTTGATGCGTCATTAGATAATTTAGCCACCACAGCCTCTATTTTTTACCTTCTTGTTTTTGAATAGCACAACTTTCTGAAGCAGCCATGTATCAGAAGAATATTCAACTCGTTGGTGGACTCGTATTTTCTTTCAAACCAATTTTAAGATTCCTTGCAAATAAAGCAAGCATTTTTTTAGTATCTTATTATGAAAAATAAACTTGGTCAATGTTCCTGTGCCGAAATGTACATGTAGTATGCCGCAAAATACTAAGGATCACAAAAATGATCATCTCAAGTCTTGTAGTACAATCCCTCTGAGAATTCTCCGTGAGGAAAGAGAGCAATTTAATGATTCCCATTGGTTGACAGCTGGACTTTAAGCATGACATAGATTGTGTAGCAGTATGTGTGACCACTGGATCAAGGGACCTAATGCACAACAGATCTCACCAGGTTAAAGAATTGATTGAATATTTTAACAACAGTATGGCGAAAGTAAATGGACTGATGACTGATCATAATTCTATAAGAGAATTAGAGAATGTGTTATTCCCTTATTCTTTTGTTTGGGGTGGTAAGATACCTTCGAAGATATCGTTTTTCATTTGGTTGACGGTTCTAGGGAGACTTGCAACGCTAGACCAATTGGTCAGAAGAGGCTTCATTTCTCCAAATCAATGTTGTATGTGTACATCCCAGGAGGAAACGGTGGATCACTTATTCATACATTGTAGGGTGACTCATCACATTGGATGCATTTCTTGCCTTTATTCGGGATGGTGGTTTGTCTTCCTCAATCTGTTAAGGTGATGTTGGATTCTTGGTTGGCGTGGTGAGCTTCATTCTTGTTTTCGAAACAGATTCTTTGGTTCTTAGTTCCATTTGCGATTTGTTGGGGTATCTGAAAAGACTGTAATCGTCGCATCTTTGAGGGGAAAGTCTCTACGATGGAAAGATTAGTTCTTTCTGTTCTAGAGCTCCTGTTCTCTTGGAGTAAACTTTACAAAGAGTTCAAAGGAATTTTCTTCGAAGACTTTGTCGTGCATTGGGACATGGTGTGTGCGTTACAACGAGAGTAACTCGGGGGTCAAATCTCTGTTTTGTTTCCTTTTCCTTTGTTTTCTTGGTTTCTTTGTCTTGCATCTTCTCTTTGTTTTGAGTGGTCATCTTGACCCCTTTTATCAATAAATCATCTTTACTGATCAAAAAAAAAAAAAAAAGAATCAATGTGATGTTATTAACTAAAGCCAAATTTAGTCAATGAAGGAGAATTACCTATTCATACAAATTATTGTTTCACACGGCCTTTGAATAGGTAGTGCTACTGTGAATCAATCAGCTTTCTGATGAATTGAGATTGCGTTCTTGAGTTAATTCCTATAATTTCTCTTGAAACTATAGCCTACTGAAGTTTTAAATGAAGGAAATCCAGATTTAACAGGATTCCCTAGTGAATTTCATATTAGATGCTGGTTTATTCTCATTCTACTCACTCTACGTCCTCTCCGTCTCTGTTCTGTCAGGCTTCTCAGGCATGGATGGATGAAGGAGTGTGAGATGAATCTCTGTGCACAGTGCCTCTTGCATTCAAAGGTACACGCCTACTGCTGTTATGCCCAAAATCTAATGTTAAAGTCCCGCTTTTGTAGGGGTGTATCATCAGTATAGCAATACCAGTATACGGAGCATTTGCAGGATGTAAGAGAAGATCTCCAAGTATTCATATAGAATGCCATACATACTAGAAGCCCTTTGAACTTGAGACGAGCAATCATCACAGGTTAAATTTTATAGGCCGTCTTTCGGCACACTGGTTCCTATTGTACATAATTATTAAGTTTTTTTACTCCCTGTGACATAAATGGGGCTGTTGGTGGGCCATTCATGTCTGCTACCGACGACATTGTATGCATAATTGTCTTAAATAATAAAAAAATGTGAATTTAGTGGCCCTTGAAACGTCACATTACTCTCTTTCCTGACATTTGTCCATGTATATTTTATAATGAATGATCTGCAACTACGATCATCAAAGTTGATTATTTATCCTAATAATAGCAGAATTACTTAGCCTATTGTTGGTATTTGATAGGTCAAGTTTGTCTGCCGTGCAGAATATAGAAAGAACAATGGAAACCTTATTCTTTTCCATTTTTACCCGTGGAGAATGCAATGTTCTTATTGAATCTTATTCCTCCATCTGTCAAACATTTCAGAAATGCAATAAGGGAGGATTAAGGAATATATGAGTTAGGGTTAATGTGAATGTCTGGGGCTTTCTCCATGTTTTTTATTTGATTTATCTTACCAGACTTATTTTTACCTTGGTTTATGTCATGTTACACCACTTGCCATGAAATCCTATATCATGGTTACCTCATTTGCGGCAATTTATGAAACTTGTTTACTTTGTAAAGCTCAACTTTGTACTCATTTATCTTTTACAGGTTGATACCTAGAAAACCATATGACGGCCATATTCTGAAAAGAAAAAAAAAAAGTTTACCCTAAATTGAAGGGTGGAATGCAGAAGGTGAAAATTGAGTTAATGGTTCCTAAGCTCATCTTTTTGGGCTCTCCACGACACGGTGACACTTACAGGTTGTGACCTGTAAGTAAGCCAAAAGAATTTGCACATGCAAGATTCACAAACTATTAATAAGCCAAAGGAATCAACACAAGCAACAAATCTGAAAGACTAACATATTTGCCTGGAACTCCAAGAGGGCTTCGAAACAAGATCATTTTGCACAAATTCAATCTCCACAATTAAACCTTCGGCTTTTTGAAAATGACATCGAAACCATCCATTTCTCATCTAATTATACGAATAATATCTCTTTACTATTTCGGCAGCTATTCTAGAATGAATCAAATAATCACCGTAACAAGTCTTTTGTAAGGACAAATGAAAACTTTGGATCAAAAGTGATCTTAAGCATCCCATCACATAAATGCTTTTGAAATAAAATACGGTGTAGTCTAAAAAATACAAGTAAATGATCAAAGCGAAGATTACAGAGAGTTGAGAGTCCAAAATGCCCCAATTTTGTGTGTTGATCTTCTCCCCATGACCTTTTTGCCTTTACCTAACCTAACATCCTGGATCTTCCTCAATGGCAGAAAATGCTCCAATCTCATGTGATTCCTCATCATAATCCTGTCCCCTGACCTCTGTACTCACAAAGTATTATACGACAATTGCATTCAACTTGCTTGGACCTCAGTTAGTTGACATGTTGCATTTCTACTTTGAGGTTGTGGGGTCTAGTCCAGCTTACTAGAACAAAAATAAAAATACAATAACATATAGTACATTAATCACTAAATGGAATGAACATTATGAAATGTTGATCTTTGCAGATAGTAAACAAACAAAATGATAATAATTTGATTTAAGCATTCACCACTGATGCTCTATACTATAGGCACAAAAGCTTAACCTATTGTCACATCAAAATGGTCTCTTAAGAATGTTTATAGTAATAAGGAAAGATATTATTACCTGTAAATCTTTTTCACTTTTCTAAATTAAAACCCATAACATCCTAACTGAAAGAAAAAGAAACAAAAAAAAGCCAGAAAATATACAAACAATATTTCTACTTCTAATGTTACACCCACATAAGATATTTCTTGAAGACTTATGAATGTAAACTTCAGTCGAAATTATTTAAGAATGATTGGCTCGTGATTCCCAGTGACAATTTGAAAGTTACTGAAATTGAGGAGCTTGGGTTTGTTTTGGTCCCCCTATTGAATGAGAAGAGAATAGAATCGCTTTGTATTTTCGTGTTACTGGGCTATATGGCTCTGTCACTATGGCATTCCCTATTTCATGGGAATAAACATATTCCATGCCTGCCAATCTAGACTTCCACTTGATGGGCATCTTGGATGATTAATAGCATGCAGTCTGAATATCATAGTTGTTTATCTTAACAATAACATGAGTTTGAGAGCTCAAAAAGACGGAAATGATTCATAAAAATATGGTTGTATAACTAAACATATAGTTCCGATACAACAAAGCAATAGACACATCTTTACTATTATAATGAGAGAAGGTGGAGTAGTAGGAGTTCAACACAAAAATTTGGACTCCAAAAATGTCCCCACCTTAACATTTAAACTTAATATAATCAGGGTCATTTTGGTCAAAAATTAAGAAAATTGCAATCACACATCATGTTGATTAGTTTTCAAAATTACAAAATACCCTTTTTACTATGTGATCTTCAAAACCACCCTTTAATTACTATTTTAAATTACAAATAAGGCCTTTGGATATATGTGCATTTGCACATGCCACCTTCTAGTATATGGTAAATACGCTATGATCAAGCCAAAGCAAAGACTTTTAAGCTATGTACCAGTTGAACTAATAAAGTAAAGGGTGGATGCAAGAATCAAACGAAACAATAAGTACAAAAAAAAAAAAAAAAGAACTAACTTAAGAAGATGCCAAAAGGATATATTTACTGAAAAAACGATAGAGTGCTCATCGAAGCCAAGAATTCATACCACACGAAATCAGAGACAAAAATCAAGAATGCACTTCACTAAGCTGAGCTTGAATCCACCATCTCATGGTTGTGACTTAGTGCATCATCCCATTTGAGCTATGGGCTTGACTCTAAATCTTCAATTTCAAGAAAAGATGGAAAGTGTATATCAAGAACTCCATGACTTCAGGCTATGTCTTTGCACGTCCCCGAGAATTAGCTGAGCGAGCTTCCCTATTGTTAGACTCAGATCCTGCCCGTGAAGATCCAAAGGCTCCCAAAGCCTCCAGGAAGAACTTCTTGTTCGGGACAATACCATCTTTGTCCATATACTTCAGCAATTTCTGTAGAAGCTCCTTCATGTTAGCTTTAGTGTAGGCCTTATAAAGAAGTTTATAAGTTGATGCATGAGGAAGCAACCCGTTACTACACATATACTCAAAAAGCAGATCTGCTTCGGTTGGTAACCCATTCATGCAATAGACATCAAGCATGGCATTTAGAGTTGAAACCTGCAACTCCTTCCCAGATTCTGTTACTTCGTCAAAAATTTCTCTAGCCCTTGAAACACAATCGCAAAACCCATAAGTTGTGATGAGACTCTCATATGTGACGTAGCTTGGTGCATAGCCCATATCAGTCATCTTCTTAAATACGGACTCTGATTTTTCTCTAAGCCTTGCCTTCCCATAGTTTGTGATCATTGAGTTGAATGTAGGCAATGTAGGCTTCTCCTTGGAGCGTAATAAGCTCTTGAATACTTGCTCCATCTTATCAAAATCTTGACGTCTTCCATATGAATCAATCAGCAAATTGAACGTGATGATGTCTGGCTTAGTTTGATTAGTCTTCATGCGGGTAAGTACTGATTCCATTTCTCTCATCATCCCATTTTTCCCATATGCATCCATTACACCATTGTAAGTATAGATGTCAGGGGAGATAATGCCCTCATCTAGATCTTTGAACAAGGCATTTACTTGATCCATGTTACGTGCCAGAGCAAAAGCTCTCAGTAGAATGTTGTATGTTACAATGTTGGGTTTGCACCGTTCTATGCTTTTCATCTTCTCGAAGTATCCGAGGGCTTTGGCTAAAGCCTTGGATTTATCTTTGGAGTGCAAATGAGCCGTGATGAGTGCATTGTACACAGAAGTGTCTGGTCGACACCCACTATTGCGCATCTCTGAGAAGAGCCACATTGCCATCCGAGTTTGGCCTTTCTTTCCCATCACTGATATCAACTTTGAGTAAACGCCATTATCTGCAATGTACCAGCGTTGCTTTTGCATCCACCTGAATACCTGAAAGAGGAATTTAGATGGAACATTGGTCAATCAAGCTAGTTGGGTTAGAGGGGTTTGATACATCAATTTTTGTGTGTGCAGAAACCTATATCTTCATGGAACCAAACCTAAGTGTTTGTGCGTGTTTCAGCTAACACTGCAACCATATTCAATTCCGACTCAGCTATGTCACTGTACAATACATATGAAGTTTGGCACGACTCTTCTAAATGACTTGCATATGATATGAGAGTTTCTATTGCCACCCCAAGATGTGTGCTAATTCTTTGGTGATTACATATGACTGGGTGGTATTAGCAAAAGTTGGTGTGGCAATAGAATCTCTCTATGAAATTCATGTCAGAACCCCCAGAACACAAGACGGTTCAGCTGAGCTACACCTGAGTTGGATGAAATTCTACACCCTGTACATGACATTAAATGGTATATTATCATAATCCATAATAAATGTTGCACTCCACCAGTGTCGAGATATAGGCCTACAACATAGTTCCCGAGACAGGATAAAGAAGGTGTGTTACATATGTTGGCAGCTGGTATAAATTTTTTTTTTTTCCATATCTTATCATGAATCCTGAATACTCCACAAACTCCTAAAGACAAAATTACGGAACCATGGTATATTTTCAATTAAGTGGTTCTGTGACATATACTGAGAAATACTTGCTTTAGGATGGGTGGAAGGGAAGAGACATTCTTCCTACCTATGTTGTATGCACGTAGATTGGTTGGCACCCACTATATGGTATTGATATGTGCCAGATAAAAAATCTTATATGCCCTTTATGAACTATTTCAGGACCATTTCCACATTTCCTAATCCAAAACAATGCCACTGATCAATTTTCAAAATCATCCCACAAGGTTACCATGCATGTTTTATTGTAGAAAGTGGTATTTAACCACCCTCACATTCATTTAAATCTCACAATCCAAGAGTATTCAAGGGTGGCTTTCATCACATTCCCATCTCCTAGCCCAAATATTCATTATATTGGTTGTAAAAATACTCTTTTAATGTAACGGGTCACATACTTGTACATATACCACGGTTTTATATCTCATCCGAGACCGAGACGACTTGTTTTGATACATCTCGGTATCGTCCACCAACGAGACAGATAGACAAGTCAATGTATCGGATGAGATTTAAAATCCACATTCATTTTTCCCATTTTTGAACGAGACGTCTAAAACGTATCGAAAAACTCGTCCGAGACGACTCAGTCTCATTCACAGACAAGATGAGACGTCAAAACGAGTTTTAAAACCATGACGTATATAGATTATATAATATGGTGGCATATTTCTAATTATCACTACGCATATTAAAAAAATGTAATTATCATAATGTAAAATAAGCTTTTATTTGACAAGAGTATGCACCATTCAGAAAAATAATCTACGAAAAAAGAAAATAATGCAAACATATCACAATTTGAATCAATTAAGCAATGTGGGATTGATAAGCTGGGAGGGTACATCACAATCCATCAGTCAAAATCAAAGAATTTGGATCCATGTTAAAGATTTGATATTATTTTTATACAAGTTGTCAACCTAGCCCAAACCTTCTCTCGTTCATTCAAGCCTAATGGATTATCTATTTCCATTAATTTTTGCAGAACATGCCTTATCTAAATTTGAAAAAAAAAAAAAAAAACCCATTCAGTTCAGTTGTATAATTACTCACTCATAGCAAACTGAACCATACAACAAGATTCAAATTACAAACAACTAGATACATTCAGAAACCAACGAAAAAAAAAACCCAGAAACTAAAATACTCAAAAATAGGATAAAAGAATGTTAAAAAAGTTATAAAATAAGAAATAAGAGATGAAGAGAATCAAACAAACCTCAAGGCACTGAAGCCATCGATCTTTCTTTCCAAGCTCTTCGAACATAAGGAAACAGTGTTCAGTCCTAATGATCTTAACATACTTGTTCAATGTCGAAACTAATGGCTTCTTGTCATTAAAATTCCTCAAAACTATACGAACAAGTTCTTCATACTCCGATTTATCGCTCTTAAAACCCGATTTCCTCTTTGGGCGAGTCGAAATACAGGTAATTCTGCTAATGGGTTTCTTTAAATATCTTTGTGGAAGAAAATGGTGGGTTGGTTTGAGCTCGGAAATGGTGGGTTCTCTCTGTCTGGAAGAAAATACAGAACCTAGAGAGGAGAATTGCAGGGACAAGAGTGATAGATTTTGGGACATTTTCGTGGGATTCCGCTAAATTTAGTGAAATGGGTGGTTTTGAAGAAAAGGTGTGATTTTAAAGTGGGGTTTTAGAGGAGACATGTCTGTTACTGTCAGATTTAGAGGAGAAATTTGCAATGCTTCTGCTAAGAATTAAGATTGAGCGGCTAGCGGCTGTGCTGAGAGTCGGATTGAAATGCCTGCCTATGGTTAATGTTTGGGCCAGACTATTTGCACCCACCATTTCTGCTCACTGCACCTACCCAAAACACATTTGAGTCAAGCTATCCTTACTTAACTTAAGCAAGATTTCAAATCTTACTAACGATCGTTGGGTCCGCGTGGATTAATATATTGGCAATCCAACTGCCAAATTTAAAATTAAAATTAAAATTGAATTAAATTAAATTTCAACTTAATATTTCATACTGAAGTCTCAAATTTAAAATTAAAATTCAACGATGAAAAATTAATTTTTTTTTCAAAGTTCTTAAAATTTTGTTCTCTATAACCCTATGGCATTGTATCATGTTTTTGGATGCCGCAAGGTGATGTGATCAAGAAACTTTTCCTAATATCTTAGTAAGAAAAATGTTTTTCAGCACATTGGTGGATTAATGTACATTAAGAAATTAGGTGCATGGAACATAAACTGTGGGTGCAAATAATACTATCCATAATTTTAATTAAATTAAATTTATTAAGGATCGTTGGGCCCACATGAATGTTGACTTAAGATTCCTCACTTTCAATCACTATTCAGTCTCAAGAACTATAGTAATTAAGTTCGGATTCTGTACTTATTAAGAGGAGTTTCAAGTGGTTAATTGGATTGAGTCAATAATGTTTTTTCATTATAAAAAACAAACAAAAAAGATAAAAATGATGTTTTTGAGTTTCTTATCAAAATTCAACATTTTCAACTATTTTGAGAGGAAAAGAGAAAATTTGTTATCATATTCAACAATTAATTGATAAATTTGTCAATTCAATATTTAATTGGCAAGTCCGTTATTGGGAGAATTTTACAAATTTTTAGAAATTAAAATTCAGAAAAATTTGTGACTATGACAAAAACTCTTGTTTTTATCTCCAAAACTAGTCATCTCCAACTACAAAGTAAGTATTTTCATCCACGTTTGTAGCTTTGAGATTCTATATTCTTCAACTTTCAAATCTCAAGAAATTGATTGGATCTCTGGGTACCAAAATTAGGGTTTCTATAAGACATTGAAGTCTATGAGTTTAACCTAATATCATCTTCAATTTCTAGTTAAAAACCCTTTTTATATCTCCAAAATCAGTCATATTCAACTTTACGGTAGGGTGTTTACCTTTGCTTTTAGTCTTGAATGACTTTCTGCTTCTATCTTCAAACATCAAGAATGTGATTGGATTTTTAGTGAAGTAAAAGTTTTTTTAAGTAGAAAAATCAAGGGTTTCTACAAGACATTGAAGATGATAGCTTTAAAATGATTTCAATCGAAATCTTTTTTGTCACTCTTATGGAGATTATTGGTCAACCACCCTTAATTAGCACTTACTCCCACTAATAAAAAATCCTATCCTAGCTCCGCCCCTTTGTATTATATATCATTTTCGAACATAGTCCTGAATTCTTATAACAAGAAACCTACTTCCACGGCATAGAAATCCATCTATCAAGAGAACAAGTGTATATCACCATAAATAAAAAACAAAAACATTAAGATCATAGACTCATTCTCTCATTAGTTCATGTGTTGGTATTATGTCATAGGAATGCATATGGAGTAATTTTCAACTATGGTAGCCCACAAACTGTTATAATCACCAAATATTTATTTATCTATAGGTTTCAGTTGCATCCCCTCAATACATTTTAAATGAGAGTCGTGCTGGAGTGGCCTCAAGATTGGACCTCATATTGCACATCTTGACGGGAAAGTGGATAGGAACCATAGATGCTTTTTCACTTGTATCTCGAGGAAAAGTATATATGGTTCTCATACACTTTCATGTCAAGGTGTACGATGTGAGGTCCAATATTAAGGTCACTTCAGCATTATTCTTTAAATAAATTAATTGATATGCTAAATTCTCTTTTGACCTTGCAAAGTCAATTGTTATGATCTCATCTATCAATAATTATCGTAGAATGTTGGGTCTATGATGAATGTCTCGAGATCTCCCATTATATGCATTATTTTGAGTTCTTATTATATATAACAGTTTAGCTACCAATAGGTACCAACTTTGGCCATGGTGATATGTCCTCTAACAAATATTCAAGCTCTTACGTTCTCCTTAACTATCTAAAACTATAAACTTCTAATTTCATAATCGATTGGGGTTATATAGGTTTGTTTGGTTGATTTTCAACATATCTACTCCAAGAGTAAACATATAACCCCACAGTGAATTTAGATTGTTTTAAATCCTAAAGTCCATTTCACATCACCATCTCTGTCCTTCTGGTACGGTAGACAACTCCTAAAAGAATTAATCCCAAAATATAATACCTCAATACCCTTGCCGGCTCATGTTTAGGATTCCTTGTATGTATACTATGATTGTTTGTTGAATAATGGCAGGCCTAGTGTAGTTCATAAAATAGATAAGTCTGCCTGTCACTGTGGGGCACTTTAATTAAAATACACTAACTCCTATATTTTTCTTTAAACATATACATACTTTTTTAGGCATGATGGGGGGTGTCTGAACTTACGTTCGACTAGGGGGACCGGAAGAGCAAGGGCCGGAGCCAAGGCATATGAGTCCCTCCTTCGGGCACGTGCAACGCTTGCACAACACATGCACTGGATAAGTGAGGGTGTGCCCCCGCGGGTGACCTCAAGGAAATACTACTCATACTTGGTATCGAACTCACAATCTATAGATTCTCACCGTTTATTGGATTTAAAATTTACCATTGAACTAACCCCCTCGGGGTTTATATATATATTTTTTATATTGCTAATAAGATTAAAATAAAATATATCCTTCATATTTTGTGTAAAAAATTTGTAAATATTTAATGTTTAATGTTGAACATTGTAGGAAAGTTAGAATTATTCTTTTATAATTTATGATCATTTTATAAGGAGGGGGAATCTTGTTATTTAATAATAAATGTTGTTATTTTTTTGCCTGACAAAATTGAAAAAGTAAGGTTCGCAGTTGACGTGGCAAGGGCACAAAATCATAGATATTTTTCTTCAGATACACAAGTATCAGCTGCGTATAGACCGATTATGATTTACCAAATGCTGCATTCATCTGTATATAGTAGTTGTGTTTGAGGTATATATGCCCAGTAAAAGACTCTTTTGTAAGGAAAAATCTTTGAGGGGAGCATCCCACTTCAAAAGTTCAGTAAAGCCACCTTCATTGATGACACGTGGTGCTTTAGGGATATATCTAAAACATTAATGAAAATGTAGGTGTTTGAATGAACACAAAAAGCTATGTGTCATGTTGAAAGGAGGGTTCCTACAAAAATTTTGAAGCGGCCTGGCCACTTCAAAGGTGTCTGACTTTGAAACAGGCAGCCCGTTTCAAATTTTGAAGGAACCATTCTCATTAAAAGACACGTGGTGTTTTGAATTTATTTAATACCCCTATAATTACACCAAAATTTGAAACATCTCCTTAGAAATGCCAGATGTAATCCAATGGTGAGGCTCCTTCAAATTTTTGAAGTGGGATACCGGCTTCGAAGTTTTTACTGCTTCAAAGTCGGATTCCTTTGGTAAACTCTCCAAATCAATGAGGATGGTGATGACCTTAACCATTAAATATTTTTTTTCATATCTTTATGTATAATAAATGTATTTCAGGTATCAGCCAATCAAAATGAGTTGTATTGCCTGTATATTTATTGTACAAGGCAATGTAACTGTCAAATAATAAACGTGATGGACTACAAATACCACTTATCTTTGTTAACTTCTAACATCCAACCCTGCGGTTTGTAACTCATCCATCACCATGAAATCAATTGTTATTCTCATGCTCTTTGCAGTCCTCTTATGCTTCCAAGGAGGTAATATTCCAACTACTTCACTTTTTCTTTTAAAAAAAAGTTTAACTTCACAGACAATGAAGACAATTAGTCTTAACAGTCGAGGTTTCTTTACGTCGAGTAGGAAAAATATGATTTCTTTGCTTTAAGAAAGATTTACCAGCAGACTTAATTATTTGTTACAATTTTATTACAAAAACTCCTTTATTTAATCAAGTTTCTCCCTCAACAAACTTTTCCTTATAAACCATGCTAGCATGTAATCTTACAAAGGGTTGTTGGTCCCACATGGATTATCGCTAAAAACTTTTAGATTCAGAAAAGTAGAAAAAAATATATATATTTTAAGATTGATTCAAGATGTTGAAGAAAGATGGCCATCAGACTCTTAAATTTAAAATTAAAATTTAATGGTGAAAATCAATATTTTTTTGTTAAGTTCTTAGAATTTTGTCCTCTACAATCTTGACATGAGATCATGCTTTTGGAGTCACAAATTGATGCGATAAGGAAAGTGTTTTCTTACTTAATAAATCTTGGAATGAGACTCATCTTTTAAAAAGGTTTAATGCTTGTAATATTTTTAATTCTTTTAATTAAATATCTATTATACCCTGATCATATTTTCAGAGAGAATAGATTGAATTATGGGTATTTAATCATTTATAATGGCATGAGTCCCACTTCAATGTTTGTTGAATAACAAACTTGATAAACTAAATGAGTTTTTGTAATAAAAATGCAACAGATAGATTTGCCATATGTCCGATTATATTTTGTTTGTTATTATTCTAATGATTGAGTCTTTCTTAACTGTAGTAATAAGAGTTTAATTAGACGAAGTTAAATTGAAAGTGTTAGCTCGCCAAGTAGGTAAAGTTTGTGAGTGTTGATACTACAAACTTGGGTTCAAAACCTTATTTTACCAGTTGTAAGTTACTTTCTTATAAATTGTTTCTAACACATTAATGAATTTTTTTTAATGGTACTTTTATAATTTAAAAATAATCAGAATCTGATGATTCAAAGAAAATTACTCATAAATACATATGGTCCGGTCGTGTAAACATGAGATCAAATGATTAGGATTTATACTGTTGAGTTTAGTCTCACATTGGACACAAATTACCTTGTCTCTTTGCTTATAAGTTCATGGGCTTCTCTAGTCATTGCCAATTGGTTTTGAGTTCCCCCTAAATTTATCATATACATATCCCACTAATACATATCTCGGAGATACTTATCTTGCGATTAAATTCTAACCATTGGATTTTGTATGTTCATGGTTAGAACCATGTGATTTTTCATGATTCACTAGATCCAGACCCTTTAGAAACCTATTCAACATAAATTTTATATATTAAATGACTGAGTACTTCAAACCCTTCCATTAAGAGAACCATTCAAGCACATCATTTAGGTGGTGAAAGACTGTTCACTGATATCGAGTTATCGAAATCATCCTACTAGTGTCGATAGTCCCGATCAAACTAGTGGGCTCTAACTGTTAGGGTGTTTTTTTTTTTCTTTAGAATTTTAAAAAATAAAAATAATATTTTATTTAAATTACGATGGATATATATTATTGAACTCATCGATAAATTTATTCAAGGGTATTTTTGTAATTTAAAATTTTTAAATATTAATTTCTGTTAACAATTCTCATCTTGCTCGCATTTTAATAATATAGATACAATGAATCTTTTTTTTTTCTTATTAATTAATATCCCAATTTTTATATTAGTAACTACATTTTGCATGTTTTTGAAACACAGGTGAAGCACTCTACATCTGCACGAAGAAAATGACCTCGCGTGACCCATGTGTACCTAAATGCAAGAATTTCTGTGCATATCACTATGGTGGAAAAGGTCGATGTGATAGAAAGAATCCTATTCTTTGTTTATGCCGTTACTATAGTGACAAACCTTGTGCGGATTCTGGCTTACTAGCTTATTAGAGGGATATGTCGATGCTATTTCGATATATAACCTTCACTAAGTTTGTAATAAATTTTAAAATCAATAATACCTATTTTAAATAAACTTTAATCATTGTGTCTGCGTGTTTGTTAAATTGATGGGTTTCCAGACCCATAGGCCAGACTAGCATGGATGAGGCAACTGGCCTCTTAAAGAACCATATCTCGCCCAAATCTCGTTAATTTATTTGATAATTAAGTAAAGTTTACTTGCAATCATTGAATCCAATACCACCTGAACATATTTGAAAGTTTCATTGGAAAGGAAACATTACTGCCTTGATCATGGCAATGTCTCGTACTCTATTTATATCAATCTCACGGTGAGGTCCAAGCAAATAATCTATGAAGGAGCCTATCTCATCTCTAAGAAAGAAACCAAAACTTGTGCCCAAGTCAGAAATAGAGGCATATTTGTTTATTATAATCAATCTCAATTCAGGAGTCCGCCTATGAGTTTTGGTGCTATGCTGAGGGGTATGGGGGCGGACACCAAGATATAAAATCCTCGTGTATTCTTAAGAATTAATTCTCGTCTATCTTATTACAATTTGAAAATAAGCAGCTCATATCGTCTACCTTTTAATGTGATAAATGTATGAATCGTGACAATTTGACATTCTTTTTGCAGACGCCCCAATCATAGAATCGTAGATCCTTTGCTATTTGGAAATAAAAGGGAGTCCAACCTATTATTTTGTTTTGACCACCTAGAAGAATATGACACATCATATAGATTCATATTTGAAAGAGATTGACTGTTGAATTTAGTCCCACATTGGGCACTCATTGCCTTGTCTCTCTCCTTATAAGTACTTGGGTCTCTTCACTCACTCTTGATCAATTAGTTTTGAATTGGACCTCAAAATTTATTATGGTAGGATAGAGGGCCTTCTCTCCTCATCACTCAGTTCATATCTCCACATGCTTTAGTCCAGACAACCCAAACGTGCAGGGCGTGTTTAGTAAACCTGTCTCTCTCCATATAAGCTCCTCGGGTTCTCCACTCATGGTCAATTGATTTTGAGTTGGACCCCCAAATTCATCACAAATAAATTTTTACGAAATTGATTATTTATCCATATGGTAGAGGTGTTCTAGAAATACTTGCGATAGAGGGATAATTATGCTAAATGAATCATATTTGACATGAATTTTTGTACATTATATTGAGTGAGTTAGATACATCAAATCTAATCTGATTGTCTCTCTGCTATTAATTTTTATCGACCTGCAAAGCCCATAAATGATTATGGTTTTATCCTTGCAGATATACTTTTAAGTAGGGCTGTCAATGGTTTGGGTTCAAATCTGATTGAAGTCAATATGGTACAATCCAATAAGAATCAATCTGATACATATTGACTTCGAAACGATATCCGATTGGATTCCTCGGACTCAATATTTGTATACAATTTTCATGATAATACAAATCAGACCGACATTGGACCCATCGAAAAGATGAGTTGGAGGTACAATTTTTTTGAAAAGAAACTGAATCCAAAAAATAATGTTTACCCGACCGAAATTATAGTTACACTTTTAATCATATAAAAAAGAAAAAAATGAAAGAAAAAAACAAATAAAATTAATTCTAATAAGTAGGTTATTGTCATGGAGAGATGCTAATTTCAGTTTAATTATGAGATGATTATGTTGGTATAGAACTGGTAAATAGAGTATGATTTTGATAGTGATGAGGTCAAAATTATGAGTGATTCGATTTCAATGTAAATTGAATGTTAGACAATTGTTGATTTAATTTTGATATTACTACTATTATTGATGCTATATGATCAATTTTCACATTGAAATCACTTTTGTTTTATAACTCGATCATGAGTTCGATTTTGAAATATTTATTTAATTATCCTGAATTAATTATGACTAATTTAAAAGAAAGTTTACTTTATAAAAATCCCATATTCACTATGTGAAAACTGAAAATTTTAACAAAAAAATTCGACTGGCCAAAACCCACAAATTTTAGAAAACGAATTTTGATGGCCTATGGCCGTTGAAAATTTTGATGATCCCCAATTCGATGGCTTAGAGCCATCAAATTTCTCCCATCTTCTTTTAATTTAATGGTTTCGGTCCATCGAAAAAAAAAATTGACAATGAAAAATTTGATGCCTTGGTCCATCAAAATTTATGAAATTCGATGATCTTGGGCCGTCAAATGTAGGCTGTTTGTTTTAACGTTGTGATTGTATGTTTAGTTGTTCGTTGAATGGTTTAAGTAGCTCGGATTGATACAACTACGCTTTGGCTTGAATAAAGAGGGTGTGGAGAGCCTGCTTGGGGGTAAAAAACATGTCAAGGATTGTTTAATCTCAATTAAAAAATACGATCCTATAATAACACTTACAGCCGTGTGGTCAAGTTGAAACGTCTACCGAGTGTATAAGTAATAAGTGTTTTTTGGATGGGTTGATAAATGTTAATGAATTATGATTTATTTGTAAGATGGTTGATTTCATGTTTAGTGATTTTGTTAGAAATTTGCGGATTGACCCACAACGTATATTTTTAGGATATTAAACCCAGGGGGTTGGCCTAGTGGCAAGTCGACACTGCATGAAGAAAGGAGTAAAGTTGACGCTAAGATCCGTCAAATTTAGCCCTTTTTTTCATGTACGTAGTGTTTAAAAGAGTTGCATCAAAATTACCCCTTTTTCACATAGTGTGCAGCATTGATAGACTCCTTTGGATTGCTAGGTCAAGAGTTTAAAACCTCACGAAACAATGAATTCCTTGGGACCACCCTCAAGGGTTCAATTCATGACTCTCGACCCAACCAGTTGCACGTAGGATTCTTAAGGGGCCAGTGTGTGTGACCGTGGGATTAGTCTCAACTTGAATTGAGATAGATTATAATAATAAAAAAAATATGCATCTATTTGTGATGACTTGGACACAACTTCTGGTTTTTCTTAGAGATGAGATAGGCTCCTTCATAGATTATTTGCATGGACCTCACCATGAGATTGATATAAATAGAGTCTGAGACATTGCCATGATCAAGGAAGTAATGTTTCCTTTCCATGCAGTGAAACTTTCAAATATGTTCAGCTGGTATCGGATTCAATTAATTACAAAACAAATTAATAAGATTTGGGCAAGATATGGTGATCTAAGAGGTCAATTGTCTTGCCCATGCTAGTCGGGCTATGGGTCAGAACTCCATCATAAAAATAAAAAAAATTTATCAAACATGCAGAAACAATGATATAAGTTTATTTAAAATAGGTATTATTGATGTTAAAATTTTCCCTGAAATTTATTACAAACTTAGTGAAGGTTATATATTGAAAGCATCGACATATCCCATATCCCTCTAATAAGCTAGTAAGTCAGAATCCTCACAAGGTTTGTCACTATAGTAACGGCATAAACAAAGAATAGGATTCTTTCTATCACATCGACCTTTTCCACCATAGTGATATGCACAGAAATTCTTGCATTTAGGTACACATGGGTCACGCGAGGTCATTTTCTTCGTGCAGATGTAGACTGCTTCACCTGTGTTTCAAAAACATGCAAAATATAGTTACTAATATAAAAATTGAGATATTAATTAATAAGAAAAAAATTAAAAAATTCATTGTATCTATATTATTAAAATGCGAGCAAGATGAGAATTGTTAACAGAAATTAATATTTAAAAAATTTAAATTACAAAAATACCCTTGAATAAATTTATCGATGAGTTCAATAATATATATCCATCGTAATTTAAATAAAATATTATTTTTATTTTTTAATTTCTGAAAAAAAAAAAATGCTAATAGCCCACTGATTTGATCAAGACTTTTGACACTAGTAGGATGATTTCTATAACTCATGAATACCAGTGAACAGTCTTTCACCACCTAAAAGATGTGCTTGAATGGTTCTCTTAATTGAAGGGTTTGAAGTACTCATAGTCATTTAATATATAAAAATGAGTCATGCTAGAGTAATATTGAAATTGATGTTGTTTCAGACATTGGCATGCACTCTCGATGAAAAGCATCTATGGTTCTGTGTACACATCCACGTCAGCAATGTCTGGAACGATGTCAAAACTGGTAAATTGGGCTTTAAACCCAAGTTTGTGGTATCAAGGCTCACAAACTTTACCTACTTGGCAAGTTTACACTTTCAATTCTACTTTATCTAAACTCCTAAGCTTACAGCTAAGGACCCAATCATTACAATAATAACAAATAAATATAATCAAATTAGAGTAAAAATTAATACGAGAGACTTACCAAGCAGATGATAGCAGGCCTATATGTTCCATTTTCATAATAAAACCTCTCTTACTTTATCAAGTTTGTTACTTAACAACCTTGAAGTGGGATCTACACTATTGTAAATGATTAAATACTTATAATACCCTCAATTCAATCTATTATCTTTAAAAGTATGGGTAAACTAAAATAGATATTTAATTAAAAGAGTCGAGGGTATATCAAGTATTAAATCTTTTTAAAAGATGTGGGTTCCATTCCAAGATTTACCAAGTAAGAAAAACACTTTTCTTACTAAGTTAGTAAGGAAAGATTCCTTACCTCATCAATTTGTCACTCCAAAAACATGATCTGATGTCACAGGATTGTAGACGACAAAATTCTAAGAACTTTTAAAAAAAATTGTTGATTTTTATCGTTAAATTTTAATTTTAAATTTAAGAGTTTGAAAGCCATCCGTTTTCAACTTGGATCAAGCTTAAAATAGAATTTTTTTTTTCTAGTTTTTTTAATGTAATATATTTTTTATGAAATCTTAATATTTTTGTTGCTTGATTGCCAATTTGATAATCCATGCTGGACCTGCAAACCTAAGTAAGATGAGAAATCTTACTTAATCTGACTAGCATGGTTTATATATATAAGGCCAAGTTTGCTTAGTGACAAATTAGATAAAGTAAAGGAATTTTTGTAATAAAATTGCAACAAATAAGTCTGCCCGGTAAATCTTTCTTTAAACAAAGAGAGTTAGATACTCTCCACAGACAGTTGAGAGAAATCATGGGATGGTAATAATTCTTCCCAATAGTAACTGAGAAATCATATTTTTCCCACCCGGTGTAAAGAAATCTCGACTGTTAAGACTAACTGTCTTCACTGTCTGTGTAGTAAAACTTAAAAAAAAAAAAAAAAAAGGGTGAAGTAGTTGGAATATTACCACCATTGAAGCATAAGAGGACTGCAAAGAGCATGAGAATAACAATTGATTTCATGGTGATGGATGAGTTACAAACCATATTGTCGTGTGTTATTATTTATATTAATTTAAAATTGAAGAAAAATCTACTGTTTAATGTGATAAATGTATTCAAGGATCCTTTCATTAATTTCCTTCCAAATATGCCACCTATAATCCAAAATCTTAAATCATGGGAAAAAGTAAAAAAAATTATTAGGTTAGCATGAGGAGGGTATTATTGGAAAGGAAAACTTGACTAGTAAAAATTAATTAGTAACTTTGCATCTTAAAATACAAGAAAAATAAATTTTAGATAAGATCTTAATATCTAATTAGGTAATTATTATTATTTGTATTAATTTAAAATTGAGAAAAATTTACTTTTTTATTTGATAAATGTATTCAAGGACCTTTCATTAATTTCCTTCCAAATATGCCATATGTGACCTAATCTATGATTCACAATCTTAAGTCATGAGAAAAAGAGAAAAAACTTTAGGTAAGAATGAGGAGGGGTAATGTTGGAAAGAAAATTTTGAATATAAAAAATTAATTAGTAATTTTGCATATCAAAATACGAGAAAAAATAAATTTTAGATGAGATCTTATAATCTAATTAGGTAATTATTATTATTTATATTAATTTAAAATTGAGGAAAAAAATCTACTTTTTAATGTCATAAATGTATTTAAGGAAACTTTCATTAATTTCCTTCCAATCATACAATTTGTGTGACTTGACCCGTGATCCATTTTCTTGAATAATGATAAAAGGTGAAAAAAAAATATTAGGTTAGCATGAAGAGGGGTATTATTGGAAAGGAAAACTTGAATACAAAAAATTAATTAATAATTTTTCAACTTAAAATACGAGAAAAAATAAATTTTAGATTAGATCTTATTATCTAATTAGGTAATTATTATTATTTATACAAATTTAAAATTGAGGAAAAATATACTTTTTAATGTGATAAATATATTCAATGGCCCTTTCATTGATTTCCTTCCAACTATGCCATATGTGTGATCTGGCCTTTGATGTAGAATCTTGAGTCATGAGAAAATGGGAAAAACACTAGGTTAGAAAAAGTAGGGGTATTGTTGGAAAGGAAATTTTAATATAAAATATTGATTAGTAACTTTGCATCTCAAAATACGAGAAAAAAAAAATTCAGATAAGATCTTATTATCTAAGTAGGTAATTATTATTATTTATATTAATTTAAAATTGAGGAAAAATCTACTTTTTAATGTGATAAATGTATTCAAGGACACTTTCATTAATTTCCTTCCAAATATACCATTTGTATGACCTGATCTGTGATCCAGAATCTTGAGTCATGAGAAAAGGCAATAAATATTAGGTTAGCATGATGAGGGGTATTATTAGAAAGGAAAACTTGAATATAAAAAATTAATTAGTAACTTTGCATTTTAAAATACAAGATTTTTTTTTTTTTTAGATAAGATCTTATTATCTAATTAGGTAATTATTATTATTTATATTAATTTAAAATTGAGGAAAAATCTACTTTTTAATGTGATAAATATATTCAAGGACCCTTTCATTATTTCCTTCCAAATATGCCTTGTATGACCTAACCTATGATCTAGAATCTTGAGTCTTGAGAAAAGGCGAAAAAAATATTAGGTTAGCATGAGGAGGGGTATTATTGAAAAAAAAAAACTTGAATATAAAATATTAATTAGTAAATTTTCATCTCAAAATATGAGAAAAAATAAATTTTAGATAATATCTTATTTTTAATTAGGTAATTATTGTTATTTATATTAATTTAAAATTAAAAAGGACTTATTTTTAGGTTTCGCCTTTGCCCTCAACTTGTATAGAACCGGCCCTGTTTGAGGATCTCAATTAAGTGAACAGTAGAGATGGTTCTATTGAATTTTGGCACAGTCATCTTGAAATCTAATTGAGTCAAATCAAGTTTGGGGTTTTAATCTTAACAACAAGCAAAAATTGGTAATAATTTACTTATAGATACTAACTTATTCACTTTTTTTTCATGTATCACTTGAGCAGTGAGTTCACATAGACATGAAGTTATCTTCATCTCTTCCCGATTTCCTTTTTCTTTTGCTAGTCTTCTCATATGGTAATCTTTCTCTCTTCATTATCCTCTATTTTCTTTGGAAATATTTGTTAAAAACAAATTTTAGTACATTTTATCATTAGATGATATATCCCATAACTTTCTTAATTTCTTGTTGTTTTAAATATTGCATGGTTGTAGGAAACATTAATGGAGAGGCTCAATGCGACTTCCGGTACCACAATGCCAACTTGTACTGAGAAAGAGTGCACTAAATTATGCAAGGCCTACTTTGGTGATAAAGCTCACCACAATTGTGTCAACTTTATTACTTGTTCTTGCACAGTATGTGGCATGTAAAAGTGTCCCTTTTTATTGGTTTGTCCCCTCTACACACACACACACACACACACACACACACGAGCCACAAAAATATGATTCAAAAGTTAAATCTTTGGAATAGTATATTGTAGAACTTAAATTGGCACGCCGAACTTACCAACAACTTGTCTCAATAAAATTAAAAATGTTTCTCGTTGAAATCCTAAAATGAGTTTTCTTTATATTTATAATCTTTATAACTGAATATGAAAATTTTCCTTAGGGAAAAGTTGAGAAAATGTGAACATATGAAAATGCTCTGTTACTTGTGAAAAAGCTCTTTGAGTTGGAATAGACATTGGGAGCATATTTGAGATATCCCTTATCTTTTTCAAATGATGGCATGCCCTTGTTTGACTGTCTTGCCCCCTCTCCCCCAATTTGGACATCCCTCTACATTTAAGTAATATTTGAGACAATCCCTTATGATTTCAAATTGTTAATATTGCCCCTTTCGAATCATAGTTGCATTCAGTTTAATCAAATAAATTCATTAAAAAATAAAGAATTTTTTGGAGAATATACAATTAATGTTTTTGGGTTTCTTACCGAAAACAATCATCTTCAACCTCCCCAAAAAATCCTTATCTTCTTGAGATTTGAAATTTCATAAAAGTAAAAAAATAATAATAATTAGGTTGAAGGGCAAAAATGTTTATCATATTTCACGATTAATTGATAAATCATCAATAACTTCTTTGATTTGTCAATTTAATCATGGGACCATCGATCAAAAAGTTTTGTTTTCTTACTTTTTTTGAGAATTTTGTTCCCCCCCCCCCCCCCCCCCCCCCCCCCCCCCCCTGGATAAAACCATTTTTTTTTTTTTTAATATTCTAGATACCCCTGTACTTTCACACCGATAACATGACCCATTTAACTATATTCTTCTTTTCTAGACTAACAAAAAATAACTTAAACACCCTCATTGTCAACATATAAATAAACAAAAATCTTAAAAAAATTCTTCTTAGAACCAGTCATTTTAACGCTCTTCAAGCTCTATTGTAAATTAATTTTAACCTCATCTTCAATCCAGGTTTTTGAACCTTGCCTTAATCCCAAGTACAAAAAAAAATTCTAGAATTTAATTTCTATTAAAAATTCTATCATCTTCTATTTTCTTTAGGATTGAAGGTTAAAGTAGAATTATCTTAAAAAGTCAAAGAGTAGGGCAAAAATTCTTAACCAAGAGATTGAAAATGACGGGTTTTTGATAGAGAAATCAAAGGGGTTATGGTTTACAAGTTGAAGACAAGGGTATTTAAGTCATTTTCCATTCTCCCTAAACCGATCATGGTTAAGCACTTCAACCTTATGGGCCAACTAATTATAGTTTGTCCCCACTAGAAGAAAATCCTGGTCTGCCCTTGGTTCAATCTGTTAAATCGTTTTATTATTAGATTAAATATGTATAAGATTAGATCAAATATTTAGAGAATAAGATAATCTTATAAAACAAAAATGACAATAATTTCACTATAAATACTAAGTCATTCTTTCTTTCGTATGCATCCCTATGTACAAAAACAAGAATGTTGTGGTAATATCTGAATACAAAAAGTAAGAATCATAAAAAAGAAATGTACCCGATCGATAAATATTATTGTGTTCTGCCATAACCTTGTACCTTCTGAAGATGACAACAATAGCATTCATCTTCTTTCTGAACTGCTAGAGAAGGCCGAATAGGTGTTTGTTAATCTTAGAAAAATGTATACCTAATAGATCGGTACTAATCTTAGAAAATCTGCATTTTTCCTAAAATCCTGAGGATCATGTTGATAGAATGCCTCAAACCGGAAGTTGACGTTAGAGTCAAACCACCGTTGAGGCATTACATTAACATGATCCTTGGGATAAATGTATTCAAGGATCCTTTCATTAATTTCCTTCCAAATATGCCATATTTATGACTTGAGTTATGAGAAAAAGGCGAAAAATCATTCGATTTAATTTATAATGCCAAACCATTGGGAGTAAAACTACTTGACTTGAGTCAAAACATGAAGACCTACACACGGATAAATTAATTTTCGATATGATCTTATTATCTAATTATCTAATTATTATTATTTATATTAATTTAAAATTAAGGAAAATTTTACTTTGGGATAATGGGTAAATTTGTACATCCCTAATTCAACATGTTAAATATTAGGTTGTAAAGTAATGTAATAAAGTTTATTGTGATACGTCGAATCATATTTTTGGATTAGATGAAATATTTTGAGAATCAGACAACCTAACACAAAGCAATAAAAAAGGCAATAATTTTATTATAAATACTAAGTCATTCTCACTTTCATGTTCATCCCCTGGTAGTGAGTTTTACTAGTACATATAGACATGAAGCTCTCTTCATCTCTTCTCCTTTTCTTTGTTGTTGTGCTGGTCTCCTCCTTTGGTAATCTCTTCCACTCTTCATTCTTCTCTAATTTCCTTTGGAAATATTTTTCAAAAACAATTGACTTAAAATTTTAATTTTTCTTCTTGGTTTGATTTTAGGAAACATTAATGCACAAAGTCAAGAATATTGCGACCTTCGGAGTTACATGTCAATTTGTACTGAGCCAATATGTGCTGAGAATTGCAAGGTTTTTGGTCTGAAATTAATTCAATCAAATGTGTCACCAAAAATATTTGTTCCTGCAAAGTTAAGATGATATGTAGACAAGTTAGTTATTAGTTTAATTTGGTAGCAATAGTATGGACCAAACCTGTAACCGGTTATCATTATTAAGGAATAAAGATTAATGGGATTTGATGAGGCTTCGTCTTTGATGGAATGATTTCAAGTTGCTTTAATTTTTGTGTGTGCACATCACACATCCCCAATTCCCCATACTTATTTCATCATTAGTAGTGGTGTTGTTTGGTTGCAGTGTTAACTTTGTCCAAATAGAATTTTATGTGATGTAATAAGCTTAAACCATCCACGATTGAGAATATGCTTATATCCCACGCAAGATGCAAAAATATTGTGAATTTGAGAATATGATGCATAACCCTAAACTACAAACTTGTGGAAGAGGATATTAATTTGAAATTGGCATGAGAAACAATGATACAAATTTAAGATCATGTACGTACATGAGCAATGAGATCCTCACACTATTTATGTGAAAAGCAAGATTATAATCTGTCAATCTCAATATAAATGTGTAGTTTGTTATAAAATTATTTAGACCCTAGCTAGGAATAATTTTCGAAATTATGTAAAAAGTCACCTCATTTTTTTTTTTTTTTGAAAACTATTGATTCTGGCAAAGGTCATTGAGTTGCAATAGTATAGAAGGATTATGTCTGCTCCAAATTTTGGGTTGCTCTTATCCAAATCAAAGAATTATGAACTGATATTTGAAACCAAATTAGGTAATTAGATATCTCTAAGTTATAATAAAAATTCCAAATAAAAAACAAGAATGTTGTGACAATATCTAAATACTAAAACTAAGAATCATAAAAAAAGAATGATATTTTTTTTTATTCATTTATATTGCCTTGCCAAAGATCAAAAATATTTTATTATGAAAGAGACTTTGGCTAAAGAGCTATGGAAGAAATTACAAGACAAGGACATGACATAGAGCATTGAAAATTGGCTCTATCTGAAGAAGAAACTCTTTCATTTTCAGTATAAATTAGGTACTTCTATGTCTGAATATTTAAACAACTATAGTAAAATCCTCACTGAATCTTCTCGTTTTTATCTTTGTTGCTAGATCTACTTTCGATATCTGAGATGAGATTTTTTTCTCTTATATCTGAATATTTTAGTAGTTTTTCAAAGTATTTTTAAGAGTTCCTAGGTATTTTTCAAGTTAAAAATTGAGGCTTAGGAATTATGTATGGACTTGGGACTTCAAATTTAGGGTTTTGAGAAGTCTTAGGAGAGTTTTTGACCTCTTTTTTTTAGAGTTTTTTTTTACCTATGCAATTAGGTGGTGGAGACCTCTTTTTAAAGAACTTTGTGAAGATTAGAATTTAAATTAAAAATCTTAGAGATAAGGTCTATCTCTAACTAATATGTTAAGTTGTTTAGGTTAGGATTTTAAATAAGTTTTATTTGAATTTTGAATTTTGAATTTTTTTTACTTCCATAGAGTGAGAATTTTTTTAAGTTTTGGAGAACCCCCCAATAGAGGGTTCTTTATCAAATTATATTTTTAATTTTTTAGAACCTCCGATAGAGGATTCTTTATTAAATATCATGTGAGTCCTACTTAAGTAAATGAGCCACCACTTAAAATTTGATTCGTGAGCTTAACTAATTGATATTATTTGTTCAAAAATTTTAATTTGATTTATTTTTAGGTTTTCTTATTTTTAAATTATCGTTTTGCCCTCAAAGATGATTTTTATGTTGAAGGGTTGTTTTTCGATGTTTTAGAATATTTTGGAATCAATTTTTCAAAAGAAATTCAATGAGAGTATTGATTTGTATCATTTATGCATTTTCAATATGAAATGATTGTGGACCCTATGAGGGACGTTTTCGTAATTTTGTGGAAATTGACGAAACAGTTTATTTTGTTTTAGTTTATTGTTTTATATGTTCGAAAGGATTTTTTAAAGTGCAATGTAGGCTCTATGGATGTTCTGAAATTATGGGTATTTTGATAATTTGATCATTTTTTATGATTTTTCTCTTAAAACTTCTTTTTGTCTGAAAATGATGATTTCTATATCTTTAGGTCATATTTTTCTAACAAAGTTTTCTTTGCTTGAAATATCTCATCCAAGTTTTAAAAACGTATTTAATAACAACTAAAAACATTAGAATATTCATCCATCATTAGGAACCATGACAATCGGATTGACAAGTTGATTAATCAAACGAGAGCAAAAATGAGGTGTCTATAATGATAAAGTAGTTAGAGTTTTAATTGATGTTCGATATGTATTACATTTGAAGAAAAATCTCATCTCATTAGGAAAACTAGACTTATAGGATTTCAAAGTTACTATAGAAGGTGGAGTCCTAAAAGTGGCACTTATTTTATGAAGGGTACTCAACAAGGAAATCTATATTTTCTAGATGAAAATACAATCATAGCAATAGTTTCTAACAGCTTAAATGAGATAGTGACTAATACTTCCAGACAATGGCACATACGCTTAGGACATGCGGGACAGAAGGTTTTGCAAGGATTGGTGAAGCAATGTTTGTTAAAGGGCACCTAGGCTGGTAAATTCGAATTGTATGAACATTGCATTATAGGCAAGCAGACTAGAATTAAGTTTGGGACCGCAGTTCATTGAACTCAGGGGACACTAGATTACATTAACATAGATGTATGGAGACATACCAAAGTTGCATCTTTGGGAGGTAAACATTAATTTGTTACTTTTATTGATAATTTCTCAAGGTGAGTTTGGGTGTACATAATGCGGCATAAAGATGAAGTTATTGACGTGTTTCTTCAGTTGAAGAAAATGATGGAGACCTAGACTAGTAAGAAAATAAAAATGCTCAAGTCAAATAATGGTGGTGAATAAAGTCAAATCTATTTTTGCAAATATGTCAAGACGAGGCAATAGTCAAACACTTCACAGTTAGAGATATGCCGCAATAGAATGGGGTGGCAGAATGTATGAATCATACTTTACTGGAGAAGGTGCATTGATTGTTATCCAATATTGAATTGGAAAAGGTGTTTTAGGCTGAAGCAGTGACATATGCATGTCATCTCATCAACAGGTTGTCTACAACTGCAAATAATGGAAAAACTCCTATAAAAATTTGGTCTGGACAACCTACTACAGATTATGATTGTTTGCATATTTTTGGTTGTCCTACATATTTTCATATTAAAGAAACTAAACTGGATCCTAGAGCCAAGAAGACTATATTTTTGGGCTTCAGCACAAATGTGAAGGGATACAAACTTTGGTGTCCCGAATCAAAGAAATTTGTTTTAAACAAGGATGTTACCTTTGTGGAGTCTAATATGATAAATCAAATGAAACAGAAGGATTCCCATAAGGAAAATGTGAAAAATGGTGTTATGCAACAGGTGGAGCTTAAGGTTCCAAAAAGAATGTTCAAACAATTGACTGTCTCATAAATGATCTAGATAGTGAGAACTCATGCTCAGATGAGGAGGATGATCTAGCTCAAGATCCTTCACAACCAAATTCTATTGCAGTCAATAGATTTAGAAGAGAGATTTGAAAACCTACACGATTTACGAACTTCGTGGCTTATGTACTACCAGTAGTTGATGATGATGTTTCCCTTATTTATAAAGAAACTTTGAAATTTTCAGAAAATGCAGAGTGGAAGAAGAGAATGGATGAGGAGATGAAGTCACTTTACAAAACTCATACCTTGGAGTTAATACCGCTTCAAAAAGGAAAGAAAGCAATCGATTGTAAATGGTACACAACAAGAAAGAAGGTTCTATGAGAAATGACAGTGTGAAATACAAAGCCAGATTGGTGGCTAAAAGCTATACGCAGAAGGAAAGGATAAATTACAATCAAGTTTTTTTTTTTTTCTGGTTGTCAAGCACTCCTCTATTTGAATTTTAGTAGTTTTGAAAACTCAATTTGATCTCAAGTTAGCTCAACTCAATGTCAAAACTACCTTCTTGCATGGTGATCAGGAGGAGAAAATATACATATCACAACCAGATGGGTATAAGGTTATTGGAAAAGAGAATTGGGCTTGTAAATTGAGAAAGTCATTGTATGATTTAAAATAGTCTCTGATGCAGTAGTACAAACGATTTGATTGGTTTATGATAGGGCAAAAGTACACAAGAAATTATTTTGATCATTGTGTTTATTTTCACAAGTTTTGTGATTGTTCCTTTATATACTTACTCTAATATGTATATGACATGCTCATTGCATCTAAGAGTGATGTAATACGCCGAGTTTTTAGTCCATATTTCGATGAAAATCAGATAGTGGAATTTTGAGAAAAGTCTAAAAGTGGGATATAAGGTCACACTTTTGAATTTTTTTTGTTCACTTTTAATGAAATTTGACTTCATCGTTAGAGTAAAAATAATTGAAAAACATACTTTAACTTGTAAGCATCAAATTCAAGTTCGAACATAAAAATTGTAAAATCCTTGATTTTTTGGTCGAACGGAGCTAAAAAAGTGAATTTTTTAGAGTAATAATTAGAAGAATCCAGTCTCATCATTAGGTCCGCAATAAAAAATTATAAAAAATTGAGTCCAAAAAATCAAATTATCGTCAACAACGAAAACAAGTTTGAAAATACCAATTTAATTTCAATATCTATTTATATAAGAGAATAAGTTTTTTTATTTTCATTATCTTCCCCAACCTATCAAAACTAACAATCAAATGAAGTTTTAAAAACATTGGCTTTTTCAACATCTTTGAACCCAATTTTGTTGCGACCAAGACTCCGTAAACCGTCAGTGAAGAAAAGAGCATTATCTGCGACGTCAAACAAATCCAACCCATTATTTTCTCTCTCTCTCTTCTCCTTCTCCATTTTTCATCAAAAATCAACCGAACTAAAAAGTGGGTTTCAACCCTTTTAACCCAAAATTTCATTGACTTAGATTCCAAATAGTCATTCGTCGAAAAAGGAAAAAAGGACATCGTCGTCGAGATCTTTGAAATCACTAGTCTTTTAAAAAATCATCCGCACCCCAAATTGTATTTACCTCAATTTTCGCACACATTCTTCAATTCTAACGACTAAAGATTTATTGGTAATCGTAGATTTTGAAAATGCATTTAGGATTTTTATAAATCTTTCGATTTTTATTAATTTATTTCAAATTCATGAGAAATATATGTGTTTGATCTATTTAATTGTGTTTTATAACAAATTATGTAGGTGAGACATTTCACCAAATTATTTTCGTCAGTTTGGTTATATGATATTTGCTTGGACTCGTTTTAATCCAATTTTTGTAAATTTTCAATTTAAATGATAAAAATAAATTTTAAAGTTGAAAAACAATTTGATATTAAATGAATTGAGATTGATTTAATAAATATCGAAAAGTTCAAAAAGTGCAGATATTAGAAAAAAAAAAATGAATGAAACGGTAAAATGTCAGAATCACGCCCGAGGGGTAATATTTACATTTTACATTGTGGTGATATGTATGGGTTGATGAGCGGATATCTAAGGGTAATTTACTTTATGTTGTCACGATGTAACATGCATGTTTATTCATTTTCTATTTGCGTAAGGCGTTATTTACATTTTTATATTATTATTTAATGTAGGTTGAGTGATCACAGTTACATGGTAGGAAACTGGATATTCATTCTCAACTCTATAATGTTAATTTCTTATTCATTTTCAAAGAAAAAAAATGAAATGAATATGTAGCTATTTTGTAAACTGTTAAAGAGCTTGCGAATACTTGTAAAGATAGTCCGTCATATCATCCGAAATAACATATTATCCTAGGATGTACGGTAGGGACAACCAAACTAATACATGGTATGAGACGCGTATGAGAGTGACGTCACAATTAAAATCCGGGTTTATTCATTTTTATCTTTTTCAATGAACGTGTAATGTAAATGTGGCCATACACGAATTGAGATGTATAATGAGAATCACATGCATAGACGAAGATGGCTAGTCAGTGATCACTAACAATCTATATTAGTCAAACTTCTTGACACGTCAAAAAAAAACTTATTGCTTATGGTCACGTCAAACGACCATCCTAAATTGGATAAATGGTCAACCAAGTGTGATAAGCTGCATCGACCGATTATAAAATCATGAACTAATACCAGCAAAGTATTAGAATATCATGTCCCGACTAAGAGATATCCAATCGCAGAACCCCAACTCTTTAATTCGACTACTCCATTGTGTATTATGTATCTGTTATATTATTTTGAATTATAAAATGAAAATCATGTTTATTATTTCAATTTTATCAATTAGAATTGTATATAAAAGAAAATGTTATAGTATGAGTATCACTAATTAATGTAATGTGAATTTTAACTATTTAGTTGCTCATCCCTAGTTATATGTACTAATTAATCGTAGTTTATCTTGTAAAACCTTGTATGTATTGAAATTATGAGAATGCTTATTGGTTCATGCTAGGAGAGGTTATTAAGGAATTATTTGTTTATCTACTGGGTAACCTTTGTTACTCACCATTTCTTTATCATTTTTTTAATTTTAAGTTTTGTACTTGATGAGGTCGGTGTAGAGCACTCTGGTGAGGATTACTTAGTGGGTTAAATAGACGACCAAAGTCCTTTGTCTGGTGAACATTGGGGCTATACCCACTAGCGATGCTAATTCGTCCAAATTGTAATATAGATTTTGATTGAATGTTAGGATTTTTGTTAGAGAAAGAAGATCTTGTTAAATCTTGTATATTTTTTACTTCTTCTACACTTTGATATACCTTACGTTGTTAAATGTATATAGACTTTCGCTGTTGTTATTCTAAGTGTGTATATATATACAGGATATGATATATATAGTTTACTAGATATTTGAGTGTCTTGAAATGCTAATATAAACAAAGGAAATCATTTCGAAGTCTCGAGACACTACCTAGTACATCGAGATTTGACATGAGATTTTGTGTTAGTATTTTGAGATCGTCACAAGTAAAGTGAAGATTGATAGGTTGAAGACTTAGTTGCAAAATGAATTTGAAATGAAGGGCCTTGGGAAAGCTAAAAGAATACTTGATATGAAAATTAAAAGGGATAAAGTGAAGGGAATAGTTTGTTTGACACAAACATGGTATTTGAAGAAAGTGCTACAAAGATTCGGTATGGATGACAAAATAAAGCCGGTGAGTACACATTTAACTCCTCATTTCAAGTTTAATGGCTCATTGTCTTCGCATACAAGTAAGGAGCATGAATATGTGACTCGGATTCCATATGCGAATGCAATTGGTGCATTAATGTATATTATGGTGAGTAAGTATATGCATGATCTAGGTAAAGGACATTTGTTGACAATTAAGTGGATCTTACGATACATTCACAGCACAATAGATGTTGGGTTGATCTTTGAGAGGAATGATATGGTTAGTCAACACGTGGTTGGATATGTGAATTCAGACTATGCTGGTGATTTGGATAAACGCAAGTCAATTATAAGATACATCTTTACTTTTGCTAGAGGATCGGTGCGTTGGAGATCGACATTATAGTCAACAGTTTCTTTGTCTGTTGCTGATGTAGAAAACATGGCAGTAATAGAGGCCATTTGGCTATGTGTGTTGATTGAGGACTTGGGTGGGAATTGTTTAGGAGTACGTTGAGGTCTACTGCGACAGTCAGAGTGCAATTTGTTTAGCAAAGAACCAAGTTCATCATTCACGAACAAAGCATATCAATGTTCGATTATATTTTGTTCGAGAAGTTGTGAATGAAGGTGATATTCTTCTTCGGAAGATTGGGACTGCAGGTAACCTTGCAAATATGGAGGTTGAAGTTAATACAAGAAGTTTCATTAAGTAAAAATGGAGTTTATTTACTTAATAATGAAATTTTGTTGCTATTAATCATGTAACAATGGAGGGATGACTAATAAACCGATAGCTTAAAGGTGTAAAAAGGAAGGAGAGAGCAAAATACCTATAGTCAAAATTTCATGAAGAATGAATATGCGTGTAAATATGACGAAATAAGTTTCAATGAGAAATTTTGTGTAAAACTGTTTGTACCAACTACTACGTAGTAAAGTTCAGGTGTAGGTAACAACTCACAAGATAAAATTGGCAAGGGTAAGGGGGTGTTTCGATCTTGATAAGATGTAATGATAAAATGCCAATTTAAAAGAGTTGGGGGCTGAAGCCTTAACTTGTGAAAGTTATTAATATAAAAATCTTAAGTCTTAAAAGGTTTTAATTGAAATATTACACTATATAACTGATGTGGACACAATTCGGTACACAAATTTTAGATCAAATGTGATTCGATTACCTTAGCAATCTGATGTATCATGTAATTCTAGGTGGTTAAAAAGAAATGTTTGGTAGGACCCTCCATAAATGCCAAAATCTCAATAGATTTTGTCTTCAAGATGTCCAAATAGCTTTGCATGGAAATCAGTGCCTTACCTAAATAAATTTTTTTTTTTTTTTTTTTTTGATCTGCTGCTAACACAACAAAAAAAACAAAAAAAAAATTATTTGATGGACCCTGGAATAGAGACTTATTTCTAAATATTATATTACTTTTGGGTGTTAATAAATTTGATAGCAAGAACTTTTTCTCTAAGGGCCTCCACCTTAAGGAAAGTTTTGAACTACCAAAAATGCATGATCTCACCTCTTTTACTTTACATGAGTTTTTCAACAGCAATTTTTTTCTTTTAATTAAAAAATATTTTTAAAAAATTCTTCAACGTTGAATTTTAATTTTAAATTTGGGAGTTTGGTCCTCATTCATTTTCCGAGGCTTGGAAATGTATTTTACTTTAATTTTTTATAATCTGTGTTTTAAGATGAAATCTAGAAGGGTGTGGTGTTGGATTGCCAATGCAGCAATCCATTGAAGTCAAATGACCAGTAGTAAGATTTCAAATCTTACTAAGTTAGTCAAATTAGCCTAACTCATTAAGACTATTGGTTTGACCTAGAGATGTACATTCGGGTATAACCGAACCGAATCAAATTTTCGGGTTCAGATCGGGTATGGTTGAAACCAAACCAAAAATTTCAAGTTCGAGTTTTGTTCCCAAGGTAGGACCCAAAATCGATCTGAACCAAAAATTTGGGGTTCAATTTCTATTCGGGTAAACCGAAATTTTTATTGCTAAAATCAAAATTTTTTTTTTAAATATATTTTTACCATAAAAGAGTTGTTTTTGTTTCCAATTGTATAAAATATAAATATAGAAACATTTTATTTTATTTGATTGTCTATTGTATTAAAAAATCATTACACATTATTTATTTTATTCAAGGGATTTGAACCTAAGATGAAGGTCTTACACTACTTATATATTTTAAAAGTTTTTTGTAATTATTTTGTTGTTTAACATATAAATTGTTTATCAATATTAATTGTATTTATTGTTTAAGTTGTGCCACTTGAGCTGAGCTGGAGCCAATCACGCTGACTTCTCACTTCGTCCAAATGGGAAGTGCTCTACCAAAAGCTAATTTGAAGTTCAAATGCAGCGAGATCCAAACATGGTTTCAAACACTACCTCACAACATTTGCAAACGGTGATTCAAATTGGTATGGCAATTACAAATTTTGAAACGCCCACCCATAGATGCACTCGCACTCGAACAAAAAGTCTCGAATACAATATATACTAAAATCATCACAAAATTTGTTAAAGTGTCTTTTAAGTTATAAAAGATTCTTTAGAATTATTCTTTTTTTTTTTTACCAAATTGTCGTCCAACAAATAAAAAAATATCATTTATTTTATTTTACCAAATTACCGTTCAAAACATATTAATGATATTTTTTATTTTTTATTTTTTTTTAGAATAAGCATAAGAGAGGCCCATGCCAAATATGATTTTTTTTTTTTATATACTTTATTGTCTTAAAAAGTTAAAATGAAATGAGACAGATATAGCATTACCATTGGAGAGGCTCTTAAGATGGGAATCTGACCCACCATTATCATGGTCCTCTATACAAATCTACAAGGTCGAAAGTCAGGTCACCTGATGCCATCCAAAGTAGTTTATTTTTTAACAACAGGTAAAAACTTCTATAGTGATTTGATGGTTATGATCACCTTAAAGAATTGATGCTTGACCTTGATAGTGCGTCTTGAGTCTTGAGTCCTACGCATGTAGCTCTGTTTAGAGTAGAAACAGAACGAAAAATGGCATACATTTGTTCCCTTCACGTTACAACATGACCAAATAATGGCAGAAGTAAATGGGCAGCACAAACACAGATTTGAATGCTCATATATGATAGATTTCATTTTTGGATACAAAGATGGGCTTACAGAAGACTAATAAGATGAGAAAAAAAAAAAGAAAAATATGGAAATGGAGAAGTGGGGAATACTTTTTCTTTTTCATTTAGTTTTCCAATTCAATCCGTTGTTGCAACGACCCCAAATCTTTGGATGATAACGATCAATTGTGACGATGTCATCTCGGGCCAGACAATTCATCAGCATTGAGGTTAGGGGTAGAGTCGACTACCCATTCAGTGATCCATTGTGGGGGGGGCTCAACCTCCGGCAGAACCACCTCCTTCTGCTGCCACTCCTCCCATTTCTCTGCCAAGCCTTTACCTTCAATCATTCTTACCACTTCTGACATCTTGGGCCGATCCATAGGTGAGTTTTGTGTGCAGAGCAGTGCAATCTGGATCACCTCCTCCAGTTCAACCTCATCATAGTTGTTTTCCAAATCGGTATCAACCAACTTGTCCAATTGCTTCTCTTTCAGAAGTTCTTTCACCTGTGAGAGTACACGAGTCAGATAATTTTATAATCAACCTAACCAATATATATGCAAAGGCAGTATACCAATATGTAGGAAAGCAGTATGTGCATACCCAGTCGAGCAACATAATATCTTCGTCGTTCGCAAGACGAGCAAGATCAAATGCTTTCTGTCCAGTTATAAGCTCTAAAAGCATGATCCCGTACCCAAAAACATCAGTTTTTTCTGAAGACCTTCCCGTGGCGAGGTATTCCGGTGCTATATGTCCAATTGTGCCTTTTACAGCGGTGGTCACATGGGTATCCTTGTAGTCCATAAGCTTAGCCAGCCCAAAATCCCCCACAACTGCCTCAAATTCATCATCTAATAAAATATTTGCCGCTTTCACATCACGGTGAATAATCTTTGGTTTACAATGATCATGCAGATAGGAGAGCCCTTTTGCAGATCCCAATGCAATACGCTTCCGAGTTGGCCAATTAAGTGGGGGTTCGGCTGGTGGGCGTTCTACAAGAGAATGAATTCATGTAACACAAGTAAGGAATTACTGCGAACAAGAATGAATAGAAAGGCTACTATGTTGTACCTCTTAAACGTGACGCAACACTTCCATGAGACATGTAGGGATATATAAGCAGCCGTTCAGTCAGGGTCATGCAAGAACCAAGTAAACGAAGGAGGTTACGATGCACAGCCATGCTTATCATCTCTACTTCTGTCTGAAACTGAAGCACACCACCTGTCGTACGCTCTTCTTTTAGTCGTTTTACTGCAACAACTGTACCATCGACTAAGCGTCCCTTGTAAACCTTACCAAATCCACCTTTACCCAGAATATTTTTGTTGCTAAAATTATCAGTTGCAACTTCTAATTCTCGTAGAGAAAACCTTTTAAGCTGGCCAAGATGAAGTTCGGGATCCACTTCGCCTTCAAAAGAGATGTAAACAAGTTATAATACATTCCACAATATAAGGTTTCAATTTACTACTCAATAGGATTAAATACTAACCTGGTATATCAAAGAAACGCTGTTGTGCCTTCCGTAGATACAACCATGTAATCCCAATTGCAGGAGCAGCAAACAGTAAAGCAGCACCAGCAGCCACTACTCCAGCAAAAGGTCCAGTGCGAGATCTAAAATCTGACATTGAACAAATAGTATATAACAGTTTGATCCTTTCATGTACTCTGAATAACTCATAACCAAGAAATGGCATGTAACCCCCCCACCCCAGTAATCCTTTCGATTTTTGAGGTTGTCAAACCCAAAATTTATGATCACCCATCCATTTCATCTGGAAACCATTGAAATGTACCAAAAAGAGGTAACGAAAAATAATTGAGGAAGACAAAACCTGGAAAGAATCAGACTGGATTTTCTTGACAAGTTGGGAAAGCTATCACACCCCAAAATCCTAGCACGCATCCCCATGATTTCGTGAAAGAATTTTGGGGTGTGAAAACCATTGTCATGCCCAAAAATCCTAACACACATACCCATGAGTATGTGTTAGAATCTCAAGGAGTGACAAAAACACAATAGTACAAAATATGAACATCAACTAATATACAATTATGAATTACCAAATAAGAAGAAAATTAAAAATAAATTTACCTTTACGTGAAGAAGCTGATGTTGGTGGGTTAAATGGAGGAGGTGGAGAAAATTGAGATCCTTTGCATGGCCTCTTAGTATTTGGGCCACAGAGATTCGAATTATTATCAAAACTACAATAAGACAAGGAACCAACAATCAATATACCACTTGCAATCAGTTATCCAAAGCCACTTCATTTCACATAACTTTTCTGCAACTGACCTGATGGGAGTAAATAGTGAAAAGGAACCATTGACTGGAACCTCTCCTGATAGATTGTTGTTCGACAAATCCCTGCATGCCACAATGTAAAACATTAATAACAGCTTCTAGCAGACAAACCCGTACCTTCAAGATGAAATAAAAAATAAACGAGACCGATTTCTAAATGAGAAAAAAAAAAGGGAGATCAACTGGATACTCACAAGACCTGTAGACTATAGACGTCAATTAAGGACAACGGGATTGAACCCGACAGGTTGTTGTTGTTAAGCCGGCTGTCCTTCCCCATAAATTCCAGCAGAACTCAATTAGTCCCAAAAGAGCAAAATGATAATGAATGCATCTAATATGTCATGTATACATACATGCATATATTGGAAAAAAAGTTCAGATTTGCACCAAGAAGTCAATTCACTGGCAACTTGAATTTCAACCCATGCAATGTATGGAAAAAAAAAATTTTGACTTCAAGTAGTAGTCTTTCAATATTAGTTCAAGAAAAGGAAAATTTGCATTTTAAAATCAAAGAAGGAAATTTTCGGACAATTTTCTTTAGAAATTCAATTTTAGTTTCCCTCCCTTTTGTTCATCGTCTCCTCATGACAATTAACCTTTTTTTCTATTTCCATGGGGGTGAGGTAGCATTTTTCAATAGCAGCGGCATGGCTGCATCCAGGATATTTATTTTAAATAGTTCTCACAACTTCAAATTAAATCAGAAAAGATTTACTTTTTGAATAAAAAGATGGAACATAAGGTTATTGGAAAATAGAGTCTTAATTTTAACACACCATACAGCTTTAGATATAATTGAATTGTGGGATTCATTTTGGCGACCCCAAATATTTGGGATAAGGCAATCATAATGATTTATTTGCAAGGAACACTCGGGTCATCTTCAACAAAATGAAGCATAAAACATTTTTATCAGTAAAATTGTCTGATCACATCGAAATAATGAGACTGCACCACATTTGAGAATCATAGCTTCATTTCAAACTCTTTACGTCATCGGGTATAATTGAATTGAGAGAAATCTTAATTCATTAATTACTAAACCCTAATTAGGCTTTAAAGGTGATTATAAGGTCTAATAAGTGGAAAAGACTAAAAAAGACAAAGACATAAAATAGAGTTATTCAACACGTCCTCAAGTTGGTGCGTGGATATCAGCAACACCCAACTTGGACAAGACACCTTCAAAGGCATTTTTGCTAACACCTTTAATAAGAATATCAACAAATTGCTAAGATGTAGGAACAAAAGGAGTACAAATCTGCCCAGAAACAATCTTTTCTCTAATGAAATGTTGATCAACTTCGATGTGCTTCGTTCTGCCGTGCTGAATCGGATTTGCTGCTATGGTAATAATTGATTTATTATTACAATATAGTAAGAAGGGGGTCGTCACTGGAAGAAACAAATCAGTTAGTAAGGTCTAGAGCCACGACAACTCACACACTCCAAGTGTCATAACTCTGTACTCTGACTCAGCACTGAACCGAGAAACCATATCTTGCATTCTTACAACGCCAAGTTACCTCCAACTTTAGTACAGTAACCAGAAGTGGACCGTCAGTCACTGAACCAACATAATCTGCATCAGTCCATACCTCAACGCAAAGATGACTATAATTACTGAACAAAATACCTCAACCAGGATATCCCTTAACATATCTAAGAATACGATAGACAGCAGTAAGATGAGATGTGCGAGGAGAGTGCATAAACTGGCTTACAACACTAACAGCATAGGCAATGTTGAGACAAGTCATAAATAAGTGGATCAACTTTCCCACAAAAAGCTGATAATGGCCAATATCTGGCAAGCACTCCTCCTCAGAATTACCCAACCTATGATTCTACTTAATAAGAGTATTGGTAGGACGAGAATCAAGCTGACCAAACTCATTGAGTAAATCAATAACATATTTACGTTGAGAGATAAAGATAATAGAATGGGACCACGCAACCTCAATGCCCAAATAATAACGAAGATTTCCAAAGTCCTTAATATCAAATTGACGTCCTAAGTGAGATTTTACCACTGCAATGTCATCACCATCATCTCCAGTAAGGACAATATCATCTACATAAACAATCAGAGCGACAGTTTTTCCCTGGGAGTGACGTAGGAAAAGGGTATGATCAGTAGAACTCTAATGGAAATCAAACTGAAACATTACCTTAGTAAAGCGCTCAAACCATGCGTGAGAAGACTGCTTCAGTCCATAGAGAGAACAGCAGAGACAACAGACATGACCAAAGAAGGCCATTGCAAGAAAATCAAGAGGTTGGACCATATAGACTTCTTCTAGAAGATCACCATTAAGAAATGCATTCTTGACATCTAACTGAAAAAGGGGTTATCCTCGAATAGCAGCAATAGAAAAAAAAACGCAAATAGTGGTCAAAAAGAATTTTAGAAGAGAAAATTCAAGTCTCATAATGAGAGCTTGACATATATATATATAACCAATAATAAGTGAATGGACAAATATGTCCTTACAAAGAAAGAATAGAAATAAACTAATATTAGAGAAACTGAAACTAACTGTTCTAATATTTCCAATACTCCCCCTCAAGCTGAGGAAAATATATCAACTAGGCCCAGCTTGGCAAGATGAGAATTAGTAGCAGAAGGTCCAACAGACTTCGTAAGCATATCGGCTAGTTGATTTGAAGAAGAAACAAAGACAGTCTCAAGTGCACCAGATCGAACTTTCTCCCTGAGAAAGTGAACATCAACCTCGATGTGCTTAGTCCTTTCATGAAGGACTAAGTTGGATGCAAGCATGACAGCAGATTTGTTGTCACAAAACAACGAAGAGGAACCAACAATAAGGAATCCCAACTCTAACGGCAAAGATCTAAACCAAAGAAGCTCACATGTGCCAAGAGTCATAGTACAATACTCAGCTTCAGCAGAAGAACGAGAAACAACACTCTGTTTCTTATTTTTCCATGAGATAAGGTTACCACCATAGAAAGTACATAAACCAGAGGTAGATCTCCTATCTGTAAGAAAACCCACATAATCAGCATCAGTGAAACAGGACAAATGTGGCTGAGCAGTATACAAATAGAATAGGCCTAGACTAGGATGAGACTTCAAGTAGCGAAAGATACGATACACGGCATCAAGATAAGAGGTACGCGAAGCATGCATAAACTGACTGACTACACTAACCGCGAAGGTCAAATTCGGTCTCGTGTTAGTCAGATAGATCAAACGGCCTACGAGTCTCTGGTAAGATAAAGGATCAGATAAAAGTTCCCCAGATTCAACATGAAGACGAAGATTCTGATCCATTGGGGAAGAGGCAGGACGACAACCAAGTATACCGATGTCCTGAAAAAGATCCAATGTGTATTTGCGTTGACATAACGAAATACCACATCGTGAGCGGACTACCTCTATCCCTAAAAAATACTTGAAAGGACCTAAGTCCTTAACCTCAAAGGCACCCCAATATCATCTTTACCTTGTCAATTCACTATGTATCATCTCCTGTCAAGATAATATCATCTACATACGCTAGCACAATGGCACAACGACCATCCAATCCTCAATGAACAAAACAAGTATGATCTGAGTGGCATCTGGTGAATCCCATAAACAAAATAACTTTTGAAAAACGATGAAACCAAGCTCGCAGAGACTATTTCAGGCCATACAGAGATTTGAGAAATCGACATACCTTCCCACAAAGATTACACTGTAATTCAAATGTTTGGTAATACTAGTAACAGAGATAAGATTAGTAGTAAGTTGAGGAACATGCAATGTATTAATTAATGTTAGAGAAGGTGTAACAGAAAAATAACCTTGACTAGCGATAGAAGATAAAGAACCATCAGCAAGACGAATCTTGCAATGACCAGAACAAGCACTATAGATTTGGAACAGGGAGGACATACCGGTCATCTTATCTAAAGCACCATAATTAATGATTCATAGTGAGGAAGTGGTGGAAACACTGTGTGCAGATGCAAAGGTACCTAAATGAGCGGAAGTAGAGACCAAATGAAATGAAGTCTCCATCTGATTGAAGAATTGCCTGAACTTGTCAAGCTCAGCCTGGGACATAGATACCGACTCTGAAGAGGAAGTACTAGCTGAAGGGAGAGCCTGATCAGAAGTCGACTAAGAGACTACATGAACTGAGGATTAGTCAGACAGTTGACGTTGCTGATTAGGACGACCATGAAGAGCATAGCAACAAGCCTTCACTTGCCCCAACTTTCCACAATGATCATACTTATGTCGCTGACTTGTAGGTAGAAATCTGCTGGGAGGTTGAAGAGAAGGTATGCGAGCAAACATAACAGAGTGGTCTCCAGAAGAATGGGGCAGGACAGTTGTACGACGACTCTTATCAGCTAAGACATAAGAATACGGAGTCTGTAAATGAACTCTTGCATACTCAAACTCATCCCGAAGACCGGCTAGAAGCTAAAAAACATGATTCTTATCTAGAATCGATGCATATAATGCCTCATCAAGCATAGGACGATGAATAAAAGGTCAACTCTTCCCATCGAGCACGTAGCTGTGATATATAGGTGGTGGCTGAAGAGTCATCTTGTGAGAGGCGGGAAATCTCATCTCTAAGTTAAAAATCCGACCATTGTTTTGACATTGCAAGTAGATACTCTTTGTGGAATCCCATATCTATTTTGCAGTCTTGGAGAACATAAAACCAGCCATAATATGTGGTTGCATAGATGTAACCAGCCAAGAACGGACCATAGAGTCATTAACATATCATTGGGGGTAAGTAGTGTCGGTCGGTATAGGTTGTTTATCAGTCCCTGTGAGATAATCAATCTTTCATTTTCCACCAATAAACATTTCAACCGATCGTGCCCGAAGAAGATAATTAGGACCATATAATTTCAAGGTGGTAATTTGGATGCCTGGAAAATTAGTCGAATGAGAGGGAAAACCGTCCAATCCATCACTATTACTGGAGATCGAGGAAGATGTCTCGAAGGCCATCAAAGAGTCAATGTGTTTGGTTTGAAGAGAATTTAAAAAAGAAAACTGATCACAGCACTCTAAAGATGGCAATACACGATCGAAAAGGTGTGGAAGGTGATCAAACGCTGCTAAATGTGATAAGAGCAGCCATTAGTTCAATCGTAGGGCACCAAGGAGCAGTTTTGCCGCTGCCATATGCTTCAAATAACAACTTCTTGTTGTTACATTTACACCTACTGTGATCATAGCTCCCAAACAGCACCACTATTGTTATCGTAGGTCACGTAGGTGTCAAACAGCCAAGGGGCTGTAGCCACAAGTCTCTATGGATGGTCCAATGGCCATCGTTTGACTTAACAGCCACAAAAAAAAAAAAAAAGCAACTGTGATGTTACCTTAGGCTGCAATGTATTCTAAAACTCCTATTGCATGGTGCAATAAAAAACCCTTGTAGGGGTGATGTTTGAATCTAAGACCGGAGGTGTTGAAGATGGATGTAAGGGAGAAGAGGGACGATGGAGTTTGTAACAAGAAAAAAGGGAGTGACGGAGGTGGGAGGGGGGGAGTGATGGAGATAAACTTTGATACCAAATTGAATTGAGAGAAATCTTAATTGATTAATTACTAAGCCCTAATTAGACTTTAAAGGTGATTACAAGGTCTAATAAGTAGAAAAGACTAAAAAGGACAAAGATATAAAATACTCATAAAATAGAGTTATCAAACAGGTATAAACTGTTTATGATAAGATGTCACCTAATCATTCCCCAGAAGTCTTATGTCCTAATCATGTTGTTAATTCACAGTTTCTTCTAAATTGAACCTACCAACATTTGTCATTAGGGAAATTATGGCTATATAGGTTATCTCCACCACTCATTTTGAAATTTAGTATGGATGTCCAGATGACCAAAAGATTTTCACAAAAAATAACTTCAGATACCAAAAGAGAGAAAGTGGATTGAGGTTCAAGAAACGATCTTTAAGTCATGTTCCTTAAAAAGATATGAGCTAAACTAAAACTGAATTGATGAACACTTCATGTTCTCAACCTGAATAATTGGGATAAAATATATGATGAGGATGACTAACAAAATATATTATTAGATACAACATTGCCATCTATCATAAATTCTAATTTAATCAAGCTTGTAAACCATGAACTTCTCTGTGCCTGAAGTAATCCTTGTGATAAAACCTCCCTCGAGGAATTTTTGGCCAAGATAAAAGCTCCTAGGGATGAGAGGCCAATAACTCTGCAATATGCAAAGCAACTATACTAACCAAGACTTGAGAAATGCTCTGTCCAACCTATATGTTGGTTCCATAGTGGGAAACCTCCTCGTTAACATCATACAAGAAGTATTGGAAATAAACTAATAATAATATATTCTAGAAAATGAGGTGAAGGTTTAGTTTTCATACAGGAAACGCAAGTTCTTCAGTTTGCCCAATGTGTCTGGCATATGATCAGTGAACATATTCATGTAGAGATCCAAGCTCACCAATTTTTTCAGGTTCCCAAGTTCAGCAGGAATTCGTCCAGATATGTTATTACTATAGAGCTCCCTATACAAAGGAAGGACAAAAAAGCAAAATCAATGCTTTGTACATCAAAACAGTAGCATTGTAAAACAAAACAATACAATAACTTCTTAAAAATAACCTTATGCAAACTTCTGTTTCTAAAACATATACCACCTTATTTTCAACGTTAGTAATTCCTAAAAATGTCTCACATAAAGCTCCCCTCAGAATAAAGAACTAAAATGTTGTACAATGTAATTATTAATTTTTGCACACAATATATATATATTTAAAAAGAATATGAGATATGTACAATTATATGAGCAATCCAGCATACGGTGCCGCATCGATCACAAAACAAAAGATTCAGAAACTTGTTTACACATTTTCTTGCACATCTTGAATCCTTCAACCGATAAACTGTCTCTTTTTTTATAGAAGAAAAAAAAGAAACAAGAGAAGGTGATCGAGAGGACCACCTTAGAAGAAAAAAGAAGCAAAGCATAAAAAGAAAATAAATAACATAAGAACAAACTAAGAATCTCTCTACTAACAGGATCCCACCTAAACAAGAAATCCTTACAGGGAAGATCTTAAACTCTTTAAACAACCTGTGCCGGAAAAACAAGCTAATAATGCTGATAATGGCTTCATTGATATCCAGCTCCTTTCATTAAAAAACCTGCTTGATCCTCTCCTACCAAATGCCCCAGAAAACCGAGACTGGCCCACAGGAGGAAATAACATAGAGGAAGATTAATGAGGGATTTGAGCCTCATAAATTATTTTATTTATTAACTCTAATTTATTTTGTTGTGAAAATGATTTTGGCAGTATCAATTATTTCACTATTATATTTTCCTTCTTTGAGGGAGTTTAGATTGGAGGCTTAAACCTCCGAGTGACGTCTCCAAATAGTGGATTGGCTCACTATAGATCCCTAGGACATAGTCATCAGTTTAAGACAAAGAACCTCGAGGACAAATTCGGTGATACTTTTCTCTTATCTTTGCCTGTATGTCCATTTCTTTTGGATTTATGTGCATATTCTAGATTAATGTGTGTATGTGGGCAAATGTTGGTGCGTTTCACCTCCAAGAATCATGGCATGTATGTGACAAAAAGAAATAAATAAATAACATAAGAACAAACTAAGAATCTCTACTCACAAAATCCCACCTAAACAAGAAATCCATATAGGGAAGATCTTAAACTCTTTAAACAACTTGCACCGGAAAAACAAGAAGCTAATAATGTTGATGATGGCTTCATTGATATCCTGCTCTTTTCATTAAGAAATCTGCTAGTTAATCTCCTAACAAATGCCCCAGAAATTTGAGTCTGGAAGGAGACCCACAAGAGGAAATAACATAGAGGAAGGTTAATGAGGAATTCAAGCTTGATAAATTATTTTATTTATTAGCTCCAATTTATTTTGTTGTGAAAATGATTTTGGCAATATCAATTATTTCATTATTATATTTTCCTTCTTTGTGGGAGTTTAGATGGGAGGCTTAAACCTCCGAGTGGTGTCTGAAAATAGTGGATTGGCTCACTATAGATTCCTAGGACACAGTCATCAGTTTAAGATGACAAACCTTGAGGAAAAATTCGGCGTTGCTTGTCTCTTATTTTGCCCCGTATTTGCATTTCTTTTGGATTTATGTGTGTATTCTAGATTAATGTGTATGTGGGCATGTGGTGGTGCATTTCGCATCCAAGAATCATGGTTGTCATTGAAGAATCTCAAAGAATCAATGGCATGTACAACAATTTGACATCATTTGTGGGAATTTATCAAAAAAAACAAGCTATGATACGTCCACTTTCATCTTTGCTGCAAGCAGAGTAAATTTAAATTTCTAACATGCTTCTACGACCAAGCCTCGGTCAAAGCCGAGTCGCAAAAACTACCATATCTAATCATTTTAGATGACATGACAACCGAACTCTTCACCATGCTAATATGTTGATCTTAACCGAGGCATATCTCCATGCATCTATAGTAGGATCCAAAAAAAGTAGCATCACTACATCAAGAAAAGAATTCGTGATTGCTCTCAAGTTAAACTAAGGTTTTCTACTTGGCCTTTGATCAAACGCTTAAGGTGCCTTCAACAATATTGGAGGGGAAAAAAAACAAGAACTTCCCCTCTGATTGCCAAAATTTAACAAGGTCACCCCTTTGCAAGAAACAAGATGCCCGAGCTGCATAGTGTTTATCCCATTTTCATGTGAACGTACATTCTTAGCTACTTAGGGATAACCCCCTTTGCAGACAACAGGTCATCCAAGATGCCAAGTGTTCTCCCCTGTGGAAAATGACCATGCACTCCAAGCAACTAATGGTTCACCACGCTATTGTAGGCAACAAGTCGTCTGAGCTATTAACGGTTGCCCCATTGGTAAGTGAGCATGCACTCTAAGCTATATAAGGTTCACTTCCTTCGCAAACAACATGTTGTTCTTCTTGTTAAGGGTCCATCCCTTGGAAAATGATCACACTCTGAGTTAAACAGGGTTCATCCCCTTGGCAACTGACAATAATTACAAATTGTACAAACTTCGCCCCTTTTGTAGGCAATGGGAAATCCAAGTAATTAAGAGTTCATCCCCATGGTAGGTGAACATACACTCTAAGTTGCACAAAGCTCCCTTCTTTTGCAAATAGTAGGTCTTCTGAGCAATTAAGGACTCACCCTCGTGGCAGGTGAGTGTACAATCAAAGTTGCACAGGGTTCCCTTTGTAGGTAATAAGTCACTCGAGCTACAAATGGTTCACCCCTTTGGAAGGTGACCATGCACACTCCAAGTTGCATAGGGTTTACCAACCCTTTGGACGCAACAAATCGTCTGAGTTGCTAAGGGTTCACCCCCTTGGCGAGTGACCACGCGTTCCGAGCTGCTTATGGTTTCACCTTTTTTGTAGGAAACAGGTCTCACCCTCTCTACAGATGACCAAATGTTTTGAGTTTCTAAGGGTTCTTTGAAGTGAAGTAAAAAAATCATTCCCTCAATTGAGGAGTTTCTTTGAGTAACAAAATACAATCCGATTAGAATCGAACTCCCCGCGTTGATAGACTACGACAAATACCATTGGCATTAATTTTCTACAAAATTCCGAGCATATTAAAGCATAAAATAATTGTCCAAAAAATTCCACGGATGTATGAAGGCATTAATGTGACCTAATTGTTCACAAAAAAACCACGAGCGTTTGAAAGCATTCAATTAGTATTAAACTACCCATACCTGAGAAAAAATACAAATGAGACAAAGAAGGGAAGAAGTAGGTAGCCTAGCTTATATTTTATTATTTGCAATCCAAGGAAATAGTAGATTGGGTCTCTCTAGAGCTTGAGGATGTAGTTTTCGGCTTGGGGTAACGAACCTTGTTAAAAAAATTCTCATGATTCTCTTGTCTCTCCTCTATTTTTTGGATTTTTGTGTGCACATGTGTGATTGTATGTTTAGAATCAAAGACTGAGGATTTGCGTTGTTGAGGGAGAATCTTGAGGAAACGGAGGCATTTTCTCCCTCCAGTTTGATATTAAAAATCTACTTCTTTTTTAAGTCAATGTGTAGCCACCGTGTCAGATACCTCTGAACCATGTCGAACACTGACACATGTTTGTGTCCTTGTTGCATAAAACATAAGCCTCGATACATTGATAAGAAAAGGGGAAAAAATGGAAAACTATGGATGAAGGGAAAAAATGTTTAGTTGACATACTATAATAAAGCATGTATTAACATGGAAAAGCAAGCATAGATAAGTAAATACACTTACCCGCAAATTCCCATATTATTTATCATCCCACCTTTGAAATAATTGAAGAACTATCTTGTAAAATGAACTTTTATACGACATTTATTCACACTAAATTTGAAGGATTCCCATATCTTTCAGCACTAGGAATGGATATGAACTTTTAAAGTTCAACATAAACATAGAGTCCAAATAATTGCTACGAAAATGCAAGGAATTCTAAAAATGAAGGTGAAAACACACAAACATATGTAGGATATAGCAATACTTACAAGTACTGCAAATCTGTAAGTGAACTAAGTTGTGAAGTCAGTTGACCGGACAAGGCCGCATTTCCAAGATCACTAAAACAAGACAAGTGAAGATAATCACATTCACCACCATGTATGCTATACCAATCATAAGCATTTAATATTGCAAAAGTTATGGACAATTGCTTACGTACATCCTTATAACTTTGTTCTCAAGGTTGCATGTAATATGAAACCATGTGCAGGGATTCGCAAGTGTAGTATCCCAACTTTGTAAGACGTTTGTAGGATCGTTTAAGTTGTTTTTTAAGTTACCCAATGCATCACCTGTTAAAAAATTCAAGCATAAGAACTCCACTCACAAATATTCAGGGATAAAAATGTAAATAATCTCAAAACCAAGATACTATTAACCAAACAATTGGTGTATTTTCAATTTACCAGGTGAAGCCATTAGAGATACAGAAGGGACATCTAGAAAGCTTGGGAACTTAAATATCCTAATATGTTCTTTAAATTACCAAATTTGCAGGTTTTGGGATAAATTTCGAAAAAAAATAAAAACTAAACATAGCAAATAACTTGCCTTCCTCATTTGCGTAAATCGATCTCAGTGGATGACACACGAGGATCAACAAGAGCAGAACCGAAGTCACGATCTTTTGATCGTCCATGTTTTTCATGCTTCTCCACTAAAAAAAAATTCTCCTTTGAGTTTACTTCATTAATGGTTTTTTCAGATCCAAAATAACAAATTCCAGTTTAAAACACATTGAAAAACCATAGATCATCGTTTTAATGGCAGAGAAGAACAAATTATCCACTATTTTTCACGAAGAAAACGCCAACCGAATCGAAATCCAAATCCAAATCCGATCTCGTTAGAAAACTGAAAGGATTACAAATAACAGAATGAAAATTGGCTCGACTATCGTTTCGTTTGTGTTTCTCTTACTGATCTCAACTCTTAAGTCTCAAGTGAACGAAGACTGGAGCGAAGACTGGGACGCCGAGTCTCTCTCTCTCTCTCTCTCTCGGTGTGAAAAAGACCACAACAGCCGGGTCAAAGATACTAATTAGGGTCCACCACTGTAGAATATTTTGGTGTCCAATATAACTCTAGAGTTTAGAGACGATGACGGCTCAGATTGATAGAAAATAATTTCAAAATAACAAAAAGTGAAGTTTCGTAGCAGATCAAGCGAACCCATCATCAAGATCTTCTTCTTCATGTTTCTCGTTCAGAGATCTGTAAGAAAAATAAATAAATAAATCTCGTAAAAGTCGTTCGAAGGAGAGAATCACGAGACGCGATACAGAACGAAAATAAGGTCTAAAATCAGATTTTGGGATGGGATCGGTGTACGTTAGTCCAGTTTGAGGCTTTGAGCCGCTCAAACCGATTCGACTCAATCCCACCAGACCAATTCAAAAATGGTTGACATTAATAATTGAGTTAGCCTAGCCTGACTTAGTAAGATTTCAAATCCTACCTTAAAACATGATCCTATCCAACAGGATTGTAGAGGACGAATTTCTATGAATTTTTATATAAAAAAAATATCAATAATATCTTTAAAATGTTTTTTTTTATCATTAAATTTTAATTTTAAATTTAAGAATTTGATGGGAGTTCAATAGTTCTCCATTTTCAAAAATTTGGATTAAACTCAAAAAAATTATTATTTTTGCTATGAGATATTCCATATTGAATTGCCAATTTGGTAATTCATTTAAGCTCAACAGCCCTTAGTAAGATTTTTGTATGAAAAATATTTCTCTATTTGCAATTCAATGTTAAAACCTTCTAGAGATTTCATGGGAAAAACTCGTATTAAAAATAAAATAAAACAAAACAAAACAAAAATCATTTTTAACTTTATCAGATTCAAGTTGTCCAAGACCAAGATCGAGACGTATTTGCCCAAGTCGTCTCGACATTAGACATGGACGAGACGGACAGACAAGTCAATTTGTTTGAACAAGATTTAAGACTCTAAGGGTATGTTTGATTGCATGGAAAGTCACTTTCCATGGAATTTGAAATCCATGGAAAATTAGTTGTGGAATATAGGTAGGGTTGGAAAATCAAATTCCATTGTTTGATTTCACTTGGATAAAATCATGAAAAAAATATGAGAAAAAATAAGAAGAGGAGAAGGAGGATGTGGCGACGACGAGGGCGACGGTGGCGGTGGCTACTACGACAACGATGGTGGAGGCGGTGGCGGCGACGACGACGACGACGGTGGCGGCGACGACGACGACGGTGGCGACGGCGACGATGAAGGTAAGTGAGGAAAATAGGGGGAGAACTTGGTGGTGGTGGTGGCGGAGGAGGTGAGGGATGGAGAAGAAGAAAAATAAGAAGAGAGAGAGAGAGAAGGTGGTCAAAGACGGAACCGACGGCGATGACGACGACGACGACGGCAAGGTTAGTGTAATGGTGGTGGTGGTGGTGGTGGTGGTAGTGGTGGTGGTAGGGAATAATTGATGATGGAAAACATGGGTGGATTTCATTTTCCCACCATATGGGTGGGAAAGTGAAATCCATGATTTAATGGACTTTTTGAATGGGGTGGAAAATGAATTCTATTTCCATGTGCAATCAAACACTTGAAAAATGTCATTTTCCATGGAAATTGATTTTCCACCTTATTTTCCATGTGCAATCAAACATACCCTAAGTTCATTTTTCAAATTTTGGATCGAGACATCTCAAACAAATTGAAAAAAATTTCTAAGACAATTTGGTATCTAGCATAGATGAGATGAGACACAAAATCGAGTTTTAAAACCATGCATGAGAACACATTGAGTCATGTAGAATCCCAAAATATATGAGATGACACTCTTTGGACTCAACCCCGACATGAATATTTGGACCACCACTTGGTGGATCCACATTAAAATTTTGACTAATCCATCATTTTTAGAGTCATGCCAGAGTGACATTGAAATTGACTTCATTTCACTTATTGGTTTGTAAAGAAATCATATATGCTTTTAATTCGTATTTAGATAAAAAAGCATATATGATTCTCCACATTCATGTCAATTTTAATGTTACTTCAGCATTTTCTGTATTTTATGCATTGAATCTACACATTTTTCATCACCGAACATAGTCATAACGAAAATAAAAATTAGAGAATTGCTATAACCCACCAATTTTTTACTTATAACACACCAATCCATATGTTAAAAAAAAAAAAAAATTCTTAATTTTGAAAGGATAGGTGTGTTGTAAATAAAATGCTTCCTAAGTCAAAATCGTACCCAAGTCAATGGTCCTACCTTAACCAGGCGTGAGTGAGACTGTGATATGATCCACGTTGGACACATGAATATACTTCATCATTTCCTCTTCTTATTTTTCTACGGGCAGAGGACAAAAAAGGGAAATTTCTTGGCGTTTTCCTTTAATTAAGGACCCCAGCCTTTACGTTATGCAAAAGATGGTCAATAATTCAGTTGTAGAAAAAATCTGTGTAACATTTATTCCGAATGAGAGGCTGTTATCAATTTTCATTATAAGATCACAGACAATCAAATCAATTAGATAGCTTTTACAATATGCAAACATTTCCAAAAACTATAAGGAGTTAAAAGGGTAAAACCTCGAGATGAATCTCTTAAGATCAACCTTGTTTATAAGGCAGGACCTCCATGAGTGACGAGCAGCTTTTAAATGGCAATCAAGAACCGCATGATCTCTACAAATTGAATACTAATTTCCTGCAAAAAACAATTATTGAGCAAACCCAACTCCCAAATTATCACCTCAAAGAAACAAGTACAACTCGTAAAGAAAAAAAAAAAAGGCTTCTCTTGCAGGAATGCTGAAACCATTACTGTCAATCGATAGCTTCAGCACCTCAGAAGCATTTGGAGCTCTCATACCAAATGTTTAATCCTGCACTGATGTTTCAGCATTTTATAATTCTAACAAAAAAAACTACAAATGAGAAAAATTAACGACAGCAATTTCAAGGGAAGTCTTAATTGAGTACACAAGTCCACAAGGCAAGTGTGAGTGTGATTTATTGAATAGGTGTACCATAACACAAGAAGAAATAAACATAACAACAAGGAAACTTATGGTATGTGTGGAGGGGTAAAATTGTCTCCTATCCGGATCGTCCATTCACACCATCAATACGCAAATCGAGGTGGACACGTGACATCATTTAAAAAGAGTTCTATCTTATTAAAGAAGATTTCAAATTTAAAAGGATTATTCTCATTGTTATGTAATTGTTAATTTGGATAAGGGGCAAGATGGTCAATTGCAATTAATTAGGGTTAAGACTCTAATTAGGGTTTTTCTATTTAAAAACCTGGAAGCTATTGTAAAAGAGGAAAGGGAGGAGAGAAAAAGAGAGAGGAGGCTATGTAAATCTGAGATCTATAGTGAAACGGCTCCCCGAGCCCGTAGACGTAGGCACGTTTGCCAAACCACGTAAAAAATCTGTTTTCTCTATTTTATTTATGCTCTTTTTATTATTTTGTGGATTAAATGTCGAAATCATGATCAATGTTGATTTATCCCAAAATCGGCATCCACAGTATGCCTGGGATAAAAAAGACCAGTTCACTCTAAGAAACAAAGACCAGAGGTACAGCAAATGACAAATAGAAGGGAACACAGATGGGCATTCAAATTCGAATGGTATTGGTGAACATCCAAACCATGCATACCCACAGGGGGTGCTCGCGATCATGATTTTTGAGAATTTCTAGAATAACCCTAGTAGTCCAGTATGCTTTGTAGCTCCTCTTTCTGAGGTCAGAAAGTAGCCTTTCAGGTGTGCCTGCTTTGCCTTCCTTCTTAGAAAGCTCATATGCTGTTACTATTACAATCAAATTAGGAACCATTTTCACTCACATCAAGCTCCACATAATTAGTTATGACCTATCAATTCGATTTCTTAATTTTCCTTATGCCAATTTATAAGTTGCATTCAACCAAGCAAAGACGAACAAAAGCAGATATGGGGAAGTCTATCTTCCCATTCATGGGGAGGGCAAGATATTTTACTTTACTACTACGCATGTTATGCAGCCTGCATAGTATTACTATTAAATTTCAACATATTTCCACAAAATATACCGAAATATTTTCATTTCTACAAGGTCCAACATAAAATTTAACCGACAGTTTCTTTTTGTGATTATTTTGATGGAAATCTTCCAAGGAAAGGAGATGCACTAATGATACCATCCTCCATGTCGAAGCACATTATTCCCTTGGTCCAAAACGTTCCAAGTGTTTAACAGGATGCTCTTTGCTGATTTTGTTTTTAGATGGGGACTCCTTGCTTTTGTAGCGAGTGGGGATTTGTAATGTGGGCTTTTATGGTGTTTGGGGTTCGGTTTCTTATTCCTCTTTCCTAGGGTGTTAGCTTGCTTCGTAGGTTCCTTGACCTCGATAAAGTTCCCTTCTTTCTTGTATTTGAACCCTCTTCTAAGTGAATTCCTTTTACCTATCAAAAGTAGTCCTTTAAAGTATGTTGCAAGTGTCAATTTTCTTAAGGGTTGCCATCCATCCAAAGGATTCAGTCTTAACGGGTGGAGATGAATTCCAAATATTCTTGAAAGGTATAGATGTGGGCAAAGTTTTGGAAGATATTGATGCTTTAATGGTAGAAGTGAGGGTGAACCATTCATTGTTGGGAGAGAATGATCCTTACTGAGCATGCCACTTGTCTTGATGGATCAATTGGAATTGTATAGCTCCCCTACTCCCCAATGTATAGGTTCTAAATCCTATATTATAACCTAGAGGAAATTGGAGAAATGGAAAAGAACCTACCTCTGTACACTACAGGAGGCCAGAGTTGGAATGTTAGGGTTTTCAGGACTTACTTTTGCACCCCGAGCTACTTTTAAACAGAGGCTTTGTAGCCCATTTTCCTTCCCTAAACAAAGGTATTAAGAATCTCACAGGTAACTCAATTATGCCACTTTTTAGTTCACAGTTTTCATTTGATTAGGGCATGCTTGATAGCGCTTCTAAACTCAGCTTTTGATGCGTTTGCGTCAAAAAGCAAATTTTGACTCGCTGCAAGAAGAAATGGTAATATAAAAACATGAAAAGAGATAACATGGAGAGTCACATGGGAAGCATGTCACCATAAATAGATTTAAAATAAAAATAAAAAATAAAAAATAAATTGTAAGAGGAAAAAAGAACAAATTGATAATAAGCATAGAAAGATGGATAAAACCGATAATAAGCATAGAAGAAAGGATCTTTTTGTAGGAACCAAAAATCATTTTCCTTGGGATTAGTAAAGTTTCCAAATTGAAGCATTGGGATCTGGTTCAACCCGATTCAACCCAAATCAATGCGGATTGGATCAAGCGTTTAATGGGTAGGCCCCTAAGCCGAACATACAATCCAATGTGCTCAAGCTAGGTGGATCGGCCAACTAGGCCGAACCCTCAATCCAACGTGATCCACAATAGGTGGTTCAGCCATCTAGACCGACCCTCAATTCAACATCCTCTGTACAAGGTGGTTCGGCCAACTTGGCCAACCCCTCCTCTTCACATTCTTCACTATAAGGTTCAACCAATGAGCCCCTTTACTATAAGGTTCAGCCAATTCACCACCTTCTATATGGTTCAACCAATACACACCTTCTATATGATTCAACCGATGCACACCTTGTACCGGGTTCAGCTAGTATACTTTCTACATGGTTTGGCCAAACATGCCCCTCTACTCATGTGAGATACGGACAACAAGTCCCTTCACACTAAGTGGTACAGCCACCAAGCCAAAGAGAAACTCATGCTGAAACTAAAGAGGCACTTTTATGCCATGTAGCACAAATTACACACGGTGCCTAAAGGAACCACGAGTACATAACTTTACTGAGTCAACTCAAGAACTAAATAGTCACCGAGTCAAAATGCTTACACATTTAAGGCCACTCCTCATGTAAGTTACAAGAACTATAAGGAGTGGGTCTTCATTGTCATCAATGCATCATGGGCATTAACTTCCATAAATGATGGACAACATGAGAGAGAGGTTACAATTGAGTTTACTACCTCCTTCAATGAGTCCAACCTATAAATAGGGAGACTCCTCCAACTAAAGCCTCAAGGCACAAACCACACAAAACTCACTTACTCTTGTTCTCTTCTTTTTGCTCTACAATTTAACTAAGATCTAACTTGATCATCGGAGACTCCTTGGCTGGCACCACACCAATGTCTTTTCAGGTTAAGGCGACATAAGACTACGACCAAAGACTTAGAAGCTTCATCGAAGAAGACAACTGGAGTTGTTCATTTATTGTAACTTGTATCCCGAGGAAGAGGTTCTCATTTTGTGTAAAGTTTATCTTAAGGAAGTGCTGATCATTTATTGTAACACATATCTTGAGGAGTGGGGGATTCAAAAAATACCCACACTTTTGATGGATACACTTTACATGGTGTAAAAGAACGATAGGAAATAACATATCAAAAAATCAGTAGAAGGTCAACTTAAGCCCACACAGATCCAATATATTGGTCACCTATGAATTTGATTATTTAAAATGTACTCATTTGAGTACAAAGCGCAAGTGGAGGAAATAAATGGCCTAAAACTAACCTTTTCAATTTGCTAAGATATTGGAAGGAGAGGAATGCCATAACCATGAATGAAATGGAGATGAACACTAATGATAACATCCTCAATTTTAAAGCAAATGTTCTTTCAGGTCCGAAACATTCCAAGAGTCTAAGGGATGTTCTTTCCTATTTTGTTTTTAGATGGGATTCCTTTCTTTTGTAAGGGATGGGAACTTGTACGGGGATTTGGTAGTGTTTGGTTTTTGTTTTTTTTTTTTTTTTAATTCCTTCTTTGCTAAGGCATTACCTTACTTCTTGGTAGATCGCACTGACCTCCATTGAGCTCCTGTTTTGCTTGTATTCGACTCCTTATGAATTCCTTTACCTATAAAAAATAAATAAATAATAATCCTTCTTTAAAGCAAGTCGCAAGTATTAATTTTCTTAAGGACTATCATCCATCCTAATGCTACGATTTTAGGGATTCATATGATTTCCAATATTATTGAAAGGTATAGGCATGGGCAAAGTGTTGGAAGATATCAATGCTTTAAAGGTGAGGATGGATCATACATTGTAGGGACAGAATTCAGCTATATGGGTTTCATGAGTTGTACACAGCTTTTGTTTGATTATGTTCCGAATGTCATGAATTGTCCAGTATTTACTGGTGTGCTTTGTTCCAGTCATTCTAAATCTCAAGACGTCTCACCCAAAACATTCCATGATGGAACAGTACTTAAAGAAAATGAGTAGATGTGAACTCTCAAATATCAATAGCTATGCCCACATAACATAGAGTCTATTAGTCACTTAAGAAATTTGATCATTGTATGTATTCATTCTGATGAGAAATGAGAAATAAATGGTCAAAAGCTTACAGAATGCAATTAGAAATTTTCCATAGCCCTTTCTTTGATAGGGAGGAAGAGCTAGAATGCAAGACAAATTATAAGATTCCACTGGATTCTTTTCCTGCATCATTAGATAAGATATTAAGCGATTAGTCTTACAAAATGCCCAACATGAGCAGTAACGAAGTGTTTAGAGCTCATATATAAGTAGTAACAAAAATAATTACCTTAGAAAAATATCCAACCATATGGCATCCTCGATCATCACAATCACATAGAATGTAAAATAGAAATAAGTCCACATCATTAAAAAGAGTCTTATGATTAAGAAACAGTTTAGCCAAATAGCAAAGATTCTGACAGTACACTCTGTTTTTACTGCCATCAACCTGTTTCAAATGTTAAGTCTTAGAATTAAATCAATTGCAAGAGTATAGTTTCATGGACAAAACAAGAATTACAAAACATGCTCATAAAGCTAAAATGAAGCCTGAAACTAAATCATCATTAAAACAGATCAAAAGTTGAAAACAGTGTGCATATTTAGTTTTTAAAAGAGAAACAGGAAATTATATTTGGTGATATGATTAACACCAATAACTAAAGAGTTGGTGGAGGATACACTCACAGCCTAATCTTTCATATTTAATGTTCTATATTACATAATTGACAGAACATATTAAGAAAGAGAAGAGACGCGATACAATTGAAGAGAATGCCTTGTACAACTTACAAAAGAGAAGAAAAAAAGAATGCCTTGTGTACATTCTCATTTTACTATATCATGATGAGCAGTGACTCAACAAACCCAAAAAATAAAAGTTTGCAAGTAAATGTTAAAAGTGCAATGAGAACTTGCCTCAAACACTGACAGTGTGCCACTACGGTAGATCTCATTGCCTGGGGGATGTTTTAGATCACACTTCCTCTACAAAAAAAAGTATAGCACACGTTACTTGTTAATAAAGACTTTAAAAACAGATAACAGTAAACGTCAAAATTTTCAAAAGAACGAAGAGTATCGATAGTCCCATGCATGCACAAACAACAAATATTGAAGAATGAAATCTTCAGGTTAGCATAAAAGTCAATACAAAAAATTAGAGCTTTATTACACCAAAAACAAAACGAAGGGTGAGAACCTTAGATCCCAAACTTATTTTGCAACCTAAACCTTAGAAAAATCTTATTCCTCTTAAGATCCTACATCATTAAAACAAATGAGCTGGGAGAATTTTGTGCAACATGAGAAAATGCCCAATTTGTCCAGTGTGGGGAAGGGGGAAGGGGGAAGTAGGCAGTAGGCAGTGAGAGGATAATTAAAATGTGACGTAGACTCGAAACTCAATACTACAATACCACAAACTTATGATATACTACAACTTCCCAAATCTATATAAACAAACAGAATTCAAGGTGTAGCTCACCAAATGTCTCTGAAGTTGTTCTTTACGCTGCATGAAGTTGAGGCAGAACTCACAAAAATTCAGCTTCGGAATGTTGTTATATCCTGGTGGAAAAGGGGAGAAATACCATGTTTCAATCTCGTATCTCCCAAGTTCTATGGTTGTAATATTTTTAACTTTTGTGATCTTTTCATGTTTATGCAACTTGGCAGCACCAAACTCCTCATGGTCCTAGATACAGAAATTGATGCCTTCATATTAATTTAGAGTAAAATCCAAGAAGAGCACAAAATAAAACAATAAGAAAATACGATAAATATTTGATATAATGAAAGATGCAGAGGATTTGTAGTTGCTTGATTTTATGCATAATTGTGTTATTGTTCACTCTACCATTTACAACAAAATATAACTTAATCCATTTGAAAAAATATATATATACATAAGGGGAAGGGAATGGTTGGTGCTTGTGGCAATGAAAGGATAGTCTAATGAAGCAAATGCAAACAAAAAAGGCCTATGAAGTAAAATGCAAATAAAAAGAGTATATTAAGAGCACAACAGTTAACTTACTTTTGTACAATAATACATACAGCACTGAAAACTAATGCTAAAAATCTGACCGTATAAAAAATATATATACATAAGAGGAAAGATCCTTTCCTTCAACGCTTGCACCTTATTCAAACAGGGTGTTGAAAATTTTTATATATTAGGCAGGTGTACACCCTTTTAGCGCCTTTTACTAAGGTGTATGCCTTATGGGAATGTGTTGTAAATCTTTTTGTTTTCTCCTTTGTTTCTGTAGTGTCAATCACCATCTAATAGTCCTTACAATTATACAGTTTTTTGGGTTTTGTTATATATCATCTTTTCTATTTTCCCTAATCTCTACAAGCCCTAGTCAAATGCAATTCCAAAAATCACTAACTCTTCTTCTTCCATTTTTTTTTTCTTTTTGTTTCTTCCTCTTATTTGATTTCGCTCTCTATGTTGAACCAATTCCACTTCTTCTAGTCATGGAGGGGTTCTATGATTTTTTTTAACCAAAAATATGGTTGTGGTATTGTGTTAAATGATCTTGATGAGTTTGGTATTTGGATCTGAATATTAAACTTTGGAATGTAAAATTATTCTCTCTTTTTCGTTTTTTCAATGCAAACACCTTATACCTCCATGCATCAAGACCTTGGCTAATGAAATGTAGCATTTAAAAACACTGATGTCACCTACCATTTTATGAAATATGTGATATGGCTAAAATAGGCCTGCAATTACCTAAACATCGCAGTAAAAAATCATATTGTCAGCCATATCACTAATCAAATGCTTGTAGTGTCTCTAGTACCTCAAAATGCATACAAGAAGGGGAATGAGAACAGTTTGAGGTAGGACCTCAGAAAACATATGTTGAGGAATTACAGATCCACAAACAGGTCACAACACTTCTTGATTTCAATATAAATATCCTTGACTTCGAAGGTAATAACAAATAAAGAAAAAATGTGTTGTTTTAGATGTTAGAAAATGCAATTAGTGATAAAATTTGAAACAAAAACCACCAGAAGTGGAAACGTTGTCCTCCCATGATGCGTCAATTTTGATCATTTTGCCTGTCAGCCGTAAAAATAAAAATATTTCAATTGAATGCAAATGAAATGTGTAGAATATTGGGTAAAAGAAGAGAAGTGCAACAAACAGAAATTAAAATAACTTCGGCAAAAGTTGTCATCCTTAGAAAACACGTAACTTTAACCAATTAATAGAATAAGTAACAAAGTTTTCTAGGCCTTCACAGCAAAAATGAGGAGTCCTCAAACATTGGCAAAAAAGGCTTGAACTACAGAAACAACTAAAGAATCATTCACACAAATCAATTTGTATAAAGCAATTCCTTCCCCTTCACCTTCACATCTATTACAGACTCTAATGAATCAAGATCAAGTTGTTCAAGCTTAACCCACTCATCAAGCCTCCGGTCAAGTGCTAAAAGAAAAAAAAAATTCATTTCATATCTTTTTTTACCGGTAATTGGTGCAAATCAAATTGATATGCCTCCAAGATCAAGTGGTCAACAAACAAAAAAAATAAGAACTAAAATAAGTCAGGAAAAATGTTCCAGACAAAGATGTCATAAATCTTCAAATCCCACCATGGCAATGGTATAATTAACTTTACCCAAGAATCCAACTAACAAACTATCAAATGTATGACCAAGCTCTTTCCCAGATCTAAAACAATATTTTTTTAGTCTTTTTAATAAGAATTTGAAGTTTTACACTCAATCAAGTCGTTCTGCTTCTTTCGCTTCTCAAGGATTGAACTCATGAATCTTCAGCCCAAAACCCCAATTCTAACCCAACAAGACAATCAAGAACAAAAAATCTTCAAAAGAAAGTGAGCAAAAATACAACTGGCCTTACGTTTGCCAAGATCAAAATAATACTCTTTTATATTATCTTCAGCGGCCACTAGCCCTAATCTTAAAGACAAATATCTTCTCCTAAAGAAAAAATTGTACAATAAAAAAATAATAATTTCTACATTGTGGGTGCATCTACCCAAATTCACAAATCTGTGTTTTAGTTTGGTTCATAGCAGACTTAACAATCCCAATTCCCATACTCTTGAGCCCAATTTTTCACCAAAAACATAACTCTAACCCTAAAAGATTCAAATTTAGAACAAAAACCTTCTTGAAAACCTAAACAATGTTATATTTTACATAATTTCAAATGTTATCTTCGTTTCTCTGATTATTAATTTAAAACTAAAACCCAAAAAATAGAACAAAGAATCAGGAATCAAGGGGCTTACACTCGGTGTAATGGACGTAAAACTCGTAATTGTCGCGCTTGCGCCCATCAGACTGTACTTTCCGCCGTTCGATGATCTTGGACGGATGGTAATTTCCGTCCATCCGACGGCACATGATGTGTACTCCGACCTCCAGTTGACGGAAGGCGAACTTTCTTCTCATCGAAGAACTTTCTTCCGGCAGGTTTCCGATGGGATTTTGGTCTGTGCCAGAGGATCAAATCCTTCGTATGGATTTTGGTTTTTGTAGAGATTACGCTTAGGGTTTGAGGTGTTATGTGTTGTCGTTGGTGGTGCGTTCTTCGAACTCATTTTCGTTTTCAGAGAAGAATGCGAGCGAAACGAAGAACTAAGAAGACGATGGCTGCTCTCGGGAGGCTGGATGTCTGCGAGGGAGTTTTAAATAGGGGAAATGTCCAAAAAGACCTGGAAGCCTGGAAGAGCAGGACATATGGTTTAAAACTCAATCACGTCCGGTTCGACTCGTGGGCCTTGAAGGAAAAACAAATCGAGATATGTTCGACTCGGCATGTTTGTATTAATAAAAGAAGAGAGTTACTATTGCCACACCAAATGTATGCAACTCTTTTTATACATAGGAATTGGTGTGGCATTAGTAAAAGTTGTTGGGGTCAATAACAGATCTCTAAAAGAAAATTATATATTTTTAAATTAATTTTACACTTTATTAGTTAATTAAAGTATGTTGCATCTTCTTTAGAGTTAAAAGGAGTAAAAACAAGAAACATAGTAAAATTAGAAGAATATATAACTGAAAAATGAGATATAAAAAAAAAATTACTAAATTGAAAAGATATTATTCAAATAAGAGGATGAGAGAAAAAATAATAAAATTGAAAGGGACAAAGAGAAAAGATAATAAAGTAAATAGTGTGAAACCATAAATTGACAAAACTGTAATAGAGTAAGATCCACAATCCTATTTTATTATATAAATTTTAAAAATAATTTTTAAAAACATAAATTGTATCTTGTCCTCAAATATTTTGATTTTTAAAATTTATTTTTTATTATATTATTTAAAAATAACATATAAATTTAAAATAAATTTGGTAAAGAGAAAATTTTGGGATGCACTAGATTTATGCAAATGAAAATATTGTTAAAAATAAATTTGAAAAAATAGTTGAAAATAAATTATTCATTATATAATATTCACTATGTATAAATTTCAATTATCTGAAGAAAAATGGGACCTAAAAGAAGGATTTAATGTACATATCAATTAAAATCAATGGAAAACTATCCAAGCCACGTTCGACACTGGAGTCGAGCCACCCTTTCATAACTTGAATGGAAATGAAGCGCCTCATCTTAAAAGTAGAGAAGGAATCCAATCTAACGAAGGTCATAAACTCCTAAACCTCGCAAGTGGCCTCTGGGAATCGAACTCACGGGGTTTCTTCACACTAAAACTTTTTAGCCTTCCCCAGCATCTCAATCTATCTTCATCCAAGAAGTCCGACTTTATTTAATGCAGTTCTTCCGTCGTCTGAATGGCTCGTCATAGATCTCTATAAGAATCTTGATTTGCACCTTCGATCTCGTTCTTGACCTTGACCCCAGCAAGGGCCCATCTTTGGCCTTAACTCTAGATCTTGATCTATGTCTTGGCCAAGACTTTTTATAATCAGGGTTAGTAGTCGGCTAGCTCCCCATTGCTAAAACGGATTTCGGAAGTTAGTTATAGACTTCATCAAATCAAAGACAGAATTATATTATATTTAACATTCTTTTTAATAAAGAAATTTTAATATACAATTGAAACAAGAAACATCAATAAAGAAAGAAAGAGAGAATGGATGTGATTAAGTTCAAATTAAGGGAGCCAATGCTGTATCCTTTAATAAAGCCTCAGCCGCTCGTCTCCCCGAAACCAATGCTCCATCAAACGTAGCGGAGTTCCAATGATCACCACACACGTATACACCCGATCCGATATTCGGATTTCTCAACAAATCGGTTGGTGGACATTGATTCGGTTGCGCAAAACCGATACGATACGTTCTCAAATGCTTCCACGACTGTACGATTGAATCACCAAACCAATCCGACAGCTCCTTAACTACCTGAGCTGTTACATCATCGTCCGACACACCCTCACACAAACCAACAACCGAAACTGAAACTAATGTCCTCCCAGGAGGACCATACGTTGGGGCTACATTAGTCGCAAAAAACATGTTGTTCACGATACCCTTCCCCGAACCGTTCAGAAACAAAACCGGTTCACGAACACAAGCCCGGTCCGCTGAGAAATATAAACAAATTGTACTACGAGCCGGTCGTCTACGAACCGGTTTATCTACGATTTTTCCCGCCAAAAGCTTCTCTGCTTCCGGTTCTTCAACTGCTACAATCACTCCTAACTCGCTTTTCAAGATCTCTCCACTCTGTAATCTCACTATAGATCGATTCAATTTCGATGAATCTGATTTCGATTTTGATTCAGATTCATCGAAATCGATAGAAACAACCTTCGAATTTAATAAAATTGAACCGGAAGGAAGTTTTCCCGCCAATTGTTCAGGAATTGCAGAGATTCCCTGCGCGGGGAGCGTATTATCGCCTAAAGAAAGGCACTTGAAGATGAAATCGAACAATCTTGAAGTTGTTTTGAGTTCTTTATCAAAGAAAATTCCTCCAAAGAAAGGACGAAAGAATCGATCAATGATGGAATCAGAGAAACCTGTTTTACGAAGCAGATCCATGATCGTGACCTCATTTGCAGACAAGATCTCCTCATCAGTTCTACTCAAAACCCTAATTCTTGTCAAACCGATCAGTAACTTGTCGAGAACAGATCCAATAGGGTTCGTTAAACTCCTTAACGCGTCAGGAAAATGCCGCAACGGATCTGAGACTGTGTGGAATCCGCCATTAAAGTAAACAAAAGCTCCTGAGTAGAATTTTTGAAGATCCAAGAGATCATAATCTAGGGTTTTTCGTGCTTCTGGATAGGCAGTGATGAAGATCTGAAATCCTCGATCGAGAAGAAATCCATCGACAACGTCTGTTCGGACGCGTCCACCGACGGCGTCAGAAGCTTCTAGAAGAACAAATGGGATGTTCGCCGAATTGAGTCGAGTCGCGGCGGCTAAACCGGCGAGTCCAGCTCCAACGATGATGACTCCGGTTTTTATTTCGGGTGGACCGTCAGATACAGGGGAGTAGATGGAGGTTTTAACGGACCGAATTTTGAAATTAAAATGGCCGTTGTGTTTGTGGGGTTTATGAGAACATGCGAGTAGAAGTGAGGGTTTAGAGAAAGGAGAGAGAGTGAGATTCATGGATGAATTATTTGAATTTTGGGAATTTCAGGAAAAAAAAAAATTCATAAATTATATAGGAAGGAAATGGAGAACATCGAAGACAAACAAATGGAGTTCGTTTGTTTGGTTGCCTTATCTGCTTATCCGTTAGGAATAGTTGAATCGTGTACTCCAGGATGTGTTGTAGATAGCCAACTCCCAGTTTCTTTGTGTGACACGTGGTGTATTATTTGGCCAAGTTACCTATATAATTGTTTGGACCATAATTTTCTAAACCTATACATTGAAAGTCAGTACCATCCATTTGATTCTTAAGAATCTTACCACCAACATAGTGTCTGTACTCAGCAATTTATGGGTGTCAATGGGTACCCATTTAACCAGAATTGAAGCAAAATTGGAATAAAAAATCTGGTTTTGGATCTTTTTTATTGGAACCGAATCAAACCAATTGAGAGCATGTGCGGTTGTGTATCCCAAGAAAAATAATCTATGACTATGACACATGACACTGTACCGAGCCGTGTGTCAGAGGAGGATGTCAGAAAATCATTATTCAATTAAAATAGTCCAAAACTAAAGATAATAGAGTATCAATGGGAAAGATCAAACTACTCTTAATCTCAATGAGATAATGAAATAGGGTAACAAAGGGTCAATCACATATGCTCAATTTGTTGCTAATTTATTATTATGTAAAGGAAATCCTTAAAGTTGACATATTTCACTATTTCACTATCCGTAGTTCAGTTTGTTGTGATAACATACATGCAATTTTCATATCTTTGGGGTCATGCCATGTGAGTTTACATTCATGAATCCAAAAAATAAAAAAACTGCCACGAATATCCCTCCCATCCACACGCCTGTTCTACTTTCTCGCTTGGACGAACAATGAGATGGTACACTTGAGAAAGAGGAGGATTAATTAAGGTGGGAGAGGCTACGTTTGTCTGTTTCCCTCAGAGTTCATAGGTGGTCTTGTAGGCCTACCAGACTTGCCTGGAACATCTCCCTGTTAGAAAAAAAAAAGTTAATCAAACAAAAGAACATTAAAGGGAAATCTATATATACAAATAGCTAGTCTAACTTCTACTCCTATTAGCAAGGGCGGAGCCAGATTTTAACTCATGTGGGGGGCAATGTAAGAGTGGAAATTTTTTTGTGAGGACAACGAAGATTGTAATTTTTATTGTGGGGGCAACATAACAATGGAAACTGTTTTGTGGGGGCAACTAAGAGTGTAAAACAAATTGGGAGAGCAATAATTCATTATTCCAAAGAAGGTTTGAAAATTCTTATGGGGGCAAGTGCCCCCATTGCCCTCACTCTAAATCCGCCCCTACCTATTAGTGGAGGATGGATATCATGTTAGACTATCTTCACAACATTTTAATCCATCCTACCATCTAGAACCTCATGAAAAGTTGATTTGCAATTTAAATTGTTATTTTAAGGTATATATATATTATAGTGTGGGGGTCTGGTGACTCACGAAGAATAACTCTTTTAGAAAACACATGATCCCGACCATGTAAACACGTACTCCAACAGTTGAGATTTATAGGTATCCCAATAACACACGTCTCAATGATACTTCTCCTGAGGATAAATCTCAACCGTTGGACTTTGTGCTTACATGGTTGGGATCATGTGTTTTAACCATGAGTCATTCTTCATGAGTCAACGGATCCTAACCCTTTTTTAATTCCTAATAATGGAGAGAGTTTTTGTAACAATGATCATTTTGTTGATAATAACTTATTATTTGTAACATAAGGAGGGGTACAAATAAGGAGCAAGTCTATGATCCAACAATACAATGATCCACACCATTAAGGCCATCTTCACAAAATTTCAATCCATTCTGATATATTTACCCTTGTTAAAATTTGACTTGAATTTGAAGAATATGGATTGCTCATTTGAACAATTAATTTAAATCTGCTTTGGATAGTCAATAAAAATAAAATGGACGGACTTTTTGTGATAATAATTGTTGTTTGTGTGCGTGTAGATAAGAGAGAGAGAGACTTACATGGGGTTCATTCCTTGGTTGTGTCGTAGAAGAATCTTTAGAGTCAAGACCCAAGCATCTAAGGAAAGCCTTTCTACCGAGTTCAAGCCAATAGCAAGGACCCCATGAATAAGAAGGTAATATTGTCTGTGTAACCTCCTGTGTCTGAAACTCTGCCATTTCTTGGATGACTTCTGCTTCTCTTTGATTGTTTCTTCTTCTACTTCGTGTGCTTGTTGTTGCAATGCCTTCAATAGTTGTTTGATCTTTGCTCATCTGCCATAGCTTTAGATAAAATTATTTTCAATTTACGATAATGGTAGAAAATCACTTCAATTACAATGATGGGCTTGAATTTTATGAAACTCAAAGGAAACCAAAAATGGAATTTAGTTTAATCCAATCCTTGACTACAACAATATCCTAAGATCTAACAAGCAACTAATTCCTTGCGATTACTACTGAATTGAGATTATCTGCTAAGAAAGTAATTTATGTCAGTGAAGTTATGGGGCTAAAAAATCCCATGAAGGATGGCCTGCACTCAAATTTTTTTTACTCGTCATAAGTAAAAAAATAAGAGAAATACAACTTGTGGGGAAGTAGGTAGGTCTCTATTTCTGAACATTTCTGCAAATTTTGGGCCTCTATTTATAATCAAGGGAAAATTATTAAAAAAAACCAAAATAAATAAATATTTATTAAAAAAAATCTAAATTTTCAGAAATTCGATGTGGGAACCAAGTTCGGCCCTTAAAGGGCCGAACATTTTCTCTCTCCTCCACATTATTAAATTCAAATACTTAATACGAATTATTAAATTCAAATAATAAATTCAATATAATTCAAATTTTTAAAAAATAATTAAAGAGGAGAGAGAAAATTTCGACCCTTTAAGAGTTGAAATTTTCTCTCTCCTCCCTCTATTCCATCTCTTCCACCATCGGTTGTTTTTTGTCATCAATTTTTTTTCACCAACTGAACAAACATCTCCTCCTTCTTCTTGTTCTTCTTCTAAGGTAACTCATCTTCACTTTAAGTAATTATTTTAATATTCATCTAAATACTTAAATTCTTAAGATCTTTTAAGATTTTAAGATCTAAATCATAAGATGTTGATCTTAAGATCCTGATCATAAGATCTTGATCTTAAGATCTTGATCATATCTTAAGATCTTGATCGTGATTGTCCTACAATCAAGATCTTAAAATATGATCAAGATCTTAAGATCAACATCTTATGATCAAGATCTTAAGAATTTAAGTATTTAGATGAATATTAAAAGAATTACTTAAAGTGAAGATGAGTTACCTTAGAAGAAGAACAAGAAGAAGAAGATGTTTGTTCAGTCGGTGAAAAAAAATTGATGAAGAAAACAACCGATGGTGGAAGAGATGGAATAGAGAGAGAAAATTTCGGCCCTTTTATATTGAATTTAATAATTTGAATTAAATATTTGAATTTAATAACGTGGAGTAGAGAGAAAATGTTCGGCCCTTTAAGGGCAGAACTTGATTCCCACATCAAATTTCTGAAAATTTAGGTTTTTTTAATAAATATTTATTTATTTTGGTATTTTTTACTAATTTCCTCCATGATCAACTTGCTATTATTAGCAGTCCAATTTTATAAGTATTCTGGCTCAAATGGGGATTGAGATCCAAATACCACGCTTTTGTGACATCTATCTTATCTAAACCTCCAACTCCTTCATTCAAGGAAGTGACATCTTCCATTCTCAGTCATAAACTTTTTATTAGAAAAAAATTCTCACTACTCCTACCCTTTATGAAATGGCCTCTCAAAGATGAGGGTGCTTACACCACGGCAAAACTATCATCCTCTGTCAACAACAATGACAACACATTAAAGACGAGGGACAACCTCTAGTGCATCGCAACAACTCCCCCGGTGGTCAAAACTTAAGTGACAAAAATCGGTATTTTTTGAAAAAGTTGTGATTCTTATTAATCACCAAATAAAATGTGCCTAAAAATGAACTTCAGGGTTTTTTTTAAATCACCGATAATAATATTTTAGTTTTTATTATATATTAATTTGTTTTATTTTTTCCAATGAATCCTGATATGTCATCGACTTTTTACCCTTTTTTTTTTGAGGTTTTCCCTTAACAAATTATTTCGGACCTCAACCTTGTCATTATGGTCAAAACAATAACCAATGAAGGCATAATACTCGAAGGATCCAATCCAAACACTGCTAACAATCTGACTCGGAGATCAAACTTTTGCCATTTTTTTTCTAAACATCATTTGTCAAATATGTGGACATGGTGGGCTACAACACTAGACTGCTACAATCAATTTAACCATGTCTATCAAGCATCCCAACTTTTTGAGTCTGTTCTCTCACTAATTCCTGGCCCTCAAACTCAAAATGGTATCAAAGACAGTGGTACGACAACAAACAATACCTATGATGCAGATAACTTTTCTCAATCATTAATGGCTCCTCTATCTTTACATCTCATACTACAACTACTATCATTGGTAGTCCAAGTTCCATTGCTTTAAAACATGCCTGTTTAGTTCCTAGTTCTATCCTTATATCTCATACTAGAACTGGTGACATTAGTAGTTCTAGTTCCTATGCTTTCAAACATGCCCTTTTAGTTCCTAGTTCTCTCTTAATATCTCATAATAGAACTAGTGCCCTTAGTGGTCCTAGTTCCACTGCTTTAAAAAAATGTCCTTTTAACTTCTATTTCCATCTTTATATCTCAGACTAGAACTAGTGCCATTAGTAGTTCTATTTCTTTTAAACAGACCCTTTTAGTTCCTAATATCCAAAAGAATCTACAGTCAAACAATCAATTTTACTTATGAAAATAACTGCATCTGTGAATCTTCACAAAACCATTTGTGACCTCCCTAACAGATGGTTTGAATTCTTTGGGTTGTTTCTTACTTTCTTCTCCATGTTGAGATTTGTTATGGTAATTGTGACAACTCAATTTTCACCCTCTTCCTTCCAACCCATTCCAATCAATTCTCCAAGTATATGTCAATGATATTGTGCTTACTTGAGTAATCCTACTCATTTACCAAATTTCATTTATTGCAGCCATTATAAATTTCCAATGAAGGAATTGTGAATCCTTCACTACTATCTAGGTAAAGAGTTATTTCAACACCCATAGATACAACTAAGATTGAGGGAGCCAAGTTGTTGGTTACCCCCTGGCGATTTTGCTCAAGTTAATCAACCCTACTTTTTTGTACTACATTATACCAAGGCATCTCTAGAGCCCTCCAATATCTATTGCTCACAAGATCATATCTTACCAATAATGTTAACTTAGTGGGCCAAGGTAGTCAAATCCATCATAAGACATCTCAAGGTAGTCATCTATCAAATACTGGAGTGGTAATCCAAAAACCCCCAAAATACACTAGACACTCAACATATAGTTATTCCATAAATAGGATAGTAGTATGATATTCTTGAGTTAAATTGCGACCTCAACGAGGTAGTAAAGCCTATACGTGGTAGTATCGTAAACCTGGGATCAAAACCCTGCCTTCACATTTTTAAACCTACAAAAAAAAAATCTGGTATACATCTCCAATGGTCTCCTCTTCCATATCTTCAAAAATAGGGAAGAAAGACCATATGAGAAAGTTAAAAAAAAGTGGGCGTTGTCCTGGTCTCCTCATTATCTTATGCAAAAGTTATTTTTAAAAAGGTAGAGTGGCAAGATGGTAATATATTGGATTTTAAAAAAACTGGTAATGCCATTATTTATTGATAAATATTAACATTAATGGGATAAATTGCACAAATGTAAATATGTGATGTGTCAAGATGGTAATATTATAGGATCTGGGGATTGAAAAGAATTGTAAAAGCATCTTCAACGGCCTCTTCATCTAGTTCTTTTACCCATATTTGGGGAGAGAAAGGCAAAAAAAGTTCTCCCAATAGCCTCCTCAAATCCTTTTCCATCACGATCGTTCTCATTTTCTACCACAAATTTGAGATAATTTTTGCACAAGCTTTCCAAGTATTTCAAACTTCAAATTCACATAATATTACCATCTTGCCACTGCCTCCTATTTACGACTTGTGTCATTTATCCAATTGATGGCACTATTCATCAATAAAAATGTCATTACAAGTCTTTTCAAATTCCAATATAATTACCATCTTACCACTCCACCTTTTTAAAAGTAACTTTTGCAAATAGAACAAAGGAGACCACTACTGCACTCACATTTTTTGACCTCCTCATATGCTCTTTCTTCCCTATTTTGGAGGATAGGAAAGATATGACTATTGAAAATACTCTAAAACTTGTAAAAAAAATAAACTCAAATTTAAGGTAAAAAATGGGAGAGATGCTCTTAGAGTACTAAAAAGCTACCCCAACCACAAAACAATCAATTATAGAAGCCAAGTATGAGTCATTTGTTGTCATTACAAACTCACCTATATCTCTCTCTCTCTCTTTTAATCGTTCGTGATATATCTTCAACTACAAACATGTTATGATTATCAAAATGCCATTTGCATGAGTTCCAATTTGAACTAGATCATCACTTTGCCTCAAAAAATGCGGTCTCAAATCTCCTTCATATTCAATTCATGAATCTTATGGATATTTCCCAAGGATTTTCCAAGAAATGAAATTACCATTCTCTCCTTCTATCCGCATTTCTATCACACTCAAATCCGTTCACAATGAAATTATACCCATTTTTTGTTTTCATTCCGTAGATATAATCAACTTAACAATGTAAAAAATACAAAACTAGGGGGTTAATTTTGTAATTTTGATAAAAATCTTATTAAAATCAACGGTAACGGCCAAAAGAGGCAACCCCTAAATCTTGAATCCATAAATCCAGCTAAACATGTCCTCCACACCGACCATACGCTAAATTATTAAGAGATAATTACTAGAAAAATTCTAGTGTCCCAAGTAGTTGGACAACGAGAGTCCAACGAACGAACATCTCAGCCGTTCGTTCGTTGGATAAAAAATAAAAATAAAAATCATGGAAGAAATTAAGAAAAAAAATTATTCTCCGATGGATGTTAGAAAAGTACCTGCACACCTTGCTATCTTGTGAGCAACTTTCTAGTTTCTGCATCCGGTACTTGTTATAGTTCCCTGATCGGTAATCGATTGACATGATCTCATCCGCTTCGGCTCCCGTATTCGCCACGTAGAAAACAAAGTAATAGAGTAGAAGAATGAAGATGAAAATCACCAAGAGGTTTAACCAGATGAGCCATGGGACTTGTGGAAATTCGAGGATGAAGAGCTCCTCTTCTTCTTCAAAACCAAACATCTTCACAGAAAGATTTAAAAACGAAAACCAAAAAAAGAGGAAATAAGATTAAGGAGAGAGAGAGAGAGAGAGAGTTTTGGTTGAAGAAAAGGGCTTCAGAGAGACAGAGAGAGAGAGAGAGAGAGAGAGAGTTTTGGTTGAAGAAAAGGGCTTCAGAGAAAGTGCTCAATTCAGTGTACATTTATGATTCCTTTAATATATAATAGAAGGGTCTTGACGTCTTGTTAACGTGTGCCCTTGGCGCACACGCTAAGGCACATTAATTACACCTGTGAAATTGAATTTTGTATAAAAAATGCCCTCAGTTTTTCTTTTATTACTAAAATACCCCCAAAGTGTAATTAATGTACTTTAAGCCTAATGGAGGGAAAAATCTGACCTTTATTAAGGGTCTGTTTGTTTGCAAGGAATTTATTTGAATGTGGTTATGGGAAAATGAATTCCATCCCATTTGATTGTACTTAGGAAAATAGATTTTAAAACTGTTTTTTGAAACATTTGTAAATTTAAGATATTGTATTTGACTAGTTCGAATCGACTCGTAAATATTGACTTTATTCAACTCAATGACATCTAAGTCAAATAAGCTTTTTGAGTTGAAACAATGGTTTTTTTAGTTTTAGGGATGGGTAAATCATGAGAGAATGATATTTGGATGTGGGAAATTCATTTCCTCAAGAGACAAAATGGGGGGGGGGATCCATTTTCCTCCCAAGGGGGAAAATTACTTCGGATAAAAAAAATTGAATTCTCGAGAAAATAAGTAATCAAATGCCTAAAAATCACATTTTTCAAGGAAATTCGTTCTTCCACCCATTTTCCTTGTGCAATCAAACATACTTGTCGGGTCATTTTGCTTCACCCACCAAGAGATCATGTTGATTCTCATCTTGGTTCAAACTAATTAAACTATCTAAATTTTGTTAAAATCCGATTGATTCAACAAAAATCTTCCTAAATTCAGTCAATATTTTCAAAATAATGGATGTTTCTTATTGTATGTCAAACTAGCCAATGTGATGGAAGATTCACAAGCAAAATCAAGATTACAATGACTTTTAAAGCCCGATTTTATAAAGGACTATGAGGTAAGATTGAATGGAGCAGTGGGGGATAGAAGGGGACTTGAACGTGCACACAAAGAAATGAATCTCTCATCCATCCGTCCTCTGAAAGAATATAGAATTCCATACCTTAAAGTGTAGCTAGTCAATGTCGTAAGTCACGGGACATAGGTGGTAAATAGTGAAATAGAAGAGGGTGTGACCTAGTTAGATTATAGTTTCGTTTCGTCAAGTTTCACAAATAGCCTTTCCACCTTAAGATAGGAATAATGAAATTTCCTTATCTGCTTGTGAAAGCTCCTTTTATCCATGTGTGAGCCTTTTTCTCAAATACTTAAAAAGCCAATTCAAGAAGAAAGTCAAGTCAATTCATAAATAGCTTGTTTCCTTTGATAAGTTACATTAGACCTAAGAAAGATAAGTTAGTGTGATAACAACTTCCACTAGAAAATGTGACGAGAAAGAAAGGATTTATCAGGACAACCCGCACTCAAACGTATCCCCCCCCTAATAACAACCTAACGCGCTTTGGTGATGATGAATCACCACAATAAATAAGTGGGTCCCCCAATTGGGGGGTGAAACACATCTTGTGCCGGGGGGGGGGGGGGGGGGCGGTGGCGGCGACAACGGCTGCTTTATAATGTAAGTATAGTCGAAGCCAAAGAGAGAAGAAATGTAGTTTTGTCTCAAACCCAATTTAAACTAGTTGGCCCAACAAGTTTCCAAAGCATATGTTGTCTCTTTCGGCTTTTCAAAAAATAAAAAGTTGGCTTAATTCTTCAAAAACCCATACTAATCAACTTAGATTTTGGGATGAAAAGATGAGGTACCATTTCACAATTAAAGACTCGTCCATCCGATGGTGAGTCCATAATTGTTAAAAGCTACGCCTAGGCCCTAGCTATTTTAAGCTGGAGTTCAAAATTTGGGGTTAAAATGATAATTTATATAGAAAAAGTGATCTAAAGGGTTGAACATTCTAGCTCATCACCTCCATCCCCACATGAACAAGCTAGGAGAAGTTGATGTTCGGGTGCTATCAATGTTTTGGCATCTGCCTCGAACCTGGAGTTCCAAAGGAAAATTTGAAACTCTTTCTAGGTCTTTTTAATCGAACAAATAAAATAAAAAATATACAAAACACAAAGATTTACATGATTCAACATGGATCAGATCAAGTACAATTACTATTTTCTCTCTTGTTTTACCATCCTAGAAATCTCTATTTATAAAATAAAGAGTCGCTAAAAAAAAAAAACTCTTAGGAAAATATTACACAATTATCATTTTCGTTGCCTTAAAAAAATTGGTCTAAGGACTTCGCCCCCAAGTCTCTAGGAGGAGACGCTGCCCCATGCACTCCCACAACTCTGTGTAGCGCTAACAAAATACAATATATTTACACAACATCCCTCCCTTGTGATTTCTAATCAAACATTGAACAAAAGAGGACTCAAATATTCATTTAAACTTAGAGTGTTTCTAGTCGGAAACATTAGCAAGATGGAGAATGAGAAGAAGAAGAAAATTAGGCATCTCATTTCGTTCATGAATGAGAACATACTTAATCTAAGATTATTTTTTAGATCAATGTGTTTAGTGCCTCTTTATCTTCTTCAAGGGTCAACCCAATTAGATCATGTTAACTATCTTAATGGGACTGATGGATCACTAATGTGTCCCACCAACTTGCGTGAGGACCACTATAGTTTAGTACATCTCGTCAGAGAAATACTTGGAAGTTGCAACAAAGGCAGAAACTATGTTCGTCACTCTGCCAAGAATCTTTGTTTGATTGTTTCGTTTAAAATATTTGAAACCTTATCTTTCCAATTATTTTTATATTAAAATCACATCTAAACATTAGAAACTATTTATTTTTTTATATTATTTTGGTATTAAATTTAAAGTTAGCGACAAATAAATGAATTAAAAACGTTTTCCCACATCTTTTACTCGTCTAATATTTGTAACCTTTTTTTTACATTATAAATATAAGTAATCATTTTAGATAAAATCTTTGTTCACATCGAATAATGATGATGATTTTGATCATGATAATCATCACCATAATCAACATCATCATCATCTTCTTATTCAAGAGGTTGAAGGTGACTTGTTTTAAAAAGAAAAATCAAAGATTTTTATATTCTTTTTCATTACTCAATAAGAGAAGAACAAAGTCCAAATGTAATGAGATATCTTATATATATCAGAAAAAACAAAGGGTCAAGACGTGGCCTCAACTCATTTTTATACCTTCAACTTGAAGTCCGGCTTTGAAGTGGGTAGGCCACTTCAAAATTTTGAAGGAACACTCTTTTTTATAAGACATGTGGCATTTTGTATTTATTTCACACTTTTCATTTAGCTAAAATTTGGAATATTTTCTTGAAAATACCACATGTAATCCAATGGAAAGAGTTGCTTCAAAATTTTGAAGCGGCCTGCCCACTTCAGAGTTTTTTTTTCCTTCAACAAGCACCAATGGTGCTCTTTATGAGAGGGCCTATCCTTACTGGGTAGAAATGCCAAAAGTTGAATCATTGTACATTGGATAAGAGTCCCACTTTGAAGCGGCCAGCCCGCTTCAAATTTCCAAGGAACCCTCCTCGTTACAAGACATGTGGCACTTTATATTTATTTTAAATCTTACATTTTCATCAATATTTAGAATACCTCCTTAGAAATGCCATGTGTAATCCAAAGGAGACGGAGAAGGTTCCTTCCATTGGGTAAGGAGTCCAGCTTTGAGGTGGGTAGGCCACTTCAACATTTTGAAGAAACCCTCCTCGTCATAAGATGTGGAGTTTTGAATTTATTTCACATCCAAATCTCCGCCAAAATTTGGAATACCTCCTTGAAAATGCCATGTGTAATCCAATGGAGAGGATTGCTTCAAAAGTTTTAAACAGCCTGCCCGCTTCAAAGTTTTTTCATTGGGTAAGAATGGCGACGGTGGTGGAAACTCATTGATGTGAGAAGGTTTTTTGAGATAATTTGACAATAGCGATAACTCTCTTCACAGATTTCCCTCCATACCTTCCCACGCTCACCATTCCTTGTGCGAAAGTCATCGGATATCCAAGATCATAAAAGGACCTGAGAGAGAGGTTCCTGAGTGTGAGCATTCTGATTCTATGGAAAATGAGTTTAAAACTCGAGTACCCTCAATTCATCTACCTCTTATTTTGTCAGATCCTCACCTCCTCCTTGATAATTTAAGGAAACAAAAAAAAACAAAGGTTGGTTCTTTGGAGATTTTCTTTCCTCTCTCTCATTTCGAATTGAATTCCTATTGAAGCTGTATTGCATGTAGTCCTTCGGAGTCGTACTTTGTCGTAAATCAATATAATGCTACTCAAACACATGCCATTAGATATCAGGAACTGTTGTGGATAAAGATGTAGAAACTTTATGATTTCAAGTAGATTTGCTCATGATGGTTTCTTTAGTTGGGCTCTTGGTCTAATCGAGTTATTGAATCTAGTTCTCCATGAAGACTTGGGGTAAATTACATTGCTGGAAAATATTTTCCAAGGCCTACAAAACACAATTGTGTAAATAATTCAAATAACAACTCGAAACAATTTGGGATCAATCAAAAACCTTGTGGAAGTACTAGTTCATCGGGCACAGGTTGATATTTTCTATGTTGTGTACTCTGCATTAATTTTGACATAATCATAGCTTAAGTCACAGCCCCATGCTTGCCCTCTTCCTTTCCCATTTCCTGTCAACAAAAAGATAAAAATCAAAATACAAGTCATTAAAACTTTGAGAAAAGAAGTTTTACAAATGCTAGTGATCCAAAGCTATCTTGTTATAGCCAATAATCCATGTAAACAGTGATTGAGATATTGAAACAGTGGACCGACTGAGCCGAACCCAAAGCTTCAAAACTGTGGATAATCAAAGAGGTGGCCATTTATTGCCATTGTTAATCTCCAAGCACAGAACCTCAATTTCCTTGTTTTCAATGGAGGCGCAAACATCATCAATAGCAATGGCACATGCACAAACAGGAGCAAAAAAGCTTCATTGAAACCTAGCCACTCTAGTTGTTGGACCAATGGGCTTAATGTTATAATCTGTTTTGGACATCTTATTGAATGTAATACACCTTATTTTTCTACTTGTACAAAAGAATTATTGGCTAGCATGTTATGATTATCTGATCCGGGAAAATTTTCGGCATAGCTGATCTACTAGATGCATGTGATTCAGGTGTACTTGGATTCATCGGCTGTTAGTTATGAACACCAAAAATGTAACCCAAGTTTAGTCACTCAAACCTATTGACAGCAGCATACAGTCCCAACTGAATATTGCTTCCACAACTTACTAATCACACAAGAAAAAGAAAGAGCTCCAATGGCAATATCACATTGGGGAAAATGTCCCACCTTTTTCTTGAAATGATAGGGGTTTCAATGGACCAGGCCCAGGCCTCGGATTTTGATCATTTTTTAATAGAGCTGACCCGGACTAGTCATACAATTCAAATTCAGGCCTGAAGGGCCCCACAATGACACACCTAAACAGACAAATGCCTAAAATTCATTTACGATTTCAACACACGAAGGGGTTAGCATTATTGAACTAGACATGTTGGGTTGGGTTGGGTTATTCTTGAGATGAATCTGCTTTATGCATGCAGTATTGTCTCGAAAGCTTACCAACAGATATGTTGATTTTGACAGTACCATGCGTTTCTCCAGCCTTCCTGAGATAAGCACTGGCTGCAGCCCTGATAATATCTCCACGCATTTAGAATAAGGAACAGTACTAGAATAGAGGAGTATGATAGTGTAGAAAGAGATATAAAAGAGCCAAGTTCCTAGTGTTGCTTCTGGAACTAAGGTTGAGGAAATCCTTGTAGGCACAATCACATGTAATACATGCAAGATAGAAAATTTTCTAACTCGTGCTACATCAAACATGTACACATAAGGGCCTAGACCCTTAGCTCAGTTGGTTTGACACATTGCAAAGCAACTTTGAGGGTTCAAGTCCAGCTTACCCATAAAAAATAAAAAAAAACATGTACGCATACAAGATTTTTAAAATGTCCCACCAGTCAAAATCTCGGTCCCTCCAACAAGTGGAACACGTGTGGAAGTCTAGAGAAGTTCGTCCAAACGTTATAAAAAGGCATCATGGGAATCATATGAACATGCATTGATATTTTAGGAAATGATCATTTGAAGCATTAAAACAACCATTTCGACCACCAAAAACAAGCATAAAAATAAACTTACAACTCATTGTACACAATAATAAACAATCTTTGGGAATAAGATAAGCAAGGCCAACAGAAAATAGTGCAGGGTAGCACTTATGGATGCTAGTCTCTAGTAGCTTCACATCTCCTTGGAAAGCCCAACTTACTTCTGCAATGCAGTTAAGCATACCATCTCCTTTCATGAATGGTCAAGAACCATTCCATAAGAAGATTTGATGCATATGTGGTATATGTTGGAAAATTTTTATAAAAAAATTAAAATAAACATCAAAGTTGGAAAGCTGAGAAAGTTATTTCTTGATTTTGTCAAGAAATTGAAATTTTAGCACAAAACTAGGCCCATTCGCACCTCTCAAAAGGAAGTGGTTGCCCACCATCCATGAGCAGAATATCTCCAAGAGATATACGAAGCTCGTTTGGTTGAAATGGAATCCCTGCATAGCCCGCAGCGCAAGCAATACGTCCCCAATTTGGATCTCTTCCGTATACTGCAGCCTAATATAACGTTTCAAAACAAAGTGGAAATTAGAACAAACTGAAACAATATGCTGATAGCACTGAAAAATGGTAATGAAGCTCATACCTTGGCAAGGGAAGAAGATGCCACTGAGCGTGCAATTTTTGCAGCCTCAGCCTCATTGTTTGCACCAGTTACTGTGACCTACACATAAATTGTTAATTAATTAGACATTAAATATTCTCTAGCCAACGTATATGAAAGACCTGATAACATCATCCTATTGCACCCAAACCCCATACCATATACAGCCCCACCAACTCATCTATTCAGAGGATCTTGACCTTCTGATCTAGATCTAAAGTCTAGAACCTTTGTGAAAACAATTTTGTTGGTCAGAAAAAAAATTATTTATGTAGGGTAACTAAGTTTCACTTTCCAGCTATAACTGGTGCGCTGACAGAATTGTCAGGATTGATGACTACATGCCCACATGCACAGTGTAGGGAGTAAGGTGCATCCAGGACAATGGACGTTTAGTATTAAATGTAGATATATAGTACCCAAAATTGATAGACATAATTGAAGCTTTAAGTTATAGGCAGAAGAACTTCAAAGAAAGAGGCATGTCAGCCTACACACTCCTTAATTTTTTGGATGGGTGTCTGCCGATGCTCCAAAAATTGTTTGTGTAGATCATTATATATGTTGAGTAGTTATATATCAAACCAAGCAATAATCCATCATCTGATTTCAATAAGTTGAAAGCACAACAGGACAAAAGAACTGTTCTCATCATCCAAGACCTCAATTAAGCATGTTGCTCCTTCTCCATCCCATGCTATTGATTTTGCAAGGCCTTGCATTACCTGAAAAAAAAATCAAATAGTTTTATATATGTGACTTACCTTAAATAACATCATAGAAGCTCTACTCAATACAGGAGACAAATACTAAAAATTCATTTCAAATTTTGATTGCTTATATTTAAAGGCAGGTCCATTGGTGCAGAACTCACAGCATCAAGGCATGCTTGAAGTTGTCCTGCCTCATGACTACCCAAAGAAGATATCTTGGTTGATCCAGATATTCCACTAGCTAACGCAATAACAGTATCATTGGTACTTGTATCTCCATCAACCTGCAGCAACTCCATAAGTGAACCGGAAGGTATAAGTGTATGCAAGTAATGTTCAAATATCAATATGTTTACTGGACAACAGTTGATTTGCTCAAGCTTATCGATTATAGTGAAAGCCTCAGAAAAATGGAATTACAACCAATAAATAAATATGCATGCATATAGGCTGATACATGTCAATATGTTTAAAATGTCGCTATTAAGGTCATTGTTTTTTATAGCCACTGATAATGAAATAATGCAAATGTGGCAAGGAATACCATTTGAAATGTCAAACCATTATCTGAATCATACTGCATTCCTCCTGTATCAAATCAATCAAACTAAAGACTCCTGACATTTAAGGAAGATTATGACACTGCACCGGGAGTAGGTGCCAGCTACCTTAGTTGGTAAAGTCTATGGGTGATGATACCGTAGACCTGGGTTCAATTCCCGCCAGCACCGAATTACTGATCTCATTAAAAACAGGCTTACCAATAATAATAAACCAATGATCCAAATGGCAAATATGGTATCATAAAAAGAATGGGACAGTTACGGAGAAGGGATAAATCACGACAACAGGATGCCATAGATTGAGTGGAGTTATGGTTAGGGCTCAGTAGATTATCCCAATTAGTCATGGTTAGGTGAGTTAAGTGGCAATCGTGTAAACCCTAGATTACAAGAAAAGAAAATACCCAAAATAAAAAGAATAAGACAGAAACATACTTAAAAGCCAAAAAATAATTAATAAATTACATCTAAAAAATTCATGTTTATGAACATTGCTAATAAAATAAAGACCTATAAAGACTAAGGATATACAATGCTGAGCAAAAATATTTATTTTCATATATTATAAGAATCGAAAACCAATATTTGATTCATTTCATACTAAGAATAATGAACCTAATTTGGATTGATCAATAAAGCTTCATATCAAACTACAGTTTCTATCAGTTCGATTGAGGCTCATGTCAAATCAAATACAAGTACGACACAAATTGATAGTACTTTTTTTAACAGTCACGTACCTATACTAGAATGCAATCAATATCATTATATAAGTTTAATAATAAAATTTCCTGAAGATAAGCTAGTAACTCTGACTCACAGTTAAGGTTTATATTATTCACAAGCCCGGCATCATGGTCAAGGTCTCTCTAGTTGCTTTAGTCATCAATCAAGAATCAATAAGCCTTTAGCAGATAAGTTATGTAGGAACAGAAATATTGTTACCCACCGTAATTTGGTTGAAACTCCTATTTACTGCAATCTGTACCATTTTTCTCCATACGTCACTGGTGACTAGTGCATCACTTGTTACTACCTAGAACAGTTTATTATGAGGCACATAATTAATAAAATGTATTTTCAAAAATTATGCAAGAATAGATCATTGAAAAATACATACACCAAGAAGGGTTGCCATATTTGGATGGATCATCCCAGAACCTTTGGCCATTCCCCCAACTCTTATACGTGTCCCTCCAACCTAATCAAAGAGCAAAAGATGAGGTTCACTTTTCCTGTGGCATGGGCACTTAACCCCCAAAAAAATTAAACAGACACTGAATAGCTATCCACGAAGTGTTTGGTCTAGATTTCAGTAGTGAAGGTAACACAAAAAAAAATGGCTACTTAATTTGGAACTTTAAAAACAAATGCAACATAAACCATTCACAGAATAGCCAAAAAATTCAACTGACACCGAATTGCTATCCATGAAGTGTTAGGTCTAGATTTCGATGAGTGAAGGTAACACGAAGAAAAATGGCAACTTAATCTGGAACTTTAAAAACAAATGCAACATAAACCATTCACAGAAGAATTAATTTTGATGTGTGACACCTGTGAAATTGGGTGTCCATTAACGAAGAAAATAAAATCGGTTGGCTATTTTTACAGTAAAGAATGAAAGAAAAAAAGCTCCTCACATGGCATGGAAGAGAAAAAAATTAATGGATCAAACTCTGCTTTGTTAACATTCATGAGTTCACCTAGTAGTCAAAATATTGACCCATCCAGGTATCCCAACTGCTGGTTAAGTTAACTATTGATATAGTTGAATTTCTCTTTTGCAGGAATTTTTAGTGTGATGGTCAGGCTTGTCAGCTCTGTTGGTTGTTCGTGCTAACAAGGTGGATGATCCTTGAAGAATGGGTAATGTGATCAAAATTTGGTGTTTATCAGTACTCCTAGATGTCCAATGATTTAGCCAAGTCCTTTGCTTGCTTAGGTGCACATAGATAAAGTGATAATCATTATACATAGGAACCGTATTCCCTAAAGACTCGTTTTTCCCGTGTTCCCTTTGAGAAGATTGAATGCACACATAGTATGGATTGTAGAGACCTCAGACTCAATGGCCACACTCTTGCTCACAAGGTCAGTCGTTGTAATGGCTACTGCAGCAGAATCTGCCCTGCACACCAACCGATTTAATTAAAGATGTTGAAAGAAAAAAATATATATCTATATTGAAAGTGATAAATAAATAAAAAAATAGAACAAGTTTGCAATGTTAATGAATTATTTCAAACACTAAATGATTTTCTAATATCAAATTATCAATAAGGAAGAAAAGAGTGGTGGGGGGAGAAAGAAAAAAAGTTAAATATCATTGCGGTTCCAAAGTGGAAAAAATAAAAAAATTCAAGCCTTGTTTCCTCATTCATAGGAAGCAAGCCAACCTGCCAAATTAATGGTTAAATGAGAGAACAAGAGTTGTACCCCTCAATAGTTGATGACAGTGAATTAACTAGCTTTGGGAGTGAATTAAGAAGAGCCTCCTGCAAAAAACAAATGCATAGCAAATTACAATTACATTTGTTCAAAAGAAAATAGTAGAAGTAAATTGCAAGATTGATGACCAGTCAAACAACTCTGATGGTAAACTATCCGGCTGGAGATTTTAAATAATGTAGCATGTTCAGGTCCAGTATCAGAAGAAAAAAAAATCCAATAATAGTAACTCATATACACTTTATCCACATTTACCTTCTTTATTCTTTGACCAATTACACCAGTAGATTCAATCAACACATCTTCCGCACTAAATTGAAGAAGCTACAATAGAAAGACTTTAGAATGGCAGATATAAATATATCCAATCTGTATAAGATGGGGCATTCTACAACCTACTTTTTAAATACCTTAGCAACAGCAGTTGCACATTCTGTAGCATCCTGGTAACCTGCATCACCCTGAAACAAATGGGAAAGTCTTCTTAGCCACATAGCACTCTTCTCTTTCAAGAATCCAAAAGCTGACATAGAATGTAATGGAACTCGTTATTTTTGGTGCTTGTCTCATAGATACAAGACCTAGCAACACTGATAGATGTACTTACTGTTGCAGCATTAGCTTGACCAGCATTTATCAACACTGCACGGGCCTGTGGAGAAGAAAATTTTTGGAGTACAATATCAAGATATTGAAAAACAAAATGGTTTAATGTAGCCTCAGAAGTCAACACAGCATTCAACACAGCATTAGCAAGATAAAAATAAAAAAATTCCAGCAACAGAATTAACCAAGTCATCAGCCAAGTAAAAGTACACTTCGTCTTCTTATGGAGTTTCCGTATCAAACTCACATGTCCAATGTGTGTCGAAAGCTTTATCAATTTTCTATTAATGCAGCTGATTTTTTCTCTATGTTTTGCTCTTATGTACTAATATTTACGTAATAATATATCTTTCTACAGTTTGCTTGGGGATACTATGTGGTCCGTATTCCTAGACAACCAGAAAACATTCAGCAGAGTAAGTGAAAAAACGTTGATTGGTTGGTTGCAATAATCCAATCAAGTTCATATTCTGTACTTATGTCCAATTTATAAATTTCCATCATTAATTACATGTGATGCTCAGACTACGCACTCACCCACCCATCTAACTGGAGAAATTCTACCAAATACCTAATCATATAAACAAAACCTTCAACACTTACCGTTGTTGAGCTGTCTAATATATGTTTGCAGTATATCACTGGTGCAGCTGCAACCACATTTGTCGTAAAAACCCCTGAGAACAAATGGACACAAACCAGTTAAGAACATTTACACAACATGTCTCCATGTAGTGCTTGGGAGTTGTAACAAGCACAGAATAAAATACCATACTCAGAATTTGGAAAAGATAATTATTTATAAAGAAACTATAAGTTCATAAATTGGTACTTCTCAAGATGAGAAAACAGAAAGGACCTTGAAAAAATTAACTCTAACCTGCAGATATGGCATCAACATCACATGTCACAAGTGCAAGGTCGGGCTTCTCTCCTTTAGCACGCAATCCACCATACATGCCTGCAGCTTTGAATCCCTTCGCAGCAGTCACTCCCCCGTTTACCTATATAGTTGCAGCAGAAGAATTTAGAAAAGTAATTAGCAAGCCTCGTAATGAGAACTTGGCAAATATATATATTATCTAAAGTGTGAATGGACATAAATGCCCTTACATAAAATAAAAACAAGAAAAAACTATTATTTCCAATACTTCCCCTCAAGCTAGGGCAAATATATCAACTAAACCCAGCTTGCCAAGATAGAGTTAGTAACAGAAGGACCAATAGACTTCGTAAGCATATCAACAAGTTGTTCTGAAGAGGATACAAAGATTATCTGAAGACACCGAATCGAACTCTCTCCCTAAGAAAGTGAACATCAACCTCTATATGCTTGGTTCTTTCATGAAAAACTGAGTCAAAAGCAAGCATGATGGCAGACTTATTATCACAAAACAAAGTTGAAGAACCAGAGACCAAAAAATCTAACTCCATCAACAAGGATCTAAGCTAAATAAGTTCACAAGTACCAAGGGCCATAGCATGATACTCAACTTCAGCAGAGGAGCGAGAAACCACATTTTGTTTTTTATTTTTCCATGAGATCAAGTTACCACCATAGAAAGTACAGAAGTCAAAGGTAGATCTCTTATCTATAAGAGAATCAGCATCAGTGAAGTAGGACAAATGTGGTTGAGCAGTGGAAGAGTAGAAAAGCCCAAGACCAAGACGAGACTTCAAGTACCGAAGAACACAATAAACAGCATCAAGATGAGAAGTGCATGAGGTATGCATGAACTAACTGACCATACTAACAGCGAAGGTCTAGTCTAGTCTCATAGTGAGAGAGCTCCTCCCAACGAGACTGTAGGAATCCAAAGTAGTTAGCTACACTCTGAATCCCCTGGGTAGCCTAAGCGATGTCTCAATAAAGCTTGTAGATCCTCAAGTCATTCCGAGCATGCGTATGTGTATGAGTGAAAGTTGACTATAATGAAGGAAAAGTCTCATAATACATGAATATGGTGTAGATGTGCTGCTCCATGGAGTTAAAGAGTCATCCAAGGATAGTGCAGTTTGTCAATCTCCCGTTTTTCAATTTTGGGATCAGTAAGGGGTGGTTTATTAATGATTCCCAACAACTATCCAGATTTTCCTCTACTCCCCAAATAAAGCCTAATTGACCGAGATCAGGACTAAAAATTCCTACCATCTAAAAGGGCATTAGTAATGCATTGTGCTGAGAGGTATGCTCTAAGGATGGAATTGGAGTATTTGGTCTCTTGATGCGATGTCATTGCTTATTGCGAGCAAAATAATGGAAACTTTGGTTTGAAGGGAGATCATTGCAGTCAAAAGGTAACCAAAGGGCCAAGTAAAAATCACTACAAATAACTCCCTAATTGCCGTTGTAGGTCAGAAAGTTGACTGACTTGAACGGCTTCACGTAGCCCCCATAATTCTTTTACTTGAATCCGAAGTCTCCCAGATAAGGTTGGTTGTTGACACATGACCCTAAACAAGATTGACTGCCGTCTTGGATGCTAATACATCAACTTGTTGCTATCGTAGGTCCAAAAACAAAGCAGACTGTTGTCGTATGATTCCAAGCAAGATTGATTGCTGTCATGGATGCTAATACAGCAAACTGCTGCTATCGTGGGTCCAAAAATACAGCAGAATAGTATAAAGGTTAAGAGAAAAAACCCTATTGAAGGGCATAAAAAATCACAGCATAGAATCGCAACATGTCCCCCCAGAAAAAAAAAAAATTATCACAACATGCGATAAAGAGGGTATGAATCAACAAAAAAAAAAAAACACCCCGAAGAAGAGACTTTCTAATGAAGTTGCGGCTAGGTTAGTAGGTCTCAAAATCCAGGGATTCTGAGAAAGGAGGAAAAGAGAATAGAGGAAAACCCAAAGAGAGAGTAGGACGTCCTCTAGAGTTGTGCTGACACCAAGAAAAATTTAGAAAACTAATTGGCAAGCCTCATAATGAGAGCTTGACAGATATATATATATATATTATCTAAAGTGTGAATAGACATAAATGCCCTTACATAGAATAAAAACAAAACAAAAAAACTACTATTTCCAATAGCATCCATTAGCATAGCATTTCACACAATTGCACGAGCTGTGTTATTGAAGAAAGACTTGAGAAACACTTAGAATATAAAAAAATTGCAGTAACACAAATTAAAATACTAAATGAAGAAAATAGGAAAATCTTATCAGGATGTTTTTCTTAATTTCACGGAACCAAGGAATGAGGTCTGCCAACTACCATGATTGGGGAGCTTGTAAGCCCTTATCAATTATGCTCCATCATGTAGGATCTATTCTAAATAATTAAGTGTTTAAAAAAAATTAAACTTTTTTTGAATAAATAAGTATTTCAAAATAAAGTTGAGGTTTAGTTTTCCCATTGGAGGAGACTTGAACTCACTACCTTTGTTTAGTCCTTTGGTGGAGAGCTTTTTTATGGGAAACATTCGGTGGGAGTTTAGAAATTTCCAAAAAGAATGAGAAAATTTGGTTTTCCCTCTAAATTTTAGTCCCCACATTGGACAAATAAAGACCATCCCCCAAGCTTATATGTAGCAGCTCACCATCTATTCTTAATTGTTCAATTGTGGGGGTTAGAAATGTTCGAGGTACATGTTGCGCTCGAGCATCGTCAAGAGGAGCTGAAAGGCATTTTCTATTTGCCACGAGTGACGTGTCACTCAGATAGTTGAATTGTTAACTACTGGGATTGGATCGATCTCATCCCTCCGATCGTCCATTATATTAAGCGTGTGTCAGTTCGGATCTGACTCCTCATTAATAGGGTGTGAATGGGCATGTTGGTTCGGTTCCAACCCTAAAATGTGCGAGCAAGCATCACCCAACCATTAGTTGGGTTGGTGTGTGCATGAAGGGTTGTTAATTAGGACTGACGGACCCAACCAAACCAAAAAAAGCTAAGTTCAATTGTTCTAATTTCCTTAAAATAAATTGGGCATATCTGTGATCATAAGGGTGATTCAGGCTGCAAATGGGCTTCATCGTCTCCTGGAAACGGTTTGTCCAAAATTCTCTGTGCACTCACGAGTTTTACGAGAAGGGAGATGAAATCTCTTTCAAAGATGTCATTAAATCTAGCATTGAAGCCAAAGTGGTCTCTCAAAATTTTCTTCTTCTTTATGCCTTTGTACTCTTCCTCGGACTTGATTTATTTTTCCAACACATCAAAGTGAAATTTTCAAGCATTCAAGCAAACATTACATATTATTGGGTTTGGTGATATAAAATCACCATTCTTTTGTTTCTTAAGGTTAATGGGTTTTGTCCAAAGGTATTTTGGGTAATGTCATTTCATTAGTTTATGAGAAACAAAAGGGATTCCTGGATGGTAGTTGTTGTGCATAAAAAGGGTTTCTCTAGAAAGGGGTTTTCTCTTTGTTACAGAGTGTGAGGAATCACTAAGTCTCTATGTATGTATTTCTTCTTCTCTTGTAAAATCTAGAAGCTCAAGGTACTTGAGGGTGATCTACAAATTGTTGTTGTGGGTTTGTGACAATGGGAGTGGAATCAATTTCTTGTTTGGGCTCTTACTAGAGTTGGGTGTAGAGATTTGGTGGGTTTCACTGGAGAATTGAAGGTAAGTATACTTGTAATTTCTTCCTTGAGTAGTGGATTTTTACTTGCCGGCTTACCCGTGGATGTAGTCCCACTGTGGGTGAACCACGTATATCTTGTGTTGTGGTTGTGTTCATTTCTTTATTCTCTTTATTTTTCTTATATTTGCTTTGCAACACATTTCTTGGGGTTTGATTGTTGGAATTGATTGCTTTGGTGTTAGAAGAGATTAATTTCAATAATCGGTTTCTGTGTGTGGTTTGGAATCTAGCCACAACACATACAACAAAATAATTATAAAACAAATCTAATAGATTTAATACGAGCTATGTTTCAACTAAAACCCTAGTTCATAGCCAAATCAAATATAATAAAACAACATTACAAAAGTTCAACACCTGCTTCCATGGTCCTTCAGGGAGAAGAATCGGAGCTGCAGGTATGTAGCTCGAAGATTGTTCAACAGTCGAGGAAGAAGAAGCAACAACAACTCTGAAATCACATCGAAAAGAACCAAACGATTTCCCGAACTGCAAAATCAGCAAACGATCGTCAATCCAACAAAAATCAAAACCAAAATCCAAAACTAAAACCAGACTCAAAATCATCTTAACAGTGTAAAAAAGACACCTTTTTTCGATTGAATTCTGGAAATTTAATGGAGATATTGGGACAAATAGAGAAGGCCATTGCTGCAGAGACCAGTTGATTTTGTTCGAAGTGGCAAATGAGACGTACGAAAAGATGGAGAAGATCGAATCAGAGCTCCCAAATCTCTTTCTTAAGGTCTTCAATGGCGATTAGGATTTTCGTTCTCTTGAGCGAAGTAAGAGTGAGACTTGAGAGAGAGCTTCAAGGTTTTCGGCTTGCTGACATTATACAGTGGAAAAGGCGGGATTGATTCTTTTTGTTTTTATTAGCAATTATTCTGTACATCTGGTAGTAATTTAATATAATACTACCTGAATTTCTATACGAAAATCGACGACCACAGCATAGTGATCTTCTTTCTCAATAGATCCAAGAGCTAAAAATATTCTATTAAACTACCGTCAGTGTTATTAATTAACTTTCTCTTACAATTTGTTCTACGAATCTCATTCCACACGTGCAATACGAACATTTACCCAACGCCACCTATGTTGACATTAGACCGGCTGATCAGGTCATAGTGAGGATCAAATCACCAGTTTATAAGAGGCATTGGTGTCAATTGGGACCGGCAAGAGCAAGTAAGCTCGTGGCTTTAAATCTCGTCCGTCGGAGACGAGATAGATAGACAAGTCATCTTGAACTTGATGTGTTTCTCAAAAGTCAGTCCATTGCTTCATTGTCAATCAAGACGACTCAAACAAATCAGACAACTCGATCACGTTCGTGGACAAGACGATATGTCAAAACAAGTTTTAAAATCATGAGTAGGCAATAAGCATGAAAAGAAATGGAACCAACCATTTCAATAATCCCACCTAAGACTGTTAATGGATCGAATGCAGGTCGATATAGTAACAATTTATAAAGGATTAGAACGAACTTGAATTGATCTAATAAGTATCGAATTAGACTTTGATCTTATTGGATTGTTGTCAGATCTCATTATTAGGATCCAAATCATATTCCAATAACAATATGATGGACAATTTGATGTACTTCATATGTTTCAACAAAATATACAATATAAATATATACTTTCTGTTAATTTATTTTATTATCAAGACATGGTTATCCATAATCAATTTTATCAGATATCAAAATGAAATCTTATTGGATTTGATCCTCTCTAGTATCATAATCCTCGATCGAGACTCTAATTCCATTACGCTTTGGGGTACATAAGGACAAAGTTTTTATAGTTCTATGAACTACCATGTCAAAGAACGTCAGATTATCACAATTCAAAATGAATTTGATATATAGGCGATTTTCAGGGAGTTTCATCATTCATGCAACAGTTTCCCCCCTTGCGTATGCGTGAGAGACAAAAATCAAGCGAAATAAATGATTGTTAAATCCTATCTTAAGCACCCAAAAAAATAGGGATAGACAAATAAATTTTGTTGCAATTTTCAATGATTTTGTAATTTATAGTAACGATATATTTGATTGCACACGAAAAAATATGGTGGAAAAACAACATTTTTCATGTATTTTATTGCACTTTCCATGAAAATTTATTTTTCACCCACATCCAAAAGTATAACAAAAAGTAGATTTCACATTCTCACCCATATAAATGGGAAAATAAATTCACCTCTATTTTTCACTCTCAAATTAAAACTCATTTTTATTCTTTCCCAATACTACCATAGCCACCATCACACTCAATGTCAATCGCACCATCGTCGTCATTATCACCATTCCTGTCACGAGCCACCTTCTTTCTCCTCCACCTATCATCATCTCTCTCCCCCACTCATCTTTTTCTTCTTCCCTCACGTCCGTCACCACCACCACATCTTCCTTCCCTCTTCTTCTTTTTTTTTTTTCTATTGTTTTTTCAAAATAATATCAAATAATAGATTCAATTTTTTCATTATAATCATTTTTTCCATGGATTTTGATTTTTCATACAATCAAATACACCCAACTAACTTAGACATAAAAATACTTTTACAAATACACCTGTGGTGCTCGAATAATTCAAAGGGAAAACATATATGATCAAAGTCTATTAACTAATCTCCCCAACCATTATTTTATAAGGGTTACGATATTACCACACCATTATGTTATAAATAAACATGACACATGATTTTATTGTAAAGTCACACCCTATAATAAAATCACTTATGGTGTTTATAAAGATGTCGTAATATTATTGCTCTTTTATCATCTTTCAAATAGTTGGAAAGAAGATGAGAATGACATAAGTGTTATATAATACGTAGGGTGCATCAAATTCATTATATCAATTAAGAACTTGATTCGGCCGACACAACATCAAATATTGTCATAACCACATGTCCTTGTTCTTCTCTTCTAATCCCAATATCATGATTTAAATAATCTGTAAATTTCATCTTTAAGATATTTGAAAAAATGTTCTCCATCGTCTATTTTACATAATTTAGTGTTGGGTAGATTGACGATATTTTTATCCGAGTACATGTTTCACAAAATTTGATTTTCAGCACTTTACTTGTTTTGTTATTTTATCAATCAAACTCCATCAATTTCTTTTTTTATAACCGACTATCCTTGTAGCCCGTATTTTTTGATAATCAAGTATTCCAGTAGACAAATCGGGTCCGTACCTGAAGTTTGTTTAGTCCATAGATCATGGTCTTGTCCAAGGATTAGTACCGGGCACGTGTAAGCACATCATACGCACTAAGTAAGAGAGTGTGTGCTCTCACGGGTGGCCCTTGAGGAATTAATGCTTATAATGAGTATCAAACTCATGTCCTACAGGTATTAACTACTTATCATTCTGAAATTGCCATAGCCAACCCCTGGGGGTTTCCATCAACTTTTCTTGATTAATGGTACTAAAAACAGTGGTATTTATAATAATCTAGGTTGCTAAATTACTTTAATTATAATAATGAAACAAAATTGAAGCGTGATGAAATATATTTATATATTATAACTTGCGAACCTCTTTCAAGAAAGGGTCCATAGCTCAGTGGTAGAGCATTTGACTGCAGATCAAGAGGTCACCGGTTCGAACCCGGTTGGGCCCTTTTAAGAGCTAATTATTTTTGTCAATCGTTTACCGTTTTTTCTCATTTTAGCAAACAAATGGTAGATGTATTTAGGACTGTCAATGGGCTTTGGCCTAAAAATCCTGATCCAACTGGGCCCAGGTCAAATAAAAAACACCAATATCTATGCCCAGCCATGGTTTCAAAATGCGTCTCGTCCATGGACGAGATTGAGTTGTCCCGGACAAGACAATTCATTTAACTCGGTTAACATTGATTGATTTATATATATTTAAATTAAAATATTTATAATTTTTTTTAATAAAATAAGATAGATTAGTAAACAAATAGTGATAAAATTATGTTTTATTTATATAAGAAATATTAATATTTAAATTATAAAAAAACAATTATCTTAATCAAAATCTAGACAATCCCAGTTGACTCGATCAAGTTTTATTGACTCATTCGATATTTTCAAAATATCGTCTGAGACATCTCGTTTATCTTACAAGACGATGCAAATGTTGATACACCATGTAAATCTGTATCGTTATTGAATGAGACTGAGACGACCAAGTCATCTTAGTCTTGAATGAGATTTAAAACCATGTGCCCAACCCAACGGTATTGGTCTCATGTCAAATATATTTTGATGTGTATGACAATATCTCTTAGAGTCCGAATAGCCTTACTAACTTGTGAGGAAAAAAAGGCTTTACTAAGTTTCATCCACTGTCAAAAAGATCTTGAGATGTGTAATAAATTAAGGCCTTTTTCTCAAATTGAGTCCAATGAGAGAGAGAGAGAGAGGGGTCGAATGAACTCTCTCACACCTTGCACTCTACAAGAAAAAGTACCAAAAATAATACAAAGAAATTGCAACAATAAATTATATAATTACAAAAGAAATTTTATCTTTTGAGAATAATTTTTTTTTGGGAAAGTATCATTGTGTGCTAGGCTTTCCATTTGTGCTTAATGTCTTTATAGAAAGATTATTGTCATCTCCCTTTGCAGAAATAATAAGTTTCATATTTAGTGTCTCATTGTGATCTCTCAATTGGTCAGTTGGATTGGAAAATATTTGATGGAATCCTTGAGAAAAGGCAAAGACCTGTGGAAGATGTGTGCTGACTCATAGGCTGAGTTGAACCATTAACTCTATAACCCCCTCAAGTGAAGCAATGAGTAAGCCCGAAGGTTCAACTTGGTACAAAACGAAAATGAGCATCGCAAGGGAGGCTCTTAGTGAACACACCAATCAACTGAAATTCTCAGAGATTTGTAGACACTTCAATTTGAACAGACTCCGTGCAAAAAAGGTCACACACAAAAAAAAAAAAAAAATTATGTTTTAAAATCAGAATGGGTTTAAAGCATGAACTCTCCAAAATCACATTTATTCAAAATAAAGGATCCCTAAGACCCAATTGACCTAAAGATCAACTACAAAACTCATTAAGTCCAATCCTTAACCTCATTTATAGAGTCATAAAGTCATTTTCCTAAAAAGCCCACAAACCTTCTAAAGCCAACTAAATTCAAATCCAATCAATTTCCAACGTCACTTTAACCTTAATCTAACTCAATCCAATCGCATGGTTCCAATCAATTTTCAAATTAACCTTAAACTAAACTCAAACCTAACCCAAACCATTAACCAATCCTAAGTCCAACATACAAAAAAGCCTATATTAAATCAAACATTTACCCAAGTCATATCCATATCCAACTCATATCCATAATCTTAATCAGTCACCACAAAAAGTCAATGATTATCAAGAGGGACACATGTCAACTCCATAACCAACTTCTCAAAAGAAATCATTCCCATCATCTCCATTACTACTTCCATATCTCAACCCACACATCATGTGATAAATTTATTCCTATCATTTTCTCCAAATCCTTATCAGAAGCAACCCCCACACCTCTTCTTCTTAATCAACTCACCTAACCTATATACCTTTATACCCTTTTGCCATATGTCACCATATCCTTCACCCTCCCAAAATCAAAATAACTACCCCCCTTCCATAACCATTCTTCCAACCGACACCCACACTTCTTAACCTCACCTAACACTCAACTTGTATAGGTTGAGAGATCCAACCCATAAGTGTCAAGTAATCCATTTCGATATCTTTTTATCAAATTTATCATCCCCTAACCACGAATTCTCTACACCTCATTCACAAACCTCACGTCATTTACCATCATTTTTTATTTTCACTTCATTCTACTAAATTTTAACCCATCTAAAATCTAAAACTATATTCATCTCCATACACCCTTTTTATCACTCTCTTCTCAAAAGACAAAAAAAATATCTAACATAAATATTTTCATCAATGACTCAACAAAAAGAGAGACAATTCTAAATTTCAAAGTGGGTATAGGAAAATAATTCATTCTCTTTCCCCTCTCCATCTTTATTTTCTATCTCTTTTCATATATATATATTTGTTTTTGAGGCTCACATCCCTTAAAATGTAAATCTTTGTGATCCAGTCACCACGGGATCCTCTTCTAATGAGGTGACCCATGATGTAGGCCCGAAATAAAATTACTCAAAAATTGATGGTACAAGTTTTATTTTTATCAATTTCTCTTTTAAATTAAAAAAAAAAATGAAAAATGACCGATGTATAGGTTACCACCTAAGGTAGAGAATATAAGGTACCTAACACTTTTCCTATTTCTTAAAATGAACCCCTTGCTTATATCTTAGGTAGATTAATACTATATCCGTACGAGAATCACTACGATAGAAATCAAGTTTTCTAAAACTATCTTTCGGGTGCCCATTCACATCTTATTCTAAAAAAATGATGGTGAATCTAAATCCAAGTAGAGATTGGATTTTCAACAAAAAATTCATGTTTACAAGAATAAATTGAACTTTGACGAGACCAAATGGAACTTTTTTCACGAATGAAATGGGAGTCCAAAGCGATATGTTTGGAACGAGCATGGAATACCGGATTAGACCTCATATAAATAACACTTTTGTCAGCACAAAAGAGAATTATAGAAAAAAGATATAAATAAATTCAAATCATGAAGAATAAATGAAGTCCAAGTGATTTCTGCAACGATATGAGCAAGAGATCTATATTCTGCCTTAGCACTAGAACGAGAGACACTAAGTTGCTTCTTTGCACTCCAAGAAATAAGCTTTTTCCTAAGAAGATGGCAAAACCATAAGTAGAACATTTTGTGTCGGGGCATCCTGCTCAATCTGCATAAGAATATCCTACAAGATAAATAGGACTAGTGAAATAAAATTGTAGCCCGTGATGAATACTTCCCTTCACATACCAAAGGATCCACTTTCTACCTTAAGTGATCCACGATAGGAGCATGCATGTGTTGACAAACGGAGTTTACCCTGTATGTTATGTCGGGTCTTGTGAGAGTAAGATAGTGAAGTGCCCCAACAATGCTCTTATACTAGGTAAGATCATCAAATCGATTACCTATTTGGTAAGTTTTTTACCAACTACCATGGGAGTGATGCATGACTTTACACCATCCATTTTAGTTCTTTTGAGGAGACCCATAGCATACTTCGTTAGAGGTGACTTTATCTGCCCCCAAACCTCTTAGAAACCAAAAGACTTGTAAAGAGTTATTATTGGCACTCCAACTTTACTTATTACACCCAAATTCATTAAATTAATTATCACACCCCTATTAATGATTAAAACGAACCATTTGAAACTAAATCCTATGTTTTTTAATACATGTGCCTATGTGCATTTGTACCTAAAATACCCCCATCACATGTCCTTTTTAATTAGGATTTGAACATGAAGTTAGCGTCTTACCGTAGTGTGTATCCGACTCATTTATAGCAGTGCTAATGAATAACCCTTAAATTAAAATCAATAGAACTTAATAAATTATTTAATTATATTAATAACACTTAATCACAATTGGAGACGTGCTACCTAAACTAATTATAATAAAAAAATACTTGCATATAAATAAAATAAAATATTATAATTACTTCAGATTTTCTTTTGTTTCTTATATGTTTACTAATAATCAGAATCAGTAGGTACTTGTGATTTTTTATGGTTCCGATCCCAATAATTCAAATCAGAACCAACAAGAATCAAAACCAAAAGCATATGATGATTTTGATTTTAAAAATCTTAGGAATTGACCCATTGACACCCTTAGCCGATAAATCTCTAAAATAAATAAATAAAGAAAATGAGAGAGACGAGGAGAGTTAAACCCAATTTCTAATGATTGAGATTTTACGTGTATCTCAACATTACAAATCCGATGATTTTTTTATCTCGAATGTATTTCTCAATCGTTAAATTTTGTATTTACACAATGAAAATCTTTTGTCATTACTTAAAGGACAAAAGAAAAAAAAAATCTCATGTCATATCTTGAGTCAACGGAATCCAACCCTCATATACTTTGTGTCTGAAATGACACAAAATATTTATTGCGATTCTCACAAATCTGACGTGGGGTGTGCACATAATCATAAATGTATTTTCTCGTGATACGAGTAAAAATCATTTACGATTATGTATGCATGTACACGTCAGAATTGTGAGAATCACAGTAAATCTATGTATTATTACCTGAACTTGGTAATTGCTTGAGTCGACGGAAGCCAATCCTAACATACAATTACCAATTGAGGTCGAATCGGTTGGATTAAGCACGTCAAGTTTGACTCGGTCGAGTTAAATCGGAATGTCCGGTTCTTAAATCGGCTCTCCTTCCCTTCTAGAATCTAGATTCCAACTACCACCGCATCTACCACATCCAGATTCCAGACTATGCGAGTAAAATAAAAGCTTTCAGAAAATCAGATTTTAGAAAATGAGAGAGTGAGAGAGCAGAAGCAGCCATGGACGAAGCTTCATCTTCATCGTCATCCAATACACCACAAATCGACGGCTCAGATTCATCTTCATCTTTGTCTGTTCTTCTCCCTAACCTTCCAGATGACGTGGCACTCCAGTGCATCGCGAGGGTCCCAAGATTCTCTCACTCTGATCTCTCCCTCGTCTGTAGATCATGGCGGTCCATTTTCCACTCCCATCTATACTTCTCCACCAGATCCCACCTCAACTGTACCCAGCACTTCCTCTACATCAACGTTCGCATCCACGGCTCTTCCTTCAAATGGTTCGTCCTCGACAACCACCACAGCCTCTCAAACCCTAGAAAGCTTTACCCAATACCCCCAATTCCTTCTCAATCAATTGGATCCGCTTTCGCTGTCTTGGGCTCCAGAATCTTCGTCATTGGTGGATCGATCAACGAAATTCCGACATCAAATGTCTGGATCTTCGATTCTCGTTTCAATAAATGGGAAATTGGTCCAAAAATGCGAGTCGGAAGGGAATTTGCTGCTGCAGGAGTCGTTAATGGGAGAATTTATGTAATTGGGGGTTGTTTGGTTGATTCATGGGCTCGATCGACTAATTGGGCTGAAGTTTTCGATCCAGTGCTTGGGTCATGGGCACCTGTTCCGAGCCCGATCGAGGTTCGGGATAAATGGATGCATGGAAGTGCAGTCATGGAGAAGAAAATGTACGCAATGGCGGATAGAGGAGGCGTCGTGTTTAATCCCGAGGAGGAGTCGTGGGGTTTAGTATCTTCGGAGCTCGATTTGGGTTGGAGAGGGAGAGCAGCTGTTGTTGATGAGATATTGTATTGTTACGATTATTTGGGGAAGATAAGGGGTTTTGATGTGAAAGAGTGTACATGGAAAGAGTTGAATGGGTTGGAGAAGGATTTGCCGAAGTTTTTATGTGGAGCAACTATGGCTAATGTTGGTGGGAAGTTGTGTGTGGTTTGGGAAGGTAAGGGTGAAGGTAAGCGGATAGAGATATGGTTTGCGGAGGTTGATGTTCGTAAGGATAGTTGCGGGGTGTTGTGGGGATCAATCGCTTGGTCTGAAGTGATTCTTGAGATCCCAAAAGGGTCTTCCATCGTTCATTGCTTGGCTGTTGAAATGTGATATTTGCTAAATATGGTGGGTATGTTATTTTCTGCCTTAAATTATTTCAGATATTTTTGGAATATTGTTTACTAATTCGCTGCTTGGTATGCCTTACAAGTTACAATTTCTTTTTATCTGCCATGAATGATATGGTTTATGGCTTCATGTTGCATTGATTCACATCCTGCTCTAAATTGAGGTGACTATCTGGCTTAAATTTAACTACCCAAGAAAGATTTAGCCATTTAGAAGTGTCCAAAAAGTAAATTTGTTTTACATTGTGCCTTCAGGAAACTTTGTCGTTACATAACTGTAACCCATTGAAAAGTTGTGTAACTTGCGATGCTTTATTTCTAATTTTAAGGAAGGCTGATGAACATCATTGAATTTGCAAACCCTGGTGCTCTAGGAGGGAAATGACACCTTGATGTACTGGATTTTCCCTTCGATTTTGCAAGGGAGTCTACATCATTTTATTTCGGGATCTGTTTAAGTGTTTTAAAGAGTAGATTTTGATATTTCCTTCTCCATACATTCTCAACTGCAAGGAAGATGCATAAGTGCATTCTGTGTTGAATATGCTCTCAAAGATTTGGAGATCAATAAGAGATTTTACAAGGATACTGAAGGAAGACAAACTGGCCCTGGACAATTGAGACAATTGAACAACAATAATCATTTTTTGAAATGCCTTGCTGCCACCTAGAGTCTTTCCAGTAGGAGTCTTTGATTATGAATCCATTAGGGAAAATGGAGAATCTGATATTTCTTGTAGAAACATAAGTAATGCTCAAATATGAAGCTTGGAGTCATTTTTAGAGGGACAACCCCCTCCATTCACTTAGAATAAAGTCTGACCAGAAGTAAGATGACAAGGAAGTTGTCGAGGAAAGTCTTTAAGATGTTGAACATGTAACTAGGGAAAATAATGACATGTTCATTTTGAATCATACTCTAGATGGTCGAAGGTAAACACTCCCCAAGCTCAACGGGAAGAGGGGAAAGGTCTCAAAGTCAATAAGGTGCCTATAAAGATCTACTGGAAATTGAACCAGCAAATATTGGATTTTATGCTGTCATATCCATGGATTGGATATATCAATGCCATTTGGGGTATAACATATTACAACTTTTGATTAGCTGATTGGTACAAGAAAGGATGACCTCCAGGTAAATAACAACAACATCGACTGCAAGTTCCCAAATCAGGAAGGGAGCCAAGAACCTTTAGCCTATGCAATCCATTCCCCTCTCCAATGTCATTCTTGGAAGGAGGAAATCCATAGAAGAATTAAGTTTTAGAAAGTTGATAACCTCCACAAAGTATGTCATGTTTGATAAACACATAAAATAATGATGTTTAACCCAATTTGTAATGATTATGTAATATTAATTTGGTTAATTGTGGCTAATTGATTTAAATTTTTATTTTGTAGGTGTTAAAGATCTAAAGTATGAGAAAATGTTAGAAATAAATTTTTAGTGAAAAAAAAAAAAAATTTCAAGGATGAAAAAACAATTATCTCAATACAAGGAATGGCTAAAGAAAAATTTCAAAAAGAGAAAATCTCTCTCTTTCTCCTATATACCGTACAACTCGCCCAATTTTTCTATTTTGTCTTTTTTTAAAGATTCCTTCATTCTCTCTCCTACTTTTACTTTCTATTCCACTCCGTTTTTTTTCCACATGTCACTCTTTCCCTTATAAATTTCTTATTCTTTTTCTAGTTGTTTCTATTTGTATCTCTTTCCTTAATTTATCTTTCTTTGAAAATAATTTATCCACTTATTCTCTTCTTCTTTCTCTCTTATCCTAAGAGAAGACTCCTTCTCATTGTTCTTGATTTTTTTTATTCTTCCTCAATTTTTTTTTCTAGACTTATTTTTTACTAGGTTGGTTACTCAAGAATTTTGATGGATTTATCTATGGAAATCATTGGCTAAAGACCTAGTTGTGGCTAAAGGAGAAAATTGACGGTTTTTGTTTATCCTTGATTAACAAAGGTTGAGGTTCAATGCTTTATATTGATTAATTAAAGTTTGTCCATGCCTACGACATAGTCATCCTCTTTGATGTTAAATGGGTGAAAGAGGAAAGACGATAAAGTTGTAAGGGTATTATTGGAAAAGGAGTAGAAAAAGTAAAGGCAATAAAGTTGGAAGGTATTATTGGAAACATGGGGAAAGAGGAAAGAGTATTAAGTTGGAGGGATATTATTGGTAATGGGTAGAAAAGAAAAAACAATAAAATTGAAGGAGTATTCTTGGAAAGGGAGGAGAGAAAAAGGGAATAAAGTTGAAATTCTTCATTGAGATGTGTGTGAAATTGAATCTAAACCGTTTTTTTATGAGGGATAAACATTGGGGGAAGGCAACTGTGATGTTTTATTAGAAAATGTAAGGTAATAAAGTTGAAGGAGTATTTTTGGAAAAAAATGAATAGTAGAGGAAAGACAATAAAGTTGGAAGGGTATTCTTGAATACGAAGAGAAGAGATTAGTAGGGAGAGAACCATCGCAGGGATGGTTGAGTGGTAGACTTGGGTATCATTAGGTTTGCTCCCTAGTTGGTCTCAAGTTCGAATCCCACCAACTATATTCTTGTTGTGGCCACGCGTTGGCTTGGACCAAGCAAGTACCAACCATAGCTTGGGTACAGGTCCTAGGGACTAGTCAGGATGCGCACAAGCTTGGCTTGGATACCCTTCACTATAAAAAAAAATAGTAGGGAGATTAAATCCCAACCCTAAAGAAGATGATTGTGTCGTAAGCATTGGCAAATTCAAGTATTCTTTATATAATAAAACATAATGGTTGACTCCACTCCCTTTATCCCCCATTATCAAAAAAATAGTGGGGGATAAAGGGAATGGAGTCCACCATTGTGTTTTATTATATAGAGAATAGTAGAGTTTGTTAGTGCTTACAACACAATCATCTTCTTTGGGGTTAAGGGAGTAAAAGAGGAAAGACAATAAAATGGTAGGCGGTATTATTGAAAAAAAATAGTAGAAGAGTAAAGACAATAGAGTTAGAGGGATATTATTGGAAAAATGGGAGAAGAGAAAAGAAAATAAAGTTAAAGAGGCATTATTGAAAATGGGTAGAAGAGAAAAGGCAATAAAATTGAAGGGGTATTCTTGGAAAGCGGAGGAAAAAATGAATAAAATAAAAATATTTTCTCAAGTTGCGTGCAAATTTGCATTGGAGGAAGGCAAACATTAGGGGTAGACAACCATTGTGTTTTATTATATAGATTGAAGGTTTTGACATATTTTGATTAATTATTATTTGTCCATATATTCTCTTGATCTTTGCAAGTGGTTTTTACTACATTGAATGCTTGTAAATTCTTGTGACATGCTAATAAAATGTTAGATTCAAACATCGATTTTTTTAGTAACATTGACTATTATGTTGTTTTAATAGATAAATCATCCGGTTAGAAAGAATCTTTATTCGAATCTAACTAAGGAAAAAGTTAACCAAAATAAAATTATAAATTGTTGAATAGATCCCGGATGCCTTAGCAATTTTAATTTTCGTTTCAAACTCGTTCATTTTTGCTTGATATGAAAGTGTGGAAAAATCATTTGTTTTCGTATTTTAGGTCAAATCTCTTTTGATTCACGTGTCTTTTGCTTATTTTTGATACACTCCTTGTGAATCGACCTTGGACTTCCGAGTTTTTACTACTTTACTTCACACTTACACATCTTGCACTTGGGATTTTAAATCTACAATATTTTACTTTAAGCAACTTTATGGTGTTGTTGTCGGTGATTGGTTGTTCAATAAGAACATGTACTAACATTCACCTTCTTTCTTAGTTTCATTTATTTATTTATGTTTTTCTTATTATCTATTTAAATTTTTTTGTTATTAATTTTTGTATGTTTCTTCCATAAGATTTAATAATGATGAATGAGAAGGGTGTGTAGCGAAGTAATAAAAACTCGGGAGTCTAAGGTCGGTCCACAGGGATTGTATCAAAAGTGAATAAAAAACATGTGAATTAAAAAATATTTGACCTAAACTACAAAAATAGATGATTTTTTCACATTTTGGTATGAAGAAAAAATGAAGGGGTTTAGAACGGAAATTAAAATTGGAAAGGTATGGATTTATGATTTTATCTTTGATTAACTTTTTTTCTTAATTCGATTCGATTGCAGAATGTCACTAACCTGATGATTTACTTATCAAACCAAAACAATAATGAATGTTATTGAAAAGTTGATGTTTGAACCAATCTAGCATTTTATTAGTATTCACAAGCATTCAATGTAGTGAAAACCACTAACAATAAATCAAGAGAATATCTAAACAAATAATAATTAATCAAAATATGTCAAAACCTTCAATATAAAACATTGAACCTCAATCTTTATTAATCAAAAGATAAACACAAACCATCGAATTTCACCCCTAGCTATAGCCAATAATCTCCATAGATAAATCCATCAAAATTCTTGAGTGATCAACCTAGTTAAAAATAATCTAGAAAAAAAATTCGAGGAAGAAGAAAAATTCAAGAACAAGGAAAAGAAGCTTAGAAGAAGAAGAGAATGTGTAGAGAAATTGTCTTTAAAGAAAGATAAATTAGAGAGAGAAAAATAGAAATAGTTAGAAAAAAAAATGAGAGATTTAGGAGGGAAAATGTGACATGTGGACGAAAAATAGAGTGAAATTAAAAGTAAAAGCAGGAGAGAAAAAGAAAGAATCTTGGGAAAAAAACAAAATAGAAAAATGGGAAGAGTTGTGTGGTACGTAGGAGAGATGAAATTGTCTCTTTTTGGAATTTTTTCGTTAACCCTTCCTTTCATTTGTCCCATAATTGCTCTCTTTTAGTAAATTTTCTTCACTAAAAGTTCATTTCTAGCATTTTCTCACACTTTAGACCTTTAACACCTTAAAAATAGAAATTAAACCGAGTAGCCCCAATTAACCAAATTAATATTATATAATCAGCATAAATTGGTGTTAAATATCATTATTCCATGCATTTATCAATGCTCATCAGGGGTTGAAGAAGTCATACTAGCTTTTTTTTTTTTTTTTCTATTCCTAGAAAATCCTTTTTTTAAGGTATCACCTACCACTGGTGTGCATATATATAATATATACTATTACAATGAGGTTTACCTCCGAGCCATGAGTTTCATACATCCCTATAAATACATCATACATATATGTCATTCTTCCTACGTCTAGGGTCTAGCTGATTCAGTGAATTGATTCCTTTAGTTTTGGTGTTATTTTTGGACATCTCTTCCCTAGTTGTCCTTCCATTTTTTTAAAAGCATAACAGTAGAATAGCCTTCTATTATCAAAGGAAACATATATAATGGAGAAAACACTTGATATATTTTTCTCATTTTAAAAACTGAATTGGCATCTATGTTTTTTAATACAATATACATGGACTGAAGGGCCACCTATTTATGTGGACCACATATCCACATGGCATCCAAAAACATGATCATGTGCAACGTGGATGTAAAGCCTAAGTTTTCAAGACGTCTAAAAATAAGACATTTTTTCAGCGTTGATCAACACATTTTAAAATTTGAAATTTTCAATGGCCGTCCATTTGAGAGCCTTTGGTCAGGGGAAAAAGTGTTTCTTCTTTTAATTTTGATTTTGATTTTGATGTTTTTTTATTTTTTGGGTGAAAAAACCTTATCTTAACCATGAATCATAGAGTGCTGAGGGATCATTTGGGCCAACGTGGCAATCCATGTGGCCCAAGTGAGGATCTCAGTCCAGGCTCTACAAGGTCCTTGGGTTCATGTACATATATATATATATATATGATTAGTATTCACCATTCAATGCACTTGTCATTTCCCTCTTCGTTTCCGGTAGATATCTATGGTTGTTTTGTTTCCTGTGTCATAACAAATTTTTGGATGCTTTCTGGTTTTAGATTTGTCTTCACTCTATTCAGTTTTTTTTCCCCAAATTGTTTTAAATACATGTATTTATGATATATGATATCATGGTTACCCAGGTTGAGCCCATCTGTTTAGATGACCTGATTGGTTTTAAGAAAGTTGTGTAGACTTGCTTTTTATATAGATCTTATTTACTGAACATATTAGATTAACTGAGGCACAAAGCTCAACAGTAGTAATCACTGAACAGCACAGAGTAACACTCATAGTGCAACCTTTTGAATTTATGCTTCATGTAGTGGTACATTTTACTTCATCTTGTAGAAAAGGGGCTTATATTTGAGTTTACTCATCTTGTTAAATTTTGGCTTATATTTGTGAATTGTTTTCAATCTGATTGTATGCTCATTCTCACATATGCAGGATAATGTTCATTGTGTGGTTATATCGAAAGTCCATTGTTTTCCCCAAAAGAAGCTTGGGGTGAATTGCTTATGGGCGTCGAGCCAAAAAAGCAGCAGCCAAGTCTGTGATAATTAGGCTTCTATTGATGGCCCCAACATCATAAAAAGGGTTGTAGTAAAATATATATATATAGGGGGCGGTTCAGCAGCCCTAAAATTTGCCAAACATCTTGCCAAACATTTTTCAAAACGTGGGTTAGAAGCTTTGGAATGAGCTGATTTTTTGTGAGGATCTCTATGATGAGGAGATCATCCTCACCAAAAATCAGCCTATTCCAAAACTTCTAACCCCATCAAAAGTGATTTACAAAAATTGGACGATCCATGATTCTTCAACGTGTAAACTAGGGTTAGAAGTTTCAAAATGAGCTGATTTTTGGTGAGGAGGATCTCTTCACCGTAGAGATCATCCTCACAAAAAATCAGCCTATTCCAAAACTTCTAACCCCATCAGAAGTGATTTACAAAAAATGTTTGGCAAGATGTTTGGCAAACTTTAGGGCTGCCGAACCGCTCCCATATATAAAAGCCAACTCTGATAAGTAGTCTTCTATTTTTGGTCCCAAGATCAGAAAGAGGGTTGCATCTGGTTGACTTCTGCTGTATAAAAATAGTATCGAATCTGTAACATGAATTCTTGTTTGTTAACTTATTCAAATACTAGCAAATTATGTAAATTTCCTTCCTTGTAATGTTGAAAATGAACACGATCAATGCTGTTATATCCCTCTTGTAAGTGATCAAGATTAGTGTTACAAATGGTAATATATGCTAGCATAAATATTTTTTTTTCTTCACTATTAGAGTTGGGGGACCCTAAGGCATGCACAGAGGAACCCATAAGCAGTGGCTCTTACTTATCATCATGATTCATGCAGCAACAAATTGGTTGTTTGTGACATGTCCCGTCCTGCTTTAACCATTCTATCCAACATTCAAGAGATTTCCTGTATCAGGATTGTGAATGATCCGTCGTGGAAGAGCTGGTGTACGGTGAGATTCATTTGGATGGGAACTCAACTGTGGTTTTTTTTTTTTTTTTTTTATCTTTCCCCCAAGGGCACTTGTGTGCTCCTCTATCTGTGTATCCGTCGTAGTACATCAGACTTGATTAACATCACTTGGATGAATTTGCTAGCACCAAAGAGATCGAGGACACATCCGTAATCATGGTACAGGCAACAGCATGACATTACATCCCTTTCACCCTTCCTTTGAAATGCACTGATTTGCAAAGGAGGGTTAAGTCAGTTTTGAGACCTCTGCTTGAAAAGGAACAAGACTCGCCATTTGCCATGTCCATCTCCAGAAAGTCGCCTCAGCCTCAACAACAATAGCCACCAATGAAAACCCATCTAGAGAGAGAGAATTCCTCTCTTGCACATCCATTTCAAGTCTAACTCAAAACCATCATGTGCTCCAAGAAGCCTCGTCACAGTTTCCCATTTCCCTTGAGCATCAATGGGCCCACAACTTCGTAGACTCTAATCAAACCGTTGATCATCCATGTCTTGAAATCCAAACCCGTCTTTATATAACTAGAAATCTAACTGACTAAACACTCAACTTCATCTTCATAATCTACATTTGAATGGCTGGCCAGTCGCATCCTATCAATTACCCTAAAAGTGGATTCTACTTAGGCATGGAGGGGAAGGAAGGGATGGCCATCTTAAGACAGCAGTCTGAGAAACCCGTTATCTTTTAAATCCTAAGCATTCATTGGCGGCCACCATCTCTCACTGTTTTATTTTCTCCTAAATCTTTCCGAGGTGCTCCGCCATCTGCAATGGTATATATATACCTTTGATGTGGATGTGGATGTTTGTGCACGTGGGTAAAATGCTTTTGTAGCTCCAATTCTTTGCAACTAAAATTATAAGGAGCTGAGAGTAACCTGTATTTTAGGTGTCCCGACTCTCCATTGAGTTAGGCTTGTGCATCTAATTTTTTGTGATCTTTTGAAAAATCATCAGAAGGGCCCATATATATATATATATATGTATAGATCAGATGGTTGGTTACAAGGGTGAAAGATTCTATTGATTTTTGTGCACTGCATTGTAGACTAATGGAAAATTGAACTTCATTTGGAGCACATTGGCTATATGTAGTAGCTAGCTAGCTAGCTAGCTATATATATCCTTCCTTCCTAGATTACTACATGATTACAAGGGAGCATTGGCTATGAAAATAAAAATCTGTCACCACCACCACCTTATTCAATTTAGTGGGGGCCAATTTACATGAATCTGACTTTGAGATTAATAACTTTTTATCATGAATCATATCTTCAATCACCCGACCATGTCAATTCTTCTACTTTGCCTTTCCTTTTGGATAAAAAAAATAATAAAAATAAATAAATAACAACACAACAATAAAGAAGCTTGGCAAGCTGCTAAGAGCTAGGAATTCCTTGCAGCAGTCATGCTGTCCTCTCGTCACCCTTTAAGAAGTTCTCTATTTGTACAAGTGCCTGCACGACATAGGAGAATGACAAAATCAATTGGCAGTGCAATTAAATTTGCCGTAAGTCAGATTTCCTGATCCAACATGGTACATGTAAATGTTTGCCAGAAATGTCTCGTTAAATAAACAAACACTCCTCAATATAGATTTCAAACCTTGTAAACCTAAATTGATCATAATAGCAGCTTTTATTTCCAGCATGCACGCATGCCACTAAATTCCACATTACTCATAAATTACTTTGAACAAAGAAAAGTAAATCGAATTTCCTAGATTCAGTTACCTCAATTGCAATAGCAGTTGGTGTAAGATTGGATACATCCCCAAGACCTAATTTGCCTGCAATATCTGCAAAATGAACACATTCAACTTCTTCAGCATAAACCAAATAATAAATAATAATAAAAATTATCATAGATGAAGTTGATAACTGCAATGTTTCCTTTTACACTACATTGTTGGTCCCAAACCTAAAGGAGGGTCGTGTTAGGTTGGCAGCCAATATGAAATCCACCACCCCCTAACATGAATCTTGATAAGATATTTCATTATGTTTGTGCTAAGGTGTTCCCTTGAAGCAAAACCCAATTGCAATGAGAAGTAGGCAAGAGTTAACTAGGGCTTCCTCTGGAATCGATAAGCTACAAGTTGGGTGCATTAAAGATGAAAATGGGAGGGATGAAGAAACTAGGGAAAGGTGGAGGGTGGTTATTTTTAGAAACTACTGAATGAGGATCACCAAAGACAGAATTGGGGCTAGCAGGAAATAGATGGGAGATCTGAGAGCACACATATGTAGAATTAGGGTTTCAGAAGTTAAAAAAAAAAACTCTAGCAAAGATGAAAACAAGTAGGACCTTAGAACCAATGGTATTCCAATAGAAGTATGGAAATATTTGGGAAGTTTTGACTTACCTACCTAACTAAGCTAATTTAATACTATTTTTGTGGACTAAAAATATGCTAGACAAATGGATAAAAAACATTATATTACCCATAGATAAGAATAAAGGAAACATTCAGATTTGTACCAACTATAGATGTAGTAAAATTATAAGCCACACTATGAAACTATGGGCAAGAGCGATTGAACAAATGGCAAGACAAAAAACAAATATATCAAATAACCAATTCTATCTTATGCCAGGTAGATCAACTATGAAAGCAATATTTCTACTGATAAAGAAGTATAGAGAAAGGAGGAAGTGTCTATATAATTTTCATTGATTTAGAGAAAGCATGTCGCAAAGTACCTAAAGAGCTAAATTGGTGAGTATTGGGAAAGAAAGGAATCTTAAATGGATACATTGATATAATTAAGGGCATGTATGAAAGGGTTGTGAATAGTGTGAGAGAAAATGGAGAAAAGAAAAATATGATCCCAGTAACAATTGGTTTACATCTGAGAGCAACTTTGAGTCTGTATGTTTTGATCTAGTTACAGATAAAGTAATAGCTCTCTTGGGAATAAAGCTTTGCTGATGATCGTAGATAAAATTTATCTTTTTCCAATATTCTTCAGAATCAAGCCTGCTTGTCCCTCCCTCCTTTTTTGTTTGTGTGGAGCAGCATGAATTCAAACCATTCAATCAAATAGCAACCACCAAGGCTTTGAGCCCCCTATAGGCTCATCTTAATCATCCACCACAAAAATGCACTTCTTTTGATCCACAAAAACTAAAAGAGCAAGTAGATATGTGTTTTACTTGAAACAAAACAAAAAAGATGGTTTTGAAGAGAAAAAACAAAAAAATAGCACAAACCTCACCTTTTCTACTTGGGGTTTAACTGTGAGGAAATACAAGAATGGAGTATTATGTTCCACTAACATGATCTATAAACAGGATTGCTGAACACATTGCACAACACCAGGGAGCATGCTTGCTACCATAAAAATGGACCAATTCGTGATTGTAACCATCTATCTATTGTATTATTTTTGTACGCCCATAAAGAATACAGTAGTTGACAAAGGAAAAAGGTCTCACGTTAGGCCTAGAGGAACTCCTATATGTGATCCATGAAACGGTTGTCCTACTGCCCATCTAAGTGCCACTTCCACTGTCATTCTATTCACAGAATGTAGCTTTATGATTGATGAATCATTTATTCTAACAATTACAACTGTCACTGGCAAGGGAAGACAGAACAAAGTCCACAAACATCTCACACATGCTCAAGAAAACTCACGTTCAAGGGATACCCTGGCATGGGCATTGGCATACGCTTCACCTCTCTCTTCAGAAAGTGTTGACAGCCGCACTAAAGCCTGTAGGAAAGTTAAATTAGAAAAAAGTCCAAAAAATAATAATAAAGGAACAACAATATCTTGCCAAATAAGAAAGGGAGCTGCTATTGGCGCCCCAACTTTTACTTATTACACCCCAATTTCTTAAATTATTTATCACACCCCAATTAATGATTAAAACACACTCTTCAAACATTACAAAGGTTTGGCTCAAATTATAATTTCAAAATTACAAAATATTATAACAATTGATTCAAACAATTTCAGTGGTAGTTTTACAATTATGGTAAGTCTCATATAAATCCTAAGCCCAAAAAGTAGAAATCTAGCAAAAAAAAGAGAGAGCGCCTGTTGGCATCCCAACTTTTACTTATTTTCAACCATTCACTTATTTTCTTTATTTTTAATTGGGGGCCAGTAAATAAAATTGGGGTGCCAATTGCATCTCTCATAAGAAAACTCAGGGATTTATTCTGATTGACAAGGTTCGGAATGAAGGGATCAATAGTCACCTTTGTGTAAGGATCACCCGATTCATGATGCAAAAGAGGCCGGGAGTCAGTCCCAACAGCAGCAATCCTCCTTGCCAGAGCTTCCAACGGCACATCTAACCAGACTGTGATCCCCTGTTTCATATATTTCCTGATAAAAAAAAAGTCATATTACACAACTGAAAATGAAATATACTGCAATGTCATTAATATTAGGAAGATTTCAAATATGCACTGTTAGTAAGTTCATATTGTCATACCAGTTGATTGGCCGAATCACTGCACCACCTCCAGTGGCAACAACTAGCCGGTGCATCAAAGACAACTCCCCCAATACCTCACTCTAAAAAGAAAAAAAGAAAAGAAAAAAAACCATACTAATCTTTAGTTTCCTGTAATGGAGAAAAAGTTGACCTAAATATCAAAACTGAAGTGTAGAACTATGTGTGTTATTTTGAATAATCTATAAGAAAAGCAATGGACAATGAGAATCCAAGATTATGGCATTGGCGGCGGTTGATTCTGAAAAATATTTGGTTTTTTATGCATTGTTTGCTTATGTATTTATGTATGACCAAATGAACATGTTACAACCATAGTATTTATCACTCATTTTCAGTTTGCAAGACCTATTGTTTGCTACTTTTATGTCAGCCCTTTGTGGAAGCTTATAATTTTTTTTCCCCTTCCTAGAACATATTTCCTAAAGAAATTTCTAATTCCAAACAGTATAAATTTCTGTTTATGGGAAAATTTTCCCCAGCTTGCATGCAGACCTCCTTTTATTTTTAGAAGACCTCTCATCACATCATCTAACACATACCCAGTACTAGATTGCATTGAGATTATACATTTTATTTTTGGGGAAGTTAGTATGCATTATATGATACACATTGATTTGAAACATTTCCGCATTCTTTGATTTTTGAACGTCTAAACAGAGGAAAACAACTACAACCATAAACCACCCACAGCCTATTTAACAATCACAAGATGTGTAGGTATCTAACATAGATACAAGATGCCTGATATAGTATCTTTAAGAAGTTGAAAACACAAATGCGTCCTAATACATTTATCAGAATATAATATTTTGGTTATTTTTAGATCAGAAGGCCCTGTTTGTCGTGTGTCGGGGAATCTGGTTGGAAAAGAACAACAAGATCTTTGAAGTGAAAGAGCACCCTTTGAATGAGGTTCTCACGTCCATGGTGAGGTTTATCTTCTAGAGGTCCTTTGATCAAATGGGATATAATTTGTGATGCATGAGAGTGTCGTAATCTGTTGCTTTCTTTTGTTCTTGAAATCTTGGTTGATGGCGTCCCTTTTTCTCTCTTTTAATAAAATATTTATCTATATATAAAATGAAAAAAACAGAAGGCCCTTTTTAATCATACTAGAAAGGAAACATTTTTCCACACACCATAAGTTCATTCAACAACTTAATGAGCCAATTCACCAGATGGACGTCTATCAAACAAATATGGTTGTGCTTAGTAACTAAATTGAGTATGAAGGTACAGTACACCAGCCTCTTTCAAAAATCATTTTTCATACAAAACAGTATAATAAGGGTTAGGCTGCTGTAGGTTACAAGATGTGTGCTTGGACGAGTCGACAAGTGTACATGTGTCAACACGACAAAAAAACCTAAAAGTACCATGTTGTACATAACCCACACCAAATCACATGTTTAAATTCTAAGGCCAGGTTTTCCCCAGAAAATTCTTTTACCACCGAATGACATATGTGTACTAAACCATATGTATTACTTTAATGTATAACTGAAAAAAAAAAAATTGGTAAAAAAAATCCAAGAAAACCGATCATGGTTGAAAGCTATCAAGCAATGGAAACAAAAACAAACAAACAAAAAGTTCAAATAAAATCTTGCTCGCAAGAGAAACAAAACCCAAATGCTGAAACTCCAAATGGACAGATAATATGGTAAGAGAATGAAAGACAATGCTTCTAGAATACCTCATTATCTCTGAAGAAACTCTCGCTGTGCTGTTTGAAGATCTGGGCCACAGGAGTTCCACCCACGGCCTGCTCCACCAGTTTGTCACTGGAGCATTCACAAGCATAATACACAATCATTAGCTAACATTTGAGCAATCATAAGTCTCACTTATTAGGAAATCTAACACTAGGCATATCAGACCCATGGAGTTGTGGGTTCCACTTCTCTGCAACATGGAGCACATTGACAGGTATTTCTTTGGTAGACTGCTTTAAAATCAGAATGATGGGCCAGTACCTTGGACTTCCTCATCATTCAATTTTTTTCTCCATTTAAAGAACACACACACAAAACCAATAGAAAAGTAATCCAGGTACAAACCTGTCAAAAAAAGAATAACCTAGTACTTCTGACAAAATCTTGCCCACTGTTGTTTTTCCAGAGCCCATCATTCCTGCATTACACACCCCATACTCTCCAACTCTTAGAAATACCTTCATGGTACTAATGCAATAGACATCTTCAGACAAAAGAACTCACCAACGAGATATATACATCGTCCGCTTAAGTACGGGGCAACGTCTTGTGATTTATTCTGCAATTACGTCAACATCCAATAAGACATGTGCAGAACTTTCTTATATGATGTATGCTCAAAATTTCAAGTTCAAAGATCATGCCACGTGGAATCAATCACCATATATAAACCACTAATACCATCAAACAGCCAAAGAGAGTCCCACATTCTCTCATGCCTCATGAATACAAAACATGATTACCAAGACTTCACTCCATACCTTCAATATCAAAGGTTCATCAACAGAAGTGTGACGTTTTTCTGATTCCAATGCTGGAGCTACAAAACAATAAGCAGAAGAAGAAATCAATGATCATACAGAATATGGAATACAAACAAAGCATGCTGTGTAGTTAATTAAAAAGAATAATACTAAACTCAAACACACTCAACTGACGTGGAATGTGCTCAGAACCATAGATTTTTTCCTTGTGCACCTAGAGGAAAAAAAATCTATAGTTCTGTGCACATTCCATGTCAGTTGAGTATGTTCAAGTATCTTTTTCTTTTTTTAAGTCAGTTAAGCACGGCAATTAAAAAACATTTGAACTTCTAAACATCATTGTCCTGTATAATCTCACGTATATGATATTGGTCCTGAATCCTTGATTAATTTCCATTGGGAATAGTTTTTATCTAATAGATAGATGAACATAACTCAGATTTGTAGTATGATTCCTAATGGATGTAACTTCACATCACTTACCCAAATATCCAAATATGGGGTGGACAAGCAAGGCATCAAAACTTACATATAGTTTATTCAACTAGGCATATCACAATGGTCAAAATGAACTAATTGGAATGACCATAATCAAGGTTTTCCATTTTTGAATTTCCCACATAATTATGAGTGATTTTAGAGGTATACAAATTACTAAAGACAAGCTATGATAGGATCTTCTATTTCGGTTTCGATTAGAATTAGGGATTCTTGCTTGATGTAAAGGACAAATTATGGATGGTGAAATTTACAGTAATTTTGGAGAGTAAATCCTTTAGTTAGATCTCCCTGATCCGTATGTGGATTTGTTAATCATCAAGGTTTTTGTGGATCAACACAATCAAGATCTACAATTCTACATGATTCATGTAAACTTGCCTTCTACAATACAGAATCAAAAACTCTAACTAACAAGATTCAGTCAATATTTCACATCTAAATGCCAAGTATCTACCATCACTAATAATGGATCTGAAGCTGTAGAAATTTACAGTAATTTTGGAGAGTTAATCCTTTAGTTAGATCTCCCCGATCCGTATGTGGATTTGTTAATTATCAAGGCTTCTGTGGATCAACACAATCAAGATCTACAATTCTACATGATTCATGTAAACTTGCGTTCTACAACACAGAATCAAAAACTCTACCTAACAAGATTCAGTCAATATTTCACATCTAAATGCCAAGTATCTGACATCACTAATAATGGATCTGAAGCTGTAAAAATCTGAAATTTTACCAATGATAAATTACCAATTGTGTGTTCTTTACCTACCTTGAGTGTACTTATATGAACACGAAATCTTAGGTCGAGTAGACCTGCCATTCCACCGAAAATCCCTTGAATTAAGCATCTGAACACTCCGCTCGTCCTTACATCTCTGCGAAAACCTCAAGAATCCAGTCGGTTTCCTACCAATCTTCTCTGAATCAATCCACGCGCAACAATGGAAGCTCGGAGCACATGTTGAGGCCTCCATGTTTCCAACAGTTTAAAGAGCTGCAAAACAGCTGTTTCTTTCACCAAAAATCCAAATTTCAAAGACATCTCACTTGTAAAAAGCGATTCAATGATCTAATAGCTTCGCTAGAACAAAAATTAAACTCATAAAACATCGAAATCGAGATTCCGGAATGAGTCTCTTGACCTAATGAAGAAATCAAAGCTTAAAGTCGTAAAATCTCAGGCCGATAAATCGAAATGAAACCAAATTTGCCAAAAAAAAAAGAAAAACTATGCCAAAAAAATAATCGAAAATACTGCAACTGAGATTGAATTAGAGACAAATGAAACTCTTTTAATAGTGAAATCGCGATTAAATAACTGTGAGTTGGAGGATAAAGCTTCACAAACCCCATTACTTAAAATAGGATTCTATCTGACATGAGAGGCGTGGTTTCAGAGTATCTACGTACCAGAAACCTGGAGGTTCAACTGGATATGGCGCAGGATAAGTCAGAAATACACATGCGCAAGATAGAACAGATGAGAGATAGAGGAGGAGCAGAACCTGCAGAGGCGGCTTTATGTATGACTTATGTAGCAAACGTGTTCATGACCGATGCACCACAGCAGCAACTTCTTTATTTTGATTGCCCAAAATGCCACTCAGGATTTTTTTTCCCTTCTCCATCCTTGCAGGCATACTCAGATATTTTTTTCCTTTTTTAGATATATATATATAAGAAATAATTTTAATAAATAAAGTTACCATACAAATTTTCTATTTCGGTAATTTAGACATATTCCTCTAATTTTTATTGCTATAATTGAACAATATCCCTTTTCCGTGTTATTCCCCGAGTGATTTACTTAAAATGATATAAATATCTTAATTTTTAGTCTTTTTTATTTTTAGATTAACAAGAATATCCGAACTTCCATTCAATAATTGATATCAGGTGAGCTAGGGTCTGGATCAAGGCATATGAGTCCCTTTCCTGGGTATGTGCAACACCTAAGTATCACACTCACTAGATAAGTGAGGGTACACCCTCGGTGGTGACCTATGTGCTCTCACCACCATTAGGTTCGAAATTGCCTTTGAGCCATTCAATCTTTTATCTAATGATCTTGATCTTTTATACAAGATTTTACTTCATCTTTCAACTTCAAGATTCTATCTCCTTCAACCTTAAAATCTCATGAAAATGATATAAGTTTTTTATGAGATATTAAAGTAGAGGCATTGATTTTTGTGGAGATTAAAACAGAAAGATCTTAAAATAATTCATTGTATTTGTTAGACTATTTAACATGATATCCACATAAATCGTATAACAATAAATACAAATAAAGAAGGAGAAGACGAAATAATTTTTGTTGTTAAAGCAAATGAAATTAGTAGGTAAAGACTAAGTTTAAATCCAAATATTTTGGATTTACTTTTAAAATTTTTTTGCTCATTGAAAAATGGTGTGGCAATTTTACATTGTTTATCTCATAGATTATCGTCTAATTGTGCATTTGGAAAAAAAAATTCAAAAGTTTTTTTTTTTTCCTTCATAAAGGGCCTAAGTTGAATAGATCAGGCAAAAGAAAGTATAGAGGATAAATTTTGTAGAAAATTAATTGGTGTTGATTTGATATTTTTGTCTTACATATTTAGCGGAAATTTCAACTAAAGGAAGGGTGTTTTTGTAATTTCAGCACATATGGACGAGGTCAACCGTCAACTTCAACGACCACCACAAAAACTGGTTGGTAGGAAGAGTGAAATATACACGTGGTGACAGGTAATCCTCACAACTCGCGCTTCGCCGAGTCCGGAGTTATGTTACTGTGCATCGCAATGCACACTAAGAGAATCTATCGCGCACGATAAGAGATTTTGATCACCACTATGATTAAATTTTCTTGATCGATTATTTTAAGGGTGTGGCGAGAGTACCAATCATGAAGGATCGGGAGATACAAAATTGCGATTCGTTAATTGACTATATCATGGTCAATGGTCAAAAGAGGTATCTCAATTTTTAACTATGTTGACTAGGGAAGCAAATAAAATGCCATACACGAGGTAGGTAGGAATGCAAATGGGCTACGCTGGGCTGTGTGAGTGTGACAGAGGCCAAGCCCAAGCCTGACTTATGGGCCGTCTATACAGCTAGTTTTGGGTTGGACGTCTGGCCTATTTTTATAAAATTTCAGGTATTTTTAAGATACGCACCCTGATGAATATTCAAGTTTCCGGTGTTTTCAAACCAGTGACACGCCCCCCTTAACGTTAGCCCTCTTTAACACTTTGCTTGGATTGAGAGAAGTAAATAGAGGAGAAATTCATTAAGTGAAGAGAAGAGAAACTAAGTTTAACTCCATCACGCTTGGATTGATAAGAGAGAATTGTGACAATTTTGAAATTTTAAAATATCTTAAAAGAGATTTAGGGGTAAAGTTGAAATTATATAAATATTTTAAAAGGGCTTCTCTCGGTTTGTCTCATCTTCTTTCCAATTTTGGAGATAAAGAAAACTCACATTTTTTTTTCCTCTTATCTTTTCTTCTCTTCTCTTCCCCCCACTTAACAATCAAAACAAGAGAAATGGAGGAAAACTCATTTATTTTCTCTTCCCTTCTCTCGATTTCTCTCAATCTAAATATAACGTAATAGACAAATAAAAATAATCTAAAAACCCTTATCTTCAACTTTCAATGGTTCAACCCATTTGTGTTATTTCTTCCCCCCCCCCCCCCCCCCACTAAGTCTTGTTGTTTCCGCATGGATTGCCATGTTGGCCAAATAACACCTCATCCCTTTAAAGTTTATGGTACAATTTAAAAAATAGATGGTCGCTTCACCTCTAAATTTTAAAATCAAATCCGAGATGATGTAAAATTAATTCTTTGGTGGGGGAAAAGAATTCCAAGACACTCATTTATTGCTCGGTTGGCCATTGATATTAGAAAGGTTGCTATAATGGATAACCTTTTAAAAAAAGGGATCTCAATGGTTTCAGGATGCAATTTATGTTTCAGAGCTCTGAATCAATAGATCTTATTTATTTCGATTGTCCCTTTTTGAGGTATATTTGGAGAATATTCTCATGAAGTTTGGAATTAATAAAGTGGGTATGGGTAGTTTAGAGGAAGAAAGGCTTGTAACCAAAAGAGAAAAAATTCCTAGTAAGGTGATTTCTCAAATTGCTTGGATCCTCTCTAGTATTTTTTCTCGAAAGTTCCCTGTATTGTTTTCTTCGCAATTGAGATATGATCATTTTGAAATCAAAGAACACCTCAAACCTAATTTTTAACAATGATCAATGTTTTAAAAAAATAGACGGTGCAGACACCCCAATTTGAATGGGCCTCACTCGAAAAAAGTTCATAAAAAATGTTTTTTATCCAAAAAATGTTAAAGGGCCTAAATGCCTAAAATTTCAAAATTAAAGTTTTTTATTCAAATTAAAGACCCTAAGATTTCCAATATTCCTATGGAGACACAATAAGGTTTATCTAATTTCTAAATCTCGTCATCTTCTCAACCAATCATCATTGTAATCAAATCCTAAAATCAAGTCTTAGATCCATTGCCAAACCCATCTAGAATCCATTATTCGTAAATCACTTTGAAATCCCAAAACCTTCTTCAAAACCTATCCTAAATCAATTATTAACCTAAGCCTAATCTTAGCTAATCCCTAATCCTTAGCCATTTCCCAACCTACACCTAGCCATAATCCTGTCCCTCTGGCCAATTCCAACTCAATCCTAATTAAATCCCTAAAATTACCCAAACGTAACCAAATCTACAAAAAATCCCTAAGCCCAATTCTAAGCCTACCTCCAACACTAATGCTCACTTCATTCCAACCAACCTCATTCCATTAAAGGTTCATTAACTCAAGTCAAGGTTCACAAGTCCTTAAAAGTCCATTATCAAAAAATGGATAAGTGTCATCGCCATGTGCTATTGATAGGGAGTTTTTCATTATAGAGGATGCTCATGCTACTTCTCAAGAGTTTATGAAAAATAATTACTTTTTTTTTTTTTTACTGAAATCTTAACTTATTTTTACTAAGGATTAAGACGGCCTAAAAAACAATGCAATGAAGCTAAGGTTAGTACTATAAAAATTTGTTAATATTAGAGAAGAGTTTGAAGATGACTACTTTTTGAGAGAAAAATGGGTGGCTCTATTTGCATACAACGAGATGGCTAATTGTACCCATTTTAAGTGAAAATGTATTAAAAAAGAAATTTACATTGTTACTCTTTTATGTGTTACTCATTGCACCCCACAACCAATCGAAAAAAAACTCACTTCTTTTTTTCTTCTTCTTCTTCTCTCTCTCTTCATAGTTTCCTTTTAAGTTTTGTGAGAAGTTTAATCAATGGAGATTAGATTTTTAAGTTTTTCTTTTCAAGTTGATTTTTTTTTTTAATTTTTTTTTATATATTTAATCAAAAACCTTCAAAACGACGATTTTCAATCAAAGTGGAGAGTTTTTGACAGATTTTGTTTAATAGGTTCAAACCCAACATAGTTTAACAAATTCAGTACGTACCTAGTGATTATTATCAAATAGATTCGATAGGTACCTATCGAACAAAACTTTCTACTGAATATTACAAAATTGATTCAGTAGATACCTATCAACTATTAAAAAATAGATTTCATAAGTACCTACTAAACAAAACTTTCTCATGTGAATTGCTCGAATCGATTAAAGGTGTTAGGGTAAGAAAAATAAGTAAAAACAAAGCTTAAAATCTTCATTGAAATCTTTATAGATGCAAAGAAGAAGAGTAAACAACAACAAGAAATTTGTTTGGTACTTTTTGATTGGTACAATGAGCAATAAAAGTTAAAACCATGATTTCAAAACTCGGTTTGACATCTCATCCATGGTCTCGAGACAATCCATTTCACTCGGTTCATATTGATCCATTTATATGTATTTAAATTAAAATTATTATATATATTTTTAATAAAATATGATATATGAAAAAAATTTAGTGATAAAATTATGTTTTATTTATATAATAAATAGTAAAATTCTAAAAAATATAATTATTTTAATCAAAATCTACAAAATCCCAATTGACTTGATCGAAATTTTCAAAATATCATCGGAGGCATCTCGTTTATCTCACGAGATGATGTGAGCATTGAGACATCATGTAATTCCGTACCATTACAAACGAGATCGAGACGATTTGGGTGAGTCATCTTAGCCTTAGATGAGATTTAAAATCATGGTTAAATTGCGTTTATTAGGTGTGTGCAATTAGTTATTTTTATTTTTTTGGTGTGTATCGTAAGAAAGTGGGTATAATAAGACATTTTGGTGAGTGCAATTAGAGCCACCCAAAAAGAAAAAAATCAAGGATCCCTCTCTTTGGGCTCGATTCAGGTGGGTCAAACTTCAAAAGGAAAGGCCTGCTTCTATTAAAACTGGATCGGATCGGATCACAGACTAGCGGGTCAATTTGCCCCAAAGTCAGGTGATAACTGACAATACATAAAATTTAGAAAAGGACACAAATTTTTTTTTTAAAAACGGACACGTAACTAATTTACGACACGTGGCAGATGACAGTCGTGTTTGATGGACCAACACGTAAACTTCGTGTGTGTATTAAAAGACCGACCATCTCTATCAAGAATTGAATTACCGCCATTGATAATTTGATGTTACAGTAGTGACTATGATGGCTTCATGATTCCGTGATTCGGGGAGTATGGAGCGTTGGTGATCCCCTTTTTTAATTTAATTTTTTTAATTTTTTAATTTTATTCCTCAACTAATAGGGCAATTAAGATACTCTTCTATTACTAATTTGTATGTAGAAATTTTCTTTTTCTATTTAAGAAGAGTAGTGATAAACATAGGAGTTATAACGTATAAGGTTTATGTGTGACTGACATGGCAAAGACACATAATCATAGATATTTTTCTTTGGGATATATAAGAAAAAAATCTATGATTATGTGCCCTTGCTACATTAACATGTACAGATCACGTATGTATCAATTATTTTATCATCATTAGTCATTTAAGAATGGATATCGTAAGAGATATAAAACCTAAGAGTCCTAGAAGACATTTTGTAATCTAATTGATGAGAGTGGAATGGTTTTTGTAAGTTTGATTTTTCAATTTTACACATCTTTACTATTATAATGAGAGAGGATAAAACTATTGTCAGTGTTATTTTGGTCAAAAATCAAGAAAATTACAACCCACACGATCTTATAATCACAATAATTAACTTTTAACATTATAAAAATATTTCTTTTACCATGTAATCTTAAAAAAAAAAAAAAAATTTAAGTAATATTTTGAATTATAAATAAATCATTCTATAATATATATATTGGGACGGTTCAACAGCCCTAAAGTTTGTCAAGTTTGGTGTCAAACATTTTTCAAAATATGGGTTAGAAGCTTTGGAATGAGCTGATTTTTTTTTTTTTTTTAGGATGATCTCTATGATGAGGAGATCATCCTCACCAAAAATCAGCCTATTCCAAAACTTCTAACCCCATCAAAAGTGATTTACAAAAATTGGACGATCCACGATTCTTCAACTTGTAAACTAGGGTTAGGAGTTTCAAAATGAGCTGATTTTTTGTGAGGATGATCTCTTCACCGTAGAGATCATCCTCACAAAAAATCAGCCTATTCCAAAACTTCTAATCCCATCAAAAGTGATTTACAAAAAATGTTTGACAACCAACTTGACAAACTTTAGGACTGCCGAACCGCTCCCTATATATATATATAGGACAGCGTTATTACGACCCCCTTTGCGACTCACTGTTTGTCTTATATGGGCAAAAATGTTTGGAATGGGCTGATTTTTTGTGAGGATGATCTCTGTGATGAGGGGATCATCCTGGCAAAAAATCATCCCATTCCAAAACTTCTAACCCCATCAAAATTGATTTACAAAAATTGGACGGTCTGTAATTTTTTAACAAAAATCGGACGGTCTAGAAGTTTTGGAATGGGATGAATTTTTGCCAGGATGATCTCCTCACCATAGAGATCATCCTCACAAAAAATCAGCCAATTCCAAACATTTTTGCACATATAAGACAAAACGGTGTGTCGCAAAGGGGGTCGTAATGAGGGTCGCAGGAACACGACCCATATATATATATATGAGTTTGCACATGTCACCTTCTAGTTATTGTCTAATTATTGTAATCATCAATATCTCATTATAATGATTATTTTTAGAGCCACGCTCCTCTCAGGAGTGTGGCCGTAACACTCTTTTCATTTTGCCAATATGTATCTTTTAAAATTGGCGGTACACCCCTTGATATCAGTCTACTCTATCAGACTAATGAAAAATGATCTATAAATTCTTGAATTTTCTTTCAAAAATAGTCATCCGCTATTTCTTGAATAAAATTGGGATTATGATAGTTTGAAAACTCAACTAGTTTTCCAAGTCAAGTTAAAAATAAAACAAAAAACTGTACGTCATCTTCGATCTCCCAAACCCAGTCACCTTCTTTTAAGGTAAAACCCAGCTATGTTCAAACAACCATCCTCTTCGATCTTAAGATGGATTGAAGCAGAGGTAGCATAAGTTTAGAATCTTAAAGAAGATGGATTTTTGAATTGAAATATTAAGGATTTTCTTCAAGAGATTGCATGTGATTGATGGTGATGAAAGTTAAATAAAAACTCGAAGATGGTAAATTTTTTAGTGTAGCTAAATCAAGAGTTTTATTTAATAAGTTGAAGCGATGCATATAAGAAGAGGTCCAATAGGTTAATGATCAAGGGTTTTTGGTACATTTTGGGAACTTTTTTTTTATTTTTTATACTAGTCTTAATTTTTAAGTTTCGAGTTGAGTCGGAGAGATTGTCTCTTCGTAATTAGTGACTAGCTCACACAAAAATCCAATCCAACCGACTTAATGAGCTCAAAAACTATAATAATAACTTCATGGATGGCATTGTGAAGATGATGATCATGTTTACAGAGTAAGATCTTACAAAAAAGAGGAATACCTCATCAACATCATTTACAAAAGAGGAATAGAAAATCATGTTTTGGTCGGAGGATAATAAGGAAGAAAAAGATATCAAACATTCTAAGGGATATTTATGATTTTGGCTTACTGTTCATTTTAATTACCAAAATGTGGCTGACAACAAATTCAAAGGTTTTAAAAGTGATTATTAGTCATTTTAAACCTGCGAAATAATCACTAATAATCACTTTACAACCGCCAAATTCGTTATTGCTCTGAATTTTTTTTTTTAAATAAAAAAATGTAATCATTCACGTTTTAGTAATTAAAATGTAGAGTTAACTGGAATCATAATAACTCATTTTCAACTCACGAAATGGCAGGGGCGGAACCAGGATTTTCTTGTAATGGGGGCAAACTATGATTAGTTGTATCATTGAAGAACTCGAAGATTAATGATTTTAGGGAGAAATTGAGAGGTCTTTGGTTAGGAGTTGAAGAAAAGGTCATTTCCAATTATTAATGAGAAGGCCCAATCAAGAATCAATGTCATCAACAAAAAAATTGAGGGAGGGAGGGAGGGAGGTGAGGGTGTGGGGGCAAATGAGTCATGTAATTAGTTGAAAATATAAGGGTGTCGCAAAGATTTGTGGGCCAATTGCCCCCCCCCCCCCCCTCCTCCTTGCTAGGTCCGTACACCCCCCCTCCAAATGGTAATTCATCCATCATTCAAATAATCACACATCATCATTTACAGAGAGCAATATTGAAAAATCATATTTTGGTCAAATAACAAAATTAATGATTTGGAGGCTAACGAGGAAACATAAGAAAAGAAGGAACAAAACACATGAATAATCTCCCATTTTGTCGTCTAGAGGAACACCCAATCTGAGTAAAATGTTGGCTCAAGGAATTTTAGGCTTTTACACAGCAGTTGAAATAACTCAGAATGCTCTTCCTCGCCTGCATTAACCCCAAACAATTCACAAACCACGTCAAGTTCTCAATTTAAAAAAAAAAAAAAAATCATGTTTATGGCTAGAAATCATATTTATCTTGTTTGTTGGGATCAAAAAATAAAATCTGAAAATTTTTAACTGATCGTACACCAAAATCTTATCCCATATATAGTTGCTAAAAATTCTACTTTCAATAGATTCTTGATTAATAAGTTAACAAGATTATGAATTTTACAGGCCTTATAAGGATAAATATAATGTAATTGCTTCACTTTTGAATACTTAAATGAAATATACTTATTGAAAGAAAATTTACTTTGCACTTTGCAAGTTCTCCCTATGTGTGGTGAAACTTTATACAAATAAATCAATTTGTAAGATACATCACTTGGTTTTTCTACACAAAGCCACATTTTCATATAAGGATCTTTGGATCAAGGATTTGGGTTCCGATAAAGATCCAATTTGATAACCTATTGTATCGGTTCTAAATCAACCACATCCAGGTACATTATATATTTGATTTAAATTTAAATATATGAATTTCATTATATTTTAGGTTCCAAATCAGATTTCCTCTGATCTGGAATGTATCCAATTGTCATCTGATCGGATTTGGATCATAATATAGAATTCGATCCTTCTTGGGTTGGTCCCATATCGACCAAGGGAAAAAATCTATGGTTCTAACTCATTCCACGTCAAGGGGGCGTGTGTGAGAGAGGGCATAAAAAAAATCATGACTCATCTATCAACTAATACAGATGTTGACTTTGAATAATGATTTTCTAACACCCCCCTTTGACATATGCCCCTTGACGTGACATGGGCTAAAATCATAGATCTTTTTCCTTAAGATAAACAATGACACATATTCATGGGGATGTGCAATTGTGTATCCCAAGGAAAAAGATCTATGATTCTAACCTATGTCATGTCAATTGGGATTAGAATGGGAAGGATTTTATCTGAAATCTGAGTGATCCGAATCCGAATTCAGAGAGTTTGGTTCCTTCAAGTATACCCAAAATAAAATATGGGTCGATGTCCCTTAACCTCAAGTTGGGTCCGGGTCTATCCCTGTATCCGCCAAGATCCAAATGATATATTACCTTGCAATATGTATTTTTATAAGTTATCTTTCATCAATCAACAATGGTTTGACATAGTGGTTAAAGCCTCTATTCAAAAAGGAGAGGTGTTCAAATCACCAATTGCAATATTTTAACAATTTTACTTGAAATAACCTTAAACAGTTTAATATCAATCGACCCGAACACAACCCTTTTTAAGACCTATGCTAGAGGGGACATTAGAAAATCATGATTCTTTGACTTTTTGAGAGCTTCTATTGAACACTAACTTTTGCTTATAACACACCAATATACATACATACAACCGTTAATTTTAGAGAGCTATTGTTGGCAGCTCAAATTTTACTTATTACACCCAAGTTTCTTAATTTATTTATCAAATCTCAATCAAAGATTAAAACACACTCTTCAGACATTACAAAGTTTTGCCTCAAATTATAATCTAAACATACAAAACAATATAACACTCATTCAAACAATTTCAGTTGTTAACGTTTATGATTAGGTTCATGTAAAATCCTAAACACTCCAAAAAAAAATCTAGCAAAATATAAATAAAAAAACTGAGAGTGCTTCTACTGGCACCCCAACTTTTACTTACTCTTAATCATTCACTTATTTTCATTGGGATGCAACAAGTAAAAGTTGGGTATTCTCCACCATTCACTTATTTTCTTTATTTTCATTGGGAGTGTAATAAGTAAAAGTTGGGGTGTCAACATAAATTTTCTTTTCAATAACGACAAACTAGGGATGCAACTTGGTCTCAAACTGAGAACCGAACCAAACCTATAGCTTTGGGGTGGTTTGGAACAAGTTGCGGTTCGATTCCGGGTTACGAAAATGGAGAATCGATCAATTTGGTTCGGTTATTGGATCCAGCTTGTATAGAACTGAACCAAACCCAGAATTGAACCCCCTATGCAATAAATAAATAATATGTATATAATAATTATTAGGAATTATATTAGGAGTTAGGACATGAATTAGTGTTCTTTTATGAATAAACTAATGACTTTTTATGAATAAATTTGTGATTAATTATGAAATTTTATGTTTGTTTTTTTATTAAAAAATATTACTTACAATTTATAGAATATTGGCAATCCGTAGAACTGAACCGAACCGAACCAAACCGACTTTAATTTGGTTTGGGTTGGGTTGGTTTCAATGGAATTTGATTCATTTAGTGGAACCAACCTTTATTGGTTCGGTTCCATTTTGAACTCAAACCGAACCAAGTTGCACCCTACGGCAAACCCCACTGGTGTGAAACTATAAATAAAGGAAAATACTGAAGTGACTGCGTTTCACACTACACTGCGCTGATGTGTCTTCGGAGCCATAGATGCTTTTCATCGAGAAATGAATGAAAAACTTTCATTGCTCTGTGCGCACATCCACGTCAGCAAGTGTAAAACGCAGTGAATTTCGCAGTCACTCCATGACTCAACTATAAAACAGAGAGAGACAGACTTACAGTTGGAGAGTGGGTGTCCTGATTGAGTTGCTGGTGGTGGTGGGGGTGTTGTTGTTGTTGGTGTTGGTGAGCGTTTGTGGGTTTGATGGAGGAGATAAGTTCGTCCTCGTTTCCAATACTGGGTCGTGAGGTATCTCTTTTGTTCTGCTTTCTCGTCTCTCGAATCTTGGAGAAATCCAATGAATAATCAGGTAAATTTCCTTTCTGCTCCCAGTCTCCGAATTGTGGCACAGATAGCCATGGCGCGTTCTTCTACACAAATCCCAATAATTTTCTTTTAAAAGAAAAACAAATCTTCTTCACGAATTAATTCTCCCAATTATAAATTTAGACTTTTTTTTTTTTTTTTAAACTCTCCTGATTACAAGAATAAAGTAACAAAACGAATGGGAAAAAAAAAGGTAAGATCTTTGACAGATTCTCACCATAAAAATGATAAAAAAAACACAGAAGAGTTTCAACTAAAGGGACAGTTAAGTTTTCTAGATAAAGCAAGATCTTTAATCAACTTCTTTAGCTGATTCTCACTGTTGGAAAGCTATTCAAACCCTAAATAGTTATATCAAGAAGAATTTCGAACATCGAAGCTACATAAGGAAAGGCTTCTTAGAAACAGGAGAAAATTATTGGCCCCTTCAAATCTCTCCAGAAATAAACCATCAAAATATGAGAATTTTGAATCTCCAAACTCTAATAGAGAATTAAGAAATAAAGTAAAAAAAAATCGAGGAAAAACCTTCCGAGAATCCAAAAAAAATCCATTTTTTATATATCAAACAAGTTGCCTCTCATCTATTTCCTCTTAAGTCTATCAATCTACAAAACAAAAACAATTTTTTTTTTATTTTTTATTTTTGAAATCAAAGCAGAAACACAACAGAATTTCAAAAGTTTAGGGTCGTCACCTCCTTCTCCATCTCTTCAGATCTTCAACAACTGGAACAAAATTTTTAGGGTTGACGATGAACACAGACAGCTCAGAAATTTAAAGAGGTCGTAAATCCACTACTGCTGGCAGCACGATCATCCTCTTATAAATCTCTAGCACCGAAAAGACTCTTCGTTTCTATCTTAAATAACGAAACTACCCTTTCAGGCTTTCACGCGTTAAGCTTTAGCCGTAGCGTGGGGTAGTCATTTTGTCACAATTATTTTTCTTTTACGTGATTTTCAATCGTCAAATTTGACCATTTTCTTTAGTACATGAATACAAATAAGATTTCAATTGAATACAAATAAAACATTAGTTTGATAATTATGGTGGTATAAGAGCACAATTGTTCAAAAATTTTGTGATCAACTAAATGAATTACATTTTATCATTTGCAGTCGTGTCTTCTATATGGATCGTATGTCCATGTAGCATAACACGATTAGGTGTCACACGGTTATAAAACATAAAATTTTAAGAATTACAAAAAAAATATGCTTTGTTTTTATTGTTGGATTTAAATTTTAATTTAGGAGTTCAGTTGTCGTCATTATAAAATTTCATATTTGACCAAATTTTTTTCATACCTAATTAATACCCAGACCTTCTTAATAAATTGAGTATTGATAATCTGACTTACCCACGTGGCATACTCAATCAACACTCTTGACGTGACAAGTTTGAAAATCGTAAATCTATTCTCTTTAAGATACACAATTGCATCTTTTTATGGGGAATCGTAGTTCTATATTATAAGAAGAACAGATCTACGATTCTCGAACCTATCACATCAGGAGTGCCAATTGAGTATGCCATGTGAGTTAGTTAGATTATCATGATTCTAATCATTTTTCTCTTAATTTAATGTTCAATGGAGTTACTCTTACATTTTCCCTTTCTAATTTTTATCTTTTCTAATTTTTCACAAAGTTAAGTAACAATTCATCCCTGCTTCATCAATTCATTAATTTATATTTTCATTTGCTCTCCCAACAAAACTATCAAACTTGCATTAAATGGAATAAAACAGTGAGTTCTACCACAAGAACAAAAGCATGACAAATTTCGAAAGAGCCTCTATTTGTTTGGCTAGAATTCACTATTTTTGTTTGCGGGGAAACAATAGGTATTCAATTTGAATAATTGAAAAATCATTTTACTTAAATTTTTTCGAAGAGCCATCGAAGCTCAGTTCAACATTTGACTGACATAGTAGGATTAGTGGTCAAAATTGTCTCGTGTAGGAGACTCTCTTAATCATGTTTAGCGAGTCAAACTCGGATAATGATTTTAAATAAATCTTTGCTTTTAATTTCATTGATTAACATTATCAGTATTTAGCTTAAACCTTAACTTTAAAGCTTTCTAAGTAGTCTTGGCTCAATTAAATTTTGAGTTAATTTGAGACTAAAACTTGTTTGAACCATTAAATAAATTCAATCAATATTATATCTTTTTTGTTTTTGTTTTGCCCACGTCAACTTGAGTTGAATTGACTCCATCATCATCATGAGTTATAAAATAATGGGCATTTAAAAGACAAGAGAATGAGGTCATGGGTGCAAGTTAATTTCTTAGTATTTTATCAAATTGGTCAAGACCAACCATGTTTTAAAATAGTTTAATGTAGATATAATTTCAAAGATTAGCATCATTTCGCATCTTGCTGACATGGATGTGTGTATAAATTATGTATTTTATTGAGATATGAGTGAAAAGTATCAATGGTTTTGTGCGCATCTTCATGTCAGAAAAGTGCTAAATGAGGTCACTCGAACACGATTCTTTAAAATAATTTTCAAAAGGGTCATATACCTATTTTGAAAATTGTAATTTTTTTATTTTATTTTAACAAAAATGGTTATTTATTATACAAACGGCTTTACAAAATTACTTTCGTATCCTTACTTATAAAAGATTTCGTTAAAAAAATTAAATCTGAAAATGGGTATATAGTCCCAGATTTATATATATATATATTAAACACATGACTAGTTTAGTAATTTCCGCGAGACACATTTGGTTCTTCTCCAAAATTTTCAAAGTGGTGACCTTGCCTCCCGCGGCCCAACGAGGGTAGTTACGGAAATATGAAAAGTGGGTCTTCTCATAACTCGGGGCGTATTCTAGCATAAAGAAAGTCCGTACATGTTGATCTGGTTAATGACTTTACAGGTAACGTGACTTGGTCCTTATTCCATAGCTTAGAATAAAGTCAAGAACAAAGATTATTAAAACTAAAGACTTAATCATGGAGAATAATCTAATAATAATTTTATTGGTCTTGTATTTTTTTTTTACCAAAATGCCACGCTACCAATTTCCAAATTGAGGAATTATTCCAACCCAACGACATTAGAGAACCTCTCAACTAAATATTACGAGGATCAAATCAACCTATCGATCATATAATTACAATCAACCCCAAGTAGAGGAATAACACTCTCTAGCGTCTATCATAGTTCTTTGTATAAATGATCTATAAATATTCTAGACTCAAAACTCATACATTGTGTGAGGTCTCATCTTTGGCTTTTTTTTTTTTTTTGGAAAGAAAAAGAAAAAAATCTATTACTACTTCCAAGAAATTCTTAGAAAAATAAAACATCTTTGGACTTTAACTCACAAGAATCATTAAAGAGAAAAGAAATAAATGGAAGCTCATGGACCCAAACTGTCTCAAAACCTTTTACTGGCCCAAATGTTCATTAAGCCCAAGCCTCCCGCATCGAGGAGCCACATAAATATCATGTTATATTATCTAATTGTAATTCAAAAGATGATCTAATTATTCATTAAATTATAGTCATATCAAATTAGATGAGCTAACAGTACATTGAATCATCTAGTCCTAAAATGATTTATTCATATCTTAGACATCATCCTTGCAAAATTTTAATCAGTTTTAGTAGTCTTAATCTAATGAAAAATAAACTTAGAATGTGGAAAAAAAATTCTAGAACATTCATTTACGCAATTATGTTAACTATTTTTTATTTTATTTTATTATAACGGGGGTGTCTTGATTTATGTCTGACTAGGGGATCAGATGAGCGAGGACCAGAACCAACGCACATGGGACCCTCGTTCGAGCACGTACAACACCCACACATCACACGCACTAGGTAAGTGAGGGAACGCCCTCGTGGGTGGTCCCGAGGAAATATTGCTCATACTAGGTATCGAACACACAACCTATAGACTTCCACTACTTATTGGATTCAAAATTGCCATTGAGCCACCCCCTTAGAGTTTATTCTAACTCTTTCTTTTTATATAATTAGAATGTTAGCATAGAAATTTTTTCGATGAAAATTATCACTACATAAAGAGTGACTCATGACACAATCTAATTGTCCAACATGATGTATGTATAAATCCCACAAGCAAGAGTACAAAATAATGCTTATTATGTTCGAATGGAATGAGACATTGAAAATGATTATGAAAATATTGACTGTAACATTTTAGTACTATAGTCAAAAATATTAGTGAAATAGGTTTCAACTAAAGGTGTTATCCATTCAATGTTGGGATCTCGTTTTTTGTATAATAAAAAAAAAAAACTCAAAATCTCGACTGTTAAAACACGAAATTCAATGGTTTAGATATAAATAAAAAAATGTATCCCAAGATTATGTCATGCATCCCTGGAATAAATTTCAATAGTTGGATTTCATATTTTATTAGTAAGGATTTATGTTTTTTCACGCACAAATGGATCCCTTTATGTTATCCTTATTTTTTTTCTTCATTCTCTTAAGTGGTTATTGCCCTATAATTTGATTACATTATTGGTCCATTTTCTAATCATAGTAATTGAATCGCTTACGGTTGTCAATGGATCAGATCAAACTTGAAATTCGATTTATTTCGATCCAATAAACTTGGGTGTCGACTAAGTCTACCGGAGTCGGGGGTTGGAAGAATAAAATGTACCATGTCTTGATATGATAGGCCCCAATTTTATAAAATCTGAGATTAATCGTAAATTATTTTATTAATTTTAGTTATATTTTACATACCAAATTGGTTTTGATTCGATCCAGACACAATCCAATAGTTTTGATCATATTGGATTTGGATCCTAGTCTTGGGACCCAATAAAAAACATATCCGATCCTTTTCAGATTGGTCTAAATCTGATCGAGACCCAAATAAACCATTAAGAGCCCTAGCCCCACTTGACATTATCCAACCAAAATAAACAATAAGACACACCATGGTCCCCATAGAATAAAAAGCCCATTAATTTTATTTTAATTTTAAAATATAAAATTGTAAAATCTCCTCCACAAGAGTGGCCAAACTCAATTTGAAAAAATGAAAAAAAATATCGTGCTGGAGTGACCTCAAGATTGTACCTCATCTCAAACATCCTAACGTGAACGCCAGGATGTTCGGTGTGAGGTAACAATCTTTAGGCGAAAGTCAATCCACAAGTTGGCCACCATATCTTAAGTGCTAGACTTGAATGCTTCTTTGTATCCAAGATGAAGAGGTCATTGTATTTCAAAGATCAAAGTTAAAAAAAAAAAAAGACATTTAACAATAAATATCTTTTATATTATGCTTGTGGATGCTCTAATGACAAATTGGTGGAGCGGGCCATGGGTAGAACTTCTGTGGCCTGCATAGTAAGAGTTTCTTCAGAGATAAAATGTAGATTTACATATTTGAAACTCCATCGATCGAAGTTTTCTCTCATGGTGAGAGAGAACCCCTTTAAAAGTTCAAGCAACTCAACTTCAAATCTTCCTCTCTAAAAATTTTGTCTATTAAAAGAGTGAGAATTCTTAGAAATTACAATTAACTCTCCCAATTCCTCATCCACTTTTAACACCATTACTACAAAATATTTTTGGATTCCAAAAACTTACAACTATCCCAAATAACTTTATTAAAAAAAATCACAAATCGACCCAAATACATACCAATTAAAGAGTACAAATTTGTTGTTAAATTTTCTCCCCACCAACCAATCATGCTTGCTCTAGGGCGGAGCTAGTAAGGAGCTGATGAGGGCAATTGCCCCCACAGAACTTTGAGACACCCCTATATTTTCAACTAATTACATTTTCCATCTGTCCCCACTCCCTCACCTCTCTCTCTATTTGCCTCTACACCCTCACCTCCCTCCAATTTTTGCCACCTCCCCCGCCTTCCCCTTTCAATTTTTTGTTGATGACTCTTGATGGGACATTCTCATATACTAATTGGAAATGGTCTAAATATTCCTTTTCTTCAACTTCTAACAAGATAAACCATTGAATTTCTTTCTAAAATCATTCATTTTCAAGTTATTCAACTATACAACTAAGCATAGTTTGGCCCCACTACAAGAAAATCCAGGTTCCGCTTTTAACAATTGCTTTCTTTTTTCATGTAATCTAGGTGGCTGACTTCCTCTCCTTTTTTTTTCTTTTCTCTCTTTTAATAAAATCTTTTTATAAAAAAAAATAGAAGGCCCTTTTCGATGTATACTACAAGGAAACATTTTTCCATATACCAAAGATACGTTCAACAGATTCATAGATGGACGTCTAACAAACAAATATAGTTGTTTAATAACTAAATTGAGGCCGAAGGTGCAATATTGGTGTCAACAAATTTATTGTTGAATTACCACCATTTTTTTTCTTACATGTATCAATCTATTGGTTACGACTACCATTTCATCTAAAAATGATGATTAGTCCTAATTTAACCCATTATATTATTGTCATGAGACTTATTTAGTTTATCATGAAAAACACACTTATAAATGGTAACACATAATGCAAATCATTGATTTTGAGAATACAAATAGATGGAGAGATATAAGTCATTGATGATATTTATATAGTAAAATATAACTGTAGGGCCAACTCTAACTACATTTATGAGGCATAAACGTCCCCCAACAATCGTTCTGGATTGTGGTCCATATTATCCAACTCATTCCTTTTAACTCCTTCAACTTTATAGTCTTTTTTTTTCTTCATCTTTCTTTTCAATAACATCCCTTCAATTTTATTATATTTTCTCTTTTACCCCATTTTTTAAACTTCATTATTTTACTCTTTTACCCCCCCCATTAACTTTATTATCTTTCCACTCCCCCCCTCAATTTTACTATCTTTTTTCTTTTACTCATTTTTAATAATACCCATCTAATTTTATTATCTTTTCTCTTTTAACCTTTTAACCCACTTTATCGTCTTTTCTCTTCTCCCATTTTTTAATAATACTTGTCCAATTATATTATTTTTCCTCTTTTACTCCCTTAATCTCAAATACCACTCCAACTTTATTAGTTTGGGTATGCTCCATTATTTTATGTCATACATATGTAATTCAAAGGTCTAGGTTCTTTTTTTTTTTTTTTCTTTTTCCTTTTTCCTTTTTCCTTTTCCCTTTTCCCTTGTTTGTTAGTAGAAGTAATGATAAGTTGTTTTATCATAACGAAGGCACAATAATTACAGATGGAGTGTGACATCTTAGAATTGAAAAAAAGAGAATCATATCCTCGATGAAAATGTATGATATTAAAAACATGGCATTTTAAACTCTAGTCATTGCAAAGTGTATTTTTTTTAATAATCCTTCGCTTCACATTATATTTATTCCTTTCATTTTGAGTTTGTTGGTAATACTTGAAGTGATGGGAAGAAGGCAAAGAACCCAATTTTGTATCTGATAATGAAGTTAGAAATATTTCAAAAGAATTCGTAAAAGTGGAGAAGCGAAGGATTGTTAAAAACATTTTGCACAACGACAAAAGTTCAAGAAGCCATGATTTTAACAGCATATATATTCTTTAAGGGTATGATTCTCTTTTTGCAGCTCTAAGATAGTGCTTCATCTGTAGTACATGAGCCTGCATCACAATAAAATAATTTATCATTTCTTCCACTAACAAAAAAGGAAAAAGAAAAAGGAAAGGAACTGCAGAGATCTTTTTTCTTTCCCTCCATTTTCTTTTCCCTCTCTTCACCTTAAGGTGCTTAACTTGTTAACTTGGCCATTTTGAAAACAAAGAGGTTTTAAAAGTTTAAAAATGAAGTAAGATGACAAATGTATGCATGAGATGTTAATCTATAAGCATAGTAAAACTTTATAACTAGTGTGCATGTAAAGGGAGTGTATGCATGTGATGTTCCCTTGTTGGAGTTTAACGTTGGAAAGATGACATAAGGATTATCCTATAAATGAGGATATTGTTTTTGTATTCCCTTTTTAAGATGTAATGCATGCGATTCCCTTTGTGCCATGGTCTTTTATTGGCAAGTTGCATGGGAATCATCTTATGAATAGAGAAACCCATTTCATTATCATTATCATGCATGCATAGATAAAACTAGATATTTGGTGGCCTTCCTCGTAGAGAGGAATCCCATTTATCATCATCACCATGAATGGTGGGTGTGTGTGCCAAATGTGTACATATGATGAATGATGAGATGAGACTCTCATCCTTTTTAGTCAAACCACCTTACACATTTCATGCACAAAGTTTAAGTTTAATCCATCAGGGATGAATGACGACTCTCTATTACATCCTAAGGTAGTCTAAAAAAGAAAATAATAAATGACAGTGGGGTAGAAGAGGGATAGGGGGATGCAAGACCATTAAAATTAAGCTACCCTAACCCAACTTGGAGACTAGATTTTTTTGTTCTTTTTATCTTCCTTCCAAGGCTTTAATGGAAGTTGAAAAGTTAAAAAAAGGCTGGAGGGCACGTAGAGAGTTAGTATGAAATGAGAGAATTGTGGAGAGATGTTGGCATAAGTCTAAGGGTGAGAGAATGGTGTGTGTCCCAACTCAAGGGAGGGTTCCTTATTTATAGAGTTTTGGGACAACATTTAGGGGCAAAAGGGTCAAATTCTAAAGACTTCAGATATTGACACGAGATTTACTTGAAATGCATTTGGGTTTTCTAACTTTTAAAGGGTAAATAATGGAATGTAACATGGACCTCTAAGATCAAGTCATTTGGCCAAACCCATATGACATGATCTTAATAGTGATTGGGTGGTAGGTAAAAAGTAGTCTTGAGAGAATAAAATAAAGGGGAGACATTTGGAAATGTGTTATTTTGTTTTTGTATAATTATCTCAAAAAGTATGAGCAAATGGGAAATGTGAGGTGGTTGGTGAAAAATAATTTAGGAAGCATATATAGGTGGATGCAGTGTGTAAAGGTGATGTGATTGGTGAAAAGTTATTTTTGGACCATGAATTAGAGGATGTTATATGTAAAAATAAACTTTGATTCTTTCGTAAATATCTCAAAAAGTATAAGAAAAAATATAATTTTTAAATGGGCTCTCTTAGAGAGTGACATGTGGCAAAAAAAAAAAAAGACTAAATACATGAACTTTAGTTCCTTTTGTCTTTTGAGGGAAAAAAGTCTATTCCCATGTCTTTTGAGAAATTTACAATAAACCCAAACATTTGTCTAGTTAACTCTGCATTCAAGGAGGGGTATTATAGGAATTTTTCTAAGGTAGTTAGCTCACCAATGGGCTTTGAGTATCAGCCACTAATGAAAGGTTTCTTGAAAATTGAGAGTTGAAGGAAAATGCCAAGGGCCTGTGTGGATACACCTCTCCGTGTAAGAGCAAAAGCTCAATCACTCCCCGCAAGAGCAAAAAACCTATCCGCGGAAGAGCAAGTCCTTGAAGCTTCTCCACAAAGAGCAAAAAACCTCTCCCCGCAAGAGCAAAAACCTCTCCACGCCAAAGCAAAAATCTATCCAAACGTTTGCTACCTCCCAGCAAGAGCAGAAGTCGTTAAGAAGCTCTATCCAAACGCAGTGCAAGTGACATAGCTTTTGGGAGTACTAATGGTAGGATTCAAAGTGTCCTGTCTTTGAATAGATTAGTGACTCATGGGCCAACCCGATACACTTTGGGCTTCTTAACGAGTTGTTTCATGCTTTATGGCCGAATTGATTGTGGGCTTTTTGGGTTACAACTTGTAATGTAAATATTGGCCCAATAATTTCAACCCTTTGACTTGTCTAGGCCTTGGCCTTGGGCTTTAACCAAATTCTTAGAACCTTCTGTTTGGGTTGGGCTCAAACAATTTGGGGTGTCTACATTTCTATCTCTCCATCTATTTGTCTTCTCAAAATCATTGATTTGCATTATTTGATTGCCATTTATAATTATGTTTCACGATAAACTAAACAAGTCTCGCGACAACAATATAATGGATCAAATTAGGACTAATAATCATTTTCATATGAAATAATAGTCGTAACCAATGGATTTATACATGTAAGAAAAAAATGGTTGTAATTCAACAATAAAATTTGTTGAAACTTGTTAGTTTGAAAGTGCCAAAAATCAACGAGTGCTCTCATATCATGTGTATATAAGATTTCAATTCATGTTTAATTTGATGTTCTAACATGGATTTTCATAGTGGGAGTCTAATTTCTTTCTTTTATGGGTCCATTAACTTATAAGACACAAGAAAAAATTCTTGGTCTATTTTATCCTCGTGTTATAATTATATTGCATCAAAACCCATTCATAAAAAAAATGTTTTCTTATATCTTATTCATCCATGGGGTTACTGTTAGTAAAATTAGAGAGCTGTTGTTGGTACCCCAACTTTTACTTATTACATCACACCCTAATCAAAGATTGAAACACAAGTTTTTTTAATTTCTTACTTCAACAAAGCATTATTACACATTCAAACAGACTTCAACAGTTGTTTACAATTAGGATTAGGCACGTAAAATCCTAATCTAACAATTAAAAAATCTAAACAAGAGAGAGAGTTTCTATTGGCACCCCAACTTTTACTCATTTTCAACCATTGACTTGTATTTTTTGAATTGGGGTGTGATAAGTAAAATTTTGGTGCCAATATTAGCTCTCTAAAATTAAGGTAAATAATTGGCATCCATATGATGATCACCATATTTATTCATATCATTTTGGGTTTGTAGGTAATACACAAAGTGATGGGAAGAAGGTGAAAAAATGCAATTTTCATATCTGATAACAAAGTTAGAAACGTTTCAAAAGAATTCACAAAAGTGGAGAAGTAAAGGATTGTTGAAAACATTTTCCACAATGACCACAAAAAATAAAAAATAAAAAAACAAAAAAAAAACGAAGAACATTTTCTTTAAGGGTAAGATTCTCTTTTTTGCATTATAAGATGTAACACTCCATCTATAGTACATGGGCCTGCATCATTATAAGGTAACTTATTATCATTTCTACTAACAAATGAGAAAAAAGAAATAGGAACCCAAACCTTTTTTCTTTCCCTCCATCTAGTATCTAATTCTTTTTTATTATTTTTTTCTTTTTCTTTCTATTCTCTATTTTCCTAATAGCAAGAATGTCTAGTGAAATGCTCATTGCCCCTAACCATTTTCTGTACCAAGTACTGGATGAAGCCGAACTCTCTTGTTCTTAATCCAATTTCGAATCCAAATCGTCTCCTCCCCGGAGATTGGGAAGACCATTTCACTTTTTTCTCCATGTCGTTAAATCCTTCAGTGTGCTCTAAAAGCGCTTATGAGGGGCCATAAGAGCCAAGGTTTGAGATTGGATTGGTGCCCACCAAGTCCAATTTGAAAGATACCAATCTAATCCAAAAAAAGAAAAAGAAAAAGAAAAGACTCTAGAAAATCTAATGATCTCATTTTATATGTATCACAATAATATATTATTTATCTATAGAATAAATCTTAATCGTTGAATTGTGTGCATATACTACATTTTGCCGTCGGCACATCATCATCTTTGAGAGTTAAGGGGGGTAAAAAGAAAAAATAATAAAATTGAAGGGATATTACTAAAAAAAAATCTTTGGAGTTGAAAGGGTAAAAGAGAATAGATAGGAAATTTAGTGGGGTATTATTGAAAAAGGGAAGGAAATTGGGGAGGAGGAGGAAAGTAATTAAGACAATAAAATTAAGAGTGTTGATATTTTAACTAGAAAGTCTTCACTTAGTTGAGGTGTTACAGATATATACACTATGTGAAAACTGAAAATTTTGACAAGAAATTCAATAACTTAGAGCCATCAAATTTCTCCCATCCCCCATCGAAAAAAAAAATTGACAATGAAAAATTTGATGCCTTGATCTGTCAAATTTTATGAAATTTGACGACCTTGGACTGTCAAATATATGATTTTTTCACATTGTGATAGAACTGTAGATCTATTCCGCGGGATACACAAACACATATCTTTTATGAGAATTTGCATTTGTATACCCCGAGAAAATAGATCTATGGTCCCATGTCTGTAACACGTTAACCAAGTATTGATTGAGTGAAGACTTTCTAGTTAGAATATCATTATTTTAAAAATAAAGGGAGAGGGGAAAGTAATAAAGTGGAGTCATAATAGTTGGATGAGACACAAATAAACCCTACCATTGTGTTTTATTATATAAATAATCAGATCACGTGTTTTCTTGAGTCAATCATGTTTGTGGAAATGTCCCATATTATGTTGATCGACACATTCTCTCTACCATCCAATTTTTGACTAGAGATTTCTAGGCCTGTAAAATTCGATAGAAATTAGTGTGATTGGATTCTTGATCTTACTTGTGAACATAGACACACTGTGGAATTAAGTAAATCCTTACATTTTTTATATAATTTTTATTCTTTCTATTGCCTTGTTTTTTCACAAATCAAATACAAGACTACATATTTTTTGAAAGAAAAATACAAAAAATGATCGAATCGATCAACTCAATTGACTCACTGTTTCGACACGTTTAAATCAACTGGGACTGAGTCAAGTTCGAAAATCATGGAGCTATGTTAATGATGACGACAACATAATTTCCCAAGGCCACTCGATAATATTCCAAGTTGTAGGATAACTTATACTCGTTTTCTCTTTCATGGTATGTAGATTTACACGTGGCAGAGAAATACTGACTAATATCCTTTACTTTTACCACCACAAATCTTATGTTGTCGCATGCGTTATCTCTAACCCATATTATGCCCTATTTCCTCAGCCACAAAAAATTATATAAACATACTGCAATAACATGAACCCTGTTATTTAAGAAAATAACAAAGATACCCTTTAATGCTTATAAGGGATTCTATACATGTTAAAATGCACTTAATACACATCCAAAACAATCTTTTGAAGGTATTTAGGTAATAAACAAAATTTAAAAATAGTAAAAATATAAAATTTTGGTGCTATATATTTAGAGAAAAAGCCTTACCCCGTCCGCATTAACCCACCCCCCCCCGGAAAAAAAAAAAAAAAAAAATTGTAGTTCAATTGGATTCGATTGGATTTTGTCTAAAATTGACTAGAATGCAATGTGTCAAATCAATTGAATTAAGGGTTTAAGCTCATGGATACTATCTTTATATGAATATAAATAAAAGTATTTTAAGAAAATTATACAAATATTTTTAATTAATTTTATAAACATATATCGATGCAACCAAATTGTATCAGGATCCAACCAATTTGACAAATACTCGATCCAATCATTAGTTAGATTTTCAAAATATTGATTTTTTTTTCTGTTGACCAATCTGAAAAATGTGTAATACTGCTAAATTCTTTTTTTTAAAATGATTTTTTAATGGGTAAGCTGGACTTCAACCCATGAGTCTATGGCAACCCTAACTAATGAGTATTGACCATAGTTATAAACTCGTTTTGACATCTCATCTCAGACGAGTTTTCTAATACGTTTGAAATGTCTTGTTCAACAATGAGAAAAATGAATGTGGATTTTAAATCTCGTCCAATACATTAACTTGTTTGTCCGTCTCATTATTGGGTGATGCCGAGACAACTGGGGGGATAAGTCTCAGGTAGTGTTTGTTTGCGCTATTTTTCAGCGTTTATTGCTGAAAAAAAATTAAATAGCGCATTTTTTGTCAAAATAACGCATTTGTTTACTCTATATTTTCAGCGCTTATTACTGAAAATAAGGTAGTGTTTGTTTGCGCTATTTTTCAGTGCTTATTGCTGAACAAAATTAAATTCAGCACTTTTTGTCAAAATAGCGCATTTGTTTATTCTATATTTTCAGCGCTTATTGTTGAAAATAAGTGAAAAAAAATTCAGCACTATTTTGATGTTGAAAAAAAGTGCCGAAACAGTAAACACTTCACTTTTTTCGACACGGACAAGTATGCCCTTCATTTTTTTAAGTACGGACAAGTATGCCCTTAAACTTAAAATGATATTACCTTTTATATCCCATGGATAAGTATATAAGCACCTCACAAATTAATAAACCCACACCATGGCTAAATTATTTTGTCTTAAATGTGTTAAAATTTTTGGAATGAGTTGATTTTTGGTGAGGATGATCTCCTCATTAGTATATAAGCACCTCACAAATTAATAAACCTACACCATGGCTAAATTATTTTGTCTTAAATGTGTTAAAATTTTTGGAATGAGTTGATTTTTGGTGAGGATGATCTCCTCATTAGTATATAAGTACCCCACAAATTAATAAACCCACACCATGGCTAAATTATTTTGTCTTATATGGGTTAAAAGTTTTGGAATAAGTTGATTTTTGATGAGGATGATCTCTACAATGAAGAGATCATCCTCACCAAAAATTAGCCTATCCTGAAACTTCTAACCCTATCAAAACAAGTTCAAGGATCGCAAATCGTCATTTTTTTTTTTTTGAAAACTATTTTTAACGGGTTAGAAGTTTCAAAATGAATTGATTTTTGGTGAGGATGATTTCTGAACCATATAGACCATCCTCACTAAAAATTTGCTCATTCCAAAAACTTTAAAACAAAAAATATTGGCTATGGTGTGGGTTGCCCTTATTAATTCATAAGGTGCTTTTATAATTATACATCATTCATTTCCATCGAAAATTATTCATCCAAAATTAAGTTCCTTTAATGTTAATTTTAAATTTTGGTGATTTGTATGACATTATTATTTTTAATTTGAAATTTGTGGGTTTTTATAAATAGAAATTATTATTTATAAATTGAAGATTTGAATACTATTTATTATTTAAAAATGAATTGTATTTTAATTTTATAAGAAATAATATATTTTATTGTGTTTACTAAGAAATAGACATTTGAAACATACAAAGAATGTACAATATGATTGTAAAAATAACAAAGACAATTTACTAGCTTTAATAATGTGTAACAAACATGATTCAACATCTAAACAAACAATTTTTTCAATACTTAAATTCAGCGTTTAATGCTATTTAGCACTTATTTTTTTCAATTTAACAAACAACACCTTAGACGAGTTTTGAAACCATGGTCTGACTGAGTCACTTTGCATTCGTAATTTTAGTCAAAATGAGGGTCATTTATTAGGATATTTGAAAAAAAAAAAATCCCCAATTTCAGGCTGTGCTTATATAACTTCAGTTCTAAAATTAATCAGACTTTCACGGGCTCTGTGTTTCTCTGCAACTCTTTGAGAGGAGTTCAAGAGAAACTCGTTTTACCCTAATTCACCTTCACCTCTTAATTCTTCTCTGTATCTCTTTGAAACCTTAATTTCCTCTTACGAAGACACCAATTCTCTTCTACAACAGATTTCAACAATGGATTTAGCTTGCAAAATTCAATGTATGGATCTCCGATCGAGTTTTCTCACTGGTTCAGCTCTTTTGGATGCTCGAAGAACCAATTTTCAATCTCGTTTCCGCCCCATTTCATCTTCTTTAATTCAGACCAGGAGAAGCACTGGTACTGAGGATTTAGTTAAATTTACTACTATTTTGAACCCTAGACAGAAAAACCCTATAGTTTCAACTAGGGCTTCTGCGGTTGCTGTCGAATCTACAACTGAAGAAGATATAGAATCGCTGTTTTCGGATACTTCGGTTGATGAGAAACAGCAGAAACGGAGTCACAAACAGTCGGGTAGTGGTGCTTCGGGTGTTTCTTCGGGTGTTAGGTTAGAAAACATAAGTAAAGGGTATAAAGGTGTCACTGTTCTGAAGGATGTGACCTGGGAAGTGAAGAAAGGTGATAAAGTAGGGTTAGTGGGTGTTAATGGTGCAGGGAAGACGACCCAAATGAGGATTATTGCCGGGCAAGAGGAACCTGATTCGGGGAATGTAATTAAGGCAAAACCCAATATGAAAATCGCCTTCTTGAGTCAAGAATTTGAGGTGTCTCCGGGTAGGACAGTGAAGGAAGAGTTTCTGAGTGCGTTCAAGGAAGAAATGGAGATTGCAGGGAGGTTGGATAAGGTGCAAAAGAAGCTCGAGGGTTCGGTGGACGATTTAGTTTTGATGGGTAGGCTTTTGGATGAATTGGATTTGCTTCAGAGACGGGCGCAGGCAATTAATTTAGATGTGGTGGAAGTTAAGATCAATAAAATGATGCCTGAACTTGGATTCACTCCTGAAGATTCTGATCGATTGGTAGCTTCTTTCAGTAGTGGATGGCAGATGAGGATGTCGCTTGGGAAGATTCTTCTTCAGGTATTTTTCGTGTTTGCTTGATGTAATGTTCTTGAATTTAATGACCTTGTCAACTTGATTGAATTGGACAATGGGTGACTTGGTATATTTGTCTTCTTGAATTATTGGCTTGAAAGTATGTTGCTTTTGATTATATGCACGGTTATAAAATTGTTGTTATTTGTTGGTTGTTGACAATTTCATGTTTGCTTTGATTTTGTATACCTTGTCAATTTTTTAGAATTGGGCACTAAAGGATGCTTTATGCATACTAGATGTTCCCTGATTTTGTCCGTGTCAACAAACAATTCGAAATGACTTGACTTTTTTTGAACAAGTCTGAGTCAAATAGCAATGATTTGAAGCACTTCTTTTTATTTTTACACTATTTCGGAAAGCCAAGGACTTAATCATATGGATATGTAAAATGCATGATTTCCAATCCTAGTAGGAATAGTAGGGAAACTGATACTCAATTTTTAGTGAGTAAACAGAATTCCATACTTGATCTCAGAGTTGCCATGGCATGGAAGAAGGGGGAAAAAGCACACTTGGACAATGCAGTATAACAGAGAGTTGTATGCTGCATGTGGGAAGGATGAATTGCTCCCGGGGAAAAAAAAAGTCCATTGATTCTTTTCTAATTGGTTGGATTGTAGATGTAATGATTTAATTCATGGGTTAGGTCTCTGGTTCAAGTCCAGGATGGCTTCATATATCCATGTTCTTGAATTTATATCCTTGAAAGTACATTTCTTGGATGGACGCTAGCTTTTGATTATATGCAGATATCATTTGTTGATTTTTGACAATGTATGATCACTCACAGGACCCAGACTTGTTACTTCTGGACGAGCCCACCAATCACCTTGATCTTGACACAATTGAGTGGCTTGAAGGTTATCTTAACAGACAAGATGTGCCTATGGTCATCATATCTCACGACAGAGCTTTCCTTGATCAATTGTGTACAAAAATCGTGGAAACGGATATGGGTGTTTCCAGGACATATGAGGGGAATTATTCTCAGTATATTGTTTCAAAGGCAGCATGGATAGAAGCTCAGTATGCAGCATGGGAGAAGCAACAGAAACAAATTGAGCAGACGAAAGACATAATAACCAGGTTGAGTGCAGGAGCGAATGCTGGCCGTGCATCCAGTGCAGAAAAGGTATATAAAGATCTATTGACATTATTTTAGGTTCCAACAATTGAATAATTTGACATTCATATATAATATAACTTTTTTTTTTCAGTTTCATATCTGAATAGAGTACCATTTTTCTTGATGTACATCTTGTTGTTTTAAAAAAAATAAAAATGGTACACTCATTTGGCTACTTCAAAGACTTGTTTTTTTACTCATGAAATATTTATATAATTCTAATATTAGATTATTTATAGTTTGATTCTCTAATCTCTTTGACGTGCCATCTATTCCATAGTATTACCTATATTGGTTTCTGTTCATACCAACAATTTCTGGAATGCTTGTGTAAAAACAGAAGCTGGAAAAACTTCAAGAAGAGGATCAAGTTGAGAAGCCATTTCAACGGAAACAAACAAAGTTCAGATTCCCAGAGCGTGGGATGAGTGGAAAATCTGTAGTAATGATTAAAAATTTAGAGTTCAGTTATGGGGAAAAGGTGGGTATATTAGCATTATTTGTTTCCCCCTGTTTATAATCACATCATATTTGCCTTTAAGATGTGTGCGTTTGCTTTTCAGGTGCTATTTAACAAGGCAAATCTTGCAATTCAGAGGGGTGAGAAAATTTCCATTATTGGCCCAAATGGATGTGGAAAGAGTACTTTGCTTAAAATGATTCTGGGTTTGGAAAAGCCATGCGGAGGTGAAGTTGTGATGGGGGAGCATAATGTTCTCCCAAACTATTTTGAGCAGAATCAGGTTTGTCATTTAGTAATGTAGTTTTGTTTGGTATGATTATCATTGGGGTTTTAGTTTAAGCTTTATCGTAAGCTGTAAGTTCTACTCTTCTACTATTCTACATTGGCATTTATTGCTACTGATGGACTAATTAACCTCCATGTCAGGCTGAGGCTCTTGATTTGAACAAAACAGTGCTTGAAACAGTGGAAGAAGTTGCAGAGGATTGGAGACTTGATGACATAAAGGGACTCCTTGGTCGTTGTAATTTCAAGTCAGACATGCTTGATAGGAAGGCTGCCCTTTTGAGCGGTGGTGAGAAGGTAATTTGGATGAGTCTTCTAGTGTTTTTTTAGCTTATCATGGGTATCCCCACCCTTCGCGTGAGACTAATCCCACAGTCACATGCACCGCCCCCTCAGAAAGTCCTACGAGAACAGAATAGTACCTGAACAGTACAACAGTACCAAATGAATGTTTGGTGAATTTTTGGAAGTATTGAAGTCTGTTAACTGCCAATCACTTCGCTTTGGAGAGATTTTTGAAGGTGCCAGTGTAATATTGTAGTAAGGCAGATATAATAGGGGAGGAATATATCTAGAAATAATCTATGAAAAAATCAAGAAATAGATCTATGTTAAGAATAAACACTAGAATTTTAGAAGGAAGAAAACATGAATTGGCTGTACTAATTATTATGCTCTTGAGGAGGTAGTTTTCCATCTCTGGTCAGGTCTGCTATTTTAAATTGAGAATATATCTATCGATTGATTCAGGCAGCATTTTCTCTAGCCACACACCTCCACTTATTTTTAGAACTTCTTGTTCCTATCCTATTATTTTAGTTTGCCCGTGATCCTTGTCCCCTTTTCCCTCTGACTTCTTATTAGTAGTCATTTTCAGCGGTCTTAATCTTATATATAGGGTCCCATTCGGCAGCCAACGTTGGGAGCCAAAATTTGTCCTATATGGGTTAGAAGTTTCGGAATAGGCTGATTTTTTGTGAGGATGAGCTCCTCACTATAGGGGATTTGACACATTGCAAAACAACTTTGAGGTCGTGGGTTCAAGTCCAGCTTTACCCGTTAAAATTTTTTTCGTTGTCCTTCAATATTGTTTTTCTTTTTTCAAATTGTCGTTAAAAACTTTTAAAAAAAAATGGTGATATGTTTCATGCGGGTCCTGCTTCTGGTAATGGGTAGCTATGATATCAAATATTGGCTGTATAATTGAGGAAGCCAGTAGATTTTGTTGTTCGGGATGGATTGTGGAAAGGCATCTTTATGCAATGTTGGTTTAGTTTTTCTTGTTCATTTAATAGATGGTGGTTAGAAGTGTGCTATATTTAGGATTACTAGTTGACATGTTATAAGGGTACATCTCATTAGAGTTTTGCTATGAACTGGCTTTTGGACATTAACTTTAACGGTGGATAGTTCCTTTAATGAGTTATGGGGTGCATGCATACTACCTACATTTTGTGGTTATGATTGTTCTTTTTATTACTAAATTGTTTACTAATCTTTTCCACATTTTTTGGCTTAACTTTATATTCTGCCAATCAATAACAAAAATTATTTCCTGCTGACTGGTGTAGGCACGACTTGCTTTTTGCAAGTTCATAGTAAAGCCATCAACTTTGTTAGTCTTGGATGAACCAACCAACCATTTGGACATACCATCAAAAGAGATGCTCGAGGTACAGCTCTCTTTTCATTTTTATCTGCAATAAACGTTATTTTATTTGTTCTTGTTTTCTTCTACCATAATGAATATTACTATGTAGTGATTCAGAAATTGGAACCCTTCCTTTAGTTATTGTGGAAATTTTTTCTGATGTTCTAACAGGAAGCAATAACAGAGTACAAGGGAACTGTCATTACTGTTTCTCATGATCGGTACTTCATAAAGCAAATAGTTAATAGAGTAGTGGAGGTTAAGGATTGCAAATTACAAGATTATGCAGGCGATTATAATGTAAGTTTAAAAACCCTTATGCTGTGATTCTTTTATTAGAACATTTTATTTTGCATAATACATTATTGAAGATTTTTCTCATGTAAGGATGGGAGGAGTCCTAGACACTCCTTTGAGCTTCCTTTTCTGCTTGTAACTGCTTTTCACAAATCAAATTCTCGTATCTATGAAATAATAAGAAATCAGATGCTTTCTTCTCTGATTTGAATGGTAAATATGAATTACCAACTGACTTTGATAATTTATCACTTAGCTACTTAATTATATCCATTTTGGATCTGATGGAACTTTTGTGGTTTACTTCAATTAATTTTTACTTAAAACCTGATTAACAATTACTTTGAAATCTTGCAAAATTACCTATATCCAAGTGTCAACTACATTGAGAGTTGATGATTGTTGTGAATTACAGTATTATCTGGAGAAAAACTTGGATGCTAGAGAGAGGGCGCTTGAACGAGAGGCAGAACTTGAGGAGAAGGCCCCTAAAGTAAAATCCAAGTCTAAGATGTCGAAGGTAACCACTCCCAACCCATCTTAAATTTCAAATAATAAAGAAAAAATAGAATGACTTTTTTTTTAAAAAGAATGTGATGGTGCTGACTTTATACTATTTATTCCTTTACAAACGAACAGGCAGAGAAGGAAGCCCAGAAGAAACAAAAAAGAAAGGCATTTCAGGAGGGAAAAGCAAAATCGAAAGGATTGAAGAATGCAAAACGTTGGAACTGATGATAGATGATGATGCTCTTGCCTTCTCTGTTGATTGATCATCCACTGTAATTATTTCCCTCATATTAAAAGTTTGAGCAACCAAACCAGCCCCAGGTTCCCATTGCACTTGTGTATATTTTTACATAAAATGAAAAGTACATGTTTCATGCAAAATCTATGATTGGGAGAAGCTGACCAAGATTCAGAGCTCACCAGGATGCCTGATGATCTTATTTAAGCAATTTCTTGTATTTTTTATTTATTTATTTAAAAACTCCACAACTACCCTCGTAAATAAAAGTTATCATGAATTCGCGTAAAATCTTTTCTTCAAAAAGTCAGTTTTACCGATGGTGTTACATGGTATTACTGTTAGCTATATTTTTATTGAGGTAAAAGTTTGGAGCATGGTTTTAAATCTCATCCAATACTGAGTATCGTTAAGAAACGATACCGATATATAGGGTGTCTCAACAATCACATCATCTCGTGAGATAAATGAGATGTCACAGACGATATTTTACAAATATGGGATGAATCAAGAAAACTCGCCGAGTTAATCAAGGTTTTGTACATTTTGATTAAAATAATTAATGTTCTTTTAGAATTATGATTTTATGACTAAACATCTTCTAATTTACCTTATTTCATTAAAAAAATATAATTATTTTAATTTAAATATATATAAATCAATCATCTAAACTGAGTGAAATAGTTTGTCTCATCCAAGACAAGTTGACTCATCTAAGACAACTCAGTCTCGTCCCTGGACAAGACGGTGAAACTGAGTTTTGAAACCATGGTTTGGAGCCAAATTTGAAATTTTAATGCCAAGTTTTATACTGCTCTTAAGCTTTTGATAACTTTTTGTTAATAACCGAGGTATCCTTGTAGATAGCGGACTGGGCCTGTATCTGAGTTTAGCACAATCCATAGACCATGGCTAATCTCAGGGCATGTGCGACGCCCGCACATCACTCACACACACGGTAAGTGAGGGTGCTCTCTCATGAGGTTTGGACAACTATTTGGTGTGTCAAGTCATTCTGTTAGGGATGCAGTTCTGGCTCTCAAGCCCCATTATGAAGCTTTGGGAGCTGATCGTTCTCCAATACCTACTAAAAGCACATTGAAATCCATTTTCATAAAGTAGGAAATCTGCTCTTTATGAAGAACCTTACTCCAATGGTCAATTTTTTATCCTGAAAGATATAACTATATGTTTAATTGAGAGAAGATGGTGAAGGTGACCTGGAATTACATATTGGACCAAATGAGTCTTGAAAAAAGATGCCCTTGAACTAATATCTAACAGTGAAGATAAAATTCAAGAAGCCAATAATAATAGTTCCTGATTCCTTTCCAATACACCAGAGCAGATCAAATCTTTTTGAAGTTTATAAATAGATATTAAACATTCACATCGTCCAAAATAATAATTATAATGAAAATTATGGACGACTATTGCAACCAGAAAATAATAGTGGAATGAAAAATTAAAATGACGTTACAACTACATTATTCATTCGAAACCTTTTCGATATATGAAATTTTAGGTGTTAAAAATATATCAAGTAATTATTATATTTTATTTTTATTAGGATATGCATTGATTAGTCAAGTCATAGCAAGATTGAGAACTCCAATCAAGTTATAAACATAACATGTGATTTTGAACATGAGTTACCAAAATTAGTCTTAGTATTTAGGAAAAATTACTTAAAGGACCTGGACGGAGGGAATTTTTTCTAATTGGCAAAAATTTCTTTTCTAATTGGTCTTTGAATTCCACTCATCACATTTTTCACAATTGAATGCTTTAATTGTTTGATCTCACTGTTTTCGTCCAAAAAAAATTAGATTTTTGACATTTCAATCAAGTTTCAAACTCCATTCCGTCAAAAATGATATAAGAAGAAAGAAGAAGTCATTTTCAAGGATTTTTTCAAATTTTTTGAAGACGTATGTAAAAAATTAAGATTTTTTTTTTCTTTTTTAATAAAAATTGATCAAGGATGGTTTTTTTTATATTTGAAATCATTTAGACAAGTTATTATCTCAAGTTTTTAGTTGATTTTTCAATGTTAGTAAAAAAAACTCAAAAAAATGAAGATGAATAAATTTTACCAATGTCAAGTTCATTTTTTATTGTCGAATTCAACATTTTTTAAAAGATTATCGAATTCAACCAAAAAATTGTAGAACTCGACAATAAAAAGGGCGAGTTCAATAATATAAATGTTTACCTTGACAATAAATAAAAAGTGGTGACCTCGACACTAAGAAGGAACCACTGAGAAATTAAAAAGTTTACTAAATAGACTAATATTTATATGAAGTTATAATTGTCTTGAAGGTGTTTGTCTCATACCATGCCCCAAGCCACGTGCCTTTTGAGAAAGAGACCTCATTCGTTATTTTTCTACATTTAATATTTTTAAAATATATATTATTATTTTTTTGTTATGTTTTTTCTATCTTCTATTTCTTTTCTTTTTTTACAACTCAGCATGCAAAATAATTTAAATATTTTAAAATAGATTTCACAGAAAATATAATATTATATAAATTTATTGAATCAATTTGACACAATAAGTTTTTTGTAATATTTAGTGTTGTTAGAGTGCAACTTGGTTTGGGTTGATTTGATTTTGAGTAAAATCAGAATCCAACCGACCAAGATCAGTTCTATTATATTAAAACCAAAATCGAACCGAACTGAGCCGATTTTAATTTGATTCGGTTCCATGGGTTGCCAAAAAAAAAAAAATCATCAATTAATTAAAACAATGCATTTTAAAATGAATTTTTGAATTGCACGAGAGCTGTACGGTAGCCATCCCAAAAATCTTTGGGTTAAGCCGATGATGATACAACAAAACTTGCAATTATTCAAAAAAATAATATGCTTCAAATCTTGTAGAAAACATTGCTTTACATTGACTCACCATTACATTGAAGATGTGGAAGAACAGAGATGAAGGCGTACATGCTAAAAGAGAGTAAGAGGCTGAGATTCTGAGCATAAATTTAATTATAAATAATGAAAATTGTGTGTTATTATTAGAATAATAAAGGAATGTATAATTAAGCTTGATTAACCTAATGTACATTGTACCTGTAAACCAGAACAAAAAGAGTCAAAGAGGTAAGTAGGGCCTCACCCCATAAACATTATATTACAGGGCCTTCTTTCTTGCTGCTTGAAACAATGGTAAGCCTCTCAAGTGACTAGATCAAGAATAAATTAAAAAAAAAAAAAAAAAACCATAATAAACCATGTTAGTTGCCAAAGCCAAAGGGCGATTTTCTCCTGCTCCCACCTTCTCCATACTGCTCGTTCCATTTCCTCAGCTCATTCATGCTTGTAGCATCATATGCAACTGACGCACCCACCTACTCAAAACCAAGGGGCAGTCATAAACAGGCAGATTTCCATAATTAGAGATTGAGCAGAAATGTTGAACTGCTCTTCTGCAATCCTGAATTTTTATATTTGATATGTTAAAAAAAATTCATTAAAACTGAAAGAGCTAGAGCCATAGTCACGAAAGTCGCCGTCTTTTTAAAAAAATTATGTTTAAATTACAGTTTTATAGGTTGTCAATTAAATCATGAAGTTTTGAAAAAACAAACGCATTTTAAATGAACTTCACGATTTAATCATCCAATTCTTGGAGGGTTTTTTCATTACGTGTTTTATTTTTTTAGAATTTAAAAAACCCCAAAGGATGTTTTAACAATTTAATACAAAATTAAAAGGTAATGTTTTAATAAAAATAACCTTCTCCAAAACTAAAATTGAACTCAAAACTCAGAAATCATAACAGAGCCGTAATTTTTTTCTTTTATGATATATTCTTATACTTTAAAATAGGATTTGATGATATAAATGATAACACCACTTAGTACCAAAAATTATGTTGTCCTAATACTAATTGGATTTTTTTTTTCCCTTCTCTCTCCTTTGCCGACTTATTCCCGAACCCCTGACTTGGTGACTATGGCTAGAACTGCAGCAATACTAAATTGCCCCTTCTACTGGATGGATGTGTTTTGACAAGATACGATCGGAAATTCAATGCAAGAGCCATGCAAATTTTTATTGTTTGTTCTTCCAAAGTCAAGAAACTGGTGCAAGTTTAGAGCCAACCTAAATTTGTGAAACTTTTAAAGCAACATTTCCCATTATTGAGTGCTTAGGAAATGCTCTCAGCCACAATGAAGAGGTACTGTTCGTGGATTTGGCAGTATTCCAATTAGTTTTAAGATAAAAAAGGTTAAAGTATACTATAGTATGGTGGAGTGCACATTGGGTTTATGCTTTGTATCTTATGATAAGAACATGTATGGATACAGAGATTGAGTTATGCATCAACATGCCTGCCCTGGACCCAAATAAAACTATCTCCCCATAAAAGAAAAGAAAGAAAAAACTATTTTATCTAACAAAATTGAGGACAATAATTTTCTAAACCCAAGCAGCTAACATAAAATTATCAATTTTTTTAAACAATGACATACAATGAATCCAGAACCTATATTTCAATTTATCAGTGGACTAAGATAAATTGGATTAAGAGAAGAATACATACAAAAGAATAATGCTGAGGGAAAAGGGAAGGCTCAAGACAAGGTTAGGTACAATTCATAGCATTGGTCAATTTGTTATTGGACTATATAAATTGAATTAAGGGAAGAATACACAAAAAGGAACAATGTTGAGGGAAAAGGAAAGGCTTACAACAAGGTCAGGAAGAATTCATAGCATTGTTTAAATTATTAGTGGACTGATACAAACTAGGGGTGCAACTTAATTCAGTTCAAACTGAGAACCGAACCAATCCGTGAGTTTTGGATTGGGTTGGTTCGGTTTCGGATTAAAAAAAATTAAGAACCGATAGATTCGGTTCGGTTTTCGGTTCAAGGTTTGTAAATAACCGAACCAAACCAAGAACCGAACCAAAATAATTTTTAAAAATAAAAAACAAAGAAAGCCCTAACCCTCTTTACTCTCTCTCTCTCTCGTCTCTCGTCTCTACGACGGCTGCAACCTGCAACGCGGCAATCTCTCTCTCTCTCTCGTCTCTCTGCGACGACTAGTGCCTCTCTCTCTCTATCGTCTCTACGACTTGCAACAGCCGGTGCCTCTCTCTCTCTCTATCGTCTTTGCAACCTGCAATGACCGGTGGCTCACTGCCCCTCTCTCTCTCTCTCTCTCTGCAACGACTGGTGCCTGTCTCTCTCTACCGCCTCTACGACCTGCAACGACCGGTGCCTCTCTCTCTATCTCTCTATCGTCTGTGCGACCTGGAACGACCGGTGCCTCTCTCTCTCTCTTTCTACGGCTACGAGTTGCCTGTAATTGCGTCAACGATGGTTCATTTCTCTCTCTCTCTCTCTCTTAAGCTGCAAAAACAGATGAGAGAGATAAGGGAAGATTCGATCGGAAACAAGGGAAAGAGGCAACCCATGGGATCGAACCGAACCAAACCGAATTAAGTTCGGTTTGGTTCTAGATTAATTTGGTTCGGTTCTGGTTCTCATATAATAGAACCGACTTGGTCGGTTTGGTTCTGATTTTACTCTAAACCGAACCAACCCGAACCAAGTTGCACCCCTAACACAAACTGAATTAAGGGAAGATATGTACCAAAAGGACAATGCTAAGGGAAAAGGAAGGCTTAAGACAATTCCATGTATGATTCATGGAGTTGGTGAGTGGTACCTCTAGCAGTTTTTCAAAAGCTTAAGACGCCTTAGGCAAAGAAACCCCCTATCTCCTTTTCTTTTCAATACTGTGGCTGAGACACTTGGAAGATTGGTGAGTAGGGCAATTGAAAGGGGTAGTTTTCTTGCCTATTACCCAATGAAAGAAGACCAATGATTTCTCACCATCAATTTGCTACGACACTCTAATTTTTGTGGATGCTTCCCTTATTCAGCTTAGATTCGTTAGAGACTTATTATATTGCTATGAGATGGTGTCTGTTATTGCCATTAACCTGTTAAAAAATAAGGTCTTTGGGGTTAGGGTCACGCCTTTTAGCCCCCGAATTAGCTAGAGTACTGGGGTGTGAGGAGGACAATTTCCCTTCTCACTATCTTGTTCTCCCTGTAGGTCCTCTCCATACAAATAGAAGACAATTTGGGATCCTATTATGGAAAGAGTGGAAATTTAAGTTCTTATTGAAAGGGGTTAAATTAACTCTAACGAAAAGTAACTTAGTGAGTACTCCAAACCATTTTTGTTCCTTATTTCAATTCCTAGAAGTGTGGCAAGGTGCCTAGATAAGTTTTCTCGTGAAACCTTCACCATCTAATTACTAGACACCAACTTCGCTTGCAGAACCACCACCTAACAGCGCCCCCCCCCCCCCCCTCCAAAAAAATAAATAATAAATAATAAAAATAAATAAATAAATAAAATTAAAAATACTAAGCACTTACTTGTGACCAGTGTTTTCAGAGGTGTAAGCCTCGAGGCGCGCCTCAAGGCAACGCACACCAAAAGGGCACCAAGGAGTTGGGGTGATGCGACCAAACATCTAAGTGTGGTTGAGGCGTACGGCTTATTGCAAATAATGTTTACTGTTTAGTGTTTTTATCTTCTATTATTTGTACAGGCGTTTACGTCCATTTACTCTTTTATATATATATATATATATATATATATATATGGGTAGCATTCGGAGGCCCTAAAGAGAGCCAAACATTTTTCAATGTATGGGTTAGAGGTTTTGGAATGAGCTGATTTTTTTTTTTAGGATGATCTCTATGATGAGGAGATCATCCTCACCAAAAATCAGCCAATTCTAAAACTTCTAACCCCATCAAAAGTGGTTTACAAAAATTGGATGGTCCACAATTCTTCAACTTGTAAAATAGGGTTAGAAATTTCAGCCCATTTTGAAACTTCTAACCTCTATTTTCAAAAAGAGCCTCCGAGCGCTTCCTGATATATATATATATAGGACTTGACAATCACTTTCTACAATTCTTTTTGGTATCAGAGCCCTAGAGGACCCATCGTCCCCCCCTCTTTGGGTTCCTTCTTCGATTGTTTTTTTAGGACCTTGAAGTCTCTCCCCTTCTCTTTTCTTCTCTTCTCAACATCTCTGGATCTTAAGACCTAATAACCTAGGTACAACTTCATTAGAAGGTCTCCCCTTCGGGGGATTTTTCTTATTCATATTCCCTTAATCGAGTGTTGCGATAGGACTTCTATTTTTCTTCCACATGCTGCGACAGGTTTCTGCGTTGTGTTTTTACCCTATGTTAGAATTTGTGCCTGTGATAAGGCTATTTGTGTGACGTCTAGATCCAACGATAGGCTTCTGCCCTGCTCCACCCTGTGACAGCAAACAGCCCCTGTTAGGCTGTGTTCTGCCCTGCGACATCAAACAGCCACTGTTTGGCTGTGTGCAGCCCTACGATAGCACCTAGGGCAGTTTTTTGTGACTTGCGACAGCAAACAGCCACTGTTTGGCTGTGTACCCGCGACAGCACCTAGGGTAATCCCTTGTGCCTTGTGACAGCAACCAGTGCTGTCTTTGACTGTGTAGAACCCCCTGACAGTGGCTAGGGACCCTGCGGCAGCGGCTAGGGACCTGCGGCAGCAGCTAGGACCTCTGTTTGGTGGTGTGAAGTTCTCTATAGCACCTAGAGTGACAGTGTTGGCTTGCGGCAGCAGCTAGGCTGAATTTTTTGTGGTTGGTTTGCCTTGTGACAGCTACCATAGTTGCTTGCAATAGTTCTTCGTTCTTTGATCGAAATTATTAGAGATCTCCCTTCAAGCCAAAGTTTCTTCCTTCTTATTTGTAATAAGCAATGACGTCGCATCAAGAGACCAAGTACTCCAACACCATTCTTGGAGCAAATTCCTCAGCCCAATACATTACTAATGCTCTATTAAATGGTCGAAATTTTCAGTCCTGCTCTCGGTCTGTAAGACTTTATTTGGGTAGTAGAAGGATATCTGGATGGCTTTTGGGCACCATTAATAAGCCACCCCTTACTAATCCCAAAATTGAACAATGGGAGCTTGATAACTGCACCATTTTTTGTTGGCTTGTTAACTCCATGGAGTAGCGCATCTACACTATGTTCATGTTTCATGAGACTGCCTCCCCTTTGTGGTCAATCCTCACTCAGATATATACGCATGCTAGGAATGACTTAGGGGTTTATGAACTTTATTAAGACATTGCCTAGGCTACTCAAGAGACTCAAAACGTCGTTGACTACTTTGGACTTCTTCAGTCCCGTTGGGAGGAACCCTCTCACTATGAGTCTATGGCTGAGTTGTCTGCAGAGGCAGCCGGACATGTGGTTATGAGGATTGCTCGACATCAGACATACTAATTTCTCATGGCTTTACGTATTGAGTTTGAGGCATTTCAAATTCAGATCCTTAACACAGCCCCTTTACTTTATTTATTTGAGACATTTGCGACCATTGAAAGTGATGAGCGTCTTTGTCGTGTAGTTCCTTCTTAAACAAAGGCCCCTGACATTATCTCTACTCCAGCTACAGATCAGATGGCTTTAGAAGCCAATTTGGGTTTTTTTGACTCTCGTACTCAGGGATCTAGGAATCGAGGTCGTGGAGGCCGTGGCCATGGTAAAGAAAGTGGTCTTACTTGCAGCCATTGTGGGAAGATTGACAATGAGAAGGCTCGCTGCTTTCAACTCTATTCTCATTTGTTGTGATCTTCTGCCACCCCTTCTTTGGGACAGTTTGCTCCTCGTGCTACTGTTGTGGAATCATCATCAATTCCTCCTACTAATACGACACTATTAATTTACAACAACTTCAAACTCAAATTGTGATTATTATACGGGATCAAATCCATTCTCATACTCATTCATCTTCAACTGTCACCTGAATTACCATGCCCCCAAGTACATCTTCTGCATTTCATGTCACTCAGTTTGGCTCTACTCGCCTGACTTGGGTAATTGATTCTAGTGCCTCTGATTACATAACCGGTGAGTCTAGCCATTTTACTTCTTCTATTTTTCCTGATACTCATAAGGAGATTCGCCTTGCTGATAGCAAGGGTACCATCCCCTTATCCTCTGACTTTTCTCTTGATCCTGTGTTTCATGTTTTTAACCTATCTTTTAACTTCTTGTCTGTTAGTAATACTACTAAGTCTCTAAATTGCTCCGCAACTTTATTCTCCTACTCACTGTATTTTTCAAGACCTAACTTCGAGTAGGATTTTTGGCAAGGGGTATGAGAGGGATGAGTTGTACATGTTTGGATATCAACCAACTGCTGTTCCGACTTCTGTGCTTCCTCTCTCTGGGAGCCATTTTTTTTTCTCAAACTTCAGATTTATGGCATGCTCACTTAGGACATGCAAATTTTCAACACTTATGTTCTTTATTTCGTGCGTGTTTGATTTAACTTAAAAACGCTGCGTTTTACTACTTTTTAGCGTGAAAACGCAATTACGTGCCATGATGCGCGTTTAATTCAACTTCAAAAATCCGCGTTTCAAAGTTTTTAACGCAAATTTGTGTTTTTAATCGCAGTTTTGAGAAACGGATGAAAGGAGCTTCTCAAAATTGCATTTAAAAGCGCCGAAGTGAAATGATGTAAATACCCTTCATCGATCTCTCTCTTCTTCATTCAATGTAAGTCCGACTTTGTAAAATAGTAAAACCCAATCGATCTCTCTTCTTCGTTCAACCTAAACCCCACAGTAGCTGATGATCGCCATTAACGACCGTAGGCATCTCCGATCAACGCCATCGACTATAAATTGACGATGGCATCTCCGATCAAAAGCATAGATGCGATGTGTAGAGGAGTTTCAAAGATGCAAGAGATGATGGTTTGATCTAAGAAGAGTGGATCTTCTTGAAGTAGTTCAATTAAGGAGGTTACGCTCCCCTTCAAAGCTGCTTCACAAAGCTTTTTCTCCATTTTGAGATCTTTCTCTCTTGCTTTCGCTCTCTCTATTATGGATTCAAGTTCTACAGCATCATCTTTGAGAAGAAACTTTGAGAGTTGTTATTCGTACCTCATACTTTTACTTATTACACTCCAATTAAATATTTAAACGGTCTTGGTTTGACTCAAATTATAATTTTAACATCACAAAACATTATAACACTAGGCACCCATTTTTTTTTTACTTATTTATATTATTTTTTTAATCGGGTGAATCTCCCAGTCGTGCATTGAATATGACAAAATTATGGTTTCGATACATTGTTCATTTTTTATAGAATTATAATTTTTTTTTAATTAAAATAATTATTTTTATAATTTTTTAAAATTAAAATAAATTTTTTTATATAAATTTATTATATTCAATGTAATTATGTATTTATAAGGGTATTCTGATAATTTTTTATACATTCTGTGTGCACTATCAATCTTAAGGGTATTTTGATCATTTTACCCTAATACAGTAGAATCCAGAAGCTGTATCAAACAATAATTACCAAATTCTGGTAAACAACACAACACGTTTACAAAGCTTTATCAAACAAGCTTTTCAATGTTCCAGCGTTTTACAATTGTTTCTGACAGCAGATTCTAGTAGATGAATCAAATGGGGCCCTCCTGTTTTAAAATTTTCTTGTAGTAAACACAAGTTTTAGTGCTCTGTGTGTGAGCTTTCTAAATACACATACTTCTTATATTCCTCGCATGCATCGATTAAAGCAATATTTGATTTAATTCATTTTGATGTGTGGAGACCTTCCTCTGTTACTATTTTTTATGGTCATAGATATTATGCTACATTTATTGATGACTATTCTCATTATACTTGGGTTTACTTGATGCATTCTTAAAATGATTTTTAATAATTTTCTTAAAATGATTCAGGCTCAATACAACATCACTGTTAAATCTCTTAGGTTTGATAACAAGGGGATATATTTTTTATGGGATTCGATCCCATCTTCATGAGTATGATATGCTTCACCAGTTGACTTGTCCCTATACTCCTGAACAAAACGGGGTAGCGGAACCCAATAATCGCCACCTCATAAACATTGTCCGTTATCTTCTTCGAGAGATGCATGCTCCTAAGTTATATTGGAATATGACAATCCTCATTGCAGTTTTTCTTCTTAACCGCGTTACGAGTCGCATCTTAGGGGAACAAGTGCCTCTTCATGTTCTTCGACCTAATAGCATTCTCTTCCCCATTACACCTCGAGCTTTGGGTGCACTTGTTTTGTTTGCGAAAGGATCCCTCATCGCACGAAATTGTTAAAGTCATTCGGTATGTTTTCTTAGGTTTCTCGTCTATGTCAAAGGTATATTGTTGTTATGATTTCATTTCTCATCGTGTAATTCATTCTTTGGATGTCACCTTTTTCGAAAATGTTCCCTACTACTGTGCTATATCTTCTTTGCAAGATCCCTATATGATTTTCTCTCCATCTCCATCTTCGTCACCACTGCAGGTTTACTCTCGTTACTCTCATCCCTCTCCAATCTCCTCCTTGGACTCAGGTATACCCTTGCCGACACCTACTCCTATTCCTTCTATTTCTGACTCTCACTTGCCTATTGCGCTTCACAAAGATAAGCATGGGTGTGTTACCAATCATCCTATTGACAAGTTTGTTTCCTATCAGTGACTCTTTCCCTCTTATCAAGCCTACTTTGTCGCTATTGATTCTATTCGAGTTATTTGATCTATATTAGAGGCGTTGCTAGATCCTCAATGGACTAAAGTCATGACTGCTGAGATGGATACTTTGTAGAAAAATCACACCTAGAAACTTGTTCCCCTTCCATCTGGGGAGCGGATTATTGGTTGTAAATGAGATTTCATTATTAAATATCACGCAGATGGCACTGTTGATCGGTACAAGGCACGACTCGTTGCTAAGGGTTTTACCAAGATTTCAGGAAAAGATTTTAGTGCTACATTTGCTCCTGTAGCCAAACTCTCAATAATTTTCTTCTTTATCTCTTTAGCTGCATGTCACTCGTGGCCCATTCATCAACTCGATGTAAATAATGCTTTTCTGAATGGTGATTTAACTAAGATTTTTTACATGTACCCCCTCTTAGGTTTCGTCTTCAAGGGGAGAATTCAGGGAAGGTCTGTCGTCTTCTCAAATCTCTATATAGCTTGAAGTAGTCCCTGCAAAACTGGTTTCAGAGTTTCTCTGAGATTATTTTATTTATAAAATTTTCTTTATGCCACTCAGATCATACTTGCTTTGTTCGTCAAGGAGTGGATGGTCGTTGCATCATTGTTTTGGTTTATATGGATGATATTACCATGACTGGAGATGATGCACAAAGGATTGACAGAGTAAAGTAAAGATGCAATTAGATTATGCTTTTGAAGTTAAGGACTTGGTTCCTCTCAAGTACTTCTTGGTATAGAAGTAGTCCGTTCTTGTAATGGTATTTTGCTATCTTAGCGTAAATACACATTGGATCTTCTTCGGGATACTGGGATGCTTGGTTATCATCCTGCCTCCTCACCTATAGATCATAATCATCTTTATGCCGAATTTGGTGATTTTTTAACTGATCATTCTTATCAGAAACTCGTAGGCCGTCTGATTTATCTGACTAACACTAAATCGGATTTGACATTTGCGGTTAGTGTAGTCAGTTAGTTCATGCATGCTCCACGCACCTTTCATCTTGATGTCGTTTGTTGTATTCTTCACTACTTGAAGTCTCGTCCTAGTCTTAGATTTTTTTACTCGTCTACTACTCAGTCATATTTGTCCTGTTTCATTGATTCTGACTATACTGGTTCTGTTACAAATATGAGATCTACTTATGATTTATGTGCTTTCCATGGTGGTAACCTGATCTCATGGAAAAGTAAGAAACAAAATGTTGTTTCCCGTTCATCTGCTGAAGCTGAGTATCAGGCTATGGCCTTTGAAACTTGTGAGTTTATTTGGCTTAAATCCTTACTGATGGAGCTTGAATTTCCTCTCTAGTTCTTCCACTTTATTTTGTGATAACAAGTCTACCATCATGCTTGCCTCTGACTTAGTTCTTCACGAAATGACCAAGCATATAGAGGTTGATGTTCCCTTTCTCAGGGAGAAAGTTCGATCTGGTGCTCTTCAAACGGTCTTTGTATCTTCTTCAAATCAGCTTGCCGATATGCTTACTAAGTCTGTTGGTCTTTCTGTCACTAACTCTCATCTTGTCAAGCTAGACTTAATCGATATATTTGCCCCAACTTGAGGGGAAGTATTGCCAATAATGATTACTATTTAATGTTTTTCTGTTTTTCTATGTACGTTACGTCCATTTACTCTTTTATTAATATATATATATATATATATATATATATATATATATATATATATATATATATATATATATATATATATATATATATATATATGTCAAGCTCTCATTATGAGACTTGACAATCACTTTCCACAATTCTTCTCGCCTCAACTGAGGCGCAAGTATTTGTGTTGAGGTGTAAGCCTCAGATGTAAATCTTTTTTTAAGTTGGGACTATCTTTGGAATAACTAGGTTGGGAGTCATAGGATTCATTTGATTGGATGAAATTCAATTGGCACCCTAGAAAGGGATAATGGTCTGAGGAGACAGGTTGTTCATCAGATAAAATATAAACCTGTTCGGAAAATCGTAATGGAGGTTTGGTTACAAGAAGGGAAACTTGTGGAAGCAGCTGATTAGATAAAAATAACGTTCTACGAATTCAGGTTAGGATCTCATACAAGTACAATGTTTGTTAGGGAATTCTAAATGTTAATAAATGAATTCAGAAAGTGAATCGGCTTAAAAGTAAGAAAGGGTGACAAGGTCCAATTTTCCAAATATTGCTGTTGTGGTGAATTCCCCCCTAGAAGTTCCATTTGGAGAGTTGTATGTGCTTCTGATATAAAATAAGACACTTCAGAAATTCATTGTGTGGTATGAGGGTGATCTTTCTAGGAATTTTGGCTTCAGGAAAAGCTTCAATGACTGGGAAATTGACTCTCTGGCTTGCCTATTTAGTCACATCTATGAGAATCCAATAGTTCCTTCAAATGAAGGTATTCGGGTGTAGACCAGTATGCCTCATTTAGTAATATATTGGAAAGTAAAGAGAAGAAATTTTCTGAAGACACTCTTTTGGCCACAACATTGGACATGAATTATGTAGCTATTTCCTAAGATGCCTCATTTAATAATAATTAAGGTAATCAAGGGAAAAGAACTTTGTATACCTTCGCTTTTGCTTGAATAAAATCCTCCAAATACAGCGGTCTTAGTACTGGAGCTACAATGTTCATGCCCACCTGAAGAAAAGATGGTGATTAGGCATTAGACCAATGACCAAATCATAGAAAGTTCAGTTCATAACCATTTCTTGTATTGAAGGTGGTCGGTGGCAGCACACACATGATTAGCTATGACTTCCAAACAAATCCTCGACAATACGATACCATTATGAAAATATTTTAGTCAGAAAAGAGTATTTAAATGTTAAATTACAACTTCCAAGAAACATGGGAGGAAAAAGTCTTCACTCTGATTTAATCACATTTTAGTGCAAATATTTTTGTCTTTTTTTCTTTTTCGATAGAGTATCAACTGTTTGTTCAGGTTTGGATTGGACATCGTTTAGTAGGAAAGGTAGTGCAAGGGAGAAGGGAGTAAATGTTAGGATGGAAATGATGACCCACAGTATCAGAGTGTAATTTTAGAGAGGTAATCAGAGCTGCTCTAATATCTGATTTTCCAGGACAACAAGAACCGATCAGATTCGCAGCATGTGCCCACCCACCTTTATTCGCAGCTGTCCCAGATTTTTTACCGTTGCCAACTGAACTAATTTTTGGGTATTTCATTGTTGATTATGCAGCCAAAGAAGCAATGGTGTGTACCAACTTTAGATGCATCTAAGGTACATGGCTAGACCATATTAGGCTCCTCACAAAACAGAGATGTGGCTTCAACTTTAAAAAAAAAAGTGGGTGATTGTCACACATCTATTATTAGTAGTATCTGAGCTTGTTAATTTTAATATTTGGAGTCTTTGGCTCAATTATATTTTGAGAAATTCAAATTAACAAAGAGTTCATCCATCTCACTGAAGTATTGGCCACATAGCACATGTTTAAGAGTTTTTTTTTCCGTTCTCTCATCTTTGAAAGGAAACCACAACAGTTGCAACATGTCAGCTTCCTCATAGGATACATCACCCAAGGGGCTTAAATGGGGGTCTGACATTATCAATCTATTGAATATTAGTGCATTAGTGTTTAGGGCCAACAACAAGAGTAATATCTATTTCTGGTCATAGTATTGTCTATACACCATTTATAAAGGCTGCTTCTATTTCTTCTTTGATTAAAAAAAAAAATAGAGTAACTGTTCTATAATTTTGGATGATTTTGAAGCAGTAATCAATTATTTGCATACACAATACGAGTAAAATAGCCTGTATTGCCCCACACAGTTACGAGTTTTTTGTGATCACTAAGCATTTTCATTTTCAGGAATTTTTCCAGTAAACCCATGGGGGATAAAGATCAGGTCAGGAATGTGTAGAGGAAGAATTGAAGGGTTCTTCAATGAACAGGAGAACTCACAGAAATGATGGTTCTTCTTCAATCATCAAGAGCATTTGGTAAATGCCTGGCTGACCAGTTGCATTAAATATCTAATTAAAGAAAAAATTGAGTGCATGCATGTATAATCATGGTTTTAAGTCCATCTCAGAATGTCTCATACGTCTAGGGTTTGACAGAGACCACTTATGTCAAAACATCCATTTTCTTTTGGAATGTCTCGATTTAGACAATCTCAATTTTCTCTTGACAAACAATGCCTCGAGACAAGACTAAAAAGTTAAAACCTGTCTTGCACCAGTCCATGAGGAGGCGGCAAGTTTGGGTCAGTGTCTTAAAAATATGATTCAGAAACAGAGGACAGTAAGATCGGGCATGTAAGTTCAAGGCCCATACCTTCTTTTCTTCTTCAAGAAGTTCTTGGATGGGCCTATATGCTGCAGCAGTACAGAGGTTCTGCACAAGAAGAAAGTATAAAAAAAAACAAGCATAGACACCCTGAAAGCTCCTAAATAATTACGATGTTACCTTCAAATCGCTCCCAGAGTATCCTTCAGTAGCATTGGCAAGTTCGTCATATTTGAAACCCAATTCTAGGTTTTCTTGGGAAAGAAATATTGTTAAAATTTTCACTCGGTTCGCAGCATCTGGTAAATCTACATATATCCTGCAAACAAAACTCAACATAGCTGTAACTTGTAAGCACAATTCTTTTTTTGATAAGTTAAATATTTTATTGATAAAGAAAAAAAGGTGTCAAGGTGATCCCCAGAATACAACAAAAACTTATCAAAGAAGAGCAAAAAAAATACAACCCCCTAGTCAGCCTCCAAATTACAAATATGACCCCACCTTACAACAAAATCCTCAACGGAAATCCCTTTAAATTCTTTGAAAATCTTTCCCCCAAAAAAAACCACCACCCCAGAATTAATGAGACAAGATCCTGCAACGAAAGCTCCTTCCCCTCAAAAGTGTGTTTGTTTCTCACCTTCCATAACCCCCAGCAAATGACGAAAGGAAGAAGGCTCCATAAAATACGCTTGAAAGCTCTGAAGGAAACACCCCAACACACCCAAGACTTGAAAAGATCCCTGACTGACCTTAGAAAACAACCAACCAAGCCAAAGAGACTGAGGAAATGTACGCAATGCAACAGAATATGATCGGCAGACTCCTCGTTCGTAATACATAGCAAACAACAATTAGGAGTATCGAAACCTCTCTTGATCAATTGGTCCAATGTGGTTAATTTGGTCCAGAGTTGTGGTACTAGTATTGGTAATAACATCTAAAGATGAAAGAAGACTGAGCTCACAGACAGGGTGTGGAGTTGGCAATGACACGCACACACAATATATCTCCTAAATTATGAATTAATCTAATCACATGAGAGCAACCATCGGAGGCATAGAATATTGATCAGACATTTGCTGAATTTTTTTCACAATCTAAAAGAAAATGATAACATCAAATGGATAGACATGCATCATGGAGACCCTCTCTCCAAGATGGAAGTCATCAATAGATGGGCGCAGAACCACTGCCTGCATGCTAAGAATTATATTATTCTGTGTATAAACAGTAAACTCGGTGGAACACACAACTATGGATTTAGTCAAAGATTGAATTGGGAAGCACATGCATGTCAACAATCTTACCTTCTTGGCAAGCGGCGGATGACAGCATCATCAAGGTCGAAAGGTCTATTCGTAGCACCAACAATGAGGATTCTTTGACTGTCTTTTGTCCTCAGTCCATCCCAAGCTGCCATAAATTCATTCCTCATTCTTCGAGTTGCCTCGTGCTCAAATGAACCACCACGGGCACCGAGTAAACTGTCAACCTATATGGATGAAATCAAAAGACTAAGAGAAACAATTTCTTGTGATATAGTGAAGAAAGTGATCCTGAGGGGAAAAATAACAAAGTTACAGATTGAGAATGTCCTTAATAAGAAGCTTCCCTAGAATAAGATCTGTGCATAATGTATGCAGCTACTAATTTAATTTGCTATCCTAAAATCCTCACCTCATCAACAAATATAATTACAGGGGAAAGTTTGCTGGCAAAGGAAAAAAGAGCCTTGGTAAGCTTTTCGGCATCTCCAAACCACTGATTCAGAACAAATGGAAAAAAGAACAGTTAATATATCTTACTTGCATAACAGGAACAATCATCTGATCAAAATAAGAACCATGATTATCAGTCAAATGGACTACTAGCAGTCAAGTTAAACAGTGAACCACACAATTAGGCTCAATTCAACCTAAAATACAACCTTTGTCCCGTGCTCCTCAAAACAAAAATTATTTTTGCCAGATCTTGTGAAGTCCCTAGTAGTGTTTAGAACATCTGAGCCATTATGCTTAAATATTCAGATTAGATTTCCTCATTGTGCTTACATAATTCACATAATTTTTGCTACGTAACAAAACATTTATTTAGAAAGCTAAAGACTTATTCAGGGAGAGAATTCTCTATGCATGAAGAACCACAGTTTAAACCTTGATTTGCAAGATGATCAGTTCAATGGCTGAAGCAAAAAAAGAATACTTATGTACAAAGACGTTTTATACTTTTGATTTGCAAGAACATTGACTAGATGCTAAACATCTAACAAATTGGTTAAACACCAAAAGGGAAGAATATAAGACGTGGTGTATGACAATCTCACAATCTTCACAACTCCCTTTCATAGGTACCAAGGAATGGTTGACCACATAAGCAAGATGGTGGGTAATCATTCACTTCACATGCTCCAAGGCAGGCTAATCATTACGTGAATACTAGAAAATTTGACATAAAAATTTGACGGGCCAAGGCCCACGAATTTTAGACATTAAATTTTGACGGTCTAGGACCGTCGAAATTCTTGATGTTCCCAGATTTGATGGCTTAGAACTGTCGAATTTCTCTCATCCTTCATTAATTTGATAGTTTCGGCCTGTCGATTAAAAAAAATTTGACAATGAAAACTTTGATGCCAATTCAACCTCTTGGTCCGTCGAATTTTGTGAAATTTGACAGCCTAGAGCCGTCAAATTTGGGCTTTTCTCACATTGTGAATGTAATGCTCCAAGGACTTCACAACTCCCTTCCGTCAGTGTATTTAGGGTTGCCTTTGGGGGCAGGCTCAAGAAGTAAAGAAGTGTGGGATCCTATAGTGGAGAAGGTGGGGAAGAGATTGGGCTCGAGGAAAGCAAGGTCTCTTTCAAAATTGAGTAAATTAACACTGACCAAAAGTACCTTATCCGCTATACCGGTATATCAATTATTTTTATTCCCGTTACCTAAAAGTGTGGAGGTAAGATTGGAAAGGTTGATAAGGGATTTTTTGTGGATTGTCTCGGATGGTAAAAGGAAGTTCCATTTGGTGAAATGGAAGACAATTTGTTCGCCAAAAAAGAATGGGGGCTTAGGGATAAAAGGTTTTAAAATGAAAAATGTGTTATTACTAGGTAAATGGCTTTGGAGATTTAGAGAAGAAAGGGTGAGCTTGTGGAGGAAGGTTATTAGCGGGAAATATGGGGAGAAATTGTATGGATGGGATAGTAAGGAAGTGAAAACACCATATGATTGTAGTTTATAAAGGGGAATTATGAGTGTGTATCCAAAATTCAAAGAGTTGGTGGCTTTTAAATGGGGAAGTGGAGAGAGAATTCGTTTTCGGGAGGATAGTTGGTGTGGAAACTCTTCACTCTCTATACAATTCTCAAGGATCTATGTGTTGTCTTTGAAAAAGGAGATCACGATTGCTGATTTTCTGAACAACTCTATTAACGAGGGTGTATGGGATTTTGACTTTAGAAGGGATTTTAATGACTGAAAAATTCAAGAGTTGGCAAAGTTGATCTTCAAGCTTGACCAATCCTTCTCGGAGATGGTGGAGCCTGATATAAGGGCATGGACCTGTACGAAGGATAGAAAGTTTTCAGTAAGCTCATTCCTCGAGTCGATTTCACTGCAAGGTGCTCCCTTCCTTCCTAGTGGGTCCCATATGAGGTCACAAAATTCCATCAAAGGTATCTTTCTTAATTTGGTTGGCGGCATCGAATAAAAAGTGTGTTCCTTGTGTTTAAAAAGTGGGGCATCGATTCCTCATTTGTTGCTTCATTGTCCTTTGGTGTATAGGATTTGGATCCATTTCTTGTACCTATTCAATTGCTCTTGGGTGGTTCCTATCACAGTTTTGTCTCTTTTCCAAATTTGGCACAATAATCCTTTTGTGGGTAAGAAAAGGTTCTTATGGTCTATTACCCCCTTTGTGGTGTGTTGGGTGGTTTGGCAAGAAAGGAACAGAATAGTTTTCAATGGGAAGGAGACGGGGCTTCAAGATATTATCATGGAGGTGCTTGGCCTCATGTTTTTTTGGAGTAAAATGGAGGCGGATTTTAAAGGGGTGTTCTTTGATGATTTTGTACTTAGATGGGATGCTTTGTGTGATAATTATTTGCTTTCTTTTTAATTTGCATTGTATGCTGTTGTTGTACCTTGGCTGGTTATCTCAACCAGTCCTTCTATTCATACAATTGATCTACTTATCAAAAAGAAATGTAAGGGTGGATTCACCAGCAATGGATGTAAAAAACAAAATGGAGATATAGAATTTTTGCATACAAAAATCTCTTCCATAATTTTATAAGTATCTTTTATTAATACAGTGTATTTAGAAGGTTACGTCTCAGGGAAAGAGGAAAAAACAGTGAATCGAGAAATTAATAAATGCAAAAAAAGAATTCTATCATGGGTTTCAATTGCTTAGGAGTTGCTCTCTCCCTTCCTAGAAAAGCCAATAATCCAAGTGATAATAAATGAGTCAGCAACACATGAAAAGGAGCAACATTCTGACTGGAAACAGTAAGACCATCATAAATAAGGGCACATGGCTATCGCTTTGTTCACACCCTATTACTGGTGACATAATAGGCAGTCTGTCTGGCATGTGAACATTGAAATTAAATGGAGATAGAATCAAGACTTCATGGTACCTTTGATGTAAGGGTCGAACCAGTTATGCTAATAAAATTGGCTCCTGCTTCTGTTGCAAGTGCTTTAGCAAGAAGGGTCTTCCCAGTCCCTGGAGGGCCAAAAAGTAGTATTCCTTTGCAAGGCTGTTACCAATTTTACATAAATTTAACTCAGTCAAAAGCGCATTTCATGGGGCTATATATAGTTAGTTAGTTAATTAGCCTCTATGTACTACCCATAGTATTAAATTTCAACATGTTTCCATGAAATATACTGAAATGTTTCCATTTCCACAAGTTCCAACTCTAAATTTAATCGACAGTTTCTTTTTGTATATATTTGGTGGAAAACACTCTTCATTTCACGAAATATGCTGATGAATAGTGAATTTCGACTGAAATTATCAAATTTTAAGTATAAAAAATGCAATATTTCAGTGAAAATATTTCGATGAATAGTAAACTTTGATAATAAATTTTTTTTAATGAAACTGAAAATTTCTTTTAGAAAGAACATGTAAATTACACATAGTATTTACTAATAAAAATTACATATAAAATATTGTTGATATTCAATTTCGCACTCCATAGGATAATTTATTGTATTGTGATGACTTAATGAGTGTTTTTAATGCCTGTTTTATCATTTCCTACAGGGTCAATGTAAATTTCTTCAATATTTCTGTCATTTCCATCATTTTAAAAAATTGTATTAATTTCAAAACCGGTCGAATTATTTCCATTTCCAAACTAATTGAAATTTACGTTGGTACTACCTTATTCTTAGTCCCTGTTTGTATCTGGCATACGAATATCATGTTCGATTATTGAAAAATATCAGACCATTCTGATATTCCCAACTTCATGAAAATTGACTTGAAATTGGAAACATCTGGATTGACCCATCCAACCGATAATCAGGCCAACTTTTGATATGGTCAGTAATTTTGAAACAGAATGGTTTTGGATAGAGATGACTATCATAGTTATACAAACTCATTGTAGGGTATGACAATATTCATATGGGTTCCACGGGAAGAGTACAAATGCAAATAAGAACAAGAAGTATAGTCTAAGTCATATATATTACCACGATACCTAACAACTAGAAACAAGTGCAAAAGAAATACAAAGCAACATATACCCGCAATAGACTTCCACGAGAGAAAAGCTCTGGTCTCCTCATTGGGAGAGTTACAAGTTCATGTAGTGTCGTTTTAACATCCTCAAGAGCACCAATATCGTCAAACTTGACTCCAATTTCACCGGGTGCGACCACTGCTGAAAGGAAGTTGCTCTCATACTCATCCTTAGCAAGACTCTGTCATAATTCAAAGGTGTTAAAAATAAAAATGAGAACCATTCATTCTAATACATAATTTTGAAAGTCGACCAATTGGGAAATATATACCTTCAGACTTTGAGAAGGTTTCTTGGATATCATCTCTTGTTCCTTTAGCCTCGAAATTGCAATTTCCAGGCTTCACATGGAACATAACAGTAATCAACTAACAGTTGACACCAAAAAACAGTGACTAATAATATATACAAAGAGTAACTACCTTTCATGGGGCACATTCAACCTTTCCCCTTTTATAGAAGGAAGAAGGCAGGACGACAAGTAATGATTCCTAGCCCACCCAACGACTTGCTCGGCTTCTACATGAAAAAAAGAAACCAAAAATGCAACGGGGAAATAAATTTAATATGGTTATCAAACTTTCAACAAAAAAAAAAAAAGTAATACGGTTAGCAAGACATCTAAATCTCTTAATGATAAACTTGGGCACTTGAATTTTTTGTATAATCAGTTAATGAAGATTAACAGATTGTTAATCCCGAAGAAATAAATGTCAAATGAAAAGCACACAGCCGGTACACAAACTTAACCAACAAATACATAGTGAGTCAATAAATGTCAGTCTTGTCACGTTGTCAACAATACACACCCACCCACCCACCCCCCCCCCTCCCCCTGACCGCGCCTGCGCCCGCCCACCCACATATATATATATATATATTAAGGACCAACTATCTCTGTGGACCATATGTCAACGTGGTGCCCAACTACACCATCGGGTACCACATGTATGTAGAGCATAAAATTTATGAACTCTCTAAAAAACAGAATTGAAAACATAGATTTTTTTCACCGTTGGATTTAAATGTTAAATTTTAAATCTAGGATGTCAATGACCGTCCATTTTTAAACTAAAGATCTGGCGTCAAAACATGTTTTGTTTTTTTTTTTTTTTTTTTTTTTTTGGGGGGGGGGGGGGGGGGGGGGGGTTTCAAGCCCAATCTAGACCACAATCAAGAGGCTGAGTTGTGATTTGGAACAATGGCGCAGTCCACGTGGCCCAAATGTTGACCTCGGTCCATGCAACCTTTTCCCCATCTATATATATGGATCGGGTTCAAGAACCAATAACATAGCCAACGTGTTTTGTCCAATCTGGGCTAAAAGTTTCAGAATAGACTGATTTTTTGTGAGATTAATCTCTATGATGAGCAGATCATCCTCACAAAAAATCAGCCCATTCTGAAACTTCTAGCCCCATCAAAAGTGGAAAACAAATTAACGCCAAAAATTGACGGACCACAGTTCTTCAACTTGTAAACTGGGGTTAGAAATTTCAGAATGGGCTGATTTTTTGTGAGGATGATCTCCTCACTATAGAGATCATTCTCACAAAAAAAAAAAAAAAAACAGCCATTCCAAAACTACTAGCCTATATAGGACAAAACATGTTAATATATGTATAAACTATAAATGGGGCCCCAATGACCATGCTGGACAATTCTTAGTTCAAACTCATCAATCTTGACAAGGTAAATGTAACCTATTCACAAATGGGAACCCAAGACATGAATCCACGGTGCTGTGCTTTTGATACGAATATTTCCTCTCGTTACTACTGATTGTAATCTAAGTATGTTAAAGAAAAAAAATAATACAAGAACCTAGGTCTGAATAATCAAAGATAGAAAAAGAGATACATTATGACATCAGAATTAAAATGGCAACTGATTCCCTATGGATTCTCTCTCCTGTAAGACTGCATACCTCAGAATTTGACTCCTGAAGGATTTGATTCACATGTTTCACCATAAGATGAATTAAACTAATGTGACTAATTAATTTAGCTTGACATTCATGCATTGGCTAAGTCATATGTTTGATCATCTGAGCATGTGAGCCTACATGAGAATTACACCCCACTTAAAATTTGTACGTTAACTTACATGTTAAAGTATTTGAAATCATCATATTATTAACAAAGAAATTTTGATGACAATATCACATAATGTTCACAGAGTTAGTTTTCAAATTTTGGCACTTTTTTTTTGAATTCATAGTAGTATGAATTACTATGTTTTTTAAAGATGCATCACTATAATTTTTTTCAGTAAATAATCATTATAAAAGTAAACCTATAACATTAGTAGCAACCGTCAGTTAGGAATTGGTTATTTCAGAGAATTGGTCCTTAGTGCATTTATGTCTCTCCCTAATAATTTGAATGTATCTTTTCTTTTTCAAGGCCTTTAGAGTCTAATTTTTCCCAGTATTCATAAGCAATGTTCAATGATTAAGCATGCATATGCATCTTAGTCCTTACTTGATAATTCATGGAACAAAACCACTTGCAAAATACCGTACTATGAGGTACTTTCTAGTTTAATATTTTACAAGGCGTCGAGTGTTGCTGAGAAGTACAACCAGATATCTAGTCAGAGTTTTTACAACATTCAACAAAATACAAAGAAGAAGGAACACATTTTTCAAACAGGTCCACAAGACAGTACAGAACCATCCAACTAACACGTGAATTTTCAGGGATTGGTATAAAATGTTCAATCACATATGAAGGGTTGAGACTCATTGCAATTCATTAACAAATGCAATCTCAAGACATTGGCAGAAGAAATGATTGATAATAAACCTAACATATCTGTCCATCAATGTTGAGAAAAATAAAAACCGATACCATTTTAAGCTTGCTCAAACTAGAAAAGTGATTCAAAAGTTAGGCAGAAATAACAAGAAGGAAGTCCAAAGATCCGAACTAAAAGTTCTTGTGAACTTCCAGATAAAATGCCAAAATCATTCAAGTCCAATATAGATGCATGAAACTATGTTGAAACATGATAATTTTTAGGTCAAAGTGGAATATGTAAAAATTGTGGCACTTTAATTCCTTACTCCGCTTAGTAAGGATCACACCATCAGTATTTACATGAAAAAGCTCCATGCATGATAGCTCATGCTCCTCTAGAACCTGCAATTCATAAAAATTAAGTAATTAGTCCAACTGATCAAAGAGATTCAGTAATGTATGAACCCTAAACCAAAGGATAATAGAACACACAAGTAATGCACAAGCCAATCAATAGATGTGACAAGTAAAACTGAACTAATAGTAACCCACTCCTACAAAGCATTCCTTACAAATATGATCCTTACCTTGTGTAGTTCATTTATATTACTCCTTGATATCACAATTCTTCTGTCTTCTTCAAGCTGTTTATTGAATGTTCCAAGTAGTTCCTCTTCCTGCTAAAAACATGGACCAGTAGTAAAACAAAACAGGCATAGCTTGCACTGAAGAAGAAACACTTGTGATAAGAAATGATTTCAACAGTGTTGCAAATAAGTTATTATTTCCAGAAAAAGGCATATCTTGGTTGTTCTTCTAGTTTGTCTGTTTCTTCTTGTTTCACAGCCAATAGAAGAAATAAAAGTTCCGTATGTGATTTCATAAGTTCTAATATAGAACAATAAAATAATTACTAACCACTAACCCAATTGCTTATCAAAATAAAATAAAATGCTCTCAGTTGAGGAGTATTGATCACATAAAACAGAATAATTTTAAGAATCCCATTAACTCATCATTTATTCTTCTGAAGAGCACCCTCTCTCTCTCTTTCAAATTCAATCTTATCTTGGTTCCCCCACACATAAATCACTATCAATGGTTGACTAATCCTTTTGTGAAATATATGGATGCACGATGTACATACCCAATTGTAAAATGCTAATAAACTCAGTGTGTGTGCGTGTGTGTGTGTGTGTGAGAGAGAGAGAGAGAGAGAGAGAGAGAGAGAGAGAGAGAGGGGGGTTAAGGCTGGCATAAGCCATGGTTGAAAGTGAAACCTTTAAAGTTATTTCAATCACCAACAAGGAACTAGTTTTGTTCATGTTTTTCTACAGAACACTAACCTATCCCAGGTCAAACAAGAAAAGTTAGTGCTTAGTGATTGTGAGATCATGGAAAAATGATTAGTTTCCACGATTTAATCAAGATTGTCAGAAAATGTTGGTGTTTGGATGCAGTTGCCTTGGATAAATTTTTCCTATAGCCCAAAAATAACAGAGTTCATCAGATTCAGACTACTTCAATTCATGAAAAAAAATTGTCATAGACATTTCTTGTGAATTGTTTTTTAATTTCTAGAACTTAATCATAAAATATAACAATTAATATAATTTTCAATTTGATCAACAAGCACATGCATTTTAAACATAGGTACTCCATTTAAATTTCAAAATCAACCTGAACCTGGATAACCCCAAAACGGACCCAATATCTAGACATTAATTACAAAATTATTTCTAACATATTATGCCTCATCCAGGTAAACATAGAAGTTACACACAAAAAAATTATTTGTTTATTCTTTTTTCTAACTAGATGCTTTATTATAACAAATTACCCAGCTATTTACCTTGGGTGGATGAATGCCTACAACATTGGTGAAGAGATTATACAATTCACTATTATGTGATCTCTTTGTTGCTTTCAATCCATCTGTAAGCCGTTTCAATGAAAGAGGCTGCAGGATACAATGTGATATAGTGGTCAATGTTAAAAAGAAGAACAGTAAAATGCTTGATGAATGGAACAAACTGTGTCAATATCATACTAACAACTAGTGTACACATTTTTCCATGACTGATTCCTTCTATTAAAGAGTATAATGGAATAAAAAGTAGTCTCAGAAAATTTTAAAAAAAATGTCTCAGAACAGGATCATCATATTCGGGAAAAAAATATACTAACAGATATATGAGCGAGAGAAATATAAAATTCCGATGAATAATGTTTGAGATATCAATATAACCATTAGAAAACAGACACCTATGCACATCATAAGATGGAGTAGCTTAAAACATGTTTTTATATTCAACAAGGAGATCTAAACCCTATCTAGAGTTCAACCAAACTATAGTTTGATTCTTCAAACTAGGAAGCATTAATAAAGTCTATCCGTGTAGAAGAAAAATGCCAGGCATCACAATACCCTTCCTCCATTCATCTAGCGTCTTATATTTTCTTTTCTTGGTTTGATCCTCACGTCATGATTTTCGGCCTCATGAACAATATCAAAGATGTATACAAAACTGAAAAAAATATCGCAATCCACACTCATTGGTGAATAGCTCGCTAGTTGGGTATTTCGAAAGCTTCAGAGGCTGAGGAAAGGTGATCTCTAATAGAGGAAGCCCTAAGCAAGAAGACGAAGAGAGTAATAGTGTAGTGTCCTATAAGGATTTAGAGTAGGGGAAAGGGGGGCATATATATCCCGCCTACACTTTGTCAATGATACTCTTTGTAGGGGTGTCTCACTCTCAATTACTTTGAGATGTCCATCATTGACTCGAAATAGTGATTGGGTCGTGTAATAATCAAGAAAAACGCTAATGTTCAGGGTATGGGAGGTGGGAGATATTGGTTGGCTAGTGGCAAATTCGGGATGTAGGGTGAGGTTTTTCCTTCGACATCTTCACCTAGGCTAGCTACAAACCAAAGGAAATCTAGGATCCAATAGTGGTAAGATTTAAGAGAATGTTGCCATCATGAAAGAAAGGCAACACGTCGAATGGGGGTAAGCTCACTTTGCTTAAAAGCACTTCCCCCAGTCTAAATGTGCATTTCTTATCCCAACGTGCAGCTATCAGGCTAGAGTTGTGGACAAGAAAGTTCTGGTAGAAAGGTCTAGGTGACGAAGATAAATACCAACTAGTAAAAATGGTGTTTTCTCCAAAGAGGGGAAGGAGGGTTAGGGTTAAGAAATCTTAAGACTTATCCATGGAGGCTTGAGAAAGTGGCATGAGAGGCTTGGGTAGGCAGTACACAACTTGTGGAGGTCTATAGTCGTGACCAAATAAAGACCTGTCCATGATGGTTGGGAAAGAAACATGGTTAGATAGGCACTTTAAAGTACGTTTAGAACTCAAAAGGAATTTGTGATTCATTATTGAGAAAGGGGAATGGGTTCTCTATTGGGAAGGGTGTGAGGTCTCTCTTCTTAAAGTAGTTGAATGTTTTTATTGTGAAATCAACAAAGCTCCTTAATTCTATGTGCCATCAAAGACATGCTTGTTTTTTTGTTTACATATGTTCTAACAAAACAAGAAACCTTGCACCCTATATTCATATTGTTGTTTTCATTTATAAGGTTTAATTTCATCTTCTTCTAGGTATTTCTTAAACACATGCAACAAAAGTGTCGTCGTTTTGGCGCTTCTGACATCACATAGCCCTGTGTGGCTTACACACCAATGGTTGACCTTTCAAGATTTTCTCCCCTTCTTTTAAAGCAGAAGAGCCCTCCATTGAAGGATTAAATGAATGAAGGCAATGATCTCTAGGAAGGGAAAGAGAAGTCGCAACCACTCATGTATCATTTACTAGTACTAATTTCTCAATAGCAATGTATCCATACATTAGTTACCAATCCACAATACCAAGGCGAATTAAATATAACCCAAGAGCAATGAAACGGCAATATCAAGGATTTGTGGTTGAAAACCATAGATTATAAGTTTGTTCTACTTTAGGAAGAGTAGGGGAAAGACTAATTGGGTGGTGACGAAAAAGAAAGAAAAATTACAGAGAAAAGGTTTTATTGGCCATTGTGAAAGATTTCAACAAGGCTAATTGGATATGTGAAATGTAAATTTTTGTAATAGGGTGTTGTAATTAGGTTTCGGGGTATGGAATAGGATTAGGTGACAAGGTATAAAGTAGATTTGGATAAGAGATTGATGGTATAGGGTGTTTATGGTGAATGATGATTGGATGGATTTCTTGATGGGTTAAAATCAAGAATAAGAAAACAAACAATAAAAAAATATCAAAAGAAGACGTGGTAGATTCACCTTGGGATCACAAGAATCACACCAAGGGCTTCCATGGCATCAGTAAGTTGGATTCCTCCCAAATCCAAGCAAACCAACAACAACAAAAAAACGGAAACTTCTGGAAATATATATATATATATATATATATATATATATCATATATATATATATATATATATATATATTCATTCATTGTCTTCCTAAAACAATCTTGCATTATGTAAATAGAAAAGACCAATTGCTAAAACCTAAATGACTTCTAACTTGACTCTACCCTATACTCCAAGGTAATAGTGTCTTTCCTGAAATAGAAACTTTCCAATATAGTAAAATTTTCAATTCGACAAAAAACTCTTCTACTAAACTTAAAAAACCTAATAATAAACTTCTAAAATAAGACTCAAAATAACCTAAAACAGATTAAGAGTTTAAGGAAAAGAAGAAAAGGGGATTATTTAAAAGGCATATCTTGATTTGTGTCCGGCATTAACCTTCTCCCTTATAAATCTATTTATATTAAGGCATATGGAAATGTTTTCTTTCACTTACCATTTATGTCTTTATTTATTTTTAATCTAAAAATTCTTAAATATAGTGAAAACAATTATTGTATTATATATGTGTCTAGACATGTCTGCATTTCAAGTTTCCCGAAAGTCTTGTGTCAGACACCTCAACTATGTAGCAAACACCAACACATATCTATGTTGCTACTACATAGAATGCAGCCATCAGAAGAAGAGGGGGGGGGGGGGGGTTCATGGTTCAATACGAAAACCAAAAGACAAGCATCATCACGAGTAGGAACTTAATGTAACTGATGCACAATTTGTGTTATGGTTGAAAGGAATTACCAACTTGCCAAGACGACCGAGATTAGGGAGTATCATCGTCTGCCAAACACCATACAGAATAATTGTCATCCATAGAAGAAAGATCAAAGGTAAAGAATTGAACATATCCACATAAACAGAAATTCCTACAGAAAGCAATCCCAGGATGCTTAGACAAAATAAAGAAAAAGGCACTACGTCCTCTACAAATTCATATTGAAACAAACAAATTCATTGAGAAATTCTTGAAACTTACAAATTTCTCCTTCTCCTTTGACCCTGCTTCCACTTTGTTCTGTCCACAAATCAAAACAACAGGTCCCGATAGCCGGTCAAACATTTCCTCCACCTTGTGGACAAACTCTTTACGATTTGACTTTGGAACAGCCCTCGACAACCACTGAGAAGAGTCTGGAAAATAGACAATAAGTGGTTCCAAGGATGGCAGAATCTGAAAACATGGCAAAAGTTCTTGTTAACATTTTATGAAAGAAAATTTCGTACAAAAACAATAGGAGCAGGAAAGATAATAATGAACTGTAATAATCCACCAAACATTAGAAAGGCAAGACATTATACTCGATATTCCTAAATCTTACATTAAACAGCCAATCAGTTTTCCTCTTGTCTAGTTTATAACTAGGTTGAACATCTCACCTCACATAGTGCCTCCATTGCAACATACCAATCTTCTGCCTGAGTATCAAGATCATGCTCAATATCCTGAACTGGAAATAAAACAAAAACCACTCAGACTTTCTCAATTTAATGGACATGTCAAGTTCAACAACTTATTATGACCTTTCTGAAAAATGAATTGAAGTTGACGTGTTCATAATTCAATGTAATCTCTACTGTTAGTAATCTATGCACATATAAGAAATTAAGAACGAAGGGTTATAAAGACCACAATCTCCCATTTGACGTTGAAGAAATACAAGGAAGCACTGGAATCCAGTACCATCCTAAACCTGTAGAAGATAGGTCTTTAGATACTGAAGCAACTGACAAGCACAAAATCTTCCTTGAGCTCAAACTTAACTGCCAGCATTGGCAAAGACACTAGACCCATATTTACCATAACCAGCTTAAGATGCAACATGGATGCAAAACATCAAAGACTGTAATAATAATTCTTTTATACATTCGGAAGTCCAAAGAGCCGGTGAAAAAGTCCAACCCTTGAACAGCATTGCTATAAACCAGGAATGTAGCAACACCATGAACCAGGAAATAGAGACCATTAGTCATAGATTTTTATAATGGTTTACGGCCTTGGTCTCGATACCCGGATAGTCAAGGCTGATTCAATGTGGTTTCCGAGTCATACATGGATCATGACCCAGCTCGCGGTGAGACCAAGATGACAGAGGCAAGTCAACATGGTTTTGAGCCAAACTTAAAACCACAATTGTATCCAATAAATCTTAATAACAACTATCCTAATCAGGATCTTATTGGAAGTAGGACTAAATCAGGTCATTACCTGAGAGGCCATAATTCAAATTTAATGAATATTCATTAACTGAATTTTCATCATCTTAATAATCGAAGCCTTGTCCCAGATATTGGAGGTCAGTTAAACAAATCCTATTGCTACATTCAATTTTGTGCCACATCTTTTGTTATTCAAAATGGGTTCACATCCACTTTTAATATCCCAATCCATGTTCTTTTAGGTTTTCCTCTCTCTTTCAAAACCTTCTAACTAGGGCTATAATTAGTGTATGTTGAACCTGCCCAAACCCAATCAACTTTCACTTAGTTTATTGCCTATTGGAGTTTCTCTTACATTTTTCTCGAATGTGTTCATTTCTAATATTATTCTTTCCAAACCTGTCCACCCATCCATCTCAACATCCTCATCTTTGCCACGTCAATTTGCTAACATGATATTTCTTGAATGCCCAACATTCATCTACATAAAGCACAGTTGATCTTACTGCCTTATAAAAAAATTATCACTTCACTTGATTGGCATGCATCAGTCATATAACACTCTAGAGGTGCACATCCATTATAATCATACAACTCTAATTCTACTGACAACTTCCTCAATCTCCCCATCCTTATTTATAATAGGCCTGAGATAACAAAGGATTGGCTAAATTTTCAGACAATATTTTATCAATATCGCTTAATTCAATTAGCCAAAAAATTAAAGACACAAGAGCAAATTTTTTTGTAAATGGTCCGAAGTTATGTCCATTAGCTTGAGCTGGATAATTTTAAATTGTTTTAACTTGGAACATCTAAATGATCTCTTGCAGTATGTTACAAAAGCGTCATTTCCATGCTTAGAACAGCGCAGGTTTTGATGGTTTTACAGTTTCAAAGAGTGAGAGAGAGAAGAGAGAGAGAGCACCTGAACAAAAAAAGCAAACTAAAAGCAACAATGAAAAATAAAATATGAAGATAAAAATCTTTGAAGTCCAATTCCATCAAATACATTTATTATGTTCAACTCACTATGATCTTCAATTTATTGTGCAAATCCTGAAATTCACCTTTTTTTATGAGTATTGATTAATGAAGAGGACAAGGAGGACTTGGAAATACAATAACAACACAAATAATCTCTCTCTATGTACAAGTTCCCATCTATACATAAAATACTTAAAAAAGAGCTCTCTAAACTCTTTGAATTGTTTATGTCAGAATTTATATTATTGTAAAAAGGGCATATTGGTCTTTCGACCAAATTTAATATAAATAGGGAGAGAGGGAGACCTCTCTTCTCATCTACTTTTCTTCTTCTCTTCGCTTTTCCATTCACCTAGATTTCAGAACTCTAATCTAAGATAGAGATGTAGGGTTCTTCCTTTCTTATTCTTTTTTCCTTCCTTCAATTTTTTTTATTTTTTCTCTTGGTTGTTCACTTGGTTTTGATCTTAGTGTGAACAAAACCATGTGTTCTAGGATTTGTTGGTGTGTGTTCCAAACCTAGATGTATATGTAAGGTTTGGTTGAAGGTTTTTTAGTGTTGGATTGAAGTTTCAACGCGATTGGAGCTAGTTAAAAGTTTAGAGGTTGAAACCCTAACTTTTGGGTTTTTGATTTTCTTCACCACCGTGTGCATCTAGGCATCCCTACCCAAACCACACCACTCATAGGCTATTCCCTATCATCCTCCACCTTTATTTTGTTCATTTGGTGCTCCGGCAAGTTTTCAAAAAAAAAAAAAAATCGAGTTTTGGCTTCGACGAATAGTGGTTTGTGAGTTGAGTCATTTCTTATGAAGTGAGGGTAAACATTCATGGGATGGTGTTGGTGTCTGTGTGATAGCAGTTAAACTGAATGACACCAATTATCTTCATTGGTCATCCTCCATGATGATTGTGTTAACCACGAAGGAGAAACTGTAACATATCACCTCTAATCCTCCAACCACAGATGATAAATCTAATGAAAATTGGGTGACTGAAGATGCTTTGGTTATGAGTTGGTTGTTGACTAGTATGGAGCCAGTGATCAATGCCAACATCGTATTGTCTTCAACTAAGGCTATCTGGGATTCTGTAAAGGAGATGTACTCTAATGAACGAAATGTCTTCAGAATTTATGAGATATGGGAATCTATCTTTACCCTAAAGCAAAACGGGAAGCATGTTAGTGAGTATTACAGCTCGGGGACTTTGGGAAGAGTTAGATAAGTAGAACCTCTCACCACTAGTTTAGAAGCACAAAAAAACAACATGAAAAATTTTATACAACAAAATTTCTGTCTGGATTGGATGCTGAAATTGAACCTATAAAGAGTCAAATATTGGCTAGCGAAACTTTACCTACAATTGTCAATGCCTTTTCTCGAGTTGTACAGACTGCACCTACCTCATTTGTGGCTTCGGGATCTTCATCTCCTATTGGTAAAGATTCCTCCGCTCTCACCACAAGCAGCCCCCACGGTGGTGGTAGAGGATGTGGTAATCTTAGTGATCATGGTGGTGGCCACAAAGGTCATGGTGGTGGCCACAGATGTCATGGTGGTCGTAACGGTGGTAGAGGCACAAACAGTAATATGAAATGCACATATTGTGGTTTCAATGGTCATACTGAGAATTTTTGTTGGGACAAGTGAGTAAGCCTACTTGAGCCAATCAAGCTACTGAAGAGTCTTAGCAGATTGGAGAGTCTACCATTCTGTTTGTGCCGATTCAACATGAAGCATCAGATGGTTCACAATCTCAGAGAAATCTAATTGTCCAGATGGCTCAGCTTCTTCAGATTTCTTTGCGTCATCTAGTACATCCAATACATCCACACTTGCCAATACAAATAATTCTACTCTTGTGGTTGCTTAGTCACCATTTACCTGGGTAATTAACTCAAGAGCTAGTGCCCATATGTCTAGTATACATTCTCTTTTTTCCCAATTTTGTTATTCTAAGTCTAATATTTTCCCAATTGATGGCTCTACTAGACCTGTTTCTGGAGTGGAACCATCTATCCCACGCCATCTATATCACTGTCATCTAGCTTGTATGTACCTAATTTTCCTTTTAATTTGCTAATTGTGAGCTAGGTTACTAAATCCCATAATTGTTCTATGACATTCCTTCCATTTTCTTGTGTTATCCAGAACCTCAAGGCGAAGAGGACGATTGGTTTGGGGTATGAAGCGAATGGTCTATATTACCTAGATATGAGAAAGGTTGAATCGGCACTAAGCACATCTGTTTTCCCATTGCAATTGCATTATCATTTGGGTCATTCGTCTTTAGTTAAGTTGCGCCAATTGTTTCCTAATTTTTAGCAGGTATTGAGTCTTGAATGTGAGGCTTGCCAATTGCACAAGCGTCACTATATTTCTTTCCTTCTAGAGTTGAGAGTCGTCAATTGAATAAATTTAATCTAGTCCATTTGGACATTCAGGGACCCTTAAGGATAAAAAGTATTTATGGTTTCTCTCACTTTCTTATCTTTGTGGATGATTTCTCTCGCATGACGTGATTATTTTTATTAACGAACAGATCTGAATTTCACCATGTTCTTACTACATTTTATAATGTAATTCGTGTTTAGTTTGGTACACTAATAAAGAAAAATTCATTCTGACAGAGCCCTTGAATGTATGCAGACTTCAGTTCAGAATGTTTGCTTAGCTCATGGCATTATTCATCAAACCTCGTGTGCTTATACATCCCAACAAAATGAGGTAGCTAAGTGCAAGCATCATCATTTATTAGACGCTAGCACAATTATATTTAACATGGATGTGCCCAAAACTAATTGGTCTGATGCTATCCTCACTGCTTGTTTCCTAATTAACAATATGTCATATGCTATTCTTGGGGGGACCATTTTCTGTGTTATATTCTTTTGGTCAGCCCTTTCATCTTCCACCGTGTGTATTTGGTTGTGTCCTTTGTTCATAATTTGGAACTAAGTCAAGATAAGTTGACTCCCCGAATTATCAAGTATGTATTTGTGGGTTATTCTCACACTCAGAAAGAGTATCGCTGCTATAGTCCAGAAAATCGTTGGTTCTATGTGAATGCGTGTATGTCATTTTCTTTGAGTCAACACCTTTCTTTTCAGAAAGGAGGAAATTTTTTGAGTTAGATTTGTTCTCTTTGAGTCGGGTAGTTTCTTCAATCTACCCTTATTCCAGTTATTCCTTCACCTATAGATGATATTTCAGCTCCGTTGCAGGTGTATTGGCGAAACAGTATGAGAAAAGTAACATCAGAGATACCAACCCCACATCTAACGTCTTCTAGTCTTGAGGCTCCGAGACCAACCAATTGCTCACAGAAAAGGTACTCGAGCATGCACCAAACATCCTATAAGTAATGTTTGTGTTTCTTCATCGTATCTCATCCACGATAAAGTCTTTTACCTTGTCCTCTGTTTCTATTTTTCCATCTTGTACAAATGCATTAGCTTCACTTAGTTGAAAGTTGGCTATGGATGATGAGATGAGGAACATTACAGGACAGCCAAACATGGGAGCTTGCATCTCTACCTCCTAGTAAGAGAACAGTGAGCTATACATGGGTCTATGCCAACAAATATCTCCTCGATAGGTCACTTGAAAGGATAAAGCCAAGGTTAGTAGCTAAATGCTACACTCAAACATATGGAGTTGATTACGTGGAGACTTTTTCCCCAATAACTTGCCTCAACTCAGTTAGGATACTATTATCTGTGGCTACATGTTGTGATTGGCCTCTTTATTAGTTAGATATCAAAAATATATTTCCTCAAGTAGATCTGCAAGAAGAAATTTATATGGACCAGCCCCTAGGATTCCTGGGAAATCAGACAGACTAAAGAAGTCCATTTATGGACAGATGCAATCTCCAAGAACTTGGTTTGACAAGTTAAGCTATTTGGTGTTAGATTATGATTCTCAGAGATCACCTTATGATCACTTAGAAGAAGGTACGTTATAGTGCTTATTGTGTATGTTGATGACATAAAGCATTTCTGATAGTAACTCTGTAGGGATAGCTGAGTTGAAAACTCATCTTACTAAGGATTTGGGGGGTCCTTCAGTATTTCTTGGGTATTGGGCAACGTTCAGCAAACAATCTTAGGGGGACAACGTTGGGAGACAAAATCTGTCCTATATGGCCTAAAAGTTTCGGATTGGGCTGATTTTTTGTGAGGATGATCTCCTCACCATAGAGATTATCCTCACAAAAAACCAGCCCAATCCAAAAAATTTAAGCCATATAGGACAAATTTTGTCTCCCAAAGTTGTCCCCCTAAGATTGTTTGCCGAATGCTCCCGTATACATATATATGGGTCGGGTTCAACAGCCAAAACTTAGGGAGCCAAAGTTTTGTACTGTATGGGTTAAAAGTCTTGGAATGGGCTATTTTTTTTGTAAGGATAATCTCTATGGTGAGGAAATCATCATCTAAAAAAATCAGCCCAATCTGAAACTTCTAACCCCATCAAAAGTGGTTTACATAACCTTGGCTCCCTAAGTTTTAGCTGCCAAACACTATCCTAAATATATATATATATGAGTTGATTACATACAAAAGATGATAATTTTTTGTATTAAAATGAGATAATGCAATCAAATAGAATCATACTGTGTATCCAATAAATAGATGGTTTTGCAGCAGTTTCTGCACTTTTTTCATCTGCCTCTCCTCTTGTTTTCTTTTCCTTACTGTCTAGAATAACCGCTACTCGGTCCCCATTCACCTCATACACTTCTCCACGTTGACCGCTGGGCAAAGACCTGCAGAAGTATCAAACTCTGAGTAGGTAACTAGATTTCACATGCAATGATCCAAGAACTAATCACAGCAAGCTTTTAAAAAGCCAAGAACTAATGGCATAATTACTAATATACACAAGTGAAATATAGTTAAAATAAAAAAATAAAAAGAGAAGTAGGTGCCAAAGACATGGAAAGGAGGTGAAAGAATTTAATCAGCAAAACAGCAGATGTCTCAAGCCAAAGCAGCATAGTTTTTACACAGCAAGAAATGAGATACCAATTCAACAATAAAATTTATTCATAAAGGACAACAAAGCACTTGGAAAGAACCTCAAAAATCTTACTACACTAATAGAGGCAGATTTTCAAAAGGGGTTTCACATGCTGGGTTACAATCCTTGGCCTTTGTGTTGCCATGCTTAGAAGTTGGAAACCAATTTCACCATCCAGGCAGGTTAAAAATCATGTAATGTATGATCATATCATGCTTACTGTAATCATATAAGTGTTTCCTTACAACAAAACAAAGATCTGTTTCACCCTCAAAAGGGGAAGGACAACCACTCTCCAACCTATGAATGAAGCTCGGGTGCTCAAGTCACATGTTCTATAAATGGAAGGGTGTGGGCCGTTGATGCAAGTTAGAAGCCTCAAGTAAAATAGGAATGTGGTGAAAATCTAGTCGAAGAATAAAAGTTGGAAAACAGACGAGAAATGTTCCATCCACTCACTTGAGAAAAGAAATCTATCTGATCTACTGAGATCTGGATTCTCCTAATTGTTGGACCTTGAGGAAGCTGCCCACCCCCCATAAGCCAGTTTTAATTGATAAAACTCACCAAAATCGTGTGAACTTCTTGTCACACAACTCCTTACTCTTTTCCAACCGAAAAATCTAATGATATTGCAGTCGATCCAAAAGACCAGTGACATCATCTAATGCATTAAAAAATTGGGTTGTATATCTACTGTCATTAGGACCATACACCCCCGCAAAAACCCAAGGAAGATCCTTATTAACACAACTACATGAGACGAACAGAAAAAGTTCCCACAAAGGTGCCTATGGTTGGAACGTCTCACCACCAACATCCTTCAACCCCACACTTCAAAGATGATTTGATCATGCATGCTCTCGAGTTTTGTTTCATATAAAACGATGATGTAGGTCTTCATAAATTGATCAAAGACCACAACTCCCTATCCGTATTACTTAAGCCCCTAGGCATTCAACAAGAAAATGTTTTAGCTTCATTAGATACCATGAGACCTTCTCTCACTACTATGCTCACTGAACTTAGTGGATGAATCCCTTACCAAGTTAGCTTTCGAATTCTAAACTTCTTTGGCTAACTTAGAATTTCAAACCTTCCTTCTTGAATTAGCCTGAGGCTCATCCACACTATCCAGCATGTGATGATAAAAAACATCTAATTCCTCCTACTCGCGATTTGAATTACTGTGCTTCCCACAGGTCAAAAACTTAGTTCATTTCCAAGCAGTCTGATTCTCCACTTCGCCAACAAGCACAACTCCTTATTTTCCCTTCTCATGGTGGATTTGAGAAGAGAAAATAGATCCCCTTCGCAATTTCAGGACGATTTTAGTAATGCCACCAAAACGACCACACCTGCCTCCTAGGACCTTTATGGTAGAACAATGAGTTATTTTTCTCTCCTCTTTAGGGAATAAGGAATACAAAGTGACTTTGATACTATACAACCTCATTTCTGATATCTTTGTCCTTCCAGTTTCTGAATCTTCCTCCAAATGTTTTTACCTCATCCCACAGGTTGGAGTAATTCTCAACCAAATTATTATTATTATTATTATTATTATTTTGATACATGGGTATCAAGACTTAGTTCACCTAATCCCATGAACAAGCCTGTTACCACTTCCAGCACGTGCCTTGTGTACCTGGCCTTTTAAAGCACCAAGGTGGTGGCTAACAAGGGGTGAAGTGATTCGAACTCAGGACCTCTACTTCCTGAGGCATGGTCCTGGCCATCTAACCAACCCCTTGTTGGTTATTCTCAACCAAATTATCTCCTCTGGGTGAAGATGGATAATGGGAGTCCAAGGCTCCAAGCTGCAACTTGTGGTTCTTCATGATATTTTAAAATTGATAAATTCACTGTAGATAGAACCAAGGTATTAAATTTCGATTTCGGTGTCTATTTTGATTAGTCTGGAAATGGAAATATTTCGTGAAAATATTTCAATCACTGGAAATCAATACAATTTTTGGAAATGACAAAAATATTGAAGAAATTTTCATTGACCATGTAAGAAATGATAAAATGGGTATTAGAATACTCTAATTAAGTCATCAAAATATAATAAACAACTATATGAAGTGTGAAAGTGAAGATGAACAACATTTTACTACACATAAGCGCAAGTATTCAGAGTCTGACAGTGAAAAATAATAACACTTTAATAGTAACAACTAATAAGAATAATAACATTGCGTTAACTACATAGAACTTAATATGTGAAACACTATAATGAAAAAATTATTAAGTATTGCATTCATGTGTTATTTCTTTCATTTTTTTGAATAATATGAATTAAGTTGTTAATGTGTCAGTGTATCTAACTAATTAAAACATGATTGACTGTGTGCATGCTCATATACACACTAATATGCTTTTAGAATACATCAAAATAAGATAAAATTGATAACTAACTACCATAACACATTTATACTAATGGACGAATTTTATAAGCAATTTTTTATTAGTAAATACTGTGCAATAACTATTAGTGTAGTATCTTCATTCTCGGGCAAATTGGTTGCCCAAGAAAAAAAAAAATTTCTTGTTTTTTTATAGGTAAAAGCATATTATATTAAGAGAGCTGCTATTAACACACCAACTTTTACTTATAGCACAACAATATATATGTAAATGACTGCTTAGTTTCAAAGGATTGATGTGTTGTAAGTAAAAGTTGGTGTAGCAATAGAATTTCACTACATTGAGATGACCAGTAAAAAGTATACAACCAGAAACATACAATTTAGACACAAGGTAAAGAACAAACCCAATCCCATCTACCCAAGAAATCTTCAAAAAAGAGACTGCATTCTCAGGCTAGTTGGTTGCACGAGGAATAAATTACCCTTATTGTTGTCATAAATATAATTCTGCATATATACAATAGTTACATACTTTGTTTTGTCTGTGAACATGCATATAATATATAAGGTCATATGTCCTCTCTATCTTCGCACATATATGTTTGCTTCTATGTTATTCTTCAGTAATTTAGTTTTAAGGTGCTTCTGCCTTCTCACTTTATAACAATGCTCTCTCTGACCACACTGCAGCTTTAGGAACTTAAAAAAGCATGGTTCCAAAGTTCTGTTTTATCTAAGCAAGGCCAAGGTGTCTCAGTCTTGGAGATTGAAACAAAAAAAGGCGGGGGTTGTGTCAGGTATGATGTCGCCATTGTATCGATTTTTATCATCTCTTCTCAGTCAAAACATCATGGTTTTTCAACTGATGGAGACTGTAAATCATACTCAAAAGCTTGTGTTGCCTATTGCACCCTATTGGATTTTGTTGTTGGCTTGATAAAACAGTTCGCAGAAGAACCAAAGTACCATAAACACTAAACATACTGCTTCAAATAAATTCTCTCTGAAAGTATCAATATTGCTTGCTTTCTCACATAGCTCTGCAGCCTAAGTTCAGATGTGAAGCAGGGTCATAAAAATCACATAAAATACGTCAACCAATATGTAGATGATAATCTTACATCCTGAGCTTGCAAGTTGCAATCTTACAGAAGCTAATACGAAAATGTATTCAAACTAGAAATTTTTTTTTTCGAGGGAAAAAAAAAGAATGTCGAAGTTTAGAATTTCCCAAAGGAAACAATAAAGTTCATTGCTCATAATATGCCCAGAACCACTGAAAGGAACTGGTATAAAACCCACAATTACTTTGCTTAGCTGGGAAGCCAAACCACTAACTTAAGTGAGGATGACGAAACTTAGTAATTTGCTCTAATGGATTTGAATATATTTATTGCATCCTGACAGATGACAGACATTTAGACCCTATGAAAGAGATGAACATCTAAATCTTTTATATCCTAACAGATGAGTGCACACAGTGTCTTCTCCAGAATATCATTACGGTGCCATCCAAGTTTATCAAGATTGGATACATCTACTAGCCCCTAAAAATCCCTCAGCATCCTAGGAACATCAATAATGACTACTAAAGAAATAATCAAATCATCTTAGATCCTCACCCGAAAAAAAGAAAAAAAAAAAAAAAGTAAATAGCACAGTGTAGTTTCAATAAAGTGCCAAGAGTTAGAGGATGTCCAACTCTCTACCCAACATTTATCCTCTTTACAATGGGAAGACTTACCAACCCACCTGGAACGGATAATTGTATAAGCACTTGTTGGACCATCGGATGTAGGTATTTTCCCCAATATGATCCTGTGATGCAATATATATGATAACAGTTAGGACTGGGTTAATCAGCTAATGGGGAATTAGATAATGATTAAAAAGGATTTTGTTTAGAAACATCAAGGTAATGGGGAGGGAACTGAAAGACGAAAGAATTCCTCTCAGGAAACAAATTTCCCAGTAAGTATGGTTAGAAGGCATAAGTCATGCAACAATAACATTAGATTCAAACAAAACTCTTCCAAATAACTATCCAGACACCACAGGATCCCGAGAACTCCTAGCTGTTAAAAGTATGATTCTCAGCAGTCTCGCATGATGGCCCTAAAGCCACTACTAAAGTGCATAACTAATCTCAAGAATTTTATAAAAGAGAAGCTCTTTTACCTAAGTTTTCCTAAAAAATATTTATTATCACATCTGTAAAATAAAAATTAAAAAGGGTAATTTTAAGGTCATTTTTTGGGGGGCAGATGCTAATCTTACAATAAAATTCTGTGTACCCTTTGTTATAGAATCTAAAAGAAATCCATGTTTCATCATTTTTTTCAATGGGTAAATTAAAAAGGGAGAGTACCAAAGATACAAAATACAATAAACCTCTAGGCATAGAATGAATCACTTAGACGGAATCACACCATAATACACCAGCAGAGTAATGGCCAATTGGAGAATCCCACCAAATAGACAAAATCATCAAAATGACAATCCTTGAACTCCAGAAAAATCGACAACCATAAAAATAAAAAGCTTTGATCATTGCAACCATTGCTTCAGCATTCCCTTTCTTGTCCTCAAATACTCCTCTATCCAAATTTTAAGGTCTTGTCTTGAGGCAATGTCTGAGTCAGGAGATAACCGAGACTATATTGATCAAAACATTCCAAGAGATACCAAAACATTCTTAGATAATCTGAAAATTTGAGTGTTTCTCTGTTAGTGTTTAGTTTCACACTTGACCGAAACTGGAATGTCTTGGAAGAAACATCCAGAGTCGGTATAAATCTCCAAACCATGCTTCAATCATTTATGAATGGACAAGCATACAACAAAAGGAGGGATCTCCAAAGTTGTTTATCTCTTCCATAGACGGCCTTTACATAACACCCAGCAAATAACTCATAACCAAATTCATCAATGCCTATCTCATTGCAAAGGTCAGGGAAAACTCCAAACAAATACCCCAAGCGAAAGATTAATGGATGAGTACCTCTATCTCATCTAAAACTTTATATACATGATGCACATGTTTTGAATATAAATCCTCTGTTGACCAAGTCATTTATATTGAAATCGTTGTCCACCATCCAAGCAAGAAAACACCATGTACAGTATTGGGGATCTCCAAATCAACTTTGCTGGGAAAGGTTCAATCTCCTTTGATATATCTCTGAGAAAAGATCTGACCAAGAATTTCCAGTTTGAGCTCCATTTCCAAACTCACTCATCTGAATCTGAAAGATAAATATCATTGCCATTGATCTTATTATTAAGTCATCATAGTATCAATCACCCAATTAGTTAGCCTCTTGATACTCAATTCCCAAGAGGCCAAGACACACCAGCACCATCAACCTCCACACATTAGCCAACCATGCCCTATGGACAAATAGTGATCATGGTTTTTAAACTCGGTATCTCGTCTCGTCTAGTTCAGCTCCGATACCAAGTCATCTCGGATGAGTTTTCCGATACGTTTGAGACGTCTCGTGAGACAAATCAAAAAATTGAACGTGACTCATAAATCTCAGTCAAAAAATGACTTTGTGAGTTGGTCTCGTCCAGCTCTGATACCGAGTTAACTCGGGCAATACGTCTCAGTCTCGAACGAGTTTAAAAACCATGATAGTGATTAAAGCAAGGGGGAAATCAAGCCTCATGGTAGTCTCACCCTTAAGAACGAGAAAGTGTCTATAAGTTGGATGTGGGAGGGAAACTAGAACTTGAACTATTTTCTAACTGAAAGCGGGAACGGGAATGGCATGCGAGGTTAAAGTTTCTATTACTAGGGTCTCACCAAACCATATATCCTCCCAAAACCTTACTTAGGCACTCGAACAGTTGAAACCACCTTGAAGCTAATAAGTTCTTGAATAGATTGAGATACCTTATCACCCCTTCCCATTTTCTGTCCCATAGGAGTCCTCAGGATTTTGTATACCACCCAAAGCCCTCATTACCAAACTTGCAATCAATCACCCTCCTTCACAAAGTATTTGTGCCATCTACTTAACACAATAACTATTTCCCAAGCAACACACGGTTCAACTCCTTAAAAAGTTAAAATACTAACTTCCGGGCAACCACCCTATTTAGAATTACAGATCGTGTCACACTACAAGAATTGGCGGGTTATTATCATTCCCGTCTCCACGCAAGAAATCCATCACCCACTACTCTAACCGGTTGGCTAAAAATCATGAAATAAAAATAAATTGATGCGGGAAACAAATCAAGCCAGCAATCACAGTGAAACCGGAAATTTTGGAATTATTTAGGTTATAACTTGTTTGGGTCTAGAGTTATTTTTTATCCCATTTTATTTTATTTTATTTTTTAGATGTCTTTTAATTATTTTAGAAGTCATATTAGTTTCGGTACTACTCACGTTATTTTTACTTACGTCTTATTTTGAAGGGTCAAAACAATTTTTGTGTCATTTGATAGGTTATTCAATTACCTATCCAACAAGCCAAAGATCTCAAAATTCCAATGAATTTTGAGAAAGTTATGGCCTAAATACTGATGGAGTGTCTGTCTTATACGGGCTTGACTTCTCAAGGTCAAAAGAGTCAATTTTTATGTAATTTTAGGATTAGGGTCTAGATTCTAACCTATATGTATCCCCATTGTAATTGTTTTTAACAGTTTATGGAATAAAAATAAATTTTGCAGCTCTTCCAATGATTGGAGACCATCCATATTGATGTGATTCCAAGATACTATCTTCTTTTTATCTTTTCTATCTTCCTCTTCTTCATCTTCTCATATTTGCCATTTAAATTGTTTTCTTGATTTTCTTGAATCATTGAATCTTGATTTTCTTGAATCTTTTTTCCCACAAAACTTAATCCTTACCCAAAATCCCAAACCAAATTTCCTTGATCCCCTTCTTCGACCTTCTTAACCACCTAATTAGCCTCTCCACCACCCTTCCCAACGTAGAATAACCTTAGAATCGAACAGATCTAAGTTGTCCTACATCATAAATAAAGAGGCATTCTTGTGAATGTACCTTTGATAAACCAGCCTTCTCCCAAATCTATTGATGACCAAATCCCAAATGGTCATTCTCTTGTAATTCGCATTCAATGAATGACCATGATAAGTGAAGGGCAACTTGCCACCAGACATCCAAAATAAACAGCATATTCCTCCAAGGTATCACAAACAACCAACCCTGGTTGTTCAATCTTTTTGGCACCCATGAAATCATACCTTATTTAACTTCCTAAAAAGACCTACTACTACCATTTGGCTTCAACCAATATGGCATTCAACCAAGAGAAACTCTCAGCTAAGAAGGGCACCTTCATCCATAAACACACTCTCATTATTGAGAAGATGTACTCCCGACCGCATCCCTCCCCCCCCCCCCTAAACAAAAAAAAAAACTCGTAAGGGTGGGTGAAGGTCCTGAACCCTACAACCACCAAATGTGGGCTTCCTTCTCCCTCTTCTAGCATGATCCTTAAAGATGATCACTTCTATAGATCTGTCATTTTTGGTGATGTAACCCTCAAGTGAATATTCAAAAATAAATAAAAAAGCATGCTGGCCGCCTTCAGTTGGAAATATATTCAAAGTTTAACAAAGATACATTTTTGGGTGCTACTCCTCTTGGAGGATGTGAGAAACACCATCAACCTAGGCAACAAAAGATGGTAAATCACATCATGATGCAAAAAAACCATCATTGTTTCAGCATTTTCTTTACAAGTACCTTCAACATATTGAGATGCCCCAAAGGAGCAAAATACATAAAAGTCAATTGTGATGGCTTGACATTCACAACGATGATTGTAACCAAAACAATGACGAGTGATATTGTGCACATTGGAGGCTCTAAATGGATGGATGAGAATAGAGATGAAAAGGGTGTGGATTATGGTAGTGAGAAAACATGTGAATGAATGAATTCTAAAAGAAAAAATGGACCAATATAAACCGGCGGAATAGGATTCGTGCAGACAACCCCAAACATATGGTACACTTTGTTGATTAATTGACCATTTCAGTGTTTTATTAAACCAAGCTAACAATGGCATGCTTCATTACCTGAAAATTACGTGCAGATGTAGAGCAATGATGACACAAGATAGCTACTAACAAGACTGACTCAGTTAAGAGCAATATGCTCGGATTCATCCCAAAAATTACCTAGTGCATGTGGGGGGGGGGAGGGGACAGCACATGCCCCAAGGATCAGTCGGGTGCTCTAAGAGGCCCGGATACCTCGGTTCCTAAAGATGGAGAAAAAAATAATATCAATATGCTCTATTCACTAAATATTTAAGCTAAATTCTAAGATACTCTGTCCTGATAAAGAGTTGAATCAGTTTCAAAATTCTATCTTACCAGAAGGATAAAAACATTTATTATTATTAAAAAAAAAAAAAAGACCAACCCATAGTCCAATAATAGCATAAATCTTAATTGTATGCTCATGGACTACACCACAAATACATTTGTATTATGTACTTCATATTTCCAATGAAATTGGTCAGTTGTCAGGTGGGATGTCCCATTTCCAGATCTTAAAGAATACCATCAAACAAAAACAAATATATGCCTCAACACCAGAGGCTTTAACCTCCACCACCGAAAACGATAAGGGAACACATGCAAATGAGAAATGCACAGCTGACAGTAAAAAAACTAATCAATGTTTGAGACAAATTGGATTAAAAACAAACAGTCATCTGATTACATATATATACATATAGCAAATCTTTAAACCCCATAAAAATATTTCATGGTGTGAGATCTATTTGGGAAGATCCTATGGTAGAGATCAATTTCCTCTAAAACAAAAAATCTACTTAAAACTAACCCTTTTCTATTTTTTTCAAATTCTATAGACATTGTGCGGTGAAAGATGATGTTGCACATATCCAACAGTGGGAAACTCTCCCAACAATAACCATCTAAAACTAACACAAGTACAAGAAACCACCCACTCTCTTCAACTCTCTCTAAAACCACTTTCCACTCTCTACAATAATACTTAAATCAAATAGATAAAAAATCAAGAACAACACAAATTAGAAGAGAAGAACAAAAGAGATGAGAAGATTAAGCGATGGATTTGTCTAAATCATTGGGGGGTTTTTCTAAAGGTATATTCTCATTTATTGTGATAAGAATCATCTTCTTGGTGTTTTTGTTGCTCTGTAATAAAGTTACGTCTTTGTAAGGTTTAATTTATTTTATTTAAGTTTTTCTCTCTGGATTCTTGTCATATATTTTTATTTTTAACGCGCAAGGAACACATGCACAAGAAATTTAAAGGGATTTGGTTTTTGAATCACTATTGTTTAACTTAATTGGATTTAATACCTTATCAATTTGTTTAATTTTCAACGGGTAAGGAATATACAACATGCAAGGAACAAATGCACAAAATGACCCGTGGCATAGGCACAAGCATCTGCTAGTATATATAATATGTATAGAGTGCTTCAAAACTATAAATATCACAAGAGTGTCATCCATAATCAGATTAGTGCTCCAAATAGAACAGTGATCTGAAAACGGAGAAATTTCAGTGATTTGGCATTGTGAACATCTTACAGAGACAATCATGATAACTGTACAAGATGAAAATATGAAGCATGAGGCACCTGTTATCAGCTTCAACACGTACAGAAGGCCCAATGTATTTCACCCGATCCCCTGGAACAGATAACCAAAACTAATAAATAGAACTCCACAACCATATAAAAACAGCCTTACAATAAAACCAAAAAACTTCACTAAAATACAAATGCAGGAAACTGGGTTTTAACAAATAGCTACAAGGAATGTGGTTGACTTGAAATTTGGAATGACACGCATCCCAAGGATTTAGGATCCAGAAAGGACTGTCTTTATCCTCAAAATCAATCCAACATTATCAATAAATAAAACTATTGTTTAAATTGTTGTCCGCTTCAAAATATCATCACTGAAATTTCTTTGTTTTCATATCATTGTTCTATTTGGTTAGTCTAAGACACTGTTCATTAGGGAAATCTTTTAAATGTGTCCAATTATAGAACCATTTGCATTGGAAAGAAAAGAATTATTCTACATCTCTTTTAGTAACTAAACCCTCATATTCTACATCTATAATACGTATCTACCATAAAAACCACTCAAAAGAAATCAATTTTTTTTTTTTTTTTTTTTTTGCATAAGTAGAAAAGAACACAAATTTTGCTAGAGTATGCACAACTTGCATTCCTATTCATTAACGTTGGAAAATGCTAATTTGTGCACACCTTGCATGAATTTGGAATGCTAGAAAGAAAGCAAGCTACTCAAAAAGAATAAAAAACAAATCCAAGGTGTGCAGAATGTAAGATGAATTCAAATGCACTTATATTCATGTTTGGTACATTTCCTGTGGCGTTTCTTAAGAGTTTCCAGCTCATTACCTATAGTGTGTTTCTCAGATTTGGGAAAACTAGATTGCAATAGTTTCCCTAATGAGATTTTGCCTATTGGTGTAAGTGTGAAGGCAAGGTTTTGATCTGGGTCTGGTATTTTTTATTTTTTTTTATAAATATAAATTTTATTGACAGGAGATAAAAGGATACAAAGGCCAGCCGAGAAAATCAACCAAAACTAACTCTACCATACAACGAGTCCCATCTAAAAAATGAAATCATCAAAGAACACCCCTTTAAAGTCAGGATTTAATTTGCTCCAAAAAAACAACCTAAGAATGTTGATCACTATGTCATGAAAGTTCGCTTCTTCGCCTTTGAAAACTCTCTTATTCCTTTCCAGCCAAAACCCCCAACAGATTGCAAAAGGTAATAACATCCACAAGATTTTCATTCTCCCCGAGAGAAAGTTCAAATCCCAACCTTGAAACAAGGTGAGAATCAAGATTGGAAGGACCCAACAAACTCTAAAACAGCCGAAGAAATGGGTCCAAATAGCAAAGGAAAGATTGCAATGTAAAAGGATGTGAGCCACAAATTCTCCAAACAATTTACAAAGAAAACAAAAATTCGGAGACACAACCTCTAAGAATCAAAAGAACAAGCGTGGGGAGTCTTTTTGTGCATAGCTAACCAAGTAAAAAACGCACCTTGGAAGGAACCTTGGAGCCCTAGACTAAGGCCAACCGAAAAATTGACAGCAGATCTATTAGAGTTAACCAACTATGAGGCAAAAGATTTAACAGAAAAGGTCCTCCTTTTAGTGAGAGTCCGCTCCCTCTTGTCGTCACTCATGTTCTCCCATCGAACCTAATCAAGCTAAGTCATAAGGTCTATTAGGTCCTGAAACTCCCAGTCATTGAAGGATCTCCTAAAACCCAAATCCCACGCAAGATCATTCCCTCAAGTTTCAAGAATGCAGCACAAGGCAACCCCATTTTAGAAAATAGATTATAAAGGCGAGGGAATTGTAAAGTAAGAGTTGCATCTTTGCACCACCAATCCTCCCAAAATCTGATTTTGTCACCCTTACCCACCCTAAACTTGACCCAATTCCTAAACTCGGACCTTACCTTCATGACACCCCTATACACACTACACCCATACAAAGACTTAACTTCCTTGCTCTCCCACCCCCATCCTTTGACGCCCAAACTTGGCTTAAACGACCCTATCCCACAAACTTCTATTCTCAACACCATACCTCCACAAGCATTTGCCTAACAAAGCCTTGTTTGCAACCCTAAAACCCCTAATCCCAAGGCCCCCGATCTTCTTAGGCTCACAAATCATCTGCCAATTTACTACGCGCATCTTCTTATCCCCATTTTTATCATTCCACAAGAAGTCCCTAACAAGCTTGTTCAATTTTTCCTCAACACTCCTCGGGATTGAAAACAACGATAGATGGTAGACCGGGATGCTAGAAAGCATGCTCATAATCAAGGTAAGTTTGTCACCCTTAAATAAATACTTGCCTTTCCAAGAGCTTAATCGTTTCTCCATTCGCTCAATCACCGAATCCCAAATCGTCTTATTCCTATACTCTGCTCCAATAGGCAAACCCAAGAACGTTGATGACATGGTCTCCTATTGACAACAAAAAAAAACAGCCTATCTCAACACCCCTTCAGTCCCTCCCAGTCCAAACATCTTACTCTTATGGAAATTGATTCTGAACCCCGAAACCGCCTCAAAGCAACACAACACAACACACCCCTCAAAAACTTCACTTGCGACTCTTTTGCGTTCAAGAAAACTAATGTATCATCAACAAAATGGAGGAACGACACATTAGACTCATTCTACCCAACCGAAAAACTCAAGATCATTCCAAGACTAGTAGCTCTCTTAAGGAAACGACCTAACACTTCCACAACCAACACAAACAACAAAGGAGAAAGGGGATCCCCTTGCCTTAAACCCCAAGAGCTTCTAAAAAAACCAGATGGAGTCCCATTCCCCAAAACTGAGAAGGAAGATGTAGAAACACATTTCATCACCCAATCAATCTGATTAACCCCAAAACCCATGCAATGCAATATGTATCTCAAAAAATCCCAATTCACATGATCATAAGCTTTATGCATATCAATTTTGCAGGCTAGGCCTTGGTTCCCTAAACGTCTACTAGATTCGATGTATTCATTAGCAATTAGAACTTCGTCTAGGATTTTCCTACCTTTAACAAACACCCCTTGTTCCATGCCAATTAAACCTTCAACCACTTCCTTTAATCGATTTGCCAACACCTTCACTATTAGCTCATAAGTCGAACTCAAAAGACTAATACGGCTAAAATCCCCGATATCCTCAACACCTTGCTTATTTGGAATCAAGGTGATGAAGGAATTACTAAGGCCATAATCCAAATATTTCCTCTCTTGAAGATCCTTAATCACCAGCATGAATTCCTCTTTTATCGTTCCCCAACAGCTTTTGTAGAAAGTCATCTGGCCCGGGCGCCTTTTCCCTACTCCTTGAGGCTAAGGCCCTAGGCACCTCCTCCTCCTCAATAGACCTTTCTAACCAACTCCTTTGCTTGTGACTAATCGAGTCAGATTGTAGTAGCTCTGGCATAGGGCGGAATGGTTCACCCTCCTCAAAAAGCTTCCTACAAAAATCAACAAACCCCTCTTTAATGTTACCCCCCCCCCCCCCCTAAATGTCCCCTTCAATTATTATGTTACAAATATGATTCATACTTCCTTGGGCATGTGCCATTTTATGGAAGAACTCTGTGTTGTTGTCCCCTTCCTTAACCATTTAACCCTTGATTTCTGTTTCCAACACACGTTTTCCATTAAAGCCACTTTTTGAAATACCGCCTTTAGATTATTCATTGTCACAATTTCATTATTTGTAAGACCCTGACCTTCTTCCTTCCAATCCAAAAGCCTTATGTCTTCCAAAATTGATTTCTTCACACCCGCAACTCTCCCAAAGAATTCCACATTCCGAACTTTGATTTTATCTTTCAAAGCCTTAAGTTTTCTTTTAAAGATAAAGCTCGGACTCCTGTTAAATTGGAATTCTTTTCACCACCCGTCTACCTTCTAACAGAAATCATCATGAAACAACCACATGTTTTCAAATCGAAACGGGTGAAATCTTAGAGGAAAAAATCAGCTTGAAGGACTATGGGGCAATGATCCAATATCGGGTTAGAGAGAGCAAATTGAGATAACCCTAAGTAGTGCTCTTACCAATTAGGGCTACAACTTGGGCAAGCTAACCCAAACTCAACTTGAGCTCGACCTAATTGATGGGCGAGCCTAGGTTGAATCATATGGAAAATGAGTTGAGCTTGGGCTAGGAAATCTCAATCCGAATTAAATTCGGGTTGAGGCTCTGGGCAACCCAACCCGAACCCGATGCTATATATTTATATACAAATATTTTTATTTATTTAAAAAAAATATTAGTTTTCTCTTCCTAAATATATTTGTAAAACTAAGGAAAAAAATTTATGGATTTGGAGGTTATGTGCAAATTTATTTACTAGTGATTTTGTTTTTTTTTATATTGTATTTCTTTTTTAAGATATAAAATAAAATTTATGTGTTGATCAAAATGAAATCAGATTTGCTCAATTAGTCCAACCTGCCCAAAATTACCTAACTTGGGCTAACCCGAGCTCAACCCAATTTTAGAAGCTCAATCTCGGGTTGAGCTTAGGTTAATGAGCTTTAACTCGATGGTCGGATTGAGTTGAGCTTGGGTTGAGGGTTCTACAACTTGGGTTGAGCCTCGATTGACCCTCCAACCCACTCAGGTTGTAGCCCTATTCCCAATCCCCTGAAACCAAGAATCTATCAAATCTAGACATCCTAATTGATTCTTGATTGTTGGACCAAGTAAAAGACTTTCCTTCCAAAAGAGGGTCCTCTAAGGCAAACTGATTGATAAAGTCCCAAGGTCCCTCATATTTTTAGATATGCCTCTAGCGCCAAATTTCTCACTCATGAATCGAACAGTGTCAAAGTCACCTCCAATACACCACGGATTATGCCAATAACCCGCCACATCCCGCAATTCCTCCCAAAAATGATGTCTCTCAAGCCTTTTATTTGGGCCCAAAGGTTGGCGAACTACTACGATCTATAGATTCCCCATCTATATCCAATCCCAACAAGAATAGAAGCGAGTCACTTCCGGCTTGGCTTGTAGTCGTAGTTTTTTAGTCTCCGTAGTCGGCATTCCTACACACACACGCTCGCCATAGATTCCATGAAAACCCAGCTAAAATCATCAACTAAGTCCTTACACAAAATTGAAACTGTGAATGCCCCAACCAAAAAATCCTCCACTTGAATTCTATTTCTATTCCACATTTCAATAATTCCCCCAGAAGCCCCAAGAGAGGATTGTCAATGCCACCCCACAATTCCTTGATCAACGACTCATCACACTTTTTTTAATTTTGATTCCTAAATAGCTACCACACAAGAGTTAGAAGATCTGATCATAGATTTTACCGCTACCCTTTTCTTTCTAGTCCCCAAACCCCTAACATTCCAAGAAAGGATTTTTAACATTACGAAACTAAACCCTATCATTGTCCTTCTCCTTAATCCCTCAATATTGAGCAATGCGTCGCTCACTCCTAACAAGACCCAAAGCCTCCTTAACCAACCTTGGTCTCTTCGTGGAGGATGGCTTTAGAGCTACTTGGTCCCCAGTCATCGTATCCTGAGAACTCCCACACCCCGAAGGTGTGTCAGACCTCCTTTATGCATCCACTTGTAAGCAATTTGTTCAGTTTTATAGGAACCTTCAACTCTCTGCTATCTCCGACAAACACCTTAAGAATAAGAGTTGGTTGGCACTGCCTACCAATTGGATACACTCCCATTGACACTGTTAAACTCGGTAAGCTATCCATGAGCCATTGAAGCATCTCTTTTTCTAAAACCTCCCTACCCTCCTTGTCAGTAAGATCATCCTGTTGAGATGGACCAACTAGGTGACTCAACACGGGAATCACAGCTTCTTCCACACCCTTGTTTGCCTAAATGATGCCCTCCCGAACCTTATGGGAAACCGACCCTTCCTCCCACAAGAGATCTCCACACTGATTGGGATCCTCAATCCCCACAGACCTGCCGGCTTATTATGCCGCTTACTTACCTAATGTATACACTTCGCTACGCTTACTTTCTTTCAATACAAAGAGGATAGCGGCAGACTCAACCCAACCTTGGCTACCCTGGAGAGACCTCATCATACTCCTTTGGGGTGGAACCTCACTACCAGGACCCTCTCTTCTGTTAAAGCTCTCACAATCAGAGGAGAGCAAGACCCAAGAGATTCTGAAAAAAGGATAAAAAAGTGAAGGAGAAGAAGAACAAGACAGGCCAAAAACTATTAAACTTGAACCAACCAGCTAGATTTTTCATACAGGAAAAATTGAAAGAGATTAAGATCTCACCCGGTATTAGTTTACCACACACAGCCTTTACCACCTCCCCAATCCTTTTGGGGGAATTGTATTTCTTGGTGGGAAGGTAGAATGCCCAAAGCTATTAAACTAACTAGACGGTCCACCACTTTGTCAATTATGATTCTAGATCACATTTTACAATAAAATGAAAGTTCTTTAGCAATTATTTCTCACAACCACTTTTGCACGTTGGGAAACTTCTGTGGGGTCGGGCACGCAACCGTAGTGATTGATCCACATCCAAAGAGGATGGGGGGTACCCTGCATTATCAGAAAAAAAAAAGTATGTCCCACAAAACTGCATTTATTTTCAGCTCAGTAACTATGTTACCAGGTTTGTCAGTTCACTCGGTTTGTGGTTCGCCACTCTAGAAAGAACCCGGTTTGTGAGTGTAGGAAGAGAGAACTAGTTTCTCAATTTGCTAGTTTGGTTCACTTATATATATAATTCATGCATGTAAGCAAGTTACAAGTACAATCATAATGTTTAAATAGTCATAGTGTATACAATGATCTAGATTCCAAAAACAGTATGCTTAAAATAAAATGTCCAAATATCAATTGATTAAAATGTTCATATTGGAGCTAATAAAAATATCTTACTGACATAAAATTCCTTAATCAGTATTAATTTCAATTACTTTGTAAGTTCAATTTCAATTGGTTTTTAAGTAACATAGAGCAGAACCTCATTTCCTGCTATCTATTGAATCAAAGGAAGCAACAAAAACATTGCATACCACGAAACTCCTAGTCAAAAATAAAAGGGTGGTAGGTAAGGCCAGAAAATTGCCTTTCTTAAGTGGCGGTTTCGATTGCTCTGGCGATTGAGTAGTCTCTGATTTCACTGATTCAGAGGTACTTTCCGATTCTCCAGAAACTCTCTGACAAAAATGTTAATCCAGAAATAAGGAAATAAATACCATTTTAGACGCTCATGGATCAAAATATAAATGTTAAATGTATAAATACGGCTCTCGAGCTCTTAAAACCCTAGAATCAAATCTAGATAGAAATCATAGTTAAAATATCAGTCTTGAGATAGGTCTCAGTCAGTTAGTAAAATCATAACTGAGACAATAGGGGAGACATACCAAGATACACCCCCAAGGCAAACCCAAATTCTCATTCCAATAATCCACCGAGACCGAGATACCTCCATCAAGACATTCTAAGATAACAAAATTTCGAACCATAGTTGGTATTATGTTTCTAATTTAAAATATGTTAAAAAGGTGCCATTTTCTCTTCATTATGGTTCACGAAATCCCCATAATGAGTAAGCAAATATCATTCAATAAAGAATTACTTTTATGGAGTAAACATTTTGATATGAACAATATCTATGTTATTTTTTTTAATAAGCAATAACAATATCTATTATTCATTACCTTCTCAAAGTCCTCGAGACTGTATGGGACCAGCTTTTTAAGGGCTTCAGCAGATGCCTGCACATCAATACTATCATCTTCACTGTCTGATTTGACCTCATTGCCACTTGCCCAGTCTTCTTCATTGTTTGCATCATTCTCATCATCAACCTCTGACTCCGAAGTGCACTCTTCCCCAGATTCTGCATTTTCATCATCGGACTCACTTTCAGAAGTGCCTTCTTCGCCAAAATCCTGAACCAACATAACAAATATTCAAAATGAATGAAAAACAAATATATATATATATATATATATATATATATATATATATATATATATATATATATATATATATATATAAAAACACAATAGCAAGGGCCATTTTCATGCTTACATAAGGAGCAAGAACATGGCTGTCAAGCACCAGTAAAGGGACTTGTAAATCCCGTGCAAGTGCCTTCACTAATCTTTCTCTGTAGAGCTCCGTCCCTGTAGACAGTTGTTATGATCCAAACAATTAACCCAACATAAAAAAGTATTGGATAATAAATCTGAAGGGGGGTTATAGTAAATGACTTTGTAAACAACCTGGGATGCTCTGAAGTAATATTCTCCCACTCGAAGAGTTCAAACGAGCACCATAAGACTCGGTAAACTTCTTGTGCTTCAGATGGGAGGTAGCACATTCCACTAATAACCTTTTTGTGTACTCACTACAACAAGAAAACTCCAATTACAATAATATATAAAATCACAACATATTAAAAACAACTTAGAGAGGAGGAGAAGAAGGAAATTACTGAATGTAGTATGGAAATGTTTCCCATGAAACCATAATTTTTTCCCAAGGAACCACTCTTCGCATGAACTCATTTTTAAACCTTTCCCGTCTAGATAGAAAAGGTGAATTTCTCTTTTTACTCTCAAAAGATAATTTCTCATTATTCAGCCACTCCTTCTGATCTTGTTCTCCAAGCCGAGCATGAGCATCACTGTTGCTTACATCTGCCCTAACTTTCTCATGTGTTGCCTTCCCCTTATCAAAGTTAGCAGCATCTTTTACCGGTACATGTTTATCCTCACTTGCATTCCTTCCATCACCTTTGGAGCTATAGAACCGCGATGTATTACATGCCCAACGTGTATTAAACCCCCCAACTGTGTAATTATTCCGGGTAACTATAGTTGGTGACAAGATCAGATCTGACACAAATTTTCTGATCAAGCTGTTCTGTGATTGTTTATCTCCATATAAAGCCGTCTTGCTACAAGATCGACATTGGGAGAATTCCCACCGATTAGACCTAATTAAATATTTGCATGGTTGAAATATAGAATCCCAATTTTGATTCTTGGACTTGAACCGCCTTGCATACATTGCAGCTCTTTATTTCAAAATGTTGAATTTTATGGCACAAGTATGCTTCCTTCAGTTCATCTTAATTGCCTGAAACTTCAAATAAGTGAAACTTAGATTAATTCACCACATTACTTAGTAGTATAAAACTATACCCAATACAAATATATCTAAGGAAATTAGCTATGCTGCTTAATGGTAGAAAATTGTAGACAATGCAAACATATCCAAGCATCAAAAACGAATATTAACAATAGTAATCCCTCAAGAAAAAATTTATTAGTGTATGTATCGAAAAAGCTGTAAGCTTCATCGAACTTCTGGAAATTCAAATCTCTAATCGAGTTTCACTTATCAGATCTCAAATACATGGATAAAAATGTGAGCTTTGAATAAAAAAACAATCGAAAATAACAAGCAATATGGATTTAACACTTTGGTGAAGCTCAAAACGCCCAAAAAATTGGATCGAGATCTAAAAAATACGTTATTTGATACAGAATACGAAATCAAGTACAATAGAAGCTAAAATTGATGAGTTTCTGTGAAAGAAATTACTGGGGGAAAAAAACGAACTTATGCAATAAATTCCTCAATTTCGAAGAACAAACAATATACAGTAAACTACAAACACATAAAAATACATATTTGATGCAGAGAAACCCTAACCGAAGAAAATATACAGAGAGAAATGGGAATAAAAACCGACGTTTCTAGGGTTTGTAAGAGGTGAAGATGAGAGAGAGAGAGAGAGAGACGGTTTACCGAGTTTCCTTGTCTGGTCTCGTGGTTTTCGAGCTTTCCCCCTCGTTCTAAGGATTGAGTTTAAGGTTTTTTTTTTTTTTTTTTTTATGGTGAGAAGAGTATCTCATTCAAACAAACTCTCCTCAAATCCTTCATACTGAAGAAAAACTAGAAATAGAAAGCGAAGGGAAGGCTCCAATGATCCACAAATACACACTGGACTTGGATTAGGGCTGCGGGTGCGCGGTTCGTGCGGGCTTTGGTGAGCCCTAACCCAACCCTAAATAGCCGTGTTGTACTATCGACCAGCCCAAACTTTCATTGGGCCTAAGTTGGTTAAGTTCATGGATCTTATAATTTTGTATAAATTCAAGCTTTGGTGAGCCCAAACCCAACCCTAAATAGCCGGGCTGTACTTTGGACCAGCCCAAACTCTCATCACACCTAAGTCGGTTAACTTCATCAAGCGAACCACGAACCCACCGAATTTTGATTGAGTTCAACAAACAAAATAATTTTTTAATTGGTTCATTGAACCAAATCTATTTATTATATTTTTATTTTTTATTTAAAATTTTGATTAGTATATAAATTTATTTATATTAAACTTATAATTTTTAAATATATGATTGTACTTGAATTATATATATATATATATTTGCTCTGGTGAGCCACACGTGTCATCCCACCCGACATGTGTACAACATTAAATAGCCACCTTTTGGTGGAAAGGCATATAGAGTTTCGAAGGCATGACCTAGGAGCAAACCCAATCAGCGTTGATTGTACTTGAATTGTATGCATGCACAAGTGAACCAAGCTAGCAAATTGATCTGGGAAATCATAGCAAACCAATAAACGAATTATCTCTACCTACCCCTACAAATTGGATTTATTTTAGAGTGGTGAACGACAAACCCGAATTCAAACCGAACGAACCAATGAACCAGGTAACATAGGTTTAGAATCAATTGATGTTGCTTTTTATCAAAGTAGGGATACAATTCCCATATTAGTTGAAAAAAGTTTAAAAATAAGAATTATTTTTTGTTTTGTGGGTATATTTATTTCTTTGTTACAAAGATCATTCATTTAATTATATACCATAAACATAGATAAATTGTAATTGCGGGCTGGATTGGATTAGGTTGGGCATTGTTAGGCCTCAGATCGGCCCGGATTTAATGGGCTGGATAATTTTTAAGCTAACCCTACATAAGTGATAATTTTTTTTTTTTTTCTTTTTGATTTCCCTTTATACTTATGGTTGAAAATTGGATTTTTTTTTTTTTGTTTAATTTATATGATTTTATATTTTTTAAATATTTTTTAAGATTGATAATTTGAAAATAAGGCATGTGTTCGAACCAGTTTTGGATTAAGGGTGAGATGAAACAGATCGGATTCGATTTGCACATTCATTAATCTGATCGAATTGGGTATATGTTTAAAAAAATTCGGATCAATATTGGAGTGGTATTGATCCTGTACCGAACCGATCCATTATCAGCCCTTACCATCCCCCACCCCCTCCTCTCAACCCACACACATCAAATATCCACATGTTTCATGAAATTCAAATTATTATCCAAAGAAAATTTTCATTTTGAGAGGGAAAATGTTTTCTGATTAAAACCATTGGGACAATGGGACCATTACTCCAACTCCCAAAACTAAAAATCATAGTAAATTTTAAAACTAGGCCATACAAGGACATTCAACATTGAGTTGAGTCAAATTGACAACCTATATATGAGTCAACTCGATTAATCAAATATAAAATATACTAAATTTATATATATTTAAAAAAAATTAATATTTTAAAATAAACAAAACATTTATTTTTATCAAATAATATATAAAACCAAATAATGTGGCCAATTTTTATTGCTTGACTGGGATAGTTGGTTCCACCTAATTTTGGGATTGAATCACCTTGAAATCCAATTGAGTCGAGCCAACTTAGTCAATCTTCAAGTTGACTCGACGATTTTTAAAACTATGCTAAAAGCCAACTCTATCTTCTTCTTTTCAAAATCCTAAGTCCACTTTCCTAACTTAAGCCCACTGAATCCCTAAAGTCAAAACCAACCATTCCCAAGTCCATACCATTTTTAAATTCATCATAAACCTTAAACCCCTTCACCCTAAGGCCATCTCAAACCTATACTAAGTCTAAGCCCCATCAATACATTTCTTATACACTCTCATAACCATTTTAAGCCCATTACCCCAGCGTAAGCCCGATCCCATATCCAAGCCTTCAATCCCGACCCATTGACCCATGTTAAGACCTAAAAGCATAAAACTCATTCTCACACCTCTCCAAAATAGGGCATAAGTCACCCTCCAATTGGTCTAAGTCAAAATCCTACATTTACTCTTACTTTTCGATTTTTTTACAAATTAAGCATATTTTTACTCACTCCATCACCTTGTTACATATCACACCACCTCCCCCAATATCTAAAATCAATCTACCAAATCCCATCATTTCCCCCGAAAAGTTATTTTCCAAAATATTATGAAAACCATCTATTCTCACAAGTCACCACCACACCCTCTTTAACTTGACTTTCACTCAACCGTCAAGAATGACCCATATGATACAACTCATATGGATTTCAACTAATAGCATAAATCGAAAGATTCATTCACCCATTTTCCATTTTCATGCCTCTAAAATCCAAAAATCCCATGTCCTTTTCCACCTTTCTTAGGTTTTGACATTTTTGACCCTTAAAGTCTCACATAACCTCTATTAAAATCTCCCTATCACATGAGAAAATTCATGCTCTCAAGCCCTCCCTTTTCAAACTCAAACTTTACAAATTTCTTATTCAAAAAAATCATTATCAGTTTCTATCTTTTTCCTCTTAAAACCACTTCTTAGAACAACTCCATTGAAGAATTGAGAAGAAAAAAAAAATCAAGCATACAAATTGGGTATGGGATATTAGTTTATTTTATTTTATTTTTGCATTCCCCTCTCCCTCTTTTATTTATCTTCCTCCTGTTATTTACTTTCTTAGACAACCCTAGGATATTTTGAACACTTTAACTCACTATCGGTAAGTTGAACCTCAACCTTGGGCATAAAATGCTTGAGGCGGCTAAACCAAAATGGTGAGGATTGAAGCCCTCTTAACCCTATATCATGCATCATAATGTGTAAGATACTCACACCCACATATGCATGGCAATAATGAAGACATGTGTTCCCCTCTTTTTGTGTTGAAGCACAAAGTTTCTAGTCATGACCTGCATGCATTAAGACTAAAGTGTTAAGGGAATTTCAACCATGGAATGTCCCTAAAACACATAGCCCAATATCTCAATTTCATGCTTTTAAGGTGTAGACTTGCAAAGGGGTGTCCTTCTCAATAAGATAATCCTTTGTGTCTCACATCAACATTAAACTTTTTTTTCCTCAAAAGAGTACATTATTCACTATTTTCACACACCACCTCTAACATGCATTCTATCATGCATTTTACTTAAAGTTAAAATACTAAAAAGAATGACAAAGTTTGAAGGTAACCACCCTATGGTGGAGAGGATAAGGGTGTCTAACATATTCCTTATTCTCCAATTTGAGTTTCTTACCTAGACTCTAGGTAGACGTTCCCCTTATCCATATGAGAGTCATTATAATGCCAATGAAAATCAATTTTTTTCAAAAATATCCCAAGTAACCATTCACACAATTTATTAAAAAAGAATGGTAACCACTCCAAACAAAGAAGTAACGTTTTATTCTTAGTTAAAAATCATGTAACTACACTATATACGTTGACAACCAACATCACCGCCATTGAAAAGTTCCTGCATGATGATAAATCTTTCTTTTTCTATTTCTCAACTGCAAAAAAAGGTTTCTCTCTAAACTTGTTTGATTAGATTTTAGTTGTTTAAGCTAGGTTTTGTGGTTGTAATCCATAGGCAAAGTTCAAACTTCAAGTTTCATCTATGTTGAGGATGAATGTATATTCTATAATGGTTTCTTTGTCCAAAAGCCACGATGTTCCTATCATGACAGTTTTGATTTCCCATGTCTCCTGTGGCAGATCCGTATGGTTTTCACATCATTTGATGACATATGTTGAACAACAAGATGTTAAACCTATAATTTGGTATGCCCCCAATGAATCACACATCTTTCCTTATTTTATAAAGTTGGAAACTATCAATAAATGGTTCAATCAATTATATAAGGAATCCCAATTTTATTAGATTTCTTAAATGGGTAGATTCTTTTAAAGGGAATTAAAAGTCAACCTTGATGGATAGGAAATCTTCTAATAGAGAAACTCTAGGCCCTTTTGCTATCATCTATATAAGAGGAACGATACTATCTTATCAATGATGATTTTGAACTCTTAGGCATCCTTGTTCTACACTAGAACTAAGGTTTTGGTGATTGAGATTTTGGCTTTACCATCAATAACAATTTTTGGCCATTCCATAAAGTAAAAAATAGTGAAAAACGAGTGTCTAGATAAAAGATTGCACACATAAGGAGTTTGACCGATTGGTTTATGCGTTTGGATTTTTTGACTCTCTCTTGATCCATTCATTGATAGGCAACGTGGAAAAGTACATTATAAACTCATTTAATATTATATGCCATTGGTGTGAACTTTTGATTTGGATTTGATTCAACAATCAAAGAGACATTGAGTTCATGATTATTATCAGCCTTTTTTGCATTATTATAATCATGGATTCAATGTTGTAATGTAGATTTTAGTCTAACAGTAGGTATCAAAGTGTTTGTTTTCGAGTAATAGATTGGTAGGAAACTTAGCTTGAAACGCTTACAAGTTTAGGATTGTCCAATAGAAACTTCAATTTATAACTTACAACAAAAGAAATTAGATCTAAGGACATTTTTAGGGTATTTCATTTGTTGTCTGAAAAAATCTAATAGATATAAGTTTTATTGCCCTAACCATAAGACGAGGATTGTAGAAACCAAAAATGCCAGAATCCTGGAAAATGACGATATTAGTGGGAATAAAGAACTAATAAAGGTAATTATTGAAGAAGTAAGAGTAGACATCTTATTAACTCTTCCTCTTCAAGAAAATGTTGATTCTCAAGTTGCTTCACAACTTTAGGAGGATGGTCAACATATAAACGAGAATGATTATCCACTTCATGAAGAAATAATTAAATCACCTCAACCACTAGTTTTGAGATTTGAAAAGGAAATGAGACCTACCATTTCAGATAATTGTGTGGTGTATCCACGAGAATTTGACTTTGACATTGGGGTAAAGAAAAACCAGATTATGTTTTCACAAGTCATAAAAATAGTAATTATACTAAATTGATCGATTCTATAAAAGAAGAGTTGAAATCAATTTATCAAAATGAAGTTTGAGATCACATTAAATTACTTCATAAATATAAGAAAGTCAATTGTAAATGGGTTTTAAAGACTAAGTTTGACTTAAAGGCAATATCGAAGGATTTAGGGCTAGACTAGTGGCAAAATATTTCACTTAGAAGGAAGGCATTGATTATAGGAAAATATTTTCTTCAATTTCAAAGAAGGATTCCTTAAGAATCATCATAGCTCTAGTAACTCATTTTAATCTTGAATTGCATCAGATGGATGTGAAAATAACATTTCTAAATGAGAATTTAGATGATATAAATATACATGGAACAACAAAAAATATTTACAAAAAATAAAATGAACACTTAACTTATAAAATTAAGAATTCCATATATGAACTTAAATAGATTTCCAGATAATGGTATATTATGTTTAATGATACCATAACTTCATTTGGATTTAAGGAAAATATTGTTGATCAGTGTATATATTTGAAGGTCAATGTAAGCAAGTTTATTTTGTTGGTCCTATATGTAAATAATATTTTACTTGTTAGTTGTGATCTTAGTTTATTATGTGAGATTGAAGATTATCTCACTAAAAATTTCAAGATGGTTAATATGAGTGAGACAACTTATGTGATAAGAATTAGATATTTAGAGATCGATCTCAAGGCCTATAAGGATAGTCTCAAAAATATTATAACAGCAAAGTCTTGGAAATGTTCAATATGCAAAATAACTCAATCGAAGACACACTCGTAATGAAAGGAGACAAGCTCAACATTATTCATTGTTTGAAGAATGATTTAGAAAATAAATAGATAAAAGAAATTTCATATGCCTCAGTCATGAGAAGCTTGGTGTATGCTCAGAATTGTACCAAACTAGTCGTTAGTTTTGCAATGGGGATGTTAGGAAGATACCAGAACCATCCAGTGATGAATCTTTGTAAAGTTGTAAAAATGGTTATGAGGTGTCTTTAGGGAAGAAATGACTATATGCTCATTTACAAGATATCACGCCATTTAGATATTGTTTGTTACTCAGACTCAAATTTTGCGAGATGTTCAGATAACAAAAAATCTACTTCAAGTTTTCTTTTTCTGTTGGCCGATGGAGTTATTCATGAAAGAGTGTAAAACAAACAGTCACTGCTTCATCCACAATGGAAGTCAAGTTTGTGACATACTTTAAGGCTACAAGTCATGATCTTTGATTGTGGAACTTCATCTTAACACTTGGTGTTTTCGACTTTATTGTCGATCCATTGAAGATATTCTATGACAATATTGCAACAAATTTTTTCTCTAAGAATGGTAAGTACTCAAGTAGTTCAAAACATGTGGAAATGAAGTACTTGGTGGTTAGAGCAAGAGTCTAGAAACAACAAGTGTCAATTGACAATTTAAGCACCACTCTTAAGATTTCTAATCCATTGACGAAGACTTTACCATCAAAGACATTTAAGGAACATGTTATTAGGATGGGTCTGTTGAGGAAACTATGATTGTAATGGATATTTGGATTGAGTGGTTATTGCAATTGATATTAGCTTTGTGCAATAATAATATTATTTGTTTTTTGTTTTATTCCTGTTTTCCAATAAAATATGTACATATTATGTTTGGATGTGTGTTTAATAGGAATGTAGTGATAAGGCAAATTAAAGGGGTTATTTTTTTCGTTGCTAAAAGCCTTATTATGCTTATTCCTTATTTTGGAGTTGGATCAAGGTAGGTTATTTGGGGTGTGATACGTGAATGAGAGTATGACATAGATGACATATGATCGCCATGAGTTACATGAATAATCTAACTTAATTAGATGTCATTGTATCTAATAAATTGGGTTATTAGGAAATTTTAAATTGTGATCGTGCAAAGATTTTTATGATGGAATCCAATATTATTTTCAAACATCTCAATGGGCCAAGATGGAGAATGTTAAACCCATGGTTTGGTGTGGCCCAATGAATATCCCATTTTTCTTTATTTTAAAAAGTTGGAAACCATCAATAAAGGGTTCGGTCAATGATATAAGGAATCCCAATTCTATTAGGTTTTTTAAATAAGAAAATTCTCTTAAAGGAGACTAAAGGTAGTCTTTTTTTTATACTAGTAATTAAAAGCTAACCTTAATGGATAGGAAACCTTCTAATAGAGAAACTCGAGGCTTCTTGCTCTCATCTATAAAAGAGAAACGACACTCCCGTATCAATGACGATTTGAACTCTCAAGCATCCTTATTCCACACTAGAATTAAGGTTTAGGTGATTGAGGTTTTGGCTTTACCATCAATAACAATACTTAGCCATTTCACAAAATAGAAAGAGAAAAGTTTGTATGTCTAAATAAAGGACTGCACATGCAAGGGAGTTCGACCGATTGGTATATGCGTGGATTTCTTTAGCTCTTTCTCTCTTGATCTATTCATCGATAGGCAATGTCGAAATGTATGTTCTAAACTTACTTAATATTAGATTGTTAGTGGTGTGATCTTTTGATTTGGATTGTATTCAACGATTGTAAAGCTATTGAATTCATGATTATTATTTACTTTTTTTCGCATTGCTATAATTATGGATTCGACATTGTTAAGTAGATTTTAGTCTAATACCAGAAACTTTTAATGAGTATTCCTCGAAGGATGAATATCAAAACATCCAAAATGTACTGAGTAATTGTGACTTAGAAATTAAGGGTAAAAATCAAACACAACCCTCCTGAGATTGATATAAAGAAATTGCCCATATATTCTCTTTCATTGTCGCTTAGTTTTTTAATTTTTATTTACTCCCTTCACCCTCTCCATCTCTTTCTCTTTGAGAAATTAGGGTTTCTATATGAAAATTTTGGATTTGGATTGGGGAAGAAAAATCAAGCGAATCAGATCAATTTTGGATTCTTTGAATATTTAATCGGATCGAATTCAATTAAGAATTAGTTAATCTACTTGAATCAGATCGGATTTGGATAATAGAGGAGAATTTTTTGTTCGATATTAGATTGGTACCAATCCAGTACCTAATCGATTCATTGCCAGTCCTCATTGAAAGGCATGTCGAAAAATGCCTCAAAATAATATTTTAAAAATAACCCTTATACGAGGCTTAGGGGTTAAAAAGATCTATTTATATGTCAATGTTCATGTTTTATTGGGATTCACATCAGAATTAGACGGAGACTCAACAACATTTCCTGTACCAGAGATTAGAATGATTGTTGAAAGTCGTTGAAAATTATATCTATTTAACACGCAAAATTGATAGTAAACGAGGAAAATAAAAAAAAAAAAAGAAGAAAAAAAATCAATGGAATTACAAATATTGCTAAAATACTGTGTAACTTGCTAAGAGGTATATATGAGAATCTATATTGTATTGTTGCATTATTCATAGTTTGAGCAGCCTTTGATAGGTACCTTTCCGTTGTTGAATTCAAGGTATTAGAGTAATTTCAAATCTTTTGAAATCATGTAAAGTAATTAAGATTTTCTACCTACATATTCAACATTAAACACCCTAAAGAAGAAGCCGTTTCTCTTCACATGTTTGACTCGTGCAATAATGGAAGAGATGGATGAGAGTGACTTGTGAACAATAATAGATATTTCTTTGGATTATCAAAGTATATATATATTTGAAAAGTATTTCTACTTATTCAATAAAAATATATTCTAAATGAACCTAATTGAGCCTGAATTACAGTCAGAGGGCAACTAATGGATTAAACAAGATCTAAAATGTGAGGAAAATAAAAGAAGAAGAAAAAAAATCAATGGAATTACAAATATTGCTAAAATACCATGTAACTTGGTAGGAGGTGTACATGAGAATCTATATTATATTGTTGCATTGTTGGTAGTTTGAGTGGTCTTTGATAGGTACGTTGCTGTTGTTGAATTTAAGGTACTAGAGTAATTTCAAATCTTTTGAAATCATGTAAAGTAATTAAGATTTTCACCCTACATATTCAACATTATACACCCTAAAGAAGAAGTCGTTTCTCTTCACATGTTTGACTGGTGTAATAATAAAAACTCGTGCAATAATAGAAGAGATGGATGAGAGTGACTTGTAAACAATAATAGATATTTCTTTGGATTATCAAAGTATAATATATATATTTGAAAAGTCTTTCTACTTATTCAATAAAAATATATTCTAAATGAACCTAACTGAGCTTGATTTGCGGCTAGAGGGCAACTAATGGATTAAACAAGATCTAAAACATGATTTATTTTACCAATAAAAAGGACTTAGCATCTGATATGTTCAAATTAATTAGGGTTTAAACAGCCAATTTGGGTGCAAATGACAACTTACAAGACCAATTTTCGATCAATAATGTCCTCATTCAATAATTAAGATCAAATGAGATAAAATATATAAATTATATCATAAATCTGTTGAAATATAAATTATATACCTATATTTTGTATATATATATTTTTATCAAATTTGATTTTAATTAAAAAGTCAAAAATCTGACAAGGATCAAATCCAAAACCATCAGCTAAAAAGGTCATACTTGGATTAGATTGGTTCCATATCGATCCAATCCGGCCCATCAATTGATTGTTATTTTTTCAAGGGCCTAAATAAGGTAACGTAGAACCAAAATCGTTAAATTTTACTGATTTTGGTTCACAAATTAATGGAATCAGAATTAGAATCATCATTTTTTTTTTCTCAAGGGCTTTTGATTTTCAATCGATTTGATTCCAAGCAATCGATTAATAAAATGGATCCTGAACTGGTTTTCTTTTAAATGGGTATGTGTTGAAATCCATATGACCCATCTAACCATAAATATTCCAAAATCAAGGGTATTGTGGTCCATCTAAATAAAAACAATTACATTTGAACAATCATTATTATTGTTGTACGAAGAGTCTGACATCGTGGGCTCCGTTGCATTGTTGAGATGTCAAATATCGGCTTTGGAGAATTCAATAATCGAACTTTAACTGATAATAACATGCCACGTGTCTATTGCATTGATTTTGGTGTAATTTTTGTCGTTTATGAGTTGCAACAACTACTATTTTCCGGATCGCACCCGAAGCGCGGCGGATACGCGGACCCTAAGAAACGTCAATTGGTAGTTAAATGTACTTTTCGAATCCGAAACTCTTACTCGTCTTTCGTGCATGTGTCCAATCAATGAAAACCACGTGTCAATAAATGAGTCTTCTTCTCACGTGTGCAAATGAATCGAATAATATCCTAAACACCGTATAGGAGACACAGAATTGGTTATGAATCCGAACCAGTCGAGCCGAATCGAATGAGGACATAATTTGGTATATGGAAAAAACTTGGGAGCCGCTAGGCTGCTTCAAATTTTTTGAAAGAACCCTCTCATTGAATTACACGTGGCATTTTCAAGAGGTAATCGAGTACTGGTAATATGACACTGGTTTTGGCAGGAGTGTAATTTGGTTTGGTTTGAGGTCAAATCATAACCGACTTGACCTAGGTCAATTCTATTAAATGAGAATCAAAACTCAATCAAATTGCCATATAATCAAATCAACCCAAACCGAGATAAGGTTGGTTTGGTTCGGTTTAATTCTACGAATTGTCAATATCTTAAAAATCTAATTGAATAAACACATTTTTAATAAAAATTACTAAATATGAATATGAAATCTCATATAATGGGTTATTAATCTATTCATCAATAATAATAAAAATCAGTAATGCATTTATTCAAAAAAAAAAAAAAAATCAATAGTTTTTCCATCAATTAAAGAAAGTCATTAATCATCAATTCAAAAAATGTTATTAATCTATTCATAGAAATAATAATTAATTTATCCATAAAATATTTGTATAGTTTATTAAAAAGATTAATAATATTAATTTATAAATTTATTGATGTAAGGATTTGGTTTGATTCTATACAAGGCATGAACTAAGAATCAAACTAAATTGGTCGGTTCTCTAATTTATTAAGCTGGAACCAAACCGAAATTCATTATAAACTGAATCAAACTAATCCAAAGTATTCAATTTGATTCAATTCTCGGTTTGAACCAGACCAAGTTGCACTCTTAGTTTTTGGCTTATGCTCCTAATGTGTTTGTTAACAGTTCAACAAATATTTGACATGTTGCGCGAATGACATCAACAATAGGAAGAGCCTTTTTCTGTTACTTATAAATTTATTTTTTTAGATTTCAAATCTTAAAAAAAGTTGTTGGGCCCACATTAATTATCACATTAACAATCCATCACCACAATCTTTTAGATTTCATGGTAATACTCATATTAAAAAAAAATTAAATAAATCTAATTTTTCAAGTTTGATCCTAGGTGTTGAAAGCAGATAGCCACCGAGTACCAAATTTAAAAATAAAATTCAACGATAAAAAATAAATATTTTTTAATTTTCTTTTTAAAATTTATATAATTTTGTCTTCTATAATTCCATTCTATCGAAACATATTTTTAAATGTCAAAAGGTGATCAATAAGAGAAAATTTCCTTTTTTTTTTTGTCACTATGGACAGGAAAGAGAACAGGGCTAAGGGACTTATGTTAAAAAATGATATCATATTATCAAAATTCTTCTATTATGATTCGAAGGTGTGAAATAAATTTAAATTACCACGTGTCTTGCAATAAGAAGGATTTCTTCAAAATTTCGAAGCGGCCTCACCGCTTCAAAATTTTGATGAGCCAAAAGGTCGCCAGACGTCATCCAGCACGCCGTACAGGGAGTGGGCCCTACAGAGTCGGAAGCTTTATTGGCGCAGCGCGTCATAATCAAGCTAATTGACAAGCCGCCGTCTGACAGCTCAGCAATTTTTGTGTATTAGGGAAGCCGAATCCAAATATTCCATAATTAACAAATTAGTCCCTCTATTATTCCTTGTATTTGTGCTTCGATAACTCTGATTTTTTTTTTTTTTTTCATTTGTACTCGTAGGTCGTCACATCTCTCTCTGTCTGTCTGTCTCTCTCGTGATTTTGTGGTCGAAATCGAATTATTTCTCTGTAAATCTGCAAATCTTTCCACGGATTTGCTTCAGATGCCTCTGCAATCTTTTAGGTACCCGCGCTTTGCTTTCGATTTTTCTATGTTAATTCTAGTTTGAATTGTGGAAGATTCGGTTTTTTTTTTTCTTTCTGGTGCTAGGGTTTGCTCTATTTGATGATTTGGTTTCTGATGCATTATTCTTTTCTGTATCTGTGTCGGTTGTTTGATTGATTGGTGACATGTTTTTTATTTCGTGATTTTTTTTTCTGGTTCTTTGGTTGCCGTTCTTGTGAATTTCAGGTTTTAAGAATTCGGTAGTTTAGAGTAGACAGATTTGTTGTGTTTGATACTGTTTGAGCTGTTCTTTTGCCTTTAATTCTCTTTTTAAATGGGAAAATATGTATGTTTGGACGCAATAATAGATCTGTGAAAGATGTTTTTCCCTCTCACTCTGAAGCTTGAACTTTTGGATTAGATCGAATTTCATAGGGGGATAGTTATGGATACCCTTTTTTCGTATTAGGAAGGAGAATTCCGATCTGAGATTCGAAGGTAACTGTTGAGAAGACCTCGGAGTTTACTTTTTTTTGTTAATTTTTTTTTTTTTTCAGATTAAAGCTTATTGTTTTCCTTCTTTATTTTTCCCCTCAGTCTGAAGCTTGAGCCTTTGGTATAGATTGAATTTCAAATCTAGATAGTTATAGGTACCCACTTATTTCTACCAGAAAACTGATTTGGTTTCTCGATTTGATTTCAGCTGCTGAAAAATCCGTTTGATGTAGTTTTTGTTGAGTTTATTATTCAAGAGCTCAAAGGGATAATAGAGTGGAACAGGTTGCCCTTGGATTTTCTTTTACAATCTTTACGGAGTTTTTCCTCTATACCTGAATTTTGAACTTTAAACTTCTAAATTAGGTTGGAATTCAGAGAGACAGTTATACATAGCATTTTTTTTACTCTCTTTGGGATGTAGATTTTCATTTTTGGTTTGAATGCGAGTTTGTAAATAATGGTGGGCCTTTTGGAGTCCTTATATTCATTTTTAGACTTTCATGTCTTAATGGAAATAATGAATTATAACAGTTGATGTTGGAAGAATAAGAATTATGTTGGATAAAAGTCGTTTAGGGATTATTTATTGGATTATAATAATAAAATGAGAATAGAATAGGTTAGGGCTCAGGCCCATAGTTCAATTGGTTTGACACATTGCAAAGCATCTTTTAGGTGGTTCAAGTCCAGCTTACCTATATAAAAAAAGAAAAGAAAAGGTCAGTGCGTTGTAGGAATGGGAGGGTGGTAATGGGATATTTTTTTTGATATCTGGGTATCCCTGTAGACAGTGGACCAGGCCCGTATCTGGGGTGTGCTCAGTCCATTGACCATGGTCTTGTCCAAGGACTAGTCCCGGGGCATGTGCAACGCCTGCACATTACACGCACCTGGTAAGTGAGGGTGCACCCTTGCGGGTGGCCTTATACTGGGTGTTGAACTCATGACCTACATGCATTAACCGCTTATCTGTCCGAAATTGCCATTGAGCCAACCCCTTGGGGTATTTATATTAAAAAAAAGTTAAAAGTTTTTTGCCTAATAGGCAAAATTTTGACTGTTGGGCAAATAGGTTATTGCATACTGCAGATGCAATCACATTTTGTAATATCTAATGGTATAACGATCTAATCTCATATGCCATCATGCCATATGTGATCCATATGACAACTGTGTTAGGAACGAATGAAAAGGTTCAATGATGTTTTACTTTGATGGGAAGATTACCTTGTTTCCAAATTTCGTGTAATGCATTGTTAAATAAAGGGGTACGCTGAGACAAAAATTTGCTTTTTCAGTTTTCTTTTTCTTATATATATTGTTTCTGTTGAGCTCCCTATTCTTTCTACATAAGGGTGGTAGTTTTTGTCAAAGGAAAATTTAAAATGTTGGAGTGGATATGTGGATCAAAAGAGGGTTGGTGGAAAAAGTATTTCCATAAATTCAATGCTTGATTTTTAGTAAGAATTATATGATTTATTTATTTTGTGTTGTTATATAATCACATGCGCATGTAAACTTTTTCTTGTTTTCCAGGAGTTCTTTGAAAATTTCCTTTTTAGATGGGATTTTTTTTGGTATGGTTTTTTGGTCTGTTTGTTTTGTTCTTGGGTTGCCTTATCTTTCTTGTTGCTTTTTGGGTTGTTGCTTTGACCTTGCTTTTTCTTGTCCCCACCCCGACTCCCTTGTTCTCTTCTATTTTCACTATATCTATAAGAAAAAGAAAAAAAAACATAGAAAATTCTTATAAAGTGGTGATGTGGAGGAGATGACGTGACCTTGATTATGGATAGTGGGGAGATGGTTCTTATTGATTTGTTACATCAATTGAGCAAGTCAGCTGTAGAGTAGACAGTTATTTTCAAATATATTGATTTGGAGGCAAAGCACACTCATAAATCATCAGGGTATGAGTAAACTTGGTGTTTCTAAAATGCCATGTTCTGTTTGAAAAGGCCATCTAGTGATTTTATATAATTTATGGTGGATAACTGGTTGTTTCTTTTCATGAAGTTTTGTGATTATTAATTAATTTGCACTTTCTGTTAAGTTGTTTAAATGGATTATTATTATTTACAAAGTTGTTATTTATTTTCTTAACTATGAAGGAACATGCCTCGATTGAAGATACATTTCATGCTACAGTTAAATGGCAACATAGGATTTCATGTTGCCGACAGTAATTGGGTTAAGGTGTAGACAGTTATCATGATTTGTTTTTTCTAGAGTTTCATGGGGGTGTTAGATTGACGCCTTGCATAGTTTTATGAAGTATTTAATTTCTTGTTTGTGTCTAGGAATATTGTCTGTAGCTTGCATATACAGTAGCACAATTGGACAAAAATCATCTCAAGTTAGTGCAACGAGTCTGTTGCTATAGATCGGGAGAAGGATGTGGTTCAGTGTATGAGTTCTCAGTTGCATCCATTTATGTATGAATCCATTCTTGGAATTGTGAAGGTTTTCCTGTAAATTACTTGTTTGGATGAGTTGATGGAAGAAGGAAAAAAGTCTGCAAAGAGAGTCGCACACAGGAGTCACAACAGTCAGATTTTATAAACAACATGGTAAGGAAGAATGTCAACCACTGATAAAAGAATGTCTTTTCTGACAGGGAACATACATGATTAATGCAATAAATTGGGAAATCAGAACACTCGAGGATCTGAAAAAAAGACTATTGAGGGTTTTTCCGATGGGTCAAAGAAAGAAGTGCATGGAGGCCAACAGTGTTTATTCAGTTTCCTGGTAAGTGTATTATAATCGAGCAAATTGGTTAGTGGCATTAAGTTTTTCATTCTTGAGGATGCATGCTGTAATTCTGTAAACAATCTCGCCTTGTATTTTTCTTTGTGGCATTAGGAAGGAAAGGAAGAGAGTAGTCTTAACTATAAATTTGATTCATGTATAAAATTAGGTAGAGTAGATGCTTTATTATTCCACAGACCAGTGACAAAGATTTCTATAGGGTTTGTGCTGGACTTATCAAGACAATGGCCAGAGTTGGCGAGAAGTAGCAATAGTGCAAAGAATCCATGGGTAATGTGCATGATACCACAAATTTGGATGGTAGCTCCAGTGGTGGAGCAACTATCATCCAGCCCTGGTGGAGTGTGGAAGAAGCCACAATGATTAAAAGATATTTGTATAATTGTTCATTAAAAAATTGAGATTTTAATATAATTTGTATTATAGGTTATCACACAGTCTAGCTTAAAATCTGTAGAAAATGCATGCAGGTCCCCTAGTAGAAGGAGATTCTCTGAATGAGGCAATATGAGCAAATGGGCACTGAGAATGGGTCTGGGTTTAGGAGGATGCATCCGTGCTTGGTTGATACTTAGTTGGATTCTTGGACATGTTTTTCTGCTATTGTTTCCTGTTGTATAATGCATGTCCATAAACAAGCTGTTCCTTCAGGCATTTTTAAATAAGTCTGCATAGGTGGTGTTGTCTAGCCTCCTTAGGTATGGATATGGAAGATGAAAAGGATTGGTGCCAAACATGAGACCTACATTCTTCACCTATCTGGACAATATGGAAGAATATCCTTTGATGGGCAATAAACCAAAATCCTGCGAGTGACACAACTCCTTAACATCTGATGTATGGCCATGGATCATAATATTGTATCTTAGTGCGAGTTGAACCCTTTTATACAATATATATATTGATACAGAATCAACATAGAAAGAATTATGATATAATTCTCTATACATTCACAATGCTTTGATACATTAGTCCAGAGTCCTGTCTTTGTTTGATGCATAGATAACCTAAAAATGCAATATGCTAAGGCACAGTATGAGCTTACAATTCTGTATAATGCCTATATAGTTATAAGTGTAGTGTATTTTGTTCTAAGATATGATAAGTTAGGCTAATATACGCTTAGATACATGACCATAAACTTATTTTATACTTCGATATGTTAAATATAAGCAAGTATATGCGTGACAAATTAAGGAACAAATGAGAAGTACATACTATGGTGGGATCTACATGGCAAATACATCTTTTATATATGTGGGGCTGGAGGTCTTCATATGGTCTAAATATATTTAATAATGTAAGTTCGTCGATCTTCCATATACACCTATATATTACATGACATATTTATGCACTTAAGTCTCAGAAGATGTGTTTTGGCTTCTTGCCAAATGAAACTAGAGTTTCCTCTAGAAAGTACAAACAATAAGAGACATTTCTGAACATCCTTGTAAGATTAAGTATTTGGACCATAATGTTATATTGAATTAAGACTCTATGAATACTGGTTGTATTAGTTGGGTAATTATTAGCTTTCTTAGTCAACTAATCATTGAATTGAGAGTTATCTGATAGTATAATCTGATTTCCTTAATGTTTGTTTAGATGAATTAATTATTTTAATATTTCTTATATGGTTTACCCCCTTCTTTATTAGGATTAATGAAGCGTAGTGGTTCTCTGACAAGTAGCAAAAGGCACTCTGCAGATTTTCTCAGTGCATCGATCTTGACGGCTCTCATAAAAGGCTTTTATCCCAGAAACGTGATAAGATATTTGGGGAACTGAGTGCTTAGACAATAAGTTCGGTGCCAATTGGTGGGCACCCAGTAACAATGGACAGGTTGGACACATCGGGCTTTGTAAGTGGTGGAGCTCACATATTACAATTTCTTAAATTTGTACATGCAGTTTTACTGTACAAACCCACTTTGGAATAATGGTTGCGAGTTTGTTTGGCTAAGGGGGCTTTCATTCCTAGGTTAGGAGGTTCTCTTGCTTGTTCTTAGGTGCAACGACGCTAGTGTTTTCAGATCCCAGACATCCAGTTTTGGTCTGTTTTTTCATAGACATCAGAGAATGGATCTTAACTTGTCAGGTTTTTTCTTCCCTGGTAATGGTGAACCTGCAAAAAATGACAACTTTGGTGATACTTCATTGTGTCTGGACTTCCTTGGCTATAATACAAGCAAAACGGCTAGATCTGGTAATTTTCTAAGTAACAACAGTGTTCTTTCCACCGAAGTCCCGGATGACGGTTGCAGGTTGGTCCTTGGATTGGGACCCACTCCAAGTTCTTATTGCAATGATTATTACCCTACTGGGGTTAACACAAGCAAGAACTTTTCCACTTTTTTTGGCCAAGAACTGAATTGTGAGGGTGATTTGGGGATTCTAAAACTTGGACTTTCTAGGGGCGCTGAAGTGGGTGTGCATGAAAATTCAGTTTTGGGTCCTGCACAAAGTGATCGGAACACATCTTACCTCAGCCAAATGTCTACTGATGAAAATAGATTTTTCATTCCAGTTGATGAGGGTTCCACTTCAGCCAAGAAATCTGGTGGTTATATGCCGTCCCTTCTTCTGGCTCCAAGGCTGGATAGTAGCAAAAATTTGGTGGAGACCCAAGAATTTATGGATCTTGGGGAGAAGGCCCATTATCATCATCGTCCTCACCCGAGTTCCGAGCCTTCAGCCACCACAGATTACTCAATGGGAACAATGTCTGAGCCTGCAATTGCAAGGGAATCTTTAGAACATCGGAGCCACCATCCTAAGAAGTGTAAGTTTGATAGATGTTCAAAGGGAGCACGAGGAGCCTCAGGTCTCTGTATTGGCCATGGGGGTGGGCAGAGATGCCAGAAACAAGGGTGCAACAAGGGTGCTGAGAGCCGAACTACCTACTGCAAGGCCCATGGGGGAGGTAAGAGGTGCCATCACTTGGGTTGCACCAAAAGTGCCGAAGGGAAGACTGATTATTGCATAGCACATGGTGGTGGCAAGAGGTGTGGGCATCAAGGATGCAACAAGGCAGCCCGGGGTAAGTCAGGGCTTTGCATAAGGCATGGTGGGGGCAAGAGGTGCAAGGTTGAAGGATGCACTCGCAGTGCTGAGGGGCAAGCCGGATTGTGCATTTCACATGGAGGGGGGCGCCGATGTCAGCACCCAGGATGTAACAAGGGGGCCCAAGGGAGTACCAGGCATTGCAAGGCTCACGGTGGTGGTAAGCGGTGTGTTTTCGCTGGATGCACCAAAGGTGCCGAGGGGAGCACACCACTGTGCAAGGGTCATGGTGGGGGAAAACGCTGCCTTTTTGATGGAGGGGGGATATGCCCGAAGAGTGTGCATGGTGGGACTGATTATTGTGTTGCACACGGTGGGGGCAAACGTTGTGCCGTTCCAGGCTGCACGAAGAGCGCCCGTGGCCGGACTGATTGTTGTGTCAGACATGGTGGGGGCAAGCGGTGCCGATTTGATAACTGCGGGAAGAGTGCTCAAGGGAGTACGGATTACTGTAAGGCGCATGGCGGGGGTAAGCGCTGCACATGGGGACAGGGCACATGCGAAAAGTTCGCGAGGGGAAAGAGTGGGTTGTGCGCAGCACATGGAAGCATGGTCCAAGAAAGGGACTCGGGCAAGAGCAATCTGATTGGGCCGGGACTCTTCCGTGGGCTTGTATCCGTTTCTACACCATATGGGAGCAGCTTTGACAATGATTATTCTTCTTCAGGAGTTAGTGCTGTTTCTGATTGCATCGATTCAGCAGAAAAGCCGACGAAAGGGAAGCAGCAGCTCATACCTTCCCAAGTCTTGGTTCCTCTGTCGATGAAGCTCTCGTCCTCTTCAGGACAGATGAGTGCAGAGCAGGAAGAAGAGGGAGGAGGCAGTGAAGGTGGTAAGAGCAATAGCTTCCACTTTGTGATTCCTGAAGGTAGGGTACATGGTGGTGGGCTCATGTCTTTACTTGGTGGAAATCTGAAGAATGCTATTGATGGAATGTGATTTATACGTATGTTGGTGTACTGTAATTCAATCTCTCTCTCTAAGGGTGAAAAAACTGTCTATAGGTTGTTTTGTCATTGTTTTTGTACAAGACTCTCCTTAGTTTCAACCTTTGATATACTTGTGTGGATTATTATTATCATCATTGGGGGAATCATACTTTTCACCATTTATAGTTTGTTTTGTTTTGTGTATATAGTGGGGGTTTGTTTCTTCTTAAAGCTTTCAAGCCGTAAATTTCTGTAAAAAATTATTCAAGCTAGTGACCCTCTGTCATCCTTGGCTTATAAATTAGGTCTTGATGAATGGATTCTTGGTTCATTGTGGGTTAAAACAACAGATTTGCTTCTCAGCAAACATTGTTTCCATATCATGATAGTATACAAAATGTATCTAGGGCCGTCGATAGATACTTGAAATTTCCAATTCGATTTGAAAAATTGGATATTAAAAAATACTGGATTCCAATTCGGATAATATTTTAAGATTCGAATGAGTTTCAGATTTGGATACATCTGATTAGATATAATGTTATATATAATAATAATAATAATAATGATTATATTTATTAAATAAGATAATTATTTGTTTTTTGTTTAAATAGAGATATCGTCCCTTCATTTTCTTCCTCGTCTCGCCTAAAGGTTACGTACCAACAAATGTTTGTGATTAGTAGAGATTCTCTGAGAGATACTTCATCCAACGGAGGGGTGGGGGGGATAATTATACGCACAGAATATTAATGCTGCATTCATCACTCTATGAACATGTCTACAACTGTTTCTCCCAAATGTTGAAATAATTCTTGCATCATAAAATTTCCTTCATTATAATCCAAAGTACAAAGGAACACACATGATCTTGCACAAAAAGACATGAATCATGATCATCAGATGGTGAAGAAGGAACATGCCTTGTCGGAACCCAAAGAGAGGGACTTGTGTTGAGATAGGGATGATGCGACTATGAGTGTGAAAATGATGTTGAAGTTGAGTGGGTAATGACCGAAAAAATGGGAAGTTCTGTGGGTATTCAGGCTGAAAAATCGAATGGAATGGGGGGTCTGGGGGGGGGAGCTAAATTGAAGGTAAACGTAAGTGTTGGGGGGCTGTTTTGGGGTGTCAAGAGAGAAGGGAAATGAATTGTTGGGGTGTCAAAAGATAGAAGGAATAGGGACTGTTGGGGTTGTTTTGGGGTGTTAAAAGGAAGGAGGAAAGGGACTGTTGGGGCTACTATGGGATTGCTATGAACGTATGGAAGAGGTGCTATGGGGCTGCTATTAATAGTGATTGAGGGGATTGCCAATGGCAATGCGTGGAGATGATTGGAGAGGAAGATGAAGGTTATTGTTGCTAGTGGAGCAAAAGAAGAAGAACGAGGATGTGATCTGTGGGCTTCTGGCCAAACAAGATAGGAAAAAAGGACAATGAGTCTGTGGGGCTTCTGTCCAGGTAACTTTAGATTCTTCCTTTTCTCTATTCTATTTTTTTTTTCTTTTATTATCTTATTCTCCATTCATTGTCGTGAGTCTCCCTAGTCATCTCCTTCTTCTCTTCAATTTTTGTTGTTGTTACTATCCAAAAATGTGTGTGTGTGTGAGAGAGAGAGAGAGAGAGGAGAGAGAGAGAGAGAGAGGGGGGGGGGGGGGGGGGGGGGTTTATGCTCCAATGTGTGTGTCGGGTTAGGTCTGTGAAAGAAGGAAAAGAATGAGATGAAAAGAGAAGGTGATTGAGAGGTGATGAATGGGGAAAGAAGTGGTTAGTTTGTTAATGGAATGGCTGGAAAATGAGGTAAAAAACATGGCTGAAAGATCGAGGGAGATAAGATCTTTGAAGGTGCTACAATAGAGAGGTTGTGAGAGTGAGAAAGAGAAAGAGAAAGAGCAAGAGGAAGTTGAAGAGGGGGGAGAGTTTAGCCATCCCAAGAGCATATAAGAGAGTTTCTAAATTTTTTTGATGTGCGTGAATATTGTTAAAAGTTTATTTTTTATTATGTTTCTTAAGAATCGAGGTTTCTAAGTAAAAATCGGATATTAAGGGAGTATTTTGATAATTTTTGTAATTCGTTGTAAAATTCTCCGTTTTCATAAATTTTAGTCTCGTTAGACTCGAAATCACATTCCGAGACTAATGAAGATATATATTTTTTTTAACATTTCATAGGTGTGGAACCCATAAGGGGTATTTTCATCATTTTATTGATTTTTTGAATTTTGGTAAGTGACACCTTTTAGTCTCAATGTGATTGTTTCTAAGTTTTGAAGTCATATTTTCCTAGCATTGCGAGGTATCTAGGTTATCGAAATGTGTGACGAACCTAAGTATATGTATTTACTAAATCGAGTGTAGATTGTAGCAATTTTAAGAGTGCGTAATTTCTAAGTCAAGTATGTCAAGAGAGAGAGAAAATCACAAGGAATAGGAAAGAAGTAAAGGGAATCGAAAGAAATCAAAAGAGGGTCTGTCACAAGCTTTCGACTTTTCACATATTTTGAGCTTATCATTAGGAATTTACAGAAACTGGGTGATAGATTGTTAAATCAGACATATACAAAAATAGGGTGTCTACACACTCATTGCCAAATTTGCATAATGAGTAGAAATTGACTAGAGTAACTCCCCTAATAATGGTAGATCCAAAATTGACTAATGGATTTTGGGTACATCAGGTACTATGTGAAAATTAAAAATTTTGACAATAAAATTTGACGGGTCAAAGCCCACAAATTTTAAAAATCAAAATTTGACGTCTCATGGCTATGAAATTTTTTTTATGTCCCCAATTCAATGGCTTAGAGCAATCAAATTTCTCCTATCCTCCATTAATTTGATGGTTTTGATCCATTGAAAAAAAAAAAAAAAAAACTGACAAAGAAAAATTTGATTCCTTGGTTCGTCAAATTTTATGAAATTTGATGGCCTTGGCACGTCAAATATAGACTTTTTCACTTTGTGCCATTGACATCCTTACTCTCAATCATCGAAAGGGAGACATATCTATATTAATACATACTTTTCAATCATTTATAAATTAGACCCCACACCTTACCTAATTCCTACCAATCTGACTCAATTATTAAATGTTTCGTGTACATTGGGTAATTGGGTAATCGAGTAAACAAAATCGCAACCTCCAAATACATCATTGAAAGAATATGTAGACAAATTAAGTAAACCTAAGGCCACATTAATAATATCCAATTATTCGCAAGCCAAAATAATAAAAACTACTAAATTGAATTTTTTTTGCTTGATGGTGCTTCCTTTCACTCTTTAGTCCTTAATGTTAGTACCGTTAAAGAAATTACTATTCATCTTCAAGAAATCTATGCATGTAGGACAAAAAATGTTTGTTAAAGTGTAGGGTAAAGCTTAGGGTGCTGAACATTTCCCATATATATATATATATATGTATGAACATATACAGCAATGGAATAAATCAAATTGAAAGAAAAGTCAAATTTAAAAAAAAAATAAAAATATATAACTAATATGAAAATATTTGTATATTAATATGTAGCTTGTGCAAACCCTCTACCCGAACTCAACCAGAATAAAGGTCAGGTTGAGATATTCCAACCCAGGCTAAACTCATTTTCTACATTGCTCAATCCAAGGTTGCCCATCAATCAGGTTGAGCCCAAGTTGAGCTCGGGTTAGCAGTCTAGGTTGTAGCCCTAATTGCAGTATTGCTAACTTCTTTGATCCTAAAAGATTGTTGAATCCTGAGAGTAGACATCCAATCAATTTTGTAGCATCTGTGTGGAGGGGACAATTTTGCCTTAGGACAACGAGTTGGACTCATGCTTCAATTTCCAATATCGATTCTGATTCTATTAAAGACTAACTAATAAGTCCTTCATTCTTAATTTTTATTTAGATTCTAAAGAAAGGAACCACATTCGTCTGAGAGATAGTGTGGTACTTTTTACTCCTTTGGTTTATTTTTAATTGCAACATTATACATTTTTTGGAAACATCATATTTAAGCATGACTTTCAATCTCTGGGTGTTTGTTTGGCTATTATTTTATATGTATTTTGTAAAGATTTAGCCCATGGTGAATTCATCACTTTTAATGAACAGACTTAATAGTGTAATCAGCATTCCTTAGGACCCACCGATCTCCATAACAAAAAAAAGAAAAACCATCTTATTATATACATTCCCATGGTTGAGATAATGTAACAGCTCTAATGGTGATAATGGGCTTCATGGGGTATGCAGAGATACTCTTGGCAATTTTATGTTTCTTATTTCTTAGTCATCTGAAGAACAAGGGCCTCCCGACGAATTGGCCTCTCACTGGAATGCTACCTGCTATTCTTGTTAACATCCACCGCATTCACGATTGGAGCACACATCTTTTAACATTGAGTGGGGGCACCTTTCTGCTCAGAGGACCATGGTTTACTAACATGAATCTGGTCCTTACCAGCGATCCATCAGATATCCGCTATATCATGAGCACGAACTTCTCAAATTACCCCAAAGGGTCTGAATACAAGGAGATTTTTGATGTTTTGGGAGATGGAATTTTTAATTCAGATGATGATTCATGGAGAACCCAAAGAAAAGTCGCCATTTCTCTCATTAAAAATCACAAATTCCAACGGTTTTTGGAGAAGACTAGTTGGGAAAAGGTGGAGAATGGGTTGATCCCCATTCTTGATCATGTCTCCAAACAAGGCCTTGTGGTGGACTTGCAAGACTTATTTAAACGATTCACGTTTGATAGTACGAGTGTGTTGTTGTCTGGTGTCGACCCTGGCTGCCTCTCGAATGAATTGCCAAATATTCCGTTCCTAGAGGCCTTCAATGATGTTCAAGAGGTGATATTTTATCGAAATATGGTGCCAAGTAGCCTTTGGAAATTGCAAAGGTGGATAGGAATCGGGAAAGAAAAGAAAATGAGTAAAGCTTGTGATATCCTTGATGATTACTTAGCTCAGTGTATCTCTATAAAACGAGAACAATTACTGAGCAAAAGTGCAAGAAACAAAGAACAACAACGACAAGAAGAAGATGATAAGGGTATGGATTTGTTATCATCATACATGGAGGAGGAAGTTGAACCTTCGGGACTGAAATCTGATAAGTTTTTGCGAGACACAATATTGAATCTCATGCTTGCGGGAAGCGACACAGTCAGTGCATCTCTCACCTGGTTTTTCTGGCTGGTTTCGACTAACCCGTTGGTGAAAATTAAGATTATTGAAGAACTCAAGTCATTGACCTCATCAGTGAGTGAAGCAAACGAGGTGAGGATGTTTGACATAGAAGAGTTAGGAGGGCTGGTTTATTTACATGGAGCCTTCTGTGAAGCTCTACGACTCTTCCCATCGGTACCATACGAACACAAGACCCCTTTGTGTACAGATACCCTTCCTAGTGGCCATAGAGTCAATCCAAAAACGACGATCTTGCCATGTCTTTATGCAATGGGAAGGATGGAGGGGATATGGGGAAAAGATTGCTTGGAATTCAAACCGGAGAGATGGATTTCCGAGAAAGGGAGAATCAGGTATGAGCCATCCAATAAGTTCATAGCATTCAATTCAGGACCCAGAACTTGCCTAGGTAAGGACATCGCTTTCACTCAGATTAAGTTGGTTGAGGCAATCCTGATTTATAAGTACAATTTTGAAGTGGTGGAAGGTCATCCTGTGACCCCAAAAAATTCTATAATACTTCACATGAATCATGGCTTGAAGGTTAGGGTTACAAGGAGATCCATATGATGAATGGGCATGGCCATATGTAGCAATTTGTATGATGTTTTGTTACTCTAAATGTTGGGTTTCTATTTGTTATATATTGTTGAAGTGATAAATGGTCTATCTTGCCTCTAATCTTTTGCTTTTGTTTTGTTGTGTTGTTATTCTATTGATGAGTACTGAAATTTGGGTGCATCTCACCTTTGGCTGCAAGGCCTTGGTTGGACTTTATCTTTCAAATGTATCATACAACTGGATGATTTTTAATTTTGGAAACCTGCCCATTTACATTGGTGGACTAGAAATCTTTTATCAGGGCTTTCGAATTTTATATCAGTGTTAAACCCTGCGGACATGTTTTAGCAGATAGTGTTTTGATAATCTCCATCAGTGTCTTGGTTATGTGAGAGATCTCGTAAAGGTAGTTTTGTTGATTGGTTCAAAGTTTCTGTATTTGCAGTATCTCCATTTGATGTTGGACAATAGGACAAGTAGGCTTACTTATAAAACAAAAGGAGAGTTAGGTTTTTCTTCCTTTGTCTTCCCTTACTAAAAGAAACTAGTGCTAGGATTTGGATGCTAATGGGATGAGTTTAAAACTAAGTTAAGGATAGGGTTTAGGGTTGGGAATTTGGTATTAGATAAACTAAACAAAAGAAATGTGTTGTCTACAAGGGCGACCAATTGTTAGGTTAGGATAGTACAAAATGTGGTGCCTACAAGATGATAGTTGATAAATTCCCTAAGTATTAATTTGGTAGGTCTTGGGGAAAAAATCCAAGCAAATATATTGACAACATCAAGGATATGTATGTTGGAGTCATAACTATTGTTATGACAAATGGTGGTAAGATTGGGGATCTTCCAATTGCCTTCTGTTTACGCCAAGAATTTGCACTAAGCACGTCATATCTTTTTCATCTTGTTATGGATAGATAAATTGGTCATATTCAAGGACAAGTCGGGGTATATATTATTTGCGGATGATGTAGTGTTGGTGGATAAATCTAGAGGAGTAAATTTAGCACTAGAATTATGGAGGGAATATGAATACATAAAAAAAACAAGGGTTTAAGATAAGTACACTAAAATAGAATCTACACAATGAAACATTAGTCAATTCACTTCTAGGGACGAGTCACTAGTTAAGATTGACGGGCGAACAACATCCCAAAGAGACAAATCCATTATTTAGGTTTAGTTATACATAAAAATGAAGGAATTGGTGAGGACTTGACCTATGGAATTAGTCCCAGGAGGATTAAGTGGAAGAATGTTTTTGGAGTTATGTGATCGATTTGTACAGGCATTTCTTGAGTGTTATGTGGTTGATATGTACCACTCAAACAAGAGGGAGACATTATTTAGATCAGGTATGCTTTATGGAGTTGAAGGTGGGCTGTAAAGAAACAATACGTTCATAGAATGAGCATTGTAGATATAAAGATGTTGAGATAGGTGAGTGGTAAGACTACAAAATATAAAATAATCCGTGAGTGTATTCAAGGAGATTAGGAATAACTCTGGTATGGGATATTGAGATAGTAGGGAAAAGTCATTTGAGATGATTTGGAAGGATACAAGAGGAAGGCCAAATATGAATAAGATGGAGGTAGTAAGAAAATATACAAATAAACATGCCTTGACTTAAAATATGGTTCTTGATTGAGTTAAATGGTAAGATAAGATTCATGTTGCTGACCCTAGTAATTGGGATAACGTGTATACGATGGTGATAATGGAAGCTGTTTATCTTAAAGTCCTTAAAACATATTTAGAAATGAAAAGTTCATGCTAACCTGACCGTTCTTTTTAGCTACCCATATCCAAGGGCTTTGGTTTCCTGTGCAAGCTACCATCAAAATTTAGTTTAGAGATTCAATAATCTTTCATTGGGCTTCTCTCTTTTCTCTCCTAGTTGCTACTATCTAATTCTGGCCAACTATTTCTTTATAATCTTGTAATTCTACTGCAGCGGTATCTTGGTCGATCTTTTTATTCTAATCCATAATTAACCGATTATTTCTTTCCTTGAAATTTTTCCTAGCAAGTAATTCCTTGTGGAAGATTATGCTATTGACATATTGTTTCATTTTCTCTATTTAATTTCTTCGCATTTTTAACGTTTTTCTTCGTAGGAGCTCTAGCATGCTTTGTAACAGGGAAACTCCATTTTTTGAAAATTTCATCTGTTGGACACCTTGTTGTACTCACTTGCTCAAATTGCGTCAATAGACTTGGGGGTGAGTGTGTTTGGCATTTGATACTTGTGTCCCACACCAAAACATTTGTTTCTATGACACGACTAGCATGGGGTCTGTCCTGTTTTTCCTCCATAGGATTTCTAGCATACAACATAAGAAGGTATTAAATTTTCATAATTTTGTGAAAATTTCGCAAAAATGTCCCTTTATTGACATAGAGAGGCACATGCGTTTCTTTGAGCAAAAAATTTCTATCAAAATCACAATTAGTTTTGTGAAATTATTGACGAATAGCGTATTTCCACTGAAATGATAGAATTGCAGCATATAAATTGCATTATTTCCTCAAAATCATGTCAAAATATTTTGAAATTTAAGGAGATCAAACTTTTCAACCTTGTAAAACCCATCCAAATGGTATTGTTCCTTAAAAATAGAGTGTTGCTTGCAATTAAGGTAACAAATAAATAATATTTAATATTCTAATTAGTTGAAAATATTAGTATTTTATCAATTAAAAATTATAAAAATAGATAAGGACGTATGAACTGAATGGTAAACAGGAAGGTGCTACCTTCAGTACCTTGGTGAGGTAGTCAAGTCTATTGAGTGTAATACTACAGTCCCGAGATCAAAATCCCCCCTTCACCTGCTTGCTTATTAAAAAAAAATTGAATACGGTTATACATTTGCCTAGACTCCTTAATAGTTGACCAACAACATTATGAGAGGGTTAGAAAAGAAGATGATTTTAATAAAGCATGTAGTAGCTTATCTTGTGTTGAGTTATAAAGGAAACATAGGTCTATGATGTAGTTACAGGGCATTTGATCTTTGCCTTATGCAGCTAACAGTCATTTTCTCATTCTTCGTGATAGTTTAGTATAATTTCATGGGCTAAGGATGCGTTCCGCAATTCTTTTATAATTTCCTAAAGTTTCAATAAATAATTTCTCAACATCTACATTATTTCCACGATGTCTCCATCATTTCTTTTAAAAATGTATTATTTACTTTCCTCTATAACAAGATTTTTGAAAAATTTCCCATGTTAGACAACTTGTCATACAATGTTGGAAACACATTGGGTTTGACTCTTGATATCTGTTTGACAATCAGTGAAATACCCTATCTTCTTTGGGTTCTCCATGAATCATCATCTGAATTGAAAATCCCATCTGCATAAACATCAAAATTCTCCATGAATTCAGAAGACCCTTCTGGGTAATTCGACAAGTTTGTGTTCATGACGTAGTGGATATTGGCAGGATTGTTAGTGGCCACTAGGTTCATGTTAGTGAACCATGGTCCTCTGTCCTCTGAACACACTCAGTGCTAATATGTGGGTGCTCCAACTGTGAATGCGGTGGTGGACGTTCACAAAAAGAGCGTGGAGCATTCCAGAGAGAGGCCAATTCGTTGGAAGCCCCTTGTTCTTCAGATGGCTACTAAGAAATAAGAAAAATACAATCGACTAAGAGTATCTGAGTATAGCCCATGAAGTCAATTATCACATTTAGGAGCAGTTAAACAATTACTTAGCACAGTTTGCAAAACTGGTGGGGGGGGGGGGGGGGGGGGGGAATGCTAAAGTGACTTGAAATAATACTCAAAGTAGCACTTGAGTGTGGAGAAAACTGTAGACACTTTTTCTCCAAGTACGAGTGTTATCACTTGAGGGCACTCGATGATTCTCTGCGCAATCATGTGCTACTTTGAGCCACTGTATCAAGGCTCTTATGATAATTAGCCATGATGAATGCACGTGGTAAATCATATGCGGTTGACGTGGCAAGGGCACAGAATTATAGATCTTTTTCTTTGGGATACATAGGAAAAAGATCAACGGTTCTATGCCCTTGCCACATCAGCCGCGAACAGTCGGAATATGATTTACCGCATGCATTCATCATTAGTTTATGATAATATTATATAAGGATAGGAAAACAATACCATTAACCCACAGGTTGAAGCTATGTTATATGGTCCATTTGCACCACATTAATTTGGATGGAGCGCTTCTTATAATTATTTTAGGGTATCTCTCCAAGTTTTTTCACCTCAAAAAGGATATTGTCTTCAACATTCACGAAGTCTCTTTTTAAGTTTTTCTTCAACAATCAATCATTTCAAAACTTGATTTATTTGGTAAAATCATCTTGGGTAGAAATCTTGCTAATTTTCTCTCATTAATTAAAAAAATTAAACAATAGACAAAAAAATAGTATTTAATCAAGATTCATGCTGGAGTGACTTTGAAATTCATTCCGCTTCTTTGGGTGTGTCATGCACCAGTTAAGACCCGTGACACTCTTATATTCGCAAAGGTGATGTGGATGCTCCAATTGTGAATGTGGTGGATGTTAACAAGAAGAGCATGGAGCATTCGAAAGAGAGGCTAATTCGTCGGGAGCTCCTTTTTCTTTAGATGGCTAAGAAATAAGAAACATACAATCACCAAGAGTATCTGAGCATACCCCATAAAGCTCAAGATACTCCTTTTTAGTTTCTAGGGTATATTTCTTAGCTCGAGATTCTTCTTTCTAAGTGGATTCAAAGAATTAGTTGATTTGGGGATATGAACTTATAATCCGATGATCGAGTCAATTCCATGATTACCATTATTGCCATTAGAGCTTTTATTTTTTTATTATTGTGGGTTTCCCCACCCTTCAAGTGAGATTAATTCCAATGTCATACACATTGCTCCCTTTAAAAGTCCTATGTGCAATTGGTTCGGTTGATGGTCAATTGGACCATGGAGGGTAACCTCAAGGAATTCATTGTTTTGTGGGGTTTCGAGTTCTTAACCTACCCTTCTTGAAGAGCTTATCAAGGCTCGGCTTGCCACTAGGCAACGCCTTGGGGTTCTATCGCCATTAGAGCTATTATTATGTGGCACAATTTCCTAAGCTTTTGTGGGTGATTGCTTAATTATAATATAAAAAAATACTAAAACTAAGGGTCTGGATCTGTAGACACATGAAAGGTGAACTCATATGTTCACACACAATCCCAACCGTGTACATGTGAGATCCAATAGTTCAGTTAAAAGAAGTATCTAAAGAAAACTTTACAGATCTCTAAAATAAATCTTAACCATTGCATCTCGCACATACATAACTGGGATTGTGTGTGAACATATGAGTTCACCTTTATGAGTCTACGGGTCCCAATCCTAAAACTAAATCAGACCAAGGTGTAGTTACAAGTCACATCATTTAATAAAAATTGTCCCTTAACTCTTGGGGAATACAATTTTTATTTTCAGGACGGAAAAACCCAAGCGAGCAAAAGTCAAAAGCCATATTTACTTGTTTGACTAGTCTTATTAACTTCACGAGGAAATAAATCTCCAGATTTTGTTTTGACGGAGGATGAGACTTAGTAAGGCATTTTTTTCCTTACTATATTAGTCAGGAAAGAGTTAGTCTATTTACTTCTCTCCCATAGAATTTAAAGGCACATGGATCAACATTTCTTGAGAGCTCTCAAATTTCCTTCCAAGAAGAGTCAATCTGTCCCATGATGCTTTTAATAGGAGTACATAGATCTCAAGAAATAAGAATATTATAATCAAAGCTTCTTTATTCCATGCTCATCACTTGGCCAGGCCAACCACCCCAACCTCCTTACAAAACTTCCCTCCTCCATTATATGATAGTGAGTCATCAATGTTAATTTTAAAAAGTTATCCTATCATTTAGGGTTAGATAATGGAAGTAGAGCAACGATTTGCTGTTTTGAAACTTCTGTGCTTAGCTGATGAACCAATGACATGATGTCATGTGTATTAAATGAGTAAGAGTGATTGATTTGTAGATCATCGTAGTCCATTTTTCCTGCATGCAGCTCTTTTTAACAATTGATTGTGTACCACATCATCAAGATGATTACAAATTTAAGAGTTTAGCGACCGTCCATTTTCAAACACTCGATCAGAGGAAAAAAATACAGGTGTTTTTTTGTTGTTGTAAATCTGATCTAACCATGACTCCGTGAGTAGTGAGTTGTTTTTCTTAAATGTGATGTTCTGTGGAATGTAAAACAAGACCTACAAGGATAATGGGCAGAGGATCAGCTCCCTTAGATAATATTGTATTTCTTTTATTTTTCTCTTTCTTGGTAAGGTAGGAGATAAAATTGGTGAATGATCATTTTATTTAGTAATGGAACCCTGTTGAATCTGATGAAACATCCTAAATAACCAACTTCAACTAGAGCTACATGACATAGTACTCTTTATTTCTTTGGAAACCATAAAATGAAGAAAAACATTATTGACTAAATCAGTCAGGAAAGTTTCTTGACTACACCTCTTTGTGGGATCCAAAAATATGATCGATCGGATGCCAAAGTGATGTAGATTGCGAAATTTTGAAAAAAAGAGGGTTATTTTCATTGTTGGATTTTAATTTTGAATTTGGGAGTTCTGTGGTCGTTTAATTTCAAAGTCTTGGATAAGATAAAAAAAAGGTGTTTTTTTCTTACTTCAAAACATCTGATCTACAATATGCTCTCTAAAGGGTTGAAGTGTCTTTTTTGAATTAATATGACAATCCACATGAGCCCACAGGGTGGTGGTGGTGGAGAATAGTAATAATAATAAGTCACGATAAATTGACTTGAAAGAACCCACTCAAAATTCATTCGTTGTTGACGTGCACAAAACCATTAATCTTTTATTCTCTGCTTGCACTCCACTTTTCTCATCATCTCTACTCATGCTCTATTTTCGTGTGATTGATTTTACTCGTGATCTCTTTGACTCTAATTATAAGTACTGATTATCTAATTTCTATTTAGATTTTTTTTTGAAATTAATATGAACTTGCTTTTGACACTCATCTCTTGATTTCAAAAGTGTAGATATGGATTCCGACGAGAGTATTAAGCCCTACAATGATTTTAGAATCGCAAAAAGTAATCATTGGTCAATAGCTATTGGTTAGGCTACCACTAGGCTCTGGGGATAGTTTGTTCGACTTCAACCATTTAACCCTTCAATTCATGAAAGGTTTTGATCAAGCACATTGAATGCCACGTATTATGAGGCAGAGAAGATAGAGATAGGCTTGGCACTGTTGACTTTGCAAACCCACGAGTAAATTAATGATCGGTCGACCTCTTTGCACTGTTGGGAATTACTTGTCCCTTGTCGATAAATATTCAAGACATGAAAGTCTGGCCTGACCCCTAGTCATCTTTATTTTCTATTAATAAGATAAGAGTTGTGCTGAGGTGACACAAAGGGAGATACAAGGGTGACAAAAACTCGTGGTGTTGTGCACATTACTATATATATTTTTTTGTAAGATACGATCGAGTAAAAAGCATCTACGGTAATGTGTGCACACCATCATATCATTTTTGTCACCTTTGAGTCTCCGTTTGTGTCATTCCAGCATTTTCCATAAACTTATTAGGAGAGAGAGTGGAGTATGGGTAGATCAAGCACATTCTGGAATCCACCAATCACATGTACCCACGTCTATGGAATGGCAATCCTAATTTACAAAAATACTCTCTTTAGTTACAAAACTACCCTTATATGCTTGACGTGGCAAGTGCTAAGGAGTCTATGAGCAAAAAACAACTCATCACCTTCTTGTGATGAGATGAGTGTGAAGAAAAGAGTCATATTTTGCTCAAAGTGCTCACAGATTCGCTTGACATGTCAAACATAGAGTAGTTTTGTAACTAATCATGGTACCTTTGTAAATTAGGAATGCCATTCAATACAGGCGGGTAGAGGTGATTGGTTTTATTTCTGTGATGTGAGAAAAATAAATAAAAAAATGATGTGAAATAAAATAACAAAATAAATTATAAATACCGTAAAAATATTATCTTAATATTGAAATGAGTGAAGCTTGTATTGGACACAATAGCCTTAAGACACATTTCACCCATATGATATGCTAACAGTCTTTGGACGTTTGTCTCCCAGGATACAACGTTTTACATGTGTACAAAGCAGCATTCCTAGTGTACACATACAATTAAATTTGTACTGTAAATTTTATTATCAAGGATACATGAAAAAATATCTTGAAAACAGAAGAGTACTATGCAAGTAATAACTCGAAAATTAAATGAATGCAAAAAAGGGAACACATGAAAATTTATAGAATTAGAAGTGTTTCTTTGGATAGTCACCAAGACTATTGAAAAGGGTTGTGACTTTCAAACAGACACACGTCTGTAGAGTTTGGGTTGTGAATAAATACACATGTCTGTAGAGTTGAAACACCATTTGTGTCTTTTAGAACAGTCATGAGTTGATTCTACTTGAATTTCTTAGAATAGTCACAAGTTGTAACTCATTGACTCTACTTGAATTTCTTAAAATAGTCAAAGTTTTAGCAAAAGTAGACCTTTCATGTGCACCCACATGAGGTTTAACTCTGACAATTTGCTTCCCTTCTACGAGTGCATCCCATGCGCATACACTCACCAAGGTTTTTTAGACCAATGGGTCCAAATCCTTTTAGATCCCATAGGCCCTTACGTGCACGTGGGCTTGACCCATATCTTTCTTATACTTACTATACTATGTGAGAGCTTCTATATAATGGTTGCACTCTTTAGTTGTTTCTATTCGATGTGGGACTAAAATTTTACACAACTTATAAACAAATCATTTAACTCTTACTTTCATTTTTTTTACTTTAACTTTAACTTTTCTTCCACTTCCATTCAAACATTAGGATAAATCCCACATTAATCCAACAATCCCCCACATGAATGGAGAAAATCAAAATTAGATAAGGAATACGATAAAATATTCTAAAAACTACAGAGAATACAATAGAAAATGTACTACATCAAGAGAAGTAGGTTGTGCCTTTGAACTTTCATTTGTAAAAGTTTATTGGATTTACTAGACTAAGTAGTGAATATAAGTTTTGAACTATTCAATATTTCATGTAAATCAAGATAACAGACTTCATACATTTCCTTTTCAATCATAGTAAGTTCTTACAATTGTGTTCATTTTGGTCATGAACAATCCTAGATTCATGAATGCTCTAGAGAATCAAATATTTTAAGATTCTTATAGAATCGACCCATTTCTATACTCACATAGGTGATCATATTAAGAGTACCCTGTTGTACCTCACTTGTAAATAGAAGATATATGTATTATTACAAGCTTAGTTTATCCTAAATACTTGTTTCAGACAACACTTAATGCATTACAAAAATTGGTAGAAGAAAATCTTTTTAGTGCTATCGATTGAGTCACTCACACTTAGATTTCTTATTGAACCTAATACATTGGATCTTTAATTGCTAGGTAAGATTTTCATTGAGGTGAGTCATAATTATAGGCTTTAATCCCATTTCTCTTGATATATGATATATTTGCTCTTTACACATACCTTTAGTAAGTAGATTTGCAAGGTTTTTTTAGACTTTATAAAATCAATAGAAATAACTCCATTTGAGAGTAATTGTCTAATGGTGTTGTATTTACGACGTATAAGTCATGACTTCCCGTTATAAACAAAATTCTGTGTTCGGGCAATAGCTGCTTGATTATCACAATGTACACAAATTATAAACACAGGTTTTTCTCATAATGGAATATCCTCTAAGAAAATGATGAAGTCATTCCACTTCTTTACTTGTTTTATCTAAAACAATAAATTCGGATTCCATTGTGGAATGTGTTATACACGTTTGTTTCGAGGATTTCTATGAAACGATTGTACCACAAAGTATAAATACATAATCACTGGTGGACTTTGACTCTTTAGAGTCTGATATCTAATTACATTACTGTTTTATTCAAGTACAACTGAATATCTATTATATTACAATCCATATTCTATGGTGTACTTCAAGTATCTCAAAATCCTAACTAATGCTTCTCAATGAGTAATTCTATGGTTATTCGTACATCTACTCAATTTTTTGATCGAGTAAGCAATATTCGATCTTGTGTAAATATACATTAGACTGCTTATTATCCAAAAATATTCTAGTTGAGGTATGCTAGGATCAATATTTTTCTTTAAATTATTCTAGGGTCAAAAGGTATTTTAACATGGCTAATATCAAACTTTTTGAATTTCTTTAATATATTCTCAATATAATGTGATTGAGATAAAATTAGTTCATCTAAAGTTCTTGTAATTTTAATTCCACGAATAACATCAACTATACCAAAATCCTTCATATTGAAGTTACTGGTCAACATTCTTTTAGTAGATCTAATGATATTCTTATTAGTCCCCATAATAAGCATATCATCCACATAAAGACAAAGAATGACACATGCATTATCAATATTGATCGATGTAAAAACTTGATGTGTAAATTGCAAAGATAGAGATTAAAATATGAACTTTGGGTAAGTCAGATTCATTCCACAGGGACAATGAAGATTTAAATGTTCATTCAAATTGAGAACTAAAACAAAATTGAAAACAGATTAGTTTAAAAACAAAACAGATTTGTAACACAATAGAAAATAGAAATTAACTTGTAATGGAAATTGAAACAGGAAATAAAGATTTAAGATATAAGAAATGGGGTTTAGAGAATTCAATTCAGCCTTTGCAAACCATCCATAATACATATTAATTCTAAAAATAACTCAATCTATGTAGCAAGTCATTGCTCATGGATCGAAAGGTGGAGCAGTTTAATTATCGAAAGTAACCAAAGATTATTTATGAAAATCCTGATTTAATTGAGATTGCCTAACTTATATTTAAATTCTTCACAGAGCATAGCCATTCTTGAACTTATCTAAGCAATAACTATCAAAGTTTGAATAAAAAAGTAAGTTAGATCATCTAATCATAGGAGAATTTTTAGAATAATTAACATGTAAAGTTAGAATATAGAATTAAAATTATATTAGAGGGATGAACTTGCTCTGGCATTCTTGACCTCTCTAATGAGAGTTTGGCCACTAATTGTAAGGTTCATAGTTGCAACAATACAAAATGAAGAAGATGATACAAGATGAAGAAGATGATGTAAGATGAAGCTACACTTTTGATTTTTTCTTTGATGGCTTCTCAAAAGAATTACAATGAGAACTAATGAGGGAAACTAATTCAATTACTCTTGATGTTCTCACTACAATCAAGAGTTCTCTAAAAAAATCAAAGAAACTATAAAAAATTACAGAAAATTTACACTAAAAGAAAATAGAGATGATCCTCAAGGACACCTTCTTCTAGGGACAACCCCTCAATTTATAACATTCATGATTGGGTTGTCGGGTCAGATTTTTGTTTGATTTGATTCGAAAGGACCATTCAGTTACAACTACCGAACCATTTAGAAACTTCAGTACAAATCTCGAGGTAAGATTCCTCGAGGTCGGCGCGGAGCATTAGGGTGCCACCAAGGAGCGGTGACGTGGCGACGAAGTTTTTTGAGATTTTGTTCGATGCTTTCTTTTTGCTTGTACATTGTAACAACATTTGTTATATGATTTGTTGATTTCTGAATGCACCTTATTTACCTGTAATTAGCAAGAAATTCTCATTAGCTTCATTAATTTGAAATTTTCATATATTTTGCTATTATTTATAAGAATTTACATTTATACTTGATAATATTCGTGGAATTACGATCCCAAAATTGAATTATTAGGACCTTATCAAATATTTTTATAGTGGATACACTTATCACACTCATTGATTTTGAACCCATTTTTTATCATAACACTGTCAAAATTTTCATGTCATTGCTTGGGCGTTTTTTTAAATTTATAAAGTAATTTGATAAGTTGGCAAATTTTCTTTTCTTATCCTGTGACAATGAACCCTTCTAGTTGCTCCATATAAAATTTTTCATTTAATTCACCATTTAAAAATTTTATTTTCATATCCATTTGATGTATTTCAAGTTTATATAAAATATTAATTGCTATTAACATCCGAATAGATGTTATTCTCCTAATAGGTGAATATGTATCAAAATAATCTAAACTTTCTTTTTGTTTGAATTCTTTGACAACAAGTCTTGCCTTGTATTTATTAATGGAATCATCGGGTTTCATTTTTCGCTTAAAGATTCATTTGCAATTTATTGATTTGCTTATTGGTGGAAGACTTATTAGTTCTCATGTATGATTTTGCATAATGGATTCAATCTCACTATTCACAACTTCTTTCTAATATGGTGCTTCAGGTGTGGATATGACATCCTTATAATTTTAGGGTTTATTTTTTAACAAATAAATTAAAAAATCTAAATCGAATGACGTAGAAATCCTTACACTCTTCACTGCTCCTTAGTTCATTATCATAATTTATATTATTATCATAATCATCATTTGATGTAATATCCTATGTTCTTTTATTAGAATGTACATCATCTACAAGTTTGGAAGGAAACTTATTTTCAAAAAATACTACATCTTGTGATTTAATGATTATATTTTGTTGCACATTAGTCACATATGATTTATACATAAGAAAATGATATGCACTATTATTATTGGCATAATCAATAAATATGTAGTCACTAGTCTTACGTCCTAACTTGGTTGTTTTAGGAACTGTGATAACTACTTTTGCTAGGTACCACCCACGCTTTCAAGAATTTATTCGAAGGTATTTTGTTTTTCCATAATTCATAAGACGTCTTATTAATTTTATTGTGGGGTATTTTGTTAAGAATGTAATTTGTGAAAATCAAAGCTTCTCTCACAAGTTTTGTGGTAAACTAGAATTAATTAGTATCGCATTCAACATTTTTTTTTAATATTCAATTTTTCCTTTCAACAATTCCATTTTGTTGAAGCATGTATGATGTTGTTGTTTGATGAATAATTCCATGTTGTGCAGATAACTTATCAAAAGGTAATGAATCATATTCACAACCTCGATTTGTTCTCTGGACTTTAATCTTTTTATTAAGTTGATTCTCAATCTCATTTTTATAAATAATGAACATGTCTAAAGCTTTATCTTTACTTTTAAGTAAGTACATATAACTATATCTTGTGCAGTCATCAATAAAAGTAATGAAATACTTTTTACCTCATCTAGTTTGAACATATTTTAGATCATAAAGACTATTATGTATTAAATCTAAATGTTTAAAATTTCTTTCAATAGATTTGAAAGATTGTTTTAAAAACTTAGATTCCACACAAATTTCACATTTATGATTAACATAAAAAATAAAGTTATGCAACAATCCTAAATTAGTTAATCTTTTTAAATAACCATTATTAACATACCCTAATCTATTGTGCCAGACATTAGGTAACTCAAACATGTAAGCAGAAGAATCGATTTTATTAATATTAAAAACTTTGAGTACAATAGTCATTACATCCAGTTTAAACATACTATCGGTCAAATACCATTTGCCCACATACATCCCATTCTTAGTAAATACAAATTTGACAGATTCAAAAATCAATTTAAAACCCTTCTTACTAAGTAATGATCGAGATACAAGATTTTTCCAGATGTCGGGTACATGCAACATATCATTTAGAGTTAGATTCTTCCTTGAAGACTATCCTATAAGGTTAACAATTAATCAATGGTTATACAACCATAAAAGAATAAAAATGTGAAGACTCTCTCCAAGATTTTTGTGACTAAAATCCATCAAGAACAGAAAATTTCGGTTGATCCAAATAATAGAGCAAAGAGGAGAAGGTGAGTCTAGAATAGAATAATCAAAGGGAAAGTTCGTTTACTTGCACAACAAGTCACATATTTTATTTTGGATTGCAATGGCGCAAGGTATGCTTTTTAACTTCTTGAATAATATGAGAATGATTATGACAAATCAATCTTGAGATATATGTTAGATTCAAAGACTAGAGATTTTATGTTTCATGAAAATATATAAGTGAATGACAAAATATATAACATCATATCCTAACACTGGGGAAGTACTAATAAATATTAAAGAGATAAGAAATATGACTAGATTTTAATCTTTTATGAGAAAAGACAATAAATGAACAATGGTGAATAGATTTTGAAAGCGCCTTCGAGACTTTTTTTACTTTTTAAAATAAAATGTATCTACTGATAATTAGGGGAGTTAGGAAATAAGGAGTCGTCACCTAGTTTAGGTCTAGGAACCATAGATAATTCCAAAAATAGATCGGGTTGGTCAAAGGGGAAGAGATTAGGGTAAGGGACTAGATTACGAGTTTCAGAAGATATTAGGCACTGAACCTGCCCAATCGAGGTGATCGATCTCTACTATGATCCAACAAAATCCTTAGGTCAAATGAGGAAGACTGTGATCAAACTATGGTCCACTTATTATCATTAATTTGTGCACAAGTAAATTCCTAAATCGGTAGATATCATATGTACAAATTATCTCCAAATTGGTAAATATCATGTGTGCAAACAAACAAATTCTAAATAGATAAAAATCCACATAAATAATTTTCCAATCAAGTAAGCATATCGTCACACGCACAATTAATTTCCAAACAAGTGAATACATCATCACATGAATACTTTCCAATTTCATCTAAATATCACATGAATAATTTCCAATTTGGTAAGCAATACCACATGCTAATTAATTCCAAAGCCAATAAAAAAATATCACATGCATAAATAAGTTTCGAAATTGGTAAACATGTTACATTCATAAAATGTTCAAATTGGTAATTATATCACATGCACAAAATTTTCAAATTAGTACACCATTACATGCATACAATTTTTAAATTAGTAAGCATATCCCATACATAAAATTACAGAAATTAATAAAAGTATCGTGTGCATAAAATTATCAAAATGGATAGGAATATCACATGCATATATATAATTCTCCAAATTAAGTCAATATTCATGCATTCATAATTTTCAAATGAGTAATCATCATAACATGCATGAATAATTATCAAATCGATTAAAATGTCATCATGTGCATGTATAAATAATTACCAAAACAGTCATAATTCCTAAGCACTATAATTACCAACTTGGAAAGTGACATGATATAGAATGAAAATCAAAGAAATCCTTACCTTGAGCCCAATGAGGCGATTGGGATGATGTTAACTATATTGATTCCTTAGATAGTTAAGCAACAACTAGAAAAAATTAACAATATACACGGTGTGTCTGTTATGGAATATTCCTCAGAACTTTCAAGAATGATGGCAAATTAGGAACATGTCTCGTCCGAACCCAAAGAGAGAGAATTGTGTTGAGAGATAGGGATGATGCGACTATGAGTGTGAAAATGAGGTTGAAGTTGAGTGCGTTATAACTAAAAAAAATGTGACGTTCTGGGGGTATTTAGGTTGAAAAATTGAATGGAATGGGGGAAAGTGTTAGGGGGCTATTTTGGGGTGTCAAAGAGAAAAGAAAAATGAATTGTTGGGACTGCTATTAGGGGCGTCGAAGATAAAAGGAATATGGATTGTTGGAGTAATTATGCGGTGTTAAAAGAAAGGAGGAAAGGGAACTATTAGGGTTGTTTTGGGGTGTTAAAAGGGAAGAGGAAAGGGACTATTGGGGCAGCTATGGGGTTGCTATGAATGTATGGAAGATGTGCTATGGGGCTACTATTAATAGTTATCGAGGGGATTGCCAATGGTATTGGGTGGAGATAATTAGAGAGGAAGATGAAGGTTATTGTTGCTGGTGGAGCAAAAAAAGAAGATGAAGAACGATGATGTGATTTATGGGCTTCTGGCCGAACAAGACAGGAAAAAAGGATGATGAGTCCGTGGGGCTTCTATCCAGGTAAGTTAGATTCTTCCTTTTCTCCATTCTTCTTCTCTTCTCTTTTATTATCTTATTTTCCATTCGATGTCGCGAGTCTCCTTGTCATCTCCTTCTTCCTTTTTTCAATTTTTGTTGTTGTTGCTGAGAGAGAGAGAGAGAGAGAGAGAGAGAGAGAGAGAGAGAGAGAGAATGTGTGCGTGGGTGTGGAGAAGAGGCGTATGCTCTTATGTGTGTGTCGGGTTAGGTTCGTGAAAGAAGGAAAATAAAGAGATGAAAAGAGAAGGTGATTGAGAGGTGATTTATAGGGAAAGAATGGTTGGTTTGTTAATGGAATGACTGAAAGATGAGGTAGAAAAGATGACTGAAAGATGATGGAGATAAGATCTGTGAGGGTGCTGTAATAGAGAGGTTGTGAGAGTGAGAAAAAGAGAGAGTTCAGCCGTCCCAAGAGCATAGAGGGGAGTTTGTAAGTTTTTTTTTTTATGTGTGTGAATGTTGTTAGAAGTTTATTTTTGGTAATGTTTCCTAGGAATCGAGGTTTCTAAGTAAAAATCGAATATTGAAGGACATTTTGATTCTTTTTATAACTCATTGTAAAATTATCTATTTTCATCAATTTTAGTCTCGTTAGACTCGAAATTACATTTTGAGACTAATGAAGATATTTTTGAGACATTTCAGAGGTGTGGAACTCACGAGGGGTATTTTTGTTATTTTATTTATTTTTTGAATTTTGACGAGAAGCTTCTTTCAGGTCCAATGTGATTATTTCTAAAACTCAAGGTCACATTTTTCTAACATTGCGAGGTCTTTAAATTATCAAAATGTGTGGTGAACCTAAACATATATACTTGCTAAATCGAGTGTAGAGTATAGCGATCTTAAGCATGTGTAATTTCTAGGTCGAGCATGCCAAGAGAGAGATAAAATCACGAGGACTAGAAAAGAAGTAGAGGGAATTGGAAGAAATCAGAAGAGAACTTTTTACAAGCTTTCGACTTTTCACATATTCTGTGCTCACCATTAGGAATCCACAACAACCGGATGAAGAATTGTTGAATTGTGCAGTTGCAAAAATGGAGTATCTACAGACTCATTGTCAGATTTGCATAATGAGTAAAAATTGACTGGGGTAACTCCCATAATAATGGTAGATCCAAAATCGACTAATCGATTTCGGGTACATTAGGTAATCGGGTGCCCATTGACACCATTACTCTCAATCATTGAAAGGGAGAAATATCTATTAATATTAATACATACTTTTCAATCATTTATAAATTAGACCCCACACCTTTCCTAATTCCTACCAATCTGGTTCAATTATTAAATGTTTTATGTATATTAGGTAATTGAGTAATGGAGTAAACAAAATTGCAACCTCCAAATACATCATAGAAAGAATATTTAGACAAAATAAGTAAACCAAAGCCCACATTAATAATTTCCAATTATTTGCAAGCCAAAATAATATAAATAGTACCATTAATGAAATTACTATTCATCTTCAAGAAATCTATGTATGTATATATATATAGATGGTGGGGTTCCTATGACCCCCATTACGACTCATATTGCGACACACTGTTTGTCTTATATGGGAAAAAATGTTTGGAATGGGCTGATTTTTTGTGAGAATGATCTCTGTGATGAGGGGATCATCTTTGAAAAAAATCATCCCATTCCAAAACTTCTAACCCCATCAAAATTGATTTACAAAAATTGGACGGTCTAAAATTTTTCAATTTGTAAACATGGGGCTAGAAGTTTTATAATGAGCTGATTTTTGGCAAGGATGATCTCCTCACCATAGTGATCATCCTCACAAAAAATCAGCCCATTCCAAACATTTTTGCCCATATAAGACAAAACAGTGTGTCGCAATGTGAGTCGTAATGGGGGTCTACGGAACCGACCCATATATATAGTAATGGAATTAATCAAATTGAAAGAAAAGTCAATTTTTTTTCCTTAGTTATAAGAAAGAATAATTAAAAATTATTTTAAAAATAAATAAAAATGTATAACTAATATGAAAATATTTATATATTAATATGTAGCTTAGGATTTGGGTTGCCTAAACCCTCTACCCGAGTTCAACCAGAATTGAGGTCGGGTTAAGATATTCCAACCCAGACTCAACTCATTTTCTACATTACTCAATCCAAGCTCGCCCATCAATCAGGTTGAGCCCGAGTTGAGTTCGGGCTAGCCCGTCTAGGTTGTAGCCCTAGTTGCAGTATTGCTAACTTCTCTGATCCTAAAAGATTGTTGAATCCTGAGAGTATACATCCAATCAACTTAATTTGTAGCATCTGACAATTTTGCCTTAGGATAACGAGTTGGACTCATGCCTTAATTTCCACTATCGATTCTGGTTCAACTAAGTACTAACTAATAAGTTCTTTATTCTTAATTTTTATATGGATTCTAAAGAGAGGAACCACATTCGTTAGAGATATTCAGAAATAGTAAGTCTATCTTATAAATGTAGTACTTCTTATTCCTTTGGTTTATTTTTAATTGCAACATTACACATTTTTGGAAACATCATATTTAAGCATAACTTTCGATTCGGGTGTTTGTTTGGCCATTATTTTATATGTATTTTGTGAAGATTTAGCCGGAGGTGAATTCGTTACTTTTAATGAACAGACTTATTATGTTTTCGTCCAATAGTTAAGGGGCACTCTATCAAAAAAACCCTTATTAAGTCCATGTCACATTCGTTTACAACAACATGCCCAAATGAAAAGAAAAAATTTGGCTCTTAAAGGGTAGATTGTGGTTGGTTTTGATAAATTCTGTAAAATTATTATTATTTTTATAAAATATTCTTTTTAATAGTTTTTTTTTTTTGTTGATAATTGTCCCCTTTGGTTTTTAATGCACACAATGTGAGATATTTAGGTGGTTGCTGATTTAATAGTGTAACCTACGCCCTTAGGTATTTGTTATCAGCACCTCTTAGGACCCACCAATCACCGTAACCAAAAAGAAAAATGATCTTATTATATGCATTCCCATGGTGAGATAATTTAACAGCTCCAATGGTGATAATGGGCTTCATGGGGTATGCAGAGATACTCTTGGCAATTTTATGTTTCTTATTTCTTAGTCATCTGAAGAACAAGGGCCTCCCGACGAATTGGCCTCTCACTGGAATGCTCCCCGCCATTCTTGTTAACGTCCACCACATTCACGATTGGAGCACACAAGTTTTAGCATTGAGTGGGGGCACCTTTCTGTTCAGAGGACCATGGTTCACTAACATGAATCTGGTCCTTACTAGCGATCCGTTAGACATCCGCTATATCATGAGCACGAACTTCTCAAATTACCCCAAAGGGTCGGAATATAAGGAGATTTTTGATGTTTTGGGAGATGGAATTTTTAATTCAGATGATGATTCATGGAGAACCCAAAGAAAAGTGGCCATTTCTCTCATTAAAAATCACAAATTCCAACGGTTTTTGCAGAAGACTAGTTGGGAAAAGGTGGAGAATGGGTTGATCCCCATTCTTGATCATGTCTCCAAAGAAGGCCTTGTGGTGGACTTGCAAGACTTATTTAAACGATTCACGTTTGATAGTACGAGTGTGTTGTTGTCTGGTGTCGACCCTGGCTGCCTCTCGAATGAATTGCCAAATATTCCGTTCCTAGAGGCCTTCAATGATGTTCAAGAGGTGATATTTTATCGAAATATGGGGCCAAACAGCCTTTGGAAATTGAAAAGGTGGCTAGGAATCGGGTTAGAAAAGAAAATGAATAAAGCTTGTGATATCCTTGATGATTACCTGGCCCAGTGTATCTCTATAAAACGAGAACAACTAAGCAAAAGTGCAAGAAACAAAGAACAACGACAAGAAGAAGATGATAAGGGTATGGATTTGTTATCATCATACATGGAGGAGGAAGTTGAACCTTCGGGACCGAAATCTGATAAGTTTTTGAGAGATACAATATTGAATCTCATGCTTGCAGGAAGTGACACAGTCAGTGCATCTCTCACCTGGTTTTTCTGGCTTGTTTCAACTAACGCGTTGGTGAAAATTAAGATTATTGAAGAACTCAAGTCATTGAACTCATCAGTGAGTGAAGCAAACAAGGTGACGATGTTTGACATGGAAGAGTTAGGAGGGCTGGTTTATTTACATGGAGCCTTCTGTGAAGCTCTACGACTCTTCCCAGCAGTACCATATGAACACAAGACCCCTTTGTGTTCAGATACCCTTCCTAGTGGCCATAGAGTTGATCCAAAAACGAGGATCTTGCCATGTCTTTATGCAATGGGAAGGATGGAGGGGATATGGGGAAAAGATTGCTTGGAATTCAAACCGGAGAGATGGATTTCCGAGAAAGGGGGAATCAGGTATGAGCCATCCAATAAGTTCATAGCATTCAATTCAGGACCCAGAACTTGCCTAGGTAAGGACATCGCTTTCACTCAGATCAAGTTGGTTGCGGCAATCCTGATTTATAAATACAATTTTGAAGTGGTGGAAGGTCATCCTGTGACCCCAAAAAATTCTATAATACTTCACATGAATCATGGCTTGAAGGTTAGGGTTACAAGGAGATCCATATGATGAATGGGCATGGCCATATGTAGCAATTTGTATGATGTTTTGTTACTCTAAATGTTGGGTTTCTATTAGCTATATGTTGTTGAAGTAATAAATAGTCTATCTAGCCTCTAATCTTTTGCTTTTGTTTTGTTGTGTTTTTATTCTTTTGATGAGTAAATTACTTTGATTTTCTATTCAAATCAAAGGAATTTTCCACTGTCTCATGTCACACCTTCCAAATGGCTCTAAACAGAAAATCCTCTATGATATTGGAGTAAATTTCTCGGTTTTAGATGATAATTATATGAAACCTAATAGGGTGTTTATTGTGGTTTCATGGACCAATGTATAAAATGTTAATTTAATATAACAATCCTAATTGACATAAATCACTCAACTATTTGAACTCAAATTCTAAGTGATCGATTTTCTCTTTATTGAAGATGATAATTGATGATATATACTAAATATGCACTTCTCCATCCCAATTAACCTAGCATTTGTGATGAGATAGATTAACAATGACCTATTGTGTAGCATGCATCTTAATTTATACTATGCATCTTATTCTCAAACAATAGGTCAAGATAATAATTTTAAGTCCCACAAAGTTTTTCTTTTATAAACCATAGAACACTTGGGTACTAGTGAGTCAACAAGGACATCTACGTAGAGGAAAGGTTGGAGGTGGTGGATGAAAACAGGGTGAAGAAACTAAGGGTAAGGTTAGCTAAAGAGGTCCAGGAGTTGCAAAAATCAGGGGCTACAGTTAAGGCCGACGCATCTCTAGTTTTACGAAGTGGGAGAAAACTCAATGGGACAAATGTCGATTAGAATTATATCTTGGAATGTGCGAGGGCTTAATGATAGGAATAAAAGGGCTTCGGTTAAAGCAATCCTACAATCATTTAAACCTCACATTGTAACCTTACAAGAAACGAAGTTGAATCAAGTGAACAAGGTGATTCTACAAGACATATGGGGTGGCCGGAACATGGGGTGGAAGTATCTAGCAGCTAATGGGACAGTAGGGGGAGTTTGGGTGTTATGGGATAAGGAGATGATCGTGGTTGAAGATTCGTTGGTGGGTGCCTTTTTTGTGTCAATATTATGCAAGTGTGTTGGGAAGGAAGTCAATTGGGTGTTTTCGGGTGTGTATGGCCCTACTAAAGAGTGGGAACGCAAGCAATTCTGGGAGGAATTGGATGATGTGGGAACGTATTGGAACCGTCCGTGGTGCTTGGGGGGAGACTTTAATGTCATAAGATTCACTTGTGAAAGACAAGGGGGATCGATGATTACTACTAAGATGAGGAGATTTGGGGAATTTGTGAATCGAAACAAGTTAGTGGATATTCCCTTGCAGGGCAGAAGCTTCACTTGGTCTAACCGTCATGATGTACCCACTCTTAACAGGTTAGACAGGTTTCTTATTTCAGATGATTGGGCTTTGTTGTTCTGTCAGCTCTCTCAGACGGCTATCCCAAATCCCGTGTCAGACCACTGCCCTATTCAATTAGAGGCAGGGCCATTTGGGAGGGGACCTATTCCGTTTCGTTTTGAAACTATGTGGTTGAAACACCCTAATTTTAAGGAGATGGTAGCAGATTGGTGGAGGAGTTTTGTTGTTACAGGAAAAGCAGGGGAGGTGTTTAGGAAAAAGTTGAAGGCCCTAAAGGCGGTGCTAAAAGAATGGAATAAGGAGTCTTTTGGCAAGGTGGACGTGCAAAAAAAAGAAGTTTTAGGGAGAATTGAGGAGATAGACCGAATTGAAGAGTTGAACCCGATTTCTATAGAAGACAGGACAATGAGAATGAATCTTCGTGAGAAATATCAAAGGTTGGCACTGATGGAAGAGATTAGTTGGAAACAGAAATCCAGAGTGAGATGGCTTAAGGAAGGGGATGGCAACACGAAGTTCTTTCACGGCATGGCCAATGCTCGAAATAGGAGCAATCGCATTACAAGAATATTTGTAAATGGGGAATGCTTGGAGGGAGAAGTGGCGGTCGCCAAAGGAATCGTAGACTTCTACTCGAAGTTGTACACCGACGAATCTTATATCAGACCAAAACCCGATCTGTTGCAATTCAATAGAGTCTCTGAAGTTCAACGGGTTTGGATGGAAAGGCCGGTTGATGAGGATGAGATTTGGGGTGTTATCTCAAGCATGAAGAGTGATAAAGCTCCTGGTCCAGATGGTTTTCCTGTGGAATTCTACAAATCTTGTTGGGAGATCATCAAAGGTGATTTCTTCGCGATAATTGAGGAATTCTTTAGAAATGGAGTATTAGACCTCGGCTCTAACTGCATTTTTATCGCTCTGATGCCTAAAGTGATGGGGACTGAAGATATCAAAGATCTAAGACCAATCAGTTTGGTGAACACTAGTTACAAAATTATCACGAGCATCCTTGCGAAAAGATTAAAAGGTGTTATCCAAGGGTTAATAGGGGGTAACCAAAGTGCGTTCATTAAAGGGAGGCAGATTTTAGATGGGGTTTTAATAGCAAATAAGTATATCGACTCTAGATTGAAGTCTGGCAAAACAGGGGTGGTTTGTAAGGTGGATCTTGAGAAGGCTTATGATCACGTTAGTTGGCAGTTCTTGGAATACATGCTGGGGAGAATGGGTTTTGGTAAAAAATGGATATCCTGGGTCATGACATGCGTGTCTTCCCCCTCCTTCTTGATTTTGGTGAATGGATCACCCCACGGCTTTTTCAGGAGTACTAGAGGCCTTCGACAAGGGGATCCTTTATCCCCATTCTTGTTTATTATTGTGGCAGAAATGCTTGGAAAGATGATGGAAAGAGGGGTATCGAATGGCTTTTTTGCGGATTCTCAGTAAGATCTAATGTTACTGTTTCACATCTCCAATTTGCGGACGATACACTAATTTTCTTAGATGACTCTATAGAGCAGACAAGGAGACTAAGTGGAATGTTATGTTGTTTCGAAGCGGTGTCAGGTATACCAGTAAATATGAAGAAAAACAAGATTTTTCCGGTGGGCATGGTTAGACGTCTCACTCTTCTCGCGGCCTCGATGGGTTGGAAAGTGGGCAGTTTACCGTCCACTTATTTGGGGTTGCCGCTAGGGGCCCAATATAGAAGGGTGGAGATCTGGGATCCGATAGTAGAAAGGGTTGAGAGGAAACTAGCAGCGTGGCAAGCTAATTATCTCTCCAAGGGGGGCAAATTGACGCTGATAAAAAGTGTCCTATCTAGTATCCCAGTCTACTTTCTTTCTTTACTCTCAATGCCCCGAAGTGTGGAACTAAGACTAGATAAGCTTTTTCGCAACTTTCTTTGGCATGATAGAGTTGGGAGTAGGAAACATCATCTAGTTAGTTGGAGACAGGTTTGCTCGGACAAGAAGTATGGTGGCCTCGGAATTAGAAGACTCGGGATAATGAATTTGGCATTGAAGGGAAAATGGCTTTGGAAGTTTAGGACTGACGGTGATAGTCTGTGGAGACAAGTTGTAGAAGGAAAGTTTGGCACTAAACGGACAGGGTGGGAAAGCGGGTCAGTTAGACATCCCCATGGTTGTGGGATGTGGAAAGGTATCATGAAGAGCATGTCGATGTTCAATCCGAGAATTAAATTCAAAGTGGGTCAAGGTAACCGGGTAAGATTTTGGGAAGATATTTGGTGCGAAAACCGATCACTTATGGAGGTATTTCCGAACTTGTATTCCTTATCCTCAAAAAAAGGGAGTCCAATCACATCAGTCCGACGATCTATAGAAGGAGAATGTGCATGGGACCTTGGGCTTCGGAGAGGTCTCGACAATTTGGAACTTGAAGATGTTGTTAGATTAGTAGATGGAGCTTCACGCTTAGAATTTCGTTCGGGAAGGGAAGATGAGAGAGTGTTGTAGACATGAAATGTTCACAATGAACTTCAATACTACATTGTTTGGAGTCGCCACCATTCTTTTTTTAGAAATGGGTGTGAATGGGCACCCGAATTGATCATTTTGAAAATTATTTTTTCCATGGCATTGTAGTGACTCTCATTTGTTGGAAAGGACAAGGTCTACTTAAGATCTAGGTAAGGAGGTCCGGTTAGAGGATGGGGAAGGTGTTAGGCACCCCATCCTCTCCACCAAAGGTGGTTACCTTGCTTGGCCATTTTATTTTGTAAAAAATTCAAAAAAACAAATATTAAAATGCATGAGAATATATGGTAAGAGTGGTGTGTGCATTAAGTGGAATGTTCCCTTAACAAAGGGTTTTGATTTTAAAGTGACATTAAGGGGGCATTCTATGGAAGAGAATGACCCATGTAGTCACATTGCATTTATGAAATGAATGTTGGTTTGAACTCTTAGAGAGACTCCATAATGGAGTTCCCTTGAAGTCACAACCATGATGTATGTATGCATGGCTAGAAACTTAGTGTTTCACCCCATCAAGAGGGTGACACGTTTCTTCATCATTGCCATGCATAAGTGAGTGTGTGCATTGTGTACAAGATGATGCGTGAGATTGGGATGAAAAGGGCTTCAACCCCCATCCTTTCGATCGAACCTTAGTCCAATCAACCGGGGATGGGAGAGGGTGTGCATTACATCCTAAAGGATTTCTAAACGAGAAAATAAAATAGAGGATTAGAATAAGAAGATGCAAGCTTTAAAATAAATAACTACATCTTATCCCCACCTTGTCCCTTAATGAACTTGAACCTTGAAGAGTAGGCTTGAGAGATGAATGAGATGATTGAGGGTTGAGTTGAAGTTTAGAAGATGAGAGAATGAGTAGGAATTTTTGTAGAGTTTTAGGTTGAGAGATGGGGGCTTGAGAGCATGAGTTGTTCATAGAAAATGATGGTATTTATAGAGTTTTTGGAGGACTTTGGGGGATAAAGTGGTCCAACCCTAAAAATGAAGAAAATGGACATGAGATTTAGGTTATTTCTTTTTGGATTTTCCATTTGTATGAGGGTAAAGATGACATTTGTGAAGAAACCCTAAAAGCATGCTTTGATCCTTGGTTTTTTGGTAAATAGAGGTGAGAGAACAAAAGTACTTTTGGGAAGGTGAATGGGGGAGTGACATGTGTAAAGGTGGAGTGGTAGGTAAAAAGTAGATCTTGGTTTATTTGTAAATAACAAATAAAGCAAGGGTGGAAGTATAGTTTTGAAATGGACCAATGGAAAAACAAAAGCACATTTGGGAGGGTGAATAGGAGGATGACATGTGTAAAGGTAAAGTGGTAGGTGAAAAGTAGACTTTGGTTCATTTGTAAATAACAAATAAAGCAAGGGTGGAAGTATAATTTTGAAATGGACCAATGGGAGAACTCTATGTATGTACTTGAAGATTCCCACCTTTTGAGGGCATAATGGGAAGTTCCCTCACCTTTATGGATTATTACCAAAGACCAAACAACCTTTTTTGGTTTGACTAAACCTTTTGAGAAGGGCATTCTTGAGTTTACACAAAAAGGAAGTTGACCCTCCAATTAGATGATGCATTGGATATTGAGGGCTTATGAGGTGTCAACATGTGTCATCTTATGAAGGGGTGAGAGGATGGACTTGGAGTGGGTTTGATATTGGGCTTAGAGAATGGATTTTGTCTTGGGCTTAGGTTGGGCTAGAAAATGGATTTAGGTTATGGGTTTAGAATGATATTGGGTTTTAGGCTTAGGTTGGGCTAGGTAATGGATTTAGGTTATGGGTTTAGAATGGATCGGTTAATTGAAAATGAACACGAATTGGGAGTGGGTTAGGGACAAGGTTGAGCATGCAAACTATATAACATGATGCATGCATGCATGAAGATGATGCCAAGTGGCAATGCGGGCCTATTGAGAGGCTTAAGTCATAAACTGAAATCAATTTGAAGAAATATGAATTTTCCTAATGGGTTCGTGCAAATTGGGGTGTCTACAAGTGTGGATGGCAAGTAAGGATGGGAAGTTTTCGGTGCGCTCGTTTTATCACTCCCTATGCGATAATGGAGATATTTCCTTTCCTCACGTGTCGATTTGGGGTCCTAGAGTACCAAGTAAAGTTGCTTTCTTTACTTGGACGGCGTCCTTAGGAAGAATTCAAACGGTGGATTTTCTGATGCGTCGTGGTTTGTGCGGGGCGAGTTGCTGTGTGCTATGTATGGACAATGGAGAATCTTCGGATCATCTTCTTCTTCATTGTAAGTTTGCACATGACATATGGACACACTTTTTGAACTTGTATGGAGTTATATCCTGTCTACCACAAACATTAAAAGAACTCTTCAGTTGTTGGTCTTCAATTGGCTATTCGTTTGGTGGTACAAAGAGATTGTTGTGGAGTATTACACCATTTGCAATCTGTTGGGGAGTATGGCTTGAGAGAAATAGGCGTATATTCGAGGGGAAGCAGAAAGATTGTAGAGATACAATTATATCCATTGTGGGTCTTATCTTTTTCTGGTCCAAAGTATTCAAAGAGTTTAGGGGAGTTTTCTTCGAGGATTTTATTTTTAATTGGGATGGGATTTGTTGTATTCCTTATGAGTAGTCCTCCGATGTAAGGTCTTGCTAGGTCAGTCATCTCGACTGGCCTAGTTTTGTTTATGAATGAATTACTACTTATCAAAAAAAAGTAATCACAGTATTTTATTTTTCACAAAACAAGAAAAAAAAAATTCAATTGATTGGAGACAATATTGGAACCTTAATCTTATACATGGTGTCACTTTTAATCCAGGAGCCCATTTAGCTACTAGTATATATGCATTTTTGGTATTTAGTGACAATGATCTATTCTTAGGGGAATTGATCTCTTTCAAAAGCATTGAATTTGCTACTTTGATAGAGATGAAATACAACCCTATTCAAATACAATGGATCATCATTTGATAAGAAAATCCTATATTAAGGTGTATAAAGTTATTTGCCCTAGAATTTTCCATGTAAACACATTCTTGCAATTAAGTGCTTGCCCAATCCATTTTTTTTCTTTGGTTTTCTTACTTTTTAGTTGATCAAGGAAATATTTCAACCGGATTCATTATTTCTAATTAACAGACTGGTTTCAAACATCTTATATAACTACAAGAAAATTGACCTTTACCAAGGCTCAAGGCCAACGCTAAAAGCATTATAAAACGTTGTTGAAAGATATAGCAACGGCCATAGTGACTATTGTTGCGCATCGCAAAAGCCTGTCGCAAATATAGTTTTAGTGACAGCCACCATTGTAAAAGACCGTTGTTGTAGACCAATTTTAAAAAAAAAATGGGTTGGAAAATCAGTTTTACCAACTCTGCAGATTCTTATAGCTACAACTGTGACCGTTGCTATATCACGAACAATTTCTTAACACCACCTATAAAGACGGTAGACTGGCTGTCGCAATATGTTAATTTTCTTATAAAAAGTTTTTTTATTTATTATATTCATCTAATTACTTTGAGCACCCACTAAGTTCTAGAACACCCATTGTCTCTAGCACATATTTGAATTTTACTTTGAGTACCCACTAGTTAAATTGATATGATGGCCTCTTAGAGAAAAAATTAATATTTCATGAAAACTATTTCACGTCAGCGTTTTGCAAATGCTGCCACAGATTTCCCCTTCACGGTACAACCTTCTTCGTTCCATACGGATTCTTCTAGGAAATAGCAATTAAATGATAAAGTAATGAAATTAATTTAATTTACCATCACACAAAGTATGAAGCATGAGCTCCAATTAGGGAGACTATCTTTACAAATTATTAACACTGCTTTTCCTTCCTAAGAATCTCAAATTCCAACTTCAGAATTTAATTAAATAAAAGAATTACAAATGTGAGATAGTTTGTAGAACATTCAATCTCAGTCACCATCAACTTGATCACTGGGCAAGGGATGGGACCTATAAGGAAATGGTAGACGCAAGATTGTCCAGTTGAGAATCGTCATTTTATCAAAACAAATTTTAAGGCATCTAAATGATTAAGTCACGACATTTCCCGAGAAGGAATTCGGGGAGCTCCTCGTGTTGATAAGTTGGGGATTATAAAGGAGCAAGTTCAACCGGTATAACCTCACCAATGAAGAATCAAACAAGAATCGTATGCTTTAACAGTATTGAAAAATGAAGATGTAGTCGAGTTACCCGAATCAGAAATGCCATTTCTATTACCAGATTGTTCAGGTTACCAAGAACAAGACTGACCACACCCCTTGCAATTGTCAATTAACCAATGTCAATCCCAAGCTGAAATTTAATGAAGTGTAGGAAGTTAGCGATGAGAATATGACAATTCTGACGTAGGTTGTATATATTGCCGTGTAGAATACAAGTGCGTGCGTGTGAATGCAATGTGGGTCCATACATATGTATGTTGTATGTATTGCCATGTAGAATTGACTTTAGAAGAGACAATATAAGAGTAGGCGTGGAGTCCAACCCTACACAGAGTACTCAGTGATATGAGATATATAGTTTACAACGATAAGCGGTAAGAGTTCGAGTTCCTCTAAGCCTGGGTGGAGGGTAGAAAAAGTCTTGTTGTTCAGGTTAGATACAGAGAAGATCACTCCGTTTTCGAGTGGAAGGCGGTAGCAATTGCTCTTTCAGCTAGGTCAAGGTGGACTTTGCAGTCTTTATCTCGTGCTGTTGCATAAGCAAGTTCAGCCGCCCTTTCTGGTCACTTGCTTCCGACTCCCCTTCTATTACTATAATCAAATTGAAAGTTGCTCTGTTATGTCAAGTGCCAAGATTGGCTAGAGAGATTCCGGTAATCATGGGCAGAAATAAACCCAAGCTTCAACTCCAATTCCAAGATAGCAGTATCAGTGTGAGTGATCTTTGCAACAATTTTGTTTAACTACAAGGGTGAATATGATGAAATTAAAATAAAACGGGAGGGACCACAAGTCATGATTTTAATTTTGTAGATGAAACTACCTAGAGACCCACCTCTAAAGAATTGATCCCTTGTGTCTCTAAAATGCTATTTCTATGCAAGTATCTTCTTGATGCAGCAATTCCTACATTCTCCAATCATCATCTTTTTCAAATTCTAAAAATACATTCAAGACAATTTCCAATTGTAATACAAAATAATTCAAGGCTTGAATTGAATTGTTTGCACAAAGTAACAAGAGCCTGCCGAAGATCGCAACAAAGCACTTGAAAGAGATAAACTTCAGCTATACGAATGATATAGGTACTGTCAAGTCAAAATACTAGGCGTCCTCATTGACCTAGAGAAACTTATGTACCAGACATGTCAATTGAGTCAGAATGAGTTGACCCCAGGAAGAACTGGGACATATTTTCAAAAAACAGTGACTAATAGGTCATATAATCTTCAATTTTATGAATCCAATACCTTATGTGTCAAAATCTAGAAATTAATTAGAATCCCAACATTAATATCATAGCACCAACAAAAAAAATACAACCCCCACATTCAAAAAAAAAAAAAAAAATACAACTTATCCAAATATTCAAATTTAAGGAAAAAAATAAACAAAGGAAAGACGGTATAATATTAGAGATGGAGAATTGAAACTAAATGATTCATCTTCATCAACATTGCAAGAGGTTGGCCTATGCCTATGGCGACTTTGAATCCAAGTGCCCCACCTTTTGCTTGACAATTCACTTGCCTCAAAACAAAACTGCCCTCCATCTTTCATTCCATAGTCCAAACAACATATAACAAAAATCAAAATCCACGACAAAATTTCATATATTTTGGATGTGATTCAAAAAGAATTAAGAGTCCACAATAAAAATGGCCCCTCAAGCATCTTGTAGTGTCAAACAAGCATTAAATCAACATGAATTTTTTTAATTTTACATATTTCTAATTTTACAACCATCAGTTGTTAAAGAAGCTTTAAAAAAAGTTTACACAGTTCTCAACATTCATTAATACTTCAAAGGAGCAATTGCAAATAACTCAAAGCAGTAAGATGTGCATGACACAATATATGAAAATGCACCTTACCTAACCAAATTCTCTTTTGCTAATATTCTTGTTGATAGCATGACTTGAATTTCAGATCTTTCAATTGAAGTGATACCCTGACTTGAACTTCAGATCTTTCAATTGAAGTGATTTTAAACATCTATCGACAATCACTTGAAATTTTACCATCATTAAATATTAGTCTACTATGACCACAAGTATATAATGTTGAAAAATAAAGATACTCCCTGTTTATATGAATTAGGATAGAGATACTTCCTTGTTTTAGACATCAGGAATTGTATATGCCTTAAAGACAGTCCTTACAAAATTTCAATCCATTATGACATACTTTATTAAAACTTGACTTGAAAAAACTGGATTGTTCCATTGAATCCAAGTATCCTAGTTCCAATCACAATTTGCTATACTCGTCTAACTTAATCCTTGGTTTTTTAGATTTATTATATATGAATTATATTTCTGTAAGACTTAGATGTGCATACCCATGGTTCTTTACTGCTATGAATTTGTGCGATTTATTATCAAGTTTGCATTTTTGAATCCATTAAAGCTTCACTTAAAGTTGAAAACGCTAATGGAGTCCTCATAAAATCGATCACATTTAGAAATAAATTGGGAAAAAAAAAGGATCTTGGTAGCTCTGATCGAAATTCAACAAATTAAAATAAAAAATCTGTTACTAGTTCTACTATTTCTACATTTGATTCAAACAAAAGCATAAACTTTTAACTTCACACATGCATTTTAGATCAAACAACACCGAATCGAATCCAATCCAATCAAATAAACCCTTGGAATCAGCTTCGGACTTAAATACTCTAAACTTTACAACAAATGCATCAAAATCAAACTGGAAACTTCTCTCTAAATTCAAATACATGTTTGAACACTTTAGATTCGTAAACGAAATCACAGATTCAGCCACAATGATAGAATGTTGTCGATTTAATACGTTAAAGATCAGAAAATTTGATATCCGAGTTTGAATTCAATTGAAAAAGTACAGATCATAAAGAAATATAAGCGTTGAAGCTCAATTAACTGTGACAAAGGTAGGGTTTAAATGCATAATCGCACACCTGTAAGAGAAATTTCTATTATTTTGAGATCGAAATGGTTTATTGAATCCATCTCTCTAACTTAAATTGTTGTCGAGAATCACAACACATGAGTAAAAAATTGAAACCTTAACATAATTTAGGGTTTAAGATGGTGGCAATGGTGGCGAAGATTCTTAGGTCATTGATCGAGGAAACATGAAAGAAATTGCAGATAATCCAAAATCAATAATATATATATGGGAAATGTTCAGCACCAAACATTTTGGCAAAACATTTTTCAAAACATGGGTTAGAAGTTTTGTAATTGGCTGATTTTTCTTGAGGATGATCTCTACGGTGAGGAGATCATCATCACCAAAAATCAGCCTGTGGACACGGGATTTTCAACATTTTTCAAACATCCCTCCACTTTGGGGTGTTTTGGAGTCGCCACCATTCAAATTCGAAAATGGGTGTGAATGGTCACCCGAAGTTGTATTTTTGAAAAACATGTCATTTTGACATTTTTTGTTGACTCTTGTAGGATAGGGCATATGGTCCAACCTTGATTCAAGGTAAGGGGGTCCATTTATGGAGTAGGGAAGGTGTTAGGCACCCTACTCCATCCACGTGATGTGGTAACCTCGGATTCGGTCTTGTGAAAATAAAAAGAAAATAAAAATGAAAAAGAAAGAAAATTGATATGTGCCCTCAAATATGAGGGACTTTCAATGTTGGATTCAATCATTAAGGGCACCCTTATATAGAAGGGGCCCTTTTGTGATTTAACCCATGGTGGTGTGTGCAAATGTGTGGGAAAAGGGAGAGTAGAGGAGGGAAGTTGAGGGGGGTGTTCTTGGTCCAAACCCACCTTGTCCTTGAGTTGATCTTCAAATGTCTTCTCTTGAGTTGACTTGGACTTGCTTGAAGTTGTAGAAGATTGAGTTGAGTTGAGAGTGAGGTGTTGAGATGAGATGAGAGAGGGTTGAGTGTAGTGAAGAAAGTAAAGTAGAGTGTTGTAGTGTTTTTAGGATTTCTTCTCAAATTTTCATTAGGTGTGGTGAGGGGAGAATGGAGGGGTTTTTATAGAGGTTGGAGAGGTATTTTGAGGGTATAATGGGGTGAATGAAGAGAATAGTGGTTAATGGCATGGGTTTGAGAGGAAAAGGGTATGAAATTTGAGATGAAAATGAGGGTGTTTTTGTAATGATGGAAATGGGTTGTGTTTTAACCCAAATGGTTTGGATCTTACCCAAATCCATTTGGGTAGAGTGTTTGGTGGGGTGAGATGAGTGATGGTTGATGGGTGTAAGAGAGTTGTTTGGAGAATGAGTGTAGAGATGGTTGAAGAGGTAAGGTGTTAGATTTGAGATGATGTGTAGTGTAAGAGGTTGATTGGTTGGATTTTGGGAGAGGTGAAGGGATGAAGACATGTGGCAAATGGGGAGATGATGAGATTGGTTGATTGGTGATGGTGGTTAGATGATTAGAGAGAAGAGTATGGGAGGTATGGGTTGAGGTGTGGGTGGTTGATAGTGTTAGAGAATGGGGAATAGGTTAGGTTAGGGTAGGGTTATGGGTTATGATGTTGGTGGTTGATGATGAGGGATGGGGAATAGGTTAGGTTAGGGTAGGGTTATGGGTTCTGATGTTGGTGGTTGATGATGAGAGGATGGGGAATAGGTTAGGTTAGGGTAGGGTTATGGGTTGCGTTGATTTTTGGAGGGAAGTGATGGAGTTGGTTAATGATGGTGAGATGATGGGTAATCGGTTCGGTTAGGGTAGGATTATGGGTTGAGTTGATTTTTGGAGGGAAGTGATGGCGTTGGTTAATGATGATGAGAGGATGGGTAATAGGTTAGGTTAGGGTAGGATTATGGGTTGAGTTGATTTTTGGAGGGAAGTGATGGCGTTGGTTAATGCTGATGAAAGGATGGGTAATAGGTTAGGTTAGGGTAGGATTATGGGTTGCGTTGCTTTTTGGATGAGGGAGGTGGAAGGAGATGATGACATGTGTCATTTTGTGTATTTAGTTGGTGATTGGTTTGATGCGATTGATAGGTTGGATTGGGTTTGGGTAGTGAATTGGGCTTAGGTTAGGAGTTGGGTTTAGATTGGGTTGGGTTAATGTTGGATAAAGTAGTTTGGGTTTGGGTGTGGGCTTGGATAGGGAATTGAATGCTAATGAGGATGGACTTGGATTTAATAGAATGATTGGGCTTGGATGGAATAGATGGTTTTGGGATTCATGGGCCACGTGAATAGGACTGGCCCATTTATTTTGAGGAAAACAAGACTTTTGAGGGTATGGGCTTTGAGGGCCCAATACGGTTTTTATTTTTGTTTTTGGGTATTTTGGCGTCGAGGCCCGCTCAAATTCGGGTGTCTACACAGCCCATTCCAAAACTTCTAACCCCATAAAAAATGGTTTACAAAAAATGGACGGTCTACAATTTTTCAACTTGTAAACATGGGGTTAGAAGTTTTGGAATGGGCTGATTTTTGGTGAGGATGCTATCCTCACCGTAGAGATCATCTTCACCAAAAATCAGCCCATTCCAAAAGTTCTAACCCATGTAGGACAAAAATGGTTGGCTAAAATGTTGGCCAAAATGTTTGGTGCTGAATGGGACCCTATATATATAAGAATGGGAGAAAAATAAAATAAAATTCTTACTTGGTTTGGTGATAGTGGTAATGAGAGTTCGAATGTCGAAGAGAGAGAGAGAGAGAGATGATTATAGTTGGGAGTTGATATAGAAAGGGATTAAAAGCACTATAGCGACGATTGAGTCGTCAAGCCGTCGGTAATTGTAACTGGTAGTCTTCTAGGAAAAAAATCTGCCATTAATTTTTTTTACTAACTCTACTGCGACAACTAGGTTGAGATCGTCACTAATTTCCGTTGTTATAAATCTAATTTCTTGTATACAATTCATGAGGTCCATGATAGGAAAAAACCATTGATCGAATACGATTATTAGAAAGCGTTGTGATAATATGACTCCCCAACGTGGCATGCTCAATCAACTCCCTTGACGTGGGGTGTGCCAGAACCATAGACTTTAGATACACAACCACACATCCCATTTACACAACTGCACAGATTTATGGAGTTGTGCGGTTGTGTATCCCGAGGCATATAGTTTATGGTTCTAACACACCCCACGTCAGGGGAGTCAATTGAGTATGCCATGTGGGGGAGTATATTATCAACACATTTATTAGAAATGCACTGGTCTGTGTCAATTTTTGGTGTATTTAACATGAGTCATGGACTGACAAGATTTACTGTGATTCTCACAATTCTGACATGGAAATATATGCATAACCGTAGATGATTTTTACTCGTATCACGAGAAAACACATCTATGGTTATGTGCACATCCCACGTCACTTGTGAGAATGGCAGTAAATTCCCTGTATCATTCCAGCATTTTCCATTTAACATTTATGGCTCACTGCCTTTGAAAGGGAAAACTCGGCCGTACTTTTTAATGCACACGACGTGTAAGGTGTGGTTGTTGATTTATAAAGGTCGATCAGTTAAATAACCATTTTCCTTCTTAGGACCTACCAATAGCCATAACAAAAACAAAAACCATTTTATTATGTAAACTATATATCCACCCAACAATTTTGCAATGCAGACTGTGCTACCGAACTGTTTTAACAGCTAGTTCTAATGGCGATAATGGGCTTCATGGATTATGCTGAGATTCTCTTGGTGATTGTATGTTTCTTATTTTTTAGCCATCTCAAGAACAATGGGCTTCCCACGAATTGGCCTCTCATTGGAATGCTTCCCGCCCTTCTTGTTAATGTCCACCGCATTCACGAGGGGATCACACAAATTTTAGCACAATGTGGGTGCACCTTTGTGTTCATTGGACCATGGTTCACTAACATGAACACGGTGGTTACTAGCGATCCGGACAACATTCGCTATATCATGACCACAAACTTCTCCAGTTACCCAAAAGGGTCTGAATACAAGGAGATTTTTGATGTTTTGGGAGATGGGATTTTTAATTCAGATGATGATTCATGGAGAATCCAAAGAAAAGTTGCCATTTCTTTGATTAAAGATAAACAATTCCTACGATTTTTGGAAAAGACAAGTTGGGATAAGGTGGAGAATGGGTTGATCCCTGTTCTTGAGCATATCTCTGATAAAGGCCTTGTGGTGGACTTGCAAGACTTATTTAAGAGATTTGCGTTTGATAGTACAAGTATGTTGTTGGCTGGCATCGACCCTGACTTCCTCTCGAATGAATTCTCCAAGGTAATTCCTCTTGCAAAGGCCTTCGACGATGTTCAAGAGGTTCTACTTATTCGACATATAGTGCCAAATAGCTTTTGGAAATTGCAAAGATGGCTAGGAATGGGGACCGAAAAGAAAATGAGTAAAGCCTGGGATATCCTTGATGACTACGTAGCCCAGTGTATCTCTATAAAACGAGAACAACTAAGCAAAAGTGCAAGAAACGAAGAGCAACAACGACAAGAAGATGACAAGGGTATGGATTTGTTATCATCATACATGGAGGAGGAAGTTAAAACTTCAGGTTCAAAATCTGATAAGTTTTTACGAGACACAGTATTGAGTCTCATGTTTGCGGGAAGAGACACAGTCAGTGCATCTCTCACCTGGTTTTTCTGGCTTGTTTCGACTAACCCGGTGGTGAAAATTGAGATCATCGAAGAACTTAAATCCTTGAACTCAACAGTGAGTGAAGCAAACAAGGTGAGGATGTTTGACATGGAAGAGCTAAGGGGGCTGGTTTATTTACATGGAGCCTTATGTGAAGCTCTAAGGCTCTTCCCACCCGTGCCATATTTACACAAGAGCCCTTTGTGTTCGGATACCCTTCCTAGTGGCCATAGAGTTGATCCAAAAACAAAGATCTTGCCATGTCTTTATGCAATGGGAAGGATGGAAAGGATATGGGGGAAAGATTGCTTAGAATTCAAACCGGAGAGATGGATTTCTGAGCAAGGGAGAATCAGGTATGAACCATCCAACAAGTTCATAGCATTCAACTCAGGACCAAGAACTTGCCTAGGTAAGGACATCGCGCTCACTCAGATCAAGTTGGTCGCAGCAGTCCTGATTTTTAACTACAATTTTGAAGTGGTGGAAGGCCATCCTGTGACCCCGAAAAATTCTATTATACTTCACATGAAACATGGCTTGAAGGTTAGGGTTACAAGGAGATCGATATGATCAATTTGGCATGGACATTGCAATTTGTACGATGTTTTGTTATTCTAAATGTTGGCATTCTATTAGCTATTGTTAAGAGTAATAAATACTACTCTATCTTGCCTCTATTCTTTTCTTTAGTTAGTTGTTTTCATTTTTCCAAGCAATTAATACTTTGTTTGGCCTCTACCCTTAGCTTATTCAACAACCAACAATTATATTTCATTTTAGTATTTTTAATCTAGTTTTCATATGCTTTTAATTAACTTTTAATATATTATTTTGACTTCTTGAAATGGACTCGTGAATAGTTGAGTTAACTCAACTCAATGGATATCCAAATAAAGTCAAGGTTTAGTCAAACTAGTGATTTAATTAAATTTTCTCATGAAAATGAAGGTGGAGGTGCTAGAGAAAACCGGTGGAGTATTGAAAGAGGAGGGGGAGGAGATGAAGAAAGAAGAGGTGGCACCTAAGACTAAGAGCCAGTGAAGAAAAATGAACATAAGGTGGTCTAAATTCTTTCTATAATTAATCGTACCAACATATTTTGGTCTAGATTCTTTGTAAATAAACTTAATTAGTCAAGAGTCATATTATCAGGACTCTTACTATTAACGTCTCTCTCACACATTTTAGGGTATTAATAGTGGTGCACCCATCAATCAAAGAAGAAAATTAATTACATCGCCAACATAGATCCTCAACTAGAATAGGGTCTTTTGTTAATGTGTGGGCACACCTCATGCAATAAATATCCACTGAAATATAAGATGAATACATCGAGGATCGAGCTACTTTAATTTTACCTTTTAAATTCTTGGAATTTTTCAACGTGTATTTTATTGCACTTTAACATGTGCCGTAAAACCTGTGAGATCATATCATGTTTTTGGATGTAACAAATTGATGTGATTAGAATCCACTTAATGGTATGTTAAGTAACAAATTAATCACATAAATTTAAATTTTATGACGTGGATCCCAATCTGAGGGTTTACTTGTTAAGATACTCCATAAAGTGAGGTTTGATTGGTAACAAATTTCAGCAAGTAAGGTTTTGTTGGAGTTGTGAGAACTCTAAAATAGGTTTTTTTTTTTTTAACAATAAAAGTGACAATTGGATCTGCCAGGTAAATCTTTATAGAAAGAGGGTAAAAAATTTAACAAATTATATAACGGCAGAAATTATTATACGCAGCTGATTTCAGTCACTCCAGATGAAATTTGTTGTGTATATATGTCATAAGCTTAAAATTTGAATTATTTTGTAAGACAAAAACATCGAAATTGGTTTTACAAATCAATTGATCTCTGACAGGTTACTAAGATGGGTAATTTCTCAATGGTTATCTAGACGAGTCATGTCAATCTCATTTTATCTAAAATCAGAAGTAATATTAAACTCAGATGATATCTAAAATAAAGTTTAATTGAGATTGAAATAATATTTAGGTGGAAGACATTTCTATGATATCTATGATTACTTGGTGGAATGACTATTAAGATGGTTTTTTTTCCGGGTGAGAATGTGACAATGAAGATATCGAGTCAATAATGATAAAATCTCATATTGAACTGGATTCAATAAGGCCATCAAACAAGATTTATACTAAGGTTTAAGAAGAGTCATCCTTCTAATTGAAAGAAAAATAACCCTTCAAAGCAGACGGTTAATTCACTGTTGATTCTATCAATAATCCAACTCACTTTCAAATATACACCAAAGATTAAAAGGAAAATTAATCGGAATGCTGAGGTTGACTTAGTAATTCAGCCAGTTTTTAAGAATTTGGTTGAATCGGTGAATAGGCCATGGGTTTGAACCCAAACTCAGTCAAACTTGCAACTGTAGCAGTTAACAAGAACTTTATCTTTAGAGAGTCAAATGATAATGAGAAATATTGTTAAATCATAGTGCATATCATCGTTGCTTTGATGCATATAGAATAATTTTCTTTAAGTGATTTTGTAATTGACATCCATATTATTATTAAATAAAGGTGACTCTATTTTGTTTTTATTTCCAGTTGTGCTATGGACATGTTGTGGTTTGGATTTGTAATGATTGACAAGGAAAATTACATGGGCCATTATATTGACCTTAAAAAAAAATCGCAACTTATGGATGTATTTAGAAGGGTTTCAGGTGTGGTTAGATCGCAAGTCACACACGAAAATTCGGCAATTGAAATTAACCCCTTCTAACATCAAAGTAATTAATTCCAACAACCAAACTTCAATAATGTGTTGCAAAGCAAATATAAGTAATAATAAAGAAAGTAAATAAATGACCACAACCACAACTCAAGATATACATGGTTCACTTACAATGAGGTTACATCCTCGGATAAGTTAGCAAATAAAAATCCACTATCAATGAAGAAATTACAAGAATAGAGATTTATATTGACCTCCAACTCTCCGATGAAATCCACCAAACCTCTATACCCAACTCTAGTAATAACCCAAATAAGAAATCGATTACATTCTCATTGTCACAAGCCCGTGACTACAATCACCCTCAAGTACCTTGAGCATCTAGGTTTTACAAGCGAAGAAGAATATGCACGAATAAAGCCCTTATATCAATACCACGTTTTGCCCCTTGTTCAGGTGATTAATGACCCTACAACGATGAGAGGAGGTCTTGCCCAAAGGAATAGTAGTTAACAACTTTGATCGTGTTTGCTCATTGTTGTAAGTCTATCCACTATATATTATAGGTTTATGAGTCACATAAATCTATAATATACCGGAGGCATAAAGAGTCAATGCTCTCTCACACACTCAACAAAAGAGAAAATTCCATTTTAGAGAAACTCCTTTTATGGATGATAATGACCAACTCAGGACCCCTTTTATTTCTCATAAGCTAATGAAATAACATTACCCAAAATAACCTTGGAACACATCAACCCTTAAAAACAAAAGATAGTGATTTTACATCACCAAAACCCAATAATTTCTATTGTAATTATACATAAAAGTGAGTATGACATTGATGACTTACAACTATCATGACTCGTATTGGTAGTCTAACTAAATTACTACATTACAATATGTAATTGATTTGGACTCTTTATGGAGTTATATTGTAGTATATCTTTCATCTCTTTAAGTTTGACACTTTTATTTATTTATAACTAGGTATCCTTATAGACAATGGATCGGACCTATATTTGGGTTTTTGCCCAGTCCATAGACCATGGTCTTGTCCAAGGACAAGTCCCATGGCACGTGCAACGCCTACACATCACACACACCAAGTAAGTGGGTGGTGAGCCCAACTAGGTGGCCCTTGAGGAATTAATGCTCATACTCGGTATCGAACACATGAACTATAGGCATTAACTACTTATCGGTCCGAAATTGCCATTAAGCCTATCACTCAGGATTTTCAAGTTTGACACTTAATCATCAAACAATCCTTCATGTACTATCAATATTCCAATTAAACCAATAAACTTACTAATTAGGTTTTGAGGACGATTCATGTGCTTAAGAGAAAGCTAGACTTTTGCAAGGATTGAAACATAATACATAGACCTGCTAAATTTAGATGTTCTCCTCATGACTTATTTGAGAAAATTCATATATACCTCAACCCAATAGGTGATTATATGTATTTCATTTCACAACTATGATTATCTGTATGTCATTTTAGAACTATGCTGGTTAGGTAGTAGATAAGACGGTTAATATTAGTAGCAAATTGACTAGTAATAACCAATGATCCAATCCGATTCAGCAAGTTTCCCAATCAATTCAAATTCAATCAAATCAAATCAACTTGACTTTGTCCAATAAATGAGTGAAATTGAAATCTTCATAATTTGTCGATTATGATTTAACACATCATTTGGTGCAAGGAAAATGCTTTATTGCCTGCATTGGACAATGGACCTAAAATTGAGTTGACCTTACATTGCATAGAGAATTATTAATTTTCTAACTTGTATTTCGAGAAAATAAATCTACGATTATCTGTGCATTGCCAGATCAACTCAGTGTTGGATCCTGTGTCGAACGCAAGCAGTATAGCACAACTCTTGGTGCAAATATGCACCAATTAGAGTAGGCCAATGGGCTTTGGCTGACTCATTAATTTTGAAAAAAAAAAAAAAGTTTGTATTATAAAACATCGAAAAGAGGTGGGAAAATGATTTCCCATGAAAAAAAAATGCAAGCTGTTAAATGAATAATCTATAGCTACATGCCAAGAAAGAATGTAAATTTATGTGAGGCATGTATGGAAGAAAAATGTGTCCAAAGGTGGTTGATGAGGTGGTTAGCACATTGAATTTTAGTAGTTGGGGGACATCGTGATTTAATAATAGCTTTACAACCAATCGCCTCAGATACCGTATATTGCCATCAAATAACCCAAGGTTTACAATAAGTAGAATAGGGTGTCAGATAATTTTCCACTGAGCTATGATCCAGAATGGTGTCCCGTTCCTATAACAACAATAAGCGTCTGCGTGACACATTTTTGTTGGAGTTATTTTTTCATATTTATCATTGGCACTGGACTGTACCCCTAACGGAAAAGACTGAGGATCCTATATCTTGTACTGTTCATGGTTTTTAAAGTCGTCTGAGACCAAGACGTATCGCCCGAGTTAACTCGGTATCGGAGCCTAATGAGACCAACTGACAATGTCTCATGAGACGACCGCGTATCGTGAGATAAGCGAGTCGTCTCGAACGATATTTTCTAAAAACTCAAGCGATACGAACGAGATAAACGAGACAACGTAGATTTTATTTTAACTCGCGAGATAAACGAGTTGTATCGGACGAGATTTTCAAAATCTCGTCCGAATTAACTGAGACAACCGAGTTTTGCCTCAATCCTCAATTATTTCACCCCCAAATCGATTTTCCTCCATTATTTATTCATCTTCTCTACCAAGTGAAGAATTGAGTTTTTTTTAATTTTATATTTTTTTGAAACGCTTCATGCCATGCTTTCAAATATTTAAAAAACATTCTTACAAGCAACACCAATGTGCAAACATTTATGGATTGCATGCTTTGTTTCTAGAATGTAAACATGTAATATATTCCACAGGGCCATAAATGCCATTTAAAGAAGCATAACAAACAACACTGCAACTGTGATTGTTCATCCATCAACACAATAAACACTTCTTTTACAAAAAAATCATTGAACTCAATTTATTTTGATAAGTATATTATGATTTTTTTTTTAATTCTATATATTTTTTGGGTTTAATTTTTTTAATAGGAATCATTTTTGAATTTTTCTTGATTTTTTTTTTTCAGATTTTTTAAATGGTTAAAAACCATTGTCCTCAATGTCGAACGAGACGAGACGTATCGTCTGAGTCAACTCGGTATCAGAGAACGAGACAAGACCAAATACTGAGTTTAAAAACCATGGTACTGTTCCTTGTTAGCTAGTCATTTGGAATACAGCAAAATTTTGATTCATGAAAATTTTGAGTTATATTTGATTTTGAATTGCAAAATTCCAATATAAAATTCTGTCAAAAATTCAATAAATGAAAAATATACGGCATATGCTTCATACATGTATTATCCGTTTTATTGCAAAAATCCAAGAACACAAAAATTCGGCCATATGATAGTAATGGTGATGTTAATGTGACAAGGTGATGATAATAATGATGGTGGTGATAATGAGAACATTGAGATTATTGTTCCATTGATTTTTAAAAGAAGACCAAAGTCAAGCGATAAATCATTAATTTGAAAAATTAAGGTGTGATATCCAATAAATGTAGAGGGTTATGTCATTATTTTTTTAAAGATTAAAGAGACATTTGCCACGTAAAAATGTAGATTCCTCTAAAATTTTGAAGCATGGCTGCTTCAAAGTCAACTAGTGTTACCAGTCACAACTTGCAAGTTTATAATTTGCAACATACAAGTTATAATAGCATTTTTTTTCCACTGAGTTTTATAAAAATTCATTTGATTCGTAAAAACTATGTTTTATTCTTTTTCAAACTTAAAATTCACGAATTATTCAGAATTGTTCAATAATCTAGAGAATGATACTTTCATTGAAAAAAACGAAAAATACGTGAACAGGAGATTGTTAAGATGGGCTGTTCCTATAAGAAATGTAAGATGTCTACATGACATGTTTTTGTTGCAATTTTAATAGAGTCATGATAATATGACTCGCTACGTGGCATACTCAATTGATTCCCTGACGTGACAAGTTTAAGAATTGTAGATCTATATGCCTCGGGATACATGATTACACTCCAAGTCAAGGAGTCGATTGAGTATGCCACCTGGTGAGACATATTATTGAGACTCTATTTCAAATTCCAACAAAAACGTGCCATGTAGACACCTTGCCTTTATTATACGAACTGGATACCATATAGGATCCTCAAATCTTTTCCATTAGGGGTACTTTCTAGTGCCAATGCAAGCTTGCAGTAAAATAAATCTGAAATAAATTTTAAAGTGGGACCCTCAACCAACCACCGTCTTCACTTCCCACCTACTGTCACCAAAACTTTGTAAAAAACGTGAAAGTAACGAGAATAAAATGATAAATATGAAAACTAAAAATATATTAAATATTATGAAAAAAATGTAATATACATGATATTGGACATCTAATCTAATTTCAAGAAAAAAATGCTTTTGCATATCTATCTATGACAACAAGTCTAATCATCAATGCATTTTTGGAGCATAAGGGTAAAATTTGATTTTTTTTTTTTTATTATTCTGAAAATATGTGTTGAAAATGTAAAAAAATTGTGTTTGAAATGTAAAAACGTGATTTTAAAAGAAAATCAAGTTTTTATTGTTAGAGGTACACAACATACACGTTTTAAACGAGACTTAAAAAAAAAACAAAAACTGAGTTTTTTGTCACTAAATCCCACTCCAACATTTAGTCTCCTATAATTGTATATATATATTTTAATTTTTAGGTCAGATGAGCTGAGTACCCAATATTTTATTTTTTTTGAATCTTGCATGGGTATTTTAAATAATTTGAATTCAATGAGGTAAAGTGATCTAAATCCTTACGTTTTATTGCTTTTGATAGTTGAAATGGTATTTTAGATCATTTGATCACATGATTCGATGATAAAATGAAAGAACAAGCACAAAGATAAATGAGCCAGGCATTAAAAGCATCATTGATAAACTATAATCACGGCACATAATAAATCCAAAGATCCAGTTTTTTTATTTTTATTTTTGATGAGTAAATTAGATTTGAACCCTTGATCTCAAAGTTGTTTTACAATGTGTCAAACCAAACTATATGTCTAACTCAAAAGGACTGGTTTTCTTGTTAGTTCAGTCAACTATCATCATTGACTTTGCAGTTTGATTTGGCAATTAATTAATTCATTCCCTCGAGAACCTTCCTTGAAGACTTTAGGGTTTTATATGGAAGGGTCTACCTCCTACTTGTTTTGCACTATTGTCCTCTAATAATCACGTAGAACCAATAATATACTCATATAACTTGTGATCATGGATTATTAATAGTTCTAATGTGGCATTTGTAAACATAACCTACTTAGCTCATACTTAACAAAACGGAAAAAAAATGGCAATAATGATATGCAATCCATGACCATTTCCATAATGAATAACAATATTATTCTTCTACATATCCATGCATAGATGGACATGCTCCCTTCCTCATAAAACTTTCCATTTCCTACTCAACTATTCTTTCCTTGAGGGCCATCATCTAGATACACATATTAACATCTATAGGTTCTTTACCAACATACCAAGTGGCTCTATAGAGTGCCCAATCCAAGCCTACATGTTTTCACAAATGGGACTGTTTCATTTGGGCACTATGACTAACCTACCGTTTCTATTCTAAGTTAAGAAGAAATTTATTTAAAATTCATAGACAATAAGCATGAGGGGAAAGAATCAATCCTATGAGGCAACCAATTTGTCATTCCAAAAATTGTTGGGACGCCACCAACAATCCCTCTTGATTAGTTTATGAAAATTGACCTTCTATAACCCTTAATAATTTTCCACTCTAATTTACTTAATTAATTAATTACACTCATAACCCCTCTCTTCTCTTCTCTCTTCTCTCTCTCTCTCTCTTAATTTTTTGATACAGGGGTGTCTGGACCGTAGGCGTGACTAGCAGGAGTGAGAGAACTGACCTCCAAAGTACAATATCTCGCCCAAATACCTTGTACATGCAATTTCCCACCAACCACACATACTAGACAAGACTAAGGCTATCAATGTGTGGATTCAGGGCGGGCTTGGTTGAGCCCTATCCTGGAAGTGGGCTCTTTCTAAACCAGCCCCGTACTCCTATTACGCTTAAATCTACTAAGGCCTAGACTAACCCTAATGGGCTCAGGCTTGACTTGAGCTGGGTTCGGACCAAATTATATGAGTTGTTATTGAAAAAATATATATTTTCAAATTTCTTTTTGTACTTGAAGAATATCTAATCGAATTTGTCCTATTAACCTATAATTATTATAGATGAGACCTAAATTATAATTATGCAATAAAATTTACTTTTATTTAAGTTTTATTAATATTTTCATATAATTCAACATCTTATGAATATTTCTATAAAATACAATATAGTTAACCACGCTGAGCCGGGTTGGACACTATTAGGCCTAGCCCAATTGACGTCCTGCAAGATAAAATAAATCTTTGTGGGTGGCCAATGAGGGATTTGAACTCAAGCCCTCATACTCTTCTCAAAATACTCTCAACCCCCTAACATGAAAAGGATGGGGGTTCTACATGTATAATCAATCATTAGGAATAAATCTAATTTAAACAAAATAAATTTAAACCAAAATAGAGGATTTTGACCAAAATGGAAAACATGGCATTTTGTAACTTTTTTTTTCACTGTTTTTACCAAAGTAACAGAAAACATGGAGTTTTTTTTTTTTTTTTTTTTTTTAAATTTTAAAAACTCATCTTGTACCTCCGACGATTAAAACGATAAAAAACATGACTTTTACAAAGTTGCACCCTGAGTCCGACTTTGAAGCAGGCAGGCCACTTCAAAATTTTGATAGTATCCTCATAGCAAGACGACACATGTCCTTTTGTACTTATTTCACGTCCCTACATGTTCTTTAATATTTGGGAGACCTTGTTGGAGACACTGATGTTGGAAAAGAAAGGGATGAAAGAGTTGAGGATAGAATAACAAGCACTGAACTAGGGTATAAACACATACAGCTCATCAACATAGGATAAGAAAAGAAGAAGGAACATAATTCACACAGAATTAAAGAAATGAGAACTCGTTCTTCAAAAGCCTAAAGTTCGAAATTCATTCAACCACCCACTAATAACAAAGTTATGGACTTAAATAGATATGTGGAATATCCCTTAACTATAAAAATCATTACAATTCCAATACAATTGTTGAGGACAAAGTAATCTAGCAAGGAAACCTAATAGACACTAATCAAGACTCAAAACATTGAGAAACTACAGGGATTAATTTTCAATAAAATGTGCTAGACAGAAAAATCAAAAGGTAGCAAAATGTTGATTTACACGGATTCCACAGTCAACCAGACACCTTCTAGCAAAATGGCCACGACTTTCTCTAGGGAAGTCCAAATGACACACCTTTTGATAAGCATATTTGTATTAGAACAGTGAGAATTTACAAATGGGAAGCAAGTCCCTAGTTTACAAGCCGGATTTGGGGTAAATATTGCCTATCCCCAACCACACACTTCTTTATAACTCTTGGAAGCCTATCAAAGTCTGTATAAACAGACGAACTCAATGAGATTACTCTCCATAGTTGGCTAATGAGTCAGTAACTATATTCTTCTCTCTCCACACATGTTGGACTCTCTAAAACAGGGGGGGCAAGGGCAAGCCTATTTCAAATGCGATGAATCACGTGGTCCAATCTCCATGGAATTTGAGAGCCCATCAGACCTCTAACCAGCAAGGTTGAGTCCGATTCAATGATGATTCTTTTTCTTCTCAGGTCAAATTCTTCCAACGCATGGAGGAGGGCTGAAAACTCAGCTCGTCCGTTATTCGTTGAAACACAAAGAACCAACTAGCAGCCAAACATACCTCCCCTTCTTCGTCTTGTAGAATGGCACCACCACCTGCAACTCCAGGATTGCTTTCCTCGTTTGGTTTGCAGATCTTCTTCCAAAGAGACTTGGTGATGCTTCCTTTTATCCTCCTCATCTCCCCGAGTTTTTTCTTTTTTCTTTTGAGAAGCATGATTTCAGATGGGAAGAAATTGATTTTCGAATTGGTAATATGGGGATAAGGTAGATCGGAATGGATGAGAGTACGTAGGAATTCCTGTTGAAGTTGTTTGAATGTACTATAATGCCTTGTAATCGGAAAATGCTTGACTGCCTTAGGTGGGCACTGGGTAGCTGACCTGGCAGTGCATAGAGAATCGTTGATTTTCTAACTTGTACCTTAAAGGAAATAAATCTACGGTTATCTGTAAACTGCCAGGTCAGCTCTCAGTGTCAAACCCAAGTAGTGTAGCATGACTCTTTGTAATGTTGAGGTAATAATTGGAACCAAACTTTTTGTACTGTTTGATTCTTGTGTTTTAATCTTTAATTGAATAATACTGAAATGACCTCACTTCTTGATGTGAACGTGCATGTAACCATAAATGTTTTTCATTGAGATACGAGTTGAAAAGAATTTATGATTTTTATCCATTTTCACGTCAAGAAATGCAATATAAGATCCCAATTTGAGGTCACTCCATCATGACTCTCTTTAATTAGGTTGTGGTAAATAATTTAAGAAATTGGGGTGTAATAAGTAAACGTTGGGTCAAAATAGCAGCTCTCAAAAAAGCAAAAAGGTACGTAATAAACAAAAGAAAAAAAAATTAGGAAGAAACGAAAAGCTGTGAATCTGTGACGATAATCCACAAAACACCTTCATCGCTTTTTCCTTGGTCATTCTCTCATAAGTCATAACTAGCCTCTTAGAGTTTAAAGAAATTTTGACCTGAGAAAACCCATTTGGGAGCTGTGCATAAAAAAATGAAGAGTAAAATATTAAAAGGGTTTGAAACCATTAAAAATATATGGTTATTCACACCCTACACTAATTAATTTCACTGTTAGCATGTTATAAAGTTTGGAATGCCAATATAATCTCTCCTTTTAAATGGTCATACTAGGGGTGCAGTGAAAAAAACTTTGAAGCAGGCAGCCTGCTTCAAAATTTTGGTAGAACACTCTTCTTTGGATTACGTTTGCGTGGTGTCAGATGCATGAGCTTGTGTGCATGTCTTACCCGATTAAGTGCACACCCAGATCCATATGGGTGTGCCTCTATAATTCTAAGGTGACTTTACAGTTAAATTTTGGATTACTATCTCCATTACATACAACAAACCATGTATGGTTGGAAAGCTCTTTGAGTCTATTTTCCAACATATTTAAGTATTCCAAAATCAATAAGATTATATATTAAAAAAAAGAGGATATTCCAGTTTCAATTTTAGTAGGTAACCTTGTTGGTTAGGAAACCTACTACTAATAGGGTAAAAAATATAGGTTATCTTGTCTCATCTATAATAGATGATCGATACTCTTAATTTGAGAGAGTGTTTTGACAAACCACGCCATCAATAAAAGTTAGAAAGTGTTAGATTGGATTGAATGAGAAAGGACTTGTTAATTTCATATCTTTAAGTTTGATCTGCTTTTTAAGTGTTAGATTGGATTGAGGAACCGAGGACCAAGGAGCCTACTTGGTTGGTAAACCGTCGGCTAAGATCCTCTCTCTCAATTGAGAAGCAGATAGGCACTTTACTTGAAAGGGAGGGGGAATTGAGTGTGCAACATTGAAAGTGCAAGAAAGGGGTAGAGAAACCACAACTCAAAATGCCTACATTGCCGGTAACTGATTACTAAGATTCATTTTCCACTTTAAATGCGCGCAAACAATTTCTTTTTGCTCAGGGCAATCATATACTCGGCAAGGAAAGCATTTGAGGAGATATTAGGACTACAATCTCTTAGAGTTGTTTATTTCTTCCTACATCTTAGAAAAGGAACACCCAAGGGGGAGAAAAGGCAACAATCCTTGAAAAAGCCTAACTGAAAGAGAGACTTTAGAGGTCATGTCGGGCACATTATGGGCATGCACGGTATCTCTTCTGCACCACTACTTTGAGATTGCCCATTTTGAATAGAGCTAGAGAGAAAATTCTAGCCCATCCAGTTTCCCTATTTTTGAGGAGATTCTCTACCAACTGATCCATAGAGATGGAGAGAGGAGATGGTGAGTCTAGTACTTAAGCGTGGATTTAACCTTCACATACAAAAGGAGAAGAACTCATTAGCAGATTTCTCGGCCAACTATGGTGTGGCCTGCTTTAGTTCGGCTCATTTTGCAGTTTTTTATGATCTCCCAAGGTCTACAAAGAAATGTTTGATGGGGGGATAGTCTTTCAATTCCCCCATAGACGCCTTGTGAATTAAGGGATTATTTTCCCTTCTATACATTTTTTATTTTATTTATACAATCCTATTCATTTAGCAAACAATTAAATAAAATGAAAAAAGAAAGAAAGAAAAGAAAACCAAGATAATTCCATGATGCAATGGTAAGGGTGCATAGAAGTGATGTGGAGGAAAGATTGCTTCGAATTCAAACCCAAGAGATGGATATATAGGAAAAGAGGAACAAAGTATGAACCATCCTACAAGTTCACAGCACTCCATCAGGACCCATAACATATCCACGTTCTAATTTATAAGTAGAAAGTTGAAGTAGTAGGCCACTTGTGTCCCCTAAAACTTATTTTGTACTTCGACTAGTGAATTATGGCCTGAAGGTTTGTGGTAGCCAAAAACTTGCATACATTATCCACCATCCACGTGTCACGTTTTTTCTTATCATCATCACACCAACTACTCGCTCAACATTGAAGAGGCTCTCCAAAGAATATTCAAAAGATGTTCTTCAAAGAATTGTAACACTCTTGGGAGAATTTAAGAGATTGTTGTTACAAATTTAAAAGGTTGTTATGAATACTAAAAGGCTTTGGAAGATATTAAGAGGCACTGCTGTAAATTTATAAATAGACCTCTTTCACTAAGAGGAAGGGGCAGGAAGAGTTACCAATGGTAGAGGGGGAAACCAATAGTGGAGAAGATCTATTGTATTCTCTTTATAGATTCTTCATAATGAAATGGCTCCATGAGCCCGGGACGTGCCTAACAATTTGTGGGGAACCTCGTCAACAAATCGTCTCATATTATTTTTTTTCTAGATCATTCTTGTGTCCAATTTTATTTTTGTGATGTATTTTACAATGTATCAACGACAACCCGAAAAATACACTCACTAAGGTTAGGATCTAAAGAAGATCATGATGAATGGGCACGAGTTACCATTTAATTTGTATGGTTTTCAGTTATTATTATATGTGTTTTCATTAATTATTGTTGAATTAATAATTAGTAGCCTTTTTTTATATTAGTAAGATAGAGTATTAAGAGGTGCCCACCCATCAATTAAACCAGAAAATTACATCCTCAACTAGAATACAAGACAAATCACGAGGAATACTTCGAAGATCTAACCAAAGAAAGTAAAAAAAAGAAAAAAAAAAAAACATTCAACAAAACTCCTTGCCTCTAATCCACTATAGTTTTCAATCCAAACTTGAGTTTGCTGTTTATTTATTTATGAATTTAATCAATTTATATATTGATTTTCTCATCAAATGCATCTTATCAACTTCCAGGTCTCCTATTCTAATCAATTCAAGGAGAACCATTGACCTCCTCATGTCACACCTTCTCAATGACTGAATAGAGAATCCCATTTCTTCATTAACAAACCCATTATAAGAACTCTGGAAGAACTTTAATTAAAGGTCCATTTCCACACACTACAACCTTAAACTGAGCAGACAATGCCAATTGGCCTAGTTCACTATTTTTCCAAACTATCCAATTCGATCGACCTCAAATCTCCATAGAATTTTTTTCTAGAAAGCCAAGTTTGAAAGCTTTATGTTATGGACACCATACTTGCAAGCGCTTTATACCCCACATTTGATATCTGTAATAGTAACATAACTAAGGACCATTGCCTTGTCAAGTTCAAGTGTCATATTTAGCTTCCTAAAAAAAACGTAGAAGCTATCTTGAATAAATTCCTTTGGAGTGGCCCAGCTCTTAATAAATCGAATCATTGGGTAAAGTGGGCTAGAGTTTGTACTCCCCTAGACTCAAGAGGCGTTGGCAATGATGAAGCTCTTTTGGGCCTTGGTGGGAAATAAATCCATGCGGGCTCAGTGGATGAGGAAAGATATTGTTGGGATAATATTTGGCAAGCTCATGCTCCTCAAAATGCCTCTTGGGTGTGGAGAGGAACTCTTGAAGCTCGTCAGGAAGCCTTCAAACACATCAGCATCTTTGTAGGGAATGGGGCTAATACCTACATGTGGAAGGGCCCTTGGTTGGAAAGAGGCTCTCTTATATCTCAATTCGGTAATAGGATTTTGTATCAATTTGAAAGTCACCCGGATGCAAAAATCTGTGAATTTTATAAAGGGAGAGATTGGATCTTAAAGGAGCCTTATAATGACAGGATGAGAGATTTGGTGCAACTTGTCCAATTTTACCCTGTTCCAAAAAGGTCTCTTGGATGATAAACCCATTTGGACTGGGACTGGTAGCTTCAATGGGAAATTCAGTTTGAAAAGTGCTTTTATGACATTGATAGGGGAAAGGGAAAAATCATTTGGAAACCCATTTTTTGGAGCCGATCAAAGGTACCGCACTATTCCTTCATAACTTGGTTTGCTCTGCATAATAAACAAATGACAATGGAAATCTCCGTAAAAGAGGTCTATTTTTAATCTCACAATGTCCTTTATTACCGCCTAGCTTCAAAAGGCAACAATCACATTTTCTTTGAATATATGTTCCTATATTAGTTGGCTATGGAAATTGTTAGAAAATAACCCTATAATCCGAAATATAAAATCAACAAGTATACAAGAGTCACACAAGACACAAGATATACATGGTTTGGTCAAAGCATCGGCCTACGTCTACGGGCGAAAAACGGCAATTTCACTATATTAACTAAAGAAGAACTAGGTTACAATTTCTCTCTGTCTCTCGTATATGTCTCACACCCTTTCGGGTTTCATCTCTTATCCTTTATATATACTTAGGGTTACAAAGAGATTAAACGGGTCATGCGGATCGTTAACGGATTATCAAAATATCCAGTTTGAATCCACAACAATTTCCTTATACAAGAATAGAAGGCATAACCCAACAGAAATCTATTCCAAGAAAATTTAGTGTGAGTAGAGTGGGTATGGGTTCCGTGGTTGAGGAAATCACTATGTGAAAACTGAAAATTTTGACAAGAAACTTCGACGGGCCAAAGCCCATAAATTTTAGAAAGCGAATTTTAATAGCTTATGACTGTTGAAATTTTTGATGATCCCCAATTCGACGGCTTATAACCATCAAATTTCTCCCATCCTCCATTAATTTTAACGGTTTCAGTCCGTCATAAAAAAATATTTGACAATGAAAATTTTGACACCTTGGTCCATCAAATTTTATGAAATTCGATAGCCTTGGGCTGTCAAATATAGGCTTTTTTCATGTTGTGAATCCTTGTCATAAAGGGTAACAAATTTCCGAGTAAAGTGGTGTTCGACATGCTTTGTCACACCCCAAAATCCTGACTTGTGACTTGATCCTTGATCCTAACTCTGGGGGTGATGAGAAAAAATTATTTAATTTAAACTATAAGTAAACCCTCAAAGTTTGATAAACTTAGAAGAAAACCCGAAGTTTTCATCTTTGACTTTAGTAAACATAGAAGTATCATAATTTGCGGATAAATCGACGTTTACTTGATTAAAAATTTCTATTTAGTTCAATTTAAATTGTAAGTTAATGTTCTTTATTGTTCTGGAAAATCAACTTAAAAATGTATCACTTTCGTGTACAATTAAGTTCAATTCTTTACCAAAGATAGCGCATGACAACCTCTAAACTATTTCAACATCGAATAATGATAACAGAAACATTTATGAGGCTGAAATAAAAACTCTCTAAAAAATTCAATGTTTGAAATTTTAACACCTGCCTTATTGGTTAGAATCATTTTAAGATGGCTAAAACTTTTCTGCTTTAATGAAAAAAATGAATCGAACTAAAAAACCTTTAAAATTTTGGAATAACATTGATGTATACTTATGAAAACAGAAAAATACTATCCTGTCCTATTTTCTTATAAAAATTATTAAAAATTAATGAAAATAGTTGAATGTCTCATTTTTTTGAGATAATAAATAACTTATCATTACTTTTTTCAGAAAATATAAGACATCATACTTAATATATAATTATTTTGTAAACCGAGGGTTTGAAGTCAAACATTCATGTACAAAATTCTGCTGCCATGTGTAAAAACTGTTGAGAATAGTTTACAATCGGTCAACTAAATGATTTTTTCTTACTTTGAAAATTTTAATTTAATATCTACTAGTTGTTGGGAAACTTTACACAAAATTTCGTGATTTTTTTAAAATTCTTGTAATTATTTATAATTTATTTACTATTGTTGCTGCAATACCTTTTTTTTTTTGTTGGTTAAAAGGATACAAGTTGTTGAGTTGCCGTCTCACCCTTTGTGGATGATACTAATAATTTGCAGAATTCATTATTTTACTTTAATAAATCAGAATAATCAACTAAGCATGTAATTATTACTTGAAAACCACCTTTTATACTATAATACACTTCAATCATAACAAACAAAAAAGTTCTAATAACATGTTCCAATATCATAAATACATGTTCTTCAAGTTCAATCTCTATTCCAAAAAGTTTAAGTTGTTGGGATCTTTGTCATATCTGAAATGGAATTTGACAATGTCGACGAGCCAAAGCTCATAGAAAAAACAACTCTACAATAATAATTCTTACTTGCACATAAAAATTAAAGATACATGAAAAATAGCATAGGCATTTACAAGGATATTTTCATATATTAAAAAGCATGCAAATGTGGTCGAATTTCCAACCACTTGGCCATGATCTTCAATTCTTCATCACCGATTTCACAACAGCTCGGTCAGGCTCTTCATCCTATTCAGGGATATTCTTTGAAGGATTTCGAGTTTTACACCCAAGAGCCTACACCTTATCTACTTATTTCATAACATTAATATCATCATGCTCAAAATAAATCTCATGTTGTACATTCATCTCATAGCCATCATGCAATTACAATCATGTAAATCCATAACTAATGTCATCTCATAAATCAAGAAATATTAAAATACCTAATATTCATTTATTTATCTTTAATTTGTAAATAATAAAAGATTATTTGTAAACCTAACTTTGGGTTTGATAAAAAATCTTGAGTAAATCACAAAACTTCTTTCTTCAATCAATGGTACTTTTAATGCTCCCTACAATATTCAGAGAGTTAAAGTGAGTTCACTACCTACAATACAAAAGAAAAGAGGATTTGAGGGAGTGATGAGAAAATGAGAATAGAGATGAGAAAAGGGATGAGATGAAGACCACAAAAGACAAAAGAGTTTCAACTTTTCTCCAATGTTGGGTATGTGTACCACTCTCTTCTTGGGCACGAGTGATATAATAAAAAATCGTATTGATTCTCATCTTTAACCGTTTTCGAAAAATTTCTACTACCGTTTTTGAAAAACTAGTAGGGCCCTACTAATTTAGCAACTTAAAATATACCCTTCTTAATAGCTACAATCACCACCTCACATTCCTTATTTACTAATGACACATGTCATAATTTTAATCCATCTCTAATAATATGAAATCACATGAAAATTTATATATTAACACACAATTGATGGGTTTCTTCACCACTAAGAAAGGGATACTTGGCATAATTTGAATTTTGAAATATGGGGAGAAAATTAAAATAAATCGGTGATCTTTGAGCCTTAGTGTCAACCATCAACTTACCAAAATTATTTAGGCACCCTTCCCCTAATCACTCCTTTAATTGGTTCTTGAAATAAATTGCATCCATTGCCCTTCATCATAACCTACCATTTTTTATATTAATTACTCTTGAACCATTTAATTCAATTGACCAATCATACCCTCAAGTCTAAATAGAGTTATGCCCATTAACATGACCCCCTGGACTCATTGGTAATACATGACCCATGTCCTTCAATTAAAAAATTAAATAATAATATGGGATCCTACAATCTACTCCCTAAAAAGGAATTTTGACCTCAAAATTATAAAATATACCTCCAAAGGTAAAAAGTTACGGATATCTTCAACGGATGTATGACTCTAGCTCCTAGATAGCTTCGCTTGAGCCATGGTGTTGCCACAAAACCTTAATCCAAGGAATAGTCTTGGTGCGAAATTTCTATTCCTCAGTGTCTAAAATCTGGAAAGGTCTCACCTCATAGGTCATGTCATCTCTAATTTGGATCTCTTACCACTAGATTTTATGAGTCGGGTCTAGTACATACTTTCACAGCATTGATATATGGAATACATCGTGTACTCCTGTTATATAATGGGGTAATGCCACCTATTATGTGATTGCTCTTACTCTCTTGAGGATCTCGAATAGTTCAACGAATTTCGGTGCTACATTCTCCTTTTTCTCCAATCATAATACCCTTTTTCAATGAGTTATTTGCAAAAATACATGATCTCCTACTTGGAACTCCAAAAATCTCTAATGACGACCTGCATAATTTTCTGGCAACTCTTGAATGTACTTAGATGATCTCGAATTAGTCTAATCTTCTTGGTAGTCTCTTCAATCATTTTTTATCCAAAAAGAGTGCAACTCCCAACTTCTATCCAACAAATAGGTGATTTGCAAGGCCTTCCGTACAATGCCTCATATGGTGCCATCCCAATACTAGTCTAATAGTTATTGTCGTGTGCAAACTCGGGCAAAGGTAGATACTCTCCCTAACTTCCTTTGAAATCCATAATGCAAGTTTTCAACATGTCCTCCAAGATCTGAATGACTCGCTTTAATTATTCATCTATCTGAGGGTGAAAAGTCATGCTAAAACTCAACTACATGCTAGTGTTTTTTGCAAACTCTACAAAAACTGTGATGTAAACCTAAGGTTTTTGTCTAACACAATTGATAAGTATAGTTTCACGATCTTTCAAATGTAAAGCCTACTCAATACAGTCAATGAGTTTGAAATCTTCATGATAAGAAAATGAACAAACTTGGTTAGTCTATCCACAATCACCCATATTGTATCATATCCCAACGGTGTCCTCAGTCAACCCGGAACCAAATCCATAGTGATGTGATCACACTTCTACTTTGAAATAAGCAAAACCTAAAGCAATCCTACAGGCTTCTACTGTTCAGCCTTCACTTGTTGGCAATGCTAGGTATTTCGCAATGATTAGTACAATTTTCTTTTTCATCCCATTCCACCAAAGTTGATGTTTCAAATCTCAATACATTTTTTCCTTTTTGAATGGATGGTGTACCTCGATCTACGTGTAGATACCCCATTTTTACATCTGTCTTATTCAACAATTCGTCATCCGATTGTCATGAATTCATAATGATGAGCGTAAAGAACTCAAAGACTTGTAAGTACTATTCTTGATTCCTTTCGTTTCTAGTCTTTTCACCCCCCTACTTGCTATGACTCGATATAGAAATCTATGCACGTTTAGGATCGCTACACCTTACACTCGACTTAACAAGCATGTAGGCTTATGTTCACTACACAGTTCGACAACTTAGAGACCTCGCTACGCTAGAAAAATATAACCTTGAAACTTAGAAATAATCACTTTGGGACTGAAAGAAACCTCATACCAAAATTCGTAAAAATTTCACAAAAATGACGAAAATACCCCTAATGAATTTCGGACCTCCCAAAAGTCTCGTAAGTACTACCATTACACTTAGAATGAGATTTCGAGTCTAACGAGACCTAAATTGATGAAATCAGATAAATTTATGAAAAAATTATAAAATGAAAAAAATGCCCCCCTTGATATCCAACTTGAACATAGAGACCTTGATTCTTAGGAAAATCAAAATAAAACAACCAACTTAAATTTTTTTAAATTGGAACGAAAATTAAAATTCAAACAATAAACTTAAAAACTTTAAATCAATATCTAATCCAAAATTTAATCAACTCATCAATATTTAAATCCAATCGATCAACCAACCAAAAAATGAAATCAACCAATCAATATTTGAAATTAAAATCTAATCAACCCATAAAATTAAAATTAAAATTCAATCAACCAAGTTAATCAAACTTCAAACTAAAATTAAACAATCAAAAATCAAAATCAAATGACTCGCAAAATTGGAACTCAAAATTAAAGCGATCATTTAAAAAAAAAAAAAAAAAAAGAGATATAAGGATCGACCATTCAAGATAAAAAAATAAATAAATTAATAATAAACAAATAAAATCGACCACTCAAGATTAAAATCAAAACTTAAAAAAAAAAAAAAAAAAAAAAAAAAAAACTGACCAATCGCGAGTTCATCAACAGGGGAACTCATGAGATAAGTAGTATGGGATCACCCCCATTTTTCTTTTAAAAAAAATAAAAGAGGAGAAGAAACGTGAAAAAATTGATAATAAATAGAAACAAAATTCCATTTCTACTTTGGCCGATTCTTCTCCCACGATCTTCTCTCGGCACCACTTTCCTCTCACATGGATTCGGAGCAACAAGGAAGTCGAAAGAAAAATAAGGAAAGAAGCAGCATGAGAAATAGAAATGGAAAGAAAAGAAATAGAAGGGAGACACTATAAAAGGTCGGTTTTCGAAAATTGAGAGGGGGCTGAATTCTTGATTGATACGCCAAAAGAAAGAAGAATAACAGTAAAAGATAATAATAATAAAAAAAAAGGAAGAGAAGAAAAGGAGAATAAGTAGAAGAAGAGAGAATGGACAAAAAGGATTTCAGAACTTAATTTCCTCGTGCTTTTCATATCCCTCAACCCCATCGGCAGCCATTGTCATCGTCTTCTTCATCCTCTCCATCGCCCACATTGACAACCACTGTCATCATCATCATCATCCTTTCCATCGTCCACAACATAATTGGACGACTCTCCCCATCTCACTCTCTGTATTTTGTTTCAATCCCATAACAGTCCTACTCTTCGTTTCTCTCTTTGAGCCCTCTTTACAGCAAACAAAAAGAAAAGAATAAAAAGGGAAGAAAAACTAGAAGAAGAAGATGAGGAAGAAGAAGAAGAAGGAGAAGAAGAAAACTGACCTCTAGACGTCTCCTCCTCCAACAGACCTGCTACCTCACGTTCTTGCTGCCTAGCACTCCTTTCGACTCGGTCTGCATCAGCACCTCCAGCCATCGCCTTCTTCACTGCACTGCAACGCAGCCTTCTTGCTGCCTTCGTCATCTCCAACGCCCTCTTCTTTCATTCTCAGCCCTACTTTCTCTCTATCACATCCTTAATACCAGCCACTCCTCATCCATTCACTGCTACTGCACATACAAAAACGTTTTTCTACCTTCGCCTCTCGCATCTCCGTAGCAGCAAATACTCGCAAGTCCACTGGTCATGTCTGAAGGAGTCAACTCCTAATATCTATATCCCTATAGGTAAATTTGTTTTTTGGTTTATCTTTATTTTGGTTCTCTTCTTTTTCACTTTTGATCTCCACATCCACAGCACGTTATTATTATTATTATTATTATTCTCTGTGTTCATGTGTTCCTATAGTTAGATTTCTCCTCGTATTGATCTCATGTTAATTTTTGGCCTCATGATCACTGTAGAATTAATTTTTCTTTTCATACTTGCTACGGTATGTAATGTTTTATCGTGTTAGGGGAGATGCATCCTTTTTTTTTTCTATTTATTTCTACGTATTAATGGGATTAGGAGAATATTTTTATGTTTTATTATTATTTTTTCATTAGTTATGTTTGCATATCGATAGGATTAAGAGAATATTTTTTGTGCATTTTTTATTTACTTTTTTTTTTCGCATGTTAATATGATAAAGGGATTTTTATATATCTCTCTCATTTATATATTTTTTATTTTCTTATGTAATTAGTGCACTTCATGACTTGACGAATATGCATGTCGTTGAATGATAATCGTTTTGAAAAAAATAAAAAATTATGTATACATGCTTGTTTGGTTAATTTAAGAATTTGATTAATATAGATTTTCTTTTTAAAGTTGGAAATTTTGCATGTATTGATATTCAACAATCTTCAATTCGGTTAGCAAAGTAACTGGTTCTTTCGTGTTGTTTGTAAATTCCTAATTTGATGAGTAAATTCATGATTGTCTAATTTAGGACCCTATATCCATAAAATCATTCTTTTGGGAAGTTTTGTTTGTAAATTATTGAAAAATTAATGTTAGTAACTTTCTAATATGGAAATGGCACAATTTTCTATCTTGTGAAAACACATATTTATAATTTCTATTTTATAAATTTCATGTTTTAACAATTTCCCAATTAAAAGATTTTGCATTTTCTTATTTGAAAGTTTCATGTCTATCAATTTGGGATTTTCTAATTTAGAGATTTGATTTCTTTTGGAAACTTTACATTCGAAAGTCATTTTAGAAATTTCTAATCTTGGAACTCATCAAATATTTTCCAAATTCTAATTAAGAAAAATTCAAAATCCTAATTTAGAAGCTTCGTAAGTTCCAATTTGACAGTTTTTCTATTTCTCTATTTAGAAGATTTTTCATGAATTTCTATTTTAGACAATTTGAAAAATATTTTATAGACACCCCATTTTCGTACTCGCTTGATTAATGAACTCGTCAACCCGATTGCAACGGTTTTCAATGATGGATGAATATTCCAATATTTTTTGTTTGTTACTAGATATCTTTCAGAAATTCAGATGAGGTATCTCAAGCGAATAAAATTTTAGAAACTACACTACGCTAGAAAAATATGACTCAAAAACGTGAAAATCATCATTTTGAGATAAAAAGAAATTTTACGAAAAAAATCACTAAAAATGATCAAATTACCAAAGTACCCTTAACATCAAAACATCCCTAGAGCCTACGTTACACTTAGGAAAATCTTTTCGAACACATATAATAATCAATTAAAACCAAATAAACTATTTCACCAATTTTCACAAAATTTGATAAAATTACGAAAATACTCCTCATGGGGGTTTACGATCATTTCATACCAAAAAATCATAAATGATACAAACTAATATTCTCATTGAATTCCTTACAAAAAATCGATTCCAAAACATCGAAAAACGACTTTAAAACGAAAAAGTCATCTTCGGGGGCAAAACGATAATTTTCCAACCCTAAAAATTCAAATCTTCGAAAATTAATAATTAAAACATTAATTAATGCAAAGTGAAATCTTAATAAATTTAATTAAAAATTTTAAACAATTCAATCAAGCCCACGGGCCAAATTGTAAGTGGTAACCCACTTGTTCAAATGGAGCCCACCTGATATTTATTAAAAGACCCCTCCATCTGGGGCCCAAATAATTAAAGATATAATTAAAGAGGTTCTCATAAAAATTTTAAAAATATTCTTTCATTAGCCGTAAGAATCAAAATCCTAAAACCCTAATTCAAAATCATAATCTAAGAAACCCAATTAATTAAACTACCTTATCTTATTTAAAAGAAATCAAGTCAAACTATAAAAACTCCCAAAAAACTCTATAAATAGGAGTCTTCACAACCTAATCTCGCAGGTCAAGAGAAATCCTAAGAAGGAGAGGTTAGAAATATCCCTTAGTTTTCCCAAAATCCTTAAATCCGAAGCCTCAACTCCCTACCTAACACCCAAACCCTCTTTTTTACTCAAAAAACACCCAGAATTCCTCAAAAAATACTCAAAAACTATCAAAACACCTAGAACATTTAGAAAATACTCAGATCTAGGAGGAAAGTACCTCATCTTGAAGATGCGAAGTAGATCTAGTGGCAGAAAAAAAATAGGAAAATTCACACGATGACGCTCTTTGCAAACTTTGAGGGAACTAATTGCCACAATCACCCAAGGTAACAAAGGTAATATTTTATTTTGATTTTTAGGTCATTTTAAACAATGTAATAATTTTTGAAAAAAGTAGACATCATCATTTACCGGGTGGGATTGGTGCCTGACACCTTCCAATCCCGTAACATGATCCTCGGACTCGTAATTTCTTTTTTCGTAGATTCGTGTTATTTATCTGTTTAGAGTCATGATCCGGTTCCTAGATTGTAAAATTAGGTGGTGATTTCCAAATCCAAAAAAGTGGATCCGCAACCCATGAATCAAGTGTAACACCCCAAATTTTTAATTCGTATCTCGAGGAAAAATAAATAGTGGAATTTTAAGAAAATCTTGAAAGTGGGACTTAGGGTAAAACTGTGGGACCTTGTTTTGATCATTTTTAATAGAATCTGACCTCACCATTAGATTCAAAATGATCGAAAAACATAGTTTAGCCTGTAAGCACGCTCAAATGCGAGTCCGAATATAAAAGTTGCAAAATCCTCGATTATCGGGTTGGACTAGGCTAAAACAGTGACTTTTTATTAGAGCAATAATTTTTAAAATTCGATTATACCATTGGGTTCATAACAAAAATATATTCAACATAGACTATTTATTTGTCATTTTTGGAGATTAGGAAGTCGAATTATCGCTAAAAACGAAAACGACATCAAGTTTATGGGTCACATCAGGCCAAAAATGTAAATTTTTTATGGAGACATAATTTGTAGAAATTGACTATACCATTAGATCCAGAACAAAAAATTAGGTGAAATAGAGTATTCATTTGTCAGTTTTGGAGTCCGAATGATCAAGTTATCATCAATCGAAACAATTGACAAAATATCGAATTCGTCCCACATTTTATTTAAATAATAATTTTAATTTTTTTTTATATGTCATCTTCCCCAACGCGTCCATACGGCCGAGACATATAAAAAAAACAAAATTTTTTTTTTCTCTTCGATCTTCAATATCAGATATCTCACAAATAGCTCGCCGTCGACGACCGACGCAGAAGGGAGAAATGTCTGCAGCTTCGACATCTACAAAACCCACCCAACCTTTCTTCGTTTCACTTTCTATTTCACCCGATATCGTAAAAAATCAGTCGTATTTGGATACGGAAATTTCGAAACTTTGACCTCGGATTTCGTCCGTTTCCGAGTCAAACCGTCTTTCGCCGTAGAAGGGAGAAGAGACGAGCACATCGAGATCTTCGAAACCACCGGGCCGATTTTAAAAATCAGCTGCTTCGAAGTTCGGTCCGTCTCGATTTCCGTGTTGATCGCCTCGATTTCCGCGCACACGCTTTGATCCTTTCTCCTAGACATTGTAAGGAACTCTCAATTTCTATTAGTAATCGTAGATTGTGAAAATTGCATTTAAGATTTTATTAAAAATTTGTGGAGAATTTCCAAAATATAGAATTCTTATGTTATTTAAAAATTCACGTCAGAAATTGCATGTTTGATATGTTTAATTGTATTTTTAACAAATTATACGTGGGTAGGATATTTTATCGGGTTATTTCTGCCAGTTGGGTCCTGTGCACCGCTCGGACCCTGTTTTAATATAAGTTTTGTATTTTTTTCGAGATTTTTGATAGAAATGAATTTCATAGTTAGAAAAACGATTTACTATTCAATTAACTCATGTTGAGTTGATGAATATCAGAAAATGGATGTTTTATTGAAGAGATTGAAAATTGTAAAAATCAGAGAAAAGGAAAAAAAGGGTATGAAACGGTAAAATGTCAGAGTCACACCCGAGGGGTGATGTCTGCATTTTACGTTGTTGTGTTGTGTGTAGGTTGGTGAACAGATATCTAGGGATAATATTATTGGTTGCATGTTTATTTCCTTTCTGTTAGCGCGAGGCGCTGTTTACGTTTCCGTTATGTTATTTATTTTAGGCCGGGTGGCAATACTTGCATGGTAGGAAACTGGATATCCATTCTCAACCTTGTATTGTTAATTTCTCTTTTGTTTTCAAATGAAAATAATATACATATGTAGCTATTTTGTGAGCTGTTAAAGAATTTGTGAATGTCTGAAGGGATAGTCCGTCATATCATCCGGAGTGGTGTACTATCCTGGGATGTACGGTAGGGACCACCAAGCTCATACGTGGTATGGGACGCGTATGAGAATGGAGTCACAACTAGAATCCGAGTTTATTCTTCTCTATCTTTACCAGTGAACTTGTAATGTAAAGGTGGTCGTATACGAATGGTTTGTATATTTTGGAATCACATGCACGCCTGATAGGCATAGACGAAGATGATTAGTTAGTGATCACTAACAATCTATAGTAGTCGAACGTTCTGACACATCGAAAAGAGACCCATTGCTTACGGTCACGTCAAACGACCAGCCTGAGCCGGATAAATGGTCAACCAAACGTGGTAAGGGCAGCGACTGGCCACAAAATCAGGAACTAAAAGCTAGAGAGAAATTGTAACATCATGTCCCGACTGGGAACGATCCAGTCGTGAATCCCAACACTCTAATTCCAATACTCCACCATTGTGTATTATGTATCTGCTGCTTTACTTTGATATACAAAATGAAATACATGTTTAATGTTTTCATTTGATCAATTAGATTTGTAAATAAAGAAAATGTTATAGTGAGTACTGCTGATCGATGTAATTTGAGTTTTAAAATGTTTAGTTGTTCATCCCTGACTATATGTACCAGTTAATCGTAATTTCTTCTGTAAAACTTTGACTATTTTAAAATGATTCAGTATGCTTATTCGTTCATGTTAGGAGAGGTTATTGGCAGAAATTGTTTGTTTCCCTACTAGGTAACCATTGTTACTCACCATTTCTTTCTCCATTTTTTTTAGTTTCAGATCCGAAGTTTGGCGAGGCAGGTATAGAGCACGAGTGAGGACTATCTGGTGGGTCAGATAGACAACCAGAGTCCGTCACCTGGTAAGTATTGGGATTATACTCCATTTGTCTAGGAGTATTATAGATTTGTACTGAGTGATAGGAATTTTGTTAGAGTGAGGGATTCCTGTATAATCCCGTAAATTTCTTCTTCTGTACTCTGATCTACCGTATATTATTGGATGTATATAGGCTTCCGCTCGTATTCTATTTTGTATATGTATGTAGGATTGTATGTCGTTTATCAGGTACAGGTTGAACGCCTTGGAATGCTAACATAAACAGAGGAGACCATGCCGAAATTTCGAGGTGTTACATAATACCTCAAGATCTAACATGGGGATTTGTGTTAGTGTTCGGCGGGGCGCCACATCAAGGGTGTTTTCATATTTGCATGTGGATTTTTTCTAATTGACTTTAGATAATGGGGCTGAAATTAAGACTTTTTCAAATCTTTCTATTTTATGCAGAATTTGAGAAATCATGTGATAATTGGAGGATCTTAGCCATAAGATTCGTTTGGCAAACCTGAAATAACTTGATGATGATGGTTGGACTATAGTTTTGACCATAGTCTTCCACATTGACCATAGGTTAGTTTTGGATCGTAGTAGAGATCGATTGTTTTGATCGGACGGGTTCGGTACTTAACATCTTATGAAAAGCGTAACCTGACCCCTTATCCATCTTTATGATCCGTAGATCGATCCATATCCATTTGAAGTTATTTTTGGTTCCTAGACTTAAACTAGGTGGCGACTCCCATATTTCAAAATCCTCATTTACCAATCGAACTCCTCCTCACTATTTAGTGAAAAAGGGTCGATGCGATATCATACAAACCTCACTAAGAATATCTCGTCTCATTTGTTGATCCCTTAGTACACAAATCTCTCTTGCAAGATTTTAAAAGAGAGTTGCAGTCAAATACAAGGAAATAACTGTACAACTATATGCATTATTTACTCTAAAACGTCATTGAATAAAGTTTTGGAGTCCTAAAACCAAATTGACCAATTTTGAAGCAAATTCCTCATTACAAATTTTTCAAACAATGAGAAATTGTATTGGCTTACATGAAACTTAACGACTTCATAAGAAAATATGCAATTACTAATGATGAATTCATACATTTTGAGGAAGAAGAAATTGTGGAAGAAGAAGAGGTTGTAAGTAAGGAGGCCAAAGATGACCCTCCTATTATAGATCGTTGAGCTCAAGTAATTGTAGAGAGTACAAGGAGTACAATGGTTAATGCATTACATGATAATTATGATAGAGTTTAAGAGCTTTGATGTTATTTATTTTATATTCTTATTGATATGACATTGTCAAATTTTGTGATGTGCTTGTAGTGTTGATGGTGTATTATGCACCTCTTGGTTGTTCTTGTGGTCTTATTATAAAATAATTTACTATTTATATAAAAGAAAACACAATGGAAGAATGTTTTATAGATGTCTATTGTGACAGATAATGTTGGATATTGATTGGCTACAATTTAAGTTGTATTTAGTTATTTATAAGTAACAAGCAAATATATAGATGTATATATGAATTATTTATTTTCAACGACACAATGGTTCATTTTTATAGGTAGATGAAGTAAATGACAATGAGTTAGAGAATGCATTTGTCAAAAAACTTACGCAACACTTAAATAATTAGAAAAATATTAGGTACGCATTGATATGATATAATATTTTACTTGTAATATTTATTCTAGGTCAAGTTCAATAGCCAATAATGTAGCCAAAGTTGTAGCCATGAGTGTTTTGTCCTATATAAGCTAAAAGTTTTGGAATGGGCTGATTTTTGTGAGGATGATCTCTATGTTCAGGAGATCATCCTCACACACAAAAAATCAACTCATTCTTAAACTTCTAATCACAGTTTACAAGCTGAAGGATCGTGGACTGTCAACTTTTACCGTTAATTTGTAAACCAATTTTGATGGGGTTAGGAGTTTTGGAATGGGCTGATTTTTTGTAGGATGTTCTCATCACCATAGAGATCATCTTCACAAAAAATTACAGATCAAAAAAAAAAAAATTCTTCACAAAAAATTAGTCCATTTCGAAACTTTTATCCTTACACGACAAAACTTTGATTCCCAATTTTAACTATCGACTGCTATCCCTTTATTTTAATTTTGATTACCTTGTTAATAGTAGCATTTTTTACTTAAAAGATTATTAAAGACATGTAATAGACTAATACATGTTGATAACCATTTTTTTACATGTAAGGGCAGTCTAGTCATTTTGTGAGAATCCAACAACTGGAAGCTATCAAACAAACATGATTTTCAGGTTTCTCTACGAAGCGAGATATTTCTTTAACTTTTGTTACAAACAAGGTTCTCCTATATGGAACTTCCCGAATTCTGGGCTTTTACTTCCCCTAGACACAGAATCCTGAAAATTAAGCTGGAAGTTGACATTTAGGGAGATTTAAAGCATGTTAGGAAAGGGAAACATAGAGACTTTATGTAATGTCCCTTCAATTGCTTAGCTTATCTTATAAATACATAATACACAGACTTGTTTAATTTAGAAATTCTCTTTTGACTTACTTGAGAAATGTATACGTCAACTCAGTAGAGGATTAAATATTTTATTTAAGAATCGTGCTAGTTTTGTAACAAATGGGACTGTTAATGTTAATAAGTAGCAAATTACATAACAATGACCAATCAACTTGAGTTTCCAATAAATGAGATCAAATTAACAGTGCTAGTTGATAAACTTGTTGACTCGGTCACATGCATAGTGATTCAGCCATTAAATCAATTGACTCAGTCACAACACAAAGTGACTCATCCATAATGAAACTACTTGACTCAATGACAACATTAATGGACCAGTCATGGTTGGCAAACCCAAGATCCCTCTACAACACTATAAAGTTTCCTTAAACACTTCATTTGCATTTTGTACATTATCAGCATATGTAATTAGTTTCCTTTATTTTTCTTTCCCTTGATTTAAGGTATGTCTGCAAATCTTTCCCTTGAATCAGTGATTCTGATTGGGACTGTTTGTGTATAAAATAACTTCTATAGAAAGGCGTGAAAATTACCTCAATTATTTCCAGTTGGCTAGGTAATAGATGAGACAGTTCATATCAATAGCAAATCAACACAAATTCTATCAAGTAAACTTGACTTTCCTATAAATGAGATGAAATTGACATATCTGCATATTGTGGGTAATAATCTAATACACGAGTTGGTGCTCACTTATTAATTTGGCAAAAAAGAGAAAAATCAGTTAGTATCATTAAACATGTAGAGTCTGTACACATATGGAAAATGATTCACCTTGAAAAAATTAATGAAAGCTCTTAAATGAACAATGGATAGGTACGTGTCAAAAGCAAATGTAAAATTGTATGAAAGAAAAATGAAGCCAAAGTGGTAGATGAAGCAGTTAGCATCTTGAATTTCGGTAGCTGAGGGCATGATAATTTAATAGCTTTACAGCTAGTCTATCGTCTCAGTTGCATTTCCACTTGCTATCAAAGGCCCACAAGGTTTCCTATAAGTAGAATAGGACGGTGTCAGATAGTTTTCCAGTTGGGGTACTGTCTTTGCAAACCTGGCAGGAAAGTAAATCTGAAATTAATTTACAAGCCCCACCCTCAACCAAATACGACCTCCCCTCCCAACGCCACCCAACAATTAGTTTTGAATAAATAAACTCCCCACTAATAGTTACGATAGTTAAAAAAAAAAAAAAAAAAAAAAAACCAAATTAGGTCAAATTAAGGAGCTAAATACCCAATATTTTTATTGTTTTTGAATGCTGAAAGAGTATATTAAATCATTTGAATTCAATAAGGTAAAATAATCTAAATCCTAAAGTATTTTACTGTTTTACAATAATTAAAAGGGTTTTTGCATTTTTTTTGCCTTATTATTATGAGTCGTGATAATCTGACTTAGGCACGTGGCATATGCTCAATCAACACCTTTGATGTGATACGTTTAAAAATCGTAGATCTACTCTCTTCGAAATACAAAATTGCATTTTTTATGGGGAATCGTATTTTTGTATCCCGAGGAGAGCAGATCTACGATTTCTGAACCTATCACGTCAAGGGTGTTGATTGAGTATACCACGAGCCTAAGTTAGATTATCACGATTCTATTATTATTATTATTATTATTATTATTATTATTTTCTTATTTTATTTCACGAAATGGTCCACTATTCTCTAAATTGCAAAACCTCAAATGATAGATTTCTTCCAAGTATTAATATTTTTGTGAACAATCATCAATCTAATATGCATGTTACAAACAAAAAAAATACCAATGTTGATGGATCAAGGATTTTTGAAGCCCAAAGCTTAGATAGATCTCAACATGTCCGTGTGGTTGATTAATTACTTTGCAAGGTTGGCATATAATTTAATTTTATTTATGATTTATCTTGAAGTCGTGTTGGAGTGACTTCATTTCACACTTTTTTGATGTGGAGGTGCGCACAAAACATATTACTTTTCACTCAGTATCTTGATGAAAAACAGTTATGGTACCTTCACACTTCCGTGATAGAAAAGTGTGAAATGAGGTCAATCTTAAAGTCACTTCAGCATTATTCTTTATATTTTACTATTATAATGAGAGAAGCCGGGTAGAAGTGGTTCGACTCCAAAATATGAATGACCGAAAAGCCTCCACTTTAACATTTAAACCTAATATTATTAGAGTCATTTTGGCCGTAAATGGTGAAAATTGCAACCCACGTTGCTGTATTCACCACGTGCATGGCATTTCAAATCAATGTAACAGCTTAACACCCTTATTTCTTAGGGAAATATTGGCAATCTACACCATTTGAAGGTCTCCATGAGACCAAAAGGCAGGGATGAAAGAACATTCTTAAGGATTCCCAGGATAAATGGATCCCAAGAAAACTTATACCGATCATTATGGGAGCATGTTTTTTTCCCACCTATACGGTTGAAGGAAAGTATATTTGTTATTAATAATATATAGCAAATCCTGACCTTTCAACAGTGTCATCAATTAGGCAGGGAAGGCTTGGGACCTCCAATCTCCATAAATAACTACTCAACATGTTTGCAAATTGTGGCAGCTTTTAACAAGCTCTAATGGCGTCTATAATGGGGTTCATCGGCTATACTGAGATACTCTTGGCGGTTGTATGTTTCTTGTTTCTTACCCATCTGAAGAACAAAGGGCTCCCCACGAATTGGCCTCTCATTGGAATGCTCCCCGCGGTTCTGGTTAATGTTCACCGTATTCACGATGCTATCACAGAATTTATGGAACGGAGTGGGGGCACCCTTGTGTTTAGAGGTCCATGGTTCACTGAGATGAAAATTGTGGGCACTACTGATCCGTCCAACATCCGCTATATCACAAACATAAACTTCTCAAATTACCCAAAAGGGTCTGAATTCAAGGAAATATTTGATGTTTTGGGAGATGGGATTCTCACTTCAGATGATGATTCTTGGAGAAACCATAGGAAATTCGCCAATGCAGTTATTAACAACCGTAAATTCCATTCGTTTTCGGAGAAAACTACATACGAGAAGGTGGAGAATGGATTGATCCCCGTTCTTGAGCATATCTTTCAGAAAGGTCTTGTGGTGGACTTGCAAGACTTATTTAATCGTTTCACATTGGATTGCACTAGTGTACTGTTGTCAGGCATAGACCCTGGCTGCCTCTCGAACGAATTTCCAAAGGTTCCATTTGCAGAAGCCTTGGACGATGTTCAGGAGGCGATACTGCACCGGCATTTGGTTCCAAAAAGCTTTTGGAAATTGCAAAGGTGGCTTGGAGTTGGGCAAGAGAAGAAACTGAGTAAAGCGTGGGAGATTATTGATCATTTTACAGCCAAATGCATCTCTATAAAACGTGAACAACTACGAAATAACGCTCAAAACAAAGAAAAAGAAGATGAGGGTATAGATATATTATCTTCGTACATGGAGGATGGAATTGAAACTTTTGGAGCGAAATCTGATAAGTTTCTTAGGGATGCCTTCATCACTTTCGTGCTGGCAGGAAGAGACACCGTGACCGTAGCTCTTAGCTGGTTTTTCTGGCTTGTTTCAACGAACCCACTTGTAGAAATTAAGATCATTGAAGAACTCAAGTCATCACTGAATGAAGGGAAGAAAGGGAGGATGTTCGACAACATGGAGGAGCTACAAGGGCTAGTTTACTTACATGGAGCTTTGTGTGAAGCTCTGCGACTTTTCCCACCAGTACCAATCGAACACAAGATTCCTTTGCGTTCAGATATCCTTCCTAGTGGCCATAGAGTCGATCCGAAAACTCAAATCCTTCCATGCTTTTATGCAATGGGAAGGATGGAAGTGATATGGGGGAAAGATTGCATGGAATTCAAACCTGAGAGATGGATTACCGAGAAAGGGGGAATAAAGTATGAACCATCCTACAAGTTCACAGCATTCCATTCAGGTCCCAGAACGTGCCTAGGTAAGGGGATTGCTTTCACCCAGATGAAGTTTGTAGCTGCAACCCTAATTTATAAGTACAAGTTTGAAGTGGTAGAAGGCCACCTTGTGACCCCAAAAAATTCTATAATACTTCACATGAATCATGGCTTGAAAGTTAGGGTTACAAAGAGATCCATATGATGATGAATAGGAATTGCCATATAGTAATTTCTATGATGAATTTGGTAATGAAAAATGTTGGGTTTCTATTGGTTATTATCCTTTAATTCTCAATAGCTTGCAACACGAACTTGGTGGGAAAGAATAAAGTTTGCTTTAGGTTTGTTGTTTCCATGTTTTTATGAATTTACTAAATTAGTGCTTCTATTAACACATCAACATTTTTTTTTTTTTTGAGATTCCCCCCATCGTTGAAATTATTTATTACATTTACATGCCCCAATGCATCACACTGAAACAAAGAAATCTTATGATATTTCTTTTTTTACTTTTTGATGAATTTAATAAATTTATAGTTCCATTTTATGTTTAAATGCATCTAATCTAGCTGATCTCATATTGCTCGTTTGTCCTTTTCAATTGGTAAGCTGGGGATTAAAAATTACTTAACAAGATACGGTTTCAAAATATTTACTAAACATTAGAATAAAACGGTCAGTAAATAATTTTCTTAACACAAGCTGATAAAATTAATTATATCACTCGGAGTGTAAATTCACTTTTATATCCCTACATTTATTCTAGTAAAATGAAAGAGATACTAAGGTTTAATTTACAATTTGAACCATACAATTATATCGTTTATGTAAAGAACTGTAAGTAATTGGATAAATTCTAATGTTCTGTAAATACTTTAAAATCATATTCAAATACGTAAATTCTAGCATGCATACCAATTTAGATTTGATGTTAGGAAGAGTGCTGATTTTCTATCTAGAAAGTCTTCAGTAGGTCAATGTCATGCCACTTTAGCTGAGTATTGACCCAGTGGAGATATTGTAGTTAGAAAATCATTATTAATTCTGTCAAGAAATGAAAGTGAGAAGCTCTTAATTAAATAGATATGGTGATGGTACTTCACTAAGCTTTCTTGTTTCCCAATAAAGAGCTTTAATTTTTAAGGGACACATGGTAGTTGTTATCGTCGTACCATCTTAAATCCTTTATTTATTAGGAAAATATTTACCTCAAAGAGCTTTTGAGCTCTCCATCTCAACTGTACTTATGATAAAGAGGCTCAAAAACCATATCTATACTATTAATAGCAAATCCATACCCTACTTAAACCAAAAACAAACAAAAAAATCCGTACCCTTAGGCTGTCCATGGACAAGCTTGCTCAGGCCTACCAATCTCTATAAGAAAAACCATCTAATTATTATATAAGAAAATCCATCCAACATGTTGGCAAATTGTGCCAGTTTGAACAAGTTCTAATGGTGATAATAGGTTTCATGGGCTCTTCCGAGATACTCCTGGCAGTTGTAACTCCCGACAAATTGGCCTCTCATTGGAATGATTCTCGCCCTTCTCGTTAATGTCCATTGCTATCACGATTGGAGCACATAAATGATAGCATGGAGTGGGTGCACCTTTGTGTTCAAAGGACCATGGTTTCACTAACATGAATCTGGTGGCAACTAGTGATCCAGCCAACATCCACTATATCACAAAAACAAACTTCTCGACAATACTATCTCCCAATGTGACAAAATTGGAGAAACCATGGTAATTCCAATGAGAGGCCAATTTGTCGGGAATCATTCCATAGAAAACTTGCCAATGCAGTGATTAACAGCAGTAAATTCGAGAAGTTTTTGGAGAGTACTAGATGGAAGGTGGAGAATGGATTGATTCCCGTTCTTGAGTATATTTCTTATCAATGCCTTGTGGTGGACTTGCAAGACTTATTTGATCGATTTCACTACGTGAAAAAAGCCCATATTTGATGGCCTCAGCCCATCAATTGTTGAGAACTTTGACTGACTAGCCCATCGAATATTTTCTTGTAGAATTGTTTTTTCGATGGCCTTGAACTGGCAAATTAATTATTGGAGAATGAACTTGAAAAAAAAATGAAAAAAAAAAAAATCATGGTTTACGGCCGTTGAATATGGAGCTTTAACAAACAATAGAATGGTCATCTAATTCAGCAATCACAACAAATGAAACAGTAATATAAAAAATAATAATAATAGTCATAATACAAAGATCACTCATAGAAACCAGACCTTGACTACCTAAGAAACTCAATTCACATCAAATCCAATTAGAAATAAAACACAAAATGTAACATTGCACTACCAACTAATTCGCAAACAACACATAATAAAATAAGTTGTTCAACTAAAGTTAAGAATGAGAAACAAAAACAAAAATTCCAAATTCAAATCTCCTTCTCATTGAAGATGCAGAGATGCCAATCGTTGATGTACCCTCCCATACCAACCTCCCAAGCCCATGTGGTTGCTTTGTTGCCTCTAAACGCAACATTATTCGAAGAAAACCCAGTAGCCAATCTTCTATTATTACTTTTGAACACCCAAATTAGCAGAGAATTGGAGACATACAATAATCAAGACATGTTTTTTGTCAGCCAAGTATTCATGAAATGTCTAAAAATTCAATTTGTTCCATAACTACATTTAAAAAAAATATTACCTCAGCTTCCATCACTTAATGGGCCTCCCTAAGTTCTTAAAACTATTTTTTCAAGATAAATACTAAAAAAAATAAAATAATGAGTGCTGATTTTCTGAGTAGAAAGTCTTCACTTAGGTGCTGTTTGTTAAATTGAAAAACATAAGTGTTGAATAGCATTAAGCGCTGAAACTTATAAGCGCTAAATTTAAGTGTTGAAAAAGTTGTTTGTTTATATACTAAATCATATTTGTTACACATTGCTGAAGCTGGTAAATTGTCTTTGTTGCCCTTATAATCATATTATACATTGTTTGCATGTTTCAAATGCCTATTTCTTATCAAACACAATAAAATATATTATTTCATATAAAATTAAAATACAATTCATTTTTAAATAATAAATAATACTAAAATCTTCAAGTTATAAATAATAATTTCTATTTATAAAAGCCTACAAATTTCAAATTAAAAATAATAATGTCATACAAGTCACCAAAATTTGAAATCAACATTAAAATAACTTAATTTTGGATGAATAATTTTTTATGGAAATGAAAGATGTGTAATTATAAGAACACCCTATGAATTAATAAGGGTAATCTACACCATAGCCAATTTTTTTTTTTTTTATATGGGTTAAAGTTTTTAGAATGAGCAAATTTTTAGTGAGGATCGTCAATATGGTCTAGAGATCATCCTCACCAAAAATCAGTCCATTTTGAAATTTCTAACTCATCAAAAAATAGTTTTCAAAAAAAAAAACAAAGGGACAATTTATGATTCTTGAACTTGTTTTGATGGGATTAGATGTTTTAGAATGTGCTGATTTTTTGTGAGGATGATCTTCTCATTGTAAAGATCATCCTCATCAAAAATCAACTTATTCCAAAACTTTTAACCCATATAAGACAAAATAATTTAGTCATGGAGTGGGTTTATTAATTTGTGGGGTACTTATATACTAATGAGGAGATCATCCTCACCAAAAATCAATTTATTCAAAAACTTTTTACCCATATAAGACAAAATAATTTAGTCATGGTGTGAGTTTATTAATTTGTGGGGTGCTTATATACTTATCCATGAGATATAAGAGGTAATATCATTTTAAGAATAAGGGCATACTTGTCTGTGCTAAAAAAAATGAAGGGCATATTTGTCCGTGTCGAAAAAAGTAAAGTGCTTACCGCTTCAGCACTTTTTTTCAAAATCAAAATAGTGTTGAATTTTTTCACTTATTTTCAGCAATAAGCGCTGAAAATATAGAGTAAACAAACACGCTATATTGACAAAAAATGGTGAATTTATTTTTTTTCAACAATAAACGCTGAAAAATAACGTAAACAAACACTGCCTTGATTTATACTCGACTGGCATGGTACAGATACGGAACCATAGATATCTTTCCTTAGGATACACAATTGCACATTCCCATAAGAAGGTGTGGAGTTGTGTATCCTAAGGAAAGATATCTATGGTTACATGTACATGCCACAACAGTTGAGTATTGACAGAGTGAAGACTTTCTAGTTAGAGAATCATTATTCTAAAATAACATCTAATGTTAATAGTGCACATTTAATTTCCTATTTTAGACATTAATGATTTTATACAACTTTAAGAATACAAAACAATAATTGTATTTTAATCAATCATTCAGGAGAGAGACAACTAACCAATTGGACAACACATAATGACATTAAAGATGAAATAAATAAAAAAATTGTAAACATTTCAAGACTCTTTCAAGCATCTCCAGACCACAAATAAGAAAGGTGAGTCTATTGTCAGGTATAGACCTCGGCTGCCTCTCGAAGGAGTTCCCAAAGGTTCCATTCGCAGAAGCCTTAGACGAAGCTCCGGAGGTGCAATTTATTGGCATTTGGTGCCGAAAAGCTTTTGGTAATTGCAAAGGTGGATAGGAATTGGGAAAGAAAAGAAAATGAGTACAGCTTTTGGAGATCATTGATCATTTTACAGCCAATGTATGTCTATACAACCAGGAAAAGTAAGGAATAGATCTAAAAATAGAGAAGAGGAAGAAGAGGACATCGATTTACTATCTTCCTAGATGAAGGAAATGGAAAATTTTGGAACGAAATCAGATTAATTTTTTAGGGACACCATCATTAATTTCATGCTGGCGGGAAGTGACACCGTCAGTGCAGTTCTCACATGGTTTTTCTGGCTTGTTTTCGACTAAACAACTTGTAGAACTTAAGATCGTAGAAGAACTCAAGCTGTCAAACTCATCAGTGAATAAAGTACTGAACAAAGAGAGTATGTTCGACATGGAAGAGCTAAGAGGGCTAGTTTATTTACATGGAGCTTTGTGTGAATGTATATGCCTCTTCCCATCTATACCATTCGGACATAAGAAGAGTCCTTTGCATCAAGATATCCTTCCTAGTGGACAGAGTCAAACCGAAAACCAGCATCTTGCCATCTTTTTATGCAATGGGAAGGATGGAAGGGATATGGGGGAAAGATTGTTTAGATTTCAAACCCCGGAGATGGATTTCCGAACACAGGGGGATAAAGTATCACAACGTGAAAAAATCCCATTATCGATGGACCAAGGCGTTGAATTTTTCATTGTATTTTTACGACGGCTCTAAGCTGTCGAATCTTGGGAACATAAAAAAATTTCAACGGCCAAGGGCTGTCGAAATTGGGTTGTTTCTAAAATTCATGGTTGTATGCTCCAAGAGCGAAGGAAGCTTTGTTCGCAAGACAGAGTAGAATTAGCAGCATGTGACGGTTTGTACTTTATATAGGTAATGTGTGTAGGGCATAAAATATTTGGATTTTATCCAATCAAGTGACCTGAAATTTGTATTTAGTGGTTCCCACTGTGATTGGGTGGATTTGATATAATTTTGCAGTAAGTCTCCCAATTTTGGTAAAATTAAAGATACCTCCCTTAAATTTTCAAAATGATGATATATACTATATTTGAATCTAGTCTTCCATGATAGACTAATTAAATAAAAATGAAATACCTTCAAATTCAATCTCACCAATGCTTGGGTCAAAAGTTCAATATACTCATCAAGATTCCAAATGTTCCGAGGATGGAGATAGAGGAAATTGATGATGATGAGGTGACGGAAGAGTAATGAGCATCACTGAGGATACAAGTATTGACCACTGCCCTTTGAATGGGTGGATGGTGTGGTGATGAAATTGTTTGTTTCAGACTTGCTGTATTGAAAATACATGGATGTGTATTTATTTTGTCATGGTGGGAGTGTGAGGAGGTCCCTGATTAGCATAAAATCAAATATACAATAGAAATTTCGGAAAATTAGCAAAATGTTGATTTTTTATTATTTTTTTATTTTCAACCTTTTAGAAATTTTGTCAAAAATTATCAAAATTAAGTTGTTCGATGTTTTAAATAGTTGGACTGCCCTACATTTCAGGGTTGTATCATCTATAGATGGAAATGGCACAACCGATGCATAATAGAGCTACTCAACAAATGAGGATTCGTATAGGCACAACTTTTTGGGGGGATGGATTTAGATCCGAATCCATTAACGCATTTCATAGATGCCAATATTCTAGATTCCTACAGACGCCAAAAGTAGGTCAGAAGTCAAAACTGACCAAACTAACTTCTTGCTGCAAAAACAAAATATCCTTACTTATCTATATGTATTAACTAAAATCTCTCTCTTGGAGGCATGTATCTTTAATAAAAAACATAAGGTAGAAGCTTATTTTTTACTTAACATAACAGCTTCTAAAAGTGCTTCTGAACTAGAAAAGCACTTCATCAACACTTTAAAAATAAATAAATAAATAATGCGGCAACATGTCACAATCCTTATACGAGTAATTCAAATAGAATTGATTCTATAGAAGCACTTTTGTAGAAAGCACAGCTGCTCCGAACAAGTCCTAAGTTGACTCTAGGATATACAATATCACCACACTTAAGTCATAGCACCTGGTGCAGAACGTGGTTATACTGACTTTATAATCAAGAAAATAATTGTATGGCCACGGATCATCCGAAATGACAATATTCATAGCTAATGATTCAATTAGTCCATTACACTGTTCAAAGTACATATGAACATAGAATAAACCGAGAAGCATCCACCCATCTTTATTCATGCCATAGCACGGCCAAAAGAAGGTTCATAGCAAAGGAGAAGGCACTTATAAAACAGGATTTTAGCGTCCAGAATCAAAACTGCACAAATTGTAACATTTCTATAGCAAGTGTAACATGCAAAATATCTGAAAAGGCCATAGTTCTTGGAATATTGACGAATTGAAGAGAGGAGCGAACTATTATTGAACATGTCAATCTCAGTTGTCTGGCAGTCTCAATTGCGCCACTTCAGATGGTGGTCGCAGACAACAAACCATCTCCCTTGTCTTCCCAAAATAGACCTGTCAATTTCAGGGAGTCTCATTAACTCAATATTTCACTCCAAAAATTGAGGTAATTATACTACCAGCCTAAGAACTCAACTTTAAGACAAAGTTAATGCGATCACAGTATTCTTTAATACCCTTCTATGAGGAAGAAACAAGCTAGTTATTTGTGAAGAACTAATAAATTTGGGAAGAAATAAAGGATGAATGGGTGGAAAATACCTGATCCAAGGAGTTTCTAAGTTTGCTCTCCATTTCTTCTATCATCCTTCCCATGTTACAAAGGTGACCCTCTGAGGTTGCAAGGTCCATATTCATCTGCGAAAGAAAATAATAATAATTGTATTTCCATTTGAAGTACAACATCAAAGCATCGTTACGATATTAGACTTGACCCATTGATATTGACACTAAATTTGACACACCAAACAACAAATATCCATTAGTCCCAAATGGAGATGAGTTGAAGGGCTGATTTTGGTGAATGCGAACTCACCATGCAAACCATCCACATAACAGCATAAAACCAAAATAAAAATAAATAAATAATTAGCTCTTTCAAAAACTTCTAACAATATCAAATTTGGTTTTCAGATTATTGGTAAAATAGAAACATGGAATGCTTAGGTACACCTCCAACATGAGTGCATCACCAAGACTCCGAGGGCGAACTCATTTACATACAACGATCCAAGACCCTAAGAGGTCTTCTAGGTCAACAATCACTTTGATGAACAATCCAGTCAGCCAATCTGTTGACCTTTCTCGGTAACCATACAATCATGTATGGTCCAACCGAAGATATATCTTAGGATCCATGAAAAGGTGATAGATGAATCCTGCACACCTTGTTGTCTAATGGATCCAGGCATTCACCATCCTACAACTTCATAATGGTAAGGGTAAATAAAACCTCAGAGAACTCTACACATGTAACAGGCACGTCCTTAAATGTTTACTATATTGAAATGAAATAATGAATTCAGAAATAAATCAAATTTTGATGAGGGGTCTTCAACAACCTCCCACTCAAATACCCCGAGTCAGCAACAAAGAAAAAATCGAATCATAACCAACAAAAATTTCTTGGAGGATAAATAGAAAGCTTAACAGAAGAGAGTTCAGAATCTGTGCACAGTTGTAAAGTTTTGTCAGACACCATACCATTAATAAGTGGTTGATGATAGTTATTAGGATAATGCTGAAGTAACATCAAAATGTACATCGTGAGGGGCATTTCTGACATGGATATGTTTCAGAAGTCAGAAACATAGATGCTTTCATCGAGATCTCACTCGTATCTTGATGAAAAGTGTCTATGGTTCTGACACACATCCATGCCAGAAATGTCCCCCACAATGTACATTATGCCGAATAGAGATCATTTTCTTGTGATTAGAAACCACTCTTAAATGATGAAGCATATGATTATTATATATGAGGGAAGAGACATTCCCAGCAAATCAGTCTTCAAATAAATTAGTCTCTGATCGAGCCTTCTGCTTGTCAGAAATCTCAGGATTCCCAGATTTCTCTCCACCGACCTCAATACCTCAAGCCCTTTAGCTTCTTCAGAAATATAAAGTTGTGGGAAGTTCACGGTTGAGAGACGATCCATCAATTATTGAGATATTGAAATTCATCTTTGTTCTTTCCAGATTCAAGATTTCTCTGAGTTGTCCTTGAGGCTGCGCTTGTTCTAAGCAACTCTTTATGTGCCTTTTCCAGCTTCTTCTAGGGCATTCAGAAGTGGTGACTGACAGATTTGTGATGGTGCAACAAAAATCTATCCTCTTTTGAGTTGAAAACTGGAACCGAGGGATGAGCAATTCATCACACAAAAGGATCTGGGTTTCTAAACTAAAGTTTGTTTTTTCCACAAAGCTCCTTATGGCTCAACAGCATCCCGGTGGAGGCTTCATAGGTGCATAACAACACTCATCCAATATAGCAAAGAAACAAGAGATTCTAGAATTCCTCAAGGTTTCCATTCTCGAAAGCTTTTCCAAGTCCAAACGAAGAATTTTCGCAGTGTGATAGAGGCGAGGGATTGCTAGCAGTGGGAGAACCATGAACATATCGTCAAATGGAATCCACGCAAAGCCTCAAATCCAGCACCCAAATCCTCAGTTCAAATGTTCAGAATCATTTTGAGAAGAAATATCCCGGAGGTATCGGCAAGATCGGGACAAACTATTGCAGTCAATAAGGTTGTTTTGGTCCCTGGTCATAGACAATAAATTAAGAGGTGAGCCCTCTAGGGATGAATCGGCATGCTGTTGATTGACTTGAGCAAACTGCAAACATTTTATCTCAAACACTTCATCACCTTCTTCCCTTTCATGTTAGGTAGAGTCATGCTCTTTTCTCCGTTGGAGATTTATGCAAGAGAATTAACTTCAAAGGGACCTCAGTTTGGGGACACTACTATTTTCTTTAAAGTAAGGTGACCAAACATGAATAGGATACCTCTCCAACTCCAAATCCCCAAAAAATAATCGAAGTTGGTGACGATTTTTGGAATTCCTCACTGATGGATTTTTTGAGTCATTCAAACTCTTTCCGGAGTCTGTAGTAGCCAGGTGGAGGTTGCAAAGGAGACTCCTAACTTACCTAAAAAAGCCTCCATCCTATGTGTGTTTCATTGCAACTGTTCAAGAAGATTGGGATGAGACTGCAGGGCAGTTCTTGTTTCCTTGTGTTGATTGAAAGGGAGAATGACAGCATTGTCTTAGGCCTTTGTTTTACAAGCAGCACGGTGTCAGTCTCTAAGAAGCCATGTGGAGAGTGGACAGCATCAATTTTTGTAATTATTCTGAAACAAGCTTTATGGGTGGCCCAAGCACCTTTTTAGCCCAGTATGATTGGGCTCCAATTTCAATGTTCCCTTTCCACCAACCCAAAGTCGCACATCCTTAAGGAGTGGTTGACCCCCACCCCCCCAGCACGGTGTGTCAGTCTCTAAGAAGCCACATGGAGAGTGGACAGCGGCGTCAATTTTTGTTATTATTGCGAAGCAAGCTTTATCCTTTGTAGCCCAGTGTGATTGGGCTCCAATTTCAATGCTCCCTTTCCACCAAACACAAAGTTGCCACATCCTTCAGGAGTGGTTGACACCCCCTTCCCCCCCCCCCCCCCCCCAGTGGCTATCATGTTGGCCATGCCTAGAGCATTCTTGGTGCAATCCATGGTTAGTTTGAGGTGATATACTGGTGTGTTCATCATGCATTCCCAGTGGCATCAGAATTCGGGCATGCCATAGGACAATGCCCAGATGACAGACTGGCATCATTGGTCCATTGGCCCACAAGGTTAAGTACGACCACCATGCATGCACATGTCAGGCAGTCACATAAGGGTACAGTATGTCATTGTCTGAGTTGGCTTTCAACGAAAGGATATGGTTATCTCGAGAGATAGTGGATTTGGCATGTAGCGTAGTTTGGGGCGAAGTGCATGAATTCTACAGACAAATAAAGCTCCTCAGAGTGGAATGCTCATGCCAAGTCATGTTTAACATGCACCACGACTAGTGCAGCACACAGTCCCTCTAATTCTGAATTCTCTATGACCATAAGGGTAACATTGGACACATGGGAAAATGACTTCAATATCAAGGATCACAAATACATACCAGGTGGACAATTTGTGTCTCAAGCTTAATCATACATAGCTTTCGTACCTGAACCCTTTATAAGCCGGATATGGGAGGATATCTCAACTTGGTAGTTCGAAAGGGCTCCATTTCAGGTGCACTCTCAGATCGCCAGCTTCGTATGGTGTTGGTTTGAGGCTAACTATGCTATTTGATTAAAATTCGAGCACTTCAGGCCTATCGTAGAACTGGGTGCCGATTCTTCCATATATTCTCATTAATCCCATTCAAATACAACACCAAGCAGGTACCGTTTGATTCCTGCAACTCTTTCCATGGCTAACAAATTATGGAACTCCTAACTATAGGTTACCACGTTTGAAGCAAGCTATTTCATATTGTGGCAATATTTTAAAATTTCTACAGCATAGGATATTGGCATTAAATCGAGTCAAAATATATCTTTCAATCTTCACCGAGGAGTTTATCTTGTAAGAAGTATGAAGACCACGTAAACACAATAATTTTCTTTATATTATGCTTATGGAATTTCAAGTTTAAAGAAGAAGATTTTCTTCTCAAGAGAGGAGTGGCTTCTTTTAGTTCTCGTACAGGTATCATTTCTATTTGCGCAGCTTCTTATTTTCTGTTTTTCTTTTTCTTTTTAGATTAGTAAAGAAGATTTTATTGAAAAGAAGGGAGGTTGAAAATTTTATTAAAAAGCAGCAGAAAAATTTATGTGATTCGAGCATACCATCAGAGATTCAAAGAAATTGTCAAGCACAATTACAAAAATTTAGAAATTGGGTTCAAAAAACAAACAAGCAAACAAAGGTTAGTATGTGGAGTCAGTACATACCTTCAAGTAAAACTAAGTATTACTATTTAATAGAATACTTATGTTTTGCACCTATTAATCAATGTGCCTTTTTTTAGGTGAAAGGGTGTCCCCACTCCCGTTGGAAGAGGGATTAATCCCTACTAATACGCCCTGCCACCACAAAAAGGCACACTGGGTAAAGTCGAGGGTGGGGAGATTCAATCTCTCGACCCTAGGAGCACATCCAGGTCATTCAACCACTGCTCCACCGCTCAGGTGGTAATCAAAATGTGTTTTAATTTCTCAGTATACACATACCAAAAGGAGAAATCAGTTGAAGCCAGAAAAGCTCAAAGTCTTGCTGTATTTTTTGTATAATAGAAGGTAGAAGAGAAAATTAAAGATGAAGAAAGGAGTTATAATGGTGCACTACTTGATTGGATTAAGATGATGAATACCAGAAATGACAAGAGTCGGCGCCTTGAACATGGCATAATGACATTGATGAGCTCGATATCAATGACATTGAGATGGTAGCAGCACACCAATAGCCAAAGAAAACTACTACAATGTAGGAATAGAGGAAGACAACTAAATGGAGCCCTAAGACCGGAGGTGACTGTTAGATTCAATAAATTAAGTATTACAATTTGCAAATAGTTAATCCTACATGTTATTTAATATGTTGAATATTTTTTTTATCTTAACTGGATAAAGAAAAGTCACCGAGGCAACCATTGGATAAAGAGGTAGAATGACGGGAAGAGGAAATAGATGACAAAGATAGGACATTTTGAAATGGCAATGAGTCTATGGATGCCCCTAAAGGTGATGGAGAGAGGGAGGAAATGGATGACAAAGATGGGACATTTTGATACAATAATGACTATGGATGCCCCTAAAAGTGGCGGAGAAAGAGAGGGTTAAGAATCAGTTGAAGTAGTTTAGATAGGGGAAAAACCTCAAACCTACAGGCCAGCATTATGATCTTAGGCTCTATGATAAATAATCAGGTCGAGAAAATAAAAAGTCATAAGATATTGCCTAACCTGTGGACACTCAGAATTCAATAATGAAATAGCACTTAATCTTCCACTAGAACACTTTTTTCGGCAAATTTCCAATAGTACATCTTTTACAAAACAAAACATAGTTGAGGCAAATGTAAATATGCATAGATGGCATCTAGTGTTCAAACAATACACATCCAGCAAGGTCGTTTAAGCTGAGAAATCATGGGAGAAAAATTCCTAATTATATGAGCATAAAATGTAAAAAAAGCTTAAGACCTCCTAATGAAACCATCATGGACAAGGCCACAAGGGGGGTACCTGTCTTCTAATTGATCCCGACAAACTGAAAGTTCCTGATGACTCATCACTTGTTGTTAATGATAACATGACTGTACTGGTTAGGCGGTAATGAGCTATTCCTTCTTCCTCTGGACCCACCTGGTTATGGAATTGAAAGTTTCAGCATGATTAATAATTCCAAGCATAAGCATTACAAAGAGAAGAGGTAACCAGAAACAAAAAGAAGAAAAACAACACTTCTGTTAATTATATCCTTTTAACTCTTTAGCAAATAGCGACCACCTCAATAACGTGAATGGCATCCCAAGCACCTTCTTGCAAATAACCCCTGCGTCCCTGCCCCGTCTTTGAGCCATCTTCACCAACAAAATAATATCAAACCAAACACACACATATATGTAAACTGTGTTTGCAGAAAAGTGCACCTTTTCAATAGAAAATCAGACCTTTCTTTATCAAAAAGCAGGCAACAAGACCCTCGTTATCATCTTCCCACATGTATACTGATGAAATGCCGCCTTCATAATACCTACCAATTTAGTTTCCAAAAAAGTGTTGCAATTACCTTTTTAGACACAAAGAACGATTCCTCTGAACTTCTTCAAGCTGGCATTATTTGCACAGCTGACAAGGTAAAGTACTTATTTGAAAATCAATAATAAAGGTATTTTTTAGGTAAGTGAAAGGATGGGAAAAAAATGTGGACAAAGTCACGGACGAGGTAAGTAAAGAACCTCACTGGTCACGGTAAATTGCAAAGACATCATTTGCTTCAATCTCCAGTTTCCTCAATTCTGCAGATGGCAGGGTTCCATCTTCCAAGTGTGGATGATATTTGTTTGACCAAGGAGACCTAAGACAAGAAAAGGAAGATAAAATGAAAACCACATTCTACTTATAACAAAAATTGAACCACACAGGTTGCTAGAATCTACCAAAAAATTACATTTAACAACAATCATGCGTACCAACTGCTTGTTTGGATAGACAATTTTTCGTCTACAAACTTTCAGAATCCCCAAATAACATCAGAAAAGTTAAGGAGCCAATTGGGGAGGGTATCTTTTGTTTTTGTTTTTTTTTTTTTGTTTAATTTTTTTTACTTTCACAAAGTTGTTTTCAGGTTTGTCCCATTTTGCTCTATCAATTACCATTCCCTTTCCAAGTGAACATTAAAACATGTCAATATCTAAATTTTATTTCAAGGAAGACTCCAATGTTATTACCCTGTAAACACATTTCATGAATGAACATTATCAGAGTTATTTGGCTTTTTTACCTATATGAGTCAGCATCCCTGTTGTACTCACATAAAATAAACTCCTTCCCAATCTCCGTATCACATAAGACCTGTGAAACAGATATTCAAACATAAAAATGTGTTCTAGAAAACATCAATCCATCAAAGAAAGTTTTTCAGCAATCAAAGACAGAAAACAGAGAGTAATTAAAAAAATGAACATATCCAAAAGAGTGGCTACCATCTATACATATCCAAGATTTGCACAAGCCAAGTCATACCACAATTACAAGGACACAGCTATCTATGTACTTGAAATGGATGGAAACCCATCATCAACAACTGCAAATCAACAAAAAAGAAAAAAAGGATATTGAACAGGAGAACACTGTGTTGATAGTTATATAGGCCAATTCAAGCTGAAAATGCTATCTACCACAACCAGATTGCTGGATATGGTGGACAGAAAGCACACTACCTAAGTGAGCAAGAAAAAAGTTTTTGAAAAAAAAAAAGGGGGGCCTATATTGCCATTCCTTTTATTATAAAATGCCAATTACAACAAATCCGTATCCCAAAATTTGGGCTCGGCTAATAAGAGTGAGTGATCGAGGAAAAAATCAAAGGTTGATTCTTGTCAAATTGTCATGGCAGCTGTTCCCTTTTTTCTACTATTCTTTTTTGTTTCATAACTAATTAGTTTTGGTGGGTAATATTAATTTTATTTCATTAGTCGGTGTGCTAGAATTTTTTTTTTTAAATAGCAATATAAGCTATCTGAAACAAGTATCAACCAATGACAGCACAAGATCAGATAATCATCAAATTTCTATCCCAAATGCCACGTTTTAATCAGATCTATAGCCAGATTTATTTTTGCTGTCTGAAAGGTGTGTATAGATACAATCACATAATTTGATTAAATGAGATTTTCTTATCTATGCGAACAAAGAACTGATATAACTGATTGAAAATGCAGACTAGACAAGTAAGTAAACCTGAAGAAATCACAAAGAGACAGAAATGAATTCAAACATTGCGACCACTAAACAGAACCTGAACCCAAACCACAAGAAAACCAATTCAACGAAAGCTCAAATAGGGATGAAAGATGAACATACGCCCTAAGAGAGCCAAATTTGAAATTACTAGAAAAGAAAAACCCTGCATCATCATCATGTCATCAACAACAACAAAAGAACAACTATCAATAGGATCAGCTTAAAGATAGATTTGAAATTTTTTCAAAACCCTAGAAATACAAGGAGATCAAGCCATCATTATGCACCAATTGCCACCAGAAAATAAAAATCATAGACAAATTATTCAAAATGAAAGCAACCAACCAAACTTTAATTTGTTTATCAGAACTGTTGAAACCTTAACAGAAATCAAAATCAAGCTAGGGTTATTGATTTACAAGACGTAAATATATATATATATATATATATATATATATATATATATATATATATATATGAAAAATCTCCCCAAAGTGGGCGAAATCAACAGATCAAGAAGAGATCTGACGAAAATAGATCAACAGAAGGGAAAAAAAGAACAAAACCTGGAGAGGCTGATCAACTTGAGAGAGGAGATCGGATGAGTGTTCAGGTAAGAGACTGAGGAGTGCAGAGAGAGCCGTCTCTGCGTGCTTGGATGGATCCTTCGCATCAAACCCATCGCTGCCTCCATTTCTATCACAGAGAAGAGAGAGTGCGTAGGTTAAGAGCTTCGACTGATAACGGGAGAGAGAGAGAGAGAGGAGATGAACGAGAGGGAGAGATGGTGCGCAGGACAAGAGCTTCAGCACAGAGAGAGAGAGAGAGAGAGAGCGCGTGGTTTGATACAAGTTTCCCTCGCTGAAACCGTCTTTTATAATACTGAGATTATTTTTAATGGGGAATATCACTTTGAAATTGCTTACGAGGGTCTACATTACTTTTCACATATATATTTTAGAAATCACTTGTATCATTCAATGCAATGACTCTTATTATGATTTAAAAATAAGTTACAATAGTGTAAGAATACTTTTATAATTAAAAAACTAATTAATGTCACATTAAATTAACAATACTTTATATTTACTCTTCTCTCTACATGGGTTGTTTGATTGTATGAAAGTCACTTTTCATGAAATTTGAAATTCATAGAAAAATAATAATGAAAAATGAGTAGGGTTGGAAAAGTAAATTCTCTTATTTGATTTAATTTAGACAAAATCATGAAAGAAAAATGAGGAAGAAGGGGGGGAGAAAGAGATTGGGGCAAAAGGAGGATAGTGAGGGTTAGGGGTGGAGGAAGAAGAAAGAGAAAGAAAGAAAAGGCGTGGCCGACGACAACAATGGAGGTGGTGGCGACGACGAAGAGGGTAAATGTGATGGTGGCTTTGATAGTGATAGTGGGAAAGAAGAAAAAGAGATGAAATTAGGGTTTTGATTTGATGATGAAAAGTACTAGTAGATTTCATTTTTCTATTTGGATTTCATTTTCATAGATAGAAGTAGAAAAATAAAATCCAAGTTTTGTGGGATTTTTTAAGGTGGATGGAAAATCATTTTTCATGTAAATGATTTTTCACCCTATTTTTCATGGGCAATCAAACTTATTTTTTGTTCTTTTTGTTTGTAATTTATTTTTAATGAAATCAATAAGTTGATGATGACCTAAACTAAGCAAGTTGGTAAATAACCACAGACATTACTCACCATTTATCTTATAAAGTTGAAAAAGAGTTGTGTTGTGTAAATATCTTATATTTTGTTGCGTTACGCAGAGGTTTTTTTTTTAGAGTAACGTTACGCAAAGTTGCGATGGGGTGAATTGGTTAGTGGGTAGTGGTGAAAGGGGCAATGCCGCCTCCTAATTCAAATTTTTTAAGGATATGAAAAGGAAAATTATGTAATAATTTTCTTAAGGGTTTTTATTTTTTAGGAATATTTTTTTATGTTTTGGTAACATTCGATTTATAAATAGTGATCTTTAAGGCTATAAAACTTAACAGAAAATAATGATTATTCTTGATCTAATCCGTGAATGTATGCACACTATCACACTATCAAACTACGTAAATTTGTGTGTTTTGTGAGATTTTTGTTATTTCATTTTTTTCACAATTGGGTAGTGTACTGTAGCTAGATGAGATGTTTATTCTTTAAAAAAATATAATAATAGTATGATCCACCATTGCGTTTTATTATATAGATTCATTCATTCATTATCTTTAACATCTTGTCTGAAATCATTAATTTACTCTCTGAAAATCCTTCATATTTAATTTTTCAGAAAATATTCTTACTTTTGAGATTTGTAGATTGAAGGAGATAGAATCTTAAGTTTGAGTATAAAAGTATAATTTGTGACCAAAAAGTTGAAGAAGGGGGTCTTGGCTAGAGGTTGAAGAAAAGGGCATTTAATCGTTTTTGTTGGTCTCTAACAGAAGTTCAAAGTTAAGGTGGGGTGTTTCATAAGTTTAAAAGCAAAGGGACTGTCACCAAAATTTGCTAAAACTTGGAGGGTATACTAAATTGGAGCGGTGACGACTGATGAGCTGGGAAGCATATTATCTTAAACTTATGGCGACCATAAACCCCCAATTTTTTTTTTTATGGGGTTGCTGTCTTATTTTTTGACTTTGGTTGCGAATTATGATGGCTGGTGGAGTTGATTTGAAGGCATAACTAAGCAAACTAGGGAAAGCAGCTTTTAGATATCTCACTTGGGCCCCTTAATGATCAAAATGGTTAACTGGACATTTGCTTATTATAAAATATCTAACCATTTAAGTAACACTCATGCAAATCGATAACTGGCATGATTTCAACTCCTCCCAGCCCGATTCGACTCAAAGAGTCACAACAACACACTCATACACATAGTGTCCAAGCGAGTTGGCAATATAAAATCAGATCCCAGCTTGACACGGTTGAGGTTCGGATTGACTCAATTGATTTTATAAACAAATTAATAATTGGTTGTTGGTCTAAGTTAGTTTTGATTTTTATATATGTATGGGGAATGTTAATGTTCAACATCTCATGGGGATGTTATTATTCTCTAACACTTTTGTTTTCAATAATATCCTTATCTATTTTATTTTTAATGAAAAAGTTAAGATATATTAATCTTTTTGTATTATAAATATGCTCATTTACATAATAAATATTTTTCTCTCATATAATAAATACTAAGAGTATTTAATCTTCAGAATTAAATGTTTTGTTTGCAATAAATAATTTGATAATCAATACAAAAAAGCATTTACTATGTAAAAGACCAACTTATCCCTATTTATTTTCTAAAATACAAAATAAATAAGGGTATTATTGAAAAAAAAAAAAAAAAAGGTATTGAAGAATGCTAATTCCCTATAAGTTCTTGGACCTTAGCATCTAAGTCCCTACTTGGTACATTACAAATCATTTACAATGCACCAATCATTTGCATTTTGTACTGCAAATGATTTGCAATGAAAGATTTACTATTGCTTAGTAACCTCAGTAATTTTGATATTCCTAAGTTGGAGTCAAATAATTTTGCAAATGATTTGTGATTCTTTTTAAGACGCAATTCATTGGCTGAAATTTCTTAAGAACCATGCAATTTTTTTTACAATGCAAATCATTTGCATTGTGTAACCAAGTACCAATAAAATTGATTTTAAAAATTATTTGCATTTGCAAATGATTTGCAACATACTAAGTAGGGTCTAAATGTTTGTTATTTGATTAACAAGTGAGATTTTATTTTTAATCAAGTTTTTAATAAAATCCAATTGGATTTAGGTCAATTTCAGATAGATCTAAGTTCTATCTGGTTCTAATAGGTATATTTGACACCTTTCACAATGAGTTTATGAATCGTTCAAATTTACTTCAATCTTTCTTCGTCTTAAATACTTATTTTCAACCAAGATTCTCAACTTCTCCTTGTAATGGCATAAAATCTCAAACAACAAGATTTATGTTCAAGAATCTAAATTCAACTTCAATAATCTCTTTCCGTTTATAAGAATAGACGCTACTCTAATATGAGTAATATCATAAGCTTCTTTCCATCTTTCGGTCACCAGATGACAATGTAAACTTCAATACTTTGGGTTTCACCCCAAAAACTAGGGGAGTCAATGTATCGGATCAGATCTGAAATCCGATTTGATAACATTGCGTTTGGATTGATGTTTTGGATTCCAATAAAGATCCGATTCGATCCGATAAGGTTTCAATCCGATATCTTATTGGATTGGATCAGGATTATCCATGTCTCAATCCAATAATATTTTAGAATGTATATAAAGTCTATTATATATTTGTTGAGATGTGTGAGGATTATATAGATTTTGTATATAAACCCAGGTTGGTCTGATTCGATCCCATTGTTAATGGATTGGGTCTGGATCTTATTATTGAGTTCTGATAATAAATCCGATCCGATAAGGGTCCGATACGATACTTATCGGATCAATCTTGGATTTTATCCGAGCCTTATTGGCTTGGTATCCAATCAACCCCAATCTGACCCGGATCTGATCCACTGACAGCCCTACCAAAAGCTCCTTGGATACTAGATGACAATGCAAACTATAATCTTTAAGGTCTTTTCCCAAAATGTTCTTGGTAAGAGTAAAATGACATACTACACCGTGACATATTTCTAGAGTGATCTTTTGCTTATAGCTCAACATCGGTTTGACATATGGCGCAGATGACGTAAATAATAAGAGAAAAATTCCTTCTCCTGCCCATAGTGAAAATATGAAATTTTCTAATTAGATCACCTTGTGAAATTTTAAAACATGATCCAATACAACAGGATTGCATAGGATGAAATTCTATGAATTTTAAAAAAAATATATTTTTTCCCTGTTGAAATCTAATTTTAAATTTGGGTACTCGGTAGCCATCCATTTTCAACGCCTTGGATCGAGCTCAAACTTTTTTTATTTTATTTTACCAAGAGTTTTTTTAATGAATTCTAGAAGGTTGTGGTATTCGAGGTCCAATATGATAATCCATTTGGGTCCCACAATCTTTTTTAAGATTTGAAATTAATCTTAAAACTAAAATTTGTGGGAAGAGGATGTGCGGGCAGGAGAGAGAAATTTTCTCTATGTTGCTTACATCTCCTGCGCTTTATGTCAAAAAGTGAAGATATTGAAGAAATCAAAGTTCAAAAGCTAAAGGAACTGCTATTGATCGCTATATAGTAATTAGAGAAAATAATGATCTACGATTGTTATATATCAATCAAAGATTTTGTTTTCAGTTGCTTAACCAATTTCACATTTCTTGATTATGTTAGTCTTTTTCTTTGTAAGAACCTCCCCCTATAACTCTATAAATAGAGATAAATAAAGGGGAAGGTTTCCATTCAAGGAGATGAAAAAATAGAGTTTAGTTCTAAGTTTTTGAGTCATAGTAATCTAAGAGATTTTGAGAGAGAAAATTTCAGATCTTGAGATTTTCCCCTAATCTTGTGAGAGTCATTTCCTATTATAGTTGAGATCTTGTAAAAGTTGAAGCATTTTCCCTCGAGAAGGAATCAAAGAAATTTTTTTTACTCAAATCTGCAAAAATTTCCGCTAAATCGAATAAGGTAAGATCAAATTTATGATAAAATTATTAATTATGATCTTTTTATTGTCGATCCTTCTTATTCACCATTAAATCAACACTTTCACCGTGGGTCTTTGATTTCTTTACTTTTAAATCTGGTTTTACCATCAAAATGGGTTTCTCGATTACCAATTTGATTTTTCACCATTAATTTTGATTTTTTAACCATAAATTTTGATTTCTCAACATAAGAAAATTTCTTAATTGAATTTGAAACTCTATTTTAGATTCAATCATGTAATTCTTAGTTTGGGCTCAAATCTTGGAATTTAAAGAAATTCAATATCAAAAATGGATCTAATCACCTTACTACTTGTGAGATTGAATCTTTAATTCTTTATCCTTGTAATGGGGACGAGATCAATCAAGAAACTTCCCCCAATATTTCCCTCCAATCCAGAAAAGAGCAAAATCTCCCATACTCCCTTTGATTTCTCCAATCCATCCAGAGGGGGAATAGGTAATTCGGTAACTATCTTTCAAGGTTACCTAAAAAGACTTTTATGAAGAGTTTTTAATATGTGAAATATCTAAAATTCCCCTAACATATATATATATATATATACAAATTAATATTTGAGGACTTGAACCTTTGTCAAGATTAATGTTGATGCTAAGTTTGGCCAACCAAAACAAATAAGGCTAAAAATACAAATTAATTATAGTTAAAATAAGATAATGATAATAATAAATTATGGGACTTTACATGATGTTTAGTATTTTATAAGACATTGCTAATTCAAAATTTAGAAGAATTCGTGTATGCAATGTAAATACAACACAAAATCAATGAGTCGGCTTAGAGAATTTTCGAGCCAAATTAATGAGTTGGTTCAAAAATGTTTAATACCATGTCGACAAAAAATTCAATCAAGTCTACTTGTAGGAATTTAAAGAAATAGCTAAAACCAATAAAGTAAAAGAAGAAAAATAAAGAACAAAGATTAAACATAAAACCATAACTATGAGTTTATTTAAACTGCACTTAACCACATCCCAACAACAATTAAAAATATTAATCTAGATTCTAGTTGAGAATACAAGAGGTTTCATGTGAAATTGGGCTGGAAGATAATCATTCTAAGTTGGGCCAACCTTCTTTTAGAACCCAAAATTGTTTGAGTTGAATGCAATTGGAGGCTCTATAGGATCTGGTCCGTTCGGTACCTTCCTTTTGAGCTCAAAATTATCTGAGCTAAATGCAACTGGAGGCTCTATAGGATTTGGGTCACTTGGTACTTCTCTTTTTAGCCCAAAATCTTCTGAGTTGAACGCAATTGGAGGCTCTATAGGATTTGGGCCACTCGGTACCTTTCTTTTGAGCCCAAAATCGTCTGAACTGAAAGCAATTGGAGGCTCTCTAGGATTTAGGCCACTCGGTACCATTCTTTTTAGCCCAAAATCGTTTGAGTTGAACGCAATTGGAGGCTCTCTAGGATTTGGGCCACTCGGTACCTTTTTTTTTAGGCCAAAATCGTATAAACTGTAGGCAACTAGAGGCTCTCTAGGATTTGGGCCATTTGGTACGTCTCTTTTGAGCCCAAAATCTTCTGAGCTGAACGCAATTGGAGGCTCTATCGGTATTAGGCCACTCGGTACCTTCCTTTTAAGCCCAAAATCGTCTGAGCTGAGCGCAAGTGGAGGATCTATCGGTATTAGGCCACTCGGTACCTTCCCTTTAAGCCCAAAATCGTCTAAGTTGAACACAACTGGAGGCTCAATAGGATCAGGGCCATTTGGTACCTTCCTTTTCAACCCAAAATCGTCTGAGCTGAACGCAACTGGAGGCTGAATAGGATCAGGACCATTCGGTACCTTCCTTTTCAATCCAAAATCGTCTGAGGTGAACGCAACTGGAGGCTCAATAGGATCAGGGCCATTCGGTACCTTCCTTTTCAACCCAAAATCGTCTGAGCTGAGCGCAACTGGAGGCTCAATAGGATTAGGGCCATTCGGTACCTTCCTTTTCAATCCAAAATCGTCTGAGCTGAACGCAACTGGAGGCTGAATAGGATCAGGACCATTCGGTACCTTCCTTTTCAATCCAAAATCGTCTGAGGTGAATGCAACTGGAGGCTGAATAGGATCAGGGCCATTCGGTACCTTCCTTTTCAACCCAAATCGTCTGAGCTGAGCGCAACTGGAGGCTCAATAGGATCAGGGCCATTCGGTACCTTCCTTTTCAACCCAAAATCGTCTGAGCTAAACGCAACTGGAGGCTCAATAGGATCAGGGCCATTTGGTACCTTCCTTTTGAGCCCAAAACTTTTCAAGTTGAAACGATTTAAATCAAATTCCACTGAAGGCTCTACGACATCAGGGTTGTTTAGTACATCCCCTTCGATCTGAAAAATATCTGAATCCATAACATCAAGAGATCCCCCATGCCAAACTTTTGGATTTGTGCTTGAAGGAACAAACCTATTTGTCTCATAAGCAACTACAAGAGAAGATCCAAAGAGGAGAGTGAATACTAGCAAACCGAGTCTTGAAACCCCCATTTTTTAATTTTTTTTACAACTTTTCTTGATTGAAACAACACCCACATCCTTCATTTTATAAGCATGTTCTTGGATTTTTCTTTAAAAAGCCATTTGTCCTTATTAAGAAATATTTTAAAGTCTTCACATTTTTCTAGACAAGAAAATCTAGTGGTGGAGATAGTATTTTTAATTCGCTCATGGTTTTTAAAACAAGGATAAGTTACTCCGGAGTTTGGTAGATTTGGCGTTTCCATTGTGATTAAGATGTTCTTGGATTCTTTCTTGAAAGCCCATTGTTCCTATTAGGAAAGATTTTAAAGTTTACACAATTTTACGGGCAATAAAATCTTGTTATGATCTTTTTTAAAATTAGGATAAGTTCCTTGGGAGTTAGGTAGATATGGAGCTTCCATTGTGAATTAAATGGTCATGAATTATTTCTTGAAAGCCTCTTTTCCCTGTTAGGAAAGATTTTTTTAACCTCCAAAGTATTTTAGGCAAGAAAATCTAGTGATGAACTTTTTTGTTGTTTATTAAGGAAGTACTTTTCTAGTTGGCTCATGGTTTTTATAATTAGTATTAAGTTCATGGATTCTTTCTTGAAACCCTCTTGTTCAAATTAGGAAATATTTTTAAAGCCTCCACAGTTTTTTAAGAAAGAAAATATAGTGATGATTTTCTTTTGTAGTTTATCAAGGTATTATTATTTAAGTGGGCTCATGATTTTTAAAACTAGGACAAGTTCCTTCGGAGTTAGATAGATTTCAAATTAAAAATAATAATGTCATAAAAGTCATCAAAATTTGAAATCAACATTAAAAGAACTTAATTTTTGATGAATAACTTTGGATGGAAATGAAGGATGTCTAATTATAAAAGCACCCTATGAATTAATAAAGACAACCCACATCATAACCAATTTTTTTTGTTTTATATGGGTTAAAGTTTTTGAAATGAGCAAATTTTTAGTGAGGATGGTCTATATGGTCTAGAGATCATCCTCACCAAAAATCAGTCCATTTTGAAACTTCTAACCTGTCAAAAATAATTTTCAAAAAAAAAAAAAAAAGACGATTAACAGTTCTTGAACTTATTTTGATAAGCTTAGAAATTTCAGGATGGGTTGATTTTTGGTGAGAATGATCTCCTCATTGTAGAGATCATCCTCATCAAAAATCAACTTATTCTAAAACTTTTAACCCATATAAGACAAAATAATTTAGTCATGGTGTGGGTTTATTAATTTGTGGGGTACTTATATACTAATGAGGAAATCATCCTGACAAAAAATCAACTCATTCTAAAACTTTTAACCCATATAAGACAAAATAATCTAGCCATGGTGTGGGTTTATTAATTTGTGGGGTGCTTATATACTTATCTATGGGATATAAGAGGCAATATTCTTTTAAGTATAAAGGCATATTGTCTGTTCTAAAAAAAACAAAGGGCATACTTGTCCGTATCGAAAAAAGCGAAGTGCTTACCGCTTTAGCACTTTTTTTCAGCATCAAAATAGTGTTAATTTTTTCACTTATTTTCAACAATAAGCGCTGAAAATATAGAGTAAACAAACGCGTTATTTTGACAAAAAGTACTGAATTTAATTTTTTCAGCAATAAGTAATGAAAAATAACGCAAACAAATACTATCCTAGTGATGTTTCATTCTTTTAGTTCATCATGGAAGTATTTTTTCAGTTGGCTCATGGTTTTGAAAATTAGGATAAGCTCATGGATTCTTTTTTGAAAGCAGTGTCCCCTATTAGGAAAGATTTTAAAGCCCTCACAAATGTTTAGGCAAGAAAAGCCAATAATGATCTTTTTTGGAAGCAACATATTCTTTTATTAAATTAAATAAATAATAAGCATAAAATTTCATATAATAAATCATTAATTTATTCATTAAATAATATTTTCAATTATTGGTAAAGAAGTCATTAATCTATGTCCCAACTAAAATAACTCATAAGAAATGAATATATTATTATTTATTATATAAGATTTGGTTCTCGTTTGGTCCAGTTATGTACAAGCTTGAACTGATAACCGATCCAAATTGACCGGTTCTCTATTTTCTAAACCCAGAACCGAACCGCAACTTATTCTATATTGAACCAAATCAACCCAAGTCTGTCGATTTGGTTCGATTCTCAATTTGAATAGGACCAAGTTGCACCCCTATTGAAGAGTACTCATCCGAACCTGAAACCATTTAAAGGTAAAAATGCCTGACTTTGACGACCAGTTGGTAATTATTCTCAATTATAGTCTTCATAACCAATTATGAGAGGTGATAATGATATTTGGTAAATTCTTGCATAATGAATTATTTTAAATCTAGTACGAGGCACGGACAAATGCACATGTATTACGAAAATTAGGCTTTATGCATGATTTCTTTATAATAATTAATTAAAAAATCAAACTTTCGAATAGATAATATCTTATGTATTGCATTTTATCAATTAATATATTATAAGGAACATTTTGTAATTTAAAAATATTAAGGTCATGCTTGATTTCGTAACAAAAGACCGTATTTCAAAAGAATAGCGTTAACTTAATGAATTTTGCTTTTTTTTCTTATGCTTGATTCTATTTTTAGGCCATTCTTGGCATTCCGCAACAACAAAAGAACAACTATCAATAGGATCCGCTTCAAGATAGATTTGAAATTTTTTCAAAACCCTAAAAATACAAGGAGATCAAGACGTCATTATGCACCGTCATACACAAATTATTCAAAATGAAAGCAACCAACCAAACTTTAATTTGTTTATCATAACTGTTGAAACCTTAACATAAATCAAAATCAAGCTAGGGTTATTGATTTACAAGACGTAAATATGGGAAATGTTCAGCAACAAACATTTTGGCAAAACATTTTTTAAAACATGGGTTAGAGGTTTTGGAATGTGCTGATTTTTGATGAGGATGATCTCTACGGTGAGGAGATCATCCTCACCAAAAATCAGCCCATTCCAAAACTTCTAATCCAATAAAAATGGTTTACAAAAAATGGATGGTCCACGATTTTTCAACTTGTAAACTGGGGCTAGAAGTTTTGGAATGGGCTGATTTTTGGTGAGGATGATCTCCTCACTGTAGAGATCATCCTCACCAAAAATCAGCTCATTCGAAAACCTCTAACCATGTTTTGAAAAATGTTTTGTCAAAATGTTTGTTGCTGAACGGGACCCGTAAATATATATATGAAAAATCTCCTCAGACTGGGCGAAATCAACAGATCAAGAAGAGATCTGGCGACTAAAAAAGATCAACAGAAGGGGAAAAAAGAACAAAACCTGGAGAGGCTGATCAACTTGAGAGAGGAGATCAGATGAGTGTTCAAGTAAGAGACTGAGGAGTGAAGAGAGAGCCGTCTTGACGTGCTTTGAATGGGTCCTTCGCATCAAACTCATCGCTGCCTCCATTTCTATCACAGAGAGAGAGGTGCGTAGGTTAAGAGCTTCGACTGATAACGAGAGAGAGAGAGAGAGAGAGAGAGAGAGAGAGAGAGATGAACGAGAGGGAGAGATGGTGCGCAGGATAAGAGCTTCAGCACAGAGAGAGAGAGAGAGAGAGAGAGAGGGGCGTGGAATATCACTTTGAAATTGCTTACGAGGGTCTGCATTACTTTTCACACATATGTTTAAGAAATCACTTGTATCATTCAATGCAATGACTTTATGATTTGAAAAATAAATTACAATATTGTAAGAATACTTTTATAATTTAAAAACTAATTAATATGAAATTAAATTAACAATACTTTATATTCACCCTTCTTTCTTTGAGTATGTTTGATTGTATGAAGAGCGACTTTTCATGGAATTTGATATTCATAAAAAAGATAGTGCTGAAAAATGGGTGGGATTGGAAAATAAATTCCATTGTTTGATTTAATCTAGATAAAATCATAAAAAAAGTATTGAGGAAAAGGAGGAGAGAGAGAGAGAGATAGAAAGAGGATGGTAGAAGATGGAGGAGAGAGAGGGTTGGGGGTGGAGGAAGAAGAAGAAGAAGAGACAAAGACATAGACCCACACACAGAGAAAGAGAGAAAGGGCAGTGGCCGACGATAGCAGTGGAGATGGTGGCGACGACATAGACGGTGAATGTGATGATGGCTATGATAGTTGTAGTGAGGAAGAAGAAGAAGAGATGAAATTAGGATTTTGATTTGGGGATGAAAAGTAATAATAAATTTCATTTTTCCACTTATATTTTATTTTCTCATTGATAGAAATGGAAAAATGAAATCTAAGTTTTGTAGGACTTTTGAAGGTGGATGGAAAATCATTTTTCATGTAAATGATTTTTCACCCTATTTTCCATGGGCGATCAAACTTACCTTTTGTTCTTTTTATTTATAATTTAATTATAATGAGATCAATATGATGACCCAAACTAGACAAGTTGATAAATAACCACAGACTTTAGTCACCCTTTATCTTATAAAGTTGAAGAGGAGTTGGTGTTGTGTAAATATCTTATATTTTGTTGCGTTACGTAGAGTTGTAATGGAGTGAATTGGTTAGTGGGCAGGGGCGAAAGGGACAGTGCCCCCTCCCAATCTAAATTTTTTAGGGATATGAAAAGGAAAATTGTTTAATAATTTTCTTAAGGGTTTTTTATTTTTTCAGGAATATTTTTTATGTTTTGGTTATAAATAAAAAATTTTAGGGCTATAAAATTTAGGAGAAAATAATGATTATTCTTGATCTAATCTGTGGATGTAGGCACACTATCAAACTATGTAAATCTTTGTGTTTTGTGACATTTTTATTATTTTTGTTATTTCATTTTTTCCACAGTTGGATAGTGTACTGTAGCTAGATGGGATGTTTATCCCCTAAAAAAATGTAGTAATGGTATGATCCACCATTGTGTTTTATCTTTAACATTTTGTCTGAAATCATTAACTCATTCTCCCAAAATCCTTCATATTTAAATTTTTAGAAAATATTCTTACTGTTGAGTTTTGTGGATGGAAGGAGATAGAATCTTAAGGTTGAGTACGAAAGTATAATTTGTAACCAAAAAGTTGAAGAAGGGGGTCTGGGCTAGAGGTTGAAGATGAGGGCATTTAATCGTTTTTGTTGGCCTCTAAGAGAAGTCCGAAGTTAAGGAGGGGAGGGGAGGGGGGTGTGTTTCATAAGTTTGAAAGGAAAGGGACTCTCTCTCTCTCTCTATTGAAGTATAAACAAGGGAAGAGTACAACCTAACTTGTCTTAACACAACAAGCTAAGCAGATCCAAAATCACATTGATTTTTCTTTCTGTTTATTTTTTCACTTAACAGGAGGAGCTCTGTATAATGCTTGAACTATTACGGGGATCGAGAAAATGAAGAAGAAATACAGAGAGAGAGAGAGGAGAGAGATTATGAGCAGAGAACCGTTACATATCTGAAACAAGGAGATAAGTAGAGAAGACATAACAGAGAGAGAAGAGGAGAAGACGCTGTTTTTATTTTTATTTTTAATTTCACTTAATGACGTGGTAGATGACTCATTAAGTTGGTGACGTGGCTTAGTATCCACGGCAGAACTGTGAGAATCACAGTATCTAGCCTGTGTCACCCCAGCATTACTCTTTGTTTTTTCGTTTTTTTGGATTGATAAGCTAGGGTTGAAGGGTCCATCTCTTAAAAAACAACAAACTAACGAGAATAATTACAACATAGTTCTTCTACCAGTATTCTCGTGAACTCGTAGGGTATGCAAAATGCATCCTTAATGCTATAGAATTTTTTTTTTCTACGGGATTACAATCTTGCTAAAAGATCAGCAGACATGTTCACCCTTCTCTAGAAAAACTCGAATCCATCCACACATTAGGAAGGTTGAAGATAATTTCTGATTTTTTGTAATTACTTCCTGATATTTCCATGTAGTCTCTATCTCCTGATTGAGTTTAGAAAATCCATACAAATAATCAATCAGGTTTTATTCAAAGTTCTGGTAAAATAAATAAACTTTGGAAGATATCAACTTCGAAGGAAATTAAAAATAATCCTAACCACCATGAGTCAGTGTGGGAAATGGGCCACAAATATCTATGTAAAAATAATACCTAATAATGTAATATTTATCTTAGTATCTATTTTTCTTTAGTTGGTCAAGCTTTGATTCAATCAACTAAGTGCCAAGATAAATAAAAATCCAACGGCTCCACGACATTAAGTCCAACGATCACAAAATAAAGAACTTATCTCCAAAACAGGGATGGCACCCCATATAATCCATAAAACTAACAAAAAATCAAATTTGCAAGTCTAAAATACATGGTGAGCCTCATTTAAGTGGCTTCTTCAATATTTGGTCCGCAGAAGATCCTGTGCATAATAGGGATGGTTGGAGAGTCATGGTTGCATATTCTTTTGTTTATCTGAATGGCAGATCTATTGATGGTATCTCTTACACATGCCTCACAGTATGTTTCTTTCTTTTCCCATTCCAAGGGCTCGGTAGCATCATAAATTTTCTGGTTATTTGATAGTGCTCTTATGTTGAGACTATTTCTTGGTGACGACTTCTCATATTGAAGGATTGGTTGAGCTTTTTTCTATGATTGCTGGGATTCTTGTACAACTATGATATCAAGATCAATGTTTGAGCAAGCATATAAGATTTCATTTCACGGGGATCGATAATTTAGTGATATTGTGAGCAAGAAAAGGAAAGAATGATGTTGGGATAGATGATATTGTGAGCAAGAAAAGGAAAGAATGATGTTGGGATAGATGACAGTTGAAGTGGTCATACAAAAGATTTCAGTATTTGTGGGGGAGATTCTGAATTTTTCCCCAAATCAGATTATTATCAATCAGATCATTTCTTCCGCAGTTCAAATGATCGATTTTTAATTGATAGGTTCTATCCAGTGATAAACAGATCGTGACAAGCAGTCCCACGACCGACCCCAACCAGTATCCTTATTCTTAAGCAATCAATAATAAGATCAATCGTTTGTAGGTTTTTTTTAGAATCTTTCACAAGGAAACACAAGTTACGTCAATTACTAAAAGCAATGACATTATTAGAATAGGGAAATGTTCAGCACCCTAAGTTTTACCACACATTTTAACAAACGTTTTTTGTCCTACATGGGTTAGTCTTGGAATGGGCTGATTTTTTGGTGAGGATGATCTCTATGATTAGAAGATCATCCTCCCCAAAAATCAGCCTATTCCGAAATGTTTAGCCCCATGTTTACACGTTGAAAAATCGTGGACCATCCATTTTTTGTAAATCATTTTTGATAGGGTTAGAAGTGTTGGAATGAGCTGATTTTTGGTGAGGATGATCTCCTCACCATCACCAAAAATCAGCCCATTCCAAAACTTCTAACCCATGTAAGACAAAACACGTATGTTAAAGTGTGTGGTAAAGCTTAGGGTGCTGAACGGGACCCATTAGAATAATATACAAATGCAAAGGGATTGTTCTATATAGGGTGCAACTTGGTCTAGTTCAAACTGAGAACCGAACAAAAATGATAGCTTTGGGGTGGTTTGGTTTGGTTTGGAACAAGTTGTGGTTTGGTTCCAAATTACAAAAATGGAAAACTGATCAATTTGGTTCGGTTCTTAGATTAAAATAGTATAAAACCGAACCGAACCAAACCAAGAACCAAACTCTTATGTAATAAATAAATATATGTATATAATAATTATTATGAATTATTTGAAGAGTTAGGACATAGATTAATGATCTTTTATGGATAAACTAATGAATTTTTATAGATATATTAGTGATTTATTGTATGAAATTTAATGTTTATTTTTTCATTAAACAATGTTACTTACGATTTATAGAATATTGGCAACCCATAGAACCAAATCCAACAAAACCGACTTTAGTTCAGTTTGGGTTGGTTTGGTTGTGGTTCTTATTTAGGGGAACCAACCTATATCTGTTCGATACCAATTTGACCTCAAACTAAACCAAACTTAACCAAGTTGCACCCCTAGTTCTATATGCTTAAAATTTGGATTCTAGATCCACGAATGACTAGTAATATTTCGTAGATGGAAATATTTTTTTAAGTCTAGAAGTTTCGCTTGCTATGACTTTGATCGTTATACTCAAAGTCGCCATCACGGAGTCGTTATTTTTCAGGCATCCTTGATCGCTATCTAATTTTTCTTGATCGTTATTTCCTAATTGTTATTTTTCCACAATTTTGTTAAGTGACATAGCAACCACTGATTGCTATATTTTGATAGCAACTTCGCGATTGCATATATAGCAATCACAAAATCACTATTCGGGTGAGACTTTTCGACTTATAACAATCATGATCACTATTTCTTCGAGATGTTTCCTCATTATTTTTCTTCCTCTTAACACTTTTTACCCCAGTTATTGGTTTTTTTCATGCCGTTTTGTCAATTATCGCCCTTCGACATCCATTATTGTTCCCCTTCTTGGTCCTAGGGCTCCATTTAAAAACCCTAAGTTTGGTTCCTTTTGATTTTCTATAGGACCTACTTGACTATTTTGGTTTTTGGGGTCTTTCCACCATGGATTTCACAAAGCACCAACAAATAAAGATTGGTTTTATGAAACTAGGTGGTGCTTTGAGTGGTTCTTACTGTAATTTTTCTTAGCCTTAGGGATTCTTGGATTAAACTTTGTCTAGTTCCTCTTTTGTAACAATCACTCCCAATCTATTTCTTGGTGTCTCTTGATCTGAGTCGTTTAAGATAATTTGAATGTAAAATGACGCAAAAAAACAAAGTAAGGCTTTGTGTCTTGTTTTGGCTCTTTTATACCCTTGCAAAGTTTCCTAGGAATACTCATTGCATGACCTTGGTCCCCTTTCGTTGTCCTCACTTTATTGGGCTTTATGACCCGTTAGGACTTTTGTTTTGAGTTGGTTTCTCTACTCTTTGTTTGGCCTCATCAATCAAGGATATCAAATATTTTTGAGTGCGATGCTCGCCTTTGTGTTTCCCTCTAGTAGGTAAGCATCAAGGGAACTTTATTGTTATACATCAAGTTGGGCCCACAACTCATGCCACAATTTAGTCTTTTGTTTGGGAATCAGACATTAGTTTGATTGATTAGAGTCCACGAATTGAAGAATTTGGAGATTTCAAAGTCGAAGGAATTGAAGACTCAAAAAGTGAAAATATTGAAGAAATCAAAGTTCAAAAGCTAAAGGAACTGCTACTGATCGCTATATAGTGATTAGAGAAAATAACGATCTATGATTGTTATATATCGATCATAGATTTTGTTTTCAGTTGCTTAACTGATTTCACATTTCTTGATAATGTTAGTCTTTTTCTTTGTAAGATCCTCCCTCTATAACTCTATAAATAGAGATAAATAAAGGGGAAGGTTTCCATTCAAGGAGATGAAAAAATAGAGTTTAGTTCTAAGTTTTTGAGTCGTAGTAATCTTAGAGATTTTGAGAGAAAAAATTTCAGATCTTGAGATTTTCCCCTAATCTTGTGAGAGTCCTTTCCTATTATAGTTGAGATCTTATAAAAGATGAAGCATTTTCCCTCAAGAAGGAATCAAATAAATTTTTTTTACTCAAATATGTAAAAATTCCGCTAAATCGAATAAGGTAAGATTAAATTTATGATAAAATTATTAATTATGATCTTTTTATTGTTGATCCTTCTTATTCACCATTAAATCAACACTTTCACAGTGGGTCTTTGATTTCTTTACTTTTAAATCTGGTTTTACCATCAAAATGGGTTTCTTGATCACCAATTTGATTTTTAACCATAAATTTTGATTTCTCAACATAAGAAATTTTCTTAATTGAATTTGAAACTTTATTTTCGATTCAATTATTTAATTCTTAATTTGGCCTCAAATCTTGGAATTTAAAGAAATTCAACATAAAAATGGATCTAATCACCTTACTATTTGTGAGATTGGATCTTTGATCATTTATCCTTGTAATGGGGACGAGATCAATCAAGAAACTCCTCCCAATATTTCCCTCCAATCCAGAAAAGAGCAGAATCTCCCACACTCCCTTTGATTTCTCCAATCTATCCAGACGAGGATAGGTAATTCGGTAACTATCTTTCAAGGTTAGCTAAAAAGACTTTTATGAAGAGTTTTTAATGTGTGAAATATCTAAAATTCCCCTAACATATACATATATAAATATATAGGGTCAGGATCAAGGGACATATGAAAAAACATATGTAAAAACAATGTAACATTAATAAATTTTAAAAATAAGGGTAGAAGTTTCGGATTGAGCTGATTTTTTGTGAGGATTATCTCTATGATGGGAAGATTATCCGGAAAAAAAAAAATCAGTCCAATCTGAAACTTCTAACCCCATTAAAAGTAATTTAGAATGTGGACCGTTGATTTTTTTTATCAATTTTTGTTAATAATTTGTAAATCACTTTTGATGGATTTAGAAGTTTCAGATTGAGCTGATTTTTTGTGAGGATGATCTTCTCATCATAGTGACCATCCTCACTAAAAATCAGCTCAATCCAAAACCTTTAACCTATATTTTGAAAAACCATTGTTTTTTACTTATGATATATATATATATACAAATTAATATTTGAGGACTTGAACCTTTGTCTAGATTAACGTTGATGCTAAGCTTAGCAAACCAAAACAAAAAAGGCTAAAAATACAAATTAATTATAGTTAAAATAAGATAATAATAATAGTAAATTATGGGACTTTACATGATGTTTAGTATTTTATAAGACATTGCTAATTCAAATTTTAGAAGAATTCGTGTACGCAATGTAAATACAACACAAAATATATGAGTCGGCTTAGAGAATTTCGAGCCAAATGAATGAGTTGGTTCAAAAAGGTTTAATACCATGTCGACTAAAAATTCAATCAAGTCCAGTCTACTTGGATGAATTTAAAGAAATAGTTAAAATGAATAAAGTAAAAGAAGAAAAATAAAGAACAAAGATTAAACATAAAACCATAACTAGGAGTTTATTTAAAATGCACTTAACCACGCCCCAACAACAATTAAAAATATTAATCTAGATTCTAGTTGAGAATACAAGAGGTTTCATGAGAAATTGGGTTGGAAGATAATCATTCTAAGTTGGGCCAACCTACTTTTAGAACCCAAAATTGTTTGAGTTGAATGCAATTGGAGGATCTATAGGATCTGGTCCATTCGGTACCTTCCTTTTGAGCACAAAATTAACTGAGCTAAATGCAACTGGAGGCTCTATAGGATTTGGGCCACTTGGTACTTCTCTTTTTAGCCCAAAATCTTCTGAGTTGAATGCAATTGGAGGCTCTATAGGATTTGGGCCACTCGGTACCTTTCTTTTGAGCCCAAAATCGTTTGAACTGAAGGCAATTGGAGGCTCTCTAGGATTTGGGCCACTAGGTACCATTCTTTTTAGCCCAAAATCGTCTGAGTTGGACGCAATTGGAGGCTCTCTAGGATTTGGGCCACTCTGTACCTCTCTTTTGAGCCCAAAATCTTCTGAATTGAATGCAATTGGAGGCTCTATCGGATTTGGGCCACTCGGTACTTCTCTTTTTAGCCCAAAATCGTCTGAGCTGAGCGCAATTGGAGGCTCTATCGGTATTAGGCCACTCGGTACCTTCCTTTTAAGCCCAAAATCGTCTGAGCTGAAAGCAATTGGAGGATCTATGGGTATTAGGCCACTTGGTACCTTCCCTTTAAGCCCAAAATCGTCTGAGCTGAACGCAACTGGAGGCTCAATAGGATTAGGGCCATTCGGTACCTTCCTTTTCAACCCAAAATCGTCTGAGCTGAACGCAACTGGAGGATCAATAGGATCAGGGCCATTCGGTACCTTCCTTTTCAACCCAAAATCGTCTGAGCTGAACGCAACTGGAGGCTCAATAGGATCAGGGCCATTCGGTACCTTCCTTTTCAACCCAAAATCGTCTGAGCTGAACGCAACTGGAGGCTCAATAGGATCAGGGCCATTCGGTACCTTCCTTTTCAACCCAAAATCGTCTGACCTGAACGCAACTGGAGCTCATATAGGATCAGGGCCTTTCGGTACCTTCCTTTTCAACCCAAAATCGTCTGACCTGAACGCAACTGGAGGCTCAATAGGATCTGGGCCTTTCGGTACCTTCCTTTTCAACCCAAAATCGTCTGAGCTGAACGCAACTGGAGGCTCAATAGGATCTGGGCCATTCGGTACCTTCCTTTTCAACCCAAAATCGTCTGAGCTGAACGCAACTGGAGGCTCAATAGGATCAGGGCCATTCGGTACCTTCCTTTTCAACCCAAAATCGTCTGAGCTGAACGCAACTGGAGGCTCAATAGGATCAGGGCCTTTCGGTACCTTCCTTTTCAACCCAAAATCGTCTGACCTGAACGCAACTGGAGGCTCAATAGGATCAGGGTCATTCGGTACCTTCCTTTTCAACCCAAAATCGTCTGAGCTGAATGCAATTGGAGGCTTAATAGGATCTGGGCCATTCGGTACCTTCCTTTTCAACCCAAAATCGTCTGAGCTGAACGCAACTGGAGGCTCAATAGGATCTGGGCCATTTGGTACCTTCCTTTTGAGCCCAAAACTTTTCAAGTTGAAACGATTTAAATCAAATTCCACTGAAAGATCTACGACATCAGGGTTGTTTAGTACATCCCCTTCGATCTGAAAAATATCTGAATCCATAACATCAAGAGATCCCCCATGCCAAACTTTTAGATTTGTGCTTGAAGGAACAAACCTATTTGTCTCATAAGCAACTACAAGAGAAGATCCAAAGAGGAGAGTGAATACTAGCAAACCGAGTCTTGAAACCCCCATTTTTTAATTTTTTTTACAACTTTTCTTGATTGAAACAACACCGACATCCTTCATTTTATAAGCATGTTCTTGGATTTTTCTTTAAAAAGCCAACTGTCCTTATTAAGAAAGATTTTAAAGTCTTCACATTTTTCTAGACAAGAAAATCTAGTGGTGAAGATAGTATTTTTAATTCGCTCATGGTTTTTAAAACAAGGATAAGTTACTCCGGAGTTTGGTAGATTTGGCGTTTCCATTGTGATTAAGATATTCATGGATTCTTTCTTGAAAGCCCATTGTTCCTATTAGGAAAGATTTTTAAGTTTACACGCTTTTCCAAGCAATAAAATCTTGTGATGATCTTTTTTTATAGTTTATCAAGGTAGTATTTTTTAGTTGGACCGTGGGTTTTAAAATTAGGATAAGTTCCTTGGGAGTTAGGTAGATATGGAGCTTCCATTGTGAATTAAATGTTCATGAATTATTTCTTGAAAGCCTCTTTTCCCTGTTAGGAAAGATTTTTTTAACCTCCAAAGTATTTTAGGCAAGAAAATCTAGTGATGAACTTTTTTGTAGTTTATTAAGGAAGTAATTTTCTAGTTGGCTCATGGTTTTTATAATTAGTTTTAAATTCATGGATTCTTTCTTGAAAGCCTCTTGTCCAAATTAGGAACTATTTTTAAAGCCTCCATAGTTTTTTAAGAAAGAAAATATAGTGATGATTTTCTTTTGTAGTTTATCAGGGTATTATTATTTAAGTGGGCTCATGATTTTTAAAACTAGGACAAGTTCCTTCGGAGTTAGGTAGATTTCAAATTAAAAATAATAATGTCATAAAAGTCACCAAAATTTGCAATCAACATTAAAGAAATTAATTTTTGATGAATAATTTTGGATGGAAATGAAGGATGTCTAATTATTAAAGCACCCAATGAATTAATAAAGGCAACCCACATCATAATCAATTTTTTTTTTGTTTTATATGGGTTAAAGTTTTTGAAATGAGCAAATTTTTAGTAAGGATGGTCTATATGGTCTAGAGATCATCCTCACCAAAAATCAGTCCATTTTGAAACTTCTAACCTGTTAAAAATAATTTAAAAAAAAAATGGACGATTGACGGTTCTTGAACTTGTTTTGATAGGGTTAGAAATTTCATGATGGGCTGATTTTTGGTGAGAATGATCTCCTCATTGTAGAGATCATCCTCATCAAAAATCAACTTATTCTAAAACTTTTAATCCATATAAGACAAAATAATTTAGTCATGGTGTGGGTTTATTAATTTGTGGGGTGCTTATATACTAATGAGGAAATCATCCCGACAAAAAATCAACTCATTCCAAAACTTTTAACCCATATAAGACAAAATAATCTAGCCATGGTGTGGGTTTATTAATTTCTGGGGTGCTTATATACTTATCTATGGGATATAAGAGGCAATATCCTTTTAAGTATAAAGGCATACTTGTCTGTTTAAAAAAAAACAAAGGGCATACTTGTCCGTGTCGAAAAAAGCGAAGTGCTTACCGCTTCAGCACTTTTTTTCAGCATCAAAATAGTGCTGAATTTTTTCACTTATTTTCAGCAATAAGCGCTGAAAATATAGAGTAAACAAACGCACTATTTTGACAAAAAGTACTGAATTTAATTTTTTCAGCAATAAGTAATGAAAAATAGCACAAACAAATACTACCCTACTGATGTTTCATTCTTTTAGTTCATCAAGGAAATATTTTTTCAGTTGGCTCATGGTCTTGAAAATTAGGATAAGCTCATGGATTCTTTTTTGAAAGCAGTGTCCCTATTAGGAAAGATTTTAAAGCCTCCACAAATGTTTAGGCAAGAAAAGCCAATGAAGATCTATTTTGGAAACAACATATTCTTTTATTAAATTAAATAAATAATAAGCATAAAATTTCATATAATAAATCATTAATTTATTTATTAAATAATATTTTCAATTATTGGTAAAGAAGTCATTAATCTATGTCCCAACTAAAATAACTCATGAGAAATGAATATATTATTATTTATTATATAAGGTTTGGTTCTCGTTTGGTCCAGTTATATACAAGCCTTGAACTGAGAACCGATCCAAATTGACCGGTTCTTTATTTTCTAAACCCAAAATCGAACTGCAACTTATTCTATGTTGAACCAAATCAGCCCAAGGCTGTCGATTTGGTTCGATTCTCAATTTGAATAGGACCAAGTTGCAACCCTATTGAAGAGTACTCATTTGAACTTGAACCATTTAAAGGTAAAAATGCCCGACTTTGACGATCAGTTGGTAATTATTCTCAACTATAGTCTTCATAACCAATTATGAGAGGTGATAATGATACTTGGTAAATTCTTGCCTAATGAATTATTTTAAAACTAGTACGAGTCACGGACAAATGCACATGTTTTACGAAAATTAGGCTTTATGCATGATTTCTTTATAATAATTAATTAAAAAAATCAAACTTTCGAATAGATAATATCTTAGATATTACATTTTATCAATTAATATATTATAAGGAACATTTTGTAATTTAAAAATATTAAGGTCATGCTTGATTTCGTGACAAAAGACCGTATTTCAAAAGAATAGTGTTAACTTAATGAATTTTGCCTTTTTTTTCTATTGCTTGATTCTATTTTTAGGCCATTCTTGGCATTCCGCAACAACAAAACAACAACTATCAATAGGATCAGCTTCAAGATAGATTTGAAATTTTTTCAAAACCCTAAAAATACAAGGAGATCAAGACGTCATTATGCACCATCATAGACAAATTATTCAAAATGAAAGCAACCAACCAAACTTTAATTTGTTTATCATAACTGTTGAAACCTTAACAGAAATCAAAATCAAGCTGGGGTTATTGATTTACAAGACGTAAATATATATGAAAAATCTCCACAGAGTGGGCGAAATCAACAGATCAAGAAGAGATCTGGTGACGAAAATAGATCAACAGAAGGGGAAAAAAAAACAAAACCTGGAGAGGCTGATCAACTTGACGAGATCGGATGAGTGTTCAAGTAAGAGACTGAGGAGTGCAGAGAAAGCCGTCTCTGCGTGCTTTGAATGGGTCCTTCGCATCAAACCCATCTCTGCCTCCATATCTATCACAGAGAGAGAGGTGCGTAGGTTAAGAGCTTCGACTGATAACGAGAAAGAGAGGATATGAACGAGAGGGAGAGATGGTGCGTAGGATAAGAGCTTCAGCACAGTGAAACAGAAAGAGAGAGAGAGGCGTGATTTGATCCAAGTTTCCCTCGCTAAAACCGTCTTTTATAATATTGAGATTACTTTTAATGGGGAATATCACTTTCAAATTGCTTACGAGGGTCTACATTACTTTTCACATATATCTGTTTTAGAAATCACTTATATCATTCAATGCAATGACTATGATTTGAAAAATAAGTTACAATATTGTAAGATTACTTTTATAATTAAAAAACGAATTAATATGAAATTAAATTAACAATACTTTATATTCACCCTTCTTTCTTTGGGTATGTTTGATTGTATGAAATGCGGGCTTTCATTGGGAAAATAAATTCTATTCTTTGATTTGATCTAGATAAAATAAAAAAAAAATTTGAGGAAGAGGAGGAGAGAGAGATAGAAAGAGGATGGTGGAAGACGGAGGAGAGAGAGGGTTGGGAGTGGAGGAAGAAGAAGAAGAAGAAGAGACAAAGACAGAGACACACAGAGAAAGAGAGAAAGGGCAGTGGCCGACGACAGCAATGGAGGTGGTGGCGACGACAGAGAGGGTGAATGTGATGATTGCTATGATAGTGGTAGTGAGGAAGAAGAAAAAGAGATGAAATCTAAGTTTTGTAGGACTTTTGAAGGTGGATGGAAAATAATTTTTCATGTAAATGATTTTTCTCCCTATTTTTCATGGGCAATCAAACTTACCTTTTGTTCTTTTTGTTTGAAATTTATTTTTAATGAGATCAATAAGTTCATGATGACCCAAACTAATCAAGTTGGTAAATAACCACAGACTTTACTCAACCTTTATCTTATAAAGTTGAAGAGGAGTTAGTGTTGTGTAAATATCTTATATTTTGTTGTGTTACACATAATTGTGATGCAGTGAATCAGTTAGTGGGTAGGGGTGAAAGTGGCAGTGTCCCCTCTCAATCTAAATTTTTTTAAGGATAATAAAAGGAAAATTGTGTAATAATTTTCTTAAGGGTTTTTTATTTTTAGGAATATTTTTTATGTTTTGGTAACTCCCGATTTATAAATAAAGATCACTAGGATTATAAAACTTAGGAGAAAATAATGATTATTCTTGATCTAATCTGTGGATGTATGCACCCTATCAAATTACGTAAATCTTTGTGTTTTGTGACATTTTTATTATCTTTGTTATTTCATTTTTTTCACAGTTGGGTAGTGTACTGTGGATAGATGGGATGTTTATTCCCTAAAAAAATGTTGTAATAGTATGATCCACCATTGTGTTTTATTATATAGATTCATTCATCCATTATCTTTAACATTTTGTCTGAAATCATTAACTCACTCCAACATTTTTTTTCAATAATATCCCTATCTATTTTTTTAAATTAAAAAAATAAAAATATTTTAGTCTTTTCATATTTTAAATGCTCATTTACATAATAAATATTTGTCTCTCATATAATAAATACTAAGAGTAGTTAATCTTCATAATTAAATATTTTATTTGTAATGAATAATTTGGCAATCAATACCAAAAAAAAAATTATTATGTAAAAGACCAACATACCCTTATTTATTTTCTTAAAGACAAAATAAATAAATGTATTATTGAAAAAGAAAAGTGTTGGAGAATGCTAAATCCCTATGAGTTCTAGGACCTTAGCATTCCTCTATATATTTTAATGATTTTAAAAATTCTAAATCCCTGCTTGGTACACTACAAATCATTTGCATTTTGTACTGCACATGATTTGCGATGAAAGATTTACTATTGCTTAGTAACCTCAGTAATTTTGATATTCCTAAGTTGGAGTCAAATAATTTTGCAAATGATTTGTGATTCTTTTTAAGATGTAATTCATTGGCTGAAATTTCTTAAGAACCACGTAATTTTTTTGCAATGCAAATCATTTGCATTGTATAACCAAGCACCAATAAAATTGATTTTAAAAATTATTTGCATTTGCAAATGATTTGCAGCATACCAAATAGGGTCTAAATGTTTGTTATTTGATAAAATAAGTGAGATTTTATTGCTAATCAAATTTTCAATAAAATACAAATTGAATTTAGGTCAATTTCAAATAGATCTAAGTTCGATCTGGTTCTAATAGCATATTTGACACCTTTCACAATGATTTTAGCTTTGAATCGTTCAAATTTACTTCAGTCTTTCTTCGTCTTAAATACTTATGTTCAACCAAACTTCTCAACTTCGCCTTGTAATGGCATAAAATCTCAAATAACGACATGCATGTTTAAGAATCTAAATTCAACTTCTATAATCTCTTTCCATTTATAGGAATAGACACTACACTAATATGACTAATATCTATCATAAGCTTCTTTCCATCTTTTAGTCACCAGATGACAATGTAAAATTCAATACTTTGGTTTTCACCCCAAAAAACTAGGGGTGTCAATGTATCAGATCAGACTCGAAATCCGATTTGATAACTTTGTGTTTGTATTGATATTTTGGATTCCAATAAAGATCCGATCTGATACGATAAGGTTTCAATCTGATATCTTCTTGGATTGGATCAGGATTATCCATATCCCGATCCAATAATATTTTAGAATGTATAAAAAGTCTATTATATATTTGTTGAGATGTGTGAGGTTTATATAGATTTTGTATATAAAATCGGGTTGGCCTGATTCGATCCGATTGTTAATGGATCCGGTCTGGATCTTATTGTTGACTTCCGATAATAAATCCGATTTGATAAGGGTCCGATACGATACTTATCGGATCAGTGCTGGATTTTATCAGATGAGTGTTCAAGTAAGAGACTGAGGAGTGCAAAGAGAGCCGTCTCTGCGTGCTTTGAATGGGTCCTTCGCATCAAACTCATCGCTGCCTCCATTTCTATCACAGAGAGAGAGGTGTGTAGGTTAAGAGCTTCGACTGATAACGAGAGAGAGAGAGAGGGAGAGATGGTGCGCAGGATAAGAGCTTCAGCAGAGAGAGAGAGAGAGAGGCGCGTGGTTTGATCCAAGTTTCCCTCGCTGAAACCGTCTTTTATAATACTGAGATTACTTTTAATGGGGAATATCACTTTGAAATTGCTTACGAGGGGTCTGCATTACTTTTCACACACATGTTTAAGAAATCACTTTTATCATTCAATGCAATGACTATATGATTTGAAATATAAATTATAATATTGTAAGAATACTTTTATAATTAAAAAACTAATTAATATGAAATTAAATTAACAATACTTTATATTCACCCTTCTTTCTTTAGGTACGTTTGATTGTATGAAAAGCGACTTTTCATGGAATTTGATATTCATAAAAAAGATAGTGGTGAAAAATGGGTGGGATTGGAAAAATAAATTCCATTGTTTGATTTAATCTAGATAAAATCATAAAAAAAATTTTTGAGGAAGAGGAGGACAGAGACAGAGACAGAAAGAGCATGGTAGAAAACGGAGGAGAGTGGAGGAAGAAGAAGAAGAAGAGACAAAGACATACACACACACACAGAAAAAGAGAGAAAGGGCAGTGGCCGACGATAGCAATGGAGGTGGTGACGATGACAGAGAGGGTGAATGTGATGATGGCTATGATAGTGATAGTGAGGAAGAAAAAGAGATGAAATTAGGATTTTGATTTGGGGATGAAAAGTAATAATAGATTTCATTTTTCTACTTGGATTTTATTTTCTCATTGATAGAAATTGAAAAATGAAATCTAAGTTTTGTAGGACTTTTGAAGGTAGATGAAAAATCATTTTTCATGTAAATGATTTTTCACCCTATTTTCCATGGGTGATCAAACTTACCTTTTGTTCTTTTTGTGTATAATTTATTTTTAATGAGATCAATATGATGACCCAAACTAAGCAAGTTGATAAATAACCATAGACTTTAGTCACCCTTTATCTTATAAAGTTGAAGAGGAGTTGGTGTTGTGTAAATATCTTCTATTTTGTTGCATTACATAGAGTTGTGATGGAGTGAATTGGTTAGTGGGTAGGGGTGAAAGGGGCAGTGTCCCCTCCCAATCTAAATTTTTTAGGGATATGAAAAGGAAAATTGTTTAATAATTTTCTTAAGGGTGTTTTATTTTTTAGGAATATTTTTTATGTTTTGGTAATTCCCGATTTATAAATAAAGATCTTTAGGGCTATAAAATTTAGGAGAAAATAATGATTATTCTTGATCTAATCTGTGGATGTAGGCACATTATCAAACTACGTAAATCTTTGTGTTTTGTGACATTTTTGTTATCTTTGTTATTTCATTTTTTTTCACAATTGAGTAATGTACTGTAGCTAGATGGGATGTTTATCCCCTAAAAAAATGTAGTAATAGTATGATCTACCATTGTGTTTTATTATATAGATTCATTCATCCATTATCTTTAACATTTTGTCTGAAATCATTAACTCACTCTCCGAAAATCCTTCATATTTAACATTTTAGAAAATATTCTTGCTTTTGAGGTTTATAGATGGAAGGAGATAGAATCTTAAGGTTGAGTACAAAAGTATAACTTGTAACCAAAAAGTTGAAGAGGGGGGTCTTGGCCAGAGGTTGAAGATGAGGGCATTTAATCATTTTTGGTGGCCTCTAACACTGTGTTTGGATTGAGGGAAGGGAAGAGAAAATTTGCAATTTTCTCTTCCTTTCTCCTGTTTGGATTGTTAAGTGAGGAGGGAAGAGAAGAAAAATGGAGGGAAGGGAAGGGAAAAATGGTAAATTTTTGTTCCCCCAAAATCGGAGTGACGAGGAGGGAAGGGAAGGGTAGAGAACAAAATTTTGTTTCCAAATTTGTCCTCAACATTTTCAAAATTTCCAAAGAAACATGATATTGGCAGGCCAACTATTACTAGTTACACCCCAAGTTATAAAACACAATGAAACCCTAGAGAAGGGACGAAGAAGACGAAGAAGAAACCCTAGAGAAGGGACGAAGGCGGCGACCTCGACTAGGAGATGAACTCGACTAGAGACGACCTCGACTAGGAGACTAACTAAGGTATTCTCTCTCTCTTCCTCGGATGAACTTTGTATGCGCTGCTCACCTCGGATCAATTACCCAACATAATTCAACCCCACGGATCGATTTCTTCTAAACCTAAAAATTTGTTTTCAAGTCACTCTAGGAGTTTTAGAAGTAGTCAATGTGAGGGGGATGTTAATTAATGATGTTCATATGTAAATTTAATGGGTTTATGGTTTGTACTCTCGGGAGTCTGTACATAATCTAATCGTTCTAGGTGTGATGACCACATTTGTGTCAAAGGTTAATTTTGCATTAGCTAATCCATCAACTCATTCATAGAGAACCAATCAAATCTAGAATCCATTTATTTTTTTGTTACACAATCAGATCGTAATATAATAGGATGGGTAGAAATTGGATCACTTCGTATATTCTACAGAAGACGACCCCATAAGTGGAAGAGGAAGAATTTTTTTTCCAGAAACCCCTTTGTGGGTTCCATAGCAGGAAATGAGGAAATGATATATTCTGTTAAAGAGAGTCTTGGCACATAAATTGTTTTGAATGCGTAAATAAATCATTTGTCTTTGGGGATCTGACATTAATACTCTTATATCATTTGTAAGGTGTTGTACTATTGCCATGTTTCCATGTCTTCCAGGAAAATACTTTATCAACAATCTTTTTACCCAAGTGGTAAAAAGATTGAGGGGATGGTCTACAAAGATATGGCCTTCAGATGGGATGTGTTATGTCCCTCTTAGTTCGGGGTCATTTGTATTTTAAGTTGTTTGTTTCTCAATTATTTTGCCTTTTGTTCTTTTTTTGTATTAAAGGGGGTCATCTTGTCCTCCTGTTTTTTGAAATAAAATTTGTACTTGTAAAAAACAAATGATTGGTCATTTGGTCTACTTGTTTCCATTTTACTGATCAATAGTCTCTACTCAGTTTGAGGGGAATTATTGGAGATAGCTGATTTTATCATTTTCACTTCTATTATCTATTATATAGATATCTTTCTCTTGCTTGTATTCGATCCATGGGCAGTGAGAGAGGAACATAAATCTATATAGGCATGCTGACTGATAATTGAGGTTATTCTTCTGTCCGAATAAGTTATAAAGTTCCATTGATGGTGACAGAATTGAATTGGTTCTATGTGTTTCATGAATGGCTTTAGTTAGTACTACTGTTTTTCATCCTGTGATTCATATATATATATATATTCTCTCCTACTTGAGATCTTGATTTAATTTGTTTCCATCAGCTAAACCTAAAATTTTGGGACTAGGCTTTGATGATGACAATGAATTAGTTTGTTCCCATCTTGTTTATTTTTATTCTGCATAAGGCTTAGGGTTCAACTTGTTCCACTCATGCGATGCATATTCTTTGAGTGTTTTAATCTGAAGTTATCTGTTTATTATTTTGGGTATACTTGTTCTTTCTTTGAAATTCTGTTCTGCTTCTAACCTTGCATCGTCCAAGTCCATAGTTTTTGCAATGTGGGATAATGATTAATGTACTAGTATTGAAAGATAAGTTTCATGATGTGACTGCAGATTTGTTGAGCTTTTGTGGCAACTTTCTTTGCATGCTTTACGAGAGGTTCATAGACGAACATTTGCAGCTGATGTAGTTGTTAATCTACTGCATGCTTCATTGACAGATGTGGCATTTTCCCATGCAGCTACTTTACTTCCTGTGACAAAGGTACTCTAATTATTTGCTCTTGTTGATATTTATTTCTTTCCTTTTCACCTTTTTCTTTTTAAAATTATTATTCTCAATTTCTTTTACATAATCTTCTTTTTCCCTATAAACGAATATGATTATTTCATACATGCTGATATTTAATGTACTTCTCTATAATGACTATATACTGCTCACTCTAATGAAATATCTTAAGCGTCAATCTTCCTTATGAGCAGCTGTCGCTCTAGTATGCAGGAAACACTAAAACCAAGTTTATTCATGGTTTTTTAGGTAAGTGGGTTAGTTGTTGTTAGTAATTAGTGGGTGAAGGCAGGTTTTGACCTGAGCTTATTGTATCAACACTCACAGACCTTCCCAATTTAGCAAGCTGACACCTTCATAAATCATATCTATTGTTTAGTTCTGCATGGTAATCATCATGCCCTCACACTTGATCCTATTATGTTAAAACAGGCTAGGATAGCACTTGAAAGGAGAAGGTTTCTTTAAAATGCAGAAATGGCTATACGTAGGCAAACTATGTGGTCGAATTTGGCCCATGAAATGATTGCTGAGTTTCGTGGCCTTTGTGGTGAAGAGGTAGAGAGTAACTTCACCACGTACCCTTGATTGGGCTTAGTTTTTCACAAATTCCAACATTTTGAATGTTTGTTTTTATATTGATTATTTGTGCATCCTTTTTGAACACCTGCAAGTCAGGCTTATTTGCAACAAGAGCTAGAAAAACTACAGGATTTGAGAAACAAAGCAAAGTTGGATGGGGAACTTTGGGATGATCATGTCCCTACTTCCCTAGGTCAGAATTCACATTTGGTTTCCAAGGCAACACGCTTATGGGAGTCTTTATTAGCTCATAAAAGTAAGTCAACTCATTTGTCATTCCATCTGTTTGTTTTTTCTCTTCTTCTTCTATGTTATTGTTAAGATTTTCTGATACATATTTATTGAGGGGATGGTCATGAGAACAAGGAATAAATGAAAAGAACCAAGATCAAACAAACAAGACAAATTGGATTACCACCTACTATATCTCATTCCTTTGCACCGAATCCCATCTGAAAATGAAATCCTCAAAGAAAAAACCCCTAAATTCATCAAATACTTTACTCCAAAAAAAAGCTAAGTATTCATAAGTAGACTGTACAAAAAACCCCTAAATTCATCAAATACTTTACTCCAAAAAAAAGCTAAGTATTGATGACTTCTTGATCTCAAGTTCCTTCCCTTAAAAAACCCGCTTGTTTCTCTCCTTCCAAATGCCCCAAAAAACTGTTAACATAAGTAGACTGTACAAAAATTCTCTTATGCAGTCTAAAGTGATTTAGGGAAAGCCTAGTCAGCACCCACAAGAAGGATAAAGTGAAGTGGCTAGAGAAAGTATAATGGATAAGAATATGATCAACAAATTCGTTAGTGACTTTTCATAAGAAACAAAAACTCACAATGAGGATACACTTAGATATGAGGTTATTGACCAATAATATCTCATTTATGGAGGTTGATTAATGAAAAAAGCCTGCTTTGAAGAAACTACCAATTCCTTGGTAATGGAATTAAGAAAGAGGATCTACAAAAAGTAACCAATGATTAATAGAAAGGTTTTGCCGAAAAAAAAATCCATTGGCATTCCTTTTCCAAACCTGAGCATCCTCATTCGAAGGGAAGAATTGAGTATCAAAAATGTGCCTGATGAGTTAAGCTGGGATTTCTCCCAGTCATTTAAGTTCCTCCTAAAATCAAAGCCCAAAGAGATCTCATTGTTAGCCAGCACTATGAAATCTTGAACCAAAAGATTTTTCTTGTTTGAAATAACATGCAACTCACCAATTTGGGATTCAGGAGGGGATCACCACACCAACAAACCTCCCAAACATTGAGTGTGGCACCTTTTCCTACTTTGAATGCTGTCTTCTTTCTAAGGCCTTGCACCGAATGTTCTTTTCCAAAATCTTTTCATATTTTGTTTTATTTTTTGAATTTTTCATAAGAAAATTTGATGATTTTCTTACTCTGTTTGAAGATTACATGATCAAGATATAGTAGCCGGGGACAACTATAAATCTGAACAACTTTCATTGTTTTGATTGTTTATTTTTTTTCTCATTTAGTTTTTGGTACACCTTGACTTAATGTCTTTGATTTTTATTTTTTATTTTTTAACTATGGAGTATTGACAGCTAGTTTTAATCTAGCTATAAGGGGAGTCCTCAATCGGTCAATCCCACCACATATGCCATAGACACATAAGCTATCGCATACAGAGTATGTAATGACATACTTATCCAATAGTTGAAATCTGATTGTTGGGCACTTTTTTTAATTTTTAATTTTTATTTTTATGTTTCTTCTTCAAACATCATTGAAAATCTTGTTGTTCTTTTCATTGTGTAGAAGATTGCCAGAAGAGGTCTAATCCAGAAGGATAGGGTCTCTTTGAAAAATGAATGATTTAGAACAAAATCCTATGTACGTAAGTGCCATTTTGCCTTATAGTAAACCTTGTAATCAGAGAGGCCAGATGCCAAAGCAAGAGAACTTGTGGAGTTGGAATCAAACTAAAGGGATCCCACTTGGTGACGTGGACAAACTGACCCCTTTGGGGAGGAAGGTTAACGCAATCTTGAACTAGAACACAAGTTTATTACTAGTGATTGGAAGAATAATAGTGAACTTCTTCATGGTTGGATTACATATAGCGAATAAACGCAGTCATGAAGTCGGATTTTCCCATAGAAAAAAATTCTGCTAAAATAAAAGCTTTATGTAACTCAAAGAAACTAATAACATGAACGAAAATCAGTATTTATGTTATTAGTCATAGACCCTCACATTGACTACTTCTAAAACTCCTAGAGTGAAGAGAAACGGTAAGGAAATTTATAACTACGTCTAAATTGGATTTCATGTGACTTCAATGGCTACTGCTGGGAGCCGATGGGGTGTTAATGAATTGGTTGAGTTTTGTACTAATGGTTTTTGGTGGCCAGGCAGGATATATACAATGGAAGGTGGACCAAATACCAGATCAGTCACTTTTAAACCCTGTTGGCTGGAAATTTATAGTTCCTCAACTTTACAAGAAGTATCCGAATGATGACATGAAGCTCAATATTTCTTTTACTTCTCCTCCACTTATTAGGATTTTGTCTGATAAGATTATTGCTACCATATACTCTGACATGATAGTTGCATGCATCTCTATGGTAAGCTTAATAGTAAGATGTGTGCCTTGTAGTTTCTGTTTCATTTTTAATGTATTTTTGCTTACTAACTAATTTTTTTAGCTGAGGAGAAATTATGAGATGCAATGCAAGAGCTTGAAGTAGTTAAAGCATCAGACATAATAGCTCTTGAAAACTTGAAGACTCTTACTGAGAAAACAATGAAGTCTAGAGCTTCAGCATCTCAACATAATTCCTTTATAACTATAACGAATTTCGAGACAAGTACTTGAGTGGGCGTGCTGAAGGGTCGAAGAAATTGCAAATATGAAGGTTGCTGCTGCCCAAGCATGGATTGAAACATTAAAGGCTAGTGAGAAGGAGATATTAATGAAGACTGAATCAGCTCATATAGAGATGAGAGAGCGAAAAGTGGTAGAAGAAAAGCAATTGCAAGCAAAACTGGCAGTTGAGGGTGAAGTGCGAAAGTTGAGACAACATACTGAAGGTTCGAATTTGCATATTGATGTGGGATTTGTAAGATCTATGAGAATCATTTTCCAAAAAGTTGTATGTAAGAGAAATATTGAGTCTGTTAATCATATCTTTTTCCTGTTCAATAACCTATAGCATCTGTTGTTTGTTCTTTTCCCAAATTTTTAAGATTTAACTCTGCCCCAATTCTATTTCTTGGGTGAATATATTAAATACCATTTTTTTTTCTCTTAGTTGCAATGTTTTCTTTTCTTTTGTTTCTCTTATTAATTTGTTTTAGTCCCACGTTGAAAAGGAAGAGGTGGGAACCGACTTATAGATTGAAGTTGTTACATGATTAATTCCCATATTCGACGGTCTCTAACTGTCGAAAATATGTTATTCGACGGCCTATAGCCGTCGAATAAATGATTAAAATTTCAGATTCGACCAGAGGAAACAGCAAGACTTGCAGAAAGTTGGCAATATCCCTTATGTCGTAGACAATGGTGTGGGTGTCTTCTCTCGAAGCCCAAAGGAAACAACAAGACTTGTTGCTGAATAGTTCAGCTCCAAAATAGAACTCAAGAAAATGTCCACAAACGCACTTAAACTATCACAACCAGAGGCCGTGTTCGACATTGTTAAGGACATTCATGATCTGGCAACATCGCGTATTCGTTGATTACCTCATCTTTCTCGTGTCCAATCTAATTAAAAACATCTGCTACTATGGTTGTAATCATTATGGGTTTGACTAATGTCATGTACAGCTAAGCTTTAATATCGTTCTTTGGATTTGTAGCATTAGATGTGAGGAGTGAAATGAATTTGGAATTGTAAGTTTTACTTATTAAAAAAAATGCCTTGCATTGTTTGAGCATTATTGCTCAATTAGGTCTGATCTAGTTTTGTTAATCTTACTAATGTATTCTTCTCTATCTATTAATAACTATGGTTAGGGACGGCATGCAGAAACTCTTCATAGCTATTGTATTCAAGGGCGTTTATGCTTTCTTGGTTCTATTTTGTGAGTTGAGCTTGAAATGCTGCAAATGTGGGTTCTCTATACTCACTAATTTCATTAGCTTGTTAGAACAATGAATAAACCATGAGAAATCATAATACTCTGTTAAGACTGTAGAACTCCCACACCTGGATTGTATCTTTTAACTTGTTAAACATTTCATATAGTAGGGGAAAAAGGAGAAAACCTTATGCATTAATAATGGCCGTTTGAATAGAGTTCGAGGTTTATTTTAGTCAAGAAAACTAGCCCATCATCAGACTAGGGACCTTAATTGAATCCATCTCTCATATAAGGGATTTCTACGTGTTCCTTTAGGACACTTGTTAACAAAATCCTTATATTAGAGAGATTCTATTCCACGCCAACTTTTGCTTAGGATGTTCTTAGTAAAAGTGTGTGGCAATAAAAACTCTCATGTATACGCATTCAAACGAAAAGTACCCCTCAAATTGATCTTGAATGTTTGGTTGTTTATATTTTGTATCATTATACAAGAAGAATTTTGTTTTTTAGATTATGAAAGGTATAATAATCATTTGACAATAATAATTTCTCTTCTCTTCTCTTATGAATCCTAATCAAACAGGAGAAACTTGATTTTTTCTCTTCACTTCTCTTTCAATCCAAATAGGGTGAAGAGAAACTTTCCTTCCCTTCCCTTCCCTCAATCCAAACACAGTGTAAGAGAAGTCCGAAGTTAAGGAGGGGAGGGGAGGGGGCGTGTTTCATAAGTTTGAAAGCAAAGGGACTCTCTCTCTCTCTCTCTCTCTCTCTCTCTCTCTCTATATATATATATATATATATATATATATATATGAAGTATAAACAAGGGAAGAGTACAACCTAACCTGTCTTGACACAGCAAGCTAAGCAGATCCAAAACCACATTGATTTTTCTTTCTGTTTATTTCTTCACTTAACAGGAGGAGCTCTGTATAGTGCTGGAACTGTTGCGGGGATCGAGAAAATGAAGAAGAAATACAGAGAGAGAGATAGAGAGAGAGAGAGAGATTCTGAGGATAGAAACGTTGCATATCTGAAACAAGGAGATAAGTGGAGAAGACATAACATGGAGAGAAGAGGAGAAGACGCTGTTTTTATTTTTATTTTTAATTTCATTTAATGACGTGGCAGATGACTCATTAAGTAGGTGACGTGGCTTAGTATCCACGTCAGAACTGTGAGAATCACAGTGTCCAGCCTGTGTCACCCCAGCATTACTCTTTGTTTTTTCGTTTTTTTGGATTGATAAGCTAGGGTTGAAGGGCCCTTCTCTTAAAAAACAACAAACTAACGAGAATAATTACAACATAGATCTTCTACCAGTATTCTCGTGCACTCGTAGGGTATGCAAAATGCATCCTTAATGCTATAGAAATTTTTTTCTATGGGCTTCCAATCTTACTAAAAGATCAGCAGCCATGTTCACCCTTCTCTAGAAAAACTCGAATCCATCCACACATTAGGAAGGTTGAAGATAATTTCTGAATTTTTGTAATTACTTCCCGATATTTCCAAGAAGTCACAATATCCTGATTGAGTTTAGAGAATCCATACAAATAATCAATCAGTTTTTATTCAAAGTTCTGGTCAAATAAATAAACTTTGGAAGATATCAACTTTGAAGGAAATTAAAATCCTAACTACCATGAGTCCGAGGGGGAAATGGGCCACAAATATCTATGTAAAAATAATATCTAGTAATGGAATATTTATCTTAGTACCTATTTTTCTTTAGTTGGTCAAGCCTTGATTCAATCAACTAAGTGCCAAGATAAATAAAAATCCAACGGCTCCACGACATTAAGTCCAACGATCACAAAATAAAGAACTTATCTCCAAACCTGCAGGGATGGCACCCCATATAATCCATAAAACTAACAAAAATCAAATTTGCAAGTCTAAAATACATGGTGAGCCCTCTTTTTTGTGGCTTCTTCAATATTTGGTCCGCAGAAGATCCTGTGCATAATAGGGATGGTTGGAGAGTCATGGTGCATATTCTTTTGTTTATCTGAATGGCAGATCTATTGATGGTATCTCTTACACATGCCTCACAGTATGTTTCTTCATCTTTTCCCATTCTAAGGGCTCGGTAGCATCATAAATTTTTCTGGAATTATTTGATTGTGCTCTTATGTTGAGACTATTTCTTGGTGACAACTTCTCATATTGAAGGATTGGTTGAGCTTTTTCTATGATTGCTGGGATTCTTGTACAATTATGATATCAAGATCAATGTTTGAGCAAGCATATAAGATTTCATTTCACAGGGACTCGATAATTAAGTGATATTGTGAGCAAGAAAAGGAAAGAATGATGTTGGGATAGATGACGGTTGAAGTGGTTATACAAAAGATTTCAGTATTTGAGGGGGAGATTCTGATTTTTTTTTCCCCATATTCCACAGTTCAAATGATCGATTTTTAATTTATAGGTTCTATCCAGTGATAAACCGATCGTGACAAGCAGTCCCAAGACCGACCACAACCAGTATTCTGATGCTTAAGCAATCAATATTAAAATCATTCGTTCGTAGGTTTTTTTTCAAATCTTTCACAAGCAAACACAAGTTACGTCAATGAGCAAAATCAATGACATTATTAGAATAATATACAAATGTAAAGGGATTGTTCTATATAGGGTGAAAACTTATGCTGGTTCAAACCGAGAACCGAACCAAAATGATATCTTTGGAGTGGTTTGGTTTGGTATGGAACAAGTTGTGGTTTGGTTCCAAATTACAAAAATGGAAAACCGATCAATTTGGTTTGGTTCTCGGATTAAGATAGTATAGAACCAAACCAAACTCTTATGTAATAAATAAATATATGTATATAATAATTATTATGAATTATAACCAATCAAAAAAATATTATTATGAATTATTTTAGGAGTTAGGACATAGATTAATGATCTTTTATGGATAAACTAATGACTTTTTATATATATATTAGTGATTTATTGTATGAAATTTAATGTTTATTTTTTCATTAAACAATGTTACTTATGATTTATAGAATATTGGCAACCCATAGAACCAAACCCAACCAAACCGACTTTAGCTCAGTTTGGGTTGGTTTGGTTTTGATTCTAATTTAGTGGAACCGACCTATATCCGTTCGGCTCCAATTTGACCTCAAACTAAACCAAACTTAACCAAGTTGCACCCCTAGTTCTATATGCCTAAAATTTGGATTCTAGATGATCCACGAATGATTGATACTATTTCGCAGATGGAAATTTTTTTTAAGTCTAGAAGCTACGATCGTTATACTCAAAGTCGCCATCATGGAGTTGTTATTTTTCAGGCATCCTTGATCACTATCTAATTTTACTTGATCATTATTTCCTAATTGTTATTTTTCCACAATTTTGTTAAGTGACATAGCAACCACTGATTGCTATATTCTGATAGCGACTTCGTGATTGCATATATAGCAATCACAAAATCATTATTCGGGGTGAGACTTTTCGACTTATAGCAATTATGGTTGTTATTTCTACGAGATGTTTCCTCATTATTTTCTTCCTCTTAACACTTTTTATCCAAGTTATTGGTTTTTTTTCATGTCGTTTTGTCAATTATCGCCCTTCTACACCCATTCTTGTTCCCTTTCTTGGTCCTAGGGCTCCATTTAAAAACCCTAAGTTTGGTTCCTTTTGATTTTCTATAGGACCTACTTGACTATTTTGGTTTTTGGGGTCTTTCCACCATGGATTTCACAAAAGCACCAACAAATAAAGATTGGTTTTACGAAAATAGGTGGTGCTTTGAGTGGTTCTTACTTGTCATTTTTCTTCGCCTTTGGGATTCTTGGATCAAACTTGGTCTAGTTCCTCTTCTGTAACAATCACTCCAAATCTGAGTCGTTTAAAATAATTTGAATATGAAATGATGCGAAAACACAAAGTAAGGCTTTGTTTCTTGTTTTGGCTCTTTTATACCCTTGCAAAGTTTCCTAGGAATACTCATTGCATGACCTTGGTCCCCTTTCGTTGTCCTCACTTTATTGGGCTTTATGGCTTGTTGGGATTTTTGTTTTGAGTTGGTTTCTCTACTATTTGTTTGGCCTCATCAATTAGGGACATCAAGAAAATTTTGAGTGTGATGATTGCCTTTGTGTTTCCCTCTAGCAAGTAAGCATCAAGGGGACTTTATTGTTATACATCAAGTTGGGCCCACAACTCATGCCATAATTTAGGCTTTTCGTTTGGGAATCATACATTAGTTTGATCGATCAGAGTCCACGAATTGAAGAATTTGGAGATTTCAAAGTCGAAGGAATTGAAGACTCAAAAAGTGAAGATATTGAAGAAATCAAAGTTCAAAAGCTAAAGGAACTGCTACTGATCGCTATATAGTGATTAGAGAAAATAGCGATCTATGATTGTTATATATCGACCAGAGATTTTGTTTTCAGTTGCTTAACCAATTTCACATTTCTTGATTATGTTATTCTTTTTCTTTGTAAGATCCTCCCTCTATAACTCTATAAATAGAGATAAATAAAGGGGAAGGTTTTCATTCAAGGAGATGAAAAAATAGAGTTTAGTTCTAAGTTTTTGAGTCGTAGTAATCTTAGAGATTTTGAGAGAGAAAATTTCAGATCTTGATATTTTCCCCTAATCTTGTGAGAATCCTTTCCTATTATAGTTGAGATCTTGTAAAAGTTGAAGCATTTTCCCTCAAGAAGGACTCGAAGAAATTGTTTTTACTAAAATCTGTAAAAATTCCGCTAAATCGAATAAGGTAAGATCAAATTTATAGTAATATTATTAATTATGATCTTTTTATTGTCGATCCTTCTTATTCACCATTAAATCAACACTTTTACCGTGGGTCTTTGATTTCTTTACTTTTAAATCTGGTTTTACCATCAAAATGGGTTTCTTGATCACCAATTTGAGTTTTCACCATTAATTTTGATTTTTTAACCATAAATTTTGATTTCTCAACCTAAGAAAACTTCTTAATTGAATTTGAAACTCTATTTTAAATTCAATTATGCAATTCTTAATTTGGCCTCAAATCTTGGAATTTAAAGAAATTCAACATCCAAAATGGATCTAATCACCTTACTACTTGTGAGATTGGATCTTTGATCCTTTATCCTTCTAGTGAGGACGAGATCAATCAAGAAACTCCGCCCAATATTTCCTTGCAATCCACAAAAGAGCATAATCTCCCACACTCCCTTTGATTTCTCCAATCCGTCCAGAGGGGGGATAGGTAATTCGGTAACCATCTTTCAAGGTTACCTAAAAAGACTTTTATAAAGAGTTTTAATGTGTGAAATATCTAAAATTCCCCTAACATATATATACATATACATATTTGTACATGCAAAGGTTCAAGTTATACATATTTGTTTAGAGTATGTTTTCCACTCTTTTAATCACTAAATCAAATTAATGTTGATGCTAAGCTTAGCAAAACAAAACAAATAAGGCTAAAAATACAAATTAATTATAATTAAAATAAGATAATGATAATAATAAATTATGAGACTTTACATGATGTTTAGTATTTTATAAGACATTGCTAATTCAAAATTTAGAAGAATTCGTGTATGCAATGTAAATACAACACAAAATCAATGAGTCGGCTTAGAGAATTTTCGAGCCAAATTAATGAGTTGGTTCAAAAAGGTTTAATACCATGTCGACTAAAAATTCAATCAAATCCAGTCTACTTGGATGAATTGGATGAATTTAAAGAAATAGCTAAGACCAATAAACTAAAAGAAGAAAAATAAAGAACAAAGATTAAACATAAAACCATAACTAGGAGTTTATTTAAAATGCACTTAAGCACGCCCCAACAACAATTAAAAATATTAATCTAGGTTCTAGTTGAGAATACAAGAGGTTTCATGTGAAATTGGGCTGGAAGATAATCATTCTAAGTTGGGCCAACCTTCTTTTAGAACCCAAAATTGTTTGAGTTGAATGCAATTGGAGGCTCTATAGGATCTGGTCCGTTCGGTACCTTCCTTTTGAGCTCAAAATTAACTGAGCTAAATGCAACTGGAGGCTCTATAGGATTTGGGCCACTTGGTACTTCTCTTTTTAACCCAAAATCTTCTGAGTTGAACGCAATTGGAGGCTCTATAGGATTTGGGCCACTCGGTACTTTTCTTTTGAGCCCAAATTCGTCCGAGTGGAACGCAATTGGAGGCTCTCTAGGATTTGGGCCACTTGGTACATATCTTTTGAGCCCAAAATTGTCTGACCTGAAGGCAATTGGAGGCTCTCTAGGATTTGGGCCACTCGGTACCATTCTTTTTAGCCAAAAATCATCTGAGTTGAACGCAATTGGAGGCTCTCTAGGATTTGGGCCACTCGGTACCTCTCTTTTGAGCCCAAAATCTTCTGAGTTGAACGCAATTGGAGGATCTATCGGTATTAGGCCACTCGGTACCTTCCCTTTAAGCCCAAAATCGTCTGAGCTAAAAGCAATTGGAGGATCTATCGGTATTAGGCCACTCGGTACCTTCCCTTTAAGCCCAAAATCGTCTGAGCTGAACAAAACTGGAGGCTCAATAGGATCAGGGCCATTCGGTACCTTCCTTTTCAACCCAAAATCGTCTGAGCTGAACGCAACTGGAGGCTCAATAGGATCTGGGCCATTTGGTACCTTCCTTTTGAGCCCAAAACTTTTCAAGTTGAAACGATTTAAATCAAATTCCACTGAAGGCTCTACGACATCAGGGTTGTTTAGTACATCCCCTTCGAACCTATTTGTCTCATAAGCAACTACAAGAGAAGATCCAATGAGGAGAGTGAATACTAGCAAACTGAGTCTTGAAACCCCCATTTTTTTTAACAACTTTTCTTGATTGAAATAACACTCACATCCTTCATTTTATAAGCATGCTCTTGGATTTTTCTTGAAAAAGCCAACTGTCCTTATTAAGAAAGATTTTAAAGTCTTGACAGTTTTCTAGACAAGAAAATCTAGTGGTGAAGATAGTATTTTTAATTCGCTCATGGTTTTTGAAACAAGGATAAGTTCCTCCGGAGTTTGGTAGATTTGGCGTTTCCATTGTGATTAAGATGTTCATGGATTCTTTCTTGAAAGCCCATTGTTCCTATTTGGAAAGATTTTAAAGTTAACACACTTTTCCAGGCAATAAAATCTAGTGATGATTTTTTTTTGTGAATTAAATGTTCATGAATTATTTCTTGAAAGCCTCTTTTCCCTATTTGGAAAGATTTTTTTAACCTCCACAGTATTTTAGGCAAGAAAATCTAGTGATGAACTTTTTTGTAGTTTATTAAGGAAATACTTTCCCTAGTTGGTTCATGGTTTTTAAAATTAGTATTAAGTTCATGGATTCTTTCTTGAAAGCCTCTTGTCCAAATTAGGAAATATTTTTAAAGCCTCCACGGTTTTTTAGGAAAGAAAATATAGTGATGATTTATTCTTTTGTAGTTTATAAAGGTATTATTATTTAAGTGGGCTCATGATTTTTAAAACTAGGACAAATTCCTTCGGAGTTAGGTAGATTTGGAGCTTCCATTGTGAATTAGATGTTCATGAATTCTTTCTTGAAAGCCCGTTGTCCTTATTAGGAAAGATTTTAAAGCTTCCACAATTTTTTAGGCAAGAAAATCTAGGTGTTGTTTGTTAAATTGAAAAAAAAAAGAAAAAGTCTGCTAAATAGCATTAAGCGCTGAAACTTATAAACGCTGAATTTAAGTGCTGAAAAAGTTATTTGTTTAGATGTTGAATCATGCTTGTTACACGTTGTTGAAGATGGTAAATTGTCTTTGTTAACCTTACAATCATATTATACATTGTTTGTATGTTTCAAATGCATATTTCTTATCAAACACAATAAAATATATTATTTCTTGTAAAATTAAAATACTATTCATTTTTAAATAATAAATAATACTCAAATCTTCAATTTATAAATAATAATTTCTATTTACAAAAGCGCACAAATTTCAAATTAAAAATAATAATGACATACAAGTCACCAAAATTTGAAATCAACATTAAAAGAACTTAATTTTGGAAAGAAATGAAGGATGCCTAATTATAAAAGCACCCTATGAATTAATAAGAGCAACCCACATCATAACCAAATTTTTTTTGTTTTATATGGGTTAAAGTTTTTGAAATGAGCAAATTTTTAGTGAGGATGGTCTATATGGTCTAGAGATCATCCTTACCAAAAATCAGTCCATTTTGAAACTTCTAACCTGTCAAAAATAATTTTCAAAAAAAAAATAAAAATTTTGACATTTTACGATTCTTGAACTTGTTTTGATAGGGTTAGAAGTTTCAGGATAGGCTGATTTTTTGTGAGAATGATCTCCTCATTGTGGAGATCATCATCATCAAAAATCAACTTATTCTAAAACTTTTAACTCATATAAGACAAAATAATTTAGTCAAGGTGTGGGTTTATTAATTTGTGGGGTGCTTATATACTAATGAGGAGATAATCCTCACCAAAAATCAACTCATTCCAAAACTTTAAACCCATATAAGACAAAATAATTTAGCCATGGTGTGGGTTTATTAATTTGTGGGGTGCTTATATACTTATCTATGGGATATAAGAGGTAATATCCTTTTAGTTATATGGGCATACTTGTCCTTGTTAAAAAAAACAAAGGGCATACTTGTCCGTGTTGAAAAAAGCGAAGTGCTTACCGTTTTAACACTTTTTTTCAGCATCAAAATAGTGCTAAATTTTTTTCACTTATTTTCAGCAATAAGCGTTAAAAATATAAAGTAACAAATGCACTATTTTGACAAAAAAGTGTTGAATTTAATTTTTTTTCAGTAATAAGCAATGAAAAATAGCACAAACAAATGCTACCCTAGTGATGTTTCATTCTTTTAGTTCATCAAGGAAGTATTTTTTCAGTTGGCTCATGGTTTTTAAAATTAGGATAAGCTCATGGATTCTTTTTTGAAAGCCTAGTGTCCCTATTAGGAAAGATTTTAAAGCCTCCACAGATGTTCAAGCAAGAAAAGCCAATGATGATCTTTTTTTGAAACAACATATTCTTTTATTAAATTAAATAAACAATAAGCATAAAATTTCATATAATAAATCATTAATCTATTGATTAAATAATATTCTCATTTATCGGTAAAGAAGTCATTAATCTATGTCCCAACTCCTAAAATAACTCATAAGAAATGAATATATTATTATTAATTATATAAGGTTTGATTCTCGTTTGGTCTAGTTATATACAAGCCTGGAACTGAGAATCGATCCAAATTGACCGGTTCTCCATTTTCTAAACCCATAACCAAACCGCAACTTATTCTATATTGAACCAAACCAGCCCAAGACTGTTGATTTGGTTCGATTCTCAATTTGATTAAGACCAAGTTGCACCCCTATTGAAGAGTACTCATCCGAACCTGAAACCATTTAAAGGTAAAAATGCCCGACTTTGACGATCAGTCGGTAATTATTCTCAATTATAGTCTTCATAACCAATTACGAGAGGTGATGATGATACTTGGTAAATTCTTGCATAATGAATTATTTTAAAACTAGTACGAGGCACGGACAAATGCACATGTATTACGAAAATTAGGCTTTATGTATGATTTCTTTATAATAATTAATTAAAAAAATCAAACTTTGGAATAGATAATATCTTATATATTACATTTTAACAATTAATATATTACAAGGAACATTTTTTAATTTAAAAATATTAAGGTCATGCTTGATTTCGTGAAAAAAGCCCGTATTTCAAAAGAATAGCGTTAATTTAATGAATTTTGCCTTTTTTTCTTATGCTTGATTCTATTTTTAGGCCATTCTTGCCATTCCGCAACAACAAAAGAACAACTATCAATAGGATCAGCTTCAAGATAGATTTGAAATTTTTTCAAAACCCTAAAAATACAAGGAGATCAAGACGTCATTATGCACCATCACAGACAAATTATTCAAAATGAAAGCAACCAACCAAACTTTAATTTGTTTTTCAGAACTGTTGAAACCTTAACAGAAATCAAAATCAAGCTGGGGTTATTGATTTATAAGACGTAAATATATATGCAAAATCTCCTCAGACTGGGCGAAATCAACAGATCAAGAAGAGATCTGGTGACGAAAATAGATCAACAGAAGGGAAAAAAAGAACAAAAAGTGGAGGGGCAGATCAACTTGAGAGAGGAGATAGGATAAGTGTTCAGGTAAGAGACTGAGGAGTGCAGAGAGAGCCGTCTCTGCGTTCTTTGAATGGGTCCTTCGCATCAAACTCATCGCTGCCTCCATTTCTATCACAGAGAGAGAGGTGCGTAGCTTAAGAGCTTCGACTGATAACGAGAGAGAGAGAGAGAGAGAGAGAGAGAGAGAGAGAGAGAGGAGATGAACAAGAGGGAGAGATGGTTCGCAGGATAAGAGCTTCAGCACAGAGAGAGAGAGAGAGAGAGGCGCGTGGTTTGATCCAAGTTTCCCTCGCTGAAACCGTCTTTTATAATACTGAGATTACTTTTAATGGGGAATATCACTTTGAAATTGCTTACGAGGGTCTGCACTACTTTTCACACACATGTTTAAGAAATCACTTGTATCATTCAAGGCAATGACTTTATGATTTGAAAAATAAGTTACAATATTGTAAGAATACTTTTATAATTAAAAAAACTAATTAATATGAAATTAAATTAACAATACTTTATATTCACCCATCTTTCTTTGAGTATGTTTGATTGTATGAAAAGCGACTTTTCATGGAATTTGATATTCATAAAAAAGATAGTGGTGAAAAATGGGTGGGGTTGGAAAAATAAATTTCATTGTTTGATTTAATCTAGATAAAATCATAAAAAAAAAATTTGAGGAAGAGGAGGAGAGAGAGAGAGATAGAAAGAAGATGGTAGAAGACTGAGGAGAGAGAGGATTGGGGGTGGAGGAAGAAGAAGAAGAAGATACAAAGACATAGACACACACACACACAGAGAAAGAGAGAAAGGGCAGTGGCCAACGATAGCAATGGAGGTGGTGGCGATGACAAAGACGGTGAATGTCATGATGGCTATGATATTGGTAGTGAGGAAGAATAAGAAGAGATGAAATTAGGATTTTGATTTGGGGATGAAAAGTAATAATAGATTTCATTTTTCCACTTGGATTTTATTTTCTCATGGATAGAAAAGGAAAAATGAAATCTAAGTTTTGTAGGAATTTTGAAGGTGGATGGAAAATCATTTTTCATGTAAATGATTTTTCAGCCTATTTTCCATGGGCGATCAAACTTACCTTTTGTTCTTTTTGTTTATAATTTATTTTTAATGAGATCAATATGTTGACCCAAACTAAGCAAGTTGATAAATAACCACAGACTTTAGTCACCCTTTATCTTATAAAGTTGAAGAGGAGTTGGTGTTGTGTAAATATCTTATATTTTATTGCGTTACGTAGAGTTGTGATGGAGTGAATTAGTTAGTGGGCAGGTGGTGAAAGGGGCAGTGCCCCCTCCCAATCTAAATTTTTTAGGGATATGAAAAGGAAAATTGTTTAATAATTTTCTTAAGGGTTTTTTATTTTTTAGGAATATTTTTTATGATTTGATAACGCCCGATTTATAAATAAAGATCTTTAGGGCTATAAAATTTAGGAAAAAATAATGAGTATTCTTGATCTAATCTATGGATGTAGGCACACTATCAAATTACGTAAATCTTTGTGTTTTGTGACATTTTTGTTATCTTTGTTATTTCACTTTTTTCACAGCTGGGTAGTGTACTGTAGTTAGATAGGATGTTTATCCCCTAAAAAAAATGTAGTAAGAGTATGATCCACCATTATGTTTTATTAAATAGATTCATTCATTCATTATCATTAACATTTTGTCTGAAATCATTAATCCACTCTCCGAAAATCCTTCATATTTAACTTTTTAGAAAATATTCTTACTTTTGAGGTTTGTAGATGGAAGGAGATAGAATCTTAAGGTTGAGTACGAAAGTATAATTTGTAACCAAAAAGTTGAAGAAGGGGGTCTTGGCTAGAGGTTGAAGATGAGGGCATTTAATCGTTTTTGTTAGCCTCTAAGAGAAGTCCGAAGTTAAAGAGGGGAGGGGAGGGGGGCGTGTTTCATAAGTTTGAAAGCAAAAGGATTCTCTCTCTCTCTCTCTCTCTCTCTCTCTCTCTCTTGAAGTATAAACAAGGGAAGAGTACAACCTAACTTGTCTTGACACAATAAGCTAAGTAGATCCAAAATCACATTGATTTTTCTTTCTGTTTATTTCTTCACTTAACAGGACGAGCTCTGTATAATGCTGGAATTGTTGCGGGGATCGAGAAAATGAAGAAGAAATACAGAGAGAGAGAGAGAGAGATTATGAGGAGAGAACCGGTGCATATCTGAAATAAGGAGATAAGTAGAGAAGACATAACAGGGAGAGAAGAGGGGAAGACGCTATTTTTATTTTTATTTTTAATTTCACCTAATGACGTGGCAGATGACTCATTAAGTTGGTGACGTGGCTTAGTATCCACGTCAGAACTGTGAGAATCACAGTGTCCAGCTTGTGTCACCCCAGCATTACTCTTTGTTTTTTACTTTTTTTGGATTGATAAGCCGGGGTTGAAGGGCCCATCTCTTCAAAAACAACAAACTAACGAGAATACTTACAACATAGATCTTCTACCAGTATTCTCATGAACTCGTAGGGTATGCAAAATGCATCCATAATGCTATAGAAATTTTTTTTCTATGGGATTCCAATCTTGCTAAAAGATCAGCAGCCATGTTCACCCTTCTCTAGAAAAACTCGAATCCATCCACACATTAGGAAGGTTGAAGATAATTTCTGAATTTTTGTAATTACTTCCCGATATTCCAAGAAGTCTCTATCTCCTGATTGAGTTTAGAGAATCCATAGAAATAATCAATCAGTTTTTATTCAAAGTTCTGGTAAAATAAATAAACTTTGGAAGATATCAACTTTGAAGGAAATTAAAAATAATCCTAACCACCATGAGTCAGTGTGGGAAATGGGCCACAAATATCTATGTAAAAATAATATCTAATAATGCAATATTTATCTTAGTATCTATTTTTCTTTAGTTGGTCAAGCCTTGATTCAATCAGCTAAGTGCCAAGATAAATAAAAATCCAACGGCTCCACGACATTAAGTCCAACGATCACAAAATAAAGAACTTATCTCCAAAACTGAAGGGATGGCGCCCCATATAATCCATAAAACAAACAAAAATCAAATTTGCAAGTCTAAATTTGCAAGCCTTGATTCAACCACTGATTGCTATATTTTGATAGCGACTTCGTGATTGCATATATAGCAATCACAAAATCACTTTTGGGGTGAGACTTTTCGACTTAAAGGAATCATGATCACTATTTCTTCAAGATGTTTCCTCATTATTTTTCTTCCTCTTAACACTTTTTACACCAGTTATTAGTTTTTTTCATGTCGTTTTGTCAATTATCGTCCTTCGACATCCATTCTTGTTCCCTTTCTTGGTCCTAGGGCTCCATTTCAAAACCCTAAGTTTTGTTCTTTTTGATTTTCTATAACACCTACTTGACTATTTTGATTTTTGGGGTCTTTCCACCATGGATTTCACAAAGCACCAACAAATAAAGATTGATTTAATGAAAATAGGTGGTGCTTCGAGTGGTTTTTACTGTCATTTTTCTTCGCCTTTGGGATTCTTGGATCAAACTTGGTCTAGTTCCTCTTCTGTAACAATCACTCCCAATCTGTTTCTTGGTGTCTCTCGATCTGAGTCGTTTAAGATAATTTGAATGTAACATGACGCAAAAACACAAAGTAAGGCTTTGTGTCTTGTTTTGGCCCTTTTATACCCTTGCAAAGTTGCCTAGGAATACTCATTGCATGACCTTGGTCCCCTTTCATTGTCCTCACTTTATTGGGCTTTATGACTCGTTGGGATTTTTGTTTTGAGTTGGTTTCTCTACTCTTTGTTTGGCCTCATCAATCAGGGACACAAAAAAATTTTGAGTGTGATGCTTGCCTTTGTATTTCCCTCTAGCAGGTAAGCATCAAGGGAACTTTATTATTATACATCAAGTTGGGCCCACAACTCATGCCAGAATTTAGGCTTTCGTTTGGGAATCAGACATTAGTTTGATTGATTAGAGTCCACGAATTGAAGAATTTGGAGATTTCAAAGTCGAAGAAATTGAAGACTCAAAAAGTGATGATATTGAAAAAATCAAAGTTCAAAAGCTAAAGGAACTGCTATTGATCGCTATATAGTGATTAGAGAAAATAACGATCTATGATTGTTATATATCAATCAGAGATTTTGTTTTCAGTTGCTTAACCGATTTCACATTTCTTGATTATGTTAGTCTTTTTCTTTGTAAGATACTCCCTCTATAACTCTATAAATAGAGATAAATAAAGGGGAAGGTATCCATTCAAGGAGATGAAAAAATAGAGTTTAGTTCTAAGTTTTTGAGTCGTAGTAATCTTAGAGATTTTGAGAGAGAAAATTTCAGATCTTGATATTTTCCCCTAATCTTGTGAGAGTCCTTTCCTATTATAGTTGAGATCTTGTAAAAGTTGAAGCATTTTCCCTCAAGAAGGACTCGAAGAAAATTTTTTTACTAAAATCTGTAAAAATTCCGCTAAATCGAATAAGGTAAGATCAAATTTATAATAAAATTATTAATTATGATCTTTTTATTGTCGATCCTTCTTATTCACCATTAAATCAACACTTTTACCGTGGGTCTTTGATTTCTTTACTTTTAAATCTGGTTTTACCATCAAAATGGGTTTCTTGATCACCAATTTGAGTTTTCACCATTAATTTTAATATTTTAACCATAAATTTTGATTTCTCAACATAAGAAATTTTTTTAATTGAATTTGAAACTCTATTTTAGATTCAATTATGTAATTTTTAATTTGGCCTCAAATCTTGAAATTTAAAGAAATTCAACATCAAAAATGGATCTAATCATCTTACTACTTGTGAGATTGGATCTTTGATTCTTTATCCTTGTAATGGGGACGAGATCAATCAAGAAACTTCCCCCAATATTTCCTTCCAATCCAGAAAAGAGCAGAATCTCCCACACTCTCTTTGATTTCTCCAATCCATCCAGAGGGGGAGTAGGTAATTCGGTAACTATCTTTCAAGGTTACCTAAAAAGACTTTTATGAAGAGTTTTTAATGTGTGAAATATCTAAAATTCCCCTAACATATATACATATATATATATATATAGGGTCAGGTTCAAGGGCCATGTGAGAAAACATGTAAGAAAACTTTCGACGGTAAATAAAATTTTAAAATATGGGTTAGAAATTTTGGATTGAGCTGATTTTTTGTGAGAATGATCTCTATGATGGGAAGATCATCCAAAAAAAAAAAAATCAGCCCAATCTGAAACTTCTAACCCCATTAAAAGTGATTTAGAATGTGGACCGTCGATTTTTTACCAATTTTTATCATTAATTTGTAAATCACTTTTGATGGATTTAGAAGTTTCTGATTGAGCTGATTTTTTGTGAGGATGATCTTTTCATCATAGTGACCATCCTTGCAAAAAATCAAGTCAATCCAAAACCTCTAACCCTTATTTTGAAAAATGAAAGTTTTCTTACATGTTTTCTCACATGGCCCTTGAACCTGACCCATATATATATATATATATATATATATATATATATATATATATATATATATATATATATATATATACAAATTAATATTTGAGGACTTGAACCTTTGTCTAGATTAATGTTGATGCTAAGCTTAGCAAACCAAAACAAATAAGGCTAAAAATACAAATTAATTATAGTTAAAATAAGATAATGATAATAATCAATTATGGGACTTTACATGATGTTTAGTATTTTATAAGACATTGCTAATTCTAATTTTAGAAGAATTTGTGTATGCAATGTAAATACAACACAAAATCAATGAGTCGGCTTAGAGAATTTTCAAGCCAAATGAATGAGTTGGTTCAAAAAGGTTTAATACCATGTCGACTAAAAATTCAATCAAGTCCTGTCTACTTGGATGAAATAGTTAAAGCGAATAAAGTAAAAGAAGAAAAATATAGAACAAAGATTAAACATAAAACCATAACTAGGAGTTTATTTAAAATGCACTTAAGCACGCCCCAACAACAATTAAAAATATTAATCTAGGTTCTAGTTGAGAATACAAGAGGTTTCATGTGAAATTGGGCTGGAAGATAATCATTCTAAGTTGGGCCAACCTTCTTTTAGAACCCAAAATTGTTTGAGTTGAATGCAATTGGAGGATCTATAGGATTTGGTCCATTCGGTACCTTCCTTTTGAGCCCAAAATCTTCTGAGCTAAATGCAACTGGAGGCTCAATAGGATTTGGGCCACTTGGTACTTCTCTTTTTTGCCTAAAATCTTCTGAGTTGAACGTAATTGGAGGTTCTATAGGATTTGGGCCACTCGGTACCTTTCTTCTGAGCCCAAAATAGTCTGAACTGAAGGCAATTGGAGGCTCTCTAGGATTTGGGCCACTCGGTACCATTCTTTTTAGCCTAAAATCGTCTGAGTTGAACGCAATTGGAGGCTCTCTAGAATTTGGGCCACTCGATACCTCTCTTTTGAGCCTAAAATCTTCTGAATTGAACACAATTGGAGGCTCTATCGGATTTGGTCCACTCGGTACCTTTCTTTTGAGCTCAAAATTGTCTGAACTGAAGGCAATTGGAGGCTCTCTAGGATTTGGGCCACTCGGTACCATTCTTTTTAGCCTAAAATCATCTGAGTTGAATGCAATTGGAAGCTCTCTAGGATTTGGGCCACTCGGTACCTCTCTTTTGAGCCCAAAATCTTCTGAACTGAACGCAATTGGAGGCTCTATCGGATTTGGGCCACTAGGTACTTCTCTTTTTAGCCCAAAATCTTCTGAGTTGAACGCAATTGGAGGCTCTCTAGGATTTGGGCCCCTTGGTACCTTTCTTTTGAGCCCAAAATCTTCTGATTGGAACGCAATTGGAGGCTCTATCGGATTTGGGCCACTCGGTACTTCTCTTTTTAGTGAAACTTCTGAGTAGAACGCAACTGGAGGCTCTCTAGGATTTGGGCCACTCGGTACGTTTTTTTTTAGCCCAAAATCGTATAAATTGAAGGCAACTGGAGGCTCTCTAGGATTTGGGCCACTCGGTACGTCTCTTTTGAGCCCAAAATCTTCTGAGCTGAACACAATTGGAGGCTCTATCAGTATTAGGCCACTCGGTACCTTCCTTTTAAGCCCAAAATCGTCTAAGCTGAGCGCAATTGGTGGCTCTATCGGTATTAGTCCACTTGGTACCTTCCTTTTAAGCCCAAAATCGTCTGAGCTGAACGCAACTGGAGGCTCAATAGGATCTGGGCCATTTGGTACCTTCCTTTTAAGCCCAAAACTTTTCAAGTTGAAACGATTTAAATCAAATTCCACTGAAGGCTCTACGACATCAGGGTTGTTTAGTACATCCCCTTCGATCTGAAAAATATCTGAATCTATAACATCAAGAGATCCCCCAACCCTAACTTTTGGATTTGTGCTTGAAGGAACAAACCTATTTGTCTCATAAGCAACTACAAGAGAAGATCCAAAGAGGAGAGTGAATACTAGCAAACCAAGTCTTGAAACCCACATTTTTTAATTTTTTTTTACAACTTTTCTTGATTGAAACAACACCCACATCCTTCATTTTATAAGCATGTTCTTGGATTTTTCTTTAAAAAGCCAACTGTCCTTATTAAGAAAGATTTTAAAGTCTTCACATTTTTCTAGACAAGAAAATCTAGTGGTGAAGATAGTATTTTTAATTCGCTCATGGTTTTTAAAACAAGGATAAGTTACTCCGGAGTTTGGTAGATTTGGCGTTTCCATTGTGATTAAGATGTTCATGGATTCTTTCTTGAAAGACCATTATTCCTATTAGGAAAGATTTTAAAGTTTACACACTTTTCCTGGCAATAAAATCTTGTGATGATCTTTTTTTATAGTTTATCAAGGTAGTATTTTTTAGTTGGACCGTGGGTTTTAAAATTAGGATAAGTTCCTTGGGAGTCAGGTAAGATATGGAGCTTCCATTGTGAATTAAATGTTCATGAATTATTTCTTGAAAGCCTCTTTTCCCTGTTAGGCAAGAAAATCTAGTGATGAACTTTTTTGTAGTTTATTAAGGAAATACTTTTCTAGTTGGTTCATGGTTTTTAAAATTAGTATTAAGTTCATGGATTCTTTCTTGAAAGCCTCTTGTCCAAATTAGGAAATATTTTTAAAGCCTCCACAGTTTTTTAGGAAAGAAAATATAGTGATGATTTTCTTTTGTAGTTTATCAAGGTATTATTATTTAAGTGGGCTCATGTATTTTAAAACTCGGACAAGTTCCTTCGGAGTTAGGTAGATTTGGATATGTTCATGGATTCTTTCTTGAAAGCCTAGGGCCTGTTTGGATACCAGGAGTAGAATTACTCTTCCAAAGAACAGGAGTTGAAGTACTCTATGGAGGAGCTGGAAAAGTAATTATGTGCAGAAAAGGCATTTGGCAATCAACTCTGTGAAGTACTGGCAGAAGTACTTTTGTGCTGAAAGTCTGTTTGGGAACCATACTGACTTCTCATGACTTCTAGAAAAAAGACCAGAATACCCTTATATTATACTAGTTACTGTTTTTTATCTTTTAGTGTCATAATATGCCTTCAAACTATACTGTTTTTGACATTTAATTATAAATATTAATATAATATAATATAATATTTTAAATATTAAATATTAATATAATATGTTTAAATCTATTATACTCAAAATTTTAAAAAAAAATTGACAGACTGTCTTTTAGTGTCATAATATGCCTTTAAACTATACTGTTTTTGACATTTTAACTATAAATATTAATATAATATAATATAATATAATATTTTAAATATTAAATATTAATATAATGTGTTTAAATCTATTATACTCAAAATTTAAAAAAAAAAATTGACTGACTGTCTTTTAGTGTCATAATATGCCTTCAAACTATATTGTTTTTGACATTTTAACTATAAATATTAATATAATATAATATAATAAATATTAATATAATATAATATAATATTTTAAATATTAAATATTAATATAATGTGTTTAAATCCATTATACTCAAAATTTAAAAAAAAAAATTGATTGACTGTCTTTTATTGTCATAATATGCCTTCAAACTATATTGTTTTGACATTTTAAATATAAATATTAATATAATATAATATTATATAATATTTTAAATATTAAATATTAATATAATGTGTTTAAATCCATTATACTCAAAATAAAAAATAAAAATTAATATTAATAAATATTTCTTTCATTTGATTTAAGGGCAAATGAATTAGGAATATTTTCATAGAAAATTAATAAAGTTAAGGGTATTTTGGTAAAACGAACCATTAAATTTTGACTCCCCGCAAGATGAGTTTTGAGAAATAGGTTTTCTCAACTTTTTCACAAAGAGTAATTTCTTGCTCTTGCGCGGAGTAACTCTTCGAAGGAGTTGTTTATCCAAACGCATCCAAACGACTTCTAACTCCCCGCAAGAGTCAGAAGTAGCCAAGGAGTCCTATCCAAACGCCTACCTAGTGTCCCTATTAGGAAAGATTTTAAAGCCTCCACAAATGTTCAGGCAAGAAAAGCAAATGATGATCTTTTTTTTAAAACAACATATTCTTTTATAAAAAAAATAAATAATATACCTAAAATTTCATATAATAAATCTTTAATTTATCCGTAAAGAAGTCATTAATCTATGTCCCAACACCTAAAAATAATTCATAATAAATGAATATATTATTATTTATTATATAAGGTTTGGTTCGGTTATATACAAGCCTTGAACTGAGAACTGATCCGAATTGATCGACTCTCCATTTTCTAAACTCAGAACCGAACCGCAACTTATTCCAAACTAAACCAATCTAGTCCAAGGTTGTCGATTTGGTTCGATTCTCAGTTTGAATAAGACCAAGTTGCACCCCTACTGAAGAGTACTCATCCGGACCTAAAACCATTTAAAGGTAAAAATGCCCGACTTTGACGATCAGTTGGTAATTATTCTCAATTATGGTCTTCATAACCAATTATGAGATGTGATAATGATATTTTGTAAATTCTTGCATAATGAATTATTTTAAAATTAGTATGAGGAGGCACGGACAAATCCACATGTATTACAAAAATTAGGCTTTATGCATGATTTCTTTATAATAATTATATAAAAAATCAAAATTTCCAATAGATAATATCTTCAATATTACATTTTATCAATTAATATAATGTAAGGAACTTTTTGTAATTTAAAAATATTAAGTTCATGCTTGGTTTCGTGACAAGAGACCGTATTTCAAATGAATAGCGTTAACTTAGTGAATTTTGCCTTTTTTTTTTTACGCTTGATTCTATTTTTAGGCCATTATTGGCATTCCGCGAAAGATAAGAAAACAAAAAACTTTGCATTTTTTGTCTTTCGTGGTTGTTTGCGATTCCAATGCTTAGTACACCATCAGACTATTGTTGTAAAACTTTGCAATTGCTTGGTTGGGCATTGAACGCAAAAAATTGTAATTTTTTTTTTTATATCTATTCATAATCTAACACCTAAAACCCCCCAAAAATCCACATATGAACTTTAAAAAAAATCTTATTTATGTAAGTTTTCTCAAAGAATATATATTGATTTTTTTTTAATATATAAACTAAAAAATTATAATAATAATAATTTTTTTTTTTTTATTTAAATTTTGGACAATATTTCTCCTATAAAATTGACATAGAAAAATTGCTATTAAAATGTTTTCATCAGCTAAACCAACCTTTGATATCCATCATTCCAATAAAAAAAATTGTAGATCCGACATTAAAGTTGTAGGTCAGCCATAAGAGATGATCAAAAAGAGAGAGTGGAGGACAAACCTTTCTTTAATTGTTGTGTTGGATCTGAGAGTGAGGAGGGTTTCAACGTTTGTTACATTCGATCTGACATATATATATATATGAGGGCCGGATCATGGGAAATATGTAAAAAAATATGATTTTTCAAAATATGGGTTAGAAGTTTCTGATTGAGCTGATTTTTTGTGAGGATGGCCTCTATGATGAGAACATCATCCTCACAAAAAATCAGATTAATCTTAAACTTCCAAGTCCATCAAAAGTAATTTACAAATTATTGGTAAAAAATCGATAGTCCACATTCTTAATCACTTTTGATGGGGTTAGAAGTTTAAGATTGGACTAATTTTTTTAAGGATGATCTTTTCATCATAGAGATCGTCTTCACAAAAAATCAGCTAAATCCGTAACTTCTAATCCATATTTTGAAAAATTATTATTATTACATTATTTTTTTCATATGTCCTATGATTCGTCCCTATATATATATTTCAACATTTGTTATGTTAGATCGATAAAAAAATTTACACAAAAAGTATCGCAATACTTTACTGCAAAAAACCACTACTTTTTCTGCATTTTACCATATTTTTTGATAGGTGCAATTAAATATTTCACTATCAATCATGAGCTCTAATATATACTTATGAGGGTATATATGTAAAGGGGGCGAACTCAAGATTTTGCCCACATGAGAGCAACTAAGACTAGAACTTTTTATGGGGGCAACTAAGAGTGGAACTTCTTTTTTTTCTAGGAGCAATAGCGACATACTTTTTATCCACTGTTGTTATTTGTCACAATAACTCCTAAATCCTTAGAATTTGAAAATTCTTGTGGGGGAATGTGCCTCATAGCCCTCACTGTATCTGCCCTTGGTTACACACATTGAGAACTTTACATCCCTAACTTCAGCATTATCTATACTTGAAATTGGTTGGTGAGTGGGATTAATGGTTGGTACTCACACATGTATGGTTGTTAGAACTCTATGTCGTGTGGCCCAATTGACCTCACAGTTTTTTATTGTTTAATTACACAAGGATTCTATATACATAATGGACATCAATATTAACGAATCCCAATATCATTAGAATTGTTAATATTTTTTAAGGTTAGTAAGAGATCTTGATGGATAAGATCTTTTTAAAAGAATAACTTTAGGCCCTCAACCTTCATATATAAAAGGGATCGGTGACCCCATATTGGAAGGTACGAATAGAAAGAACGTATGTGTGGAAAAAGCGTAAAGTAAAGAGTTCATAATAGTGATATCCATCAATCACTAGCCGATCTATATAGAGAGAAGAGAGAATGTGAATCTAGAAGGAAATGATCAATTTGATTGGGGTTTTGAAAGCTTTGAGGAACACATGCATAGAAAGGCACTCCCCCAACATTTGCATCAACGATTTCATAATGGTACAAGGTAAGTACCATCAACCCTATTTATATTGAATGGATAGCATGTTTTAGATATGCGATTGATTAGATCCTATTGGGAAAAATCAAAATATATTAAAGTTATGTTTTAAGATTTTGAATGCGTAAAATCTAACATCTTAGTCTTCTTTGATCTTGTACTCTTATTCAAGTGTAGATTGAAGAGAAGAGATTTGAATTCAACCTAGTGTTGTAAATGCATGTCGGGTGTAAAAGACTAAAAAAAGTGTCATTTATAATCAACACTTAATTGGTATTTGAGGTCAGTAAAGTTGACAAAGCATGTTGAGTTTTTTAAGTAATTTTATATTTTATATTTTGCATTTACTTCATCAACCAAGCATCGACCAGTATTCTTCGAAGCAAAAACTTGTAAAAAACCATACTTATAAAACATCATAAATGCAAAGTTTAACTTTTTACGGTTTTTTTTTTACATACCAAGCATGACTTAAGTAGGTGATTTTAAAGATAATATAATAAAAATAATAATTTTGATATTTTAGAAAATTAAGTGATTATAGCTTGTTGCCTACTTTAATGCGCACACTATTTAAGGATTAAGAAATTGCAAAAATGCAATCTTTAATGGCTCTTGAACTATGAATGCAGGTAATCAAATCATAGACATTAAAGTCTACAATGCAACAAAAAAATGTGTAACTAGGGCATGACATATGGTATAATGCAACAAAGATAACTTGAGGCAGAGCTCGAAGGTCGAACCTTAAGGATTGGGTTAGTTCTCCTAAATAAGAGTTACTACAAAATAAACAAGAGAAAAAAGAAAGGGAAATATGAAATGCTTAATTGTATGATGGAATGTGGGAAGCAAGTGCTATAAAATGGAAGCGTGCTATAGAAAATGTAAATGAAAAAAATAAAAGATGGAGGACTAGGGCATTAAGATTTGGCCCATCTTTTCATTTTGGTTTCTTAAGGGTGCAAATCACTAAAAGGGAGAGATTCAACTAACAAGTTGATCTCCTCACCAAAAATATAACAATGAAACTCAATAAACACTTAAAGTTTGGATTTTTTCATAAGAGATATTTTTAAACCTTTAAATCTAACTTAGAGCTATTTTGTGTACTAAGAGTGTGTCAGAAAACAAGTGTGAGCCCTAAGTATTAATCATGTATGACATACAAATCAAAGAAGAACTACTCTAGTATTAATCGTGCACCAACCAGGATTTTTCAAAAATGCAACGAAGCACTCCACTCGTAAAAAGTTGTAAAAAATCTTAATTGTAAAACGTTCGTAAACGTAAAGTCTAACTTACTATGGTTTTTTACGACATACCAAGCAGGAGTTAAGTAGGTGATTTTAAAGATAATATAAGAAAAAAATAATTTTAGAATTTTAGATAATTAAGTGATTGTAGCTTGTTGGCTACTTTAATGTGAACATTACTTTAATGACATAAAAAATAAAAATAAAAAAGAACTAAGCTTGGTTGCACAAAACAATAAATTGAAATACTCAATTTCTCATTAAAATCAAGAACTTCAACTTTATGATATACATGTCATAACATAGAAGAGTCAAGAAAATAGTGAGAACGTGCAAAAACACTTTTAAACATGAAACTCCATTGGTGATAAGTAACCCATAAGTCCCAATGAGGAGTGGAATGTTCCTTCTCTCTAAGCCCTAGCAAGAAGTCTAGCCAAGTACACTTGAGCTAGTCATTGAAAATAAGAAAAATGGAGAAGATAGATGTGGAGGAGATGGTTAAGAGAAAATTGTAGGGACTTCTAAAAGAATCATGATTTTCTAACTCCCCCCTCTAACATACTCTTCCGACTTGGCATGTGATAGAACCATAGACTTTCTTTCCTCGGGATGCATAATTGCACATTCCCACGATTTTGCTACATGCCACATGGGGAGAGTATGTTAGAGGGGGAGTCAAAATATCATTATTCTTTATAAAAATATGTTCTCTTCAAATGTTCTAAAGATGAAAAAAAAAAAATTATATAGAAAAAATAGAGAAGTCAAAAAGGAAAATTTTCAACATATGACAAAGTAGAGAGGATGACAAAAAGAAGGGTAATGTAAAAGATGGAAATAGCTAATGACTTTAGAAAGAGATGGCCAATAAGAAGAGAGGAGAAATAGGTAGGTAACATGGTGAGTTCTCATTGGAGTATTTTGAAATTGTTTGAGGGAATTTATTGACTTCCCAAGGTCATATCACTCTCACCTATGTGGGGTGTCTCTGGTAGAGAAAAAATATCTCATAGCTCAAATAATATTCTTAATGAAAGGTTGTGATACTTCCATCAAAATCCATGATAGATCCAATGGCTAAGATGAGTTTAACAAGAAAAGATGGTGGGGGCGATATGATTACCATTATGCTATATTCCACCTCCCATGTGTAACACATGCCTTCAAATATACCTAGGGTAATGATGTCTAAAAAGAGTGGGCCCATAGTCAAAAGGGTGGATCCAAGTTGGGCTAGGGAGGCCCATCTAGCACCCAGGCCCATCTTTATAGGGTGGTGGCAAGATACTAGAGGCCATCCATAAGAACAACTAGGAGAAAACTTTTGACTCAGGTCTAATTAAGGTTTATTAACCTCCATCCTTGACCCTATTGGTTGGTACATTTGGAGCGGTCTATGGGGAATCGTCTCGCCCACGACTCATACACTCCTAGTTGCTTTCAAGAGTAATCTATCTCACTTAATCTAATCGATTCCTTAACACCTACAATTATTAGAAAGTACATGTAATGACACTTTTGATAACTACAACAAAATCATTAAATTTTCATGTGCATTGAGGGTTTTATGTGATCAAAATTCGATAATTCGCTAAAAGGATATGAGAAAAAAATATATAAAATATGTGCATTATCATGGCAGGACTGTTATTTTGTATTATAAGGTCTTTTTTGTAATTTAAAATATTAACTAAGGTGATATTGGAAAAACAATTTATTTCTGTAATTTTAGAAAAAAAAATGAAACTATCATGATTTTAGGAATCGTGAGTCGTGTTTTAATGCATTTTGATGATAATGACCATGATAATAATAAATTTAATTGCATATGTGGTGATATTTTTGTCTTCAAAGTTTTGGTGTCGAATTCTTTACTCCATATACTCTCATTATGACATTAAAGATGAAAAATATTATTTTAGAAAATCTATATAATAAAATACAACGGTAGATCTCACTTCTTTGTTCATTATAAAAAGAGGGGTTTGGGATTTAATTCCCTTATGAATCTCGAGGAAAACTTTAATTTGATTGTCTTTTCTCTACTACCTTTTTACAATAATACCCCCTCTAATTTCTTCTTCCCCCCCTTTTCCAATGCCACCACTCCAACCATTATTGTTGTTTTTTCCTCTTTTACCCATATTAAACCCAAAGAGGATGGCCATCCAATAGACACATGCAAACTACAGTATTTAAATAAATAAAAATAACTTTATTTATTGTTAGTTTCAATTTATTGGATTTTCATCTTGTCTTGTCCATGATCAATGCCAAAATGATTCGGATGGAAGGTTTTATGGAAAATTATTACCTTTCAAGGGGGTACAAAAAAGCCAGGGCAGAATTTACAATGGGGGTAGCTGCCCCCTTAAGAATTTCCAATATCTATGGATTAGTGAGCTATTGTGACATATTTTAGTGATGGATAAAAAAATATGCCACTATTGCCACTACAAAAAATAAAAAATAAAAAATAATAATAATAATAAAAAAATAAAATCCATTCTGTATTGTCCTCACTAATTTTTGTTTTAACTTTTGGTTGTCTCAACACGCAAAATCCTGGCTCCACCCTTGCAAAAAGCTCCATATTAAGGCGAGCCTGCAGTTCTTTACTCTTCAGAGTTTTGAAACTTTACCCATTTGTTATGCTTATTAGCAAACAAATATTAAAAGGGGAAAAAAAAAAAAAGGAAAGAAAAAGATTTATTAGAATAGAATGAACCATAATTGAATAAAATTTATTGGATTTTTCTAACAGTCGTAGTGTGTTGGTGCACATACTCCCTCCCAGCAGAAATCATTTTTAATTGTTTGATATATATATATATAAATAAAAGAGTCTAATTTTTTTTTTTACCCCTCTTAGTAGAAAGTATTTTTTTATTTGTTTACTTCGGAAAAATAATAAATCATGTAATTCTAAAAGGTTCAAAACGTCGCAACTGTTTACAAGGAGTTGCAAATTATTCTGAGAACCACTATACATGAATACAACTATTGAAATTAAATAAAGAAACATATCAAATGTTTATACCTAGCAAATAATAAGAGTTTATTTTATTGAATTCTCATATAATAAAACCATACCATTACATCATCCAATTTTAGTCCACTAGGACAGTACTAGGCTCCTCAAGATTTGGCTCACTAGGAACAACCCTTTTGAGCCCAAAATCTACCGAGCTACATATGATCATTGTGGTCTTTAGGGAACATAAATAATGTTCTTAAAACCTTTTGCGTCGAAGCCATCCGAGACATTTGAATCCACATCGGCAGGAGGCGGATTCTTATTGCCTATTGGATTTGGGCCAGAAGGAACATCCCAATTTATCACAAAATCCAATTCACGGTCTGAATCTGCATCGAAAGGAGGCGGATTCTTATTGTCTATTGGATTTGGGCCAGTGGGAACATCCCAATTTATCCCAAAATCTAATTCACGGTTTAAATCAACATTCGACGGAGGCGGATTCTTATTGCCTATTGGATTTGGGCCAGTGGGAACATCCCAATTTATCCCAAAATCCAATTCACGGTCTGAATCCGCATCGGACGGAGGCGGATTCTTATTGCCTACTGGTTTGGGCCAGTAGGAACATCCCAGTTTATCCCATAATTAACTCTTCCAAAAGCAACTACAAGAGAAGACCCAAAGACAAGAGTGAGTATTAGCAAACTCAGCCTTGAAACCACCATTGTTTGATTTGTTTTAGGTTCTTAGAACTTTTCTTGATAGAAAAAAAACACTAAAATCCTTCATTTTTATAAGTAAGTCGGAGTATCTTTTGCATTAAGCGAGGATCATGTGAACATCATTTTTCCTTTTCAAGGTAAAAAAATATATTAAGCAATTATTTTAATTTATTATCGTAATTTATGAATACAGCACGTCCAACCAAGTAGAAAATGAAAAGTTTTAAAATTTTCAACCATTCTATATGGATTGTAGGGATGTACAACTTTCTCATTATCCGAAAACCGAATCAAAAAATTGGAACTAAATCCAGACCGAAACCCGAATGGATCGAACCGAAATATTTTGGTTTGGGTTCGATTTACACCCTAGGAAACCGGACCAAACCCAAATTGAACCAAAATGAAAACTGATTAATATAAAAAAATTCAAAATAAAAAAAGCTGAAATATTGGTACTGAAACCCGAATGGACCAAACTGAAACTGAAATATTTCGTTCAGGGTTCGATTTCCTCCCTTGGATACCAAACCGAACCTGAATTGAACCGAAATGAGAACCAAACTGATTAAAACCAAAACATTTCAAAAAATAACTGAAATATTGGTAGCGAAATCGAAACATTTCGGCCTGTATTCGGTTCCACTCTTGGAAACCAAACTGAACCTAAACCGAAATGAGACCAAATCAAAAGAAAGTTTCTTTATATATAGGATTTGTTAAATAGAAAGTAAATATTTTATGTAATAAATAATTATCAAATAGAAAAAAAAAATTCTATCTTCCTATTTTATATTTCATACAATAGGCAACAAAATAATTATTTTATTATAATAAATAATTATCAATAGAAAATTTTGTTTCTATCTTTATTTTTTATATTTTATACAATAGGCAACAACGCAATGACCATTTTTCTTTCCATCTATATGATTTGTACAATTAAAGACAAAGTGAATATTTTATTTTAATAAATAGTTATCAAATAGAAAACAAAATGTCCTATCTTTATATTTTATACTTTATATATACATTAGGCAATAGAAAAAAAATTTGTTTCTATTTTTATATTTTATACCATTCACAACAAAAATAACTAATTTATTGTAATAATATATTTTAAAACATATAAAGTAAATTATATAAGTTATTGTAAGTCTTACATATAATAATATTCTATTAAAAAAAAAATTGGGTTACCCGACTTGAAATTTCGGTTAGGTTCGATTTTGGGTCTTGCGTTTGAAACAAAACACGAACTCAAAATTTTCAGTTCGGCTTCAGCACTACCCGAATCAAACCCAAAAATTTGATTCGGTTTTACTTGAATGTACATCCCTAATGGAATAATTTTTTGCTCAGATATGTGGTGGAAATGACATCAGCAATAGAAAGAAAATTTATGCCCATAAATTTTAATTTTAAGATTTAAAATGATTTTTGTGACCATATGGATTATCACATTGTCAATCTAACACCACAACATTCTAGCTTTTATGAAAAAAAACTCATATTCAAAAAAAAAAATTAATAAATAAAAATTAAAAGAGAAAATATTTTTTGAGCTTGATAGGGAATTGAAAATGGACGGCTACCTACAGAATACCAAGACTTAAAATTAAAATTCAGTGGTGAAAAATAACTATTTTTTTTTTTTAATTTTTTTAAAGTTCATAGAATTTTGTCCTTTATGAAGTGGCATAGGAAGAATGCGATTTTGGAGACCGACGTTTTAGAAACCCCACTCCACCATTGGTCCACGTGCCACACTACTTCTCACTAATTCTCTCTCACAAACGTTGTTGTTTTGTTTCCAAAATTAGCCCACACGAATAAATGTTAAAAATAACAATAAATAGATTCCGTATCTCTCTTAGTTATAAAGTTTATCTCTATACCCCTCCACACTTACGAATATTTAAATTACCCCTAAGTATTTTAACTGATCAAATGCCCCTTATATTTCTTCTCTAAAGATTAATGACTTAAATGCCCTTATCTTTAAAGTATGAAAAAAATTCTTGATTTTCTTTTCAAAATATGTCTCGAAACACTGAATTATACGCACGTTTTCCAGACATTTATCTTGATTTTTGTCCATATTTCTCCGTATTAAGGTAATAATCATGATAAGCCTCAAAACATCATGTTGCATGTTAATTAGGCTTAATTATACATAAATAATTTCATTTACTAGATAAATCTAATTACTTGTGTTTCTTGTGTAGAAAATCAACATTTTGGAATCAAAATCTCAAGGCAAAAGCATTTGGGCCCATTTTGGAATGTCCTAATACTTTGAAATGCCCTAATATTTAACTTATGTTCTCCTCTTTTGTCCTTTGTGTAAAGAAAAGTGAAGACTACTTTTAGACTCTTTTACACACATTTTTATCATAAATAAAATTTTAATCTCTAGAGAAACTCTCTTTTCCCTTTTGGTTCTCTCATCCAAGACTCCTTTAATTTAAGGTTCTTAGTCTTTTCTCTTATATTTTTGTATTTTAATCTTCTAGTATTTTCTTTTTGGCTAAATAGTCTTGTAAAAAGTAGAAGTGAAGAATTTGTAAGTTTCTTCATGAAATGAAAAAAAGTTCTTCCATCTCTTATATTTCCTCTCTTCCGAAGACATTAGGCTAAACTCCCCTCCATTAGAGAATGGAAAAGCCTAGAGAAAGTTCTTGTGTTGGTTTTAGTTTCATACTTTTCTTTTATCTAGAATGTTCATGTAACTCACTTTAAGATTTGTTGCACATTTTATTCTTAATATATATATATTTTATACTCAGATTAGATCAAGATAAAGTATGCTTAAAATAGATAATTGATAGTAGAAAATTCACGGAATTCTACTTTATTTATGTTTCCTCATTTGATTTCATTTGCTAAACTTTTCGATCTAAGGAGCTAACACCAAACTCTTACGATTGAGTTATAAAAAGGCTAGAGACTAGGAATTGCTCATTAACATTTTCTAGGTAGATCTACCTCCAATGGTGTTTTAATTTCATAAGTTTACTTGCTTTTAACTTCATTTACTTTGGTTCATTTTCTAGCAACTTTAAATCTTCTTGATAAATTCAAAAATACAAAGAAAAATAGTTTTAATTCATTTTGGTTGAAATGAATTTTATTCTCTTAGCTTAACTCTACTCCCCATTTCTCTTGAGTTCGATCCCCTTATTTGCCCTACAAATAAGGTAAAAGTAAGATTAATATTAACTCTGTTGGGAAAAACAACGATAGTCACATTAGAATTTTGAAAAATCATTTTTCAACGATAGTGAAATAAAAGATTACCCTACTCTTCAACTAGATTCTATTTACTCAACTTTAATAACATGATCCAATGCCATAGGGATAAATTATAAGATTTTTTAAAATAGAAATGTAGATATTTTAAGAATTTAAAAAAGGGTCGTGAACCGTAGACACATGAAAAGTGAACTCATATGTTCACACACAACCCCAACCGCGTATGTGCGAGATTCAACGATTCGAATAAAAGAAGTATCCCGAGAATATGTTATGGATCTCTAAGATAAATCTTAGCAGTTGGATCCTGCACATACACGGTTGGGTTTGTGCGTGAACATATGAGTTCACCTTCATGAGTCTTTGGATCCCAACACTTTAAAAACATTAAAAAGATTTTTTCTTATCATTGGAATTGAATTTGAAATTTAAGAGATGTTTTTTCACTATTGATTTTGATTAAAATTTAAGAGTTGCATGAATCAACCAAAAAAAAATATTTTTTTATTTTATGTGTGTACGATTTGGTTTGAGCATGGATTTTCGATTTTTAGTGTCATTTTTCCAATGCGACAATCCATGTAGTTCAAACAATTAAAATCTTACTAAATTAAACTATTTTCCAATAGTTTAAAAGAGTAGAACTTAGGTAAAGGGCGTGTCATCAATTTCAAAACACAAAGAAGCAACTCAAATAGTCACCAAATTGTGGAGGTGTATGTTAAAAATCACTCAAAAATTGAACCGGTCCTTTCACAGACCTGACCGGGTCATCGATCCAACCGTTTGAACAAGTTGGACCGAGCAGGTCAATTGGTTATAATAAATCAAGATTTATTTTTAAAATTATACAGATAAGCCATTCAATACAGGATTACATGTGTGTTTGTACATGCCACCTTCTAGCATATATAATCATATTGGCTAGAAGATGAGTAAAGAAAGGTAAACATGCTTATAAAGAAACTTGAATGCTAGTAAATCCCTAAAGAGATCTTTGAGGTTGATTACTTTGCTAATCCTTAGAAAGGAATATTTTTTGTTCCTACATGGAACAAATCTTGAGAAACCCACTATGGAAGGGTTGCTCCTCTAGGTCCTAATCAAGACTCGTATTTGAGAATTCAAAAAAGAATCTTATTTATCAAGTTTAAATATTAATATTCATTTATCTTAATTTTCATAGTTGTATGAAGCTATGTCAAAAACTCTCCTAGTCAACTCAAAAGTCAGCTGACTTGACCTAGAGATTGGTCATTCCAGATGACTCAGAAAGCAACTCCGCTGAACAAACTCATCAAATTGACTAGGAATTCTCATCTGGTATGGTAAGAATGCAGCCAAGTCTCGTTAATTAAAATGATAAAAAATTTGGGGATGTGCAAATTTAAATCAAAGCTCGAATCACCCCCCATGGGTTGTTAAAGAAATGCATGCAAACATATTATAATGCAAGAGATACATTGTATCATCATAAAAGGAAGATAGTGATGGGAAATATATATGTAGATATATCAATTAGGATATTCTACAATAAAAAGTATCAATAAATTAGAATAATTATATTATGTTAGTTTTCTTATCTTGATTGATGTAATCTCTATAAATATCCTATTGGGATATATGTAATTATTCGTCCAATAATTCTCAATAAAATTCATATTACTTTAGAGGCCACCCTCAAGGATTTACCCTAGAAATCACGGTGGATGGGGGAGGGGATTGCATGTGTTCCAAGGATTAGTTAGGTGCTCTAAGAGGCCTAGATACTTCGATTTCAAACAAATAAAAATAATAAAAAATCAAACTTATTAACACATGTTTAGCATGTTTAGAAGAAGGCTTTGGGATATTACACACCTAGAGGAGGGGATATATATATACCACACTCCTACCCCTGGAGTTTTGGATGATATATTTCATGCTTTAGGCCATCCAACTGATAGGATTTTTTTTTTTTTTTTTTGAGTCGTGCTAGGGACACAGGAATTACTGTGATTCTCACAATTCTGACGTGGACATGGATACATAACTGTAGATGGTTTTTACTCGTGTGTCAGAATTGTGAGAATCACAGTAAATGCTTTGTGTCATTTCAGCATTTTCCCACGAGTAAAAACCATCTACGGTTATGTATGCATGTCCACATCAGAATTGTGAGAATCGCAGTAAATGCTTTGTGTCATTTCAGCAGTTTCCTTTCATTTTTCTTTGGTTATTGATGAAATTTTTATATAGAATTTGTTAGACATAGTATCAAAGCTTTTGGATTGTTTCCTACAGAATTATCATGGTCTAAAGCCAGGTTACAAGTTGAAAAATTAAATTAATTATCATATTAGGGAAAGATTAGTTTGATTGATTCAACTATAAAAACATGTTTGATTATTGTTAAAGTTTTCTATGTTTGGAATATAACCGATTTTGCACCAAATTTTTTTTTTATTTCTATGTTTTTGCCCCAAGATCAGGAAGTTGTATGAAATCATGTCAGTTTTGGGATGGCCCCAGTTATTAGTAAGGGTACCCACGAACTTATTTCTATGATTTTAACACCCCAATATATTTCAGCACCCGTTTTTTTTTTCAATATAAGCCAAAAAAACATGCCAAAATGTCAAGATGCCTCCTGCAATGTCAATATAGGTGGGGAGCTTTAATCACGGTCAAACTTAAGTTTTCAATAGTTCATGGGCGCCCTTATTAATACAGTGGGCACCCTTAACCACAGCCTCTTGGGAAGAGTTGTGGTAATTTGACTTAAGCACGTGGTACACTAAATTGACACCCCTGACATTACAAGCTCAGAAATCATTGATCTGCACTTTTCAGGATACAAAACTACACCTTTTTATAAGGAACCATAGTTCTGTATCTCGAGGAAAGTAGATCTACAGATCCCGAATCTGTTACGTTAAGGGTGTCAATTGAGTATGCTACGTGGTTAAGTCCGATTATCACAATTCTTTAGGGGAAAGAACTATATGCTTTAATAAGAACTTATAAAAAAAATATTCATCTAAACCCATTTAATAAGAATTTTTTTTATTAAATTTTCATATATATACTATGAACTGTAGAATTGCATCAAATTAAAAGAGATTAAGCTATGATCTTATTCGACTATTGTAGCAGACCCGTATGAATGGCGTCTGAAGTGACCATAATTTTAAACCCGATTTGTAAAAAACTGATTTTGGTGCACCGCAACTGAAGATTCTGGAGGATGACCTTCATGATTCGGACCACTCGGCACAAGCCTTTTACGCCCGAAGCTAATAGAATGCAAGGGTTTCGGTTCGAACTCCAAATTAAAGGGCTTTGAATCTGAATTCACAGGAGACTCTTCACGATTTGGAGTACTTGGAACAACCCTTTTAAGCCCAAAATTGAGAGAATTGAAGGCCTTTGATTCCGAATCAACAACAACATTATGCTCCTCAGGATTTGGACCAGATCGAACAAGCCTATCGATCTTATAATTTACTAGAGAACCATAAGCAACAACAAGAGAAGACTTATTATTAGGAAACCTAATCTTGTTGAAACCTCCATTGTTCTTGCAATTTTTTCTTGATAAAACAACACCAACATCCCTTGTTTTATAAGCAAGTCTGAGTATCGATTGCATTGAATTTAGTATCTGTTAATATTCCTTTACTGCATGCAGAATAAAATATATTTATTATATTTCCAATTTCTTGGATTCTTACTCGAAGATCCTACCATCATATTTAGAAAGAAATTATGTTATTTACACATTTGCAAGAAATGAAATCTAGGGAGATTTTTTTTTTTTTTTTTTTGATAACTGGTTATACCAGTAGACAGCTGACCGCACCTGTATCCGAGCATTGCCCAGTCCATAGACCATGGTCTTGTCCAAAGACTAGTCCCAAGTAAGTGAGGGTGCACCCTCGGGGGTGGCCCTAAGGAGCTAATGCTCATATTGAGTATCGAACTCACTACCTACGGGCATTAACCGCTTATCGGTCTGAAATTTCCATTGAGCCTACTCCTTGGGTTAAATGTAGGGAGATTTCATTTATTTATTTCGAATAATGTTGAAGTGACCTCAGGCTGGAATCTCATATCGCACTTCTTGACGTGAACGTATATGGAAACCATAGATGCTTTTCATTGAGATACAAGTGAAAAAGCATCTATGGTTCCTATCCACTTTCACGTCAAAAGTGCGATATGAGGTTCAAGCTTGAGGTCACTCTAGCATGACTCATTTAGTTTTTATGGCGGAAAGGAAAAAAAAATGATGAGGGATCCAAGCTGATTGAAAAGAAATTGCTTACATCAAATGATTGGAAATCATCAATCAAGTTGAGTTTGGATTGTAATATTGTGATCAATGTTTCAAGCCTTCTTCATTTGAGTTGGGTGGGTACCACCTTTTCATTTGAGAAACTATAACAATAACTCATCAATAAAAAAAAATAAAAAAACTATAACAAAGAGAAAATAGATTGAGATGATTTGGGTACATTTAATTTTAACTAAAATCCAAATGATCCAAAATCCAAATTTAGTGGGTTTAGACACTTGGAATAGATCGGAATAAAATATGGGTCAAATATGATTTGATGTAGGGGTGTCAATAGGTCGGGTCAAGTTCAGTTCCTGAGAAAATTAGAACCATAACCAATATATTTATTTTGTTCCCGTTTTAAAATAAGTGGAACCAAATCGGAGCCGCCAAAAATAACAGGTACCCGTTAGTTCATGTTCTCAAGAATCCAATGGGAAAATTAATTGCCAAAAAAAAAAAAAAAATCTTTCTAAAAATTAACATATTTTCTACAAAGTATCAAGTTAATAATAATTTATTCCACTAAAAATATGATTTAATGACTTTTAAAATAAAAAATTAATTTATCTTCTTTATAAGTAATAAATTTAAGAAGAAATGACCCTTTTTAAACTTGAATATTTAGTTTATATGAAAATTTGAAAAAATTTATATAATATATGTTAATTTTAAAATATAGAAAAACCTTAAATTATATATAATGGAAAAATAAATCGACTCCAAGTACCGTAGCTACCCATTAGATACAACCTAATCATTTCGGTTCCTATCGGTTCGATTCTATATTAGACCTAGCTCTAATTGATTCCAATAAAAAGGGCATCGGACCAGAGTTTTTGGTTTTGGTTCCGGGTAAATGGGTACCCGTTGACACCCCTAGTTTGATGTCCCTTGATCCGAGTTGGATACAAATCAATCCTTATATCTACCTAGATATATTGGTTGGAAATTATATTTTTTAGGTTTTCAAAATATCATTTTCTACTACTTTAATATAACATGAATTGTTATAGAATAAAAAGATTGTAATGACAAAATGGAATAGTATAGCATTAGTAAAGAAGTATAGCAAACAAAATGTTGAACGGGTTGGAATTAATTGACCTAGCCCGAATCAATCAATTTGGTCAGATTGGATCTGGATTATGAGAAAGCAAAATGATTTGGATATGATTTTATTTAGTAGGATCTGAGTCAGGTTTGGATCTAGATAAAGAAATCCAGGTCTGAATATGGATACACCCAAATCCAACTTAGGTCCAACCCATTTTAAACCCTAATTATAACATATGCTAGATAGGGGTGTCAATGGATAGTCGAATATTCGAATCAGATTCGAATTTGAATTCAAAAATTTGGAAATCGGATTCGAATTCGAATAGTTTTATATATTCGAACCTTTATCGGATACGAATTTGGATACTAACATTTAGAATCCAATAATATCCGATTCAAAATAATATATAATATATATTATTTGATTTGATTTATTTATTATATACATAATATAATATATAATAGGTTTTTTAAATAATAAAAAATAAATTGGATAAGGAAAAATTATGTTTTTTTTTTTTTAAATATAAAAATTACTCAAATTCTAATAAGATATTATCCAATATCCGATAGGATAATCGGATAGAGTTTTAGAACATCCATCGGATTCAAATTTGAAGTTGGATATCAAATAAAAATTTTGGATTCGGATATTGCTGTATCCGAACCAATAAGCATTCGTTGACAGCCCTAAAGCTAGATGAAACACAAAATTGAGAATCACCACAATAGATTTGTAATGATTTAGCATAAATTACAATTTGGTTGCCTAATCCTTGGCTATCTATCGAGTGTAAATATTCATTTGTTATCTACTATAGATCAAAGGATTGTTTCTATTTTGTACTCATATATAATGTTAGGTGGATGATGTAATTAATATTCAAATCTAAATAGATCTACTGAAATGTATAATGGTGTGGTGATAATATCAAAAGAACGTAAATCTAAATAGCGAAACTGAATATGAACGTACTTTAAATTATAAAAGACGTGGATACTTAGGTGTCGTTTGTTAACGGTTCTCAATAGTTTTTTTACGTTGTTTTGCGTTTCAATGCAAATGGTTAATGTGATTATTGTTTGATAAAAATAAAATAAAATCAAAATCTGCTTTTGACCCACGGTTTTGACGAGCGGTATATTTGAGTTTTTCCAATTCGTATTTGAGGGAGAAGCAAACTCCAGAAAATGGCTCACGTGAAAAGTCTCTTTTACCCTTCAACAAATACTCTATTTCTAAGTAATTTTCCATGAATTAAAACATCTCAACCGAAGAACAAACAGAATCTTACCATCAAAGTGCTAACAGAACCTTTCCGTTGAACACACGATCGAACTGCAGTATTCTGATCCAACTTCAAGTCCAATAGAACTTCAACTCCTACCGAACAGGTATGGGGCTATTTTTCGATTTTATTATTATCTTTAATGAGTTTTACGTCTCATCAACCATTGAATATAAATAAAATTATATATATATATATATATATATATATATATATATATATATATATATGTGGATCAGGTTCAAGGGACATATGAGAAAACATATGTAAAAACAATGTAGGATTAATAAATTTTCAAAATGTGGGTTAGAAGTTTCGGATTGAGCTGATGTTTTGTGAGGATGATCTCTATGATGGGAAGATCATCTGGAAAAAAAATCAGTCAAATTTGAAACTTCTAACCCCATTAAAAGTGACTTAGAATGTGGACCGTCGATTTTTTGCCAATTTTTGTCAATAATTTGTAAATCACTTTTGATGGATTTATAAATTTCTGATTGAGCTGATTTTTTGTAAGGATGATCTTCTCATCATAGTGACCATCCTTGCAAAAAATCAGCTCAATCCAAAACC